>NC_063157.1:16406514-17851514 GCF_020921035.1 Rhodamnia argentea | reverse complement strand
AGTGAGATTGACCCGGCGAGGCAACTCAGCAGCGAAATTCTCCAGCAGAGGGCGAGAACTTCGCGCGGCGCCTCCGGGTTGAAGAGAAACTTGGAATTGGAGGGTTTGAGCGGGTCGCGACTCGGATCCATCCGAGCCCGACTCATCCAACTCGAAGTAAAAAAACCAGAAAAATGGATTCTTGCACCCGATAGCAGCCACTAAAGAAATTCGGAATCGGAGAAGATCCCTCTGCCCGGAGACAAAAAAAAAAAAAAAAAACAGTCCCGATTATCCCACAGGAACGCAAGAAATCATCAGCAAAATTGCGACCAACATTCGAGCAGAGACAAATTTCAGAAACACCCAAGAACAAACCCGCCAGTGTCACCGACATTCGCTCTGCATTCCGTCCAGCTCCGTTCGTGGTCGGTCGCTCAGATCGAAAGATCAACGAGAGAGAAGAGAGCTATCCTTCGAACAAAGACGGTGGTTTGATGATAGGACGGGGCATGCGTCGCACCGAAGATGGTGAGCGCAGATATGGTGGAAAAAAAAAAAATCGACAGATTTGACGAGATACTACTGTTAAAACAGAGGGTGCGGGTGAACGACACGTGGCCACCAATTTACAGCTGAAAGTTGAAGGGAAAGGGAAGAGGTTCGTGCGGCTTAAATTTCCAGCAACGGTCCACGCACACAGGTGCATGATGTGACCAGATGGTACTATGCTTGACGGGGTTGGGTGAGATAGCTGAACGTGAATGTATTTTATGAAATAAAAAGCATTTGATGTATTTGCCAGAATAAAAAAAGCAGTTCAACACTAAGGTATAAAAAGAACTTTAAGGTTCATTGCCAACAAATTGGACAAAGAATTGAAAAACTTAAAGGTGTTAAGTTCACCGCCGATGAATTGAGTAAATAATCCAAGAAATCGCTCACTTAAGAGAACATTTTGAACTGAGAAATCTGCATGATAACAAACATACCGCGAAATTAAACTAAAAGACATTAAACTAGAAAAGGTGAGATTAGTAACCATTTGACTAGGAAACAAATATTAAACTAGGAAACATCACATTTGGAAATCAACTTGAAATAGGAAATGTACTTATATCGGGAAATATACTTAATTTGAGATTCGACCCTCCATCCATTGATTCGGCGCTTTTTCCTCATTGGATCATGTTGTGATCGAAATCTCCTTCGCTTGCTTATATATCAAGTGATCTTCAATGGAATTTGATACTCCCGCATCACCTAACAAAATCGTGGCTCCACCTTGGGTGAATATGGGCACCGGCAGGCTAAAGGCCCAGGTTAAATTTATATAGGGGCCACCCAAATGGGATGGTGTTCACTGTTTACAAATTAGCTTGTCGGACTTTGATTTCAATTGCTCAGTTCAACAGAATTTGACCGCTTGAGCGATTGATGCACACATTCAAGTCAAATGCTAAAATAGAGGACAAATATTGCTGACGTAGCTTTTGATTGGACATCATGAGCTGTAACAAAAAATCAGAAATGTTCGAAAACTATAATTTTAAGAAAATTTAGAGTAAAAAAAAAAAAAACAGGGCAGGGGTTGTGTGATCTTCTGGTGGCGACATGTTTGTGCGACCGTCTCTCCTACCTTTTAGATGGCGGCACGACCCTATGCGATGGTGGTGTAGCCCTCCACGTATCTTTACCCTAAAGGCAAATATTAAGCTTTTTCTTAGTCTTTTAGGGCTGACATGGGACCTCGTTGGAAACCGTGTGGAAT
Source organism: Rhodamnia argentea (assembly GCF_020921035.1). Lineage (NCBI taxonomy): Eukaryota > Viridiplantae > Streptophyta > Magnoliopsida > Myrtales > Myrtaceae > Rhodamnia > Rhodamnia argentea. The sequence goes on along the minus strand of NC_063157.1, from coordinate 17,849,764 downwards.
TTTTTTTTTTTGGCAAAAATTGCTCAAATTTCGATTAAAGTGCACCAATAGGAAAAAGACGAAAATTTAAAATATTTATTGATTGAAATCAAAGTCCATTCGCCTAATGGCAAATATTTCTTAAGTTTAGTATAAAATTGGATGAAATTTACCCCATTAACACATGGAACGAGAAACCTTGTAACAAATTTTTAGATTGTGGACACAAAATAGATGTGGAAAAAGCAAAAACCAAATTTTGAGGAATCATTTTGTACAAGTCAATTTAAAAGAAGGTCATATGGTATAGATTGATATATAGATTTAGAATATGTCAAAAATCATTATCTTAACCTTTTTCTATTGGGGAATTTCTCTATTATATATGAGTACTAGACCCAAGCGTTGCATGTTCTTATGTATAAAATATAATAAAGTGTGATTAATATACCAAAAAATTACTTAAAGAGTACGTAACATGCAAATAAATATATCTCCATTTGATAGCTATGATAAATTAGGATATGATAAAGTTTATCATATCCCGTGTTTGCTACCTGCTCAAAATAGGATGAAGTTGAATATAAGGGGCTTATATTCTGTACGAGCAACCTAGCACACATAAAAGATTTCATTTATAAAGGAAGCCATCACATAAAGTAAAATTAGCAAGTTTCTTATCTTACCCATCTGGAATGATCTAGGAAAAATTAGAATCTTCTCGATACAACTCCTCAAAAGAGCCAAATCCAAGAATAATAGAATGCATAATATGGAGTAAGCTATTCTTTCGACTAAGAGCATTGTCAACCTGATTTTGAACTCGGGCCTTATGCTTGATGCTAAACGTGAATTCCTGGACATATTCAGCCCCTTTTGCACTCCTAGAATGAGCTTTTATTGCCCTAACATATACTTGATATCTTCATGGTTAGTGTACAAAAGCTCCCGATAAATAAGATATTGCCTTCAATACTCAAGTGTCCGAAATAGTGCATAAAAATTCAAATCATAGTTATTGCAACAAAGTTTTGCACCATTCAATTTATCATTAAAGAAGGCAATGGGTCGACCTCCTTGACTTAGTGTCGCGACCCTCCTTCCGTCGTCGGGATTGCGCGCGCGGGGGATAGTATGAGGGTTAACGAGCCGATCCCTAATTTTTATATGTATATATGACCCCGGTTGTCGGCGGGATTTTTAGGATCGCGGGTCTCTCCCAAGACCCATTACTCGAATCGCGATGTCGGGTAAAATTTCATATCGAATATCGACCTTAGTGTGGTCGAGTGGCATGTGCAATGTGTACATGCAATTTTGGAGTCGCCACCGATCAATTTATTGGAGGGTATGATCGGAAAACCCTACAGAGCGGTCGGGAGAAACCGTTCGGTTCCGCGAAAACCAGAGATTTTTGGGTCCGGGGACTTGGTTACGCCAAGATTTTCATTGACGCCCTTTCGGTTACCGATGTTGAGTGATTTTCTAACCTATGAATTCATGCAGATGAAATTTCGGGTGAGGTAGGTTCTAACGGTTCTAGGTATACACGCAGATGGGATTTTTACTATTCCTATCAATCACAATCAAAAAATTAAAAGCGCAATCAATATAATCCCAAGCAGTCAAATCAATCAATCAAGACTCAACATATCTAAAATGACCCTATCGGCCCATAGAAACATCGAGTTTGGGTTCTAGGGATGGTTCGGGAAAATTTGGGGGCGAAAGGCCCGGAAGGGTAGAATGGTCATTTTTGGGATTCGGGACCCGAAAATCACAAAGTCGGGGTCGGGCTAGTTGAATGTGGCCATTTCCCATTATTTGTGATTTTATGGAATTTTCCTAATTTTTTTGAAATTTTTATTTATTTTCTAAAAAATATTGGGAATTTTCCGGATCGACATAAATCGACCCTTGAAGTCTCAAAAATTTTGATCCAGACTTTATGAGTCCCGAATCGATCTAGAAATTTTTAGAAATTTTTTGGGAAAATTTGGGAATTTTTGTGAATTTTCTAAGTATTTTTGCAATTTTTTGGAATTTTTTCATCATTTTTTGTTATTTTTTTTTATTAATAAACCGGACCGGGTCAACCCGGTCAAGCCGGTCCGACCGTCCGTAGACCTACTCAGCGCCAATACGGTACCGTATATGTATTTATCCTATTTATTTTTGATTTTCCAAAATTGTTTTCTAATATTCGAATATAAAATAAATAAACGGACGGCCGAGATTTATTTCAGGATCGATCTCGGCCGTTCATGCTCATTAATCCAAAACGACACCGCATCTGCTCAGCCCACAAAACGATGTCGCCTTGCTCTAACATACGGACGGCCACGATTTAACCTAAGATCTAATCTGGGCCGTCAACTCGCTCGGCTATTAAACGACGCCGCATTCATTAAACGCACGGACGGCCACAATCATTCCTAGACTCAATCTGGACCGTCAAACCTACCTAAAGACAAAAACGACACCGCATCATCTAAAACCTTGAACGGCTGCGATCAATCCTGGGCGTAATCCTGGCCGTTCACTCCCTATCTGTCCTAAACGACATCGCCAAGGTTCTAATTAAACGGCACCGTTTAGTGTTTATTAGATTATTTACCTAATATATCTAATATTCGAAATTAAAATGCAGATCCGACGGCTACAAATCAAACTCAACTAATAATCGCAGCCGTCGGATCAAATCCGAGTCGGCTCGCTCGCGCCAACGGCCGAGGCGACTCGGATCCAAGCCGGACCAATGGAGACACGACACATAAGCTTCTTTGACCTGTTGACCGCCACATCAGCATCTTCTTCAACCTCGCGACGACAACTAACGGACGGCTGAAATTTCTCCGGTGAGATCCAACGGTGAGATCTCGCCGGAATGACCTGAAACCAACGTCAAAAGACTCGCCCGAACCTCCTCTACAACATATCCAAAGATCAAACGATTTCGCCGAGCTAATCTCGAGTTATGAACTACGCATAGTCAGCCATTATCAAGTTCAATCTAGCATACTAGGGCCAAATCAGAGCAATTAAACCACGCACGATCATCACGGGCGGTTCAGAGAACTTACCTCGAGCTCCAATTGAGCTCGCATAGGCTGAAATGGCCCGACCGATGTTCGGCCGGACCGGTGTGAGTTGAAGGCTCGACTCGAGTTTTCAAGCAAGATCAATGCAAGGAAGATATGCGATTGTGGTCGGTAAGGTTTAAGGATGAAAAGGCACACAATAATCGAAAGGATTATGCTCGTGAACTCGAGATGCCATGATCGCACGGTGAGGAGAATCGAAGTTCAACTCACCTGGTTTGGAGATCGCAGGCTAATCCAAGTGGCTCGATCGCTTTCTCGAGCTGCTATGAAGCTTCTGAAGTGGATCGCAAAGCTTGATTTGCTCTGGATTGGCTTGGCGAGCAATGCACGGTTCGAACTCGAGATTTCTTCAATGGCGGAGGCCGAGAGCTTTCTCTCTCTCTAGCTCTCTCTCTCTCTATTCTGTTTGGTCTGGCGAACACGAATCAGCCTCCCCCTTTCGCAAATATTCCCCCGAGCCTTTTATATCAACTTTCAAAATTTTGGCGCGTCGGGTGAGCTCGAGTCGGTGACGTTCTCACGTGCGTGCACGTGGGCTTTGGTTCGCCGGAAGTCGGACGGAGATGGCCATCACAACAAACTCCGTTTGGTCCTCCGTTAGTCACGAATTGAGCTCAAATTGGAGTATTCTGTGAAATGTTGACTTTTTCGTGCGCCGAACCTTTGACTCGGTCATCGGCGCTTCTCCGGTGACGGTTGGTCCCGGTGTTGGTGGCAATCGATTCCTCTTGAGTCGAGCCACAAAAGCCCTAATGTGATTAGTCGAATTAGGTCCGAATCGAGCTTCAATTTGATTGTTGAATCTCAGCTCCGGAACCTGCAAAATGCACGTAAGAATTGGGGAAGACGATACTATTCCAGACCGGTTCAGCCGGTCCGACCGGCGGTCAGACCGGTCCGAATCGGTTCAGACAATGAAACTTCCAAAAATTTCAAAATTAACCACAATTGATGGGGGATTTTTGCAATTAAACTTCAAAATTGGACTTAGGAGCCTGGATAATACCTAGAAATGCAATTTTGCCCAAAATTTCTTATCAATTTGCACAAAAGCCCCAAAATTTTCAATTTGCCCAAATTGGGGAAAAGTTCAATTGAGTGTCAATTTGACCAAATTGGACTATGAGACCTATTCCAATCAATTTAGAATGCATGAAAACCTAGGGGGTAGTCCAATTTTGCAGAGAAAGTCCCCCAATCCAAAGTAATTTCAAAAATTGAAAATTTGAGGGACTTAATTGCAAAATTTCTTGGGGATTTTGTGCAATCCGTGTAATTCGCGCAATTGGGGGTGTAATTAATCAAATTGAAGTTCAAAGGGACTGCAATTGAATGTCTAGACAACAAATGTGCGAAAATTACAAATAAAAAGACACAATTGGTATTTTTTGTGCAAATTCAACCTTAGGCGTTGTGAAGAAACACCTAAAATTGAATTCAATTTTTGATTTTTCTTGAGGTCAATATTAAAAGGGAATTAAAATAAAAATATTGGACATTTTTGTGTATTTTTGTGACCTCGTGAGGTATTTTTTTAATGAATTTTCTAATATTTTCCTATTTTCCGAAAATATTAAAAAATGTAAAAAATATGAAAAATTATTTTTTATTCCAAATTGGTTCCTTAAGCTTGGCCAAGGCTTCCAATGTTGATTTTTTTAATTTTTTTAATTTTTTGTGAATTTCTAGTGAATTTTGGAAAATAAAAATAAAGAAAAAGGCGATTAAAAATCGAGTGTCAACAGTTGCTCCTCTTTGAAAGTAATCTCGGTTAGAGGTTGCTTTCAAAGACAAGGTGACACCTGGATCCTTAATCGACTCTGTTGGGGAAAAATCTAAAGAAAATAGTCTTGACATTCGATTGCCTTACCTTTGCCGTTTAAAGTTCTGACTCAGTGGGGAATTATTTCCAATTCATGCTCATTTCATGTGAAAGAGAGATGAAGAGAGAGATACTTACTTGTAGCTCACCTTTCTGTAGTCCGAGATTTGTTGATCCGAGGTTGAGAAAATGATTATATGGAATTACCTCTGAATGTTTGGCGCAATTTTATGATGGTCAACGTCCGTTCGGTGTCGAACAGTGGTTTGAAGATTTGGAAGGAAGGTTCACCTTTGTAACAAAGGGGTTTCACCTATTCAAAATGAGATTGGCTATCCTCTGGGGATTCACCATTTAAAACGCAGATCGCTTTTCATCTAGGAAGCTACTCACCGTCTGAAAGGGAGGTTCACCCTTGTAACAAAGGGGTTTCACCTATTTAAAAGAGATTGGCTATCCTCTATGAAGGGACTCATCATCTAAAACGCAGATCGGTTTTCATCTAGGAAGCTACTCACCGTCTGGAAAGGAGGTTCACCCTTGTAACAAAGGGGTTTCACCTATTTAAAAGAGATTGACTATCATCTATGAAGGGACTCACCATCTAAAACGCAGATCGGTTTTCATCTAGGAAGCTACTCACCGTGCGGAAGGGAGGTTCACCCTTGTAACAAAGGGGTTTCACTTATGAGAGGGTGTCATCTGAGGACCTAGGTTTACTAGTGTACCTACGTGAGCTTAAACCCTATTTCAAATTTTCAAAGGAGAGGGTGCCATCCGAGGACCTAGGTTTACTAGTGTACCTACAGAAGCTCAAACCCTATTTCAAATTTTCAAAGAGGAGGGTGCCATCCGAGGACCTAGGTTTACTAGTGTACCTACAGAAGCTCAAACCCTATTTCAAATTTTCAAAGAGGAGGGTGCCATCCGAGGACCTAGGTTGATTAGTGTACCTACGGAAGCTCAAATCCCATTTCAAATTTTCAAAGAGAGGGTGTCATTTGAGGACCTAGGTTTACTAGTGTACCTACAGAAGCTCAAACCCTATTTCAAATTTTCAAAAGAGGAGGGTGTCATCCGAGGACCTAGGATTACTAGAGAACCTACAGAAGCTCAAACCCTATTTTCAAATTTGCAAATTGGGGATCCGAGGACTCAGGGATGCCAGAAGACCCGCAGAAAATCCAAGTTAATCAAATCTTTAAAATGTAACTTTTCCGAGGATTTGGGATCACCAGGGAACCTGCAGAAAGTCCAATCAAACATCATTAGAATGACAATTTTAAGTTCTGGGGAGAACCTTTAGAATTCCAGACAAATTTTCAAAGTATAATTGTGAAGGAAATGTGTCCAATCACAAGTTCAGATTTCCACCGGGGATGGATTTTGAATGACACATCCCAAGTATTTTACAAAAAGGTTGTTTTAAAAGTTTTTCAAAAGAGTTTTCCTTCGTCCAAGAGGGCTTCTCACCATTTTGGGAAGGCTTTTCTTGAAATTCAAATCCGCTCACGAAAAACCTAACCTCGAGGTTTCGGGATCATTCGAGATGCATACAATCTGACTAATCGGAGAAGGCATTTTAAAAGGGACCGTAATTCGGGCCAGGTCAAAGGCTTATCAAAGGATGTTCATTTTAAGGTCTAGAAATGAATTTTGATCAGAAATAGCTTCTTCGGGTTTACAAGTCAAGAACCCCGAAGTCATGATAAGACAGGGTTGTACTTACCTCTTTAAGTGGTAGCTTCTCGTATGATTTCTTGCATCAACCCGAAACACCTCTTAGATCAGAAAAGTTTTGGTGACGGGTTGTATCTTGGCTTAAGGTGGGCTCTTTAAGAAAATGCCATATTTTCAAAAGAGGGGTGAACTTTGGTGATCACCTTGACATTTTTACCAGCATTCATTTGCTTTTGCAGTAGATTCATGATCATTCTTTCTTCAATGACTTTCAGGATTTTCCTCTTTTCATCTCAATTTTTCAAACTTTGTTCCTTTTTCGGGATGCTCCTTTCTTCATGGGCCTTAGCCTTGCTTTTACCAAGCTCTTTGCTTTTTCCGGCCCTTTCAATCTTTATCATTTTTTGCATTGACTGGCTCTTTTGGAGACCGATATAAAAAATTCTTCCGATCATGCTTTTTGACTCATTGCTGGTTATTCCTTTGTTTGCCCCAGTGTAGGGAGGTGATCACCAACAAGGGTTTAGAAATGAATATTCAAAGGCTCAAATTGGCTTTTCAAAGGGTAAGTGTTTGGGATATAAAAATGAAGTGCTTTTCTTCACTTTGAGGTGTTTCAAGTCTCTGCTAGAAATCACCCGAAGCTATCATAAAAAGATTGATGCAGGTTAGCACAATAAAGTCTTACCCCGATCTTTTCTCCAAGGAATCATCCAATGAACCTCCAAATATGCCCCAAAGTGGGGTGGTTCTTGACAGGGTTATATTCATAAAATTCTCCCCTTTTTGGTTCAGATTGGTTATCAAGGGATATAAATGTGTATGGATAATTTTGAGATAGAAATGCCTTTCATCATTTCAATCCATGTAATCACCGCGAATGATCCCTACGTCCCCAAAATTAAGCTCTTTCGCTCTATCCCTCTCACTCATCACTCAAGTATATCGGGGACGTGTTTAAGGACAAAGTTTGCCTCTTTTCATCCGAAGGATCATTCTCTTGAAAAGCTTTCAAAACATGCCCCTTTTATAGAAAGCCAGGGCGTTTTCATCAAAATTCATCATTCGCAAAAGATTCTCATCAAACGATATATTCAAAAGACGTTTCCGAAATTTAAAAGGAATGTTTCTTTGAAAGGGCCTTGTGGCTTTATAAATCCAAGTTTTTCAATTTCAAGTACGACGGTGTGTGAAGATATTTCATAAAAGAGGAGGACCTCAAACCTATCCTCTTCAAATGCTAGCTTCTGCCTCCCGTAAAAATAAAAGGAAGCAATCGGTTCAAAGACATTCAAAATTTCAAATCCCGAAGCGACTTCCTCCTGTCTTCTTCGGATGTTGACTCCCGTTTCCTGTAAAAACAAAAGGAATCAATTAGTTCAAAGATATTCAAAGTTTTAAATCCCGAAGTGACTTTCTCTTGCGTCCTTCGGATGCCGATTCTTGATTCCCGTAAAAACAAAAGGAAACAATCAATCAAAGACATTCAAAGTTCTAAATTCCGAAACGATTTCTTTTTGTCTCCTTCGGATGTTAACTCTCATTTCCTGCATAAACAAAAGGAAACAATCAATCAAAGATATTCAAAATTTTAAATTCCAAAGGTGACTTCCCTGTTTGATCCATTGCTCAGTAGGATTCCTCGCGACTCCCAGTCCACCTACAAAATACAGACATATGCAAATGCATGTATGCAAATGTCATGCGAATGCAAAACTCTATGTAACTCAGATCTGCTCATCAATCGCTTTGAAGCTCAATTTTATTTCAAGGATAATATCTCTTCACGGCGTCGCATTTACTTGGACTCGCCAATTCTTCTCCATCCATGTTTACAAGTATAAGAGCTCCCCCGGATAAGACCTTTTGAATCACGTAGGGGCCTTCATAATTTGGCATGAATTTGCCTCCTAGATGTTGGGCATTTGGGAGCATTTTCTTCACAATCAGCATCCCCGCTTCAAAATTTCTAGGCTTAACCTTCTTGTTAAAAGCTCTGGCCACTTTCTTCGTATAGCTTTGACCATGGCAGATAGCCTTCAATCTTTTTTCATCAATCAAATTCAATTGTTCATGTCTCTACAGGTTCCACTCATCCTCCATGAGTTCTACTTGAGACAAGACCCTTAAAGAGGGGATTTCCACCTCTACTGGTAGGGTTGCTTCCATACCGTATACCAAAGAGTAGGGAGTTGCCCCGGTTGAAGTACGAATCGAAGTTCGATAGGCCATGAGAGCATATGGCAATCTCTCATGCCGATCTCGATATTTCTCAGCGGTTTTGGCCAATATCTTCTTGATGTTCTTGTTTGCCGCTTCCACGCCTCCATTCATTTGTGGGCGGTAAGGTGAAGAGTTAAGGTGTCGTACCTTAAATTGTTCCAATAGTTGATCGACAACCTTGTTGTTCAAATTGGAGCCATTGTACGTAATTATGGCTCTTGGCACTCCGTATCTTGAGATGATATCTCGTTTGATGAATTTAGCCACGTTGTTCGCAGTGACATTGGCATATGGGCTGGCTTCAATCCATTTGGTGAAATAATCGATAGCCACCGAAATAAAACGATGTTCGTTGGAGGCCTTTGGGTTGATAGGGCCAATCATATCAATTCCCCACATGCAGAATGGCCATGGTTCTGACATTTGATGTAGCTCGGTTGGTGGCGCATTTATCCTGTCGCCGTATACCCGACATTGATGACAGGATCTAACATGCTGGTTGCAATCCGACTCGATAGTCATCCAGTAGTATCCGAGTCTCATAATCTTCTTGGCGAGGAGGTGACCATTCATGTGCGATCCGCATTCCCCTTCATGAATCTCTTTCATAATGAGATTTGCTTCTTTCGAGTTTACGCACCTCAATAGGACTGAGTCAAAGGATCTCTTGTATAGGACCTGTCCGCTGAGGAAAAATTTAGGTGCCATCTTGCTGATATACTTTTTATCTTCTAGTTGGATGCCTTGTGGGAATTCACCCTTCAGGAGATGATTCTTGATATCATGATACCATGGTTCTTCATCGGGTTCTTCTTCAATGACCATGCAATATGCAGGTTGCTCCAGGATGTCAATTCTCAACGATTCTGTCTCAAGGCCATCTTGCACTTGCAACATGGCTGATAATGTGGCTAGAGCATCCGCGAAGTGATTCTGAGTTCTTGGTAGATACTCGAAAGTGATCTCCTCAAAATGTTGGATCGGCTCTTCGAGGTACTTATGATAAGGGATGAGCTTGGGATCCTTTGTCTTCCACTCTCCTTGAGTTTGCAAAATAATCAACATGGAATCTCCATATACCGATAGTTTCTTCACCTTTAATGATGTAGCCAATTGTAATCCTAGTATGCGAGCTTCATATTCGAAAATGTTGTTGGTGCGGGGGAATACCAACTTGGCCGAAACTGGATAATGCTGATCTTCGGGGGATATTAAGACCGCCCGGGTACCCGATCCAAGTGAGATTCACTGCGCCGTCAAAATACATCGTCCATCTATCTTCGGATATGTTCAAAATTTGATCTCCCTTGCTTTGCTCAGAAACATCTTTAGCAGGATTCTCGGCTAGCATGTCGGCAATTGCCCTCCCTTTTACAGATTTTTGAGGAGAGGTTTTGATATCAAACTCTGAAAGCAATATTTGCCATTTAGCTATCTTTCCTAACAATGTTGGCTTCTCCAAAAGGTATTTGATGGGGTCATTCTCGGTGACCGGTTCTATGTGATAATGCAGCGTATACTGCCTTAATCCGTGGAGGACCCAAACCAATGCTACGCAAGTCTTTTCCACCGTTGGGTACTTGGCTTCAGATGTTGTGAACTTTTTGCTCAAATAATATGTGGCCCGCTCTTTACGATCCTTGGGGCTAGTTTGGGCAAGTAAAGCTCCCAAGGATTCATCATTAACGTCGAGATATAGAGTTAAAGGAACGTTAGGGATAGGAGGTACCAATACTGGAGGTTGTACCAAGTATTCCTTGATCTTTTCAAACGTTTGTTGGCATTCCGAATCCCATTTCACTTTCGCGCCTTTCTTTAACAGCTTGAAGAAGGGTTTATTTGTTTTCGATAGTTGGGATATGAATATGGATATATAATTCAATCTTCCAAGTAGGCCCCTTACTTCCTTAACGTAGAGAAGGAGTCCCTATTTCCCATATGGCTTTGATCTTGGAGGGGTCAATTTCAATACCACGATCGCTCACCACAAATCCTAGTAGCTTTCCGGATCTTGCGCTAAATACGCATTTCGCAGGATTCAACTTGAGCTTGTATTTTCTCAATCGATCAAATAACTTCTTTAGCACTTTAACATGGTCTTCTCCAGGCTTGGACTTGGCAATCATATCGTCCACATAGACCTCAATCTCCTTATGTATCATGTCATGAAAAAGGGTCACCATAGCCCTCTGATATGTTGCCCCTGCATTTTTCAATCCAAAGGGCATTACCTTGTAATAGAAGGTTCCCCATTGTGTAGTGAATGAGGTCTTAATCTTATCTTCTTCTTTCAACATGATCCGATTATATCCCGAGAATCCATCCATAAAGGAGAATAATTCAAAGCCCGCGATACTATCGACGTGCACATCAATGTGCGGTAGAGGAAAATCATCTTTCGGACTAGCTTTGTTTAAGTCTCTATAATCCACGCATATTCTAATTCTTCCATCTTTCTTCTTAACGGGTACGATGTTGGCGACCCAATCAGCATATGAGACCGCCTCGATAAATCCAACTTTAAGGAGCTTTATCACCTCTTCCTTGATTTTATCTGCCGATTCGGGATTCATTCTTCTAGGCGATTGATTTACTGGTGCGCAAGAAGGATTTGTGGGTAGAGCATGCTCCACAATTTCACGATCTAAACCCGGCATATCAGCATATGACCGGGCGAAAATATCTTGATATTCCTTGAGCAATGCCGTCATTCTTAAAACATTTGCTGCAGACAAGTGTCCTCCTATTTTCACTTCCTTGACGTAGTTAGAATCTTCCAAATTAATAGTGATGGGTTCTTTAGAGATAAGGGGTTCAGATTCTTCAAAACAATCCCATTCTTTCTTGATATCGTTCACATCGACCTCTTCTATATCAACTTCGCATGCATAATCATCGAGCTGATCCGAGCCACATATTAACCTGTTATGTATGGGTGGGATGACATGCCTGAAATGCACCATGAAAGGTTAGTATTCAAAGATGATAAAATTGAAGGATGCATGATTTTTATCATGAAAACATTTTTCAAATTCCAATTTTTAGATAAAGGAAAGAAAACTAGTCCATAACTTTTCGGACATCCTTGTTCTCAAAAGCCTATTTAAAACCCAAGATCATATGGCGGATCGGGCCTCAAGTTTCATGGTAGAGTCAATTATCATCATCGGACCAATCCGTTGTTCCACATGTCTATAATAAAATTTGTGATGATTTTCATTAATAGATGCGACTAAGAGCAATACAATATCGCACTTCTTGGATCACGAAGATGAGACCCAAAGGGTGCTAAAACAGGAAAACCTTCAAAAACAAATGCAGTAATCAAAATGCATTAAAAGATAAAGTTCGAAAGAGCCTTTTACTCGGGGATGGGGAAATCATCCTCCAGCCACTCAATTATAACATTCACTCGATTATCCAAGAACGGGTTGAATAAGTCCGGCTTTGCATCCTCAAAGATGTCCTCATCTTCTAGCCATTTGCCCCCTTTGGAAAACACTTCAAATAAGGGGTTACGAAACATCTTTCCTCTAGTTTTCCATGCGTCGGTGCCTATGAAACGGCCGCCTTGGCGTCCACGGCCTCCTTGGTCTCCATAACACTTGTTTCGATCTCGGCCTCGACCCGTATCATTCTTTAGCACTCCCTTATAACCCAGGCCAACTTTGTGGCCATTTGAGCTCAAATTCAAAGGGTTAAGGATTCCCTGACCATACTTCCCTAATCCGGCACCCGGTATAAAACCGTTCGAAAGTAGCACCTTTCCCGCCATAGTCGCAGGTCTTGAAAGCTCCGATATAGCTATCTTTGTATCCCGCGATACATGCATGACAGATACGATGTCAAAAGTATGATAACTCAACTCTTCCTCCTTTGAGGGTTCAATGTATGGGACCATCCCTTTTAAAGAAGCCCGATGTCCCGTCTCGCCATGGACGGTGATCGGCTGGCCCTTGACTACAAATTTTAACTTTTGATGCGGGGAGGAAGGTACCGCTCCCGAAACATGAATCCACGGTCTTCCCGGAAGAAAGGTGAAGGCGCTAGGGATATCCAACACTTGGAATGGTATGGAGAAAGTTACCGGTCCAATGACAATGTCCGACTCGATCTCTCCTACAACATTTTTGGAGACTCCATCGAATGACCGGATAGTAGCTTTAGATGTTTTGACGAAGTCTTCGTTTATTCCCAAGCTTCTCAAAGTGCTCGGAGGACATAGGTTAAAAGCAGAACCATTATCAATCAAAACATGAGGAACCTCCTTTCCATGGCACCTCACGGCGATGTAGAGAGCTTTATTATGGACCCGCCCTTCTTTTGGAAAATCTTCATATGAGAAGGATATCCGGTCTTTCAAAAGGATAGCCCCTACGAAATCTCCCGGTTGCACTTCGTTAATGGTCTCCGGGACATGGACCTCATCTAGTACCTTTAAGAGGGCATTCTTGTGCTTTTCAGAGTTCTTGAAGAGATCTAATAAGGAAATCAACGCATGCATTTTCTGCAGTTGGTCAACGACCTTATATTCACTGGTCCTCACGACCGATTGCAACTTCTCAACTTCTTCTACGATCGGGGCTTTCTTTTCAGAATCCGCCTCTCTTGGTGGATAACACCTTCCCGATCTCATTATGGCGTCAATCTTGCCCATCCCATAGTCCCAATGAACTGCTTTCGAGTTATATCCTTCCACAAGTGGCAATTTTATCTTCACCGGTAAGATCTCTTTACGTGGTAGTTCGGACGTTGACGGTTTTTCTGAAGCGGATGCTTTCCAACTATCCACCTTATTCATATCAATAACAAAGCGAATCGGAGTATCTACCATTCCGATCATCTCATCTTCATGGATATCATCGGGGTTGTGTTACGGACCTGGCCTTACCAACGTGGCATTTTCTTCATCCAGATACCTCTGCCTTTCCCTTCTGATTCTCGGGATAATCCCCTCAATTCTCATACCAATCTCCACCGGATATTGGAATGACGAATATGTATATGCATACATGCGGTCAAAGTATTCAGCCGGAAGTAACTTTAGCACGAACTCCAGCATCTCCCTTTCCGACAGTGGCGGTTGCACCATTACAGCATGTTTCTTCCATCTCCTAGCGAAGAGTTCAAAACTCTCGTCTTCACCTTTCTTGATATTCAACAGATTGGCTTTAGTAAAGTAACCTCCGATTCCAGCTTTAAAGTGTCGTATAAAGTGCTCTGATAAATCCTCCCAGCTCGGGACCCAATCCAAATTGATTGACCGAAACCACGCTAGTGCGGGGCCCGTTAAGCTAAGTCCGAAATTCCGGATCAATGTTTCATCATCCTCTTGATGGCCAACCATTTGGCGAAGGTAATATGAAATATGCGCCAGAGGACACTCAGCACCATTATATTTCGTGCGGAAGGTCACTCTTGGGTTCACGCCTTGGGGCGGAACATTTCTTGCTTGAGTAAGTGGCATAATTAGCTCTTTCAACTCATCCATCTTCCTTGACACATCGTCTCCTTGCTCTTGCAATAGGGCGATCTTTCGATTTTGTATCTCCATGGCCCGCCGCATTTCCAGAATCTGCATGTTCTCTTCTATTCTTGTGGCGTCATTCTTAGCCAACAATTGAGATAACTCTGCTACCATAGTTGTCAAATGATGTATATGCGTCTCTAGATTAGAAACCCGCATATCGACCTCCCGATTTTCCTGTTCACTCCGAGGAGCCGCTTGGTCTTTAACTTCATCGATCGTTCCCACAAATTCCTCACTTTCGGGGTTATCCATGCCACCCCACCCATCTGGGACTATATCTCCAGAATCAACGAAAAAGCTTGGGGGTGCCAAATAAAGGACTTTAAAGTTATAGCCGCCACTATCTTCTCCCCAAGATTATCAACTATTTCTCCCTTCTCAAGGGCTCTTTGTAAAAATCTTCTATCACCTCTGACGTGCTTTATCAAGACGGACTTCATATTCATCTATCTCTTTAATTTCCGTATTGTCTTTGATGCTCATCAAATATCCCGAGGGTATTTTTCAAACAGCTCCTCTCGTAGGTTTCATTGCAAATTCTTCGGACAGCATGTCCACGGCCACATAAGTCCCCTTAAAAGTGACGTCTTCCATTCTTCCTATAACGCCCAAGTTGATCAAATTTTCCAAGCAAGCCTCCTTTTGCTCCCGGGAAATACTCTCTCCTTCCGAGTATTGTGAGGTCAATGTCAAGACATCTCGCATTTTACTCATATCCACTATGAACTCCAGAACCTCTTCATCTTCGCCTCCGAAAATCGCATTCACCTCGCGATGTTCGGGTAACGGGTTACGTTGCACATTCGGTTTGATTTTATCAAACTCCAAAACCTTACCGTCAACCAACGCTTGTACTTTGAACTTGAGAGCGAGACAATTGTCTACGTTATGTCCCCTTTCTCCCATATGGTATATGCACGTTTGGGTCTCATCAAACCCGGGAAATCTTGGAGGATGAGCTCTAGGTAGCTCTTTTGCAACTAAGCGGTTCTCCAGCAACATGGGTAATAATTTGGATAAGGGTCGGGGTAATGGGGTGAAAATAATTTGGTTCTTTCTTCTAAATTCTGGTGGTTTCGAAGCGGTCCAAGAGGACGTTCCTTGGGTAGGGATGGAAGGTGAGAAATTTTTAGGCTTTGGCGGGTTAGGGACAAAGGCTACTTCTCCGATTTGCTCCCTATTATCCCTTCTCAAAGGGTATTGGCGTCTGAAAGGCGCCTCAGGTATCTTTTCTCCCTTAGTGCCCATTCATGGCGTTCTACTATCTTGATTAGGTGTGCAAACGTCTGACACCCCGAGATGTTCAGCTTGTCGAAATACTCGAAGGGAAGTGCTTTGAGGAAAAGGTCTATCGGTTCTTCTTCAGGGACGGGCGGTTTTACCCGCACGCCCAATGCTCTCCATCTTTGGGCGTAGGAGCGAACGGCCTCATTCTTTCCCTTTACGGTTCTCGGAAGGTCCTCTCTAGTGAGGGCGGTCAAAGTATTAAACTTGTATTGCCGAAGAAACTCGTCTGCTAGCTTGTCCCAATCGGCGAGCCTCTTTGGCTCCAATTCAATAAACCAAGCCAGGGCTGCCCCAGATAGGCTTTCCTGGAAGGTGTTGACCAGCGGTGGGATGTTATCGGAGAATTGCGACATTCGGGGCAAATAATACTTCAAGTGCGCCTTGGGACAACCGGTCCCATTATATTTCCTCACAAAATCGGGTTCTTTATAGTCGGCGGGAACCTCAATCTTTTCAAATGGTGCTACCTTATCAAATCTCGAGAGTTCATAACCTTGACTCGCCAAACATTCTTCGATCTTAGCAAGCCTTTTGATCTCCTCTTCCATTTTGAGGACCTGTTTCTCCTTCTTTTCCAAATCTATCACAACAGGAGGATCATTAGGCGGTCTCTCCGGATCGGGATGGGATTAGTGGCGGGCGCCGGATTAGCGTTCGCTCCACCGGATGAACCCGCGGGGGTTTGAGAATTAGGGTCGACAGGGTATCTCCCTTGACTAGCGATCGGCATCGCTTTCATCTCTGCCACCATTGTGGCGATCATATTCATTTGGTTCTCCACATTACCCACACAAGGTGCGAGCTCTTCTTGTTCCATCCTTAATTTGCGCGTCTTGCTACGAGTCCTTGTATTTATCACTCACCCGTTTTCAGAACATCAAATCGGTATGGAAAATATTAAAGGATTTGGGGACATTGTTCCGTGGTAATTGACTTTTCTATATGTATGCATGAAATGCTCATAAAAGAAATAATATGTATTTATTACAAACCAAATTGTTTAAAAGTATCTAAAAGATAACAAACATGCGAAAATCTAAATGGGGGAATGAATCTTTCCAAGTCTAGGACGCTTCCACTCTTCTTGTTCTTCCGATCCATCGGAGTCCCACAGGTATGGGTCTTCTCCTTCTTCTGACATCCACCGCTCTGGATCTTCGGGAATGTACGGCTCTACTCCCGGTACGTAAGGTACTATGTACTATGGCTCATAGGACTCCACCTCTTCAATCCGAGGAGATACGCACTCGGGTATATATGGCTCGACCATTGATTGGCGATACTCCTTAAACTTACGGATATACTCCTTGGAAGCTCTATGAACGTTTATCTCGTCATCCAAATAATCCGGCCATTCAACTTGTTGTAACGGGGAGTTCTTCAAAGCATGGAGAATAAGTTTGATTCGGGCTCGATACAACTTCTTTGCTTCCTTGGTGAGCTTTCCTCGTGTCATATCAAGCGAGAAAATCCCGGGACAAACATCCGGTGGCACCTCCCGTAGAACTCCAAATTGCCTTACCACTCGGATGGGGTAATATGCCACGGCGCTAGTACATCCCAATAAGGGGATAGGGCTATCTTCAACACCAATAATGCGAGCCTCCACAATCTTAGGCCAAGTCAAACGCCATCTAACATGTTCGGGCTTCAAATTTTCCAATAGCTCAACCCACTTTTTAAATGAGTATTTGGGTACAAGGGATTGACACTTGAGGAAGGATCTAAGAGGGTGAAAGTGCTCATTGATCTTAGTAACACCCTACTCGGAGTTGGAATGTCTTTATATGAGAAGTGAACCACATGTGGAGTAGCCCATTAGATGCTTGGAAAATGGCCTTTTTGGAAGTTTTGGAACGGTTTAAGGAGAGAAAGGTCTCAGCTAAAATCATGTACGAGTAATTCTAACGACAACATGCTTGTCTAGCTATATGAACTATGGAAGGGTCAAAGGTAGTTCTAGAAGTTGGGAATAATACGAATGCAAAGAAAGCCAATATGAATACCTTTCCCGATTTATGACCGGTTTCGGTGGGTAAAGAGGAATAATTATCGAAAAGGAATGAGAAGGTGAACTTGTTAGAATTGGATTTATAAACTTTTTCTATCTCAGAAGTTTTAAGACGGAGAAAACTCGATAGAGAATGAGTGGAGTCCATATCCAAAGGGGGTTGAGCTACATGGTCATCAAATTTAGCTCCAATGATAGCGGTATATTCTTCGAGCGTAGGGGTCAATTCTAACCCTCGGAAGTTAAATGTCATTGTGCGTGCGTCCCATGCCTTGGCTAGTGCTTGAATAAGAGCCGGTTGATATTCCACTTTGATCGGATCTACTAGTTGTCCCAAACGTCCTTCAACGTAAGCCTTATTGATGATGTCGAGGCGATCCCACCATATAGAAAACTCCTTGTGCGGTATTGGGATAACCTTGATGTCTCCATTCCCCATGATCTAAAAATGCAAAAAATGATGATCCTAAAGTCAATTACCACGGATTTAATACGCATATGCATGAAATGTGATGCAAATGTGTTAACCAAATTACATGTCATCTCTTGGTAACATGAGGGTCAACTATTCCCACTTGACCCAAATAAGCCAAATAGGGTAGTTATGGACCTAATCTCACCCAAAGATGGCATGTAATTGATTAGGATCGTTTAAGCGTAATCGAGGTAAAAAGTTGCTTTTACAACTCCAAATTTGTCCACTCACAAAATTCACAAGTCTAGTACAATAAAGTCAAAAGAAATAGAACATGATAGCATCTAAAGATGTTCGGACAACAAATGTAAATAGAAGTACATAGCCGACATTAAAATGTAATGAATCCTAAAAAAAATGCCCCAAAGTCGTACTAAACTAGATAGTCGGAATGGTGTCCTCATCCGATGAGATCTCTACTACTTCGGGAAGCTTGACATCTTCTTCATCATCGGAGGATATGGTGATGATTTCCTTCTTCTTAATCGGGGAGTGCTTTGGGGCCGTCTTGATCGCACGAGGCTTCCTTGCCAATTTCATATACAAATCCCAAATCCTCTCCTTTTTACGCTTGATTTCCAAATGGCGCCCACAACGGGTATAATCGCAACTCTCGCTACGAATGCGATTCCGTCCAATGAGTTCTCGTCCATGGACAAATCCAAAGACTTGAAAAGTGGCGGGTACTCGGTCCTTGCGTCGGATAGTCCTCCGCTCCCATGTGAATACGTCGGGTACATCAATATGACCTCGGGGCACCATGTATCCTAAAAAGGAAAATTTGACCTTCAACCCCAATCACTTAAACGATCTTACAAATGGTGATGATATGTCGTGAATATACATGATATGCAAAATTTAAATTTACAAGTTCAAAATAAAGAGGGTAAAAAGCCTTACCAACCGATGTCACTCTCTTTTTGGGTTTTTGGTTTTAGGTATACCAACCGTCCATTTCGCATGCGCATGAGACAAGTGAGGTTCAACTCTAAAGAAATCAAAAAAGGCTCGGGTATGGACCTAAAAGGCTCCCGCTATACAAATCGATGAGCCGCCCACAAGCGCAATCAAACAACAAGTGGGTAGGATCATCAATCTTGCATAGCGAGCGGGATCAAATATGGTCAACCCAAGTGCAATCAAACACAAGAGCTTCGCATACCAATCCCTATCTATGGCGACCTATAAAGGTGATTCGCGGCTCGGGTTTAGGCGCTTGTGTGTGCGGTGTCGTGATCCTCAAAATATGCAAGATATGCACAACAATTTATATTCAAAACACCGCTTCAATATGTGCATAAATAAACAAACAACCCAAAACACCATATCTCGCATAAAAAGGTTAACACGGAGGCCACCCCTTATAACTCCCATCTGCATCAACATTTAACACTTTTGTTAGTGGATGTACCTCACCTTCAAGAGCATCTGCAGAAAACAACGGGGTTAGAAACACTCAACATTTTTATCGGCTTAAGTCCTCTTATTGGTTTTAAAAAACATTATAAATTCCCCGGTGGAGTCGCCGATCTGTCGCGACCCTCCTTTTTTCTTTTTTTTATGAAGTCTTTCGGGGGTAGTATGAGGGTTAACGAGCCGATCCCTAATTTTTATATGTATATAGGACCCCGGTTTTAGCGGGATTTTTAGGATCGCGGGTTTCTCCCAAGACCCATTACTCGAATCGCAATGTCGGGGAAAATTTTATATCGAGTATCGACCTTAGTGTGGTCGGGTGGCATGTGCAATGTGTACATGCAATTTTGGAGTCGCCACCGATCAATTTATTGGAGGGTATGATCGGAAAACCCTACCGAGCGGTCGGGAGAAACCGTTCGGTTCCACGAAAACCAGAGATTTTTGGGTCCGGGGACTTGGTTACGCCAAGATTTTCATTGGCGCCCTTTCGGTTACCGATGTTGAGCAATTTTCTAACCTAAGAATTCATGCGAGATGAAATTTCGGGTGAGGTAGGTTCTAACGATTCTAGGTATATCATGCAAGATGGGATTTTTACTATTCCTATCAATCACAATAAAAAAATTAAAAGCGCAATCAATATAATCCCAAACAGTCAAATCAATCAATCAAGGCTCAGCATATCTAAAATGACCCTATCGGCCCATAGAAACATCGAGTTTGGGTTCTAGGGATGGTTCGGGAAAATTTGGGGACAAAAGGCCCGGAAGGGTAAAATGGTCATTTTTGGGATTCGGGACCGAAAATCACAAAATTCGGGGGTCGGGCCAATTGAATGTGGCCATTTCCCATTTTTTGTGATTTTATGGAATTTTTCTAATTTTCCTAATTTTTTTGAAATTTTTATTTATTTTCTAAAAAATATTGGGAATTGTCCGGATCGACATAAATCAACCCTTGAAGTCTCAAAATTCTCGATCCAGACTTTATGAGTCTCGAATCGATCTAGAAATTTTTAGAAATTTTTTGGGAAAATCCGGGAATTTTTATGAATTTTCTAAGTATTTTTGCAATTTTTTGGAAATTTTTATCTATTTTTTGTTATTTTTTTATTAATAAACCGGACCGGGTCAACCCGGTCAACCAACCGGTCCGACCGTCCGTAAACCTACTCAGCGCCAATACGGTACCGTATATGTATTTATCCTATTTATTTTTGATTTTCCAAAATTGTTTTCTAATATTCGAATACATAAATACAAAATAAATGGACGGCCGAGATTTATTTTAGGATCGATCTCGGCCATCGATCACGCTCATTAATCCAAAACGACACCGCATCTGTACAGCCCACAAAACGACGCCGCCTTTGCTCTAAGATACGGACGGCCACGATTTAACCTAAGCATCTAATCTCAACCGTCAACTCGCTTGGCTATTAAACGACGCCGCATTGTCCATTAAATAACGGACGGCCAACGATCATTCCTCAGACTCTAATCTAGACCGTTCATCCTACCTAAAGACAAAAACGACGTAGCATCATCTAAAACCTTGAGCGGTCACGATTTGATCTAGACTCTATCTCAACCGTTCATTTCATCTAACGCCTAAACGACGCCGCATTGTTCTATATTAAACGGCACCGTTTAGTGTTTTTTAGATTATTCTACCTAATATAGCTAATTATCCGAAAATAAAAAAGAAGATCCAACGGCTACAAATCAAACTCATCTATTTATCTCAGCCGTTCGGATCAAATCCGAGTCGGCTCGCTCGCGCCAATGGCCGAGCCGACTCGGACTGAGCAAGCTGGACCAATGGAGACACGACACCTAAGATTCTTTGACTCGTTGACCATGCCACGTCAGCATCTTCTTCTACCTCACGACGACAACTAACGGACGGCTGAAATTTCTCCGGCAAGATCCAACGGTGAGATCTCCCCGAATGACCTCAAACCAACGGATCAAAAGACCCCGAGGACCTCCTCTACAACATATTCAAAGATCAAGCAATTTCATTCACAAAATCTCGAGATATCGAACTACACACGCGAGCCATCACCAAGTTCAATCTAGCAAACTAGGGCCAAGATAGACCAATTAAACCACAAACGATCACATCACAAGGAGTTCGGAGAAGCTTACCTCGAGCTTCGATTGAGCTCGCAAGGGCTAGAAAAGCTTGGCCTTTGATGTTCGGCCGGACCGGTGTGAGTTGAAGGCTCGACTCATGGATTTCGAGGCAAGATCAATGCAAAGAAGATATGCGAACATGATTAGTGTTGCTCAAGGATGAAAAGGCACACAATAATCGAAAGAATTATGCTCGTGAAGTCGAGATGCCATGATCGCACGGTGAGGAGGATCGAGAGTTCAACTCACCGCTGGTTTGGAGGCTATAGGCTAATCCAGTGGCTCCGATCGCTTCCCTTGGCTGCTATGAAGCTTCAAGTGACGATCGCGCAGCTTGATTTGCTCCGAATCTGGGTTGGCGAGCAATGCACGGTTCGAACTCGAGATTTTTTCAATGGCGGAGACTGAGAGCTTTCTCTCTCTCTATTTCTCTCTCTCTCTCTCTATTCTGTTTGGTCTCGCGAACACGAATCGGCCCTCCCCTTTCGTGAATATTCCCCACTATTTATACCAAGTTTTCAAAAATTTGGCGCGTCGGGTGAGCTCGAGTCGGTGATGTTCTCACGTGCGTGCATGTGGTCTTTGGTTCGCCGGAAGTCGGACGGAGATGGCTATCACAACAAACTCCGTTTGGTCCTCCGTTAGTCACGAATTGAGCTCAAATTGGAGTATTATGTGAAATGTTGACTTTTTCGTGCGCCAAACCTTTGACTCGGTCACCGGCGCTTCTCCGGTGACGGTTGGTCCCGGTGTTGGTGGCAATCGATTCCTCTTGAGTCGAGCCACAAAAGCCCTAATGTGATTAGTCGGATTAGGTCCGAATCGAGCTTCAATTTGATTGTTGAATCTCAGCTCCAGAACCTACAAAATGTACGTATGAATTGGGGAAGACGATCTTGTTCCAAACCGGTTCAGCCGGTCCGATCAGCGGTCGACCGGTCTCGAACCGGTTTAGACAATGAAATTTCCAAAAATTTCAAAATTAACCACAATTGATGGGGAATTTTTGCAATTAAACTTCAAAATTGGACTTAGGGGCCTGGATATTACCTAGAAATGTAATTTTGCCCAAAAGTTCTTATCAATTTGCACAAAAGCCCCAAAATTTTCAATTTGCCCAAATTGGGGAAAAGTTCAATTGAGTGTCAATTCGACCAAATTGGACTATGAGACCTATGCCAATCAATTTAGAATGCATGAAAACCTAGGGGGTAGTCCAATTTTGCAGAGAAAGTCCCCCAATCAAAAGTAATTTCAAAAATTGAAAATTTGAGGGACTTAATTGCAAAATTTCTTGGGGATTTTGTGCAATCCGTGCAATTCACGCAATTGAGGGTGTAATTAATCAAATTGAAGTTCGAAAGGACTACAATTGAATGTCTAGACAACAAATGTGCAAAAATTACAAATAAAAAGACACCATTAGTATTGTTTGTGCAAATTCAACCTTAGGCGTTGTGAAGAAACACCTAAAATTGAATTCAATTTTTGATTTTTCTTGAGGTTAATATTAAAAGGGAATTAAAAAAAAAATATTGGACATTTTTGTGTATTTTTGTGACCTCATGAGGTATTTTTTAATGAATTTTCTAATATTTGCCTATTTTCCGAAAATATTAAAAAATGTAAAAAATATGAAAAATTATTTTTTGTTCCAAATTGGTTCCTTAAGCTTGGCCAAGGCTTCCAATGTTGATTTTTTTAATTTTTTTGATTTTTTTATGAATTTCTAGTGAATTTTGGAAAATAAAACTAAAGGAAAAGTCGATTAAAAATCGGGTGTCAACAATTAGAACTCCTCCTATGCCTGTACATGTTGCATCATAATGCACCTCAAAGACAAGATCAAGGTTAGGCAATGCAAGGACCGAGATTGTGCTCAATTTTTCTTTGAGATGCTCAAAACTCCTTTGGACAATACTTGTCCACTCAAAAACTCCTTTCTTCATGCAAGAGGTGAGTGGCGCCACAATGGTGCTAAAATTGAGACTTCTTCTTTTGAGATATGAAATCCCAATAATAGTATTTGTGGCATCATGAAGTAGCACTTGAAGGAGGGCTATATACAAGCATTCTTGCCATAATACTCAAACTAATTAATGCTAAAAATTGATTAATTGCGGACACCATTTATGTAGCACCCCACTTTGGGTACTATCAACAGAGCCGTAGTGTCCCAGGCTGCCACATCTAAGATTAATTGAATTTGATATTTAATTTCACGCAATGGAAGACCCTAGTCAAGAATAAATTAAAATTTGAAAGTTAAGGACACAAACCACAATGGCCATGCCATTAACATATTTACATACACGGGTCCGCATGAACTACATTAGCATTAGTCGGTCGACTTAATATCAACATAGGGACGTCACCTTGGAATCGCATGAGTTACCTAATCCCCACTATATACAACCAACCCATCACCAAGTCAATTGAAGTCAAAATGCCGCAATCAACACCTCTAGAAATGCGGTCTTCCAAAAATCACCCGGCCACTCCGGTCCCCCGCCTAGACTGCCGCCACGGCCGACCCACTAACGGTTGTCCTGCTATCATCATCGTCGTTGTAGTCACCGTCCTTCCCGCTCACAATATCATGGGGAATGGGGCCCTTACGCTGTCTATCGATGACTAGGAAGATGAACATGAATCAGTATTCCACGGGAGCCATGCCGGCTCCAACATCAACGGTGAGGGTTGTAAACACACGGGTGAAGGGAAACCCAAACTCATTGGGTATCTTAAAGTCCTAAGTCTCGATAACTAGCTCGATAGGTAGGCCGTAATGGAAACCCGGGGAACAGGGAATGGAACCCATTTGTCAACCTAAAACAACGAATACCACAAGTGTAAATAACCTTAGCGAGTAAATTTAGTCACTCTAACGCTCGCTCGATTCGCCATACCATTTGAGTCCATATTTAGTTTAGCAATCAGTTCATAGACTAAGCTTCACATACGGGGATTCATATATACAAGACATCACATGAATATACAAAATGCAAATGAATGAATGCTAGTCTCCCATGTGTACCACTTACTACCACCGTTCATGAGTCAATTCCCGACTCGTAAAATTTAGTACTTTTCCGGGCTAAACCACCGACCCTTATAGCAACTCCCCGCCATGAGTTCCTCACTCCGAGGCTTCGTGTTATTACCACACGGCCTACTTGGTGTCACCCGCCAGGGCATCCCCTCTCCCTTGGGGAAATAATTACGTTTGTTTTTGTGGCTCTCAACATCCTTCCACCTATGCCTCATGAGGAAGCTAAGAAATATACAGTTCGTGCAATACACACACACACAGAGCATAATAGCAGGACACATTCAATTAGATTCTAAAGTACGAGAATTCCTATTCGACACCGTGAGAAACATGACAATTGAACCATAGCATTTCTTTCTAATGCACGATCCTTGATGTCTCAATTTCCTCGGCCATTACTCACACACACACGGCACCTCCATTTTCCTTTCTCATTTTGCTTGGCCACTCCCTCATTTGCCACCTTTCACTAGATTTTTGTTGTGGAGTTAACCCCTCTTATAATCCTTAGTCATATTATAGGTATTTGGGGCCTCAATTGGCGAGTCTTAAATTTAATGTGAATGATAATTCTAAGCAGAATTCTTAATAAATTGATCATCCCACAAAATGTTACATCGCACTCCCTTCAATCGAATAAACCCTTTATAACTTATGGCGAATACCTTTCGCAATATATCCAAAATGACCTTTGTTGACACTCGATTTTTAATTTGTTTTTTCTTTAGAAAAATTTTCAAAAATCCATAAAAACTCATAAAATTGAAAAATCAATTTTGGAAGCCTTGGCCAAGCTTAAGGATCCATTTTTGAACAAAAAATATTTTTCGTTATTTTTCATAATTTTTGATATTTTTGGTATATTAGAAAAATACCCAAAAATTTACAAAAAAAATAGCATTTTTGGCCTAAAAAAATGTGGGAAAATATCCAATATTTTTATTTTAATTCCCTCTTCATTTTGGCCATTGAAAAATTGGAAAATTCAACTTGGGGTCACATGAGCCTTCGCAAATGTGGACCCAAATTGAGCAAAAAAAATCATTTGAGGTCTTTCTTTTGTTTTTCTTACTTTGAGTCAGTTATGACATTTGATTCTTACACCTTTAATTGCATTTTAGTCCAATCAATTTCAATTTTTGAGCATATTGCAAATTGTGCTTCTTTGCATTTCCAATTTAGTCCTCAATTTTCAATTAAGGTCAAATTGGTCATTTTAAAGGCGAACCCATACGTAGGCAAACCCCGACCCATAGGTTTTTTCACATTCTAAATACATTGGTGAAGTCAGATTGGCATTAATTGGTGATTAAGGGCCCCAATTAGTCAAATTTACATGGTCAAGTTGAGATTGAACTTTCAAAAGAAAAAAAGAAGAAGGGAGAGTTGACCTAGTCAACATAGCAACACGTCCGTAACCATTATTGGTTCTCTCTCTCCTTCGGGCATGAACAGAACCAATTCTTCTGGTTCTTCATTGGCACGCCCAAATAAGCGAAAAAGGACCTCTCAAATTGAAGATCATTTTTGCGCATATCCAGAGGCAAAAAAGGAGTTCGCCGGATTGCCCATCGAAGACCGGAGCGTCGATCGACCATATAGCATGCCCGGCGCATGTGCATGGGGAGGGGATATAACCAACTCAACGAGCAACAAACGCTGGTAACGGAATTCGGGGGGAGGTCTTCGTTCGGTAACAAGGGACTGAGAAACGAAGAACAAAAAAAAAAAGAGAGAGAGGGGCTCGCAAAAAAGAGGAGAGCATAAAAGAAAAAAAGGAGGAGATCAGGGGGAGAGTCGGAGAGAAAAAAGGCGAGAGAGAGGACAAAAGCGAGAGAGAGCATATTTTTTTGTAGGCGTCGGCCATTGAAGCCGCGAGCTTCCGAAGGCTCGTCGGAGCGATCCAGGCGAAACCGATCCTCGCCGATCGGACCGAGAGCTTCCCGAGAACCCGAGGAGCAGCCCTAACCCCGCGACGGAACTCCATAAGCCCGAAACAGGTGAGTCGAACTTCGAAGCTCTATCTTGGCCTCACATGGCATCTTAGGCAATATGCGATCATTTTACACGAAATTGGTTGCGATCTCTTTGCCTCGCGTTGCTCAGCATTTTTTCTTTTGATCACATGTGGTTTCGTTGCTCGAATCGCCGAGTCGACCTCCAAATTACTTCGGCCAAGCTCGAGCTCGTGAGCTCGGTTCAGAGCAAACCGAGACATTGCAGGCCACAGATAAGTCTTCTCAACCTTCCGCGATGCTTCATGATTGATTTTTTTTGATAGATTGCGCATAGAATGGTTACGGCGAGTCGCTCTGGAGGTTTACTTCCGCCGGAAATTGCAGGTATGGTGAATATAATTCTGCTGTGATATGGTTGGGATATGTTGTAGAGGAGGCCTAAAGGAGTCTTTCGGAGTTGGTTTCACGCGATTTGGACGTCGGACGGCCAAGATATGGCCATCCGATGAGGCGTCGGCGAGGATCGCCGGCGCCGATCACCTTCTTCGGTTGGGCGTTGATTGGTCAACGAAAGTTGACCCGGTCAACGTCGACGTGGCGGCCACGTCAGCCGGCGGTTATAACAGAAAAAACAAAAAAAACAACCTTGATCCGACGGCCCAAAATAGGCCACGTGTCGAGATCTCGGATTTTCCGAAAATAAAAATCATTTTTCAAAAATATTCCATTTTTGAAAAATAAAAAAAATGTTTTGTGATCGGGTGGCCCGGGTTTGGCCACGCGTCACGTTTCCGATCGTAGGATCAAAAATTCTTTTTTTTTAAAAAATAAATAAAAAAAATCAATTTTTGAATAAAAAATAATACTCTTGATTTGACGGTCGTGGACTAGCCACGTTGTCAGATCTCGACCGTAGATCTAATCTAACAATCCAACGACCGTGGATTAGCCACGTGTCATTATCCCGACCATAGATTCACTCTTAGATCAGAGAGTTGTGATTTCGCCACGTGGCAAATCCTGAGCCATAGATTTTAAATTCCGATCGGAGCGTCCAGATTTCGACACGTGGCGAAATTTGAGACACACATTTCATTTAGGCGGGAATTTTTGAAAATTCGAACGCAAATCTTCGGAGTGGCGTCGTTTTGAAGGGAGGCCGGTCCGGGCGTGTGCTCGGACCGGGTTGACCGGTTCGTTGACCGGGTTGACCCGGTCCGATAAATAAAAAAAATAAAAATAAAAAATAAAAAAAATTGAAAAATCATAGAAAAATCCAAAAAAATTAGGAAAAATTGTAGAAAATTCCCAAAAAATTCAAAAATTCTCAAAAATTGAGGAATGGCCACAATCAACTGGCTAATCCTATTTTTGAGATTTCTTTTCCCCATCTTTCCAAAAATGACAATTTTACCCTTCAAGGGCAAATTGTCCCAAAAAAAATTCATAAAAAATTCCAGGAAAATTCTAAAAAATATCGAAAATTAGGAAATAGGTCAGTTTAGGTGGTCAATCCTATTTTCAACTTTTCTCACTCCAGATCTCTTCCGAAACGACGATTTTGCCCTTTTTGGAAAATCGCCCCCTAGATTTTCTCAAAATTACGATTTTGCCCCTCATGGGCGAATCATTTCCAAATCACTCCGGACCTCTTCTTATGCTTTGAATGTCCCTTCCCTAAGCCGATAGGGCTATACTAGAAATGCCACGCTGATTTGATGCGATTTATCCGCACGTTATGGATTCCTTGATTTGCGCATTTACGTTGATTGATTGTGATTGCTAGGATAGTCATTCCCATCCGCATGAACTCCTAGATTTAGGATTCGTACCCCACTCATATGCATGAAATCCGAGGTTAGAAAATTCAATCAATTTAGGAACCGAAAGGGCGTCAACTCTGATAGTTGGCGTAACTAAGTCCCCGAACCCACTTCTCTCGTTCTTGCAGAATCGAATAGAAGCTCCCAACTATTCGATATGGTTTCCAATCGTACCTTCGACGAAACGATTGGTGGCGACTCCTTGACATGCACACGTAGCACATGTCACTAGACCACACCGAAAGGTCGACCATTTTATCCTCCGCCGCGATTTGGGTAATGGGCCTTAAGAGAGGCCCGCATCCGAAGGTCCACACGCAACCGGGCCCGAAGGGCGACCCATTAGCCCTCTGATCCGAGGAGGGTCGCGACAACCTTCATATGGGAAAATGAACGTCCCTCCTCACTATATAGAGGTCCACAACAATATCCGACGATAGGTCCCAAAGAGGATATTTATTTAAGAGGTCGTATCCGTCTCAAATTACAACTTATGACGTTACGGTCAAAATAACCGTAACTTAGGGAGCTAGTTTTCTGGATGCTACAAGATAACTATTGTAATTAATCCATATCTGGAATTAGGTAAGACAAAGGAGAACCTAGAACTCAATCAAAATGAAATTCTCTTTTGCCAGGAACATCACCTCGACCTAATTCATGATGAGCCCACCAACACTTCTTGAAGATGCTACAAGTGCTCATTAGCAGACTTACTAAAAATAAGAATATCATCAAAATTAACCACAACAAACTTCCCAATATATGACTTCAAAACCTAGGTCAAAAACCTCATGAATGCGGACAGTGCATTAGTTAATTCGAATGGCATGACTAATAACTCAAACAATCAATCTCCGGTTTTGAATACAATATTCTATTCATCTCTTGGCAAGATTCCGATTGATGATATCCACTCTTTAAGTCTAGCTTTGAGAAGATGTTTACACCAAAAAGTTAATCCAAAAAATCATCAAGATGGAGAATAGGAAACTGAACATTCTTCAATTGCCCTTTTTCTCAAGCACCAAAAGAGCTGGAATGACACAAGGGCTAAGGCTCTCCCTTGTAATACCCTTTAAAGAGTTTCATAACTTGTCAATGCGATTCTGCATGTTCAGTCGAACTCATTTGATAATAAGCTAGATTAGGTAGTGAAGCTCCGAGCATCAAGTCGATTTGTGTAGCATCCCATACCGCCACACCTAAATGGTTAAGGTTTACCTAACTCGCATTCCTTTTAATTAATCTTCTAGAGTAAACGGCTTATGAGGAAGCTCTAAAATAGAAAATCGAACAAAACGGTCATACGGGCACAAGTGCATGGAAAACAAAACATCCTATAGCATGCACGCCTAACAAATAATATGGCTTTTCATGGTTTTCCTAGCCAGATAACACATATTTTGAACAACGAGATCATTCAATAGTCTAACTCACACACTTTTGTTCACATCTCATTTATTCAACTACATTAACTAGTATTTCTTACATATTCATACAGTCGTTCCGTTTAGATACGTTGTTTACATGGGATGAGTACAATAGAGGGATAATCACAGGGAAACTAAACTACTTTGAGTACTAACAACTCCATTGTTGCCTCTTCATATTTCATTCCTCTTCGAATCTAAATATTAAACCAAGATGAGGAATGAACTCCTCATCATCATCTTCGTCATTTGCTATACTAAGGGCATTGAATTGATGTAGCGAAATAGGGCCTAACCATCTTGAAATACCATGGTAATACACTACTTTGAACTCAAAGGCAACTAGACCAACTGGAGGTCCCTCCTCTACGTAGACCCTAGATTGAATGATCTTGTAGCGAGTTCTCATCGGCTAACATGAATATGTTCTCGTATGGATCTACCTATCATAAAGGTTCACCACAGAGATGTTGTTGCATCAGCATCGTATTAGCCCACATATTGTCCTTTTGAAAAAGGGTTTCAATTATTGGAGTGAGTGGATTACACCCAGCAAGAGAACTCTATTCCAAACGACTAAACCAACTTTAATATCATAGAATTGAGGATCGCCTCTTCAAACCAACATATCTTACATCGGCAAGATACATCAGAATGTAGCCAAAGCAAATGTAATTCTTATAGATAGTACATATCAGATTCACACCCAAATCATCATCCACCAGAAACCAATACTCCCATCCGTAATCATAGAAAGCTTAGTAATAAGGATAGAGATCTACTTGCCTCAATTAATCGAGAAATCAATGAACGATTCAGAAACAATAATGGACAGACGGATGTACGGACGGATGACCCAATGGGCGAGCGTGAAAAATGATGGTGGCCGAGCGGCGGTTGTGAACAACGATAGTGATCGGATGGTGGTCGGCCTCGGCTAAAGCAATCGGGGGTCTTAGAAAAGCAGAGTGACAACGCTCTGATGATCTTATGAAGAATAAACCGATTGCAAAGGTTGATATAGGCGAAGCGACTGAAGGCCGGTCAACTTAGGCGACTCAACGGCTTTCGACTAGTCCGCAGCTTGTAGTCTCGTCAGAACGCAACATGTGTCAAGCACGTGATATGTGTCACACATGTGTGGACTGTGTGTCCACGGCATGACATGTGGCTACTACATGTTCGCATGTGTGCCATATACATGACATGTGGTCCCCCTGTGTCTATGGGTCCCCGTTGTCCCAATTTTTCACAAATTTGACTCGATGGGATCTAAATCCAACATATCGTGCTCTTAAAAATATTACCGGGCTAATAATAAATCCCCAATAATACCTTTGAGCCCGGATAAAAATCCCTCGGTGCTTATTCAATAATCCGAACTCATTAAATGCTAATCCACTCTTAAGCAGGTGAGTATTTTTGGGTTTTCACAATTTGATGCCGAATGTCTCTCATGGAGTTAGACCAGGTGATAAGTCCAATGGAAGATGTCTTTAAACTCTTTGAAAAGAAGCTAAGCTTGATGTGGTGTGACAACTGAAAATTTCGTCGATCGGATTAATAAGTGGAATGACATTTATATTGATTGGGCCTGAAATTATGGTGAAGTAAGTGAATTGGAGATCCATAGGTACCGACGTGGCTATTATCGGACTAAACGACATGGTGTAGCATTACTAGAAAGAAAGAACTAGAACTATTGTCATTGGATGTTAGTTTTGGATTTGATAGAACGGTGGTTAAGAAGCCTCATGGATTGTCCCTTTCCATTGCCTTACTCCCCCTCCCTCACTATAAAAGGACCCAACTCTTTCTCTCTCCTCATTTTTCCTTCTTTTCTTAATGGACAACCTCCCCCTCCTCTCGGCGGCTCCCTTTGAATCTGCATGACCTCCCTCTCACCATAGCCTCATCTCATTTTCCTCTCACTTCCCTCTCACATCGGCAACGTCATAGCTAGGTGAGGATGGTCCTCGAATTTCATTTACTTCGGCTCAGCCTCCTCTACCCGCTTGACGCTTGTTTAATTGCTCCTTCTTGGCCGCGCGTGCACAAAAGAGGAAGGATGAAGACCCAAGGTGAGTGGACTCCTAACCTTGTAACTTGATTGTCTTTTCATTTTTTGATTGAGTGTAAATGGTTGATTTAAAAAATGGGTATATTGAGAAGGTGATTACTTTGAATGGTATGGAAAACGACCTTGCATTGACGATCCGTCGCTCGATCTAACGTCTTTAGATATTGGATAAGCTGATTTCATATCCTGGTTGTTTTGTTTATCATTGGTTGAGGTGAATCAGAATTGGATGATGAGAGAGCACTTGGACGTGGACCACAAGATGAAAGAATGAACGAAGCCAATTCTAAGGATAGTTCGAGCTCTGTCTTCTCAAGCTAAGGCCAAAGGCAAGTGGAGCATCTAACCTTCCTACTAGCATAACTATTTGTCTGCTAATTGGGCATGGTGACACCTTTCATGTTTGTGTTATCTGTTTAGAATGTATTACATGAATGGGTGTGTGGCTTCAAGGTGCTGGCTGTAGGCATTCGACTTGAGGCGTGAGTTATGTGGTGTGGAATGAGGTGGTTTGGCGTATGTATGCTTGGTTTTATGGGCGTGTGGTGTGTGGGGTTCGTTTTCTTGGAGTAGTCAAGTTGTGCTGTCAATTTGCATCATATCTAAGTATCATTGCATGCATGTGAGATGTATTGTGTTGTCTGAGGTATCGAAAGTCGATGGCGTATGGGATTGGCGATTGGTGCATGCCGACTTCATTAACTAGTGGTTGGTTTGCATGGAATCGGATTAAATAACCAAGGGTCTTGTCGGCCTATGTCCCGACAAGAACGATGAATGTTCGCCTATATCGGGACGAATACCCCGTGGAAGCCTGATAGAAATCGAGAAATCCACAACTTATGTTGCATTGGAATAGAGCTTCGGAGTAGGAAAAATCGAGGCTTGTATCTCTCATGAGAAAATAAGGCCCGTGTCTCTCATGATTCCTTTGGCCGGTGGTCCATAGACAAAAAGTTGAGGTAAAACTTATAATCGAGGCTTGTGTCTATCGGAATAATAAATGAGGCATGTGTCCCTCGTATAACCATGGCATGTGTCTCATGGTACTTGGTTCAAAAGTGGAAACGGAAGGTAAATGATGAATGATGTGCATGCCCATACGTGTAAGTGTCATGTTATGGATGGAAGTCATTGTTCGTAATACGTGGGGCTATAGTCACGTCTCATTTACTTGCCCTTGGAGTCGTGTGTACGATTACCCGCTAAGTCCGCATGAGGTGGGTGCGAGTTTGTCCGACTTGGGTGAGTTCTAATTGATCTAATGAGGTATAGATAGTTTAGTTGTTTGGTTAGACACCTTTCTTGCTGAGCTTATAGATCGCCCCTTGTTGTTCAAACTTTTTTCGACTAGCTAGGTTCTTCTAGCTGCAGCTAAAAGTGATGATCTCGAAGCTAGGCGACGAAGATGGTGGATAGTACTTCCCTAGCTATAATCGTCCCAGTGTATTTGTTTGGTTTGTTTTAAAGAATATAATGTGACTAACGGATATGATGTTCACTAATAGGATTCACTACTTGTAGCACACATATACTACTACACATATCAAAAATATTGTGTGGTAGTATATGTCATGCCCCGACTCTCAAGCCCGCGACATCCCTACCAAACTCGCCTCAGGTCATAAATGATAGCGTCCCCGATACACTATCAACCTACGAAATTACGGCGCATGCGGAACATGCAACTCTAAAAAAAAAGACAAGATCATCGGGATAGAACGGTAGGAAAATCATCACATTCATTTCACAAAAACAATTTCAATCATACCATTGAGCAGAGGAGTTTTTAACCCTACGTAGTTACGATAAACATATACAATCCCATTCTTCGAGCGGATTCACTAGGACCTCAAAAAGAAACATGGTCGGGTAAGGTTAAACGCTCATCTACTCCCAAAAACTACTCCGATCACCAAGCCCTAACATCACGGCTCCATCACTTGGGACCCGAAATGGTTAAACGATAGGGTGAGAAATAAATCTCGGTGAGTTAATGCCTAAGCCCAACTAGGTCGTTGATTCGTTCGGATATCCTAACAAGCGATCACATCAACAAAAAACGGATATTTCAACCACATGCAAGCTTACCCTTCAAGCCATACGTGATGTGATGTAGACCTGACTTAACAATCAAATCAACCAATCCAATTCAATCCACCGACAAAGCATCATGGCACTTGCATGCACAGGACACTACACGTAGTCTATTTATTATCGGCAACGAGCCGTAGGTCCAGCACACTAGTCGGTTGGTGTTCTCTTGGTAGAATCAGGCATCGTCTCTTTCTTCCGGCGACGGCTTCTAATAATCCATGTGACTTCGCTCACCAACTAGAAGACAATGATTATCGACACAACACGGAGCTAACAAGAATCCTTAAAAGGCTTCGGCCCTTCACAAGCAGCGATCGACAAATGAACAGCTAGAAGATAATGATCGACGCGCATCCAGTAATTAGAAGACAATGATTACCAGGACCGACCAACCAGAAGACAATGATTGTAGGAATTATCCAATTATGTAACCACTCAAGCACTTCGACAACCGGCTAGTTTATTTCTTAGAATTAGGTCAAATGCTCATACTCGTATGTTCAAATACTTGGCTCAAGGCCATTTTCGTACAAAATCATAATTTGATCTCATACGTGGTCACATGAATGCATAGTTATATCAACTGACAAATCAAGCAATTTGGGGCGATTAACCTCTAATCGGACCATCACGGCAATCAACAGTCAAATTACGTATTCAAATCCAACAATTTCAGGAACTAATTAATTAATTGCAGCCAATCGATTTTTAATCATAATTTCAATTTCAATTGATAGCCGATCGAGCACTCGTCTTTGACCTATCGCTTGCTCGCGATCAATCGACACAATCAAGCATATCAATCAATTCTAATAACCAATTAGCCATAGACAACCTGGCTAATATATTAATCTTAACTAATTACGGTCATTTAGCCTAAATCAAATTTCTATCTTGCCCGACCGTAATTAATCTACATAAACACCATAATGAGCTAATTAATCTAATTCCGAACACAATTATCGTCCTAACCGAGAGTTAAGGGCTAACTCACTATTAAAATTAGCTCGGGCGCTCTCAACTTGGGTGGTGACGATAATGAACTCCGGCTCGGCTCGGCGGCGATTCGCGGCCCACTCGAACTTTGGGCTTCCAACTTAATCAAGGATGGTCCGAAGGACTTGGCGACATCTCGGGATAGCGGTACGAGACCCGAGGGTGGCGGCTAGTGATGGCCGGAACAGTGGCGGCCGGCGGTGAACGATGCGAAAAAGGGTTGGCCTGAACAGAAGGCTACGATTTTGGGGCTCTTTCGTGGGTTTTAGGTGACTCATGAGCTTGGGGGACGGTTGGCCAAGGTCGGCTGGTGTCCGGGGTTGCAATAGGTAGCGCTAGTGGCGGCGCGAGGCGGCAGGCTGAGGGGTTGGATAGAATTGAGCCCAAGAATAGGGGCGCGGGTTCGAAACGAGAGACGACGTTCAACCGACTTCCGATGACCTTGGGGGATGATGAGGGGTTGAAGGTGGTCGTTGGGGGTGGCTGGCGAATGGCAAAGTTGGTTCGGAGCTGTTGGAACAAAGGCGGGTTCGAAATAGGGCAAGAGAGTTGGGGTACTGTCCTGGGGCTGTTCAACGGCTACGAGGCGGTGTACGACGATCGTGGTGGCGGCCGAGGGTTGGTGGGGGTAGCGAAGCGGTGGCTAGTGTTAGCTGGAAGTGGCGATAAGGGTGGGCACGGCTCGGGCAGCTCACTAAGATCGAAACAGAGCAAGGGGTCTTCGGGTCTGTTCCGGCGTTCCACGGCTAACGACAACGGTGAGGCATCGATGTCGGGGAGGCGATAGGGCGACGAGGTGGTGGTGGCATCGCTCGGGCCTACTATCGCACAATAAAGGCCGGATGAAGGAGGAAGGCGTTCGGTGAGGGGTGGTCTTTGCGCAGTGGAACCCGGGGAGGAAAGGGCGGAGAAAGAGAGAGAGAGAGTTGATCGGTTAGTGGTGATGGGACACCACTTGTCCCATCACCCATTAAGGGTTTTTATCCTTTTGTGAATAATTGGAGGGCAAAACGGTCTTTTGATAAATCGGGATTGATCGGATTTTTGGCTCAACCAATTGAGAATAAAAATTTGAATTTTCATGGGCTAGGCTTGGTCCAGATTAGGTCTAGGCGCGAGGATTAAAATCCTAAATTGCGGCGACCGAGATTTCGAGACCTAATCGAAACCAAACGACATTTCGGGAATCGTCCAAAATTCGTTCCTTAATTCCTTACGATCCAAAATTTTACCAAGTGGAATTCAATAATAATTCTTTTTATTGAACTTGGTCTCTATACAGATGGTCTAATTTCCAGGGCGTCACATGTGACGTCCCGAAATTTAGTTGATCGAAAGAAAATTTCAAATTCCAACGTGTAAGGTGAAATTTGATCTTGAAGTTTTATTAGTCGACGATTGGCTATTCCGAAGTAGTTGTCAGAAAAAGTCAAGTTTGAATCGTCAAATTTTGACTCGTAAGATCGAAACTCGTCGCGTGTTATTTTGGCCTCGTCCGAACCCAAAAAGGAAAAATATCATTTTTGTCTTTAAATGATCGAATCAAATGACGTCCGATATCATTTATCAAAGTTACGTTTTTGGCCTAGTATTTATGAGTGAAGGACGAAATTATTCATGTGTGTAATTTGAAGTTTGTGGGGGCCTTTTTTTGTTTTTGTTGTTTTGCTTATTATTATTCCGTTATTTAATTCTTTGGTGTTATACGGCTAGCTGGTAAGTGGGATTTGAACAAAAAGAAAGGTGGGCCCCGCACTTTAATTCTTTTCAACCGAAAATATCAAGCAAACCTTGAAAATGATGGACCTCTTTCTTGCCCCATTCGGTTACCTTAACCGAACCCCCTCCCTTCTTATTATTTTTTTTATGCCAACTGAATTATTTTTCCCCATCTAGTTTGCTCTACTCTTGTACGTCAGCCGAATGTGATGTCAACTTTTAGAAACCTCCGCCCCAAGTTTGTATCCCTATTGACTTCCTACACTCTCTCACTCTATTTTTTTTTGCGCATGACACCCCCCCTGTGACTTCATCTTCTTCCTCCAGCTTCTATTTCAAGCTTCATCTTCCTTTTTATTTACCTACAACTCGCGCGAGCTAGCCTCCCTGTGCGACGATCAACTTCACCGCTACCATCACCTAGCCTCCGCCTTCGCTCACTGTTGCACCACCGTACCTCCGCCTCCCCTCGACGCCATTACGCCTTCCCCGAACTTCTTGCTTTGCTGTCGTGCCACCCCCAAACCGCGGAAGCTCACGAATCCGAGAGCCAACGCGGCTCGCGCCGCCGTGCCTAATCCGAAGTCGTACCCCGCCCACGATACCATATATTCTTGTACAGCCCTTCGAACCACTTTTCAGCTACTCCTCGAAACCCATGGACGAACCGTGACCTGTTCTTGTTGCTCGGTTTTTCTTGTACCCGAGCCTACTCTCACTGGGAGCCTTGTTCCGACGCCCACGGCCACTTCCCGTAGAGCCGTACTCAGACCCGACGGCCGTTTGACCACCCCGCGCCCTTGATCCGACCACCCACGGACACCGCCACCTCCTGTTACGTTACCGACACCTTGCCGTGAACAGTAACTTGCAAGATCGACGCTGACCCAACCCGAACCGAGGCCGACTCGTGAACTTGGACCGACTCGGACCGACGACGCGCTAATCGGAGGACTAACGTGCGAGTTCCGTTGATTGCCGTGAGCTCGAACGCGGATTTAAATTCAAGCTCGCGCCGCCTCGCATCCGACTCGACGTTAAACGCGGGAGTTGTGAGTTAACCCCTAAACTCTGAATAGGGCATTAATTGCGTTTAAGGATAGATTTAATATTATTAACGGCTAATTAGATTATTTAGTTGTGGCTGAATAATTTAATTGTCTGTGATCGAGTTATTTGTCCGAAATTGAGTTTGCTAAATATGTTGGTAATATTAATCGGAATATGGATTAATTAATCACGTTGGATTAATTAAGTGGGATTAGTATATTT
Source organism: Rhodamnia argentea (assembly GCF_020921035.1). NCBI lineage: Eukaryota > Viridiplantae > Streptophyta > Magnoliopsida > Myrtales > Myrtaceae > Rhodamnia > Rhodamnia argentea. Next base: position 17,811,666 of record NC_063157.1, on the reverse strand, counting down.
AATTACGTTAATTAATTATTCTTGTACGATTATTGTATCATTGGGTGATTATTTGGTGATTGTGAAATATTATGACTTATGTGCAATTGATGATTGGTTATTTTGGTTATAAATGCAAAATTTGGTGAATAATATACGTGTATATGTGATTACATGTGAACCATAATTTTGAGCATAAAAATGGCCTTGAGCCAAGTTTTGAGCACGAGTGTTTGTGGATTCATTTGAATTAAATGCAAAGATATAAAATTGGTTGGTTGCCTACTGTGCTTGTGTGATCATATATTGGATACCGTCTTCTCGGGTACGTGAGGACGAAGCCGACCCCCGGGTACGAGGGTTCGAGCTCGGTAAGTTCGTGCCGAGGGTACTTGGAACCACACGATTTATCGGATGCCGGTCGCAGCTTGTGACGGACCGACGCTCCTTATAGGAATGCCTGACTGTTAGTCTATGTCGAGGGTACTTGGAACCGCATGGCTTGTCGGTCACCGTCGCCGAAGGAATGGGACGAAGCCCGGTTCCGCCGGAAGAGCATGGTTTTGCTAGACCGGGATCGGTCATTAATAACTGGAACACGTGTGATGCATTGTGTATGCGAATTGTAATGAGTGTTCCGGTTATATGCCTTGGCCGTATGCAATTGATAGCATGTTTTATGAACTGTTCATGTGTGGGCCAAGATGGGGTAAGATTGCATGTGATTGACGGTTCGAGGTTATGTTTGAGCCTTGTAATATGATGTGAGTTGCACGTTATTATTATGTCATTGATATTGCTTTGTATGCATAGGACACTTTGAGCGAGTCGGTGTCCTACACGGACTTAGGCGTTGACTCACGGGGATTTTATATCTCACCCGTTGTTGTTAAATGTTTTCGGGGCCGTGATACCGCTAGTCCACCCGGTGAGGTTTGGAGTTCCGGTAGACCGGTCCTACGATGTTACTCATCTCCATGTCCCCGGGTCCCACCCGATTTGGGAGCACCATATTATGACCATCCGAGTCGAGGAGGGGCTAGGCTTTTCGGTACCTCACGTTTTTAAAGCTTGGTTCCTCCGAGATGGTAACATTTTATATGGGCCACTCCGAGGATTTGATGGACCACCATCTGCGCCCCCGAGCCGGACGTGGGACCCTATGGATCTAGATACTCCAAATGGGGAGGTTGAGGACCCGGATAGTGATGTGGACTCGGCCCCTGGACCACCGCCGGGTTTCCACCCTTTATTATGACCATAGGGACTTTTTGTTGAGACCTTTTGTTATAACCTGGGAGGGTGAGGATAGCCCCTCTAGTTGTTGTAGATACGAGTTAACCCCGACGACCCCTATATTTTTTTGTTGGTCACGTGGAAGCGCTCCAGAGAGTGGGCTTGTAGATATTACTTTGACTCCCGACGGTTAAGAAGTATCTATAAAATGAATAAAAAGTTGTTGCTTAATTATTAGATATTATCGTTACCCTACTCTTCTATCCATATTATTTGATTTATTGTTTGGGAATTGTACATTCCGCTTGCGTTAATTAAAAGATAAATAATAGGTTGATGACGTGCCTGGGACGTCGTCCTTTTATGACCTGAGGCGATTTGGTAGGGTTGTTGCGGGCCCGAGGATCGAGACGTGACATCACAACTATCCTCACCTTAGGAAATTTCGTCCCCGAAATTACAAGATAGATTCGACTCTTCAAAAAGATAATGGTAGCTACTCTTCATAACTTCCTCGTTCTCTCGGGTAGCACCTTTAATTCCATGGAGTTGCTAAACCACCTTGACCAACTGAATCATCTTGCTCCGGAGCACTTGTTCTTTCCTATCCACGATCCCGATTGGATGTTCCACGTACGCAACTCCCTCATCTAGCTCAATTTCTTCATAACTCAGCACATGAACAGGATCTGGCTCGTACTTCCTTGACATTGACACGTGGAACACGTTATGCACTTAGGCCGCTCTTGGCGGCAACACCAAGTGATAAGCCAAATTTCCTATCTGCTCCAAAATTTCGAAAGGCCCAACATACCTAGGGCTCAACTTTCCTTTCTTGCCAAAATGAGATGTCCCTCTCATAGGCAACACCTTTAGAAAATATGATCGCCCACTTGGAACTCCAATGGCTTACGCCTCCTATCTGCGTAGCTCTTTTGGCAACTTTAGGGTATGCTTAGTTTGTCTCCGATAGCCTTGATAGCTTCCATAGATTGCTCCACCAACTCGGGACTAGTGATTTTCCTTTCATCCACTTCATCCCAACAGACCGGCATACTATATGCTTGACCATACAATGCTTCAAATGGTGCCATTTTGATACTCTGCTGAAAATTGTTGTTGTAGGCGAACTCAACTAGATACAACTGCTCTTCCCAACTACCTTTGAAATCTAAGACACAGGCTCTCAGCATATCCTCTAGTGTATGCATCGTCTTTTCGGCCCGGCATCTGCGCGGGTGATAGCGATACTAAACTAAAGCTTAGTTCTTAAACGGCTAAACGACTCTTTCAAAATGTGGCGATGAACTTGGGATCACGATCTGAAGTGATGGTTAATGGTGCGGCACTCCATGCGCTCTCACGATGTGCCTCACATACAAATCTGCATATCTATTCAAGGCGAAGTCTTTTCTTCTTGGAATGAAGTGCCCGACTTCGTCAATCTGTCGACTACAACACGGATCGAATCATGTTCTCTCTGACTTCTTGTCAATCCCATCATGAAGTCCATCGTGATATGCTCCCATTTCCACTCCGAGATCTCTAAAGGTTGTAGCTCTCCTGTCTTACAAGCATGCGCCTTGACCTGTTGGCCAGTCAAACACTTAGCTACATGTTTGGCTATATCCGCCTTCATTTCGTTCCACCAAAAATGTTGCTTGATATTCGAATACATCTTCGTACATTCGGGGTGGAAACTATAACTGCTACGATGTGCCTCCGATAAGATATCCTCCCTTAGACTTTCATTGACTGGAATACTAGATGTCCTCCAAACTTCAGTATCCCATCCTCGGCTACTTGAAAGTTGACCCTTCGTTTAGCTGGGTCGTCTTGAAGGATCTTCCGAATAGTAGGGTCCGTCGACCGTAGGGTCTTAATTTTGGTCCGCACTTCCCGCTCAATTCTCAATGTAGACAATAGACTTGAAAGACGACTTATTTCCAACTTAAAGTTTGAGTCTCTTACTTGCTCAAGTAAACACCATTCATTCACACGTAATTGAACAATCGCTGATTTTCTACTCAGGGCATCTGCAACCTTATTTGGCTTACCCGGATGGTATAGGATCTCACAATCATAATCCTTGAGTAGCTCTATCCATCGACACTGCCTCATGTTGAACTCTTTTTGAGAGAACATGTACTTCAAGCTTTGATGATCGGTATACACTTGAAAGCTTTCCTCGATCAGATAATGCCTCCAGATCTTCAAGGCGAACACGACAGCCACCAACTCCGGGTAGTGCGTCGGGTAGTTCAAATCATGGGGTCTTAAATGGCGAGATGCATAAGCTACCACCCTTCCATGTTGCATCAAAACACAACCTAAACCTCCGAGAGACACGTTACTATAGATCTCAAATCCTTCAAGACCGGACGGAATCGCCAACACAGGAGCCGTAGTCGGCTTAAGCTAAAGCTCTTGAAAACTACGTTCGCACTTGTCTGTCCATTCATACTTCACATCCTTTTTCAACAGCTTAGTCATAGGCGAGGCTATAGTTGAGAACTTCTCTATGAATAGCTTATAATAGCCCGCCAAACCCAAAAAGCTTATGATCTCGGTCACTGCTGTCGGTCTTGGCCAGCCTATGATTGCCTCAATCTTAGACGGATCCACATCAATTCCCTTGCCATAAACTACGTGGCCTAGGAACGCCAAACAGGCTAACCAAAACTCGCATTTACTGAGCTTGGCAAAAAGCAGATGCATTATCAAAGTTTCCAACACTATCCTCAAGTGTTGTTCATGGTTCTCAGAACTCTTCAAGTGCACCAGGATGTCATCAACAAACACTATGACGAATCTATCCAAGTACTACCCGAACACTCTGTTCATCGGATCCATAAAAGTGGCGGGAGCATTCGTCGGACCAAAAGACATCACAGTGAGCTCATAGTGTCCACAATGCATCCTAAATGCCGTATTCGGTATATCCTCTTTCTTGATCCTCTGGTGATGATAACCTGTCCGTAGATCAATCTTAGAAAATACCAATGCTCCATACAGCTGATCGAACAAATCGTCAATCCTCGGCGGTGGGTACTTATTTTTGATCGTCACTTGATTCTTTTGGTGGCTAGTGATTTCACCTAGAGAGGGGTGAATAGGTGATAGAGTACGATTTTAAGAATTTATTGCAGAATTTAGATCACACGGCGTAAAACAGAGATCTCGGATGATGGAGACGGAGCGTATCGCAACGAGCAAGTAATTCGATTGATGTAGGATATGTAATGTGATCAATGTGCGCTGTTCGTGTGCAGTTTAGCTATCACAAGATATCTAGAGTGATCAAAGTAAGAGATAAGGAAAATTGCACAGAAGGTTTATAGTGGTTCGGCTTTGGTTAAGCCTACGTTCACTTCTTCGACCGATAGTCAATCGATTGGATTCTACTAGTAAGCCGCTTAGAGGTTACGGATCGGTGATCTCCTTGACACGCGGGGCTTCACACCTAGCGCTCAACACTTGTGTGTACACCTTCTCACAATTACAATGGATGGATCAAGAAGTGTGTTGGAAATGGAGTTCACTCTATCTAAGAATTATGAACACTTTTCCCTCTTAACGCCGATCTCTTTTTTTTTTCCCTTCGTCGTCGAGATGTCTTTTGTACTCTTCCTCTTCCAATCTAGATGTTGTAAGGCATCCGGAAGAGATTTCTCCAAATCTACCTTTTTGGACGAGATGATTACTAAAAGAAGATCTCTTAGCCGTTGGAGATCGCCAAAGGAAAGTCTGCCCCGCTTGGATCAAATTGCCCATACAATTATGATCTCGGGTTTCCATAGATGGTTTTTTCCATTTGGAAAATCTTTGTTTGTCTCCTTGGTTTCTCATCGTTGATTGATCTCTGTCATCGAGAATCTTCAAGAATGATCCAGCTCGTTGGCGTCGGTTGATATGCATCAATTAAGCTCAATTTGTATTCCTCTTGAAGTTCGATTACTTGCTCGTGAAGTACTTCTCTCGGAGCTTGAGCGTCATTCCAACGTTTGAGCTATCCCTACTCATCATCGGAGCTCGAACCGGCATTTGAGACTCTCGGAAATAACATCTGAGCCAAATCCTTTTGCCAGATTCAATCTCGTGTATCCTCGCACCAAAGGATAATCTGCAAAACAAGTAAATCACGGTATTATCTCAAAACACAAGAGTACTTGGATTGTTTTGTCAATTTCAAAACCGTTTAGGGATTTTTCTCAACAATCTCCCCCTTTTTGATGATGACAAAACGATCCACAATAGTAACGAGCAATTGAGTTAAAAAAGTGAGCAACTTTAGCAAAGTTACTCTAGTGAGGATCTTGCTAAGGAATAATTTTAGCGGTTCATTCCTTGTACTTTTAGCAAGAATAAATTTTGAAAAAAATGCATTTATATACGATGATGAGCGAGCTCAGAACTCTTGTTATCTCAATTGATGAGTTTTGCATTCTAAGTGCATATACTTATTGAGATGTGTGATAGTTTCATATACGATGCGAGTATGAAAGTTGTAACTCCTCAGAGCATTACGTTCCGTCGGATGCTCAGAACTTGTCCTGTTTAGCCAAAGCTTTCAAGTTTAACTTGTCAAGTGAAATATGTGATTTTGAGAAAAGGGAACTTGTTCACCTGCTCAGCTTAGGAGAAGGTATTCCTTCTCGGATGATGTTTCCACGGATCATGCTTCTCGGATGATGTTTCTGTATTCCACGTAACATGCTTAACACGAGATCCCGTACTTGAGGGATTCTTGCTAGAATACGCATGCATATCACGCATTGATTTCACACGATTCATTCACATATTTTTCCGAGTCATATATCGCACATATCACATCACGACATCACAAGTTATAACACAATTATGCCACACATATCTCACAATATACCATTTTCCCCCTTTTTGTCATCAGCAAAAGGAAGTGACCTATATAGTCAGATACAAATTGTAGAGATAAAACGTTGCTCCCCCTGAATTCGATACCTATTCAGGTCATCTATGCAGTATACTCAAATCAATCATGCTAACATTTAGATAGGGAATTTTGTAGGGAATAATGAATCACTCAATCAAATGAATCAGAAGAGATATAATTAGATTGAGTGTAACAGATGAGGATCTTATTTAAGGTAACGAGGTCAAGATGAAGTCTAGGCTAAGGGATTTTTGGTGTTGGAGAGTTCTTTAGTAGATTTGAGACACCTTTTCATTGACTTCAACTGCTATCTTGTGCATATTCTTTTCGGCCTGTTGGAGCTCGAGGCCTGTGAGGTGGTATTTGTTGTTCATATCTTCTTTGAGGGTCTGTCCCTTCAAACTCAACTGTTCTTTGATCGCAGTCATTTCAATGTTTAATTCTGTACCAAACTTCCTTAGGTTATCTTTGCATTCACCCCGCTTGAACAGAATATCCCATAGTTTGACCGTGTCGTAGATTTTTGGTGTCTTTGTTTCCCAGCGGTGACACCATTCTCCCCGAGTGTGATCATGTTTGGCTTGTTGAATTTTCTGGACGATATCCCTGTTCATCTCAGCAGATAGCTTTTCAAGAGCCTGTATTCCGGCCAGGATGTAGCTTGGATCCAATTTGCGTTCTTCCACCACTGCTCTTGCATATTCCGCTTGAGTAAAGTCTTGCTCATTTTCCTTGCAGAAGTGAAGGAGATCATGAATGTGGAAAACATTCGGATTCAACTCGTTATCGGTTCGAACTCCTTTTAGTGAGGCCTTCCTCAATTCTTCCTCGGTTGGCTTAGTTGCATATTCGATCACTTCTTGCTCCGAGACGAACCTGTTATGCTTTATCAAAGCTTTCACGCTTTTCTCATCGTATTCTTTCCGTCGAGTTGTAAGAATTGTCTTCCCGACAACTTTGGCTAGCCTTATTATCCTTTCAAGGTAAAAAACAGCCTTTTTAGCAGTGAGAGATCTTACTAGTTCAGAATGCTGGTCAGATTCCCGCCCTGTTGGTTGTGAGGAGCTACGTGGTGCTGTGGATAGTATAAAGTCTTGTGGGAATTTCATCAGCACTAGTTTTGAGAATTCTTCCAGCTTTTGGTTGATGGAGTCTCGAAGTGTATCCATCATCTTGGTTAATCTGTCGCCTTTGAAGAGGGTTTGTCTTGCTTTCTCTAAAAGGTCCTATGTCGGTGCATTGAACTCTTCCATTAGCCTTTCTCTCATTTCTCCTATCTCCTAAAAGAGCAAATTATACACTCCGGTGGTTTGGGGCTTCATCTCGGTCTGGTAGTACAGGACATCCTCCAACAGGTCAGAGTCATTATTCTAACTCAGTTCTTCTTCTTCAATGCCTGGTTCTGTTTCCATGTCCTCCCCCCGAGATTTTTCTCCTTGGCTTTCAATTAGTTGCGTTGGATCATCGGTTTTTTCTTCGCGATTTTCAACCAAAGCGTCTTGGTATTCCGCCAACATCTCTTTATGATAGATGTCTTCTTCTTCCAGTATTCCATGTTTTGCTTTTATGACTGCCGTTCATTCTTTTCTCGACTTTTCAACGAACTCATCGAGGGAAAGGTGATAATCATTCTTTAGATCACTTTGAGATAGATTGGGGTATTTTGTTGAGAATGAAATATTTTTGGGGTCCATGAGGATTGAAGGGCGTTGATAGTTTTAGGATTCCGAGGTTATGGAAGACTATAGAGAGCTTTGGAAGAAAATGAGTGTGAAGGCCAACTTTTTAAAAGTTGGAGAGATGACTTCGATTTAGAAAGAAAGAGAAATTCAGTAAGAGATGATCCCGATTTTGATAAAATAGGAAAACCTTTTGAAAATATTTTAAGAATATTTCAGCTCAATCAATTTAATTTCAATCAAGGCAATCAAATATTTAATTAGAACAATCAACACAATCACATAATATTTACCGAATATTTAAGAAGGTTGTGTTGATGCGTACCTTATTTGTTGCAAAAAAAAAAAATGACTTACGTGTCAAAATTTCAAACGATCAAATCTTTTATCGTATCCGCTAAGAAGATGTTGTCTTCAGATGATCCTCTAAGTTTTGAGATCCTTGAATTCCTTTAGATGATGTTTTCAAGCTCTGAAGTCGCCGAAAGTCTTCAGATAATATTTTCAAGTTTTGAGGCAATTTCTCCTGTCTAGATCTCAGCTCAAATGAGAATCATGGTAATATCCAATTCTTATCTAATATACTCAAATTTATTTTTGTCAAGTGCCTTAGTGAATATATCAGCTAATTGATGTTTAGAATCAACAAATTGAATGTTAACATCACAGTTATGCACATGATCACGAATAAAATGATGCTTGATTTTAATATGCTTAGCTCACGAGTGCAGAATTGGATTCTTCGTGAGGTTGATAGCACTTGTGTTGTCACATTTGATTTCTACGTTGTGAGCTTCAACACTAAAGTCCTTCGATTGTTGCTTCATCCATAGGATTTGAGCACAATAGCTCCATAGTGCTACATACTCAGCCTTCAGGTTGATAGAGCTACCGTGCTCTGTTTCTTGGAGAACCAAGACATCAGCATAGATCCCGAAAGTTGACATGTGCATGAAGTACTTTTTCTATCCAACTTACAACCTGCAAGATCAGCATCCGAATAGCCATGTAATACAAGATCCGATGTTTTGGGATACCATAATCCTAAGTTTGGATTAGTTCCTATGTATTTGATGATTCTTTTGACAACAGACATATGAGATTCTTTAGGATTAGATTGAAATCTCGCACACATGCACACCATGAATATAATATCGTGTCGAGAAGCAGCAAGGTATAACAAATAACCAATCATGCTCATGTGTAGCTTCCGATCAACCTGTTTGCCTTGTTTATCCTTATCCAAGTTGGATGAGGTAGACATCGGCGATTCTATTTTCTTGCAGTTATTTTGACCAAACTTCTTCACTAGTTCCAAAGCATATTTTTCTTAATGTATGAATGTACCCCGATTAGTTTGATTTACTTGTAGTCCTAGGAAGAATTTGAGTTCTCCTATCATGCTCATCTCGAACTCATTCCGCATGGTCCGAGAGAAGTTCTTACAAAGATGTTGGTTAGACGGGCCAAATATAATATCATCAACATATATTTGGATAAGCAGAATGTTTTTACCTTCCCTTTTGATAAATAGAGTTGTATCAACTTTACCTTTTTTAAAGCCTTTTTTAGTAAGAAAATTACTTAACCTTTCATACCAGGCTCGGGGTGCTTGCTTCAATCCGTAGAGAGCTTTCTTCAACTTGTACACATGATCCGAGTTCTTTGGATCTTCAAAGCCTGGAGGTTGTTTGACATAAACTTCCTCCTTGATATGTCCATTGAGAAATGCGCTTTTAACATCCATCCGGTACAACTTGAAGTCATGGTGGCAAGCGTAAGCGAGTAGCAATCTGATAGATTCCAGTCTTGCTACTGGTGCATAGGTTTCATTGTAATCAATTCCTTCTTCCCGTAAGTAGCCTTTTGCAACGAACCTTGCTTTATTCCCGATTACTTTTCCTTTGTCATCTAGTTTATTCCAGAATACCCATTTGGTTCCAATAATAGGATGATTCTTTGGTTCGGGTACAAGTTCCCAAACTTCATTCAGTTTGAATTGTTGTAACTCTTGTTGCATAGTTTTGATCCAGCTTTCATCTTCAAGAGCTTCTTCGATTCTTTTGGGTTCGACTTCATAAACTAGAGCAAAGTCATTTATCGTATCTTTGAGTTTGGATCCGGTTCCGACTCCTTCATCTATATTTCCAATGACCTGATTTACGGGATGACTGGATCTGTATTTCCAGCTCCTATTTGATTTTTCACGTTCGGTCTCGGTGAAATCTTCATCATTTGAATCTTCAGATGATGTGCTTTGCGGAATATTTTCCATGTTCTGAGAGGTTTCATCCGGTTCTGCGTCTTGAGATGATGGTTTTTCCTTCTCGAATGATGATTTCTGATTCTCAGATCTTATTGTTTCTTTAGCATCTATCGTCCGAGTAGTCCGTTCATATTCAAATTTCACGTTCAATGATTCCTCGATTGTTTGAGAGTTCTTGTTGAAGACTCGGTAAGCTTTACTTGTTGTGGAGTATCCCAAGAATACACCTTCATCCGATCTTTCATCAAACTTACCAATCCGATCACTTGCATTTTTAAGATTATAACATTTACATCCAAACACATGAAAGTATGAAATATTTGGCTTTCTTCTCTTGTAGAGTTCATAGGGAGTTTTCTCAATCAATGGTCCGAGGAAAACACGATTGATAATATAACAAGCAGTTAAAAAAGATTCAACTCAAATGGGGTGGAGCTTTGCTTTCAATTAAAATAGTTCGTGCCATTTCTTGCAAGAATCTATTTTTCCTTTCAACAACTCCATTTTGTTGAGGAGTATATGGAGAGGAAAAATCGTGTTGAAAACCATTTTGATCACGAGCATTCGCAAAGTAGTGATTTTCAAATTCACCTCCGTGATCGGTTTTGATGCTTGTGATTGAATAACCTTTTTCATTTTGAACTTTTTTAGAAAAGGTTTTAAAAAATGAGAATGCATCGCTCTTGTGAGTAAGAAAGAATACCCATGTGAATCTAGTATAGTCATTCACAATAACAAGACAATACTTTTTACCTCCAATACTACGTGTTCGAGTAGGTCCGAAGATATCTATGTGCAACAATTGCAGAGCATGGGTAGTGATGACTTCATTTATGGATTTGTAGGAATTTCTTACTTGCTTTCCAAGTGTGCATGCTTCGCAAAGTTTTGTCTTTTCGAATCTGGCATTTGGAAGTCTCTCACAAGCTTCTTTTTGGAAAGTTTGTTGATTTGCTTGAAGCTTATATGTCCTAGCGTCCCGTGCCATAGTTCTGATCAGCTTTGATGGATAGAAGACATTTTTCATTCTCGGACGATGTGTCCAGAAGGTACATGTTGTCATATCTTCGTCCGGTAAATGATGACTTGTTGTCTTGGCTTGTACCTGAGCACTTATTTTCTATAAAAGAAACTTTGTATCCAATATCGCATAGTTGGTTAATACTAACAAGATTGAAGTTCAAACCCTTGGCTAATGAAACATCTTTGATGAGTAAATTGCCAATCTTCACACTTCCTTTGCCGATAATTGTTTCTTTGTTGTTGCCTCTAAAGGAAACGTTTCCTCCATCAAGTTTTTCAAAATCAATGAACATGGACGAGTCACCAGTTATATGTCTAGAGCAACCGCTATCAAGATACCATTTGTTTCTTCTTTTGTTCGGTACCTACAATGATCAAAGATTCTCACTTTTTCTTTGGTACCCAAATTTGTTTGGGTCCTTTGAGGTTAGTTGTATAAGTGTATCTAAGAATGTTACGTGTTAGTCGATTGATCTTTGAGCAGTAGTTCCCGGAATGTTTTAGATCACCACAATTTGAACATCCCGAGAGATGTTTTCCTTCAAATCTTACAAATTGTTTCCTAAAGTGACTCACATAGGTGCGTTTAGAAGGTCGCTGCTTAGGTCTTTCTTTTACTATCGAAAAATAATTTTTCTCATCACTTTCCTTTTGAAAACCAAGTCCCGACTTGTTGTAGTAGGGAATTTGTATAGAAAGTATATGTTGCAAAGTTTTTGAACCAGATGAAAATTTTTTGTGTCTCCAAAACTTCCTTTCTTAAAATGGAGTTCTCTTTTTCGAAAAGATCTTTTTCCTTTTTTAGAGAAACGTTTTCCTCTACCAAAGGATTTCTTTCCTTTTTCAAGAAATCGTTCTCCTTTTCGAGAGATTCCACCCTTGATTTCAATTGCACATTTTTGCAAGATATAGAATCGAATTTCTCATTTAGTTGACAAAATTCTTTTTCGAGAAAACTGATTTTATCTTTTTGCGAAATATCCTTTTGTTTAAAAACAGCTACTTCCTTTTTCGGTTCAGAAAGTCTCTTGAGAGTAGCCTTATATTCTAAACATAGCTCATCTATATACGCAGATACTTCGGGAGAGATGTTTGAATGAGTTACCTCGAGGTCATCATCCGAGTCCGCCATTAGACGGACATTTGCGTATTCTTCATCACTTTCACATTCGGTGTCGCTCCAAGTTTCCGCTTTCAATGCTTTCTTGGATTTCTCATCCTTACCTTTCTTCTTTAATAGTGGGCAATTGGGTTTGATGTGGCATCTTTTCTTACATTCGTAATGGATGACTTCTTGACCTTCATTTTTTATCTCAGATGATCTTCTCCGATTATATCGTCTGAGATCCATTCTGTCTTTGAAGTTCCTACCTTGTTTAGCCATTCTTCCGAATCTTTTGACCATGAGCGCTAGTTCTTCATTATCTTCGTCTTCGTAATCTGAAACGTCAGAATCAACATTAGATTTTAAGGCAATTGACTTCTTACCTCTAGTTGTGGTTTTATCATTGATTCTTTCTTCTTCATAAGATTGAAGAGTTCCAATGAGCTCGTCCATTGGCAAGGGAGATATTCTTTGAGTCTCTCGAATGGAAGTCTTAACGTTGTCCCATTCCTTTGTAAGAGCTCGGAGTAGCTTGTTGATTCTCATCGATCAAGAAACTGGTTGCCTGTGATATGTGAGACCATTCACTATTTCAGTGAACCCGTCAAACATTTCTTTCACTGTCTCTTCAGGCTTCATTTTGAATGCTTTATATTGTTCGAGTAGAAAATTGACTTTTGTCTCCTTTACTCCATCTGCTCCTTCATAGGTGACGTGAAGCTTATCCCATATTTCTTTCGATGAGGAGCAATCTGCAATACGTCTATATTCAGTAGGAGATAATGCACTGTAAAATGAATAAATAGCCTTTGCATCAAGAGCATCTCTCTTGGTTATCTTGGTTGCAGATAGAGTAGCCGTCGGCGTTGTGTTGTCCCCTGCACTTGTAGTCTTTGTCGTTGGTTTTACTCCTCTTTGTACGACATCCCATATTTGGGGATCCTGGCATCCGAGAAATGCTTTAAATTTGTTTTGCCGGTCGCTATAATCTTTTCTTTCAAAGTATTGTGGCCTGTTGTTGCTTCCACTTTCGATCCAAGAAGGAGAGAAATTGCTAACCATAAAGATCGTTAGCTCAAAAGTAAAAACACTTCACAAAATATGAGCACCAGTGCTCGATACCAATTGTTGGTGGCTAGTGATTTCACCTAGAGGGGGGTGAATAGGTGGTAGAGTGTGATTTTAAGAATTTATTGCGGAATTTAGGTCACACAAACAGAAACGTAGATCTCGGATGATGGAGACATAGTGTATCGCAACGAGCAAGTAATTCGATTGATGCGGGATATGTAATGTGATCAATGCGCGCTGTTCGTGTACGGTTTAGCTATCACAAGATATCTAGAGTGATCAAAGTAAGAGATAAAGAAAACTGCACAAAGGGTTTATAGTGGTTCAGCTTTGGTTAAGCCTACGTCCACTTCTTCTACTGACAGCCAATCGATTGGATTCCACTAGTAAGCTGCTCGGAGGTTACGGATCGGTGATCTCCTTGATACGCAGGGCTTCACACCTAGTGCTCAACACTCATGTGTACACCACCTCACAATTATAATGGATGGATCAAGAAGTGTGTTGGAAATGGAGTTCACTCTATCTAAGAATTATGAACACTTTTCCTTCTTAACGCCGATCTCTTTTTTTTTCCCTTCGTCTTCGAGATTCTTTTGTACTCTTCCGCCTCCAATCTAGCCGTTGCAAGGCATCCAAAAGAGATCTCTCTAAATCTACCCTTTTGGACGAGATGATTACCAAAAGAAGATCTCTTAGCCGTTGGGGATCGCTAAAGGAAAATCTTCCCCGCTTGGATCAAATCGCCCATATAATTATGATCCCGGGTTTCCATAGATGGTTTCTTCCATTTGGAAAGTCTTTGTTTGTCTCCTTGGTTACGCATCCTTGATTGATCTCTATCACCGAGAATCTTCAAGAATGATCCAGCTGGATGACGTTCGTTGATATGCATTAATTAAGTTCAATTTGTATTCCTCTTGAAGTTCTGATTCTTTCTCGTGAAGTACTTCTCTCAAAACTTGAGCGTCATTCCAACGTCCGAGCTATCCCCGCTCATCGTCCGAGGTCGAACCAGCGTCCGAGACTCTCAGAAACAACATCTAAGCCAAATCCTTTTGCCAAATTCAATCCCGTGCATCCCTATACCAAAGGATAATCTGCAAAACAAGTAAATCACGGCATTATCTCAAAACATAAGAGTACTTGGATTGTTTTGTCAATTTCAAAATCGTTTGGGGATTTTTCTCAATAGATTCAACTGCCTGTAGTCTATACATAACCTCATAGACCCATCCTTCTTCTTAATGAATAACACCGAGGCTCCCCATGGCGACGCCTTGGGGTGGATAAATGCTTTATGCAACAGTTCTTGGATCTAAATCTTGAGTTCCTTTAGTTCTGACAATGCCATCCTATACAGTGCCTTAGAGATCAGCTTCGTTTCAAGAGCTAACTCTATCACAAACTTTATTTCTCTTTCCGGTGGCAATCCAGGCAATTATTCGGGAAAAACGTCCGGAAACTCACATACTACAACAATATCCTCCAACTTAGTTTCCCAAATAGACGTATCTACTATCGTAGCCAAATAACCTTGGCAACCACTCTCCAATAAACGAGTCACCTCCCGCGACGAGATTGCTACGATCGAGGTTCCTCATCGATTCCCCACAAATTCAAAACGGCCCCATCCAACGACCTTAAATTGAATTGTCTTATGATAGCGCTTTATCGTGGCCCTTTGCTTTGTTAACCGGTCCATTCTCGCAATTAGATCAAAATCGTACATCTCTAGTACAACTAGATTTGTCTCACTCTCATGACCATCTACTACTAGTCTACAACCAGGACAACCTACAGCAACTATATGCTATCCTTTAAAGGTGTGGACACCTTGAAAACAACATCTAACGGTACATCATTTAAACCAGACAGTCTAACAAATTGATCCGCAACAAAAGAATGCGTAGCACCAAGGTCAAACAAAGCATAAGCTACGCTATTCTATAGAAGGACCGTACCTATGACGGTCGGCGAGTCCTTCGCCTCATCTCGGGTGACAGCAAACACTCATCCTTGCGCCTAAGGTCTATTATGGTAATTTAGTGGCGCGATCCTTTTAGCTTGGCCTCCCAACAGCCTTGTTTGTTGCCTTTGCAGGTAGTTCCTCACACGATGGCCCTACCGGCCACATCCAAAGTAGGTTCCACCCATCGAACACGGAGCAGACCCATGCCTCTAGTTACATAGGTGGCAAACATCATATCGGCGAGGCATCGATTTACTAATCACTCCTCGACGATTGGGCGGGATGTTGAATCAGTTACCTTGCATCGGCCTCTTCCCTTGCCACTTATCAAACCTACTCAAGGGTGCGAACCGCAATCCGGAAGCGACAGCTCTTTCAGACAGATCTTGCTCTACCATTTGAGCTCTCTTATAGAGATCATTGTAATCCTTCGGGTTGAATGGTACCAGCATACTCCTGATCTCGGGCTTCAACCCATTGTTGAACCTTCTAGCCCTATCCACAGGGTTTTCAACCAATCTCGGGGCATACTTGGACGGTTCAGGAGACTTGACTTGGTACTGATCGACGGTCGCCTAGTTCCGGCGTAGGCGAAAGAACTCTGCCATATTTTGTTCTCTCGCGATGTCCAAAAAGTACTTCCCATTAAATGCTTCCATGAAGGCATCTCATGTCGGGACCATGCCTTCGGGGAAGACTGCGTCCTTCGAGGCTCTCCACCATGTGCTTGCGTTCCCTTGCAACCGGTACACGGCCAGGGTGACGTTATCCTAATTGGTACACCTCAGCATGTTAAATGCTTTTTCCAGCTTCTCGATCCACGAAGTGGTAGCTTCGGGATCTCCGCTCCTAAAGAACTTGGGTGGCTTCTATTGAGAAAAAAACCCTAGACGGTTTTGAAGTTGACAAAACAATCATAGTACTCTTGTATTTTGAGATAATGCTGTGATTTACTTGTTTTGCAGATTATCCTTTGGTGCGGGGATGCACAGGATTGAATCTAGCAAAATGATTTGGCTCAGATGTTATTTCTAAGAGTCTCGGATGCAGGTTCGAGCTCGGACATTGAGTGGGGATAGCTCGGACATTGGAATAACGCTCAAGCTCCGAGAGAAGTACTTCACTAGCGGTAATCAGAATTTTAAGAGGAATACTAATTGAGCTTAATTGATGCATATCAATGGACGCTATCGAGCTGGATCATCCTTGCAGATTCTCATCGATTGAGATCAATCAAGAATGCAGAACCAAGAAGACAAATCAAGACTTTCTAAATGGAAGAAACCATCTATGGAAACCCGGGATCATAATTGTATGGGCGATTTGATCCAAACGGGGAAGACTTTCCTTTGATGATCCCCAACGACTAAGAGATCTTCTTTTTGCAAACATCTCGTCCAAAAGGGTAAATTTGGAGAGATCTCTTCTGGATGCCTTGCAAAGGCTAGATTGGAGGCGGAAGAGTATAAAAGACATCTCGAAGACGAAGGGAAAACAAATTGGCGTAAAGGAGGAAAAGTGTTCATAATTTTTAGATAGAGTGTACTCCATTTTAAACACACTTCTTGATCCATCCATTGTAATTGTGAGGAGGTGTACACAAGAGTGTTGAACGCTAGGTGTGAAGTCCTGCGTGTCAAGGAGATCACCGATATGTAACCTCCGAGTAGATTAATAGTGGAATCCAGCCGATTGGTGCTTAGCCGAAGAAGTGGACGTAGGCTTAACCAAAGCCGAACCACTATAATCCCTCCGTGCAGTTTTCCTTATCTCTTACTCTGATCACTATAAATAATTTGTGATAGCTAAACTGCACACGGACAATACGCATCGATTCTATTACATATCTTGCATTAATTGAATTGCTTGAGCATATGAGATTTTTGTTTTACACCGTGTGATTTGAATTCCGCAATAAAATCTTAAAATCACACGTTATCACCTATTCACCCCCCCTCTAGGTGAATTCACTAGCCACCAATAGCTTCAATTTAAGAAATTGCTCTACTAGTCCCCGAGCCAGGCGTCCATTATTTGCGGCTCCAACTGGCCGATTCACAGGTGGGGCTTCAGAAGCTGTGGTGGTAGCATCGTTCTGGTTCCTCACTTGCTGCCCCATTAAATCTCTAATGGCTCCCAATGCTTGTAGAATTTCAGCCATAGTCGGCTCTTGCCCAACTAGCTCAGCAGCGTGCGACGCTCTATCTTCCTCCAAGATTTTCTCAATCGGCCCGACAGGCTTAGTCCAAGGTCCTCGGGGTGCTTTCCTGCCGCGATCGCTCATTTCGCAGGTAGATTACGAAGTCCCGCATACCCCATAGCAAGTGTGGTCAGAAGGCGGTCCCACAACTCAAGGCAATAGCAACAATCACATACACAACGATTATTAACCCACTAACTATCCTGTTTTCTATCGCTCCTTATTACTCCAGGGCAATGACCCGTTGGATCAGGCTAACCTTACTCTTATACTACTTTAGGCGGGGGATGTCACGCCCGACTCTTGAGCCCGCGACATCCCTTCAAAACTCGCCTTAGGTCATAAATGATAGCGTCCCGAGTACACTATCAACCTACGAAATTATGACGCATGTGGAACGTGCAACTCTCCCAAACAAACAAGATCAGCAGGATAGAACAGAGGGAAAATCATCACATTCATTTCACAAAAACAATTTCAATCATACTATTAAGCAGAGGAGTTTTTAACCCTACAGAGCTATAGTAAACATATACAACCTCGTTCTTCGGGGCGGCTCACTAGAACCTCCAAAAAGAAACATGGTCGAGTAAGGTTAAACCTTCATCTACTCCCAAAAACTACTCTAATCACCAAGCCCTAACATCACGGCTCCATCACTTGGGACCCGAAATGGTTAAATGACATGGTGAGAAATAAATCTCAATGAGTCACCGGCTAGGGCGTTGATTTGCTCAGACATCCTAACAAGTAGTCACATCAATAAAGAACAAATATATTTCAACCACATGCAAGCTTACCCTTTAAGCCATAAGTAATGCGATGCGGACCTGACTCAACAATCAAATCAACCAAACCAATTTAATCCATTAGCAAAGCATTACAACACTTGCATGGATAAAACACCACACGTAATCCATTTATTATCAGCAACAACTCGTAGGTCTAGCACACTAGTCGGTTGGTGCTCTCCTGGCAAGACCGGACATCGTCCCCGTACTTTCGGCGATGGCTTCTGATAGTCTATCCGACTCCGCTTGACCAACCAAAAGATAATGATTGTCGACACGGCATAGAGCTAACAGGAATCCTTAAAAGGCTTCGGCCTTTCATAAGCTACAACCGGCAAACGAATAGCCATAAGATAATGAATGACGCGCATCCAGCAATCAGAAGATAATGATTGCCAAGACAGACCAACCAGAAGACAATGATTGTCAGAATTATCCAATTATGTGACCACTCAAGCACTTCGACAACCAACTAGTTCGTTTCTTGAAATTCAGTCGAATGCTCATACTCGCATGTTCAAATACTTGGCCTAAGGTCATTTTCATGTAAAATCGTACAATTTGATCTCATATGTGGTCACATGAATGCACAGTTATATCAAGTGACAAATCAAGCAATTTGGGGCGATTAACCTCTAAAAGGACTCCCATGACAATCAACAGTCAAATTCGGTATTCGAATCCAACAATTTCAGGAACCAAGTTCAATTACATGCAGTCGATTTTTAATCACAATTTCAATTCCAATTGATCGCTAATCGGGGCGTTCGTCTCTAACCTATCGCTCGCTCGCAATCAATCAACACAATCAAGCAAATCAATCAATTCTAATCACAAATTAGCCACGGACAACCTAGCTAATCGACTAATCTTAACTAATTACAAGAATTTAACCTAAACTACATTTTATGTCTAGCCCTACCGAAATTAATCTACCTAAACATCATAATTAGCTAATTAATCTAATTCTAAACATAATTAGCGTCCTAATCGAGAGTTAGGGGCTAACTCACTATTGAAATTAGCTCGGCAAGCCTCAACTCGAGCGGCGACGATAATGAACTCGGCCCAACCCGGCGGCGACGAATGGCGACTCACGGCCCACTTGAACTTTGGGCTTCCAACTTGATCAAGGATGGTTCGAAGGACTTATCGACACCTCGGGACAGCGGCACGATACCCGAGGGTGGCGGCTGGTGGTCGCCAGTGGCTTGAATAATGGTGGCCAAACAGGGGCGGCCAGAATAGAGGGCTACGGTTTTGGAGTTGTTTCGCGGGTTTAAGGTGGCTCACGAACCGGGAGATGGTTGGCCAAGGTGGGGTGGTATCAAAGGTTATAGCAGGTAGCGCCGGTGGCGGCGCGGGCGAAGGGCTGGATAGAATCGGGCCCAAAAATAGGGGCGTGGATCCGAAACAGGGGAGGTTCGGCTAAGGGGTATTTGGGCTCCAGGGCCTTCAATCAACTCCCGATGACCTTGGGGGATGGTGAGAGGTTGAAGGCGGTAGCTGGGGATGGCTGGCGAATGGCGGAGCTGGGTTTGAGCTACTGGAATAGAGGAGGGACGGCGGCGGGTCCGAAATAGGGCAGGAGCGTCGGGGTGTTGTTTTGGGGTTGTCCGATAGCTCCGAGGCAGCGTATAGTGGTCATGGTGGCGGCTGAAGGTTGGTGGGGTGGCGGAGTGGTGGCCGGCGGTAGCCGGAAGCGGCAAGGGACGAGGCCGTTGCTCGGGCAGCTCACCAAGATCGAAATAGAGTAAGGGATTTTCGGGTCTGCTCCGGCATTTCGCAGTCAATGACGATAGTAAAGCGGGGGCGTCGGAGTGGCGATAAGATGACGAGGTGTTGGTGGCGTCGCTCGGGCCTGGTGTCGCGCAACATAGGTCGGATGAAGGAGGAAGGCGTTCGGTGAGGGGGGTGGTATTCGCGCAATGCACAAGGGAGTAAAGGGTAGACGAGAAAGAGCGAGAGAGAGAGAGAGAGAGAGAGAGATTACCGGAGCGCCATTAACAATTCCGACGGTGGGTACGGTGGTGGCCATCTCCAGGTACGATTAGACGGCTCTCCCCGAGCTTTTTCGGGAAGCAGAGAACCACTCGACAGCGGAACCGAAGAGCAAAGCTTTGAGTGGGGGAATCAAGGAAGCATAGCAAAATAAATCACTTGTCCCATCACCCATGAAGGGTTTTTATCCTTTTGTGAATAATTGGAGGGCAAAACGGTCTTTTGATAAATCAGTATTGATCCGATATTTGGCTCAACCGACCGAGAATAAAAATTTGAATTTTCATTGGCTAGGCTCGGTCTGGACTAGGTCTAAGCGTGAGGATTAAAATCCTAAATCGCGGTGATCGAGATTTCGAGACCTAATCGAAACCAAACGACATTTCGGGAATCGTCCAAAATTCGTCCCTTAATTCCTTATGATCCGAAATTTTACGAACCTGAATTCAATAATAATTCTTTTTATTGAACTCGGTTTCTATACAGAGGGTTTAATTTTCAGGGTGTCACAATATATGTGTACAACAAGTAATGAACCTTATTAAGGCTATACCCTTTAGGCATGCCCGCCGTTTTCCTTCTTATGCATGCACTTGTATTTCTTTTGGGTGGCCCATTACCTGTTTCTAGTTTATCTCGTTTCCATATGCACCCTCTAACTATGCACATACAGATTAAATCGGAGCATGTAATTAGCCTCGATGGCGACTTGGGTTGCCCGAGCTTTGATAAAGGATTAAGGAAATGGGTTGTTACATGATTTAGAATCAGAGCGGGTTAGTGGAGTGATAAGGTGCACTAGTAGATGAAGTGTTTGGTAGATACATACACATTAAAACTTACAAGTGTATGTGATTGTGTTTGGTAGGGAATTGAAAGTAGCTTGACTACTTATTAGTTAAGAGTTTCATTGATCTCCGCTTAGGTTGAATGACTAATGTAGGTATTTGCGAACATAGTCTAGTGATCAACAGGTAGATTGGACGATAGGTAAAATGGCAATGCACTTCTTATAGGCTTGAATCATTAGAAGGTTGATGGTTAGTCATGTATATATACCGAAGTCAAGAGTTTTAAGAATTGTCTAAAGGAGGGAGCAATGATGGAAATTTTGAGGACGAAACTTGTTAAGGAGGAAAATATTGTGACGGGCGAAAACTCCACCAGTTGGATTAATAAGCCGAATGATATTTATATTGATTGGGCTTGGAATTATGGTGGCAAAAGTGAATTGGAGATTTATAGGTATTGAGGTGGCTATTATTGGACTAAGTGATATGGTGAGTGTAACATTACTAGAAAGATAGAACTAGAACTATTGCCATTAGATGTTAGTTTCAGATATGATAGAATGAGGTGAACGCAAATCCTCATGGAATGTCCCTTTCCATCGCCTTACTCCCTCTCCCTCAGTATAAAAGGACTCAATTCTTTCTTTCTCCTCATTTCCCCTTCTTTTTTTAATGGACAACCTCCCCCTCCTCTCGGCAATCCCCTTGAAACCGTACGACCTCCCTCCCACCGTAGCCCCTTCTCACTTCCCTGTCACGTCGGCGACACCGTAGCTAGGTGAAGATGGTCCTCGAGCTTTATTTAATTTAGCTCAGCCTCTTCTGCCAGCTCGTCGCTTGTTCAGCCACTCTTCCTTAGCAGCTTGTATACCGACGAGGAAGGATGAAGATCCATGGCTCGTGCCGCACAATTTGTGGCTTTTGAACCTAAGGTGAGTAGACTTCTAACCTTGCAACTTGATTATGTTTTCGCCCTTTGATTTCATGCAAATAGTTGATTTCGAAAATGAGTATCTTGAGAAGGTGATTAATTTGCATGGAAGGGAAAACGACCTTACATGGATGATCCATCACCCAATCTAACATATTTAGGTCTTGGGTAAGCTGATTTCATGTCCTGATCGTTTCGTTTATCATTGGTTGAGGTGAATCGGAATTGGACGACGAGAAAGCACTTGGGC
Organism: Rhodamnia argentea; assembly: GCF_020921035.1. Classification (NCBI taxonomy): domain Eukaryota; kingdom Viridiplantae; phylum Streptophyta; class Magnoliopsida; order Myrtales; family Myrtaceae; genus Rhodamnia; species Rhodamnia argentea. The sequence goes on along the minus strand of NC_063157.1, from coordinate 17,789,459 downwards.
TTGGACTACAAGACGAAGGAATGAACGGATCCCATTCTAAGGACAATTCGATCTCTGTCTTCTCAAGCTAATGGCCAGAGACAAGTGGAGTATCTAACCCTCCTACTAGCATAACTATTTATCTACTGGTTAGGCGTGGTGATGCCTTTCGTGTTTGGGTCTTTTGTTTAGAATGTATTGCGTGTATGGGTGTGTGGCTTCGTAGTATTGGCTATGGGTATTTGGCTTGAGGCTATGTAAGGCGTATAGTGTGGACTGAGGAGGTTTGACATATGTGCACTTGGTCTTGTGGGCACGTGATGTGTAGGGTTCGTTTGCTTGGAGTAATCGAGTCATGCTACCAGTTTGCATCATATCTAAGTATCATTGCATGAGTGTGAGATGTATTGTGTTGTCTAAGGTATCAAAAGTCGATGGTGTATGGGGTCGGTGGTTGACACATGCAAGCTTGATTAATGAATGTGTGGTAGTCGATCTGCATGGAATTGAATTAAATGAACCGAGGGTCCCATTAGTCCGTGTCTCGACGAAGACGATTAATGTCCGTCTGTTTCCGGACGAATACCCTATGAGAGCCTGATGGAAATCGATAAGTTCACAGCCTATATAGAGCCCCAGAGTAGGGAAAATCGAGACCTATATCCCTTATGAGAAAATGAGGCATGTATCCCTCATGATATTCATAGCCAGTGTCCCATGGACGAAAAGCAAAGATAAAACTCAGAATCGAGGCCTGTGTCTTTCGTAATAATAAATGAGGCTTTGGTCCCTCATATAACCATGGCCGGTGTCCCATGGTACTCGATTCAAAAGTAGAAACGGAAGGTAAATCATGTGCATACCCATATGTGTAAGGGTTATGTTATGGATGAAAGTCGTCGTTCGTGATATATGGGGCCATAGTTGCGTATCATTTGATTGCCTTTGGAGTCGTGTATGTGATTGCCTGCTGAGTCCGCATGAGGTGGGTGCAAGTTTGTCCAAGCTGGGTGAGTTCTAGCTTATGGAGTGTAATATAGATAGTTCAGTTGTTTGGCTAGACACCTTTCTTGCTAAACTTATAGCTCACCCCTTATTGTTCAAACCTTTTTCGGTTGGCTTGGTTCTCTTGGCTGTAGCCAAAAGTGATGATCTCGAAGCTAGTCGACGAAGATGGCAGATAGTACTCGGAGTAGTCTTCCTCGATTGTAATCTTCTTAGTATATTCGTTTGGTTTGTTTAAAGAAGATAATGTAAGTAATTATATATATCGTAGTGAACCATATTAAGGCTATACCCTTTAGGCGTGTGTTGACATCTGATTTTTAATTAGTTTACTTTTCTTGAAAAATTAACTAAAAATAGTTTAAAAAATTATAAAAATTGAAAAATCAATCTTGGAAGCCTTGGCCTAGCCTTATGAACCAATTTTGAACAGGAAATATTTTTTGTAATTTTTAGTATTTTTTCGGATTTATTTTATTATAAAATAGTAAAAAAAAAGGAAAAATAGTATTTGTGGTAAGAAAAATATAAAAAAAGTCCCTTACCCAAAAAAAAAATATATATAAAAAGTCAATATTTTTGTTTAATTCCCTCTTCACATTGGTCACCTTAAACTTCAAAAATTCAATTTGGGTCACTATACTCCTTCAGAAACATAAACTTGAATCGAGCTAAAAAATTCCATTTCGAGTCTTTTAATTTTCGATTTTCACTTTTATAAGCTATGACATTGGTATTTGAGGCCTTGAATTGTAATTGAGTTCGTTCGCTTACCAATTTGTTCAATTTAGACTTAAGGGACTTAATTGCACATTTTATTTTCAATTTAGTCCCCGGTTTCGTGCCAAATGAAATGAAATTTTTTCTAGGGACACCCATGAAAATCCAAGCCTACCACCTTATAGTTTTTATCATGCTGAATCCATTGGTGGCTTTTGTTCGAATCAATTTGATCATTTATGCCTTGAATAAGTCAAATTTCACTTCCGGGTCAAACTTTGAATTTGGCATTTTTGCACTAAATCAAATGTTTTAATCTTAAAAAACACCCATTTTAAATGAAAAATATGATGGGAAACCCAATTTTGGCTTCAATTTCTAGAAAAGTGGTATTTAAGCATAATTAAATGAGATTGACGAAATCGGGTCGGGCAGATCCAACCCTCCAACCCGACACTGTTCATCATCTTCTTCAGCCTTCCACGTACAGTACCAGCGGAGAGAGAAAAAAAATGGTTAGAATCTTATGGGGTTTTTGGGATTTTTTTTCAGTCGGGTATGGCAACTAAAAGACAAAGAAAAGGAATGAGGGACAAAGGGGATGAACGATTGGAGGGAGTGACGGTTTTTTTTTTTTGGTAGAGGAGCTCTTGGTAGGGTTTTTTGTCCGCCATTAAAGGAGGAGATCCGAGAGCTTTAAGCTCGCTTACGATGGACACCAGTGACGTCAAGCCAAGCCATCGGTCCCCGGAGATCTGTCTCGATCCAACGAACAAGCTGAGCTACCCCGTTCGTCGTTTCAGCCCAAATAGGTAAAGATTGCTCAAGCTCTTTAACCTCAGCCATTAATGGTTACTCATTGATCCGTACATATTTCTTTGAGATTTTTGTTTCAATATCATCTAGAGACCTCTATAAGCTAGAATATATGTCTTTTTTGCATTGATATCACTCGAAACCATGCATCCGAGCTTGAACCGCCTAAACCCATCATGAGCTATATAGCTCATCCCGAACATTGCCAGGCTCCAATGGAGCTTAGGTAAGTATTCCCTCACCCCTTGAATGCTTGTTCAATGACTAGAATTGAATACGACCATGAAAATTTTTCTACAAAAATTTTCACAGGAACCATCACTGTGCCAATCGGTTTAGATGAGTTTGAGGTGTTTTTCTTAGTTATATTTGACATATGTTGATGTGAGATGGTTGAGATTCAATTTGGTATCAAAATCGCGAAGTTCCGAAGTCATTTTTACGTTGGAATAAGCATTTCGATGAAGCGCCGACAATTGTCACTGGCGCCAGTCATCTTCTCCGGTGAGTTGACTAGTCAACTTTCGTTGACCGATCAACGTCGACATAGCGCCATGTGGCACCCCACGTAGGCGTCCACGTCAATAGATGGGTGCAGTTTTCATATAAAAAAATAAAATAAAACCTAGATCGGACGGTCGTGTAGGCGTCCAAGTAAGCGTCCATGTTAGTAGATGGGTGCGCCACAAGATCTGATTTTTTTCAAAATAAAAAGGATTTTCAGATTTTAAAATGAATTTGCAAAAAATATACAAAAAATTGATCCGATAGCTATAGTTGTGTCAAGTGACACTCCATGGACTGTCGGATCAGTTCTTTTTATCAGAAAATAAAAACAAGATCGGATGCTTGAAGGGAGGCCACGTGGCACATTCAACAGCATCTGATGGGGGGGTTTTTTTCTTCAAATAATTAAAAAATGGGAAATTTTCAAAAAAAAAAAAAAATCAAAACGGTATTGTTTAGTACCTACCTAGGACCCTTATGGTCTGGGCCGGGCACTTGAGAGGCGTAGGCGGGGTTGACTCGGTCTAGAATTTTTTTTAATAATAAAAATGTCGGAAAATAAAAAAAAATTAGAAAATTCAAAAAATCATTAAAAAAAAGAAAAATCATAACAATATTCCAAAAAAAGGAAAAATTCAGAAAAATTATAATTTTTTTTAAAAAAAAATAGGAAATGGCCACAATCAATCGGTCAAGACCTATTTTGGGTATTTTGACCCCCGATCTTTCCAAAAATGACGATTTTGCCCTTCCGACGAAGTGTCTCCAAATTTTTCCATACTACCCCTAGACCCTAATCACCCATTCCCTAAGCCCTTAAGGCTATACTAGGAAGCCTTGATTTGCATTGGTATGCTTTACTTCTATACTTGAGTGCACAATTATCTTATTAACCGTGATTTGTAAGATTAATCTTCCAATTTGTATGACAACCCAATTCGAATTCACCTCACTCGAAATTTGCGCTTGTATGAGATCTTAGTTAGGATGATCACTCAACGTTAGGTCCGAAAGGGTGTTGGCAGAAATATTGACGTAACCAAGTCCCCGAATCCAGAATCTCCGGTTCCACAGAGCCGAACGATCTCTCACAATTGCTCAATGAGGTTTCCGATCTACCTTTCAAGAAAGATCAGTGGTGACTCCAATTACATGTACATATTGCACATGCCACCATACCACACTAAGGTCGAACACGATCGATAATTGTTGAAAATTCAAAAAAATATTCTCTTCGCAATTTAGTATGGGCCTAGGCCCGCACCGAGAAAGCTCGCCACCCCAAGGTGGGCCTATTGGCAATCTATTAACCCAACCAACGACCGAGGGTCGGGTCGTGACGGTTGGCGACTCTGCTGGGGAACGAACCTATAATCTTTTATTTTGGACCTTAAGTGGACTTAGACCGTAATTACAACACCGAGTGATTTTTCCGACATGTTTTTTGTAGCCGCTCTTGAAGGTGAGGTAAGTCCACTCACGATAGGTGTTAAATGGTCTTGCAGGTTGGAGTGATAAGGGGTGTAGTTTGTGTTTAACATTGTCTTATGCAGGTTGGGTGTAGGAATGTATGTTATGTGGATGGATTTGAAGCACCGATTTGTATATAAATTGTTGTGCATATTCACTTGTATATCCGAGGATCACGACATTTTACACAAAGCGCCCAAACTCAAGCTACGAACCACCTTTTAGGTAGCCATAGATAGGGAATCGATATGCGAGGTTCTAGCATCAGCTTGCGCCGGGGTTGACCATATCCGATCCCGCTTACTATTCGAGTCTATAATTCCGTCCACTTGTTGTTGATTACGCTTGTGGACGAATTTATCGATCCAAATAGTAGGAGCCCTTCGCCTTAGGTTTCACAACTATCCCTCCGTGATTTTTAGAGTCGAGCCTCACTTGTCTCATGCACATGTCCGTGGATGGTTGGTATATCTAAAATCGAAAACCTTAAATAGTGTGTTTGGTAAGATCTGTTTTATCTCTGAGTTTCATTTATTTGTAATTTTTTGTTTAAATTACTTATGACATACATTCTCGAGTATACCATACATCATTCATAACATCCAATGGTTGAGTCCAATTCCAATTTTTAGAGTATGGCTAGATTAGGGATGATTTCCCCAAGTCAGTCCAAGATTTCCGAGACGTTTGCGTACGAGTGACACGCCATTCAACTCCGAGTCATCGAGAGGTTCAACAGATTCCAGTTGTTCCATTTTGTCCATGGAAGAGAGCTCATCGAACGAAATCTTATCTGAAGTGCAGATTGTTTCTACACCAAGTCCGTTGAAGAATTGGAATACAAGCATGAAAAGGAAAGATTATTGGACCCGTTCTTGACATTGAAGAGTCAACTTCGTAAGGCAAGAGCTCGTTCCATATGTCAGCCGGAGGTCATCGAGATATCATCAGACGAAGAGGGCATTCCTACTGGTTTATCACTCGAAGGTCATTCACCCTCTTCGACTCTTATAGAAGTTTCATTCGACGAAGACGACGACGTGAAGCAGCCAAGCTGAAGACGCTAATGACATTCCTAGAAGACTTGACTTGGGGCATCTCCTTAGGTTCTCTGGGGTGGTGTCCTAATGGTCTATTTTTCATTTACTTGAGTCATCAAGTCCGTAAGGGTCTTTCCCCGTGGAACCCACTTATATCCCTTCTTTCTAGATTTAGACACCCAAGGTCTTGTTGGAATTGTATTTAAGTGTCCTAATATTGGAATGCGATGATGGAATTTCCCTCAACCATCTGAATGTTTCCGTTCAATTGCTTGTCTTCCCCGAGATGAAATTTTGATTAGAACTCTTACTTAATGCATTTGAGAGAAGTGAGAGAATCTAATCTTCATTGCACGATAAGGGAGATAGGAAATTGAATTGGCTCATGACATGCATGAACATACCATTTGCATTGCTGTGTGTGGATTCCAATTAACTTTTTATATCCTCTTGGTGAAAATTGGGTTGGAACTCTCATTCGATGTCCTTCTCGAACTAAATGAGGGAACCTCACCCTCCATATACCAAAAAGAAATGAAAAGTTGAATGGGTTCCCCACATTTTTCATGATATCTACATTACATAGTAATCCATGATAATTAATTATGAAAATCATTTTTATATTCTAGACTCGACGGTAAAAGAAGAAATCCAAGTCATTCTAGTTACGCTAAGAGTTGCTCATATGGTGGGGCCGTCTCAACGAGATTAACCAAACTTATGTTAAGGAACGACTGGGGCACCTCAAAGACCTCCTTCGGGTAGAATATCAACCGGCACTCATTCGGGCCTTGGCGCGATTTTGGAACCTAACCTCGATGACATGTAGCTTCGAGGGTCTAGAGGGTATGCCCACATTAGAGAAGTACTCGACCGTCATCGGAGTTGAATTTAAAGACTAGCTAGTTAATCCACACTTAGGGCTAGATCCCTCATAATTACTTTCCAAATTCCTGCACCTCAAGATTCCCGAAATCCAAAAGATCTTCAAAGCCAATTCTGGTAGGTTTTTGTTCTTATTCGACGACTACTCAACCCTTCCTATCGACACTTGACGTAGAGCTAGTAGGGTCTTTATCATAGCCTTTTTCAGGTTTGTCCTATTCCCTACCTCTAGAACCACTTTCAACCCTAACATCGTTCACATAGCCCAACAAGCATGTTACTAATGGAACTACTCTCATATGATTCTCGCCGAGACATTCATCTCCTTGAACCGCTTCAAGTTCGCTTTGAGCAGTTCTAAATTTGCCCGAAATACTGTTTTCCAAGCCTCCAACGGCCTCCTTTACATATGGTTCAAACTTCGTGTTGGCTGCTATGAAATTCGCTAACATGTCCACCCCATCAGATCCTTCCTCAAGTGTCAATCACTCGTCATTGATCGTTCTTTCAACGATTGGTACAATTTCCTTAAGGACTTAGAGCCCAAACAACTCCGATGGTGGTTAACGTGGCCCAGGATGCATGAGACTCGGATTACTAGTAGCGATAGAGGACCAATCCCATTCCCGGGTTTCACTAGAAGAGAAGCATATTATCCGATTCGGGTTGTCGACAGCTTTGGTATTTTGCAAGAGATCCCACCTTCGATTTGTCCCGGTGAGCACACCGTTGATCTCCCACAAGGGCCTCTCACAAAAGAGAGCAAAGTTCATTTTCGGAGCAAGATCGACTCCATAGAGCACACATCGAAGAATACCCCTCTTCAAGAGGTGAAATGGCTAGACGATTTAGATGATGAGATGAACATCCACCACGCTTCCCGGGAGTATACCCAGTCCTTCAAGATGGTCTAACATGCTTTAGTCGAACCGTATATCCCTGAGTACATCGTCCTATATATACCCGGGGTGGAGCCGTATGTACCTTAAGACATCGGACCATCTACTTACCTTGAAGATGAAGAGATTTGTATCTAGAGATGAAGCATCCGTGGGGATTCCGGAGAGTCAGAGACAACGAATGCCCTAGACTTGAATAGAAAATTCCCATCGAATTTAGAATTTATGAGCATTTCATGTTGCATTTCATGAACACTCCCTCAAGATTTTTTCTTTGCAATGAACTTATTTAAACTACATTTATGCATATGAAGGCATCTTTTCGAAATTTTCATGGCAATTATCATGGATTACTCCCTTTATAATAGCGTATTTGCTTGTGTAAAATGATGTAGAGTGCCTGGCATGAGAAGTTAACACTCCCAAACAGGCCTTCCTTACCATTGAGCGCAAGGAAACATGGTGTTAAGGAGGCTTCAAGTTGTGAACTCTCAATTTCGACATCACTAATTTATGTCTACTTTCCCAAGTGATTCTTAATCACGATGATGCATAATCGAACTCATCTACAGGCCCGTATGGAACAGGAGTAGATTGGTTCCCCGCATTGGGAACCCGGAAACGCAAATGAACCGGATGGTTGCAATGATGGCCGAGATGAAGGCCATCATGGCCTAGGCTAACGCAAGACCTAATGTACCAATAGATCTAAACCAAGCTACCAATCCGAATACGTCCACCGCTTCAGATCCAAGTGGGTCCTGGGTGCTGATCTTGCTGCTAACCCCGATCATGTCCCGAGTGTGGAAGTCCCGCCCAAGGTCACTTCAGTTGTGATCAATCCGGAAGAGAAGCAAAGAGAAAAGCCTATGACAAAGTTCGATAAGGGAGTCAAAAGGATTGCTAAGATTAAGGAATGCCTTACTAGCTAAGGGTTTAAGTCGTTAAAATTTGATAAGATTACGTCTTTCACGAAAATTAAAGTCCTCGCCGACTATAAAGAGCCCAAGTTTGCAAGAAAGTACAATGGGACGGGCTGTCCCAAGGTACACTTGAAGTATTACTTGTATAAGATAGCCAAATATTCAGAATATGTCCCACTGCTCATCAACAAGTTCCAAAAGAGCTTGACGGGTACGGCGCTAACTTAGTATGTAGAGTTAGATATCCAAAAGTATGATGACTGGGACGAGTTTAAGGCCGAATTTCAGTGATAGTATAAGTTCAACACAACCACCGCCCCAACAAGGGAAGACCACTTCAGAACTACCAAAGGGAGAAACAAGACTGTCTGTCTATATGCCCAAAGATGGAGAGCCTTGGCTACACGGATTAAACCGCCGAACCCCGAGAAGGAACTGGTAGATATTTTTCCGAAAGCATTACCGTATGACTACTTCGACAAATTGAAAACCTCTGGGTGTTAAACTTTCGCCCATCCGATTAAAGTGGCGGAAAGGCTTGAGTGGGCATTGAGAGAGAGGCATGCGCTCGAAGCAACTTTAAAGCGATAATTCTCGATGAAAAAGGAGGAGGATCAGAACACCGAAGTAGCATTTGTTTCCAATCCACTTAAACAAAAAAAGTTTGAGAACTCCAAGCTAACGCAAGGGAGCACTTTCTGGATGGTACAAAAGGTCTATGACTAAAGAAGAGGGTTCCTCCTAAACCCTTTATGCTGCTCCCGCTCCCAATGTCGAAGCTACTGCTTAGGCTTCTAGAAGGAAGGTTATTGGTATAGAAACCGCCAAGGATGAACCCGCCAAGATTCCCCGGCTTTGACAAACCCCGAGCCGCGTATACTACATGGGGGAGAAAGGCCACAATGTGGACAATTTCCGGGCTTTGCAAGTATGATGTTCAGTGTTTATTAACAACAACCTACTTGAGTTCGACAGGATGGACCCCAATGTCTAACGTAACCCTTTACCCGATCATACAATGAATGGTGTATTTGACGTGGATCTAGAAGATAATCTAGAGTTTATCATGGATGTACCCAAGCTAACCGTAGTAATGGCTCTAACTTCTCAATATCTAGAAGAAGGGAACATCTCGGAAGAATAGATGATGCTCTGGTTGACCAAAATGGTTAATATGGGCATTATTGGCAAGCCCGAAGTCCTACTTTTAAGGGACTCTATGTAAAAGTCGACGTAGCTTCAAACGAATTTGTCATGAAGGCTACAAGAGATGAGTCATGAAGGATTCCCTCCGGAAACTTGCTAAATGTTAAGGACATTAAGGAGATTGAAGAGCCAGATGAGTACAAGAAGCATTTGGAAAAGGCGCGCCAGGGCGATAGGAAGTTCATGAGAGACACCATTAAAAGAGGCGAGGAAGTCGACAATCTTAGGCGGGACAACGGAGGTTATAACTTTAAAGTCCTATATTCCGTCACTCCAAGCTTCTATGTTGATATAGAAGATGTAGTCCTAGATGGTTGGGTAGGTATAAATGACCCCAATTAGCAAGAGATTACTAGGGCAATAGATGAGACAACCGAGACAGATATCCCGAACATAGCGAAAAACCAAGGGATTCATATTTGACTAGTGAATATGGAAATGCGATTGATTCTGGTGAATATCCTAACCGATTTGATCCGACGGATGATGAACGACCCACCACTAGAAAACAACATGTTGCTCTTGGAACATCGGAAAGAACTTGAAAGGTTGAATCGCAAGGTCGTCAATACGGAAGATCAATACAATGGTTTAGCTACCGAGCTTGCTAAACTAAAGACACTAGCGAATCCTTTACTCCGCCGGGGCAGCGCTTAATTCTCGTAACACGTTAATAGAGTCAAGATTCACCAGACCTACAATGGAGATAGATGTCCCAGAGCCCATGTCTCATATTACCTACGAACGGTATCCGTCCTCCGTAATGATGGACAAGTGCTCATTCGGAACTTTAAACTTAGCTTGGATACCCCGCTCTAACGTGGTTCCCGACTTTAGATCACCACCGTGCCACTAGAGGGGACGATTTCATCAGGCAATTCCTTGAGCGATATGATACCCAATAAGCATTCCACCTTACGTGGGAAGACCCGATCCGTGTATACAAAGAAGAGGAGGAAGACTTTAGGTCTTATGCCCACAGATGGAGGGCGCTAGCAGCACAAGTATATCCCCCACTAACGTAAGAGGAATTGATAGAATACCTCATGAGGGCGCTACCGCGGCTGTTCACTACTTCCATATGAGCCTATTATTATCATTCTTTCGCTCACTTGGGAGAAGAAGTTGAAAGGATAGAGTGGGCCTGGCATCATGATAAAGCTAGGGGCTTGAAGTGTTATGGAGAAACCTCTAAAGTGGAGAATACGGTGGAGTTCCCGAGGAGGATGCATAAGGAGTTCCGTTCTTCGAGGACTGGTTCCTCGTCTATTAGGATGTGTCCATCCACTCCTAGATGTGGATACGATTTAGAGGACCCGTACCCGAACGGGTCGGTTTGTGTGACGGAAGGGATGACACCACCGAAGATTAACCTCACAAAGTCACGTAGCCCCTGTGAAAGTAACAATTCAATCACGCCTATGGTGATCAAGATCTCTAGTGACGAAGTCGACAAGACCCCGGATGATGGAGTTATGAAAGATAAGCCATTGGTGGTCACGGTCTCTCCCGTCGAGGATTACGATCCTAAGGCAAGACATTGGGATTACGGCACCGGTGACGTAGACGCCATTACTCGCTCGGGAAGATGTCAGGTCCAAAAGGATGGTGAAGCATAAAAGAGAGGAGTAATTGAGGAGGAAGCTAGACATATTCTCGCTATGGTGAGAACCAACGAATCCGAAGTCGTCGAACAATTGAGAAAGATGCCCACACGGATCTCGCTCCTTGAACTTTTCAAGACCTTTGAAAGGCACAGGAACGTGCTCATGAAAGTGCTTAATGAAGCTCACATACCATAAATGATTTAATGAGGTCCAGTTGGAAGACTTCGTCGGTTCCGTCCTTTTAAAGGGTTAAGTCTCTTTTTCCGACGAGGATTTTCTACCGGAGAGACGTGGTTATAACAAAGCGTTATACATATCCGCGATCTGCCGCTGTAAATGAGTATTCCGAGTTCTAATAGACAATGGATCGACATTCAACATATACCCGTTGAGCACTCTTAGGAGTCCGGGAGTGAAGGACGACTTAGTTAAAACGTCAAGGTCCACCATTCGTGCCTTCGACGAGGCCAAGAGCGAAGTCATAGGAGAAATTGAATTACCCGTCACCGTTGGCCCAACGAAGTTCATGATCAGTTTCCAAGTTATGGATATTCCAGCATCTTTCGGGTTATTATTGGTAAGACCCCGGATCCATATAGCGGGAGCGGTGCCATCCGGTTTGCATCAGAAAGTGAAAATAGTGGTTGATGATAAATTGGTTACCATTCAATCAGAAACCGATTACCTGGCATATCAGAAGAGGAGCTGAACTTTCATGCTATAGAAAGAATGTCCATTATGCATGTACTGGCTAGTACCATTGTGACGACTCCCGATTTCTCCAAGCCGTCAATCATGGCCTAGGAAATGCTATTGCAATATGGATTCATCCTAGGGATGGGATTAGGAAAGTATGCTCAAGGGATCTCTGAACCGATTAGCTTGGTAACCGTGGAGAACCGGAGCGGTTTGGGCTACAAAGTAGAGCTGAGTCATCGCTACTAGTTTGAAAGCTATCATGAAAGCCGAAACCAAAGTAAGAACACTAGCCATAAGGTTTATGAAGCCGGAACGGCCACTTTCTTGGGTCAAGTACTTGGAAGGGGAAAGGAAAGATATTTGAAACCCCTCTAAGTCAATATTTTCGTGAGACCTCTAAGTGGCTGAAAGATGAAATCGTCAATATTGTGGAGGAGCCGGACCTATCCAACTTGTTCTTGGAGGATCGTGTCATCGTTATCGTTGAATGGATTGACGACGATACTCCCACCCTTGAGTAAAGAGATTTCTATATTACTATAATGCATCTAGATTTCCCACTTACTAGATGCCTCGTGCTTTCATTAGATCTCTCATCTTTAATTTGGTTGTCTTATTCGAAAAAAGTCAAAATCAAAAAACTAAAAAAAAGAACAAAAATACAAAAAAAGAAAAGAAAAGAAAATTATTCCATTAAGGACATGTGGGGCCCACAAATCGATTGCTGATGATAAAGAACTCTAATTCCTAAGACCTAATTTTCCACATGCCTCCTAGTTTCCAAAACAAGTCCTTCAAAGTGTTTTTCAAAAAAATTCCATTATACATGAATTTTCTTTCTATTATATGCAAACCAACCATCCTCATGACATTTCAGGTATACCATTCCAAGCATATATAGTAGGTTACTGTGTGACTCGAGTTCTCAAGAAGGGTCCTCTTTTCATATTGAGGAAGAAGACGAAGATAAGGATCAGTATGAGATCATATGTAACTGGAATCGCCATGAAGAATCTAAAGCCCTCACTGCGGAAGGCACCATTGTAATTAATTTGGGGACGTCGAAAAATGTCAAAGAAGTGAAGATTGGCGAAAGTTTGTCCTCAGTAGAGGTAGTCATGGTGGTTGAACTTCTCAAAGAATACCAAGACATTTTCTCTTGATTTTACGCTGACATGCTAGGATTGGATCATAGCATCGTGGAGCATATGTTACCAATAGATTCGGAAGTCCCGCCAACAGAAAATGTCAAAGAAGTCAAGATTGGCAAAAGTTTGTCCCTAGTAGAGGTAGTCGGGGTGGTTGAACTTCTCAAAGAATACCAAGACATTTTCTCTTGATCTTACGCTAACATGCTAGGATTGGATCATAGCATCGTGGAGCATATGTTACCAATAGATTCGGAAGTCCCGCCAAAGAAACAGAAGCTAAGGCGAACGAAACTGGAATTAGCTAAGAAAATTGAGGAAGAGGTAATGAAACTCCTCAAGGTGGGGTTTATTGAGGTAATCGCCTACCCAGAATGGATTGTTAATATCGTGCCCGTCATAAAGAATGATGGAAGGCTTTGAGTCTACATAAACTTCTGAGACTTGAATCGAACGAGCCGCAAAGACGATTTTCCCTTACCTCACATCGATATCTTGGTTGATAGTATGACGAGATTTGAGATGTTCTCTTTTATGGATAGTTTTTCTAGCTACAATCAAGTCCGCATGAGAAAGGAAGATAGAGCTAAAACGTCATTTATAACGCCATGAGGAACCTTTTGCTACAAGGTTATACCATTTGGCTTGAAAAATGAGGGACAACCTATCAAAGAGCAATGGTCGCCCTATTTCATGACATGATGCACAAGGAGATAAAGGTGTATATGGATGGTATGATCGCAAAATCCATGCTTGGTGAAGACCATACCTTGGTTTTGAGAAAATTATTCGAACGGCTCAGAAAATATAAGTTGAGGTTGAACCCCGCCAAATGCGTATTTGGAGCGAGGTTAGGTAAGTTGCTGGAATTTATGGTTAGTAATCGCAGCATTGAAATTGACCCCAAGATTCAGGCTATCTTCAACTTCGGACCTCGTTCAACGACCAAAGAAGTGAGGAGCCTATTGGGCAAGTTGAACTACATCGTCGTTTCATATCTCAGCTTTTTGAAATGGCCAAGCCCTTCTTTAAGCTTCTAAAAAAGAATGCAAAGATCAAATGGGGCAGGAATGTGAGTAAGCTTTCGACAAGATCAAGGAATATTTAGTTTGTCCTTTGGTCTTGGTGCCTCCGATTATACACGGCCGGTTCGGTGGAACCGCCGGTTCCGGTTCGGGAACCGCCGGTTCCGTTTCGAGAACCGGCCGTGTATACTTCCGGTTCCGGTTCCGGGCCGGTTCCGATTCCGCTTCGGAACCGGCGGTTCATTCCGATTCCTTTTTTAATAATAATTTTTAAAATAATAAATTATAAAATAAACATAATAAATTATAAATTATAAAATACAATTAAATTGTACATTGTAATAAAATATGGGGGAAAAAAAAAGAAGGAATGGGCTTGAACTTAATGAATTATCATTAAGCGCCTACATATCTTCTTGGGGATAGAAGAATCAAAGCTCATGTAGTTCTTTTACCTTTGAGAACCCCAACTTACCTCATCGCCAATCGTCGCTACCCGTTGTGGTACCCATGGCGGTGGTATCTCCAACATCATCGCTAAAAAATTCATGTTCACGATCTAACTTTTGGTGTCGATATTTCGCCCTCGTCCAATCGCCGACACAAGCTTGAGCTTCCACAGAGTCCGGGCTTAATCTTGAATGGCGAGAGTCCAAAATTAATCCTCCAGCACTAAATGCTTGTTCAACTGCAACCATTGAAGAAGGGGTTGCTAATATTTGACGAGCGATGAGGGCGAGAACTGGATAATCGATTTGGTGACTCTTCCACCACTTCAGGATTTCGAAATCTGTACTATGTTCTGCATCACGAAACTCAAATTGAGTGGTTAAATATTTTTCTAATTCAGAAATACTACCTGTTGCCCCTTTTTTTTTTTTTTTTCCTACTCTTAAGCATATTATACCCTCTACTAAGTGAACTACCACCTTCGCTACATGAGGCGAAAGATTGTAAAGATCCGTAATCACTTAAACCATATCTACTACAAAATTCTCCATATAATGCTACTATAGATTCTTTAACATCTCCTAATATATTTGAAATATCTATTGAATCTCCCAAATGTAAATAATCATGATAATACACATTCAAATAATCTTGTAAATCGTCTAATTTAATACGTGGATCAAAAACAATACCAACTAAATAGACAAGAGGAATTTGCAAATAATAATGCAACCATTTTTCTCGCATTACTAAAATAGTTCGACCTAATTCGGTATCATTTTCATATTCACTAAAAACACTACCAATATTAACACTCTATTAAAAATAAATGCGTTGTAGGATAATAAATACCATATAAAGTCTTAGTAGCATCATTAAAAATTTTCAAAATATCTAAAATTTTCTTGCAAACGTCCCAATGTTAAGGAAGTAAAGTAATTTCGGGAATATTTTGTGAAATAAACATACATAATAAATCTTTATATTCAAAAGTTTGCCGAAGCAACTCGTACGTAGAATTCCAACGAGTCGGAATATCTTTTGGAAATCTTCTTGCCCTTCTCCCATTTTGTTTACAAAATTTTCCCTATGATTTCATAAAATGGGGACGACTCCATAAAAATTTAATTGCATTTTTTATTGGAGCGAGAGAAGTGTCAAGAGTTCGTAAACCATCTTGTACACATAAATTTAAAACATGACAAGCACATCTAATGTGAAAAAATTGTCCGCCAAAAGTGGGTTTGCAAATATTTTCTAATTCGGGAATAGAAGCGGTATTTGCGGCGGCATTATCAAAACCAATTGAAAATACTTTATTTATTAAATTATATTCTTCTAAAACTTGCCTAATTATTCTATAAATATTATGAGCCGAATGTCTTTCATCAAAAACTCGGAATGCAATAAGTCTTTTTTGAATCGTCCAATCGTCACCTATCCAATGACACGTGACACCCATATAAGAATGAATTTGCCAATGATCACTCCAAATATCGCTACCTATATGCACACGTCCATTGAATTCACAAAAAATTTTTGCTAAAGATTTTTTTCCTTTTTTATAAAGATGAAAAACTTCGCGTTTAAGAGTATTTTTGGAATAGTTGGCGCTATGGAACCAACGCAAGTATTTATCAAATATTTCATATTAAAATTTTCACCAGTATTAAACGAAGCATGATCAATGGCAACATATTCACCTAATGTTTGTTTATAAAGTGCTTCAGTGAAACGAAATATAGGATGAGGATTAGAAGTGGCATACCCGGAAATTTGTTGTTGCGTATTGTCGATCCCCGCTTGCGTTGGATTTTTTTCGTCAAATGCCGACGAAATGTTCCATAGCCGTCTCCTTTCGTAAATTTATACGTTTGCGAACAATATTTACATTTTATATTATACTTACCTTCGACTTCATCACGTACCTTGTCGAAGTGTAGCCACAAGTCGCATGTATTATCTTGGCCCTTCCGTTCCGGCTCATTTGCCGTTGACGTTTCTTCGACACCAATGGGAGGATGAAGACTTTCTTGTGTTGGGATGTGCTCGATGTTCGGAATCGGGACATAGTTGATATTATCGTCGTCGTCTTCCCAACTTGCATACTCACGAGGATCATATTCGGGAATGGGATACTTGGAATCTCCCATAGTCATCTTGCCCTTGTTAGCATTTCTGCTTCCACTTGCCATTTTTGAGAGAATTGATCGGAAATCCGATTGAGAGAATTGAGTCGGGATTGAGAGAATTGGGAGAATTTGAGCGATTTGAGAGGATTTCAGAGAGAATTCGAGAGATTGTTCGGAGAATTTGTGACAAAAATGAAAGGGGGAGCATATGTATTTATATGCAATTATTATTTTTAATTATTATTTTTTTTTTTACAAGTAACGGCCCAAAGGGGGGAGAGGAGGTAAGGGGCACTGGCGGGCCCGGCGCAGAGAGCCCAACGGCTCTTGCCCCCGGGCCCGCCTTTTTTCTTTTTTTTTTTCACGGTTCCGAATCGGCCCGAAACCGCCGGTTCCGGAACCGTGGGCCCGGTCAACGGGCTGGTTCCGGGCCTACGGGCCCAAATGGCACCCTTTACCTCCGATCCCCGGTGTCCCTTTGACCCTGTACCTCACAATTCACGAGGAGTCATTATAAGCTTTACTTGTTTAGACGAGTCCGGAGGATGGTAAAGAACGGGTGATTTATTTCCTGAGTAAGAAGGTTACTATGTCGGAGGCAAGTTACTCGGTGGTAGAGAAAACATGCATCGCACTAGTTTGGATACTCCACAGGAAAAGGCAATATACCCTTCACCATTCCATTCGATTAGTTATAGAGAATGACCCGATCAAATACCTGCTAGAGAAACCGTCATTGGTGGGAAAGCTAGCTGAGTGGCAGGTACTTCTTTCGGAATTCGATATAAGGAGTTCGAACCAAAAATCCATGAAAGGATGAGCCATTGCCGACATGTTAGTTGAAAGTTCACAAGGACTTGGCGCCCCGGGCGAAGGCAAGACCGAAGACCGTATCCTAGCACTGTCCAAGGATAAGTGGACTATATATTTTGATGGTGCTATCAATCTAGCCGGGACAGGCATTGGAGTAGTCTTGATATCTCCAGGTGGCCAGCACTACCCTGTTGCGGCCAAGTTGACATTTCCTTGCACCAACAACGTTTTTTAGTACGAAGCTTGCATCCGGGGGTTACGGTTGGCCCTAAACATGAAAGTACGAAAATTGCAGGCTTACGGTGATTCGATGCTTATTATATTATAGACTCAAGGTGAATGGAAGACAAAAGACTCTAAGCTCATTTCATACTACAAGTTCCTGGAGGAGATAATCAAGCAATTTGAAGTGATTGATTTTGAGTATCTGCCGAGGACGCAGAATCATTTCGCAGACGTCTTGGCCACTTTATCCTCCATGCTACAGGTAGTGAATGGTATGGACATTTAACCCTTGAGAATTAGCATTATCGAACAACCCGCACACCGCATGGTAGTCGAGGAAGGATTTAACGATCAACCCGGGTATCATGATATCAAGAATTATCTGTCGAAGGGAGAGTTTCCTTCAGGAAGTCAGATGGGAGATAGGAAGTACATAGCCAGGATGGCTACTAAGTTTTTTCTCAGTGGCCAAACCCTCTATAAGAGCTCGTTTGATTCGATTTTGCTTAGGTACGTAGACGCTAAGGAGGCTAAGCTACTTATGAGAGAAATTCATGAGGGAGAATGTGGCCCACACATGAATAGCTATCTCCTCGCCAAGAAGATTATGCGATTGGGTTATCACCGGATGACCATGGAATCATATTGCAATCAACACGTGAGATCGTGCCACCAATGTCAAGTGTGTGAAGATAGAATCAACGCACCTCCGAACGAGCTTCACCAAATGTCCGAAGCGTGGCCATTCTCTATGTGGGGAATAGATATGATGGGCCAATCAATCCCAAGGCCTCGAACGGACACCGTTTCATTCTAATAGCAATTGATTACTTCACCAAGTGGATCAAAGCCGCCTCTTATACTAATGTTAGTGCAAAGAATGTGGTGAAGTTCATTAGGTAGGATATCATCTTGAGATATGGGACCCCCTAAGCCATCGTGACTAACAACGGCTCGAATCTGAACAACATCACAGTCGACAATCTTCCGGATATGTTCAATGTCCCGCATCTCAATTCATCACCGTACGGATGAACGGAGCTATAGAGGCGGCGAATAAGAACATCAAAAAAATTCTGGCTAAGACTGTAGAGAATTATCGAGATTGACATGAAAGGTTACCATACGCGCTAATGGTGTATCGTACCTCGATTCAGACTTCCACAGGGGCAAAGCTTTACTCTTTGGTGTACGGCATGGAAACCGTCCTACTAGTTGAAACAGAAATCCCATTATTGAGAATTTTATCTCAGGTTGAGCTTATCGAAGCTGAATGGGTCCAAGAGAGGCATGACCAGTTGAACTTGATAGACGAGAAGCATCTAAGGGCAATCTGCCATGGCCAAGCATACCAAAAGAGGGTCACTAAGTCCTTTAACCGAAAAGTTAAGCTAATGACTTTTGAAGCGGATGACCTCGTCATTTGGAAGATACTCCCGAATATGCCACACCTTGGGGGACAAGTTTACTCCGAACTATGAAGGACCGCATGTGGTTAAGAAGGTCCTACCTAGATGAGCCTTAATCCTTAGAAACATGGATAGAGAGGAATTGTGATATCCTGTAAACACCGATGCAGTTAAGAAGTATTATCCGTGAATGAATCAAAAGCCCAAGCGGCACTCTTTCCTCAATGAATCGAGTTACCTTAGGATCTTTGCACACATCTCATGCATACATGCATACATACATATATTTCTTCGTTTTTGTAGGAATGCATGAAGCTCTCAAGAGGAACAGTCCAATCGGAAGAGGCAGGTCTCCAATCGCCACTTCCTAAGATAGGGGACCGCCTACAATCAGTGGAACCACATGCGAAAGGGAAGTAGTTGTAACCTAGTATCTTTGAATTTAAAAATTTACTGATCATATTCTCTCGATTTCCACAGGAACTATCCTCACGATTGCTGGAACTAGCGTCAATTAGAGTAGAATACTTCGTTAACAAAAAAAAAAAGAGGCAAAAAGAAGAAAGCTTCAAATCTTTTTGAGAATCTAGGAAAATGTGGCATCTGCATTCATTTCTTTGAAAAAAATCAAGGTTATCCAAAAAGTTTGAAATGTGCATATGAAATTCGAAAATTAGTGGGACGATTTCGACTCGGATCGAAATGAGATTTTCAAAAGATCTTTGTTTGAACTTGTCATGAGGAGAACCTCGAACGAAGGGAGACAACCTATGCCTAAATATGTCCCTATACACACTTGAATGATGAGCAAAGCAAGGTCAGAATAGGAACCTTGTTTGAGGATGTAGGGATCATTCGTAGTGATTACTTGGATTGAAAAGATGAAGGACATTTATTCTTCCATCCCAAACACCACAGGTAACCATTGTTGAACCCATTGAGCGGAGGATTCAGCTCTATACCCTTGTTAAGATCCACCCCACATCGGGGCCGAACAGAAGAAAGAGGAGAAGAAAAAAGAATGGAGAGAAGTAAAGGAAGATCCCGAGCATCAAAAGCAAAGTGGCAATAAAAAACAAGGCCAATGCCCATTCAAATTTGTGTGTCTAATTATGAAAATTTTAAAAAAAAATCTGCATACTATCTCCCATGTAAATCTCCAGTGAGATCTGGTTGAAAAAGGAAATCCCCGGAGGAGTCAAATTACGAAATACACTCCCTAACCAGATCACGTTTAAGCAACGACAGTACCAGCATAAGCTCGCACCTTCATTATACAACTACGGTGCTTTACGAAGATTAAACCAAAAGGACCGAGATTGGTGGCAAACTTGTAATGATCACCAATGTTAAACCCTCTTATATGTCCCGAGTCAAAACATGCCTTTTTTCAGCCTACAAATCCTCACCACGTTTCAACCTTAGAAAGCCTTTTCCGATGAGGGCACTTGAGTTAACGTACAGTTAAATGATTTCAAGCATCGCTCAAAGAGGTACGAGCATGACTATTTCTCTCTTATTTTTGCAGGGTTCTTGACTTGTAAACCCAGAGCAGATGATGAAGAACGTTTGTTCATTAGTCTTGACTCGATCACAAGTCCCCTTTGAAAACCTTTGACCAAACCCGATACTACAGTCCTTTAAAAGTCCCTTTCTGATCAATCAAATGGTATACACCGCAAATAGTTTTGAAACCTTAGGCATAAGTTCCAGAGCAAATTCGAGTGCTTTCAAATGAAAAAAAAAAATCCTTCAGAAAAATTGTGAGAGTCCTCCCGGATGAGCACACTCCGATTGGCGTTTTAAAGAAACTCTTTTGACAATCTCATACCGGTTGAGTTGAGATCATTCCCATAAGAAATTTTTGATCATCATGTCATGCTACAAGATGTTTTGGATAATCTCATATATCATAAGCATACAATTTCTCAATTTGTGCCACCACTTCTTGCAAAGGAAGGCCCTCGAGGTACTATTAGTAAATTCAGTAGTTTTCTTTTTCAAGACCTCAATTCGACGGAAAGAGTTTACAAAATTTCGTATGCTCCAGGTAGCTAATTTCTCAAACGGATTTTTAACTTTGCCTAGGAAGTCCCTATGAGACCCTTATTGCTCATGCCAAATTCTCCTGATAATTTCCCTACATTCCTGGTCCTCTAACCAATAAGCTTCGAATTTGAATTCGCTTTTTTCTCTTCTTCCGAACCGGATACAAGGGCTATGATCAGAGCCGATAGCTAGTAAAGTAAAACTTTAGCATTAGGAAACAAAACCCTCCACTCAATGTTGCAAAGAATCTTGTCCAACCTTTTTTTAACCAAGACCTGTCCTTCTCTATTGTTCACCCTAGTAAAAGCGCAGCCTTTGCTCTCCACATCCATAAGTGAACAATCGTTAAGTAGTCCATGGAAAGCAACTAACCTATAATGTCCTCTTCCCTCTTCCAACCTTTTCCCAGTGGAAAAGTGTTTCGTTAAAGTCGCCCGTACAAATCCAAGGGAGTTGATTATAGGTATAGATGGAGCGAAGTTGCTGCCACAACAAGAGTTTTTCCTTGAAAACTGTGGGAGCATGTAAGAAAGTGATTCTCATACTATCTCCGCTATTCGGGGTCTTCACAGACCAAACCAATGTATTCCTTAGAGCTACAAACCACCTCAACTGATACCTCCGTAGTCCACATGATCGCTAGTGTGGCGACCTCCCGATCCGCCACCTGCTTCTGAACTATGCGCTCTATTTTAATATGATATTACATATCATATAGAGGACACAAGTAAGACTATACGTAAAACAAGTAAACGGGCATACAAATAGAAACAAGCGCATGCAAACAAATGGCGGACACGATGCCTAAGTGTATGGCCTCATAGGGTTCACTAACCTACATCAAACACACGAATCTCAAGCGACAGATTTAGAAAATACCGAGCTTTTATGCATATACATATATCTTTTTAGCCGGTTCTTTAAAAAAATTTAAGGAGTACTGGGAAAATTTATAAGGTACGATAACTACTCCCAATATATCGGCGGCACCATCGACACGCTTCATCTTCACCACCGACACCATGGCTCTATCCGATGCCGTACCTAAGTATTTGAAAAGATGTTCACGAACAAGGGGTGAGCTGAAGCTCATCAAATAAACATCTAACTAAACGACTAAACCAACTAATGTATTATTCAATCAGGCACAACCGATATTCAGAGTACACAAGTTCATTAGGGGTCCCTCCACACCTCACGGTAGAATGCCCAAAAAGCCCGACCCATCAAATTCAAGTCGAACAGCCAATAGACAAATGATCCAAATGCCAAACTAGCTCAATCATATCCCAAATGCAGTAGTTTCAATAACAAATTCAACATACACCTCCATCTTTCCCCTTTTTGGCCCTCAAGGTCTCGACCGCGCCTCACTCTTACCAAATCTCCAATTTTTTTCTGAATTCGATGAAAATCAGGATGATCAACCGCTGGATTCTAGTTGCCCACAATCCACGGAGCCTAGATTAACAAGCAGAATTGACGTTTATCTTGCCATGCTAACGAAATACCCCATTGACATACCCATTTTCAAAGTTGCCGTTCCACGCAAGATCGAACGATAATTAGACCATCTAGTAGTGAGGCTAGAGGTATACTTGCCTTCGGATCAAGCTCAGAGTACATGGAATCGAATTTGCTGATGAAATGAGCTCAAATCGCCCTTCTTCCTCCTTAGCGCCGCGGCCACCGAGAGGAGCGAGCAAGGGACCGAGCGGCGAGCGGACAGTGGCCGAGCTGGGATCATTGGAGTTTGGGAACTCGAGGGGTCCCCGGCATCGAGCCAAAAGGGGTGGTGTCGAGCTGAAGAGAGAAGAGGCGAGAGGGTGGGGGAAGGGGTCATCCACGAGAAATAAGGGGAAGAATGACGGAAGGAGAGAGAGTGGGGATCTTTATATAGGGACTGGTGGTAGTGGCTTAAGGCGGTGTGGGGGGTGCTTCGCGTTCGGACCACAATTCAATTTAACGTCGGATCGACTTTGCAAATTAACACTCAATCAAGCATAACGCAGGCGGTCCTAATATAGTTACCACGCTCAAACTTCCTCCTTAAATTCGAATATAAACTCCACCATTCCAAATTATTACCCCCCAAATTCTTGTTCACCAAAGACTCGAGCCCGATAAATATTATTTCATTTAAATCTTAACTTGGCGAAAATTCAAGTATTCAATGCTAGGCCCCCTGCGAGACCCTTCGTATTCACCAACAATGAGTACGGAAAATGAAGACGCCTTCTAGCACGATCCACAATTGTTACCTTGTTCTATGTTTCCATCAAGAAAATCAAATTGGGCCTATCAAGAGCCACTATGGCTCTAAGTGCCTAAAATGTCGGGGGAGTATCTAGTCCCTGATAATTCCAACTCAAAATCCTCATATCTTATCCGGTGAATTATTAGGGCTAGGCACCAAAGCCAAAATTTTTCCCTCTTCCGCCATCTCAATGGGATTATCAAGCAGATGCATATCCTCAAAGTCCCACATGTTACCCAATCTAGTACACAAAGCAGCTAAAGGAGTTCAATCTTTGTCTCACCATTCATAACTGTGATTGCTTGACAGGATGGAGAGCAATAAGACAAAGCCAACTGATACTCCTTCCAGGCAAAACCCCTGTTCTAGTATAAGGGCTCTGTCTCAGGCCCACTTCCTTGAACCAACGGAACTCAAGAACAGAACACCAATTGCAGGCGAGAGGAGGGCTCTGGCACAGCCCTCTTCCTTATACCGAAGAGACCGAGCAACAAATCACCTAAAGCAGGCAAGAAGCAAAAAATCTGGTTGTGGGGGAATAAACGGGAAGGGAACAGAAGTGGAGCCAATGAAGAAATCCAAAGAAATCGAGTGCAGGTGGGAGGAAAATGGAGGCTGGATGTGGAGGATTAGAGGGAGCTCAATTGAGCTAATTTGTATGGGAGTG
Source organism: Rhodamnia argentea (assembly GCF_020921035.1). Classification (NCBI taxonomy): domain Eukaryota; kingdom Viridiplantae; phylum Streptophyta; class Magnoliopsida; order Myrtales; family Myrtaceae; genus Rhodamnia; species Rhodamnia argentea. The sequence continues at coordinate 17,765,528 of NC_063157.1, read as the reverse complement.
AGGAATCAGTGTGGGAAAAAAAAACACACAAAAGGAATTAGGGGATGAAATGATGAGGAACGGGGGAGCAAAAAGGCTTTTGGGATGGGGGGGGAGAGCTATCGCCAAATGGGATAGAGAGGGACTCCTCCATAATCCATGAGGAGAGACTAAGGTTTTGGGGTTTTGATAGAACTGTCATCATGGGGATAGAGATGAGCTCCTCCAAGAGGAGAGAGGGACTCCTCCATATAGAATATCGTAATTGAAGGATGTATTTGATGATTTAGGAATTCACATTTCTAATTTTGTGCATAAATTTTTCATTGACCGGCAAGTGTTTTCGGTTGATCAAGTCATTTTTGGCATCCTAAACAGCTGAAATTTCGAAGAACTAATTTCTGGAAAATATATTCACTCATACACACACCCCCATGAGCACACAAATAATCAAGTAAAATATAACGATAGAAACATAGAAGTGAGTATAATAACGTAAAGAATCTTCTGCCGTACCGAGCGCAATTAAGCATCACCTTGTTAGTAATCCCCCAAGTAAGACCTTGTGAGTTATGCATAAAATTGAAGGTGCAATTGATGCAGCCTAGGGGATGCGAGTTACCTAAATTAGATAATAATTATAAAACGTTAGACAACATATAAGAGTACTAAGTTCAACTTAACCTAAGCCTCGATATGCAATTCGTAACCGAGTGCTATTCCAATTTTTTTGAGAAAGTTAAAATTGAGTCATAAGCATATTGTACAGATACTATTTAATATTAAATTTTTTAATTTTACCAAACCATTGTATGCCTTTGCGCGAAATTTCAATGTAGTCATTCTAATCAATTATTGCCGAAAATCGCTGATGTGGCATCTAGTCATTTTCGATCATCTTATGTTTGGTAATTATTTTTTGTTTGCTATATATTATCTCATTAACTTAACTGTTCATGGTTATTTTCTGTTCGATTTTAGACTGCGTTTGGTTGTTAAGACAATAATGATTAGGATAGAAATAAAAAAAAGTGTAATGGAAGTTGTTGTATTCTATCGTTTATTTGGTAAAATACTGAATATCACCACATGGCACATATATTATCAAAAAAATTATCCCATAATGAAAAGAAAAGGCAAGTAAAACCTCTTTCCAAAAAAAAAAAAAAGAAAATAAATTAGCTTCGAGGGAGGTGGTGGTTTTAGGGCCACCACCGCTGCAATGGTGGTTTACCCATTCGACACCGACTGCCACCAAAGTGGTTTCCATGGACAAAGAGATAGCTGTCGAGATCCAAATCCCAACTTGGATCAACTGCCACGACGCTCAGTCTCAAGGGCCGAAGCGTTGGTCAACCGCCCATAAAACTGAGAAAAGAGATGAGATCGCCCAAGGGTTGAGAGACTCCAATCTTAGGTAACCGACCGTAAGAATACTAAAACTATTAAAAATAAAGAAAAATCCTAGAGGGAGTGTCGCGACCTAAAATCAAGCTAACGGATTATCGGGTTAATTAAATCAACTAACCTAATTCGGACCATCCCAAATCCTACCGAATGGTAATTTAAGTTTGTTCATGAGAAAATATTTAATCGGAGCAGCCACTAATCATTTACGGTCAATAAAATAGCGGGAGAACTATTTTATCTTTACGAACTAGAGAAAATGAGTCCGAAGACTTGATTACGTTGATTGAAAAATTAACGCCCTTTCCATACCAATCTCATGAAAAATCCTTTCCGATTGATCGATGTGATTTTGATGATTAATTTGAAAAAAATGTGATATGGAACACTATGATAAAATGATTTGTTTTTTTTGTTGTGTTTTTCGGCCAAATAAAAACAATCAAAAGTTTGAACAAAAATAAACAAAAATGTCCATAATATACCATAATATTCCGAATTTTCCGAAAATTCTCTCCTTCCCAAAGATTTGGGTTAGAATATGTGGATATGCTAGTGGGATTATGAGGTGCCTGCAAAGGAAATAATAAGCCAACAAAAGAACAATGAGAGCCGTTGATGATATGATGAAGGATACCTTCTTTGTCCTTTTCCTCTCTCTCTTCGTACAGGAACCAAACACCAATGGCACCCTTCAATTTGCTTTGCAGGACCTGGAAGGTACGCAGCCACAAGGAACTCCACTAACCAGTCCTCTCTCTGTCTTCTTCCTCTTGCGCCTCACCCTCATCAAAGGAAGCTCCTTCTTCTCCTCTTTGAATCTCACGTATGCTCTGAGTTTTATGGCCGTGTATTCAATAGTCTGGCCTCCTTCAAACCCTAGGCTTAGCTCTCTATTTATATAGACTAAGAATTTTCTAGTCCTAGTTGAACTATGACTCATCAACGACCATCGAATTAAAAATTCTGATTTTCGAGAGTCCGATCTCGTTAAAAATCTTCAAAATTTCAGCCATAAATTGGAATCTCATTGGGCCAGCCGAATTTTATGTGAGTTCGAGCTATGTCGAGCTCTTTCGGGCTTAAATCGAGCTTTAACTAATTAAATAATTAATTAATTAAAAGCCTTGAAAATTTGAAAAATGGGCTGAATTAAGTTTGAAAAATAGGTCCAAGCCCATGTGAAAATTTTGGCACATGCATTCATGAATTGGTAAAAAAAAATGTCCGTCGATCTAAGTCCAAATTGCTCGTCAAACTAAATCAATCTCACATCACCATGGCGGATTGACGCCGATGCAATGCACATGTGGCCAAAATAAAATATGTTATGCATGAAAATTATTTTTGGCGAGAACTAAAGTTAATTCTCATTTTTATGAAATATGACTGATTTAAGGAAAACCAAAATTTAGGTGTCAACAGAGATGTGGTGATTGTAGCGGCGCCACCATGGTGGTTTGCGCATTCGACAACGACCACCGCCAAGGTGTCTGGTCACCGTGGCCAAAAAGATAGCGATTGAGATCCAAATCCAATTCCAAGTCTCGGTTGTGAGAACAAGTACTGGGATGCTCGTCTAAGGATTAGGTTTCAAACCTGGCATGATAATAAGTTTATAATAAATGGGAGAATTATCAAAAATCTCATAAATATATTATAACTATATTTATTTAGTCCATTTGGCTAGCCTGTGCTGACGTAGCAAATTTTTAATAATATGTTAATATTTTTCAAATTTTTAATAATATGTTAATATTTTTCAAATTTTGTTAATTATTATTATGGAACCCCGCATCGAAGCCGTGGACAACACCAAGAGTGAGCCCAAAGTCTAAGCCTGTTAATATATTTAGCTAGATCCACCTTCATTGGGATATATTAACTACTCTATACCACACATATTCTTTGATATGAGATTTCTCTAACACAACTCACACATGCATCCTAATAATCTCCCTCTTACGTGTGAGCTTAGTTTTAAAGTCTACTCCCCTGTAATCTATGTATCCTTCTACATCAAGATATATTTTTTTAGACCAAACTATGAAGTCCGCCACCAAGCTCGCATTGTCATACCACAACGCCCATCGCCTGGAAATTACGCCTAACTTCACCCACCAAATTTCGAAACTTAATTGAACCATCAGCTTTGATACTAATTTGTTATGGAGCACGCAATGTAAGGCCCGGGCAACACTAATAGTGAGCTTCTAAGCCTATTAATATATATATATATATATATAGTTGGACCCACCTGTCACATCCCACTTTTATAGAATCTAAACGGTCAAGGAAGGCTGAAATAGATTGGAAAGCTGGCTAAGGACAAAAAGGACTTGCGCTACTGGATGTTGATTAGAAAGAAATTCAAGTTAAATAAACATATTATATGGTTGGGAATGCAAGGAAAGGAACAAGAAATCGACCGCTTGGGATGGAGGTTAATATAGTGCAATAATTCGAAGTTGTTGTGGCTAATTGCCCAAGAAATGATCTCAGCAAGGGTTAAATGAACTAATTGGGGGTTTCAGTCAAATTGAGGGTATATGTTGCACATGACCCTAAAGGCTGAACCTTACTAGACCTCAATTGGAACGAATGATAATGCATCAAACCGAGAAAATTCAGAATATGCCACGTGTCTTGGAGCTCATGTTGGTCTCTTTGTCGTGCATGAAGATCATGCAAATAGGTAGATGAAAGGACAAGATAACCTTGAGTGAGTGGAGGAACAATCATTAGTTTCAGATTAGGACAAGTGGCGCAAAAGGGCAAAGTTAGAGTATGATGCTCAAGGGCAGTAACACTTGGTAGAAATAGGAAAAAAAATCTGCATGCAGCTTGCCACTTGTAGTCCTCAATGTCATATCCCTTTCGCTTATCCAACTCTATATAAGCTTGCATGAGGGCTGAGAAGAGGTTTTGAGGCCTCTTCATCTTCTTCCTCCCTCCTTCATGCCCGGCGACCAGCAGTTGCAAGAGGGGAGTTTGTGGCTGTTCCAGCGGTGGCAACAAGCGGAAGGCTTGGCAAACGGTGGCACATTGCGAGTTCTATAGGCAAGAAACTCTTCCAATTGTCTCGTATAGCTTTTGGTATGAGTAGACCATTAAAATTGAGTACAATTTAGGGTAGTTGCCCGGGTAATCAGAAACGGCAGCTCATTGTACTCGACATTAGGAGTAGAAATAGGAAGTTAATTTCAAGAGGTAGAAGAGATGATGATTTTTACTAAGGGCATGTGAACATTGCGCTGGACTTTTGATAACCGTAGGCAAGAAATCGTCTTTATGTATTGGGAGAGTTATAAGTGTATCAAGTTTGGGTACAACCATGAATCAAGACGATCCTAGGAAGATAACATACCATCGGTCGAAATCGAAAATCGTAGATCAGGGAGTGAGGTTCATAAGATGGGCTGCATTTACTTGCTGATAACTTTTAGAATTCAAGAAAAGAGATAGGGAAATGGCTTATGCTATCGTGCTCTGTTCACGGATCAATTGAAGTCATACGAATATAAATTGCTCATTTTATCTTGTGAATTGAATTGAATTAGATTCGGGTTGTGCTTACATGCTGGTTTTATTTATTAATATGTCAAATAACCCCTAGATTGAGACGTTGTTGAGAGCAACGTTTTGAAGGAGTTGTGTGCTCTCTTGATCTTCGCATGACTTACATGTATTGTAAGGGTATCCTAACCCTATCCATGCTCTATACTCTAACATATAGGTACTCTATAAGGAGCTATTTTATTGAGACATTTCATCATGTCATGTGAGCTTAATATTGTGATTGAAAGTGATTGTGAAGAAGTACTTGGAACTCCAAAGTTGGGTGTGGAAAAATGCTATACGGATATCCAGGGAGCCTCGGAGTAGAGGGTAGCAAACGGACCCTCGGAGTAGAGAATGATAAATGGAGGGTCGTAAAGGATGCATCAACTTCGGGTTAATGGAAAATGGAGCTTTTAGATTGAGAAATCTTGAACATATACCACTTGTATATAGCATCATGCATTTCTATATACATCTATATATAAGCGTGTTAGTTGTGCATAAGGTAGCTATGCGTTTTTGTGAAGTGATTTCGAGGATTTTATTAAGAGTTATGATTGAAAATTATTCTAAGCCATTCAGATTTGTTCTTTCGGCCTCGCATAAATGAAGTCATAAAAATTTAAGATGTGTAGTAGTAGTATTATAGGTTAAGGATGATTCAATTGGACATTTTTCTTGCTAAGCTTTATGCTAACCCACGTTGCTCCTTTAATTTTCCGGATTAACACGAATGGCAGCCGCTCAGGTTATGCGTTATCGTGTTCCAATTGATTATGTAACTGAATATCGTGACCTGATTCACCTAGATGTTCCGTATATAGGATTAGTTATGCACATATCTACTTTGAAAGTAGATGAAGGAGTCGCTCATGGTATTGTATAGCATTGTTGGTTTGCGTATTATATTCGAGTAGGGGAGCAACTGATAGGCCCTTTTCTTGAGCGCATTTTCGACGCGTATGGAGCCGATTGCACTTGCCCCCGTTCAGTCCATTCCACCCCTAGAGCCGATGGTAGAGGACGAACTAAATGAGGAGGATGAGCTCATGATCTACCCGTCTGAAAATTGAAGACTAGATGCTTGACCCACTAACTTTTGAATGATAAGCGACTTTTGATGTAGATAGATATCGGGAGTAGATACCTTAACCCTCCCAGATTCGCCACATAACTTAAGGGACTAGCAAACAAGCTTGCTTATTTACGCGCATGTGGGATCCTTTTGTGTGAACATCCTAAATGTTGCTAGTCTTTAATCATGGTCTATGGTTTGAGGTGGTTGTTTTTATTTTAAATGTTTTTGTTAAAGTTAACTTGTTGTTCATGTGAACATGATCTTTGATATATGGCATTAAAAGGTATCTTTCATATTATTTACTTCTTGTCACGGTTACTCTTCTTTGTTGTGGATTTGGGTCTTACGGCCATTTAGGGCTACGAGGATTGGATATTAACGTTGACCTATTTATAACATCTTATGTTATTAAAGAACTATAGCGATAATCAATAGACGTGGCGACCTAGGAAGTCATAGCTCTATTTTTGGTATCAAAGCCTAGGTTTACCCGGAGTGATAAGGTGCACTAGCTTTAGAAGTGTTAGGATACGCGCATAATGATAAATTTTAATGCATGTGTTTATTGTGATGGCGAAATAAATAGCCATTAGGTTACTCTCAGGATCCAATGATGCTTGTTACTTATGTAACGACTAACCCTATTGAATGTGACTAGGCATGGATCAACGTGTAGGGAACTAAAAGTTTACAATGGTAAGGACCGAAGGATCATCCACTGGTGGAGGTAGGAAAGCAAGAACGAACAATCGGATTGATGAAGTCCTGCAAGCCTTAGCCAATTTAGGTGCGGTGATAAGAGCTCAAGTGCAGCAACCACAAGCTGGTGCTAATGCTGGAGGAGGCGAGCGCCGTTTGCAAGGATTGATCGATCAATTTTTGAAATTTAAGCCGTTGAAGTTTACGGGATTAGGAGAACTTGAAGAAGCCGAGAAATCGATTAAGAGTATGGAGAAGATCTTCAGATTGCTAAACCGTAACGATGTGGACCGGGTAGCCCTGGTTGAATATCAAATTGAGGATAATGCTTAGCATTTGTGGAATGTGAATAAGGAAGTGGTATTTCCGAATGGTACCGAGGTAACTTGGGAAGCCTTTATTAACGCCTTTTATGGGCAGTACTTCTCTGATTGTGCCAAAGATAGGAAGATAACCGAGTTCATGAACTTAACTCAAGGTGACAAGACCGTGGTTCAATATGAAGCGAAATTTTCTGAGCTATCCGGGTTTGCACCTCGGTTGATAGATACTCAGGAGCATAGGTGTAAGAGGTTTCAAAATGGCCTTAAGATTGAAATCCAAAAACAGTTGGCACCTTTAAGAATTAGGGATTAGTCCGAACTCTATGAGCAAGCCCAATTAGTAGAGCAAGTGCTCTTGAAGGAAAAGAACGAAGCTGAACGGAAGGTGGGATTGAGTCGCCGGACCTCACAGGATAATGTAAGGCGTGATAACAAGAGGCCAAGATAGTTTGATTAATCATTTAATACCTTTAATAAGAGATGTAACTTTGGGAACTATCGAGGAATTAGAAGTGGTCATTCATCGAGCCAAGCTTCATATCAGAATAGAATCTGCCGTCGGTATGGGAGGGCACATGGTAATGCACCATGTATGATACGGAGAGAATGTTTTAGCTGCGGACAGAGGGGACATTTGATGAGAGACTGTCCACAAAGACGGCAACAACCTCAATGTTCCCCATCAACCGAACAATCTCAAGGCAGAGGAATGAGATTTTTGGAACTCAACAGAAGCCCCCCGCTCAAGGCAAAATTCAAGCCCCGACACGTAAAGAAGTGGAGACTTCCAAGACTACCATTACAGGTATGGTCCTTCTATGGGATAAGGATGCATATACATTATTTGATACCGGAGCAACTCACTCTTTTATATCTACGAAGTTCGTTGGATTATGTGGATTAGAACCCGAGTTGGTTGAAGTACCGCTTAGTATGTCTACGCCTTTGAAAGATAGTATAAGAACAACTTTGGTATGCAAGGATTGTAAGATTGCTATAGGTGGGCAAATTCGGAAGATCAATTTGGTAGTTATGGATCTATCCGACTTTGACGTAATCGTAGGGATGGATTGATTGTGCAAGTTGCGGGCCAATGTAGATTGTTTCAAGAGAAAGATTCAGTTTAATCTACCCGATGGGAATATTTTTGAATTCTTAGGAAGTCGATCGAGAATATTGATACCCCTCATTTCTACTATGGAAGTTTATAAACTTCTTAGGGATGGATTTTCCGGCTATTTGGCATGTATTCGGGATCTATCTAAGAAAGAAACTAAGATAAAAGAAATTCTGATAGTCCAAGACTTTATGGACGTCTTTCCCGAAGAGCTATTAAGACTACCACCAAAGCGGGAAGTTGAGTTTACAATTGAGTTAACTCTAGGAACTGAGCCAATTTCTAAAGCCCCGTATAGGATGGCATTAGTGGAGCTCAAGGAATTGAAGGTGCAATTGCAGGAATTGTTAGACAAGGGTTTTGCTAGACCGAGTACATCACTATGGGGTGCGCCGGTGTTATTTGTCCCGAAAAAGGACGGATCTCTTCGCCTTTGTATTGACTATCGGCAATTGAATTAGGTAACAGTAAAGAATTGATATCCTTTACTAAGGACAGATGACTTGTTTGACCAATTACAAGGAGCATCGGTCTTCTCGAAGATTGATTTGAGATCATGCTACCATCAGTTGAGAGTTAAGCAAAAGGATATCCTTAAGACGGCCTTTCGAACTAGGTATGGTCACTACAAATTCGTAATCATGCCGTTTGATTTAGCAAACGCTCTAGCGGCATTCATGGATTTAATGAATAGGGTATTCAAGACTTATTTGGATCAGTTCATAATAGTGTTTATTGATGATATCCTTGTATACTTAAAAGGGTCTAAGGAACATGAAGAACACCCGAGAATGGCATTGCAAACGCTAAGAGAACATAAGTTATATGCCAAATTCAAGAAATGCGAGTTTTGGCTAGATCGAGTTATATTTCTTGGCCATATGGTTACCGGAAAAGGGATATATGTCGATCCAAAGAAAATTGAAGTCGTGGTAAGGTGGCCACGATCAATGACTATCATTGAAATTCGAAGTTTTCTTGGTCCGGCAGGATATTACCGAAGGTTTGTAGAAGGATTTTCCCGTATTCATGGTCCACTAACCCAACTAACGCGAAAGGGAGTTAAGTTTGAATGGACAAAGAAATGCGATCAAAGTTTTTAAGAGCTCAAGAAAAAGTTAACTACTACTCCAATGCTAACAATACCGTCAGGATTGAGAGGATTTGTGGTGTCTAGCGACGTGTCACACAAAAGTTTGGGATGCGTCTTGATGCAACACGGAATGGTGGTTTCATATGCCTTGAGACAACTAAGACCCTATGAATTAAATTACCCAACGCATGATTTGGAATTGGCGGATGTTATCTTCGCCCTGAAAATATGGAGGCACTATTTATATGGAGAAAAATTCCAAATTTATACAGATCATAAGAGCTTAAAATATCTATTCTCGCAAAAGGAGCCGAACATGAGGCAACGACGATGGATGGAGCCACTAAAAGATTACGACTGCAAGATTTTATATTACCCGTGCAAGGCAAACAAAGTAGCGGATGCTCTTAGCAGAAAATCTACATTGCATGTAGCAAGAATGATGAGAAGGGAATGAGAATTGCTAAATGAATTCTCGAACTCAAAGTTTAAGGTTGAAGTAGAGAAACTCGTAGGTGTCCTTGCTACACTACGGATTGAACCCGAATTGATACAAAACACTTAAGAAATTACAACAAGTGGACCCCGAAATTTCTAAGATTCGAAAGGAGATTATTGAAGGCAAGAGGCCGAAGCCGGATTTCTCCGTGTCTCAAGATGGAATTGTTAAATTTTGAAGACGTCTTTGCATTCCCCGAAAATGAGAATCGAGAAAAGAGATCTTGATAGAAGCTCATCGAAGCAATTACAGTATTCACCTGGAAGCAAGAAAATGTATCGAAATATTCGACAACACTATTGGTGGAGCAGAATGAAAAAAGACATTGCCAGGTATGTCTCTAAATGTCGAACATGCCAGCAAGTGAAAGCAGAACACCTTAAGTTTGCAGGAATGTTGAAACCATTAGAAATTCCCGAATGGAAATAGGAGCATATTACTATGGATTTCATACAAGGGTTGTCAAAGACTTCGAAAGGTCATGACTCAGTGTGGGTTATAGTTGATCGCTTAACTAAGTCCGCGCACTTCTTAGCAATCGGGACTAATTATGCCTTGGAAAAATTGGCTGATCTATATGTTCGGTATATACTAAGATTGCATGGAGTTCCTGTGAGTATCACCTCGGATAGAAACCCACGGTTTATGGCAAGATTCTAGAAGAGTCTTCAAGATGCTCTAGGAACTAAACTTCAGTTCAAGATGGCCTTTCATCCTCAAACGGATGGGTAGACAGAAAGAGTAATACAAATTCTAGAGGATATATTATGAGCGTATATACTGGATCTCAAAGGTAATTGGGATGAAAAGTTTCACTTAGCGAAATTTGCTTACAACAATAGCTATCAGCAAAGCATCGACATGGCACCATTCGAAGCATTATATGGGCGGAGATGTAGAACACCTATTTACTAGGACAAAGTAGGAGAAAAAAAAATGACGGGACTAGAACTTGTGCAAATCACAACAGAGGTGATATCGGTAGTACGAGATAAAATTAAAGCTGCCCAAAGTCGTCAGAAAAGTTACGCCGACAAGCATCGAAGACCTCTTGAGTTCGTAGTAGGCAACCATATATTTTTAAAAGTCTCACTAATAAGAGGGATATCGAGGTTCAGAAAGAAAGGGAAATTAAGTCCTAGGTATGTTGGACCTTTTGAAATCTTGGAAAGGGTAGGAGATAAGGCATATCGAATAGCCCCGCCACCCAAGTTATCCAACATACATGATGTATTTCATGTATACATGTTAAGGAAGTATCAACCCGATCCGAATCACATATTGGACTATGAGACTATTGAGGTGGACGAGAAAATCAAATATGTAGAAAAGCCCGTACAAATCCTAGATCGTAAGGAACAAGTCTTGAGAGATAGAACCATTTCGTTGGTTAATGTATTGTGGCAAGATCATGATATAGAGGAGGCAACTTGGGAACTCGAAGAGTCAATGAAACGGCGATACCCTCAATTGTTTGAAAACATAGGTCAGTCCTTTAACTCATGACTAAACATACTGCATTTTCACCGCAATGTTTTCTTCCTTACTACGTTGGTTCAAATACACGGCAATTTATTGGTGTACTTCTATAGTTGATTCGGCATTGTAATAACTCCATTTTAGCTCTCATGAAAAATTACTGCTAGGGGATGATTTAAGAACTGTTCTATATAGGCTGACATGCCAATTATTATTGTTACACCAACAAACTCATCTATAAGGGAGGGATCCTCCGATTTACCTCTAGCATCAAACCATACCCAAATTTCGAGGACAAAATTTTTCAAGTGGGGGAGAAATTGTCACATCCCACTTTTATAGAATCTAAACAATCAGGGAAGGCCGAAATGGATTGGAAAGCTAGCTAAGGACAAAAAGGACTTGTGCTACTTGGATGCTGATTAGAAAGAAATTAAAGTTATATAAACATATTATATGGTTGGGAATGTGAGGAAAGGAACAAGAAATCAACCGCTTAGGATGGAGGTTAATATAGTGTAATAATTTGAAGTTGTTGCGGCTAATTGCCCAGAAATTATCTCGAACAAAGGTTAAATGAACCAATTGGGGGTCTCGGTCAAATTGAGGGTATATGTTGCACATGACCCCGAAGGCTAAACCTCATTAAACCGCAATTGGAACGAATGGTAATGCATCAAACCGAGAAAATTAAGAGCATGTCACGTGTCTTGGAGCTCATGTTGGTATCTTTGCCGTGCATGAAGATCATGCAAATACGTAGATGAAAGGACAAGATAACCTTTAGTGAGTGGAGGAACAATCATTAGTTTCAGATTAGGACAAGTAGCACAAAAAGGGGAGGTTAGAGTATGCATGCTTAAGGGCGGTAACATTTGGCAGAAATAGGAAAACAAATCTGGATGCAACTTGCCACTTGTAGTCCTCAATGTCATATCCTTTTCGTTTTTCCAACTCTATATAAGCTTGCATGAGGGCTGAGAAGAGCTTTTGGAGCCTCTTCATCTTCTTCCTCCCTCCTTCATGCCTAGCGACCAGCAGCTGCAAGAGGGGAGTTTGTGGCTATTCCAACAAAGGCAACAAGCAGAAGACTTGGCAAACAGTGGCACATTGTGAGTTCTATAGGCAAGAAACTCTTCCAATTGTCTTGTATAGCTTTTGCTACAAGTAGACCATTAAAATTGGGTACGATTTGGGGTAGTTCTCCGGGTAATTAGAAACGGTAGCTTATTGTACTCGACATTAGGAGTAGAAACATGAAGTTAATTTCAAGAGGTAGAAGAGATGATGATTTTTACTAAGGGCATGTGAACATTGAGCTGGACTTTTGATAACCGTAGGCAAGAAATCGTCTTTATGGATTGTGAGAGTTTTAAGTGTATCAAGTTCGGGTACAACCATGAATCAAGACGATGCTAGGAAGGTAACATACCATCGGTTGAAATCGAAAATCGTCGGTCAAGGGGTGAGGTTCAGAAGATGGGCTGCATTTAATTGCCGATAACTTTTAGAATTCAAGAAAAGAGATATGGAAATGGCTTACCCGACCGTGCCCCGTTCACGGATCAATTGAAGTCATGTGAATATAAATTGCTCATTTTATCGTGTGAATTGAATTGAATTAGATTTGGGTTGTGCTTATATGCTGGTTTTATTTATTAATATGTCAAATAACCCCTAGATTGAGACATTGTTGAGAGCAACGTTTTGAAGGAGTTATGTGCTCTCTTGATCTTCGCATGACTTACATGTATTGTAAGGGTATCCTAACCCTATCCATGCTCTATACTCTAACATATAGGTACTCTATAAGGAGTTGTTTTATTGAGACATTTCATCATGTCATGTGAGCTTAATATTGTGATTGAAAGTGATTGTGAAGAAGTACTTAGAACTCCAAAGTTGGGTATGGAAAAATGCTATACGGATATCCGGGGAGCCTCGGAGTAGAGGATAGCAAATGGAGCCTCGGAGTAGAGGATGATAAATGGAGGGTCGCAAAGGATGCATCAACTTCGGGTTGATGGAAATGGAGCTTTTAGATTAAGAAACCTCGAACATAGACCACCTGCATATAGCATCATGCATTTCTATATACATCTATATATAAATGTGTTGGTTGTGCATAAGGTAGCTATGTATTTTTGTGAAGTGATTTCGAGGATTTTATTAAGAGGTATGATTGGAAATTATTCTAAGCCATTCAGATTTGTTCTTTTGGCCTCACATAAATGAAGTCTTAAAAATTTAAGATGTGTAGAAGTAATATTTTAGGTTAAGGATGATTCGATTGGACGTTTTTCTTGCTAAGCTTTATGCTAACCCACGTTGCTCCTTTAATTTTCCATATTGATACGAATGGAAGCCGCTCCAATTATGTGTTATGGTGTTCCAATTGATCATGTAACTGAATATCGTGACTTGATTCACCTAGATGTTCCGCATATAGGATTAGTCATGCACATATCTACTTTGAGAGTAGATGAAGGAGTCCCTCATAGTATTGTATAGCATCCTTGGTATGCGTATTATATTTGAGTAGGGGAGCAACTCGTAGGTCCTTTTCCCGAGCACATTTTTGACGCATCTATGGAGCCGATTGCACATGCCCCCATTCAGCCCATTCCACCCCCAGAGCCGATTGTAGAGGACGAACCGAGCAATGAGGAGGAGTTCATGACTGACCCGTTTGAAGATTGAAGACTAGATGCTTGACCCACTAACTTTTGAATGATAGGTGACTTTTGATGTAGATAGATATCGGGAGTAGATACCTTAACCCTCCCAGATTCGTTACATAACCTAAGGGACTAGCAAACAAGCTTGCTTATTTGTTGTGCGCATGTGGGATCCTTTTGTGTGAACGTCCTAAATGTTGCTAGTCTTTAATCATGGTCTATGGTTTGAGGTGGTTGTTTTTATTTTAAATGTTTTTGTTAAAGTCAACTTGTTGTTCACGTGAACATGACCTTTGATATATGGTATTAAAAGGTATCTTTCATATTATTTACTTCTTGTCACGGTTACTCCTCTTTGTTTTGGATTTGGGTCTTACGGCCATTTAGGGCTACGAGGATTGGATATTAACGTTGACCTATTTATAACGTCTTATGTTATTAAAGAACTATGGCGATAATTGATAGATGTGGCGACCTGGGACATCACACACCTTCACTAAAAAACTTAAGCCAATGACTTATGGGTCAATTATGATATATTAACCGCTTTACATCACACCAATTTTTCAATTAGGATTTATCTAACACAACTCATAATTTTTTCATACTTTTTTTTTGGGTTTGGGTCGGCAGCCTTCTGCCGCCCACCTCTCAAGGGCCTATGAACCCTTGATGGTTGCTAGTGAGGGCTCACGACCCTTGCCTAGTGGCTGGGGACCTCCGTTGTAGGATGCTGCTGACCGAAACCCAAAGAAAAAAAGAAAGAAAAAAGGCATAAAAAATAATTCAAATTTTTTAAAAATATTAAAATTTTATTGAAAATTTGTCACGTCAATGCCAGGTGGCGCTACATCGTACCAACCGGCCAAATGGACTGAATCAATACAATTGTAAAAAGTTTTGAACTAAATTGGCCAAAGAAAAAAGTTTAAGACCACAATTACAAGAAGTTTAGGACTTTCTCAAGAACTTTTCCGATAATAAATAACAACGGCATGACCCTGGAATTTTATTTACATAAGTAGCACTAACATTAGGTTGATATTTGTTTTTATGCTTGTCGCCACTCGCAGGTGGAGCTGGTATTGTTACATCTGGGAGTCATCTTAGAACTCAAAGTGCTTTTTGGGCGTATTACGCATCCATCCGTTCCTTGATCATGAGGTGCCCCTTCTTTTCTTTTCTTTTTCCCCACTTATATTTCAAAGGAATGGGTACATTTACCCGACTATCTGAAGAATTATGTAATGTGCAAACTCATAAAGCCGATTAAGTCCATGCCTTTAACTTATGTAAATAGTTCTCATGTAGAACAGTTTGCATGCAATTGATGTGTTCGGACAAGTAACCTCTAATTCTTAAATTGGTATGAAGCTCCCATTAAGTACATCAATCCTCTATATATACACCCTTCCGAATCAAACATGTATCTTTTAATTCATTTGGCTCTCCCACTCAATTACTTATGTAAAATTCTCATATTTATTTTTTGTCAATGTAACGACCCTATCCTCTTTGCCCTATTCATATTGCCCCCACCACCACCACCCCACCCCCCAAAAAAAACCAAAATTGATGACTAATCCAAGACCAAAATAATATTCGAAGAACTCTTTTGACCGAACAAAAAATATGGAATTGTCAGCCAAGTTGTTTCTTTTCCCCTTTTCCAAAAACCCAAAGAATTCTACTTATTTTATACATTATACATTACATGGGTCAACGATTTAGCATTGGTTGGGCGATTTAGCATTGGTTGGGGTCTTTTCCTCCATGGCTTTAGTCCGTTCCCAATTACGATCTCAATCTCCACTAATTCAACAATAACAATTCCCGACAAGCATCATAATTGGCATGAATAAGTTCAAATCCATAGATTTGCCACATTAATTACCATAGTTAATTGTAAAATGGAAAAGGATATATCTAAAACAAAAAAATAAAAAATAAGTTCTTTTGAACTCCCAATATTCCCCAAGGAGCAAAGAGAGTTCCCAACCAGAAGTGTAGTTTTTACTGATAAACAACACCGTGCGTCAACGTCTTCGTATTTCGGAGAATTTTCTACCCCTACCACGACTCATAATCATCCATGCATGCATAACATGCGCATCTTCACGAATGCCAAGTGCAAACAGAATTTCTACTTTCAATAAAGAGGCACTCTTGAAACAATCGCAGTATCTACAACGACTTGCATCTTCATCTTCTAGCAGTCCCATTTCTTTATTGCTCAGAGATGTAACTCAGAAATTATAATGAGCCCGACATTTTTTCCTTACAATTCAGAGAAATGACTCATGATTCCTTCTGAATTGATGCTTTTTTTTCTGAAGGTTTGCAAATTAAATTTAGTATAATATTTTTCCTTGTGGCCTTGGTTGCGGATTGTAAACATTCAAGTACTGCTCGTTTGGTGTACAGTGAAATATTTAAATATTAAATTAGCCCACTCAATTTTACATAGAATCAGAGTAAAAAGACTTGAGTTCAAATCTTCCCATATCTCTTATTTTCCTCTCTTGTTATGCATATCCTAAATGTGGCGGGGAGTGTTGGAATATTTGCATATTAAGTCACGCCTTCATCGAATAGCTCAATCTTTCAAACAGTTAGCATCATTCTAGCAAAATTATACAATAGACAAATTGTTTTTGTCCACCATCATAACAGAGAATCCATGCGGTGTACGTAACATTTTTCTCAATGGTTCTTGAATATGTGTTACACAATCGATGAACAGGCCTTGAAACCGATTCTATCTAGAAATTCAGGACCAAATCAATCAAAGCCGGTTCCTAAATTTCTTACCGAGGAGCTAAATTGGTCACCATGTTGCTTTGTGAACTAGCCTAAAATCAGCCGAGTAGGACCTGTTCTGTTGGGTTCCCATATTGAACCGGTTGCACACCCCAAGTATTTGCTTTGTTCTGTATCATGTTATTTATGGGTTCATCTATTAAGGTGGATTATGGAATTTATCGATAGTTGGTACATGGCACGGGAGACGGGGTTCACTGTAAATTTTTGTCTCTTTAATGAATCAACTAATCAGTTAAGCAACTGAGTTTTGATTTCATTTAAATGGCTTGGAAAAGGTTTGAGCTCTCATACATCTCATTCCATTTTACGCCATTAACTATGAAATCATACCTTTCTTAACAAAGTCGTAATTCAAAATCATTTTAGCTAAATATATTCCTGTCGTTTCCTAATGAAGGACAATTAGATCTTTAGATAAAATTGGACAAGCTAGGTTTGTTCATGAACAGCTTAATTATAGAATACTATTAAATGGAATTCCATTGACGATCGACTATGAAATGTATCTAAGGTTATAATAATTAGAACGACAAGATGGGTTCAGGTTCCCAATTGGTTGGGAGCCAATTAGGCCTGGACTATTAGGTCACGTACATCTTATGAGATGGGGGAAAAATTGGTGGCGTACGATGTGAATCGGTGTCTCAAATAATTTTAAGCAGGTTGACATGGGCCACGAACCCATTTTAGCAACGACATTTTCCTTGCTGATGGGTTGAAAGTTAAGCCCACGAAACCATTTAGCAGATTGTAGGCTCTTTTAATTATCCAACCTCTCCACATTCAAGTGAGCATTTGGGTCCTTTTTGTTTCATAGAAAAATTTATTGTCACAAATTACTTCCTTCATCTTCCGGCATTTAGGTCGTTTAGGAAAATGAACTGAAGGAAAAAAAATTTGTAATCAGCGGAAAAACCATTGTTTAAATGGAAGATAATGATATCCTCTTTTAAAAATCAGTAATCATTTGTCAAAATTGGATTGGACTACGGTGCTTGGACCAGGGACCCCAATGATTGGGCCTAGGTATTGTGAGGTCGAGCTAGGGACCTTAGTCCCCTTGTTTCCGGCTCTCTCCTTCTGGTCACAAGAAAATGCACCCAGATCCCTCGAGGTTGGAACCAAGACCCTAGCTCCGAGCTCGAGCCCTGAATATCTGAGCTCAAGATCTCGGCTCTTGCGCTTGGGATGTGCTACCAAGTGCCGGTCCCTCGATGGTTGGGCTTGGTTCTTCAGCACCTAAGCTCGAGACCTTAGCACCCTGGCTCAGGACCCCAGCTCTTGAGCTCAAGACTCATGGTTATATTTGAGATTTACATATATATATATATATATATATATATAATAATTTTCATGTAACAAACATCAGAAAATGAGAAAAATTCAAGAGAATACGAGCAACTCAAAGACTCTTCATTACTAAAAATGAACAGGGGATCGTCTCGGCCTACGCAATGCTGCCTCGAGCCAAGTTGTGCACTCATTGATCGGAGGCGTATATAATGCCTCATAATTTTCATGTAACAAACATTGGAATATGTGTTTTTTCCTCTTCGGCTGTGGCGGGCCGACCTCGACCCTCCAATTTCGGTACCACCTTTGGAAGGGACCGTTCCTACCCCATTAGGGGGAAGGCCCCGCGACGTCCCAGACTGTCACATACTAATGGGCTTGCACAATAATTATTATAAAATATAAATCAGGGACGCATGTAAAAAACGCTATGAAAGTCTTAAGGAGGAGGGACCACAGGAATCGATGGGCAAGCACGCATGCACACAACAAGGGACAGTTGTAATAGGGCTTATATCACATACCTATCACGCAATCGAATATACATAACAACCAACCAATTAAGGAAACATAATTATATGTATTAGGATTGCATCCGAATTGTTTACAAACATCTGGGATATACATAAAACACTACTACCAAACATAATCCACCTCCGCCACCATAACCCTCATCCACGTCCTCACTATCCTGCGGCCAAGTCAAAAAGCGTATGCTGCCATACTATCATCCAAAAGCCTCCATGTGTAGTTGACTGCTCCACAACTTCGAGTCTTTTCACTATTCCAGTCCATGGCCATCGTCGCTACCGTCGTCGGACGACATAAATGGCATAGGACCAGACAAATGCCCTAACGAATCCAATACAAACAAAGATATGAAACGGAGTGGAATTAACACTTCAGATAAGCCCACATCTATCCATAATATTGAGATAAAAATATGAAACTGCTCGGCAGGGAACTCGTGATCATGGTACTTCTCCCACGTATGTACAAAGTTCACAGGTGCACCACAACAAATGGTGGGGATGGCGGGAGGTAACGTCATATCTACTTATCTGAAAAATTGGTTAACCATAGGTAGTGAGCCTAGCGCTTAGTAGTGAAACATATAACTCAACAACTTACACGCGATTCAATCATTCAATCAAGCAGGACTCGATAATCAGAATATGCAAGCATGAAACATCATACAACACCACGCATTCGATGCAACTAGACTTCACATGCATGTGAACACACGATGACTCTAGATTCATTCTTTAGTTATCACTTCACATCCGAGTTTATGAGGGATACAGGCCTCATATTTATCCAAAGGACACATGCCTCAATTTTGGGTTTTACCTCGGCATTTTGTCCATGGGACACCGACCGGGGGAATCATAAGGAACACGGGCCCTATATTTATCGCAAGGGATACAAGCCTCGATTTCCCCTACTCTAGGGCTCCATTCCAATTAGACACAGGCCATGAACTTCACAATTTCCATCAGGCCCCACGAGGTAATCGTCTGAATATAGGCGGACATATAACATCCTCGTCGGGACAAGTCGATGGGATCCTCGGATTACATTTTCAGTGCAATTCCACCACTTAAGATTCGTTCACCACAAACTTTCACGCCACACAAACTCAATCTCACTCTTTCTCACTTCAAAACATAGCACATGCCTCGATTCTTTAGATGTAATGCAACTCGATACCGCACAAGGCAATCCATCAACACTCTGACACCATACTTCGCACGCCCAATCAAGTTCAAAGATCAGAACGCAAGACCACGCATCACACGCCCAATTAACACACTCGGCCATACCCTCCTTGGGTTAGGCGACTCAAATTCAAGTTCAATTCGTGGAAATTCACACAATTCGACTATATAATCATCGTACCCATGACCTATTGTTGACAATTTAAGTAATGGATCGTTAGATCCTCCTCGGTACCAAGCTCATGCAAGACGAACATCGGTTTCATAAACCCATTTTTAAAATACAGTATTGCGGCCAATCAAAAGATAAATCGGCAAGTAAGCGTAAGAGTTAGAAGCTTCACTTGCCTCAGGATTGTAATCCAGCAAAAGCAAGGTCGGATCGCGGCCAAACAAGGTGTCGCGACCTAAAAATTAATTTAGGTTAATGGATTATTAGGTTAATTAGATGAATTAACTAACATAATACGGACTCTCCCAAGCCCTACCAATTCGTAACTTAGGTTTGATTTTTTTTCTTTTGTAGGAGCTGCCACTAATCTTTTTTAGTAGGTAGATTAGATACCTAAATAAAGTACGGGAAAATACTTTATTTTCTACTAACCAGAGATTTAGGGTTCCGGGACTTGATTATGTTAATTTTTAATTAACACCATTTCGGTACCAGATTTCATGAAAATGCCTTTTCTTGATTGATGATGCAAATTGAATATTTTTTTTTTCAATTTCCCTTTTATTATTTTTTTTTCGAATTTCTTTTAAGCTTGAATTTGAACAAATTAAACAAAAATGCCCATAATATACCTTAATTTTTGAATTTTCTGATAAATCTTCTCATTCCCGAAGATCCGGGTCAGAGCGAAATTCTATCCGCTACATTCTCGGAGATTCGAGCTAGTATGCGGATAATGGTATAAGATGTCATCATCCCTTCTTGCCAAAGGACTGAATACGAAATCTTATACTAAATTACCGTCTCATCCCATAAGATCATGGTTAAGGCTTGCAATTTAATATTCCGAAGGGTCGTGCACAAGAGAGCATATATTATGGGCAGTTTTATTTAAAAATGTTCAAACATTTGTTGGATTTTCGAAAATCCTTAAGGGATTACCAAAATTTTAAAGGGCATATGGCCCTATCCACAAAGGATATTCATATCTTTTAAAATCAGGAAAGATTATTTGTTAGAATCTTTGAAATGTATCAGATAATTTCTAATTTTTTAAAGGATATGTTCCAATATTCGAATAGATATACCTAATATTTTCGAAAATTTGATTAGCCTAAGAGATATGCTCAGATTTTTCAAAGAAATTCCAGACTTGAACACGATATATTTTGAATATTTGAAATGATACACAGAATATCCCGAGGATTAGATTACTTCAAACCCGGGATTACGAGACATATCAAATTTGTCACCAAAGCACATCTACAAGCAGGAGACATACTCAATATTTCCCCAAAGATATAATCCAGAATTTAACGTGAGCTTAGAATTTCCAGGATATGATTTAGTATTCCAAATTACTCGAATCACAAAAGATATCAAATATTCCGATAATTCCACTCAAAACCGATAATGTGCCACAATTCAACCAAGCCAAGGGATAAGCATCTAGCATTCATCATAGATTTGAGCGTGTATCCCAAAAAAAAAAAAATCAGATTTGATTCGTCAAAAAATTCAACCCAATTTGATCTTGAGGAAAGAAGCACTTATCAAATTATTGCCTAAAAAATGTTTCAATTGAATCTTATCAATTCTCAAGAAAAGCATCATTGAATCTAACCAATTTTATGTGCTTTGTAAAACCAGCTAGGACTTCATCTCAAAAGATCTTGTTTTCTCTTCTTCTTTTTTTTTTGAAATATGTGACAGAAAATCAAAATCTTGATATGTGAAAATTGTTTCTGAATCTTTGAAAGAATTTTTTCATGCTCACGTTGAAGAGGAGCAAGCAAACACCCTTTAACCCATGTAAAATTCACACTTTCATGCACTCGCATGGCCACTAGTCATGAAGATGCAAGACGACAGGAATTGAGCAAAGGAAACGTGTGAACAATATGTCAGCATAAAAAAACAGCATGAATCACATGTAAAACAGCAGCTAAAAACAATCAAAGACTCGCCTTTTAGCTCTCGCAACATTCTGCATGTGTTAACATCATAAATAACACAAAAACATCTTGATTTGGGTCAAAACAGCATGTGGACAATGCAGAAAATGCATCGGAACGGCAGCAAAACAGTAGATAAAGCACTCTAAAACATGCTTAGAGTGTTACCTTTAATTGCTCAGAAAAATCTGCACGCACAAGCTGCAAATTATGGCCAAAAAACAGCTCTGTTTAGATCCGATTTGCGACCAAACAAAGCCCGGACTGCAAGCAAGTCGTGGATGGTTTGATGATGCAAAAGAAACTGCAACAAGTCTGTAGATGGGAGCACAAGAATGAGACACCAAGGAAAAAGAAGACTTTTTCTTTTTTGTCTTCTCCTCTCTTTTCGTGTATTAATTGTGTATCCCCCTAAACCCTAGGCATAACTGTGTATTTATAGAACAAAGGGTTGCACGCAAGCGTAGGGTTTATCGACAACCGTTCGATTCAGAAACTCTTATTAGATATCGATCGTCGGATTGAAAATTCTGACTTTTGAGGAGTCCTATTTATTAAAAATAGCTAGAATTTTCGTCCAAATGAGGACTCCCACAAGTTGGACCAAAATCCTAGGCTTTTGTGGGCTCATTTTGTCATTCCGAACCCAATTGGACATTAACTAATCAAATGGATAATTAATTTAGGCATTTTTGCAATTTTAAGAGCTCAAACGGGCTATTTTAAGTCCAAAATTATGATGAAAATTCGGCATCCCCTCTAGGCCTCATTCGAAATTTTCAAACTAGTCCGGTCCAGCCGCCTATCAAATTAAGCTCAATTAACCCGACATCCGACCCTAGATGCCATAACATGCTTTTGACTGACAGAAAATAAATGTGCTATGCATGATAAAATTATTTTTGTGAGAACCATTACTAATTCTCATTTTTATGAAATGATGAATGAAAATTAAAATTTAGGTGTCAACACAAGGCTCGAGTCTTCTCGGGTCACACGCTCGGTCGAGAGCTCCGGAGGGTGAATATGCAACTTCGAAGCAAGGGGAGCTAGGGCCAAGCCGAGGGAGTATTTTCAAGGTGTGGTGGCTGCCATTGTCACCGTCGAAGAGCTCGAACTAGCAGCGAGAAGGCGTCGGGTCGGCGTGGGTCTCTAGGGTGGAACAATCGAGGAAGGGGATGACGCATAAGAGGGGGGAGGAGGGAAATGAGGGTGAGAGAGAGAAAATGAGGGTATTTATAGGGGTAGGTTTAAGTGGGTTCGGTTTCGGTTTAATCTGCATCTCAATATCATGCAATTTCGGAACCAAATTCTTAGGTCATCACCCATAACTCGTAATATTTCATAACACAACATCAAGTCCCCATGGTCACACTTCATTAACCTCAAATAGCTTCTCATGAGTCCTCATTAATCATATAATCGTCATTACACAACTTGATTTACTCATTAATTACACACACAAAAAATTGGGGGCCTCACATTGGCACCATAATGTTATGATTAGCTTGAGATACCTTCCCATTGGTTTTTGTATATATGTGGGGAAAATTACCAAAAAAGTTCTAAATCTATTACAATTGTGCCAATTCAATCTAAAACTTTTTTTATCAATTGAGTCATAAATATCTTACAATTATGCCAATTTAGTCCATTTTGCCATTCAACATTGACGTGGCAAAATTTTAATATTACTTCAATTTTTTATTATTTTTTAGTATTTTTTTTTCATAGGATTAGCAGGAGGCCGCCGGTCACTAGCCAAGGGCCCGCGAGCCCTCTCCGGCCACTGGCGAGGGTCGCAAGCCCTCTCTCATAGCTGGACGAGGGCTGCGTCTTGCCGTAAACCCTCATCCAGTGGCCCCTTGCCGACCCTTAAAAAAAAAAGACAGAAAAATTAATTAAAAATTTTTCTCGTCAAGGCTAGCTTAATAAATGGATTGAATTGGCACAAATGCAAAAGGCATAATATTCAATTGGCCAATAAATCCTTTAGGACTGAATTGGCATAATTACAATAGATTTAAGATTTTTTGGAAATTTTTCTAAGCCCTTCTTTGCATGAGCGTATGTGTTTTTACTTTTTATCCAGGAGCACATGGGTGAAGACCTGGCCACCTGGAGTCCATGAGACATCCTGTAAAGCCCATTAACCGATTAATAATAGGTATTTGGCTCACACAGATGGCCTTGACCATAAAATCCTAAGCAGTTTGTAAGCAGTTGATGGAATTCGAATGGGCGACCTCCAATTCTTCAGCATGAATTTCCTCCAATCAACTGCACCACGAAACTGTTCTAAAAATATTATATTCAACTACACATGGAACTTACAAGTTAATGAGGGGAGCAACAAAGCTGTATTAAGACATAGATAGAATTCCTTAACCCTACGCTACTTCTAATTATCATAGACAAAAGAGTATTTATAGAATACACCGTCAGTGCGAAAGAAAATTTTCCCAAGCCGCCTCAATCGCTCTAAATTATATGCTATCTAACAATGATGTGGTCTATCGTCTATATTAGAACAAGGTCACGAATTTCCTTATTAATATGGAGTAGGACCCTTTTTTTTTTTTGTGGAGTAGGACCCTTTGATGAATAAACAAAAGCACCTATTTTCCAAGGAAGGGCTTACGTGTACTTTGAATGTTTCTCCACAATTCCAAATGGCATCTTATACGTACATGATTCGTCTAGAAGATTGACCTATGCGATACCCTTTACGATACTAGGGCGTAATGTAGCCATTGACATTTTGAGCTCCTTCACGATAAAATAGTTCGTACACATGATCGTGATAATAAAAAAAAAAAAAAGAGAAAATACTTACAATTGAGTGCATCTAGATCTCGTATATCTTCTTCGATACACAAGGTTGACCATTGGTGCGTCTATAATCTGATAGTAGAACACTACTCGACAAGGACAATTGTCCAATCAATTCTAAGTCTATTGAATGGATGACTAGACCACCACGTCGGCAATTTCCAACGAAAATTGGGCGGAATGACTGCATTGAAATTGTACTCAAAGATTTGGAACTAAATTGACAAATGAAAAAAATTAAGGACCAAACTGCCATTCGTATAATAGATTTGGGACCAATCGAGCAATTTCCCCTCGGCCTTCATATAGAAACCCAATCAATGAGTTCAATGAATGTCCTATTCAACAAAGAATTTTCTAAGCAATTCATAAGTCATTCATTTCCAAAGGGTCATTATAAATGGTCATTTCTTTGTTGCTTTGTGCTCAAGTCATAGAATTTAGGAAGGGGTGCCATTATGTCCCAATTAATATATTTTCCTTCTTCCACTAGTTGATAATAGAGACATTTTAGGTGGAATATATCCATCTGTTATGAGACAAAACTTAGCAATATTTAATTAACATTAAAAGAATTTGGCCCCTGGTGGTTAGTGATGCCGATAAGCAAAAAGTAAATCGCATGGTCCATCTCTCTTATCTTTTGTGCTGTTTGAGCTAACGCAATCTTGATTCTTGACCACCTGATTATAGAAAAGGAGTTCTTGGCATTCTAGAGTTCTGTCAATCAATGGGAAGGGAATCCTTTCTTTCGCAAGTTGCTTTAAAGGCTCCTCTTAGATGAATCCATTCGGGTACTGACCCACAATGATCAAGCGGGTCAAGCAAGTTTGAATTTAGTCAGTGCTTATGTCATGCTTTGTTAGTAAATCATGCTGAATATATGGAAGTTTAATGTTGGTATATTGACAACAAAAGGATGACGAGGAGCCTGTCTCATCAACATCTTCAGTTCTCTGTGTTTGCAAGGGAGAGAAATCAATGCTTCAAGCCTTATTAATTATTAGAACTTGCTCTCCGAGGTGATGGAAAAGAATATTTAATAAATATTTCTATCTATATTAGAACTTAGATTATTATTTTCGGCTTGTGCTAAATTCGGGCCAGCTAAAAATGTTGATTGCAAAGGAAAAAAAAATTAATTCTCTCCGTGCATGGTGATTGGGATGTCAATTATCTGTACATCCTCCATACTAGTCAATTGGAATGTTCATTTTCAAGGGTGACATCATGAAGATGACTGTCCGAAGAAATCGTTGAAATAGTTCACACCTTTTATTGAGTTCGCTTTAAATAAATCAAATAAACAATGAACAAATAATTTAAGGTAGCTGAATCTTTCAAACCATTAACATTCAGGGTGCATCCATTTCGCGAAAAAATGAATGATTTGGAAAATATTTTCCTAAAAATAATCATTTGACATGAAAATGTTTAGACATAAATTATTATCGGTAGTGAATTTTTTCATTGACTAATATTTCAAGCTATAAAAGCGATCATTTTCAAATTTTGTTTTTAAATCATTTTTCACGAAAGAAACAAGACCTTAATCTCTCAATAGCAAAGTAATAGCTCATCACATGATTTCGTGCCCTGCATAAGCTTCTAGTGGAAATAATTCAAGAGAGAGATGGTTCTTATTTGTGAGGATTTCTTATGTGTCTAGTGATAGCAAATTAAATTTATAGAGAGACTGATATGACATCCATTTAGAGGAGGTAAATTAATTTTCATTCTCCATTCTAATTAATGAAGATGGTAATGGATCTTTTCTGGGACAATCCATTGGTTGGCGATACACTCACGCGAATTCACTCAAAAAAGGGTGGACATGTATCAAGTGCCACAATCGAAAGGACTCTATAAGTTCATAGTATATATGAATTAAATTGCACTAAATAGAAGTATAGAAATGCAATATTCATAGCCAAACACACGCAGCCAACCTAAAAGTATAACAAAGTGCAAGAAACCTAAGTGATTTCAAGTCTGGTCCTTATATTTTGTTCGGTTAAAAGTGTAGGTCTTGCACTATTCTCCGGTGCCAATATAAGTCCTTAGTCAGCATTTCTATTCAGATTTCACCCAATATTTTGTTCGGTTAAAAGTGTAGGTCTTGCACTATTCTCCGGTGCCATTATAAGTCATTGACACTTGGGAGCATACGATTACAAGCCTCTAAAACAAATTATGATTTTAGGAGCGATCAAATATATGTAGGTATCACCACGCGTATGGCGTTGTTGGTGAGAATCAAACCCTTTGGCACCGGCGTAAGCTACAGTCAAGGGTTCGAATCTCTCCCAACTCGTTCCGCGGACTTAAGTGGTGGGCCCTTGCGGGTGGGCTGCGGGGCCAGCCTCCCTCCAAGTATAGTCGCCTTCGCCCATCCCGAAGGGTGGCTGGTAAGTTGGCGGATCCCGGCTTATCATATATATATATATATATATATATATATATATATATATATGTAGGTTGCCTTTACCAAAAAAATATATATATGTAGGTTGCCAAAATTAGGCCTTAAGATTTTGCACACACAAACACTAGTAAGTACATTATATCATTC
Organism: Rhodamnia argentea; assembly: GCF_020921035.1. Taxonomy (NCBI): domain Eukaryota; kingdom Viridiplantae; phylum Streptophyta; class Magnoliopsida; order Myrtales; family Myrtaceae; genus Rhodamnia; species Rhodamnia argentea. Next base: position 17,738,250 of record NC_063157.1, on the reverse strand, counting down.
TTTTTTATGCTACAATTTTGGTATTATTGTGTATGTATATCGATAATTTAAACCATATACGATGGTTAACAACCTTATTTACAGCATTAACCATGCTTCATAACTTGAACGAAACCCTAATATTATTTTTCTGCCCAGAACAAGACCCTAATAATTAAAGTTCTTTATTTTAATTTTTTTGCTCGGCTGGGGGATTGAAAAACCTGTTTATCTTTCATATTCTATATCAAGATTCTAGATTTAAGGAGTTGAATCCAACCTAATACTCAAGTGCTCGATTGTCCCGTGCAAGATCTTGACTAAGGGGTCTACTTCCCCCACCTAAAATAATAATTTAGCAATTTCCCCCAAGTTCAAACCAGTTAGTTGAGTCTTTCAAGTAACCCCCATCTACTAATCACCCACGGAAACACATAATTAGACTAGAATTAATTCCAAGGATGACAGTTATCCGATGATTACATACTATAAGAAAAGATCATTGGTTGGTTCGTTCCTCGAGCATGTGGGATCAAATGCATGACAGTTGCGCCGGATGGGACCCCATCCTTACGGCAAATTTGCCTAAATCATGCATATAACAATGACCGTATAGCAAAAATGACCAAAAGAATCCAACAGACATAGCTTCGCTGCAAAAGCCAAACTAGCAATTTCACACCGCAAAGCTAGTAAGAAGACTTTTGCATCTGAGCCTTTTCTCTTAACAGATTCTCTTCCCCGGAGAGAGAGAGAGAGTTGCTTTCATGGCATTCAATATGATCTCTGGCAAACAATAAACTCCCTCTCCTTTCTTGATCATCTCTATATTTAGCTCACTCTTCTCCAAACTGTTGCACCGAAATTACACGGCTCTCTTTGATAGTCTTTTCTCTTCTTCTGCTCTTCGTGACTGCCAATCGATGAAGCAATCCCAGTATTCGATGTCGACGACGGGGATTCACCGACTTCTGAAGTCGCACTACGGGCAGGTAATGGCGCCGGTCGGCAGCGACTCGTGGGAGGAGAAGGCATTTGCAGAGGATTTCGGGTGCGTGTGGCCACCGAGGTCTTACTCGTGCAGCTTCTGCAATAGGGAGTTCAGGTCTGCTCAAGCTTTAGGGGGCCACATGAATGTGCACCGGAGAGATAGGGCGAGGCTCAAACAGTCAGCTCTCCGCAATCAAAGCGATGAAATCCCGAGCCAGAATTCAAACGCGGGTCTTCCTTGTACCCTTCTTCCCTATCAGCTCCAATCCGATGTTTCATGTTTGGATCAGGAAAATGACCTCAATTCAAAGCCTAGCAACTATTTCACACAGTCCCTTTCATCTAGGGTTTTAGGGTTATCATCATCGGATAAAAAGCTAACTCGTACTGAAGAGTTGGCCTACTCTCCTTATTATTCTGTCTTTGTCAAGGAAGGGCGAAAGCCTTTTGGGAACGGCTCTTTACTCAATCCGGCGACTGTGAAGGTCCGCTGCTCATCAGACAAAAATTGGCTCGAGGTGCAAAAAAGTTTAAGGGGGGACAAGCACGAGTGTTTAGATGGTTCATCCGGTGTGACTGATTTATCTGTCGGGTTGAGTTCTAACTTAGGCCGCCGTCCACCAGCGACTGGTTCTCACAGCGATGAAGCGATCAATATCAAAAGGCCGAAAACAACGGAGTCATCTTGGCTGACTGTTCTTGATCCGTGTTCATCTACTGGTGGCTATACTCTGAAATCAGATGTGCAAATTGGGCTCAAGATCAGCTCCATGGAGGACTTGGACCTTGAGCTCAGACTTGGCGATCCTCCAAAGGTGAAATAGACTGATACAGATTAAGAAAAAGCTGGCAGAAGGAAGAATTCTCTCACTGATTGCTTTGATTTTCTAGGTCTTCTTTTCTTTTTCTTGTTTTAAGTGGTCAAAGTAATAGTTGTTGGGCAAATGCCTCTCTTTCTTTTGGAGTATTGATTGATTTCTCAATTTAATTATTCCAAGAAAGATCTATTATTCTCTCAAGAAGTAAATTTGTGCTCGCTACTTCTCGAGTTTGGTTCCCCTATAGCGCGCATATTAGCACGCACGTTTGCCTTATGCGGTATCTGGGAAACTAAGTTTCATCGAGAGATCGAGGGCAATGAATCTAACTATAGGTCTGACAATGATAATTGAAAAAGACCAACCACACCCCTCTTAACTAGTTATTATTAATCCTGTGACATGTCTCCACAGCACCCTACTTGACGCAACTATTGAGCATTGCTCTTCATAGGTGCTTTGGAACATATAAGACAGATGGAGACGATCAGAATGTCTGCACAGTGACTTCCATTTTGTTATTTTGAGATCATAAAGAAGGACTTGACTCTAGGAACTTGAATGGAATAAAGTCATACCGATGCCCATGCAAGACTAATGGCTAGAACATAAACACACCAAAACGGGTATACCCTTTTTACCTTTGTTAATTATTGTCGCATGTTAACAAAATCCGGCGGCTTTTTGCTCAATTTCACGCGGAGTCAAATTAGTACGCGTCAAGAGAACGGCCCCCAGTCCTTTGATTTCCAAGACAAGATCAAGTTCCAACTCCCAAATAGTTCCAAAAAATGTATGGTCTCTTCTCTCTCGACTCCAAGCCAGCCACCAACTCTAGAGAATCAACTCAACTTGACTAAGTATTCAAGACAAGATACAAATGTTACTATATACATAGGCATTTATGTACGCATTCATTTAGACAGCCAAAGAGAAGGGCGTTGATTATTGCACATCGCTGCCACTATTTACGGTCCCATGTTTGTTCTTCCTCTTCTTCTGCTTCATTTTCCTTTTTGGCAATTACTCTTGCCATGTAGCTGTTATTACACCCTCTCGGAGACCAACCTACAACCCTACCAATATATACCCTGAATTTAAATGAATTTAATTTCGAAAGCTCTACACTGTGTGGAGAGAGAGAGAGAGAGAGAGAGAGAGAGAGAGAGAAAGAGAGAGAGAGACTCTGTAGGGACGACCTTGTGATACCGACGGTTCCTCCAGAATACACGGCGATCTCGAAGTGGGGCCGTTTGTTTTTTCGACGTTTTTTTTCTTGATTAGGAAAGTGTGAGGAAACCATCGACCGACCCAAGTCTCGACTTCACGGGTGTCTCTGTCACGCTCGCGTTGCAGGGAACGAAAGCGAGACATTGCTGTGCATGGCAAGGAATTTATGTTACCCCAGGGAACTTCTATCCATTCGTGGACGTGAACCTTGCTCAGATTGCTTTTGATGCTCTTGACGTGTTTCTTGAGGCGCGGGGACTTGGTTTCCTACGTGTGGGTTCTGAGAGAGAGACAGAGAGAAGCCCACTTGCTCGACATTTAAGTCCTTCTGCGTAGGCTTATAGACGCTCGTGAACTTCATTGACACAGCATGTGAAGACGTGCCTCAGTACAGAAAAGTGTCCAAGGGTTATGCCAATTTCCAGCCCACTGCATTTCGCATACATAGGCTAATTTTTTATTTTATTTTTTTTGTAAAAGGTGCGAACAGATTTGAGTGTACATAACGTAGGCAACTAAAAGTTTTTGTTTTTTGTCTTGTCCATCGTGGGTAGAAAACTCTGTTTCAGGACAACGTAAAACGTCTAGTCTAGCTTTAGTTTAGACTCACAGAATATGAACAACTCCAATGTCAACTGTGCAATAACTGTGGAACCCCAGACAGGGACAGAGGAGAGATGTAACAGGTGAACAAAGACGGAAACTGAGGCAGAGAGACAGGGGGTTTCTACGAAGAACCTGGTTTGTGTAAGAAGTTAAGGACGATCGGTTGGATTTTGTCCGGTATTGGTGGAGAGAGAAGGGGCGTGTCGTGGGTGTCTCTCGTTTGGAGCAGCCCCACCACCAGCCAGCAAGGTCTGCTAAAAAGTTGCTCTGCAGTCTGGTCTGACACAGGTTTTTAAGGTGCACATGGTCATATGATATGCCTCTTTTCCTCTGTTCCCACACCTTCCAGAAGAGAGAATGAATGCACATTCCCAGCCTGTCCTTCGCCCTTTCCGTGCATCTGGGTCTAGCCGTAGCTCTCACGGGGCATGGTGCCCTTACGATCTTTATTGGGTTGAACTATCAACCCTTTGACGGGTCTGAGCCTGGACTTAAATTTTTAGTTTCTCGATCCAACGTTAGAGATAGGCACGGTGCCTAAGAAGGGCCATAAACTCGTCCGATCTATTTGTGTTGCGATTGTGCTGTCAAGTATTGAACCCTATCACTCTAGGACATTTGTAGAGACATATACGCCCGAGTTTGACTCATCTCCCGGGGGAGAAGGGAAAGCAGGGGTTATAACATTGGGTAAATTGTTTTATAAATCAGAGTCTAAGAATTATATGGCATCATAGCCATTAGATTTGTATAATCTCACGTAACTCATATCTAAATTGATGCATTGATAGAGAAGGCTTGTGCAAGCGACCATGTCGAGCCTAAATTATAACAATCAAATCAAAAACTTAAGGGTCATCCTTAACTTTTCTTCAGGTATTTTCTTTTATGGTTCATACGTTTTGTCCATTAGATTAGAAAAAACACTTATATTTTGCAAACCACCCTCTCTCTCTCTCTCTCTCTCTCTCTCTCTCTCTCTGATATTTGAAGACATTAATTTTTAAAGTCTAGCTTCTCTAAACTCAAGGTGCAAAAATGTTCTTGGAAAAGTAGGAGCAAAGTGCCGGGTAAGAGATTGAACATGCTTATTTCTCTCAAATTGACCAAAGTCATTTACCATCCAAGTTAGCACAATCCAATCAAATTAGAGTATACCACTAAATTTCTAAAGAGAGTTCGGTGGAGTGAACGTGAGGATATTGCAAATGAATTCCAAAAATTGGGGGGAAAATTTGCAAGTATCGATACATTGGGAGCAGATTGCGACCACAATGAGAAATTAGGGTTATAGTAGGAGAAACTTGTTCGCCTAGTAGGTTTACAATTCTTAATACTCATTGGTTTGGGCCAATCCAACGGTTGACAGCCATTGACCTCGTAATCTTCTCAGGTACTGCTTCCACTGACGTTGTTCTCTTTCCTCTGTTTTTCTTTTGTCCGCGGCTAGTACCGGGCACTGATGCTCTGTTCTGTTAATGACTGGATGATTGTGTTTGTACTGGCACTTAAATACTGCTTTTGGTGGATCACTCGTTTGTTTTCTATGTGGTTTGAGTCTACTCTGCAAGGAAAACAACAAAAAGTGGGTCTGACATTGATTTGATTCTCGAGCTTCTTATTGACCATTCCATGAGTAATTTCTTTTGGATCATTTGGGCATTATCAATCTTTCCAATGAAGAACATATTTGGGGTATACCCTTTTCATAAGGGGCTGATTATACTAATTATCTTTTGCATTTGATCCATTGAACGTTACACACATGATTAAATCTATCAAATGAGTAGGTCGAATCGAGTTTGGGTCGAATCATAAATGGTCCGATCCAAATAATCACATTTAACCCTTTTTTAACTCATTCATTATAATACAAATCCAGTAATTAATAACCAACCCGACTCATATTCTAAAAGCATGTTTATATTTAATCAAGTCTAGGAAAATCCATACTCAAATCGAGGTGAGAGTGCGGACTGAGCGAGCGCAAGATCTAGTGAGAGCAAAAGAAAAGAAAGAGGGAGTCATAGAGGTGAGTATAAACTCATTTATGACCCATTAATCATACTCTATTTAAACTCGTTTATGACCCACTCATTGAATACAACTAACACATTCTATAATTCAATTCATCATATATCAACTAAGAAATGAATCTATGACCCATTTTGATAGGTATACATATAACAAATGCAAGCCATTCATTCCTTTTTCCCTTGGGTTTAATGATGTGTCAATTCTTAATTCTCTATTCTATTCCCGAATAACAATTTAGGCCGATGGGGGGTTCGTAGGGTGTTGGCTCATAGGCCCTGGCCTATTGGCCGACAACCTCCTATCGGCCCTAAGAAAAAAATTAAATAAATTAAAATAATAATAAACTCGAAAATTATTAAAATATTGTTAAAAAAAGTCTTTGTAGCGCCGAGCTGTCAAATGGACCGAATTAGCACAAATCAAAAGGTTTCGGACCAATTGGCCAATTTTTTTTTTTTTTTAGAACCGAATTGACGCAATTGTGATAGGTTTATGACTTTTTTGATAATTTCCCCCGATACTCAATATATCCTACTTAAGTAGGAATCATCTACCCCTATGAATAATATGGAATCGCTATCATCGCAATCCTAAACCTAAATACCTCTACTACCTAAATGCAGAGTAATACAATAAAGATTGCAGATGCGATATCGATAGTTTTGTAGGGGTCAAATTTGATCCCTAATTTTCATACAAAATGAATGATAAGTCTACTAATCGAGATATTGAGAAAATTGTTTGAAAAGTCCTAAACCTATTGCATTTTTTCCAATTCAGTCCTAAGCTTTTTAACTTTGCCAATTGAATCATAAACATTTTTACGTTTTGTCAATTGAGTTCATATGACTAATTTTGTCAAGAAATCGCTGACTTGGGCGTCGACCTTTTTATGTGATATGACCAAATTTGATGTGATAATTTTTAATAATATTTTAGAAAAATATTAATAATTTTTAGAATTATCAACATTAGTGCCAGCTGTACCACATGGGACGGCCGACGTACAAGTAATTGATTTTCGCTCAAAATTGGCCAGATGGACTCGCTTAGCAAAACGTAAAAATGTTTAGAACTCAATTGGCAAATTTGAAATGTTTAGGATTAAATTAATAAAAGTACAGAAGGTTTAGAACTTTTTGGACAATTTTTTTTCGAGAAGCACGAAAAGCTATCTTTCACATATAAATAACACATATTCGTCCAACAGCCCGGCAAAAATGCAAATACAAATATAGTGATGAGGATGATATATGTTTTGTTTTTATTTTTGTAGGATGTAAATGCAAGCTAAAAAGGATAGAAACATACATGGGATTGCTTACCATGGACTTCAATGTCCCCTGAAGCACTTACGGCTCCTCCGCGCAGGATTTCAATGATGGATAGGAGACGAGTTTCTCATCGCAAGATTCCGGTGATGGATGAAAAAAAGTACCCGAAGCTTCTCATCGCACGATTGTAATGATGGATAAAACAAAAGTACCTGGAGTTTCTCATGGCAGGATTCGGAAGCAACCCGACGCTTTTCATGTCAGGACTTTGGATGTTGCCTGGAGTGTTCATCTCAGGACTTATGAAGCTGCCTGGAGTTTTCATCTCAGTTTTTCTGAAGCCGCTGGGCTAAACACACTCGGGGCTTCGGAGAGCACAACCTCGCAAAACACGTCCAAACAATCGTATTTCTTCAAAGAAAGTTCGCATGTTACGTTCGAAGAAGATTTAAATATATTTTAATGTGGAGAAAATTACCTGGAAAAGAGTATTGGACCTTCAGCATCAGTCGCTTACTGATGCCGATTCGTGCACCCAATGTATCTTTAAGCAATTAGAAACCTGTTCAGGATATAAACTAGGGTGAAATGAGCCATTAGAAACCCAACCAGACAGATCGCTGGACCGCCAAAGAATATCAAGCCAACCAAAGTTTGAGAACATTGACGATTTTACTTTCTTGAGGGATTAAAATTTTGTTCAAAGTCACGGAATGCCACCATTCGAGGGCTCTCTGTGACCTAACATTATGTGCGGCCATCCTCGAGAATCCTTGAAAAATTTTTTTTTTTGAACATTGGGAGACGGAGAGGTAGACCGTAGAGGGACAGAAAGAGAGGGTGAGAGGGAGGGAGGGAGAGAGAGAGCTCTCCATCAAGAAGTGTGCCGGAGTAAAAAGAGAGAGAATGCTGGGTGGGAGGTTTTGTATGAGGATAAATTTTTGCTACTGATCTTAGTTGAACATGGAAACCAGTTCAGTCACTCGTCTAGTCGACAAAAGTCGAGTAACATGTTCATAAGATTATGCCGTTTTCCTCTCCTAATTTAGATGTAGTTTTAGATCCTAGATATAGATCTGGGTACTTTTAACAAATTGGTATTGGTGATATTGCTCGGCAATGATAATCAGAACGTCGAACCTAGATACGCACAGCAAGCCGTTAAAAAATGACTTGGGAGATCTTAATGTGTGCTCATCACTGAATCCGGTGATCGGCTATCTAACGTTTATGGCGACATATATGTTCTTAAGGGATGATATTGTGTTTTTAGCTACATAGTATATACTTTTTTTTTTTATATGCTATGTACTCTCGAGTATTATTTTACCTAATGAATGGTAAATTTCTTTCCATCGAAAAAAATTATCCTTAAAAAGTCAATTCTTTTCGATTATCTTTTTAATCATTAAGCTTGTCTTTTATGCCAAATCGATTATCCAATCAAAAAGAGCTTTCTAATCATCTCTCGTTAACTGGGATCTTTATCCCATCCATTAATTTTGGGATTAGAAATGCTCAACTCGCCTTGTGATTTTCTCATCTAGAGTTCGAATAATTTTGTGGAAGGTACAGTGCGATAGACCTGAAAGTTCTTTTCATGGGACAGTAACATAGGTATAAGCACGGGCTTAAACAGAAGGCAATCTTTTTGAGGCCATGAACAACAAAATCAATTGCTAACTCATCCCTACAGGACGCACGATACGCTCACAATCGTTCACTATTTGATTAAAATGCAACCGACCACCGCCGTTCAACATATCTCAGCCTGGACGCACGGTTGCAATTTTTGGCTTTTCGATTCGACGTTGAAAATCTGAGGAGAGCATAGGGTACTTCATCCAATAAACCAGAGTCTAAGAATTAGATAGCGCCAGGGGCATTAAGTATGTCTCTAATCTCACGCAACTCGTACCTAAATTGATGCATTGGTAGAGAAGACTAACGAGCATGCGTAGTTTTCATGTTACATTGTTATTTGATTTTTTTTTTTTTTTTTGTTCTGATATGAGCATCTACGAATTTCCTTTCCCAGATTGTCTTTTTAACCTTGATCTTCACATTTATTTTCAATCTAGCGTACCCGCCCGTAAGTATAAGGAGGTCCATCCAACAATATCAATTTTCCTTTTTGACCTTGATCTGCACATCGCCCGCACTTCTCGAGTGCCCGATCAATTTTTCTTTATCATAACTTGGCGCGCGAGCAGTGCGCGGGCCTAATTGTCCTCGTCAACTTTTCTTTCATTTACACTTTCATCTTATAGATTCAAAACGTTTTACTTTTTGCGCCCTCTCTTTGGTAATGCCAAAGAATTAGTTTCAAAAGCTAGGTTCTCTACACTCAAGGTGTAAAGTCTTATTTGTAAGTAGGAGCAAAGTAGAAAACATCGAAGACAGTTATTTTGGGGAAGAATTACCAAAAAAAATTCTAAACATATTGCAATTATGTCAATTCAATCCATTCGTCTAATTTTGATAGAAAATCACTAACATGGCCACCGACCGTTTTACGTGGCACAATCAGACCGACGCGAATATACCGCAATATATGTTGTTAGGTAAGGGTCCGTATGGTAACACTCCAGAAATGCGTATGGCAAAAAATTATTCCAAAAGTATTTTGAGAACACTTTTGATTTTGGAGCAAAAATGAGAAATATAAAATACTTGCTTCCGGGTTTTGGGAACACTTTTTACAAAAACTTTTGGAACACTTTTTACGGCACTATGGGAACACATTTGAAGACACCTCTGTTCCTCAACGTTCTACTACCTTACACTCTCGTTTGAGGACAAGAGTAGTTCCTTCCTAAAGTGTTCCTCGACAGGCTACGCTGTTCGTCGACCACCTGAAGTTGCCGCTCCTTCGGTGAGTCTCCGCCGCTTCATCCTCTTCTTCTTCATCTTCTTGACGACGCGACACCGGGTGAGCTTGCACGAGCCCCTCAAATTTAGGCGATGTGGAGATGGCAGGGGTCAACCTCACGCTCACCACGCGAGGCCGAGCCCCGCCTAAATCCGGGCGGGGCTCGCCTAGGCGACCCATCCGAGGGTCGGCCTCACCCGGACTCGCGTGGGCGACCCACCAAGGGGTCGGCCTCCCCCAGATTTGGGCGATGCTTGGCTTGCGCTCGCCGCGCGAGGTCAAGCCCCGCCCAAACTCGCGTGGGCGACCCACCCGAGGGTCGGCCTCGCTCCGGCACGGGTTAGCCTCATGCCATCCCTTTTATCTCTCTTTCAATTCCGACGTAATGCTTATCATTTTGTGATTTGTTCGTCTTTGGCGTGACAATTTTCTTGCGACTCTTCCGATTCGAGCTTTGATCTGTTTCTTTTTTGTTCGCTCGATGAAATTACGGCGATGAAATTACATATGAAGATTACGCTCAATTACAGTCTTGCGCATGTCGGTCTTCTCTTGAGGTAGCTGCTTTTCTATTTTAATGAATGAAGAAAACTTCAAAGAAGTAGAGTTTTCAACCTCGTACCCTTGACCCAAATCCTTGATGTAGCTGTTTGGCATGAAGAGCCCAACAAGTTTCTTTGGATGAAAATTAGCTAGTAGAGACGGTAAGGGATATTCCTCCCAATCAACCCATCTCAAATTGTTGGAGAGATAGTCGAAGTCTCCCGATACATATGCATTATGAATTATGAGCACTCTGAGTCTTCTCATCCTTTTGAAGGCTTTGGCATTCAAGTACACCTCTTCTGTTTTAGGCAAAACTAGTTTTATTGCTTCTACTTTATTTGTTCCCCGAAAAGCAAATTCATGGTTTAGTCGGAAGATTCACCGGCATGCTGAAACCTACTAAACAAAATAAAGTGTCATTCTATTTTTTTTTCTCTCTAAAAAGTAAGTAGAATGCTTAATGGCACATCTAATGACTACTTTGCATGAGACATACCAATTTTTCTATCGTAACATGAACAATGTCTTCCGAGTGCCATAATCGGCTGCGTTCACTAGGATTGTTGGGGGACTCCTTGTGTATAATTTCCCTCCCCATTTCTTGCAGTAGGTCATGCATTGACAACTTGTTGAGTTTGGCGATGAAATTACATATGAATATTACGCCCAATTACGGTCTTGCGTGTGTCGGTCTTCTCTTGAGGTAGCTACTTTTTTGTTTTAATTGTTTGTTCTTGGAGGTATAGAGCTAGAGTTGTGCAGAGTTTTTCTGAATCTATGTGTTGTGGTCTTGCTTCTACTTTCGAAGATGCTACCAATTGTATGCCAAGTTATACGATCCGAAGGTTGCGTTGATTGAGGTTGTTAATGGAATTTTCTTTCATAGATGTGTGCTCTTATGAAGGTTGCATTGATTGAGCTTGTTACTAGAATTTTCTTTCTCCTCCCGATGCTTGCCCTTCCTCCCCAAAATTGGAGTTTTACGCTTTCTCATCCTGATGCCAAGTTATTTTTTTGTTGGTATTGTTTTTTTGCTTGTAATTGATTGAGCTTGTGATTGCATTGTCAATATGATGGTGAATTAGTTAAGATTAGATGGCATCCCGAAAAGACACATCCAATGCAAAATGGACCGAGACTTCCATCAACTGGTTTGTGAGTTTGATAGTAGAAGAGGTGAAGAAGGGAAATCACACATCTTGTACTTTTAATAAAGCAGGGTGGAAAAACATAAGGACCGCATTCAACAACAATATCGAAGTCCAATATACCCGAGTACAATTGAGAAATAAGGCGAACAAGCCGAGATCACGGTATGTTAGTTTCAAGAAGCTTCTTGGTCAATCTGGACTTGGTTGGGATAATGTCAATAAAAGAGTCACCGTCGATGATCCAAGCATATGGGAACTTCACGTCAAGGTATCATTTTGTCATTTTTAGACCATTGTACATGTAAGTCTTAACATGTTTGATTATATTATTGATATACGTTATTTTTTTTTATGAAAATTGTAGGATAACATTGAGTAGGCGAAATTCAAGAAGGATGGGTTTCCTTCTTATCTTAAGTTGTGCATTATATTTGGTGATACATATGCTACGAGGAGCGAGGCAATAGAAAGTGGCCAAAATTTGACATTGTCCGATGATGGTGATAACTATGAAGATGGCAATAATGATTTTGAAGAGGGTTTTGGTGATCGCCAGCTTGATGAGGAAGGCTTCACACCTGCCAATCATAGTACTCCAGTTCATGATAAACACAACTTGGATAGGACTCTGAATACCAAGAGAAGAAAAAAGAGCAGCCAGTACAATTTAACCACGACTTGTAAAGCCATTGAATATATGATCAAATCCTCCTTAGCCACCTCATAGCCACCTGTGAACTCATATTCCGTAGCTGCTGTGGTTATTATCCTACTTGAGATACCTGGTTTGGATGATGGTCTTTATGCTAAAGGAGTGGACAAAGCATATGCTAGTGCCGAATGGAGGGAGGCTTTCATCATAAGCACCTCCGAAAGGAGGAATGCACTTCTCCAAAATCTTTAGTAGATGTTTGGAAATGTATTGTGGATTTTCATGTGGTGTTCGGTTTCATTTTAATTTCTGATGGACATAACTCATCGGTTGTTGTTTGGTTTTAAGGATATTCATGTTGAGACTCTTTTGTTTGCATTTGCTATAAGTATGACGGTTTGCGTGAAATATGTGTTCTTTTTCCAATTTCCTACATTAATATGATTGTGTTCGTGTCATGGTATGGATACAATGGAAGAGGAATCAAGTATTGTATCTACTAGACAGTTAGCTCTAGTTGAAACATGCTTGAATGAGTTTCATATTACGATAATACGTTCATGGATCTATACTCATATGCTGGATAAGTGTTTGAATGTGAAAGAACCATGCGGGGACGATAAACAAACCGGAGCTGAATGGGTAAGCGAGATTCTTCATGGACACTCGGATAGAATATACGAGGCGTTTGGTTGGAAAGACATGTTTTTCTAAATATGTGTGATTTAATGAGTGAAAAGGGTTGGTTGAAAGATAGTCGGTATATTAAGGTGGATGAACAAGTGGGTATCTTTTTATTAATGGTTGGTCACAAGAGCTCTATGAGAGCTTTATGCGAGAGATTCCAACATTCTCCAAAAACAATTAGCGGTATTTTACTTGTAGTGTTGAAAGCATTGATCAAACTTTCAAATGAAGTTATCAAAGCACCTTCCTTTGATGTAATCCTGGAGGATATTATGTTGGATCCTAACCACTCACGTTACTTTAAGGTATGTTTTCCATATTAAGTTTACATCATCAAATACTTGTTGTTGAAACCTAATTTTAGCGATCCCGTATTTTGTTTTGTTTTATATTATTTTATTTTATTCCGTTAGAATATTGTCTAATGGATTAATTATGCATTTTTATGTGTTATATATATATATACATATATATGTGTTCTCTTATTTTTATTCCCAAAATGGAAAAGAAAAAAAAATATAAATCTTACAAAAAATTTTATTTAAAAAAAAGAAGAAAGAAAAGAAAGAAAGCAAAAAGGAAAAAGAAAAAAAAATCTGAAATGGTCACCCTAGCCTAGGCCCGCTCGGGCGAGACCCGGCCCACGCTTTCTCTTCCTCTCCCACGGAGCAGGCCTACGTGGGCCAGCCCAATTGGGCTTTCTTTTTCCCCCAAGCGGATAGCCCATCTCCTCCTTTTTATTTTTCCTCAACCTATCTCCTTCTTTTTTCTCAATAGCCCATCTCTCTCTTTCATTCTTCTTCCCTTCAGCCCTTTCCCACACGTGAACATCTCCCCACTTGCCATAATTCACTCACCCGCATACACTCACGTCATTCATGTTTTCACCGCACACCGCACGTGGTCTCTCACCAAACCATGTCCACATTAGGCGGGATTCACTGTGGTCCACAAAATGAAACTTGGAGAAGGAGGCAAAATGAACAATATAAGCAGGTGAGGGTGGCAGGCTGTGGGTTGGTTCGGCCGGGCAAGAACGAAGAAAAGAAAATGATGGGAAGGGGCAAAGAACTCGATCTGTTGATGGAGGAAAGGCTTGAGAAGAAAGATGGGAGCAAAGGTTGAAGACCGAGAAGCGAACGACTTGCCCAACCACGCTACCCGCCTCATCAATCCCATCCGACCACAAAAACCGTTACACCTCCAACAGCCTTGCAGCGAACGACGCTTTTGGACTAGGCAACTCGGGTCTCATCTTTGCCCTGTATACTCAAACTAGAGACAGGTTTTTACCAACGTTAGTCGTTACATATGTTAAGTGCGAGGATTGTTGCTTGTTACTTTTTCGTTGAAATTCCTACTGCTTTAAGCTTGAACGTGGCCTCAAACTCTCTGCGTTCCTTGTCCCCCTCGTCTCGGTTGGTGTTCCTCCCGCGTTCACGTCCTTCCGTCGAGATTGTGGTTTGTGCCGTGTTCCGGAATGATAGGGCTGTTCGGGTGGTTGGATCGTTGGTAGCTGGAAGTGTACCAGCTCGGGTAAGGTTGCCTTCGTTCGTCTCGAACATGGGTGTAGGAACAGATCTAGGGAGGAGGGGAAATGAGACAGTTTTGTCGGTTTGGTCCATTTGAGCTAATGGACTGAAGGAAATGTGAAGGAGGACGTTCGGGTCTAGTTGGAGGCGACTAACGTTTACTAGCCAACCCGGCAACATTTGGAGTCCCGCCTGTTGGAGGGCTAGGCGTGAGGGCTAGATTTGGTGGTTTGTCGTGTCCGGGATGCCAAAAAGAAGAGGACGAACGGTGAGGCGTTTCGAACCAGCAATGGACGAGCAGAGCTAACGAGCGAGTCCGGGCGACACGAGGGTGAACGGAGACGACGCAAGCCCGAACCGAGGTGAGGTGAGGCCGACCGAGTTGGCGAGATAAGCAAGTAGAAGCTCAACCGCGGGCAACACAGGATTGGACCAGCAGCAACTCGCGAAGTAGGTGAACCCGACATTTGCAGCGAGAAGGTCCGGTGAGAGTGACTTATCGGCGGCAATGAGCAGGTCTCGAAGGTATAGCGGCGGGGCGAGTCAAGGTTGCTGGCGTCGCAAAGCGGGGATCATTGTATGGGTCACAGAGAAGGGCGTCGATATTAGAGTTATCCTAATGTGAGCTTATATTAATTGAGATTGTAATAATTGACTTGGTCTAATAAAGATTGGATATAAAGATTCTTAATGGGCCTAATATGGGCTTGGCTAGTGTAGGCCGAATTTGGCCCGGCCCGTGATGAGAGGGCCTGCCCGAAACTCCGTAAATAGCGCTCGGTCCCTCCTCTAACCCTTAAGGATTCAGAAATCACTTCACATAAAGTTCAAAGAGAAAGTAAAGGGCGTTTCATCGAGCTAGTCATACGGTGGGCAATAGAGGAGAAGATCTAGAACGTCGGATCATTGCGATTTCGCTTGAAGTACAATGGATTCAAAATCAGGTGCAGAAACTCCTTATTTTCTCCCTATAGCATTCTATTTCTAACTATGGTGATTCGGGGATAGCCGCAATAAGGTTTATAGCGGCCAATAGTTGATATCGGAGCGGTTCGATAGTCTAGATCCGGAACATTCGATTTTTGCTTGTTTCCGAAAATTTAGACGAATGAAAGTTGAATTTTATTACATATTTGGGATCTACTCGTCGTTTCGAGCATTTCGAGTGGTGGCCGGCCTCCGGAGGAGGCCACACGGCGCCGCACACGTGCTACCGCAACGTCGGATGGCCCGAGTCACATGCGCACATCCTACGTATGACACGTGTCCTCACACGTGTCGCCTCCGGGCAAAGCGGTGGCCCACGTGGCTGCTCACATCATGATGACGTCGGCGCGCCATCGCTTTGCGTCCGGGTCGATCCGGGTCAACCTAACCCGGATCCGATGACCCCGCCCGTTGACCTGCTCCGAGCCGACCCGTTGACCGACCCATTTGACCATTGACCAAGGTCAATCCGACCGATCCGTGGACCGTTGACCGGTTCGACCGGTCAATGGTCGGACTGGAAAACCGGTTGGACTAGGTGTTATGTGGACCGGTCAAACCGGTCGACCCGGTCGTTGAACCGGTATGCATGGCACGTATGGCGCGTGACCTCTACGCGCCGAGGCTTTAGGCGACGCGTGTGGGAGCATCCAGGCTCCGTTTGGGGCGATTTTGGTACCGACGTGCTCGTATGAAGATTCTCTACATTGTGGTATATTTTTTGTAAATTTTTTGAGCTTTTTTGGTTTGAAAAATGCATAAAAACCCTCTATATGTGTATTTCTAGGGGTATTTTTAGCATTTTTCTTGGGAAAAGCACACTAGAAGTGCCATAACTTTTGTACGGCGTTCACTTGAGTGCTATAACTTTCAAAACGTTCACTTAAGTGCCATAACTTTTAAAAATCGTTCACTTAAGTGTCATGTTGATGTGGCAGCCGGAAAAGCTGATATGGCAACTGGAAAAGTTACTGTAGACACCGGAAAAGTTACTGTAGCACATTGGAAAAGTTACTGTACACGCTGGAAAACCGACGTGACACGCCGGAAAGCTAACGTGACACGCCGGAAAAGTTATTGTAGCACTCAAGTAAACGATTTTTCTCCGACGTAGCACTCAAGTGAACGATTTTTAAAAGTTATGGCACTTAAGTGAACGTTTTGAAAGTTATGGCACTTAAGTGAACGCCGTACACAAGTTATGGCACTTCTAGTGTACTTTTCCCCATTTTTCTTATATTTCCATATAGTTTCGGAAATACTAAGGCTAGCTCATATGTGTATGACCACATACGGGATGTGTAGAGTATTCTTAAATATTGGCATGTATAAAGATTAACATGCATCAATAAACGAAGCAATGTCATTAGCATCGTATGTAATTTTAATGACAACCGCCCATGTCTTCAAGTTTAAAATTACATGTTTATGATAAAGGTGAGACATAAAGACTATATCCTTGACATGAGAGAATTTCAAAGACTCAATTAGGTCGTGACCACCAAAGTGGCACACTTGATTGAGTTTGAGAAATATCAATCTCGTATTGTGGTGGGATGTCTCTTATTCTAATGCATGATCATACTCCTAAAGGAAGGTTATTGTGTATTGATTATGGAGGGATACATGTACATCATATGGTTGAGGATTGACTAATTCTAGTGGTTCATACACCCAAAGGTGGTGATTCACGAAGATTGGAATATATTCCGATGACCGTTGACATGTGGAGAGATTACAACCGCACGTTATACAAGATACCCAAAGGTGATTGTATGATGGTGCATGTAACTTTCTAATCGTGTACTTATACGATATTTTAAGTTACACAGCACTCACTTGATGCTGATTATATGCATTGCTTGTTTTTTTCCGGTCACCTTCTCTGTGAACGGCAACTCCATTACGATTGAGGTTCTTCATGGTTCAAATTTTAAGAAATGGAGAGAGGATTTTCTATTTGCTATGGAACCGGCGGATGTTTATGTGGCTCTTTATGAAGATAAGCCAGCTAATCTCATTGAGACCAGTACAACAATTGAGATGGCACGTTTTGTCGCTTGGGAAAAGAGCAATAGGATATGCTTGTTATCAATGAAGCGATCCATACAGGAACATTTAAAGAGTAGCCTGCCAATTGATCGCACCGCGAAAGAAATGATGGAAGTTTTAATGGCCAGAAACCGAGTATCATCTAATACCGAGGTTGGGACACTCATCCAGGTACTTTTTAACATGAAGTATAATATGGGTACATTAGGAGTTAGGGATTATATCCTAAGAATGCTAGATTTGCAAACAAAACTTAAAGTTCTAGGTATTATAATTGCTGATGCCATTATGGTACATCAAGCCTTGAACACCCTTCCTCCCGAGTTTGGTATGATCAAGACCAGTTTCAACACACAGGATGAGACTTGGTCTATCAATGATCCGATAGCCAAGGTGGTGACAGAAGAAGAAAAGCTGAAAAAGGAAGGAGGGCATTACGCCCTGGTTGCCTCCAATTCTAGCACTAAGAAAGGTAAGGGGTTCAAACTTCGTACTCGTAAAGGAACTCATTTCGCCACCGGTTCAACCGATAGTACGGGTCATAAGAAAGCATCCTTTAAGAAGGATAATGACCGCTACTTCTTCCGTAAGAAGAGAGGTCACAAGAAAAAGGACTACTTCAAATATAAGAATTGGGTGTCTAAACATGAAGATGCGGGTATTGATTCTTTGGCATCTATTTGTGAATCCAACCTATCTCAAGCCCCATCCAGTTCATGGTGGTTAGATAGCGGTGCAACTAATCATGTTGCGTTTACCATGCGAGGATTCATAAACCGGAGGAAGCCAAATCGGGATGAATCAAACCTCAAAGTGGGAGGTAACAATAAAGTCGACGTTGAGTTCGTGGGAGATATAATTTTGGTTTTAGAATCTGGTTTCAACTTGATGTTAAGGAATACTTTTTATGTACCTTCGTTCGAATGGAACTTAGTGTCTGTATCATGTTTGGACATGTGTGGTTACTCTTTTGAAATAAAGAACAATGTGGTTTCCATGTTTTTTAATTCAAATAAAGTTGGGTACTTCAATATGTCCAATGGATTGTACAGATTGTGTTTAACTCCCAATGATATATACGTCACTTATACAGTTGAAAATATTATCTCCAAAAGAACTCTACCTAAGGAACAGTCTTACACATTGTGGCATAAACGTCTTGGTCACATTTCTAGGGAAAGAGTAGAAAGGTCGATAAAAGCTGACATCTTACCTACTCTTAAAAGTGACACGGAAACTTGCGTAGATTGTTATAGAGGTAAGATGGCTAAGATAAAGAAGAAAATAGCGATCCGCAGATCTGACTTGTTGGTGGTTATTCACACCGATATCAGTGGACCTTATACTGCGACCTTGTGTAGAAATTTTTACTTCATCACTTTTATCGATAACTATTCCCGATATGGTTATCTGTACTTGGGGAAAAGTACACTAGAAGTGCCATAACTTGTGTACGGCGTTCACTTGAGTGCCATAACTTTCAAAACATTCACTTAAGTGCCATAACTTTTAAAAATCGTTCACTTGAGTGCTACGTCGGAGCAAAATCGTTCACTTTAGTGCTACAGTAACTTTTTCGGCGTGCCACGTCGCCTTTCCGACATGCCATGTCATCTTTCCCAAGCATCTACAAGTAACTTTTTCGGAGTGCTACAAGTAATTTTCCTAAGCATCTACGATAACTTATTCGGCCGCCACGTCGCCTTTTCCGGCTGCCACATCAACATGGCACTCAAGTGAACGATTTTTAAAAGTTATGGCACTTAAGTGAACGTTTTGAAAGTTATGGCACTCAAGTGAACGCCGTACAAAAGTTATGGCACTTCTAGTGTACTTTTCCCCCGTACTTGATTAAGGAAAAGTATGAGTCTCTTGATAAGTTCAAGATATTTCGAACCGAAGTCGAGAAACAATTGGGAAAAGTCATAAATGTTGTCGGATCTGACCGAGGTGGCGAATATTATGGTTGACATGGCGATGCTGGACAGCTTAAAGGGCCATTTGCCATATACTTAGAGGATTCCGGGATAATAGCTCGGTTTACTATGCCTAGGAGTCCCGAATAGAATGGTGTAGCCGAAAGGTGTAATCTCACCCTTATGGATATGATGATGAGTATGATTAGTAGAACCAACTTGCCGGCTTTTCTTTGGGGTGAGGATTTGAAAACAGCCCTTTATGTATTAAATCGGGTTCCCACTAAAGTCGTACCATTGACTCCTTTTGAGTTATGGACTGGACGTAAACCCAGTTTAAATCATCTAAAAGTTTGAGGTTGTCCCGCAAAAGTGAAATTATACGATCCAACATTAAGTAAGTTGGCCTCTAGAACCACTCGATGCCACTTTGTATCTTATCCAGATCATTCGAAGGAATATCGGTTTTATAACCCTAATGGAGGTACAAGAATTGTGGAGTCACATACAATCGAAAAGGGTATCTGTTCGAAGATTATAGAAGATAACAAGACGGTGGAGACTATCAGATCATTTCCTCTACCAATACAGACCATTGTGGAGCCTTCTATACCACAAACCGAGCCTGTTGGGCTTCAGGATCCAATTATCGAAACAGTTCCCGATGAAGTTATTCGGGTCCTATAGTTGCGGGATCAAGCTAAGGTAGCTCCACTTAGGAGGTCTATTAGGCAGAGAAGATCAACTATTCCACCGGACTATATAGTCTATCCGGGAGAGCAAGACTACGATATCACCTGTGTGGTTAATCCAGTTACTTATACAGATGTTGTTTCTTGTCCTCAATCAGATCTGTGGATGGATGCGATGAAAGATGAGATGCAGTGTATGAGACATAATGGTGTCTAGGAACTTGTTATATTGTTTGACGGTCATAAAGCAATTGGCTGCAAATTGGTGTATAAGACAAAGAGAGACTTTAAAGGAAAGATAGAAAAGCTTAAAGCTAGACTAGTAACCAAAGGTTTCACTCGGAGAGAAGGAGTGGACTATAAAGCAACTTTTTTCTCTAGTCTCTTCTAAAAATTCTTTTAGAGTGATCATGGCATTAGTAGCTCATTTAGATATGGAGTTACACTAGATGGATGTAAAGACTACTTTTCCGAATGGGGATCTTGATGAGGAAGTCTATATGGTACAACCTAAAGGTTTTGTAGCCGATGATTCGAGTAAGCTTGTGTGTAGATTGAGAAAGTTTATTTATGGTCTCAAGCAAGCTTCCAGACAATAGTATTTAAAGTTTCATAGTGTTGTAACTTCTTTCGGTTTTGTGGAGAATAGAGTGAATCAATGTATATACTGCAAGGTCAAGGGGAGGAAATTCATTTTTCTCATTCTTTATGTGGACGACATTCTACTTGCAAGCAGTGATATTGAATTACTGCGTGAACCAAAACGGATGTTGTCATAGAACTTTGATATGAAGGACCTTGGTGATACGTCTTTTGTCCTTGGCATTGAGATCCATAGGGATCGTTCTCGCCGGGTATTGGGTTTATCTCATATGGCATATATTGATCGTATTCTGGAAAGATTTAATATGCAGCATTGTAAGCCGGGAATTGTTCCTGTCAGCAAAGGTGATAAATTGAGTCTTTCATAGTGTCCTCATTCAGATATTGAGAAAGCTCAGATGAAGGATATACCTTATGCTAGAGCAATTTGTAGTATCATGTATGCACAAGTTTGCACTAGACCAAATATTGCTTTTGCAATAGGACTTCTAGGCAGATATCAGTCAAATCCAAAACACAATCACTAGGTTGCTGCCAAGAAGGTATTGAGGTACTTAAAGAAGATGAAAGACTATATGCTAATTTACGGACACGTTCAATACCTACACCTAGTTGGATATTCAGATTCGGATTATGCTGGCCGTCAAGATGACAAAAAGTCGACATCAAGATACATTTTCATGTTAGCAAGCAGTGCAGTATCTTGGAAAAGCGAGAACCAGAAAACGAGATCATCCTCTACCATGCAAGCAGAGTTTATAGCAAGCTATGTAGCCGCTACTCAAGCTATTTGGCTCCAGAACCTCATTGGGGAGTTGACCGTATTTGATTTTGTTGATAGGCCCATACAGTTGTACTGTGATAGTAACTATGCGTAGTTGTTTATTAACAACAACAAATGTCTCACGGGGTCCAAGCACATGGAGGTTAAGTTTTTGACCATAAAGGAATCTGTGCAAAATGGTGACGTTGCAGTAGAGTATATTTCCACAGATGATATGGTTGCGCACCCACCGACTAAAGATCTTTGCCCTTGTGTATTTGAACGACATATCATCAACATGGGCTTAATGGCATCGTTGGATGTTGTTGTCCAAGGGGAGCCATTTTGTTTTGCTCTAATAAAGATTACATATGTGTTTGTTACATATTGTAACATTTTGATATGTATTAAAGTTTGTATACAATATTTGTGATAAATACATACATTTGATGAAAATCTGGAGGTGTGTGTAAACCTTGAGTATTGGCTATGGGCATTTGGTTACTAGCCGTATTAATATGTTTTGTTACACATAAAGTACAGTTAACTATAAATATAAGACATATATGGGTTCATTGGAACCATATGGATATTCTCTAGTGACACATTAAGGTTTGTGATACATAAAGTGAGAGAATGACAACTCACAAAGGGAATGACACAAAAGATATATTATTGTTGACACCTGACTTTTTATCACCTTTATTTATTTTTATTTTTGTTTTTATTTATTTTATTTTTTATTTTATTTTTAGAAAATTATTAAAAATAGGTAAAAAAATCATAAAAATGGCAAAATCAACTTTGGAAGCCTTAGCCTAGCTTAGGAACCAATTTTGAACAAAAAATATTTTTCATAATTTTTAATATTTTTTCGAATTTATTTAATTATAAAATACCCCAAAAAATCATAAAAAAATGCCATTCGTGGTCGTAAAAATACAAAAAAATAGTCAGTATTTTTATTTTAATTCCCTCTTCACTTTGGTCACTTAAAATTTCGAAAATTTGATTCGGGTCACTATGTTCCTTCACAAACGTGAATCCGAATCGAGCATAAAAATTCCACTTCGAGTGTTTTAATTTGCAATTCACATTTTTAATAAGCCATGACATCAATGTCTAGAGCCCTAAAATGCAATTGTGTCAATTTGCCCTCCAATTTCTTCAATTTTAACCAAAAGGGCTTGATTGCACATGTTCTTTACAATTTAGTCCCCGGTTTCACAAATATTGAAATTAAATTTTTCCTATGAACACCCATGCAAATCCAGGACCACCACCCCATGTTTTTCATCTTTCCGAACCAATTGGTGATGGTAGCTCGACTTGATTCGACCGTTTAGGCTTTGAATTATCGAAAAATCATTACCGGGTCAAACTTTGAATTTGGGGTTTTTGTATCAAATCAAACCATTTAATCCCCAAGACACCTCTCTTAGATGTAAAACATGTTGTAGAACCCAATTCCAGCTTCAATTTGGTGGAAAGATGTCAATTTGGGGGTCAATTTGATAAAAATGATGAAACCGGGTCGGGCGGATCCGACCCGCCAACCCGGAACTGTTCATCATCTCCTTCATTCACTCACACACCACAGCTCCGCACACCCGTTTCTACACCCTTCCACGGACGCGGCCTTCCGCACGACACCGTTCCCTCACATCGCGAGTTCTAACCTTTGTCCGCTAGCGCACCTCATCGATCGTACAAGGCAGGTGGCGTATAGGGATCCGCAAAAAAAAAGGACGGCCGTTTTGGGAGAATGTCGGGTGTACGGGAGGAGGGGCGGAGGTTTTGTCGAGGAGGATCGAGGGGGGGGACTCGTTCGTGAGAGGAGGAGGAGGAAACAGAGACAAAAAAGAGGGCGTGAGATATTGAAAGGAAAAAAGAGAACGACGCATTAAATCGGCCATTGAAGCTCCTAACCCGAGAGCTCGAAGCTCGGGTTCCCGTTGATCCGGACAACGCCGACCGACCCCATCACGCTCACTAGCTTCGCTTCAGCCCCGAGAACACACCGAGCTCGCTCGGCCTTTCCGAAAACCTCCGACACGGGTGAGTCACGTTCAAGTTTTGAGCTTGGCCTCCTATGGCAACGCGTAAATCCCGTCGTCATTTTTCGTGTTTTATAGTTCATTTTCCACATAAGCTTGCCCCGATCGTTCTCGTGTGTTGGCTTTGCATTTTCGTCGTTTAAAATCCATCGAGTCGGCCGTGAATCCGAAAACCCGTCTTGAGCTCGAGAGCTCATCCCACGCTCAAGCCGAGCCTAAACATGACCCGTGAAGTCTCTTTGTCTTTGTTTGGTAGTAAATAATCAACTCGGATGGAAGTTTCGAAGTGAGAAAGGAGGAAGTTTTCACCCTCGTCGGAAAACCGTTCCTGTAGGTGTTTGGTTCCTTCATTTTTGGAGGTTGTTTATATGTAAAAATGAATATATATTGTTGTGTGATGTATGGGGTTTAGAATGGTGTCGAAACCGCGGTGTTTTTGCGTCGGAATAGGAGCTCCGGCGAGACGCCGGTGACAATTCCCGGCACCGGTCGTCTTCCTCGGTGAACCTCTTGACCGGTCAAAGGTAGTTGA
Source organism: Rhodamnia argentea (assembly GCF_020921035.1). Classification (NCBI taxonomy): domain Eukaryota; kingdom Viridiplantae; phylum Streptophyta; class Magnoliopsida; order Myrtales; family Myrtaceae; genus Rhodamnia; species Rhodamnia argentea. Next base: position 17,714,274 of record NC_063157.1, on the reverse strand, counting down.
TCGGTCAAAGGCCGACGTGGCGCCACGTGGTGCACCACGTCGGCCGCGAGGCTCTCCTCCTTTTGTTTAAAAAAATAATAATAATCGATAATAATAATAATAATAATAGGGTTGGATCGGACGTACCAGGAGAGGCCACGTGGCATGTTCTAGAGCGTTTGATAAGAGAATTTCTGCTAATTAGGGAAAACGAATTAATAAAAGAATTTTCGCAAAAAGTCAAAACTACGTCGTTTTAGGCCGGTTTTCGACCCATATGGTCGGACCGGGCGTCCGAGAGGCGCGGGCTGGGTTGACCCGGTCCGAAGAATTATTTAAATAAACAAAATTCCGATAATAAAAAAAAAAGAAGTAAAAAAAAATTAGAAAATTCAAAAAAAAAAGAATGGAAAAATCATAGAAAATTAGTAAATATTGGAAAAATCAAAATAAATTCAAAAAAAATCCCAAAAAAATAGGAAATGGCCACAATCAACTGGCCAAAACCTATTTTGGGTGTTCCGACACCCGAATCTTCAAAAAATGACGATTTCGCCCTTATGGCGAGTCGTCTCCAAAAAAAATCAAAATAATTCCAAAAAAATCCCAAAAAATAGGAAATGGCCACAATCAACTGGCCAAGACCTATTTTGGGTGTTCTGACACCCGAACCTTCGAAAATGACGATTTCGCCCTTATGGCGAGTCGTCTCCAAAAAAATCAAAATAAATTCCAAAAAATCCCAAAAATAGGAAAGGGCCACAATCAATCGGCCAAGACCTATTTTGGGTGTTTTGACACCCGAATCTTCAAAAATGACGACTTCGCCCTTATGGCGAATTGTCTCTAAATTTCTCCAACCTATCTCTGGCCTCGAATTGATTACACGTTTATTGACCGTGATCGATAGGATTAGTCTTCTCGACATGTATGAAAATTCCCGATCCCGCTCCTCGCACCAAAATCGAGCCCGCACGGAATCTTAGTTAGGAAAATCACTCGCGTTAGGTACCGAAAGGGCGTCGGCAATGATATCGACGTAACCAAGTTCCCGAACCCAAGTCTCGGGTTCCGCAGAACCGAACGATTTCTCCCAATCGTTCGGTGAGGTTTCCGGTCCACCTTCCAAGAAGGACCGGTGGCGACTCCAAATGTACCCACACTTCGCACATGCCACCCGGACCACATCAAGGTCGAGCATGACCGACTCTTATCGTCGAAAAACTTAAACTCAATTTTTTTTTACTCCCGCCGCGATTTGGTATGGGCTTGGGAGGGCCCGCGCCGAGAAAGGCCCGAGGCCTCCTCAACGAGGAAGTCGAGGGCCCGCTCGGTAATCCATTTACCTTCTATCGGATCGGGGTCCGAAATCGAGGGTCGCGACGGACTTGGCGACTCCGTTGGGGAATCGAACCCAGAATCTCCGGTTTCGGGTTTCCAAGTGAACTTAGGCCGTAATTAATACTTTGAGTGATTTTTCTAACGCATTTTCTGCAGATGCTCTTGAAGGTGAGGTAAGTCCGCTCACGATAGGTGTTATATGGTTTTGCAGATTGGAGTGATAAGGGGTGTAGTCCGTGCTTAACATTGTTTTATGCAGATTGGGAGTAGGAATGTATGTCATATGGATGAATTTGAAGCGCTGTTTTGAATATAAATTGTCGTGCATGATTCACTTGCATATTTGAGGATCACGACACATCGCACAAAGCACCCAAACCCAGGCTGCGAACCACCCATTTAGGTAGCCATAGATAGGGAATCGATATGCGAGGCTCTAGCGTCGGCTTGCGCTGGGGTTGACCATATTCGATCCCACTTACTATCCGAATCGATGATTTTATCCACTTGTTGTTGATTGCGCTTGTGGACGAATTCATCGATCCGAATAGTTTGAGCCCTTTTAGGTCCACACCTTATCCTATTTTTCGAGTTTTAGAGTCAAGCCTCACTTGTCTCATGCGCGTGTCTATGGGCGGTTGGTATACCTAAAACCAAAATTCTTTAAGTAGCATGCTTGGTAAGATCCTTTTACTTCTCCACTCAATTTACTTGTAATTGTTTGTTTAACTTACTCTTAATTTGCACGACATTTTGCATTCATTGAGTCCGATGGTTGAGTCTAATTCCTTTCTAGAGTGCGGATAGAGTAGAGATGGTTTCCCCAAGTCACTCCAAGATCCCGGAGATGTTCGAGTACGAGCGACACACCATTCGCCTACCAACCACCGAGACGTTCAACGGGTTTCGGTCCCTCCGTTTCATCCAAGGAAGGGAGCTCACTGGGCGAAGCCTCATCCGAGGAACGGATTGTTTCTACACTAAGTCCGCAGAAGAAATTGAGCGAAAACACCGGAAGGAAAGGATGTGGAACCTCTACCCGAAGTTGAAGGACGCCTTCCACAAGGCAAGAACTACTCCGAGACAGTCGGCAGAGGTCATTGAAGTATCGCCTGATAGAGAAGACCCTCCTGGGATTCATGCATCCTCATCGGTCCCAGTTCAAGTATCATCCGATGAAGACGATGACCCGAAGTAGCTGGATCGAAGGCACCAAGAGCGTCCCATGAAGACCCGACTTGGGGCATTTCTTTAGGTTCTTTAGGGTCGTGTTCTGACCGTCTCTTTTTATTTTGAGTCATCGAGTCCGTATCGGGTTTCCGCCCGTGGAACCCGCTCCTATCCCTTTTTTAGATATGGACATCAAAAGTCCTTTTAGAGTCATGTCTAGGTGTCCTTACAAAAAAACACGACATTGGAATTTCTCTCAACCATTCGGATTTTCCCGTTCAATTGCATGCCTCATCCCGATGAAATTTTTATTAGAGCTCATACTTGGCGTGTTTAACTCAAGTACGAGAATCTAATCCTCATTTCACGGTGCATGAGACATGGAACTGAACCGGTTTGCATCATGCATGAGCATATCATTTGCATGGCTTTGTGATTCCCATTCGACCTATTATATCCTTTGATGAAACTTGGGTCGAAACCCTCGTTGGATATACTCTTTAATCAAATGAGGGGACTTGACCCTCGTTACATCAAGAGGAAATAATGAGTGGAATGAGTCTCATGGCCTAGTAATCCATGATAATTGATTTGGGGCATCATTTTCATTATTCTAGACTCGATGGGAAAAGACGATATCCAAGTCATTCCGATCCCGCACAGAGAGTTGCTGATTTGGTGGGGACGTCTCAATGAAACCAACCAGGCTTATGTCAAGCGCAGGCTAGGACATCTCATTGATCTACTCAAGGTGACGTACCAACCGGCCCTTATCCAAGCATTGGCTCGATTTTGGGACCCGACCACACCGACCTTCAATTTCGACGGCTTGGAAATTACGCCTACATCGGAAGAATATACGACCGTTATCGGGGTTGAGTTCAAAGAACAACTAGTTCACCCTCCTTTAGGTCTAGATCCCTCGAAATTACTTTCTAGATTCCTTCGCCTCAAGACTTCTGAAGTTGAGAAAATCTTCAAGGCTAACTCTGATAGATTCCCATTCTCGTTCCTCTTTGACAACTACTCCAACCTTCCCATCAACACTGGTCATAGAGCTGGCAAGGTATTCATCTTAGCCTTCTTCGGGTTCGTCCTTTTGCCCACTTCCGTAACAACCTTTAACCCTCTCATTGTCCATGTAGCCCAACAAGTGTGTGACCAATTGGATTATTCCCACATGATTCTCGCCGAAACCTTCCTCTCATTGAACCGTTACAAAGCTGCCTTAAATCGTTCCGCATCCGCCCGAAAAATCACCTTCCAAGCGTCAAATGGTCTTCCGTACATGTGGTTCACTTCGCATATCAAGAGTCTCAAACTACGTGTTGGCTGCTATGAAATTAGCCAACACGTTTACCCCCTCAAGTCCTTTCTTAAGTGCCAATCACTCATTACCGATCGTTCTTTCAACGATTGGTACAAGCTCCTTGAGAACCTAGAACCCGACCAAATCCGATGGCGATTGACATGGCCCAAGATGTATGAGGCTCGGATTATGACTAGTGATGGAGGACCAATCCCGCTCTTGGGATTCACTGGAGGGGTCGCGTATTATCCGATTCGGGTCGTCAGACAGTTTGGTATTCTACGGGAGATCCCTCCCCCGAGTCATCCCGACGAGTACGCCTTCGAACTCCCTCATGGAACACTAACCAAGGAGAATAAGGCTCGCTTCCAAGCAAGGATTGACGCCATAGAGCAAGCACTAAAGGATTCCCCCCTCCAAGAGGTGGAATGGCCGGATGAGTTGAGCAAGGAAATGGACTCGCACCGGGCCTCCGAGGAGTATATTCAAGCCTTCAAGAGGATTCGCCAAACTCCCGCCGAGCCATATGTCCCGGAGTATATCGTTCCACATGTGCCGGGAGTGGAGCCGTACGTACCCGAGGACGTGGGATCACCCGCCTACCCCGAAGACGAAGAGCTTTACGACTAGAGAACGGCCCCGCAGTGACTTCGTAAGATGACGGAGGATGGGAGACCAAGGCTAGGATAGAGAGATTTCCCGTCGAGTTTAGGATATCAGAATATTTCCATTTATGCTTTTCAACAAAACTCTTTTGAGAACTTTAATATGAATGTTTTTAATCCATGTTTATGCATATGAAGTATCTTTTCCCAAATCCCCATTGCAATTATCATGGATTACTACATTCTTAATAATGTGTTTATCCGTGTGGATGACAAAAAGCCTCGAGTGGGGGAGCACACTCGCAAACAAACGGTCATTCACATTAGGACATGTTATCAAGGAGGCCTCACGTTGTGTGATCCGTCCTTCATTTCGACATTACCGATTCTCTTCTTTCCACACCAGGTGATTTTCAATCACGAGGACTCGAGCACGGGCTCGTCGACGAGCACGCATGGAGCAAGAGGAAATCGGTTCCCGTGTAGGGAATCTCGAGCTACGATGAATCAGATGGTTGCGTTAATGGCTGAGATGAAGGCTATGATGACCGCGGCCAACACGGGGCCCCCTACTTCGATTGACCTCAATCAAGCTGCCGATCCGAATTCACCTACCACCTCTAACGTGAATGGGCCTGCTAGGGCAAATCCTGCGGTTAACCTTGAGCAAACCCCGGCTGTTGAAATCCCGACAAAAGCATCGCCCGTCATGGCCGACCTCGAGGAGAAGCAGAAAGAGAAACCGGTCATCAAGGCCGACGATGGAGTCAAGAGGATATCTAAGATCGAAGAATGTTTGACCAGTCAAGGGTTCGAACTTTCAAAATTTGATAAGATTGTGCCGTTCACAAAGATCGAAGTTCCCGCAGATTATAAAGAGCCTGATTTTTCGAGGAAGTATAACGGGACAGGCTGCCCCAAGACCCATCTGAAATATTACCTGTACAAAATGGCCAAATATTCGGACTACGTACCTCTACTCATCAACACCTTCCAAGAGAGCCTGGTTGATGCCGCCCTAACTTGGTATGTAGAGTTGGACATTCAGAAGTTTGACGATTGGGACGAGTTCGCAGGAGAGTTTTTACGCCAATACAAGTTCAATGCGATGACCGCTCCTACTAGAGAAGACCCGCTTCGGACTGCTAAAGGAAGAAATGAAAGCGTTCGCTTGTACGCTCAAAGGTGGAGGGCCTTAGCTACTCGGGTGAAACCACCGATTCCCGAGGAAGAATTGGTAGACATCTTTTTGAAGGCGCTTTCTTACGACTACTTCGATAAGTTGAACACGTCTGGATGTCAGACTTTTGCACACCTAATCAAAGTGGCAGAAAGGCATGAGTGGGCGATGAGGGAAAGACGTACACCCGAAGCAGCATTTAAGCGGCCATTTCCAGTAAAGAAAGAACGAGACTCGAATGCCGAGGTAGCTTTTGTTTCCAACCCACCAGAACCCGGGAGGTTTGAAGATTCGACCACGACCCAAGGGAATGCCTCCGGCATAGCTCAAAGGGTTTTTGAACCAAGGAAAAGAGGTCCTCCTCCATCTTTTACGCCGCTCCCTCTTCCAATGTCAAAGCTGCTCCCCAAGCTTCCGGAGGCGAGGTTATTAGCCAAGAGGCCGCCGAGGGTCAAACCGCCAAGGTTTCCGGGTTTTGACGAGACCCAGAGCTGTGCGTATCACATGGGTGAAAGGGGGCATAGCGTAGACAATTGTCGGACGTTGCAATATGATGTGCAAGCCCTCGTTGATAACAACCTACTGGAATTTGATGGCACGGATCCAAATGTCCATCAAAACCCTTTGCCTGAACACACGGTAAATGCAGTATTTGACGTCGATTTGGAAGGGGACATGGAATTTCTCTTGAATGCACCCAGGATGGAAGAGGTACTAACCATAGCTTCTCAGTACCCCGAGGAAGGTGAAGTCACGAGAGAGCAGAAAATGTCATGCCTAGCCAAGCTGATCGGCATGGGCGTTATTGGCAAAATCGACGATCGTTCCTTTACGGGATACTACGTGAGGGTTAATGTGGATTCTAAGCAATTTGTGATGAAAGCCTCTAGAGGAGAAACCTGGAATGTTCCCTCGGGTTATTTGTTGAATCTTAAAGATACTGAAGCAATAGAAGAGTCGGACGAGTATGAGGAACGCCTAGAGAAAGCACGTCGTGGTGATGCAAAATTCATGCGAGAGGCCCTTCGAAGAGGTGAGATAGTCGACAACCCGGGGCGGGATAGTGGAGGTTACAATTTCAAGGTGTCGTACTCTGTCCCTCCGAGTTTTTTTATTGATCCGGAAGATATAGTTCCAAGCGGCTGGGAAGATGTGAACGATCCTCGGGAACCGGAAGTTATAGAGGCAATCGATGAAACACCCTCGATGCGAGCTCAAAGGGAGGAGGATCAATGGATGCATACACGACTAGCCAATATGGAGACACGACTAGCTAGTTTGGTGAATGTTACGATCGATTTGATCCGACGGATGATGACGGACGAGCTAGTAGAAAATGGCTTTATGCTAGGGGAACACAAAAAGAACTAAACAGACAGAAGTCATAAAATCGTCGAGCTGGAAGGGCGGTATTTGGACCCGACCAACAACCTTGCTGAAGTAAAAGCCCTTGTTAACTCTCATACCGCGCAGCTCAAAGCCCGTTCCTCGAGGCACATGGATGATGTTGTATTCCCTCGGACATATAGCGGGGATGGATGTCCGAGAGAGCATGCCCTATATTATTTAGGGACGGTACTTGGCCCCGTTAGGGACGATGAAGCCCTTATTCAGAATTTTGGACTCGGCTTGAAGGGCCCCGCCCCGACATGGTTTCTCACCTTCGACCGTCGCAAGTCCGCCACCCGGGATGAGTTTATAGCCCAATTTATAGAAGAATACGATACTAATGCATTTTTTCAACTCACTCGAGAGGACATGATCCACGTAATCAAAGATGAGGATGAGGACTTCAGATCCTATGCGTACGGGTGGAGGGAGATCGCGGCTCAAGTATATCCCCCATTAACGGAGGAAGAATTGGTGGAGTACTTCACAAAGGCCATACCACATGAGACCGCCCTGTCTATATGTGCCTATAGGTATCAATCTTTTGCTCACCTGGTAGGAGAATTGGAGAGAATAGAATGGGCTTGGCAACAGGATCGGATCGTAGGCTCAAGAGTTTCCAAGATGCGGAGCGCAATCCAATTTCCGAATAAGACGCATCATGAGTTTCAACCCTCCGAGTCGGGCTCCACGTCTATTGAGACATGTCCATCTAGTCCAAGGAATGGATACAATTACGAAGAGTTATATTTGAACGAGTCAACTTATATGGTAGAAGGCGTGACTCCGCTCGTAATTAACCTTGCCGAGTTTGGTATCACGCGCGATAGCAACAATGAGGCTAGGGCTAGAATGGTGGAGACGCCCAGTGAACATTCTAAAAGTGAAGACAGACCCTCGGTGATCGCCCTTCCTTCCGTCGAGGCTTATAACCCTAAGGCGGTACATTGGAATTATGGCACCGACGATGTAGATGCCATCACCCGCTCCGGGAGATGTCGGGTTCAAAGAGACGATGGTACTCAAAAGAAAGGAATCACTGAAGATGACGCCACACAAGTATTATCTCTTATCGGAACCGGTGAATTCGAGGTAGTTGAGCGGTTAAGGAAGATGCCAGCGCAAATCTCACTTTTGGAGCTTTTCAAAACTTCCGAGAAGCATCGCAGCGCACTCATGAAGGTGCTCAACGAGGCTCACGTACCAGAAACTATTAATGAGATTCAGCTAGAGGATTTCGTCGGCTCGGTGTTATTGAAAGATCAAGTATCCTTCTCTGATGAAGACTTTTTACCGGAAGGACGCAATCATAACAAGGCACTTTACATATCGGCAACTTGTCGTGGAAAGAGGGTATCTCGGGTCCTCGTAGATAATGGGTCTGCTTTTAACATATGTCCGCTGAGTACTCTAAGGAGTTTGGGAGTTAAAGAAGAAACCATCGAATCTGCGAAATCTATTATCCGAGCTTTTGACGGAGCCAGGAGTGAAGTCTTGGGGGAAATTGAACTGTCCGCTACCATCGGGCCAACCGAGTTCCTAATCAACTTTCAAGTCATGGACATTCCAGCTTCGTTTGGGCTACTATTGGGGAGGCCTTGGATTCATGCAGCCAGGGCAGTGCCATCCGGTCTGCACCAAAAGGTTAAGATGGTAGTTAACGACAAGCTGGTCATCATCCACTCTGAAACCGATCACCGGACATGTCGGATTGACGCTATTCCACGTGTAGAACCACCATCCGGAGAAGAGTCGAGCTTCCGTGCTATCGAGAGAATGTACATTATGCACATACCAGCTGGTACAATCATGAGGACTCCAAGTCTCTCCAAGTCGTCGATCATGGCGAGCAAGATATCGATACGACACGGGTTCATCCCGGGCTTGGGTTTAGGCAAACACCGCCAAGGGATTCGCAAACCGATAAGTCCGGCAGTAGTGGAGAATCATAATGGCCTAGGCTATAAGGCGGGGCCAAGACACCTTTATGGGTCAGAGAGCCGTAGCCGCAGGAGAGGTCGGAGTGGCCATTTTCTGGGGTCGAGCGCCCGGAAAGGCAAAGGGAAGGTCTTTGAGACCCCCTTGAATCAATTTTTTAATAGGGCGTCCAAATGGTTGAAGGACGAAACAGTCGACATCGTAGTTGAAGAGCCAGATCTGGCTAACCTGTTCCAAGAGGATTATGTCAACGTCATCATCGAATGGGTCGACGACGGCGACACTCCTACTCTTGAGTAAAGAGATTTCTATCTCTCTTCGATGCATCTAAGTCTGCTGCACATTAGATGCCTCGTGTCTTCACTCTTTTTACCTTAATGTTATTATCATGCATAATAAAAAAAAAATAATAAAAAAAAAAATCAAAAAAAATAAAAAATAAAAAAAAATAAAAAAAAATGGAGACATGCAGGAGCTAGAAATCGGTCAATGATGTTTAAAAAAAAGGAGAAAAAAAAAACAACAACAAAACAAAACAAAAAAATTGGAAAAAAAAAGGGCAAAAACCCGAGACCCGATTTCTCGCATGTCTCCTAGTTTTGAAAAAAAGATTTTGGGAAGCAAGGATGTCCGATGATAGGAGGACTAGCCCCATACCTCTTTTTCGAAACAAAAGCTTATTCCCAAACATTTAAAAGAAAAAATCTCATGCATACATACACGTATACATATGCATTTCCTTGTTTTTGCAGGAAACCTTCGGGAGGAATGACCAGTAAGAAGGACAGATTTCCAATCACCGACCTCCAAAGCGGGAGATAGGAGGAGGCTACGAAGGAGAATTGGTTATAACTTGACCGCCCTTAAATGTGAAAATTCACTAATCATCTGCTTTTACTTTTTACAGAGGCGAGCCGCATGATCACCGGAGGCGATATCGGTCGGGGCGGAATACCTAAACGGGAAAACGAACAGAAGGCAACAGAGAAGAATCTCAAGTCTTTTGAAGAATTTTCGAAAAAATAACATCCACATGCATGTCTTCAAAAAAATCATCATTATCCGGGTTATCCGAACATTTCAAAATATACGTCGGATGTCCAGAAGCCTACGGGGAAGGGTTTTGATTCAAACTGGAGCGATGTTCCCAAAAGGCCTTTGTTTGAACTAGCCACAAGGAGGATCTCGAATGAAAGGAGATAACCTATGCCCAAACATGTCCCCACACACTCGAGTGTTGAGTGAGCGCTAGGATAGGAACTGTGCTCTAGGATGTAGAGATCATTCGCGGTGGTTATCTAGATTGAAAAGACGAAAGGCATTCATTTCTCTATCCCAAACACTACAGGTTGCCCATCGTAATCCCCTTTTGAGCGGCGGTTTCATTTTTATACCCCTGTCAAGAACCACCCCACATTGGGGCAGAACAGAAACGATTCCAGCGGGAGTAAGAGGTAAATGGTTAGAAATCTTCTTGCCCGAGCTAATCTCGATCTTCGAGTGTTTCTTTGCATTTAAATTCATATTGCAATTCAAGTGCCTTAGGACGACGAAAAGCATTCGTTTCTCTATCCTACACACTTTCATCCTTTGCACAGCCCGGTTGAGCCTGTACATTCGTTTCACAAGCCCCATGGGTGATCATTGCCTATTCCAAAATGAAATTAGCACCACTTCAAAGCAGAGGGGTGGAAAGGAGTCGGGTCCACAAAAGATCTACTCATTAAACCTGGCAAAAGTGCTAAGCGGGAATGTTATTCACGCATATGTCTAGCGTTGTTTCTGAAAGTTTTCTTAAAAAAAAAAAGGGGGTATTCCCGGGCCCGAAAAAAAAAAAAAAAAAAAAAAAAAAAAAAAAAAAAGAGCAAAGCGCCCGGTAAAAGCAAGGCCAATGCCCACTCAAATTCTTATACACTTAAATCATGTGAATATTGAGGAATCGCACAACATGTAAATCTCGGTGAGATCTCGGTTGTAAAAGAAAATCTTCAAGGGAGTCAAATCATGAAAGACACTCCCCGATCGAATTGCACTCAAGCAACAATAGCACCAGCAAGAGCTCACATCATCGGACCAATTCAAATGAGGCAAGACCGGTGGCAAACTCTGCAAGGATCACCGACATTAAACCCCCTATAAACTCCGAGCCAAAATCGGACCTTTTTCGGTCCCCAATCCTCACCTACGTCACAACCCTTGAAAGCCTTTTCCGATTAGGGCACTTGAATTGACATAGGGTTAAGTGATTTTAAGTAGCACTCGAGGAGGTACGGGCAATATTATTTCTATCTCATTTCTGTTGGATTCTTGACTTGTAAACCCGGAGTAGATGATGAAGATTTTCAATTCATCGACCTCGACTCGATCACGAGTCCCCTTTGAAAACCATTGACCAAGCCCAACATTACAATCCTTTAAAAGTCCCTTTCCGATCAATGGGAGGATATACACTGCGAATAGTTTCGAAGCCTTGGGCGTAGGTTCGAGCAAAATTTCGAGTGCTTTCAAATGAAAAGAAACCCTTCTAAAAATTGTGAGGAACCCTCCTAGACGAGTGAACTCCAATTGGCGTTTAGACAAATTCTTTTGGCAACCTCATACCGGTTGAATTAAGATCATTCTCATAGGAAAACTCTGATCATCGTATTGCAAAATGTTCCGGATAACCCCATGCATCATTAACATACCAAAATGAAATTTTCGACAACATTAAAACTGGATTCCCGAGAAGCTTCAGGACCTTTTTCAAAAAAATCAAAGCAAAATCCCCTCTGACTTTGTAAAGCCATCGTCATGGGACCTCTCCTTTAAGCTAAAACATGCAGGTGCCAGAGGACCAAACCCAAGATAGGGACAAGCGGTTCACGACCTATTGTTTCCAAGGTATGTTCGCTTTGATAAACCGTTAGGGAAATGCTGCGGGATTAATAGCCGCAGAGCTATCTTCTTACGGACCGGACTTCCGCCTTCGGTTTTAGAAAATCGCAATGGTCATGTCTTAACCCATAAGAGCGAACCCCCCTAATGGTCATGTCTCAACCCATAAGAGCGAACCCCCCTAATGGTCATGTCTCAACCCATAAGAGCGAACTCCCCTAATGGTCATGTCTCAACCCATAAGAGCGAACTCCCCTAATGGTCACGTCTCAATCCATAAGAGCGAACTCCCCTAATGGTCGGGTCTCAACCCATAAGAGCAAACTCCCCTAATGGTCATGTCTCAACCCATAAGAGCGAACTCCCCTAATGGTCATGTCTCAACCCATAAGAGCGAACTCCCCTAATGGTCATGTCTCAATCCATAAGAGCGAACTCCCCTAATGGTCATGTCTCAATCCATAAGAGCGAACCCCCCTAATGGTCATGTCTCAACCCATAAGAGCGAACTCCCCAAATGGTCATGTCTCAGTCCATAAGAGCGAAATCCTTTTGGTCATGTCTCTAAATTTAAGAGTCACGCCGAGCTCGCGATTTTAACGCCCCAAGAGCACAAGAATCAACCCCTAAGTGCCACATCCGAACCACTCTCGAAGCATCATCCCCGAACAGGTGAGTATCGGGTAAGCTTCTCCTTTTCTCCAACCCATGCTAGTATTGTCCAAAAATGGGGGTTAATTTGAATTTTGAGCTTACAGGGAAGAGACTCTCAGAACACAATGTCATAGTATTTCTTTCCTTTCCTAGTCGAGTCGATTAAGACTTAGGTGTCACCTTGTCTTTGAGAGCAACCTCTAACGAGCTCACTCTCGAAGAGGGGCAGCTGTTGACACCCGACTTTTTATCACCTTTATTTATTTTTATTTTTGTTTTTATTTATTTTATTTTTTATTTTATTTTTAGAAAATTATTAAAAATAGGTAAAAAAATCATAAAAATGGCAAAATCAACTTTGGAAGCCTTAGCCTAGCTTAGGAACCAATTTTGAACAAAAAATATTTTTCATAATTTTTAATATTTTTTCGAATTTATTTAATTATAAAATACCCCAAAAAATCATAAAAAAATGCCATTCGTGGTCGTAAAAATACAAAAAAATAGTCAGTATTTTTATTTTAATTCCCTCTTCACTTTGGTCACTTAAAATTTCGAAAATTTGATTCGGGTCACTATGTTCCTTCACAAACGTGAATCCGAATCGAGCATAAAAATTCCACTTCGAGTGTTTTAATTTGCAATTCACATTTTTAATAAGCCATGACATCAATGTCTAGAGCCCTAAAATGCAATTGTGTCAATTTGCCCTCCAATTTCTTCAATTTTAACCAAAAGGGCTTGATTGCACATGTTCTTTACAATTTAGTCCCCGGTTTCACAAATATTGAAATTAAATTTTTCCTATGAACACCCATGCAAATCCAGGACCACCACCCCATGTTTTTCATCTTTCTGAACCAATTGGTGATGGTAGCTCGACTTGATTCGACCGTTTAGGCTTTGAATTATCGAAAAATCATTACCGGGTCAAACTTTGAATTTGGGGTTTTTGTATCAAATCAAACCATTTAATCCCCAAGACACCTCTCTTAGATGTAAAACATGTTGTAGAACCCAATTCCAGCTTCAATTTGGTGGAAAGATGTCAATTTGGGGGTCAATTTGATAAAAATGATGAAACCGGGTCGGGCGGATCCGACCCGCCAACCCGGAACTGTTCATCATCTCCTTCATTCACTCACACACCACAGCTCCGCACACCCGTTTCTACACCCTTCCACAGACGCGGCCTTCCGCACGACACCGTTCCCTCACATCGCGAGTTCTAACCTTTGTCCGCTAGCGCACCTCATCGATCGTACAAGGCAGCTGGCGTATAGGGATCCGCAAAAAAAAGGACGGCCGTTTTGGGAGAATGTCGGGTGTACGGGAGGAGGGGCGGAGGTTTTGTCGAGGAGGATCAGAGGGGGGGACTCGTTCGTGAGAGGAGGAGGAGGAAACAGAGACAAAAAAGAGGGCGTGAGATATTGAAAGGAAAAAAAAGAACGACGCATTAAATCGGCCATTGAAGCTCCTAACCCGAGAGCTCGAAGCTCGGGTTCCCGTTGATCCGGACAACGCCGACCGACCCCATCACGCTCACTAGCTTCGCTTCAGCCCCGAGAACACACCGAGCTCGGTCGGCCTTTCCAGAAACCTCCGACACGGGTGAGTCACGTTCAAGTTTTGAGCTTGGCCTCCTATGGCAACGCGTAAATCCCGTCGTCATTTTTCGTGTTTTATAGTTCATTTTCCACATAAGCTTGCCCTGATCGTTCTCGTGTGTTGGCTTTGCATTTTCGTCGTTTAAAATCCATCGAGTCGGCCGTGAATCCGAAAACCCGTCTTGAGCTCGAGAGCTCATCCCACGCTCAAGCCGAGCCTAAACATGACCCAGGTAAGTCTCTTTGTCTTTGTTTGGTAGTAAATAATCAACTGGATGGAAGTTTCGGTGAGAAAGGAGGAAGTTTTCACCCTCGTCGGAAAACCGGTTCTGTAGGTGTTTGGTTCCTTCATTTTTGGAGGTTGTTTATATGTAAAAATGAATATATATTGTTGTGTGATGTATGGGGTTTAGAATGGTGTCGAAACCGCGGTGTTTTTGCGTCGGAATAGGAGCTCCGGCGAGACGCCGGTGACAATTCCCGGCACCGGTCGTCTTCCTCGGTGAACCTCTTGACCGGTCAAAGGTAGTTGATCGGGTCAGCAAGCGACGTGGCGCCACGTGGTGCACCACGTCGACCGCGAGGCTCTCCTCCTTTTGTTTAAAAAAATAATAATAATCGATAATAATAATAATAATAATAGGGTTGGATCGGACGTACCGGGAGAGGCCACGTGGCATGTTCTAGAGCGTTTGATAAGAGAATTTCTGCTAATTAGGGAAAACGAATTAATAAAAGAATTTTCGCAAAAAGTCAAAACTACGTCGTTTTAGGCCGGTTTTCGACCCATATGGTCGGACCGGGCGTCCGAGAGGCGCGGGCTGGGTTGACCCGGTCCGAAGAATTATTTAAATAAACAAAATTCCGATAATAAAAAAAAAAGAAGTAAAAAAAAATTAGAAAATTCAAAAAAAAAAGAATGGAAAAATCATAGAAAATTAGTAAATATTGGAAAAATCAAAATAAATTCAAAAAAAATCCCAAAAAATAGGAAATGGCCACAATCAACTGGCCAAAACCTATTTTGGGTGTTCTGACACCCGAATCTTCAAAAAATGACGATTTCGCCCTTATGGCGAGTCGTCTCCAAAAAAAATCAAAATAATTCCAAAAAAATCCCAAAAAATAGGAAATGGCCACAATCAACTGGCCAAGACCTATTTTGGGTGTTCTTACACCCGAACCTTCGAAAATGACGATTTCGCCCTTATGGCGAGTCGTCTCCAAAAAAATCAAAATAAATTCCAAAAAATCCCAAAAATAGGAAAGGGCCACAATCAACTGGCCAAGACCTATTTTGGGTGTTTTGACACCCGAATCTTCAAAAATGACGACTTCGCCCTTATGGCGAATTGTCTCTAAATTTCTCCAACCTATCTCCGGCCTCGAATTGATTACACGTTTATTGACCGTGGATGATAGGATTAGTCTTCTCGACATGTATGAAAATTCCCGATCCCGCTCCTCGCACCAAAATCGAGCCCGCACGGAATCTTAGTTAGGAAAATCACTCGCGTTAGGTACCGAAAGGGCGTCGGCAATGATATCGACGTAACCAAGTTCCCGAACCCAAGTCTCTGGTTCCGCAGAACTGAACGATTTCTCCCAATCGTTCGGTGAGGTTTCCGGTCCACCTTCCAAGAAGGACCGGTGGCGACTCCAAATGTACCCACACTTCGCACATGCCACCCGGACCACATCAAGGTCGAGCATGACCGACTCTTATCGTCGAAAAACTTAAACTCAATTTTTTTTTACTCCTGCCGCGATTTGGTATGGGCTTGGGAGGGCCCGCGCCGAGAAAGGCCCGAGGCCTCCTCAACGAGGAAGTCGAGGGCCCGCTCGGTAATCCATTTACCTTCTATCGGATCGGGGTCCGAAATCGAGGGTCGCGACAATTATGAAGTGTCATCCAATTGTCACACTATCATATTGAATCCATATTAGTAGAATTAAGAGCACTCGTGACCATGGATGGCTCTGTGTACAATTTTATGCGATTCATGCCATGATTCGATGTTTGAGACTCTATAGGATCGGATTGGCCGTTGAGAATAATCCCTAGACCAGCATAAAGGTGCGCACTACAATACACTTTCAATTAATATAGCCCAAGTGGGAGAATGTTAGAGTTATCCTAATGTGAGCTTATATTAATTGGGATTGTAATAATTGACTCGATTTAATAAAGATTGGATATAAAGATTCTTAATGGGCCTAATATGGGCCTAGCTAGTGCGGACCGAGTTCGGCCCAGCCCGTGATGAGAGGGCCCGCCGAAAACTCTATAAATAGCGTTTAGTCCCTCCTCTAATCCTTAAGGATTCAAAAATCACTTCACATAAAGTTCGGAAAGAAAGTGAAGGACGTCTCATCGAGCCAGTCATATGGTGGGCAATAGAGGAGAAGATCTAGAGCGTCGGATCATTGCGATTCCGCTTGAAGAACAATGGATTCGAAATCGGAGTGCGAAACTCCTTATTTTCTCCCTATAGCGTTCTATTTCTAACTATGGTGATTCGGGGATAGCCACAATAAGGTTTATAGCGGCCAATAGTCGAAAGTGGGCAGAGCCGATCGGCTTCCAGCGGGCCCAATGGGCAATGAAGTGGCAAAGCAAACGAAGGTTGTTTGGGGTCCGAAGAGCTGCCTCACCACCGACGTTGCAGAGGAGAAAATGTTGTAGGATGAAGATGATGAACGATATGTGAAGGGCCATTCCACGTTCTTTTTTGTTGGGCGATATGGGCTGCTTGGATGGTTTGGCTCGAGAAGAAGAAGAGGAGACCGGGTTGGGCGGATTGGGCTGGTGAAGAAAGAAGAAAAGTTGTTGGGTCTAGGTTGGCTAAGTAGGCTGGCATGAAAGAGAAAGAAAGGGAAGTTGGGCATAGTTTTTTTTGTTGGGAGAAAATGAACAAAGCCTGCCTAGCTTGTGCTTGTTTGGGGTGCTGGAGGCTAGGCCAGAAGGTTTTAGGCCCGGTTCGGTCAAGGCATGGAAAAGTGGGCCTAACCTTGTTGTGACGATCGGGCCCGTTTCGGGTCCTCTTTCCCGAGCCTGATCTAGTCCAATGACCCGATCTAGGCCCGCACTCGAGAACCTAACCCGGGCCCAGTTCCCTTTAATAAAATATTAATAAAAAATAAAAAATAAAAATTTTCGAAAATAAAATGAAAATTCGAAAATTCAGAAAAATTTCAGGAAATTAGAAAATTGATTCTCATGATTTTTTTTACCCCTAATGTGAATTTTCAAGCCTAAAAGTGGCGTTGATTGAAGATTGATTTCGAATCCGATCGATCTTCGTTGCAATTCGACCTTCGAGTCGAAATTGTTTGTTTAAATATCGCCATCATAGATTTGATCTACATGTGCTTATTCCGATCTTGTATTTGGCATATTTACCCGATTGAGCGTTTACAAATACTGTCTTTTGAAAAATTGCATGTTAATCGTTTTCCCTATATTATTAGGTTAAGGATAAATAGGTAATTGCACGAAATGATAGAAAAACATTATGCATGATCATTTAGTACTGGTTAGATGCACGATAAGCTTAAAATGATATGCAGAATGTGTGGTCACCTTAGGGAATATTAATTGGTTAGGTACCGAAAGGGCGCTAATTATCTAGTTAGCGTAAACAAGTCCCCGAACCTAGAAGCTTTGGTTGCGCAGGAACCTAGAAGCTCTCATGTCTCGATTGGTTTCTAGCCGACCCCAATAGGCTAGTGGCAACTCTCAATAGCATTTTAATTTGCTAATCGGTAAAAAGAAATTCAATGTTACGCGATGTAGGACTTGGAAGAGTTTACGCCATTGACCGATGGCAATACATCTAAACCCGTCGGACCCTCGAGGGAGGTCGAAGGCGGGTCGCTACACTTGTAATTGATAATCTTATGTAACAATATACTTTTGTCAAATTACGGGATTGCATAGATGCTATTGATGGTAAGCATATTAGTGCTATTGTGCCTTTGTCTAAACAGATCCCGTATAGAAATAGGAAAGGAACCACCACCCAGAATGTGCTATGTACTTGTTCCTTTGACATGAAATTTACCTTCGTGTATGCTGGATGGGAAAGATCAGCCAATGATTATCGGGTGCTCTCGGCCGCACTCAAAGATTCTTAACAGAATTTTCCTCGACCACTACCAGGTATTTTCTTTGTCTATCGCCAGTAGTTTGCTTATGATCATATTGCGGTTGCATTTCATAACAAATCTATATTGTACCTTGTTGCAAGCAAATATTATGTGGTAGATTATGGTTATGCAGCACTTCCTAGATTTTTAACGCCGTTTAAAGGTGAACGATATCATTTCAATGATTATAGAGGTAGAGGTAGAGGGAGACGGGCTACAACAACAAAAGAAATGTTCAACCATAGGCATTCTTCACTTCGGAACGTAATTGAGAGAGCATTTGGGGCAATCAAGAAACGGTTCTTTATATTGCAACACATGCCTTCCTTTCCAATTCGGAAGCAAGCGCTTATTGTGATTGCGTGTTGCGCTCTTTACAATTATATTCGTGACCAAGATAGGATGGATAGAAACTTTTCCGTTTATGGTGTTCCTCACTATGCATATGTATCTACAGAAAAAGAGGTTGCTAATGGTGTATCGGATGTGCGGGTAAGTGAGATGAACATACTTAGAAAAAGTATTGCAAATAAAATGGCAATGGACTGCAATATGCCTCAAATTCCATGACTTTGTATTTTTCAATTACGTAATCATATTTTTAACTACTTGGGAACATTTGTGTATGACTTGTAATTGTAATTTTTCCTATGTATGGAAAACATATTTGATGTTCTTATTGTTCAATTCCAATTCATCTTTCTCTTGTAATTTTTTTTTGTTATAATTGATCTCATCCATATTGTAATTTAATAAATCGTGCATAAATTACTTATGCATATATTGGTTTAATTTGATTTAGTAAATTGAATAAATGAGACTTAATATGATTTAATAAGTTAAATAGATAAAGACATCTTAATTTATATATATATATATATATATATATATATATATAGAGTCCCCTTAATTAAATGAAAAAAATTAGGAACATAATTTTTATACGGTTATCAAATACGTTTACGTTGGAATCACTTTTTAATAATATTTTAATATTTTTTTGAATTATTTATTTATTAATTTATTCTTTTCCTTTTGTTTTTTGCTTTTCTTTATCTCTTTTTTCCTTCCTTCTTCCTTTGGCCATCTTGCCGGTCTACGGCAAAGCTCACCCCCGCCAACCATTGGCAAGGCTCGACCTCGCCCAAATTTGGCGTGGTCGACGTCGCCCACATTTGGCGTGGTTGACCTAGTTCACCCCTTGCGAGGCCTTATCTCGCAAGTTGGGTGAGGTAAGGGCCTCGCCGATCCTGGTTGGAGGAAGAAGGAAGGAAAAAAGAAAATAAAAAGAGAAAGAAAAGAAAAAAAGTAAAAAAATGATTTTTTTTAAAGAAATATCAAAATACTATTAAAAGTTGCCCACATCAACGCCGACCTCACCGCGTAGGACGGCCGGTGCTCATGTCAACAATTTTCGATAAAAAATGTGCGAATGAGCTTAATTGATACAAATGTAAAAAGGTTTAAGACTTAATTTAAAAAATGTTAATACTGCGAAAAACCTCAAACTGGTAAACATGTGACAAATTTACCGTAAACTATTTTTTTTTATCATAAAAATCCCAAATCGGTATATCTGTGACAATTTTATTTTAAATCAATTTTTTTACCACTAAAAATCCCAAATTGATATACCTATGATAAATTTACCCTATATTAGTTTTCATTAAATTGTATCATCAAATTGCTAAGTTGGATGGCATGTGACAATTAACGGGTGTATTCATTTGGGATTTTTACTTTCTGTTTGTTACATGTGTATTAGTTTGAGATTTTTGTGATATTAACCCCATTTAATAAAAAGTAATGGAGGATAAATTTGTCACGGATGTACCGATTTGGGATTTTTGATAATAAAAAAAATTAATTTTGAGTAAATTTGTCATAAGTATAGCAGTTTGAGGTTTTTGGTGGTCAAAAAAATAGTTATATGTAAATTTGTTATAGGTGTACCGATTTGAAATTTTTGTGGTCAAAAAATAGTTTAGAGTAAAGTTATCACTAGTGTACTAGTTTGAGATTTTTTGTGTCATTAATCCAAAAAAAAAAAAAGCTTTAGTAATGAAGTGACATAATTGCAATAGGTGTATGAATTTTTTTAATAATTCTCTCCACTTATTTTTCCCAAAATCAATTTCAGTGAACTGATTTGTCATTCATAGCAGGTAGTAGGCACAACACCGACCACGTGAGAGTATGTGGCCAAAGTTCTAAAGTGAACCCCTTTGGGTCTACTTTGTTGCGAATTTGTGAATATTGTAATTCCATTTCAATTTGAATGAAAGTAGTACCGTAGTTTCGACCACAAAAAAAATTGGGTGGGGTCAAGGGGAGTAGATTGCAACTAAACTCCAGAATATTTGAGGCAATCTTGCAAATATTGAAACATTGAGCGTGCAAATTGCGAGAACACTGAGAAATTAGGGGCGTAATTCTCCCGAAAAAAAGGACACGATCACGAAACGTGTTCACTAAGCTACGCGGGGCCGGATTAGCTTTTACTGCTTTAATAACAAAGTAGGCTCCCACCACTTCTTTAATTCTGAATGGTTTGGCCAATCGAACCTTTGTGTTGACTACGCATTGACCCAGTGATCGTCTTCCTCTGGCAGAGGCAGTGGAAGGGTCACACTGCAATCTTGACTTCAAAGAGCAACACGCCCCCGCTTCTCAGGTATTGCTTCGACGGACGTCGTTCTCTTCCCTTTGTCTCTCTTCTGTCCGTGGCTAGTACATGGGGCTGATGCTCAGTCCCTTTACTGCTTTTGGCGGATCCCTCGCTTATTCTCATTGTGGTTTGATTCCACCCAGCAAAAGAAAATGTGGGTCTGACGTTAAATTTGATTCTCGAGCTTCTTTTGAGAATTTCAGGAGTACTGTCTTTGATCATTGTTAAAGATGGTCATTTCCATTGAAGAACACATTTGGAGTATACCCTTTTTGTGTGGGGTTGATTGTGTTTCGCATTTGAGTTGATGTCATGAACATGAGAAATGCAGACTGCTGGTTCCTTTTTTTCTCTTGGGTTCCATGATGAGTTGATTCGTAATCCTCTAAATTCTGTTCATGGATAACAAAAAGTTTCTGCTCGTAATTAAAAAGGACTTAAAGCCGATTAGTTTCGATTACTCTTTTCTTGATGCTAATTTGCATTTTGGCTAGCAAAACAAGGCTGTTGTAGGGATTTGATTTTATCATAATATCATCTCCATCTTCCCCACTTTCTCCACCATCCTCACTTTCAGGAACCACTCTCCCACTCTCTCACATCCATCATGCACGCGAGTGATTTGTGCTCATCATACTAGAAGTTACAGTTATAAAAGCAAAAGGGACTGCAGTGGAAGGATTTTGTACATTTATGTTGGACAGCAGTTAATTTCAAGGAAATTTTCCTTTTCATTTGGTCAATTGCTACCCCAGAATTTTCCACAGAGCACTTTTACTTCGCAAATTTTCCTTGGAAAGAATGGAATTTGCTATTCTGCTAGGATGAGTGCCTAATGGTGCTATTGATTTGCCTCTCTTTGTTATGGACTAATTGCGATGGCCATCAATCCAGCAGCTTTGAGCTTCTCTTAGATGGAATGATCTGAAAAGCTGGTGCCATTGTGTTCGTTATACTTGTATCAAACATAGAAGATAACATTGCTGTGCAAGGCACAGGTTACATGTGTTATTTCATTTCTATGAGTTGTTCACATGCCCATCCACGACTCCCTCCCTATGTTTTAATTTCTACGTTACTGATCCGCAGTGATAAAAGATGAGTGCCGGCAGAGTATTGGAGCAAACACTTGGTGATATTCTTTCTGTAATCAAACCATCATGGGAGGACCAGATAGCTCGAAACCGTATTATTGAGGAGCTGCGAACTATTGTTCAGTCTATGGATATCTTTCGAGGTATTTTTGCTTCAGTTTAGTGGTGCAGGAAATTCTGCACTATGTGCATGCTTGTTCTGTGGATTTTACCATTCAAATGTACCTCAAAGCTTAAGTTCTCCCAAGGTTTTCCATCTCTATTTACTGTGTTGAAATGTTTATAATTCAAGTGTGAACCATCTCTGCAAGGCTTGCACTTCTTTGAAGTTGTACTATAGTTATCTATATAGGGTGTCTTCACATTCCCTGTAGCTTGGTTTTGAAATATAACATTGTAATTGTGCACTGAATAAAAACTCCTACTTGATAGTGCAACGAGTATTGAGTAGAATTTATATGTGTCACAAATACAGAATGCTGTGGCATTGAAGGTTAATGACATTGTTCAAACAGGTGCAACGGTGGAACCATTTGGATCATTTGTCTCTGGTCTTTTCACAAGATGGGGGGACTTGGACATCTCCATTGAGTTACCCAACGGTTCATATATCTCCTCTGCTGCAAGAGATCGGAAAAAGCTTATGTTGGGATTTTTGCAGTCGAGACTAATAGGTAAATATTATGTGCGTATATACTTTCAGAAAGTTTGCAGTTGTCTTGATTCTTGAATATGCATTTTTAAATTTTTCCATTTGTCAACAACTTGCAAAGGCAACAAGAAGTTTTTCAAGATTTCCAGGTTTATGGCAATTTCATTAATCTCTCATGATACTTCGCCCTGCTGTCCCCTCTCTCTCTCTCTCTCTATAATATTTACCAGCAAAACAAGACTTATTAGTTCAAATGGTCGACATTGGTTTGTAATATGAGAGACACTCGAGTTTATGACATTGGCCTTTGTATTTAGAGAGTGTAAGCGACAACAATTAACAATGGCACTTGACATCTTGTTGATTTTCTTCTCTATTCTATATGGTGAAAGGTGAAAGTTGCCAAGATAAGCTTAAATTGCTACTGTGGTGAGCGAGATGCTACAATGCACCAACATCAACAAGTCTTGGAATTTAAATGATAACTTTTAGGGGCATTGCCATTATGTACCTTCTGCAATTATGCTTTTGCACCTTTTCGAGTCTTACACCAAGTTTTCTGGCTTTGTACTAGTTTCTCTGTTACTTCTCACTGTTGTGCTTCTTGCACTTCTCTCTAATGCATCTTACACTTCGAAACCTTGCCTGGCCATTCATTTAAACGTGACATGTGAGATTCATTTACCACCTATTTATTTTAGCTTCACCCAAGAATCCAACAGCTTCATTTGCTAGGAGACAATTCAACAAGATAAACATCTCTGATGGCCAAATGTCTAGTATTCCATTTTACAGCATAAAACAATGTTTGGCAGGTCGATTTCAGAAGCTCCAATTCATCTCCAGTGCTAGAGTTCCAATAGTGAAGTTTGAGAGCAGAAGCATTTCCTGTGATGTTTCAGTTGACAATCTGTCGGGCCAGATGAAGTCCAAGCTCTTGTTATGGATCAAAGGCATAGACGCACGCTTTGGCGATATGGTCTTATTGGTCTGTTCTAAATAATACTGGATATAGATTGCTTACCTAAAGCAGGGCCAGATCCTATCTTATTACATGACACCGTTCTTTTGATAGGTTAAAGAATGGGCCAAGGCTCAGGAAATCAACAATTCAAAGTCTGGAAGCTTCAACTCATATAGTCTCACTTTACTGGTCATTTTTCATTTTCAGGTAAACCTTGTGGCAAATAACTTATTTAATGTAGAACTTGCTAATTCCTAATAGGTCTTGGGAGTGCACTATATAAGGCATGGACATCGTCGTCTCTGAGTCTGTAGCACCGGCTCGATTCTTTGCTCCTATTTAGAAGCTTCTTAATGAAAAAGAGATTAGATTAGAGGGATCTTACAGGATATTTATTGTCTTTGATTAATGAAAATTATTTGTTTTCTTTTCCTAGAGAAAGCAGAACCAATCTCTTTAGTTCAGTTACTTTTTATTTATCAGGATACTCTGTTCTTTCGGATTCATTAACAATTATGACCACTGGTTTGTTCAGATTTGTTTTGATGACTTGTGTTAATGGTTTCTTGCAGACTTGTGTGCCTGCAATTTTACCTCCTCTAAAAGATATATATGCAGGAGATATAGTTAACGATCTGCAAGGTACTTTTTTGTCATTGAAAGCATGTCTAGCTTTCCCTCTATAACACATGACTGCTGTTGTTTCATTATGGTTCTTAATCTCCAAAAGAGTCTAATCTTTCTACTTTTTCTTCTCTTCTACTCAATTGTCCTAGTGGGCTTTGTTATTTTATTATGGGAAAATGCCTCTCTCAATTTTCAAAAGTGGCATTTTACCTATGAACTCTTAAACTGTTTATATAAGAACTCCAGGTCAGCATATGTCGCTATTCTTTAAAAAAAAATAGAAAACAAAATGGAAGCTATTTGACCCTTAAGGTATTTCTTTACTTGGACCCTGAACATTCACTTGTCACGCTTTGCCCCTAAATGAGTTAAAAGTTGACAAAATAAGCTGACATCATGTGTCAGTGAAAAAATATGTTAGATTATTTAGTATGAACTTACATTTTGAAGATTAGGGATCCAAAATGCCACTACCGCCATAGTCCGAAGGCAATTCGCAGTTTCCCCTTTTCATGAGTACTTTCATGACCCCAAACATCCTCTTTTTCAAAGAATAACACTTTTCCTCTTGATTATATTATTCTCCTATAGCCTCAAATAACAAGATAAAACGTGCAAAGACCTGTTTTGAAGGTTGCTGTTTGCATGTTGGAGGTTTTAAGGTTTTGGTTAAGCCATTGTTTGCTATGGTTGGACTTATACGCCAACTATGAGACGGTACTGTGGCTAACTTGGTCAGCAAAATGTGGCAGGTATAAGAGCTGATGTAGTCCGGAAAATTACAGAAACTTGCACTGCTAACATAGCCAGATGGAAATCCAACAGATACAGGGCGGTTAACCAAAGTTCCTTGTCTGAGCTTTCAATTTCCTTCTTTTCTAAGGTAATATTTGATAATATTATTCCCCATGAAACTCTGTACGGTTCAGAAGATAAGAAAAATATCGTAGGATTGATATTTTGCGCTGCCTAAATTACTTCTTCATTCATCAGAAAATTATGTTTTTTCTGATGTTTTTGCTTTTTACCAATGGCTGATGCGATGTTAGTTCTTATGATGTATTGGACTATAACATGGAAACTTTGATATGCATTAATCCTTGTCTTATGCATTTCTTATGGCAGTTTTCGGACATTAGTCAGAAGGCTAGAGATCTAGGAATTTGCCCCTATACAGGAAAGTGGGAAGCACTAAGGAGCAATACGAGATGGTGACTTCAGACTCCTGCGATATTCGTAATTACCATTTTTCAATGTTTCTTTGTATAAGGAAAAAAAGAAAAGTAACACCAAGAGCTATTACTATCATTTCTTATTCATCATTTCTTTTTTGCTTTATTTTTATTTTTATTTTTTGGTCTTGTTCTGATTGGTTAGATTGAGGACCCATTTGAGCGACCGGAGAATGCTGCAAGAACTGTTAAAACAAGCCTTATGATGAAGATATCTGAAGCATTCGAGACAACTTATCAAAAAGTTTCATCAAACTACCAAACTGAGGATTCTTTGCTTCCGGAACTGGCCAGGCCACGCGTTTTGAAAGCTCTTGGGAGGACTCCTTCTAGAGCAGGGAGTTCCAGTGGCAACCGCAATAGGACGAACGGTTCAGTTGTTGCCTCGTCATCACAAGTGCTGCAGCAATTCCAGAACATGAGTCTGCAAAACCGTGGCATGGCCCAGAACAGCCAACCGCGCAGAAACACTGACCTGTTCTTTGACTTGTGAAAATCAAGATGAGTGGAAGGAAATTATTGAAGGGAAATGCTGGATGTCGGAAGACATGAAAGTAAGGCACCTTGCCACAGTTTCTTGAAATAGTTGCTTGCATCGAATGGTTGCTTAGCGTTGGAGGTATCTGCAATTTTCGATGTACTTTTGAACTTTCTCTAGCAGATTGCTTTGCGCTTTTCAGTTGGGATGACATGAATCCGGGCACATTTGTAAGCATTAAACGTTACCTAGGTCTTCTAAACATGGCTCTTGCACAGGAAGTGGACTTGTTTGTGTGCTGAGATGATTTTCTAGTCAAAGTTTGCTACCCATATCCATCTGAATTCAGTTTAGTGTGTTCAGGTTTTATCTCTAGTAAAGAAGGATCATTGTCATTCTCTTCTTCCTTGAAGGAACTGTACTCCCTTCACATGTATGAATTAAGTAAAATCCTAGTTTTCTTCCCTGAAATTATGCACGTTTTTCAATCAACTTCTTGAACTTTTCTTTTGTCTAATCAAGTCCTCGAACTTGCATATATTTTATAATCAAGTCCTTCGATATCAACTCTGATGAATCCGAGCTAAAATGGCTGTCGGGCCATGCTGAGTACGAAGTGGAAGAAGCTTCTTCCCCATTCCATATGTTCTATTATATCCTGTATGACTCATTTTTGTCATTCTCCTTTCCCTTTAAATCTTTACTGAAATTTAACATTGTAGTGATTAAACACAAAAAGAAAAGAAAAGCCCTCCTACGTATTCGATAATAGGAAACCATAATGTGCAAGTGTAGAAAATCTATATCTATTTGATTACTCAAGTAAATCAACGGCAGAAAATCATCTGTATTCGTTACGACAATCCATTATCTTGAAAATAGAAGTTTTTAATTTTCATAAGCATGAATATAGTTCCACGTAATTATAATTATTCCAGGTCAATGCAGGGAATCCGCTTTTAATAAAGCATTGTTGGATCGATCTAATGTCCTGTCACTTCTATTTAATTGATTTTTTTGGTTAAAATCTATTTAAGTAACTTATTCCTTTAACTTTGCAATGAATTCCTTGACGGGATAATTGTCCAAAAAGTCCTAAATATATTGTACTTTTGCGAATTCAATCATAAACCTTCCAATTTTGTCAATCGGGTCCTAAACATTTTCACACTTTATCAATTGAGTCCATTTGACCAATTTTAACTGAAAATTATAGATTTTGACACCGACTGTCTTATGTGGCATGGTCGATATTGATGTGGACAATTTTTAATAATATTCTAATATTTTTTTCGATTATATACTTTTTTTCCCTTTCTTCTTCCTTTGGCCGATGGTCGGTCACCAACTACAAGTGATGGTCGGCCACTGGATAGGACTAGGTGGGTTGGCATCGACTAGGTGAGGGTTGCCCTCACTCGCCACGGGCAAGGCCTGATGAGGGTTAACCTCGCCAAGGCCAAATTTGGCTAGGGGAGCCCTCGCCGCGGCTCGCCCTCAACCAGTCAAGTCTCGCCTATGGTCGGTGGCTAACCACGGCAAAAGGAAGAAGAAAGGGAAATAAAGGAAAAATCACAAAAATGTTACAACATCAATAAAATTATTCACATCAATATCGGTCGTGCCACATAAGATGATCGGTGTCTACGTCGGCGAATTCCGGACTAGATTGATCCAATAGAATCAACTGGTAAAATATGAAAAAGTTTAGGACTCAATTGACAAAAGTGCAATATGTTTAGGATTTTTTTCGACAATTCTGGGTTACTTGATATATCGATGATTTCTTGATGCTATCATTAAACGTACTTTTCTTTAACATAATCATAAAAAGAAAATCGTAAAATATGAATGATTCAAATATTCTAGTATAGCTATCATATTCATATCCTGTCACGCCTGATTCTAACTTATTGCCTTTAACTCATCACGTAGCCGCTCATGTAGATATATTTTTTTTTTTCAATTTTGTCCATTTTTAGCATTACAACGTTTAATAGGTATTCGACGTTGTTTAAACATAGGCATTGGTCGCCTACAAGTTGTCTGGACCGGCGATTTTTGACACGAATTAGCAAGTTTATGCACGATTATGTGATGAATCTGACAGTGACATGAATTGTGACTCTAACTTAATATGCATCAATCCTATGGCATAATTAACAAAAACATAGGATTTTTCTATGATAGAACTTGACAAGAATACAAAATTTGATAATAACATAAAACACCAATTGCTTCTCCAAGGGAAAAAGTACCACAAACGTTCTAAATATATTGTAATTGTGTTAATTTAGTTCTAAACCTTTCAATTATACCAATTTAGTCGTAAACCTTTTCATAATGTGTTAATTAAGTATTTCTAGTCAATTTTAACTGAAAATTACTGACATAGACAATTTTTACAAATTTTTCAAAAAATTGAATTGTTATTTTGACACCTTTTTTTCTTTATTTTTTTCTTTTCATTTTGGCTTCGCGTCAAGGCGCTCGTCCAAGGCCTCTGCGGCCCCGTTGGCCACGGTGGAGGGCACAAAGGCCATCGCAGGCCAAAATGAAAGGAAAAAATAAAGAAAAAATAAAAAAATATATAGCAAAAAAAGCAAAGAAAATAAAATGTAAGAACAAAAAATCGATGTATTTATTTAAATATTATTAGAAATATCCACGTTAGCATTGATTGTGCCATATAGGATGGCTGTCGTTCATGTCAACGATTTTCGGCCAAAATCTGTTGGATGGACTCGATTGACAAAATATAAAAGTATTTAGAACTAATGCTCCGTTTGTTTCGCGGAAAATATGGCCTTTTCGGAAAATGTTTTCCTTTTTTGATGTTTGGCAAAAACTTGAAAAAGTTCCGGAAAATATTTTCCGCTGTTTGGTAAGGAAAATTCGTCTTATTTTAAGTTCGAAGACTTGATTATATTAATTTTTTAATTAATGCCCTTCCGGGTACCAATTTCATGAAAAAAGCTCAATTTGGCAATTTCGATGAATTCTGACTTGAAGTTCAAAGGTGCAATTTTTTGGATTTTCTTTTTATGATTTTTTTTATATTTTGAAATTAAAAAATAAAGGAAAATTAAAGTGAATTGGTTCAAGGTTACCTTTCCGAATTTGAAACAATATCAAATCGATTCAATCCTACTTGCGGATAGGGTCGGCGATGGTGCGAACGGCGGTGTCTCAAACGAAGGAGCCTCACGGTTCATGGTGAGTTCCGGGGATACTTCGGGAATCTCAAATCAAAATCAATTTCGTATGTCAACTTATTGCACCCACGGAAATTGCCACCTTGCAAGGCGGGGGACTCGTAACCGTGCTCTCTATTGTGGCCGTGAAGTCTTCAATGAATTTCCGTGGCCTCAAAAGTCTCCCGTGATCAGAATCTGCGGGAAGAGTCGCCTGATTGTCGTCCTTGCTTAGTAAGGGAGCTCATGGGTGATCGCTATGAATCGTTTTCTCGGCGAATGCTCACCATCGGCCAAACTTGTGAAAATAGAGAGAATGGAGCTTCGCTTGGCCGTTAGTAAAAGTGCAAGAACAGAGGAAAAGAGATGCGCCTTTAATTTTTGTGGAAACAAATGAAGGTGGTCCTCGTTGACTACGCTGTGGAGGTCTCGCAGCGTCTCCTGGAGGCCACCCTTGGCGACGACTCGGAATCGACCTTTGAATGTCTCGTCGACCCACTCGTCGACGTCAACTGCGTCGGGGCGGTGAGCCTCAAAACCGGAAGGCCGACGTCATCCTGCGCGGCGAGTCCGCCGCCGAGCTTTGCATGGAGCACGAGAAGTTCGGGACGAACGTCACGACTTTGTTCCTCGCTATAGCTTTCCTTGCTCAAGGCCGGAGCCACCGGCTGTAGTCGTGATCGGCAACCCGCCGAGGGAGAGGAAGGAATATTAAAAAAAAAAAAGGATAAAAAAATAAAGAAAGTAATTAAAAAATAGATTTTATCTGAAAAATAAAAAATGAAATATTTGAATTTTGAAAAAATAAATAAAAAACGAAAAGAAAGCAAAAAAATAATTAAAAAGAAAAAAATAGTTGAAAGAGAGGAGGAATGAAAAGTGTGGAAAATGTTTTCCTCTTCTCAAAATGAGGAAATCATTTTCCTTAGTTTTAGAAGGTTTTTTTTTGTTGACCGGAAAATATTTTCCGTTGACTGCTCATTTTCTGCCCCAAACACCGGAAATTAGGGAAAATTTTTTCGAAAAAATATTTTCCGTGAAACAAACGGAGCCTAAATTAACACCATTAAGATTTGAAATTGAATTAGCACAATTGCAATAATTTTTCATTCTATAACGCACCTCCTCCCCTAGCCCCATCACTGATCCCACCCTCCACCTCTCTCTCTTCTCATGACACAGAACAATTCAATAACCAAAAGCAAGAGTGGTCCTCATAGGGTACCCAAAAAGGGCTTACCATAATCCGTCATATAACATGTGGAGATTCGTAAAAGGAGGAGTCATCTATGAAGAAACAAAACTTGATATGCACATGTTTTGTTTTCACAATAGCAACCGCAAATGTTTCGAGTTAAAAATCTTTTGGCCCAACACTTCCGTACGCCTGAAGATTGACATTCTCCCCCACCTGCTTCGGTTACAAAGCAAATCATATCAAATTATTGGCCTCACAAATCACGTCGCATGTACGGCGTCGTCCCACTGCTTTTGCAAGGCCCAAATTTTATTTTGCATGGGCCGGTCATTGATTGGTCCACACGAAATATTGGCTCAGCGAACCCTCAGCCATCCCCACCACTTAAAAATCCGGAGGTTTGCTGCTTGCTTAGGGGTTGGTGTGTTAACTCCATGTTTTACCTTCTATGTCCAATCGAGGAGAAGTCATGGAGGAGACACCCATCACACACACTAATCAACAAATATACCAAGCATTTGGTATCATATTACTCGAATTATGGTAGCATCAACAATAAAAAGATCATTCCTCTCTCCTGGGGTTTGTCTCTTCCCCTTTCCCCTAATCGGCCACACCTGTAGCAGACATATGAGGGCCCCTTGCCTTTTCTCTATCTCTCTATCTCCTCATCCTCGTGACTTTTTCATTAATTTCGCGAACGACATCGTCGACTTACTTTACAAAAGTGAAGAGTTTTGTCCCGCGAGCTCAAAAGTTCGAAGCGTGAACATTTTGGAAGAATTTTCTCTTTCGGATATGCTTTCTCTCAGACTCCGGTGCTTGCTCCATATAGTCGAGCACTCTGCAAGTTTACAAAGCTCCTTTGCTGCTACCTTTAGCGTTCAACTTATCGGAAAGTGATTTTGTAATCAACTTGTATATCGTTTGCAGATTATCTCTCCCGATTTAAAGTTAAATTTAGATTTGGGGTGCTATTATATTTAGGTCTAGAAATAAATTTGGAATTTTCAAAATGTTTTTGCATTTATTGAATCTATTATTGTTATTGTTATCTCTATACGGTGATGGTGCATGGACACCATAGCTAGGTGCATACCGCCTTTTGGCAAAATCGTAGCTATTGGAGAGAGAATCACGGATGTTGATGCAAGATTTAGTGATCAGCCATCGGTTGTACTTCAATGCTATGACAGATTCATCTAATGAGCAAGTCTCAAGTTGTATTGAGTTGATTTATCTTTTGAATTTATTTATTTTGTTAAATTTGCATCTTTATCTTGTGAAATGGAAATTTTTTTGTAACAAAAAAAAAAAAAAAAAGAATTATGGTAACATCAAGTTTCTCGGTTTTGCCAATTTATTTCTAAACTTTATCGCGGAATTCAAATGTTGCCCATATGGTCAATTTTAGTTGGAATGGAGTGCTATGCTGATGTTTAGGGATTGCTGTCGATTTCTAAGGTGAACAAGATATCGGGTGTTGAAGATGTTTACAAAATGGAAGGATCTTCAAATAAGATGAATATCTTAGAAGGACCTTAATTGAGGGTGAACAAACTAAGAAGAACGAGGATATTTGTTATGGCTTGGAGATACAAAGATCTGGTGAACGGTTAGATGGACCTGGTGATAGTAAATAAGCTTAGAACTGTGATATTCGTTGAATTTTGGAAGGACAGCACTTCTAAATGTGAACAGCTTGGTAGAGTCGCAATGCTTGGAAGGACTAGATGAAAGGTTAGGTACAGTGGGTTGTTATCGGAATAGCATATTATTGGCAAAGAGCAATTGTCTTGTAAGGATGAGGTGGAAGACTATGACAATATTGATGATCCTTGTGAGTTCGGTAATGATGAGGAATCAGTGGGGATGTTGATGTTCTTGAAAGTCTCTATATGCTGAAGAAGCAAAGAGGATCATTAGATGATTGATCGTAAGTTGACCACAAGGTTTTTTAGCGAACAACATCAACTAACTAGTAAAGATCCGCAAGTCTTGATTATGGGTAAGGGATCATGCCGACGTTTAGTCTTGAAAGGTGTTGGTCACTTAATCAACTATTCATACATTTAATCAAGAAAAATATAGCTATTACAAAGAGTGTGATGATATTGGTGGCCTATGTGTCTTTAGTGAAGATAAGGTACAAGGATGAGATCTTGACAAGAGGAAGAACAAGTCAAGGATGACGAGGCGTTCACAATGACTTGGAGGTACTATGATCAATCTATCATCAAGTTGCCATTTTTGGGAGCCGAGATATTCAAGAAAATCATTGGATAATTGATCACAAATTATCCAAACGGTTTTTCTCTAAACAACACCAACGAACCCAAAAATCAGTGGATGACGATTTTTATATCGATACTAGAACTGTCGACTCATTGGTGATGCTTGAACAATGAGCATGTGAGGATGTTTGTTGGCAAAAAGATTATATTTGTTTGCAGGTGGAAATGTGCAACGAATGATCAAAAAGTCTCTAGGGAAACAATGACAGAGCGTCATTAGAATTGTTAGAGCAATCGGCGTTAGAATAGTAGCCGTAGGACCTTCAACGGATCTATAACGGCTAGTTGATTTTTTGAAGCATCTCCAATGGGAAGATTGAAGATGACTATATAATAGAAGCCCTTCTAGGCCAAAATGTTGGAAATCATAATGTAGAATGCAAATATTTGCTCAGAGCTACTTTTTTTGTTGATGTTTCTTTGTTCTCTCTTCACTGTAGTGATCTTTTGGTATTGTTATCATAAGAAAGATCAAGTATGCAAGAGTAAGAGCAACGGCTAAGTTTTAATAATGTGACCTATCAAGTAAAAGGATCAATGCTTGCCAATTGTAACTTATTGAGCAGATTACTAGTGCATTCCAGCCCGACTTACGGTTGTTAATCTTGAAAGTGTATGTAGCTGTTAATAGAGTGTGTGTGCATATATACACCCACATACTCTCGCGCCTGGCTGTATTCCCTACATGCATAATGCTTCACAATCATTCATCATTTGACTAAAATGTAATAGATCACAACCGTTTAGCAAATCTCGGCTTAAACATACGGATGTGATTTTTTGTTCTTCGATCCAATGTTGAACAAGCATGGTGCCGAGGAGGGACAAGAGATTCACTATATCTACTTGGTGTGCTTTAGTTGTGCTTTTCAATATAAAATTTTATCCCTTGTGGACATTTGTAGAGATATATGCAAATAGAGCATAGGGTAATTTATCTAATCAACCATAGTCTAAGAATTAGGTAGTGTCATGGGCACTGAGTATGTGTCTAATCTCACACAACTCATAGCTAAATTAATGCATTGATAGAGAAGACTAATTAGGATGACGCGTTTTAAAGCCATGCGGGGCTCATTTGAGGCACAACTAGAGTAGAGGCGACAATCTCATAATAGCAGCTTGCTTGGTGAGGTTGCTCATATTGGTATTTGGGCCTAGGTCGAAAAATTGAGCGTTCTAGATATCTTTAACTGCACATCACCCTCTTTTAGGTTGTTGTACTTGTAATACGACTCCAATTGGATAGACTTTGTGTCTTTTTCGACCATCCTAATTGTGTTAAATGTACGTTTAGATCACTCGGTTGCATGTTTACCATTATGGCTTGTTAGGATTAAGCGCACAACCATAATGAAGTGAAGCGTAAAGCGAGAAAGAGAAATAGACATAAGATTTATCCTAATTTACTCTTAAAATAGGGTTACGTTCGGCGAATAATTCTACTATAATTAGCACATCGCGCTGCTCGTTACATTCTTTAATTACAAGAGAAAATTATTATATATATGTATAACAATAGTTATTCATAGGCTCAAACACAAGCTACAAATGAAAAAATATGGGTTTAAATTATAAAAGTTCTCTAGTATCTAGTGGGTGCTGCCTCCTTGAGATCCCTGCTTGGGCGGCTCCTCCGAACCCCGATCCATTCAACGATAAGTGAGACTCTCGTGCTTTCTTGTCGATAGGAAGTGAGACTCTTGTGCTTTCCTATCGATAAATAAGAAGGTTGATCCCCTAATCTTTAGAACGAAACTTGGGGGTGGGGGGGGGGGATTCTCTCCGAAAAGACGACATGAAACTTGTTCGCCAAGCAACGCTGCCCCATTGGCTT
This sequence comes from Rhodamnia argentea, assembly GCF_020921035.1. Lineage (NCBI taxonomy): Eukaryota > Viridiplantae > Streptophyta > Magnoliopsida > Myrtales > Myrtaceae > Rhodamnia > Rhodamnia argentea. The sequence goes on along the minus strand of NC_063157.1, from coordinate 17,679,838 downwards.
TACGGCTTTAATAATAAAGTAGCTTCATAATTCTTAATTCTGATGGGGTTTGGCCGATCCAATGGTTGTGCCCTTTCCTCTTTCTTTTGTCTATGGTCCACTACTTCGACAAGTGCTCGGTCCTCATATCGACAAAATGATCGTATTTGTATAAATGCTTAGTTTTATTTATTTAATAAAAAATAAATAATTTTAAAAATATATTCATAAAAATGACCATTTGTATCCTTAAAATTTATTTTTAAAAATTTTAATATATATATATATATAATTCCCGGATGGACGAGGAATACGTGAGAACAAACGTCAACGATGTAGGATCGGAGAGTGCCAGGAAAGTTTCTAGAGTATTCTAAAATGCTGAGCTGGAAAGGGCATAACGAAATGAGTTTGGAGGTATGAAGTGGAGAGAAAGTAGACATAATTCACATATTTGGGGGAATTTTCTTTTTTGGGGAAAAATCCAAAAAAAAGGCATGAAGTCCTTTTATTTTCTCAATAAGAGTCCCAAGTAGATCTTGTTTCAAATAAGAGCCTATAGTGGCATAGTATGTTTTAATTAAGTGCCTAAAGGGGCCATAGTATTTCAAAAAAGGGTCTGGCACGAAGGGTATTTTCGTCATCTCACTTTTTAATTTTTTATTCATTTTTTCTCTATTTTTTTTCCTTTTATTCTAATTTTTAATTTTTTTAAAAAAAAGGAAAAAAAAGCCACACGGGTGAGAGGGTTGTCCCTCCCGCTTATGGTCACCGACCCACCACTAGAGTGGGGTCAATTGGGGTGGCGAAGGCCAACGACCTTGTCGGTAATTAGCTAGGGCCTCTAGCCCTCACAAAAATGTCAAATCCAAGAGCGCACCTTCTCCACCTTCTTCTTCTTCTTCGGGCTTCATCCGCAACTCCTTGCGAGGAGTTCATCCCGGCCCTAGCCAACGAGGACAAGCTCGTGCAGAACTAGATCTACTTCATGCTCCCCAAGTTGAAGCTCTAGCACCGCTTAACGGCCTTGGACATGGCAGCCCTCGCCGTGAAGGCAAGCGTCATGACGCAGAAGGCATCGAAGCGGATCTCGCCCTTGCCGGCCTCGCTTGGGTGAGCCAAGGGCTAGCCTCGACCTTGCTCGGGTGAGGTGAGGGTGGCCCTCGCCGTGAAGGCGAGCATCGCAATGCATAAGGCGTCGAAGCGGATCTTGCCCTCGTCGGTCTTGCCGGGGTGAGCCAAGGGCTGGCCTCGACCTCGCTCGGGCGAGTCGAGGCCGAGCGAGGGCCTCCCTCGGCTCGCTCAGGCGAGCCCGCTACCGCCCTCGCTGGTGGCCAAGCACTGGTGAGCTAGGGCATAAATAAAAAGGAAAAAGGAAAAAGGAAAAAGGAAAAAAAGAAAGGAAAAAAAGAGAAAATGAAAAAAGTTTAAAAAAAAGGGAAAATGATTAAAATACCCATACTTAGGCCTTTTTTTGAAATAAAAAGGGCACTTTAGGTCTTTATTTGAAACAACGTCCACTTCGAGACTTTATTTGAGAAATCGAGAGCACTTCAGGCCTTTAAACGAAATTTTCCCTTCTTTTTTTATTCTTTTGGTCAGGGAGTCGAATCTCTTTGGCCGACTGGAAGTGATAGTCACCGACCTCCATTGTTGATCATCGCTAACTCCATTTTCCGCCATTGGTCACGGTTGGATCTTCGTCAGACTGCTTCTCTTTCTCTTCTCCACTGATGCTATTCTTAGAAACATTCGGAGTAGAGAATCTGAGAGAATAATTAGAAGAGTATTTGCAATCTTGATTTACTTCAGATAATCTAGTCTTAGCTCTCTAAGTGGCCTTAATTATTGAGAAATAGTGGGCCGCGATTATTTGGGAATTTTGAAGTGCTCGATGCTTCCAATAGAGAGACATTCCCGCACATGACATCGGATAATGGTATTGTTGTTGGATAACCTTCTTGAAGTGCAAACTTTGATGACAAAAATTTTAATGATTACCATTGAAATCTATATGGTCAGACCTTATTTTTACTTTTTTTATAAGCTTCGCCATTCTTTTTTTACTTTACTTTATTGTATTTGACATTGCTTCGATTAAAAAGATCTAAGGATCGCAGAAAGAGCGATCAACATCAGTTTTTTAAATATTTTTTTCAATATGCTATTTGTCCATATGGTGGTATTACTTACCATCCGTTTTACCTTAAACGTTTTAGTTTATCTCCTTATGGTGGTCTTACTTCATATCCTCAGTTTCCATCGGTTTCGGTAAGTCGTAGCAGAGGGGGGTAACGTCCGGCGAATGGCAATGGTCGAAGGTAATAGCCGATGGCAATGGTCATGTGATGAATATAGGAGATCGATTGTTAAGTATGTAGGTTCAATCTTTTGGTGTTCTGGTGTGATAAGCTCCGAGTGTTGATGTGCTGGCCTGGTACGTTGAGCTTTGATTTGGGTTTTGTGTGTTCTGGATTGGTACCGAGGGAGGCCACACGAAGAAGACAATGGGAGAGAGAAAAATAAATTAATTAGCAAATGGAAATGAAGGAAAGAAAAAAATAGAAACAAGTTTGATTAGCCTCAATGATCTTTGGGTTTGATTAGTTAATGGATTTGGGCTTAGCCAGGTTTGATGAATATAAGTCTATTTTGGTGGAGCTCATCACACAAATACAACAGTATACTGAACATATTTCACTATCGATAGCCTTAATCATCATCCAGGCCTCGGATTCAGCATCGACACTACGCCGACTGCCATTGGTAACCATGAGAATATGGAATGCAAGACAGAGAAAACGAAGATGTAGAGAATGCATTCGATCATTGAAATGACTTGAAAAAGCAATTGACGTGACTTTATCCAGGCCAATATACTTTCAGGAAAAGAAAAGACAAGCCTAATTTGCCCTGCCTTGAGTGTTTTAGAAGCATTTCATCATTGAATAGGTTATGCGTTGTCCAAAATACATACAAACATAACAGCCGAATAACCAAATTATCCACCGACAAAAAAAAAAAAAAAACCAAATTATCCTTTTTGATACAAAGTATAAGTTCTTCATTATCATTTTGCAGCTTATGTGCTAAATCCAAGTTGGTGTTTGGCTCTAGCTCCACGTACAAATGGTCACATTTTGTGATGCATGGCTACGAGTATATATATTATCATCCGCATGTTGGATGCTCTCATCTTTTGCGACATTTTTTTGCAGAAGAGTGAAATCTATGAAATCTAGGAAATTTAGACCCAAATTTAGGAAAATGAGATCAAACCAGCATAATCTAAGCTTCTTCTATTTTTAGGAATTTTCTAAATTTTTTGCGATCTTTTAAAAAAAAAATTCCAATTTTTTTCAATTTATTTTTATTTTTATTAGGTTGAGGGAAAAGTGACGAGAGAATTGAAATGGAAAAGAGAGAGTTATGAGACTTTATTCTATTTTGTGATTCTCCAAAGTGATTCTCTTTTTTAGAACCAATTTTTTTTTTGTTTTGTTTTGGATTTTGCTCTAAAACCGATTCTAAGAACAGAATCGAGAATCGAATAATTTACAATACCAAACAGGATTCTCATCTTTTTTTTGTTCTAAGGAGTAGAATCAAAGAACCAGAATAGTTTTCATGCAGGCTCTTAGTTTGTAGTTTTTGTTTCCACTGCATAAACTACATAAACGATACACAAAAGCCTATCTATAGGCATGGTCCACCGCCTAGAAAATTAAAGACAAACATAACCGCCTATAAACTACAAACTGGCTGGATACTCTTCTTGTTTAGTTTTTGACTTCAAAATGCGGACTACAACTTCCAGCTCATTTCCTTAACTTGGAGGTTTTCCTTTCTTGTCTTTTCTTCACCGCCTAAGACCGACTTCCCTTGCTCCTGCTTGTTGCATTTCTTTGTGGCCGACCTAGGACTTTCCAAAAATGGATCATATTTTAACGGTCCTCTACTCGACAATAACTTATCGATCCAAAAAAAAAAAAAAAAAAACTCAACATTACCTCAAAATCTGTCTTCCCCAATTGAGAGGGTTGCGACACCAAGCCCACTCGTTATTGCAAAGACTGGAAGCTGATGATAGTTTTGATTGAATGTTTCACACATTACTCTTTCTTGATGCTAATTTGTGTTTAGCTGGCAAAATGAGTGATGTAGAACAAATGGAGTGTGATTTTTTGAAAAAACATGATCGTCAGAAATCAGAGATTTCATTGATTTGGGATTGGCAACCTCGGATTGCGACCTCAGATTTGGTCAGTTAAAGCGAAACGACGTTATGATCAATACATATATCTTAGCTGTGACGTACAATGGATTTTCGTGTTTCGGAGTCATTTAGATAGGTTTTCGAGCAGTTTTCTATTTTAGGCAACTTTGCGATATATCCAATCGCGATATTTGATTTGAATTCTGTTGATTTAGATTTGATTCTTATTTGATTAGGATTAGATTTGATTCGTATTTAATTTCTTAAAGGGGTCCTATCTATATAAAGGACATTCACCCTATGTAATCGGATGTATTTTTCAATCAAATTTTCAGTATATCCCTTGGAAAGAGCTTCATGTTGCTATTCCTCTGCATCATTTGGTATCAGAGCAAGGTTTCTCCTGCGACGATGGCTAACAACGCTAATATCAATCACCCCGTAGCTGAAGGCCGTGTAAACGTGCTTATTACACGGGCTGAGTTCAACCAGTTCGTGGAGCAAAATGAATGGAGATTTCAAGAATTACTTGTCTCCATCCAGCGTTTATTCACAAATCCCATACCTGGTAATCTTCCGGCCTAACGTAACCAGGCTGTTCGAGTTTCGGATGTAGCTATGGAACGTGGGACAAATCCCCAATAAAGGCTAATATCAATCACCCCGTAGCTGAAGGCCGTGTAAACGTGCTTATTACACGGGCTGAGTTCAACCGGTTTGTGGAGCAAAATGAATGGAGGTTTCAAAAATTACTTGTCTCCATCTAGCGTTTATTCACAAATCCCATACCTAGTAATCTTCCGGCCTAACGTAACCAGGCTGTTCGAGTTTCGGAAGTAGCTATGGAACGTGGGACAAATCCCCAATAAAGGCTACCAGCCTATGTCGAGGATTCTAAAGACGAAGAAAAACATTTCCGGGATGAGCATGAATCTGTTCGTGGAGGCCGCCGATATGGGGAATTCCGGGATGACCATGTTCGTGGAGGTCGCCGACATGGGGGATGCCGACGAGATCCCGAGCAATACCAATTGAACGTTGATCTTCCAACCTTTAATGGTAATTTAAATATTGAAGATTTTATGGATTAGCTTTGGGAGGTTGAAAAATTCTTTGATGCCATGGAGATCGAAGAGGACCGCCAAGTAAAACTCGTAGCGTACAAGTTGAAGCGCGACACCTCGGCCTAGTGGGCGCAAAGGCAACTAACCCGACGCCGACAAGGAAAAGTTCCCATCCGAACGTGGAATCGGATGAAACAAATGTTGAAGGTACGGTTCCTCCCAACCGATTATGAACAATTATTGTTTCAGCAATTTCAGAATTGTAAGTAGCTGAACCGATCGGTCCAAGCCTATACGGAAGAGTTTCTCCGACTCTCCGCTTGCAAAAACCTAGTTGAGTCGGAAGCCCAACAAACCGCTAGGTACATCAACAGCTTGCGACTAAATATTCAGGATCGCATTTCTTTACACTGTGTGTCTTCTGTTGAGGATGCCCAACAGATGGCACGAGAGATTGAGATGCAATTGGAGAGGATGGATCCAACTACTCGGTCTAACAATTACTCCGGTCGTGGATCATTCGGAAGAGGGAGGCAATCGGACGTGTCGAGCTCTTCAAATCAGTAACACAGCTATACGAATCAAATTTCGGGGAGTACAACAGGACCATCGTCCAAGGAACTAGTCACTGCAAACAATCATAACTCCAATTTGAATTCCCAGAATCCTTATGCCAAACCGCAATCGATTAAGTGCTACAAGTGTAACGAATCGGGCCATCGTTCAAACGATTGTCCATGGCGGAAGATGGCCAATATAGTTGAGCACGATGATGACGTATATGAAGATGACCGGATGGATGAAGAAGAGGTGGAGGATGAAGAGGGCGAGCATGTTAATTGAGTCGTCCAACGATTATTACTCGCCCCGTGAAGAGAAGACACCCAACGAAATCATCTTTTTCGTAGTCCATGTACTATCAACGAAAAAGTCTACGATGTCATCATCGACAGCGAAAGCTATGAGAATATAGTGTTAAAGACCTTGGTGGATCACTTACAATTGAAAATAGTGTCGCATACCTCGCCTTATATAATCGGGTGGATTCGTAAGGGAGCCGAACTCAAGGTAAAGCAATTATATCATTTGCCTATGTCAATTGGGAAATCCTATTAGGATACTATTACTTGCGATGTTATGGAGATGGATGCATGCCATGTCTTGTTGGGACGACAATGGCAATATGATGTTGACATTACCTACCGGGCCCGAGAAAATACTTATTCTTTTGTGTGGAAAAAAGTAAAAATTACGTTGAAACCGAAGAACGATTCTCCCTAGATCCCAAAGAAGCAAGGTGCTGGTGTTATGCTAAATGCCCGTAAACATGAGGGAATGTACATGCTTGTGGAGAGGGGTGATGAACGAACTGTGGTTTGTATTCCCGAGGCTCTACAACCCCTATTGAAGGCATTCAACAATGTTATGCCGGAGGATTTGCACGATAGATTACCTCCTTTGAGGGATATCCAACATGAAATTGACTTTCTTCCAAGTGCAAGCCTCCCTAATTTATCGCATTATCGGATGAATCAGAAAGAGAATCAAATGCTACAAGACCAGGTGGGAGAGCTACTTGAACGGGCTTTTTTGCGCGAGAGCAAGAGCCCTTGTGCGATCCCCGCACTTCTCACGTCGAAGAAAGATAGAAGTATGCGTATGTGCATTGATAGCCACGCCACTAACCAGATTACTTTCAAGTATATATTTCCAATTCCTCAACTGGATGATATGCTTGAACGACTAGCTGGATCAAGTGTCTTCATGAAATTTGATCTATGTAGCGGATACCACCAAGTTCACATCCACCCTATTGACGAGTGGAAAACGGCTTTTAAAACGAGTGAAGGTTTGCATGAATGGCTTGTCATGCCGTTTGGCCAATGCACATAGCATTTTCATGTGTCCGATGACTCAAGTCCTCAAATCTTTTATTGGCAAATCCGTAATGGTTTTCTTTGATGACATTCTTATATACGGTCGAGATGATCGTCAACACATGGAACATTTAAGGGGTGTCTTGTTAGTCTTGCGGGCAGACCAACTGTACATTAATCTAAAGAAATGTAGCTTCATGATAGATCGACTTCTTTTCTTGGGATATATTGTGGGAGTAGAGGGCCTTCGGGTTGATGCTGAAAAGGTAGCTGTCATTCACGATTAGCCGGTTCCCAAGATCATTGGTGAGGCGCGCGGCTCCATGGGCTTGTGATATTCTACCGACGTTTCATTCGAAATTTCAGTTCTATTATAGCCCCAATCACTGAGTGCCTAAAGAAAGGAAAGTTTTATTGGGGCGATGAATCTGCAACCAGTTTTAAACTTATCAAAGAAAAGCTCTCCACAATGCCGATATTGATGCTCCCTAATTTTGAGAAGGTATTTGAACCGGATCGCGATGCTTCTGGTGTTGGAATTGGCACTTGTCCTTTCCCAAGAAGGCAAGCCTATTGCTTAATTTAGCGTGAAACTTAATGATGTTCGCAGGTGATGGTTTACGTATGAGTAGGAATACTATGCTCTAGTGCGAGCTATTAAGCATTAGCAACCCTATCTTTATCGGCATGAGTTTGTCCTTAACACCGATCATATGGCACCGAAGTATATAAAGAGTCAGAAGCATGTAAATTGAATGCATGCGCACCGGCTCTCTTTTTTGGAGCAATTCAACTTTGTGCTTCATCATAAGGCAGGCCACTTGAACAAGGTCGTGATAGACTCGGTCGACGTGCTGAAACACTTGTGACCATACGCACCGACATGGTAGGCTTTGACCATCTCCGTTCTCTTGATGAGGAGGATGACGATTTTCAAGATGTTTGGAAGCGGTGTTCGGCGACGGGTTCTCATGGAGACATGATAATTGAAGATAAGTACTTGTTCTTTGGTAATAAATTGTGCATTCCCCGTAGCACTTTGTGAGAACTAATTCGAGAACTTTATGGCGGCTCACTCGGAGGACACTTGGGAGAAGATAAGATTGTTACGTTGGCTGAAGAACGGTTCTATTGGCCTCAACCGAAGTGGGATGTTGGGCGATTTGTTCAAAAGTGCTACATTTGTCGGTACGCGAAGGGCCATTCTCAAAATACTGGTCTCTACACTCCTCTACCAATTCCTTCTGGTCCGTGGATCGATATTTCAATGGATTTCGTGTTGGGTCTTCCCCGAACCCAACGAGGCACGGATTATGTTTTCGTGGTGGTAAACAGGTTCACAAAGATGGCAGACTTCATTCCTTGCAGAATGACTTCTGATGCTTCATACACGGCAAGCTCATTCTTTCGTGAAGTAGTTCACGTACATGGTGTGCCCAAGACGATCACCTCCGATCGTGACACCAAGTTTTTGAGCCATTTTTGGAGGATTTTGTGGCATTTATTTGGGACAAATTTACAATATAGCATCTCCTTTCATCCCAAGGCCGACGGTCAAACTGAAGTCGTCAATCGGACCATGGCGGGATATCATTCGGTGCCTCTGTAGTGACACGCCAAAGTTGTAGGACCGATATCTTGCTCCTGTTGAGTTTGCTTTCAATAACATAGTTAATCGTTCCACTGGCAAATCACCATTTGAAGTCATTTATGGGCAAACTCCACAGCATACATTAGACCTTATACCTTTGCCTAAAGTCCCGGGGTATAATGTTACGGTTGAACATTTAGCAACAAAGTTGTAGGAGATACAAGATGGTGTGAAGCAACGTGTAGAAATTTCCACCGCTGCCTACAAAGCTGCTGCAGATAAACATTGCCGCTTCAAGTCATGGTCTACCTTCGCAAAGAATGATTTCCTGTTGGTATGTATAACAAGGTGAAGAGAAAGAAAGTTGGCCCCTACCGAATCATAAAGAAGATTAATGACAATGCTTATGTTGTTGATCTTCCCGGCGATCTTAACATCTCTCCGACATTCAATGTTGCCGACCTTTTCGAGTATCATTCTCTAGAGACTCCCCTTTATCCCGATCATACCTTGAGGACGAGTTTTTCTGAAGAGTAGGAGAATGATATAGAACAACCGGCATGTGATTTTTAGAAAAACGTGATCGTCCGAAATCTGGTAGATGTCACCGATTTGGGGCTGGCGAGCTCGGATTGCGCTCAAATTTGGTTGGTTGAAGCGAAACGACCTTCTGATCAATACTTACACTTGGGCTGTGTCGTACAATGGATTTTCGCGTTTAGGAGTCGTTTAGATAGGTTTTCGACAGTTTTTCTATTTTAGGCAACTTTGCAATATATCCGATTGCTATATTTGATTTGAATTCTGTTGATTTAGATTTGATTCTTATTTGATTAGTATTAGATTTGATTCATATTTAATTTCTTAAAGGGGTCCTATCTATATAAAGGACGCCCACCCTATGTAATCAGATATATTTTTCAATCAATTTTTTAGTATACCCCTTGGAAAGAGCTTCCTGTTACTATTCCTCCGCGTCATTTGGTATCGGAGCAAGGTTTCTCCTATGACGATGGTTAATAACGCCAATATCAATCACCCCGTAGGCGAGGGCCGTATGAACAACCCGATTACGCGGGCTGAGTTCAACCAATTCGTGGAGCAAAATGAACGGAGGTTTCAAGAATTCCTTGTTACCATCCAGCGTTTGTCCACAAATCCCATACACGGTAATCTTCTAGTCGAACGTGACTAGGCCATTCGAGTTCCGGAAGTAGCTATAGAACGTGGGGCAAATCTCCGACAAAGGCAACCAGCCTATGTTGAGGATTACGAAGAAGAAGAAAAAGAAGGAGATTTCCAGGACAAGCATGAACTTGTTCGTGGAGGCTGCCGACATGGGGAATTCCAAGATGACCATGTTCGTGGGGGTCGCCAACATAGGGGATACTGACGAGATCCTGAGCAATACCAATTGAAAGTTGATCTTCCATCCTTCAATGGTAATTTAAATATTGAAGATTTTCTTGATTAGCTTTGGGAGGTTGAAAAATTCTTCGATGCCATGGAGATCGAAGAGGATCGCCAAGTAAAACTCATAGCATATAAGTTGAAGGGCGGCGCCTCGGCCTAGTGGGAGCATACGCAACTAACTTGATGTCAACAAGGAAGAGCTCCCATCCGAACGTGGAATCGGATGAAACAAATGTTGAAGGTACGGTTCCTCCCAACTAATTATGAACAATTATTGTTTCAGCAATTTCAGAATTGCAAGCAGCTAACCGATCGGTTCGAGCCTATACGGAAGAGTTTTTTCGACTTTACGCCCGCAACAACCAAGGCGAGTCGGAAGCCCAACAAACCACTAGGTACATCAACGGCTTGCGACTAAATATTCGGGATCGCCTTTCTTTACACCGTGTGTTTTCTGTTGAGGATGCCCAAGAGATGGCATGAAAGATTGAGATGCAACTGGAGAAGACGAGTCCAACTACTCGGGCTAACAATTACTTTGGTCGTGGATCGTTCGGAAGAGGAAGGCAATTAGACGTGTCGAGCTCTTCAAATCAGCAACCCGGCGATACGAACCGAATTTCGAGGAGTACAACGGGGCCATCGTCCAAGGAACTAGTTGGTGCAAACAATCGTAACTCCAATATGAATTCCCAGAAGCCTTATGCCATACCGCCATCGATTAAGTGCTACAAGTGTAACGAACGGGGCCATCATTCAAGCGATTGTCCACAACGGAAGATGGTTAATATAGTTGAGCACGATGACTACGTATATGAAGACGACTGGGTAGATGAAGAAGAGGATGAGGATGAGGAGGGCGAGCATGTTAATTGCGTCGTCCGAAGATTATTACTCGCCTCGCAAAGAAAAGTCACCCAACGAAATCTGCTTTTTCGTAGTTGATGTATTGTCAACAGAAAAGTCCGTGATATCATCATAGACAGCGGAAGCTTTGAGAATATAGTGTTAAAGACCTTGGTGGATCACTTACAATTGAAAATAGTGTCGCATCCCTCCCCTTATACAATCGGGTGGATTCGTAAGGGAGCCGAACTCAAGGTAAAGCAATTATATCGTTTGCCTATGTCAATTGGGAAATCCTATATGGATACTATTACTTGCGATGTTATGGAGATGGATGCACGCCATCTCTTGCTGGGATGACCATGGCAATATGATGTTGACATCACTTACCGGGCCCGAGAGAATACTTATTCTTTTGTGTGAAAAAAGTAAAAATTACGTTGAAATCGAAGAACGATTCTCCCCGGATCCCGAAGAAGCAAGGTGTTGATGTTATGCTAAATGTTCGTAAACGGGAGGGAATGTACATGCTTGTGGATAGGGGTGATGAACGAATTGTGGTTTGTATTCCCGAGGCTCTACAACCCTTGTTGAAGGCATTCAGCGATGTTATGCCGGAGGATTTGCCCGATGGATTACCTCCTTTGAGGGATATCCAACATGAGATTGACTTTCTTCCAGGTGCAAGCCTCCCTAATTTATCGCATTATCCGATGAATCTAAAGGAGAATCAAATGCTACAAGACCAGGTGGGAGAGCTGCTTCGAAAGGGTTTTTTGCGCGAGAGCAAGAGCCCTTGTGCCGTCCCTGCACTTCTCACGCCAAAGAAAGAAGGAAGTATGCGTATGTGCATTGATAGCCGTGCCATTAACTGGATTACTGTCAAGTGTAGATTTCCAATTCCTCAACCGTATGATATGCTTGATCGACTAGTTAGATCGAGGCTCTTCACGAAACTTGATCTACGTAGCGGATACCACCAAGTTCGCATCCGCCCTGGTGATGAGTGGAAGACAGCTTTTAAAATGAGTGAAGGTTTGTATGAATGGCTTGTCATGCCGTTTGGACTCACCAACGCACCTAGCACTTTCATGCGTCTGATGACTCAAGTCCTCAAATCTTTTATTGGCAAATCCGTAGTGGCTTTCTTTGATGACATCCTTATATATAGTTAAGATGATCGTCAACACGTGGAGCAATTAATGGACTTTTCGTTAGCCTTGCGGGCAGACCAACTATACATTAATATAAAGAAATGTAGCTTCATGACAGATCGACTTCTTTTCTTGGGGTATATTGTGGGAGCGGAGGAGGGCCTTCAGGTTAATGCAGAAAAGGTAGCTGTCATTCGCGATTGGCTAGTTCCCAAGATCATTGGTGAGGCGCGCGACTTCCATGGGCCTGCGACATTCTATCGACGTTTCATTCGAAATTTCATTACCATTATGGCCCTAATCACCGAGTACCTAAAGAAAGGAAAGTTTTATTAGGGTGATGAAGCTGCGACCAGTTTTAAACTCATCAAAGAAAAGCTCTCCATGGCGCCAATATTGATGCTCCTTGATTTTGAGAAGGTATTTAAATTGGACTGCGATGCTTCTGGTGTTGGAATTGGCCCTGTCCTTTCCCAAGAAGGTAAGCCTATTGCCTATTTTAGCGAGAAACTTAATGATGTCCGCGAGTGATGGTCTACGTATGAGCAAGAATACTACGTTGTGGTGCAAGCTATTAAGCATTGACAACTCTATCTTTATTAGCATGAGTTTGTCCTTAACACCGATCATCAGGCACCGAAGTATATAAAGAGTCAGAAGCATGTAAAGCGAATGCATGCGCGCTGGGTCTCTTTTTTGGAGCAATTCAACTTTGTGCTTCGTCGTAAGGCGGGCCACTTGAACAAGGTCGCGGATGCAATCAGCCGACGTGCTGAAACACTTGTGACCATGGGCACCGACATGGTAAGCTTTGGCCATCTTTGTTCTCTTTATGAGGAGGATGACGATTTCCAAGATGTTTGGAAGCGGTGTTCGACGACAGGTTCTCATGGAGACATGATAATTGAAGATAAGTACTTGTTCTTTGGTAATAAATTGTGCATTCCCCGTAGCTCTTTGCGAGAACAACTCATTCGAGAACGTCATGGAGGCTTACTCGGAGGATACTTGGGAGGAGATTAGACTGTTGCGTTGGTTGAAGTGCGGTTCTATTGGCCTCAATTGAAGCGGGATGTTGGGCGATTTGTTCAAAAGTGCTACATTTGTCGGACTACCAGGGTCATTCTCAAAACACTGGTTTATACACTCCTCTACCAATTCCTTCGGGTCCGAGGATATTTCAATGGATTTCATGTTGGGTCTTCCTCGAACCCAACGAGGTATGGATTCTGTTTTTGTGGTGGTAGATAGGTTCACAAAGATGGCACACTTCATTCCTTGCAAAAAGACTTCTGATGCTTCACACGTGGCAAGCTTATTCTTTTGTGAAGTAGTTTGCCTACATGGTATGCCCAAGACGATCACCTCCGATCGTGACACCAAGTTTATGAGCCATTTTTGGAGGACTTTGTGGCATTTATTTAGGACGGATTTAAAATATAGCATCTCCTTTCATCCCTAGGCCGATAGTCGGGCCCAAGTCGTCAACCGGACCACGGCAGATATCATTCGGTGCCTCTGTAGTGACATGCCAAAGCAATGGGACCGATATCTTGCTCCTGCTGAGTTTGCTTTCAATAATACGGTTGCTCGTTCCACTAGCAAATCACCATTTGAAGTCATTTATGGGCGAACTCCACAGCATACATTAGAACTTATACCTTTGCCTAAAGTCCCAAGGTATAATGTTACGGCTGAACATTTAGCAACAAAGTTTTGAGGAGATACAAGATGGTGTGAAGCAATGTGAAGAAATTTCCACCGCTACCTACAAAGTTGCTGCAGATAAACATCGCTACTTGAGGGTATTTGATGTGGGTGATGAAGTCATGGTCTACCTTCGCAAAGAACGTTTTCCTGTTGGTACGTATAACAAGCAGTAGCGAAAGAAAGTTGGCCCCCGCCAAATCATAAAGAAGATTAATGATAATGCTTATGTTGTTGATCTTGCTGGTGATTTAACATCTCTCCGACATTCAATGTTGCTGACCTTTTCGAGTATCATTCTCTAGTGACTCCCTTTTATCCCGATCATACCTCGAGGATGAGTTCTTCCGAAGAGGAGGAGAATGATGTAGAACAATTGGCGTGTGATTTTTTGGAAAAACGTAATTTTCAGAAATGAGGTAGATTTCACTGATTTGGCGTTGGTGACCTCGGATTGCGCTCTAATTTGGTCCGTTGAAGAGAAATGACCTTCTGATCAATACTCACAGCTTTTCCGTGATGTACGATGGATTTTCGCATTTCGGAGTCGTTTAGATAGGTTTTTGAGTAGTTTTATGTTTTAGGCAACTTTGCGATATATCCAATCGCGATATTTGATTTGAATTTTGTTGATTTAGATTTGATTCTTATTTGATTAGGATTAGATTTGATTCGTATTTAATTTCTTAAAGGGGTCCTATCTGTATAAAGGACACCCACCCTATGTAATTGGATATATTTTTCAATCGGTTTTTCAAGATATCCCTTGGAAAGAGCTTCTTGTTACTATTCCTCTGCGTTAATGAGGTTGTAGCTGTCATTTTGATGGATAAATTACCTTTGTAATGCCATTTTCTCCATCATCCCCACTTTCTTCACCATCCTCTCTTTCAAGAACCACTCTCCCACTCTCTCACATCAATCATGCACATGAGTGATTTGTGCTCATCATGCTAGCATTTACAATTATCAAAAGCAAAAGGGACTGCAGTTGAAGGATTTTGTACATTATATGTTAGACAATAATTAATTTCCAATAAATTCTCTTTTCATGTAGTCGATGGTTGCTTTTGAGTGGTCCAGAGAGCACTTTCACTTTGAAAATTTTCCTTGGAGAATGAAATTCCCTATACTTCTTGGATGACTGCCTATTGGTATTATTGATTTGCTGCTCTTTGTTATGCCATGAAACCAGCAGCTTTGAGCTTCTCTTGGATGGAATGATATGAAAAACTAGTGCCATTGTGTTCATTTTACTTGTATCGAAGATAAAAGACATGAACATTGCTGTGCAAGGCATAGGGTATATGTGTTATTCCATTTCTTTGAGTAGTTCTCATGCCCATCCTCACCTCCCGCCACATGTTTAAACTTCTTGTTACTGATTTATAGGTAGAGTAATGGAGCAAACACTGGATGATATTCTTTCTGCAATTAAACCATCACCGGAGGACATGATAGCTCAAAACCAAATTATCGACGAGCCGTGAACTAGTGTTCATTCTATGGACATTTTTCGAGGTATGCTTGCTTCAATGTAGTGGGACGGTGTGTTTTATGGTTGTTGGGGTATAGCTTGTGTCCTCTCGCAGGAAATTATGCACCATGTGCATGCTTGTTCTCCAGATTTTACCATTCAAAATGTATCTCAGAGCTTAAGTTCTCCCTAGGTTTTCCATTTCCGTTCAACTATATTCAATCTTTGTATTTGGAAGTGTAGCTGTGGTGACCTAAACTTGGGCTAACCGATTATCGGGTTAATTAAATCAACTAACCTAATTCGGACCCTCCCAAATCATACCGAATTGCAACTTAGGTTTAATTCATGAAAAAATTATTTAATTGGAGCCGCCACTAATCGTTTACGGTAGGTTGATTAGGAACCTATATAAAATAGCGGGAGGAGTATTTTATTCCTACGAACTAGAGAAAGTGAGTTCGGGGACTTGGTTACGCTAATTGGAAAAATTAACGCCCTTTCCATATCAATTTTCATGCAAAAAGCCCTTTTCGATTGATCGAAATGAATTTAATGATTAATTGAAAAAAAAAATGGAACTGTATGATATGCGAAAAAAGGATTTGATTTTTTTGTGTTTTTTCAGCAAAATAAAACAACCAAAAGTTTGAACAAAAATAAACAAAAATGCACATAATATACCTTTTAATTCCGAATTTTCTAATAAATTCACTCATTTCCAAAGATTTGGGCTATAGCAGAATTTTATCACCTACATCCTCGAAGATTCGAGCCAGTATGTGGATAAACGTATAGAATAACATCATCCCTTTTCCCAAAGGGCAAAACACAAAAATTCTATACTAAATTACAATCCCATTCCATAAGATCATGATCAAGGCATGCAATTTATTTTCCGTGGGAGCATATATTATGGGCATGCTTGTTTATGATTGTGCAAACTTTATAACAACCAAGCAATCAAACAAAATGACAAAAATAAAATAAAAATAAGTCAATTAATTTAAATTTTTAAAAATTAAAAGGGTTGGCCAAAAATATTAGAGTAGGGTCCACCTTTCCTCATCCAAAATTTGATGCAATTTGAGAAAATTATCTTTAAGGTTTGAAAATTAAGCTTCAGATAATTCTTAAAAATAAGATAAACATCAAATCTAGATCAAACCTTATCCACAAGATTAGATATTCACTCAAACCACAAAAGATAAGATCAGATAAGGCATCCAACTAACTCACATATTAGAGATAAACATTCAAAGCTAAGAATAATCCATAGCAAATCCGATATTATCCAATTCAAATGTTTTCAAAGATTAGATAGAGTTTAGGCTAATAAACCTCATCCACCACATAGAGATAATATCAAATAACCGAGGATAATGTCGATTAACTAATCCTAGATAAAATTCAAAGCATGGATCATCCACGAGCATAGAGTAATTCGGCCAAGTGTGACATGTGTGCCGAATGTCATTATCCAATTCACCAAAAATTCAACCTTTTCCGATTCGATTTAGATCATAGAAAAATGTTGACCAATTTTAGCTTTGAGAAAAGAGTTTTTCCAACCAAATTACATCGATTCTCGAGATTATTCAAGCAATTTCTATGATTAAACCGAATTTACTCAATAAGGTCAGAATTTTTACGTGGCAAATATCAATTTTCGGTTCTAGCACGAATTTGATAGAAAAAGCTTGAACTTCTCAATTTTTAATTGCAAATCAAATATGTTCATCAAGGTATTGGGACATCTATGCAAGCTTCCAAGTAAATGAGCATGAATTGCAATCCAAAAGTTGAGAGATTCACCTTTTTTCAAGCTAAATTTGCAGCACGTACAACCTGAGATTTTCATCCAAAACTATCACTTTTTGAGCTCGATTTGCTGCCAAAATACTATAAACAGCCTAACACAAGTAGTAATAAGGTTAGACTTTCAAAATTGGTAAAACAGGGGCTGATCAACCTGAATATGTGGCTGGAACAATGGTGCAAAAGGCTGTGACGGGATTCTTGTCCTGGTTATTTGCGGCAGCTCACAAATCCTTCAAAGACGAGAAACAACAGCTCTTTGTGGCGCCAAGATGAGGCAAGGATGATGGATAGCACTTCGGTTGAATGAAGAGCAGATGGCGCAATGATGGTGACCGCAACCCGAGTGGACACGGCTGGGATTCTACCACCTCAAAGGAGACCACCAACGGGAGCAGAAATAAAGACACGAGCAAGAACAGAAGTAGCTTCAAGCACGCGTCGCTGGTGGTAAAAAGTGCCGTCGATGCAAGAGCTTCGGCCAAGGAAGAACCGAACACATGCCTCTCTCTCTTTGTTCTGAATTTTCTTAACTGAATATATTAGAGAATGCCCCTCATCCTCTCTTGTGTAAGCCAAGGTCTCGTATATATAGAGCTTCAATTAAGCAATCCTAGTTGGAGTAGGAGTTGCCGTGGACCATCGGATTTGTAATCCTAGCTAGAGTAGGATTCAATGATAACCGTTGGATCAAATTTTTTGATCCCGGAAGAGTCTTGATCCGGCAAAACTCTTTGTTATTCTCAGCTAGATAGGGATAGAGTTTTAGTGCCTTAAAATCCTAATATCTTGTTAAGATAAGACTCTTTTAATAAATTCTGAATTTTGATCTTTAAAGAGTCATAATCAATTAAAATACTAAGAATTTTTTGCCAAATGGAGCTCCATATGAGTTGGCCAAAATTCCTAAGCTCTTATGGGCTTATTTCATGATTTCGGGCCTAATCGGACCTTAATTAATCAAATGGATAATTACCTAAGGGCCTTACATAATTATAAGAGCTAAAATGGGCTAGTTTGAAATCGAATTGAGGACCAAACCCATCATGGAATTTTGGCCAGCCCTTGTAATGCCTTAGTCAAATTTGTCTTGATCAAACTATGGGCTCATAGTACATTCTCAGATTCCAATTAAGGATTTTTTTCTAAATAATGGACATTTAACTGAAAGCCTTATTTAAATAATTAAGCTTGAATGAATTAAAATGGGCTTGAAACCAGGTTCAATTTGCTTAATAAATTCGGCACATCTGTTTTGTGCTTGGTTGAAAATTTCAAACTGTGTTTGGTCCAAATGCCTTCCAAATTAAGCTCAATTGACTCACCTCTGGCCTGAATGCATTGATATGCACGATCGATGAAAAATAGATATGTAATGCATGAGAATTTTATTTTTGATGAGAACTATGACTAGTTCTCATTTTTTTTGCTTGAAATGAATGATTTTTTGAAAAATAAAATTTAGGTATTAACAGTGACCCATCTTTGGAAGGCTTACACTTCTCTTACTTGATGCCTGTGTAATGAGTACTGAGTAGATTTTGAATGTGTCACAAATATAGAATGTTGTGGCATTGGAGATTTTTGACATTGTTCAAACAGGTGCGATTGTGGAACCATTTGGATCATTCGTCTATGGTCTTTTCACTAGATGGAGGGACTTGGACATCTCCATTGACATACCTAACGATTCAGACATCTCCTCAACAGCAAACAAGAAGCGGAAAAACCATATGTTGGCAATTTTACGGTTGATACTTCGAGCCATCGGTAATATTATGTGCATATATATTTTCGGAAGGATTGTAGTTCTCTCATTTCTAAACATGCGTTTTTTAAGTTTTTTCCATTTGTCCCTATTGGTGCGTGGGACTTATGGTGTCCGTCCATGCGGGCAATCACCTGTCCACTAGCGATTAACCGCTATTTGAAACATGATATGTCACATTTCTTCAAATGACGTAAAAACTGCTGCTCTCTCTCCTCCCGTTTTAGTCTGTCACATTCAAGAAGATAAAAATGACGTATGCTCTCTCCCAACTCACTGTTGATTGGCATTCAACATGAAGGAACGTTCGAGATCGCAAAGACACACTTAATCCGTGACAATTAAGATATGTCCTCGTGATGTACCCGCTTCGATCAATGATTCAAGTGATCCATTGGGCATGTTTCCGCAAATTGAATGTATAGATAGAATGGGCTTCATATTCCCACATTGGTATTAGAGCGTGATTACTTGTTTCCAAATTGTTTTTCCCGATGATTTCGTATTATTGAGTGATTTTAGACCTAATTGCGATGTTATTGTTTGTTCGTGATTGTTTGATTTCTGTTCATAAAAAATGGTTTTTGGATATATAGATGGAACGGGCTTGCCGAGACGACCTTTTTGAGTCGTCGTACGTCGCGAGACGACGCCGGCAGCCGCTGTATGCGCGTCACGCGCCATGACAAAGCGGAGTCCCTCGAGGCCACGACATTTTTGTTGATCTTTTGTCACTTTTAGTTAAAAAAAAATTAGGTTTGTATATACCATCAGAATCGTATTGACGAGATGAGAATTTTGGTGGATGTATGGGCGCCGAAGGAGGCCGGACGGTAGCTCACGTGCCGATAGGTGCTGGCGGGGATCTTGTGTTTGCGACCCATGCACCACGTATGCTGCATGTAGGTGAAATGTCGCTCGTGTGGCTGTCATCGGTGAGTACGAAACACGTGAGCCATAGCCCTTTGGGCGACGTCGGCGGACCGGGTTCGTCCCGACTCGCCCGGTCCACGCCGTGACCCGAGTTTGACCGTTGACCCGTTAACCGACCGTTGACCCCAAAAAAAAGCAATCAACCTACATAGGCTTGTTTAATACCTAGCTTTGCATGTTTTTGGTTACAATATGTTTGTAATAATTACATGATTGATGGATTTTAGTAATCCTCTTTGTTCTGCATTCGTTACGGGAACAATGCCATCAAGACCAGGCCCCGTGACTACACGACTAAGGGGAAGTACGATAACACCTAGAAGGCCAAGAACAGATGAGCAAAGATAAGTCCTGAATGAAAAGGTTGGTCGATTGGGCCGTTATAGATGGGCTAATATATGTGACATTATAACCCATGTAAAGAGGGTCAACAGCATGCTCCAAGAGATCATATGGGAAGAACATGAAGTATCATCTATGGATGCCTTTTTGTACACCGAGGAACTCTATGCTTGAGGAATGGCATGAATTGCTCACTCGTGCAATAATTGAGCGTGACACATAAGAATTACGTGCTACATTTCTCGCACGAATACATGAAGATCATGGCGGTGAAGACATCATCGCTTGGGATGAACAGATCTTTGCATAGACAGTATGCACCTTGGCGTATCAACGAGAGGTTCTCGAAGGGTTATCCGAGGGCACCGATATGGGTTCCCAATATAATAGAACATCCCCTAGAGATCTTGAATCATCATTTCCTTGTAGGAATGAAATAACATGGGTTGAAGTTGGAACCGGAAAAAGAATCAAAATGCATTATTACATATGAGTTTGTTTCTATGTTAGTCTCATTTCATAGTATGTCTAGGAAATCTTTTTTTAGGAATTTTTGTTGTTGAATTAGTGTTCTTTGAGAATATTATGTTTGTTGGATATTCTGTTTTGGAATATGGAATATGATTATTTAATGCAATATCTTATCTCGCACATAATTTTTTTAAATATTTTTGTGTGGGAGTGTTCATGAGTTTTAGTAACTTTACATGAACATAAAAGGAATTATTGTATTAATGTTAGTTTTAGATTAGAATTCTTAGAAGATGATGGGGAACTTAGTAAACCGTCGATTTTAGGGTCTCTTGTGAGATCGTATGTTAATACAATTAAAATGCATAAATATGATGCATTTGTTGCATTCAAATAAACTTAATGATTCGTGAAAAATGTTTAAATTACCTTATAGTCAAATACAATGGCAACGGCTTCAAAGAACATTGTGATCGAGCTCAATAAGAACGAGAAGTTAAATGGTGAAAATTATGAGATTTGGAATATGAAAATCTAGTATGTACTAGAAGAGCTAGAGGCACTAGAAGCTCTTAACCCGATCATGATTGAGCCGGATGATGGAATTACTGCACAACATAGGAGAGATAAGGAAGCATTCGCTGCTTGGAAGAAAAACAACTCAACTGCTCGCATTACGTTGTTGAGCAGCATGGACAATGATATCATGCGAGAGTTCATACAGCATGAGAATGTGAAAGATATGTGGGACGCCTTAAAGGCTAGATTTGGACAAACTTCTATCACTAAGCCGAGACATCCGACACATATAAGATGCCACATGGGCATAATATGAAGCAGCATTTGAGAAAAATGTCAAACATGATTAGTGAGCTAAATGATGTTGGTCATATATTATCTAATGAATAACAGGTGCGGGTAGTGATCTGCTCTTTGTCCCATAACTAGAAACACATGAAAGTTAACCCGACTCACAATGAGAATGTCAATACCTTCGAGGATGCTATATGCCTCTTGGAGCTAGAGAAGGGCTTCCGTCAAGCAGCTAAGATACAATTTGATGTATATTTTGCTAGCTCTAGCTCACATGGAGCTTCGGGCTCCAAGCGCAAGTATTTTGGCGGGTTCATGAAGAAGACAGGTAAAGGAGTGGAACCATCTGGCAAGAAATCGAAGTTTGAGAAACATAGAAAAGGGAAACGGCCCATGAAGAAAACCATTTCAAGGATGAAATGTTACAACTGTGGCAAGAAGGGTCACTTCACTCGCAACCGTGGCGAGCCGAAGAAGGTAGAAACCCTTTATACATTTGAAAGTGTTAGTTTTGTATCAAGTTCGACATTTTTAACTGAATCTCATCCTTTGTAGATTGTAGACTCGGGCGCTACAAATGATGTAACCAGAGATAGAAGTACTTTTGTGGAATTTCGACGAATTCCAAGAAGACTGAGATGAATCTATGTAGGAAATAATTCCAGAGTGAAAGTTAAAGGAATTGGCACTGGCAACTCATCATGCGTGGTGGATGCACTTTATTCTTGCATGATATCCTGTATGCTCCAGAGATTCGTCGAAATCTTGTCTCTGTGTTAGTGTTAGTCAAACTTGATTTTAGTATGAATTTCCATAACAATGGTGTGGATTTGTTGTTA
Source organism: Rhodamnia argentea (assembly GCF_020921035.1). NCBI lineage: Eukaryota > Viridiplantae > Streptophyta > Magnoliopsida > Myrtales > Myrtaceae > Rhodamnia > Rhodamnia argentea. The sequence continues at coordinate 17,657,530 of NC_063157.1, read as the reverse complement.
AGTACAATTTTTTATGGTTCGGGTTATTTTGTAGATGACTTTATTGTGTTGGATGAGGAAAATACTAATGTGAGGGTTTGTTATTTCCTATTTGCATCTTCCAATTCTAGTGAAAATGATATGAATATTTGGCATGCTAAGCTTGGTCATATTAGCCAACAAAGAATTTATAGATTAGCCAAAGATGGCTTATTAGGCAATATTGCAAAAGTCAATTTGCCTATTTGTGAACATTGCTTAGCTGGAAAAACTACGTGAAAGCCATTTGGAAAGGGCACAAGAGCTGAATTTCCTTTGCAACTAATCCATATAGACCTTTGTGATCCAATGAATGTGAAAGCAAGGTACAGTCTTGTTTATTTCATCATATTTATTGACAATTATACTCGATTTGGATATGTTTATTTGATTTCTCATAAATTGGAAGCATTGAGTTGCTTCAAGAAATTTATATTCTTAGTGAAAAATCAGTTAGACAAGAAAATAAAAGCTTTAAGATCTAATCGAGGTCGAGAGTATCTCTATCCGATCGGTTCAGAGATTTGTGTGATGAAAATGGAATAGATAGACAGTTATCCATCCCTTATTCTCCTCAACAAAATGGAATAGCCGAGAGAAGAAACAGAACTTTACTTGAAATGGTTAGGTTCATGATAGCGCAAGTTAATCTACCAACCGCCTTTTGGGGCGATGCTTTATTGATTGCTGCCTATGTACTTAACCGTGTGCCTTCCAAATTAGTTTCTTCCATTCTATATGAATTGTGGACAGGTTGAAAACCCGATTTAAGCTTTCTTAAATCTTGGGGTTGTGCTACCTATACTCATGAGTTCACTCATAAATATGGAAAATTGAGACCAAGAGGTACAAAGAGTATCTTCATAAGATATTCAGAACACTTAAAAGGGTATGTGTTCATAGGAGAGCAATAAAGTGGAAGTGTGACTGAATTTGAATCACGAGATATCACATTCATAGAGAATGAATTTTCGAAAAAGGGCGAAATAGATGAAGAGTATTCCTTATATGAGACCTTAGATCGGGATAATGAGACAGTTGGATATAATGATCCAAGTAGGAGCAATGTGAGAAGTGGGGAGTTGAGTACAAGTCGGTCTCAATTACAGCCACTTTATGAAATGATACCTTTATTTGTTTCGAGTGGGAGCGTAATGGAGAATGAAGTACCTAGAGTACAATCTTCTCCACGACGAACTGGTTGCAAAAGTATTCCCCGTCGATGCTTTGAGATTGAAGGGAAAGCTTTCATGATAGCTCTACTAGAAGAGGATGAACCAAGAAATGTAAATGAGGCTCTAACTCGTCCCGATAAGGAAAAATGGATGGATGCGATGAAAGAGGAAATGAAGTCAATAGAGTCAAATCAAGTTTGAGATTTGGTTGATCTCCCAAAAGGACGTAAAGCCATTGGGGACCAATGGGTCCTCAAAATAAACCGTAAAGGCGATGGCTCAATTGAGAGGTATAAGGCTTGCATTGTTGCGAAAGGATACAACCAACATGAGGGAATTGATTATGAGGAAACTTTTTTCCTTGTGGTTAGATTTACTTCAGTTCGCCTTTTTGGATCTAGAGTTACATCAAATGGATGTAAAGACTGTTTTTATCAATGGAGAATTAGAAGAGGAAATTTATATGGAGCAACCTATTGGTTTTGTTGCTAAAGGCCAGGAACAAAAAAGTATGTCGACTTCTGAGATCGATAGACAGCCTTAAGTAGTCTTCAAGGCAATGGTATATACCCTTCTATAATGCCATAGTAGCATACAATTTTGACATGATTAATGAAGATAATTGCGTGTATATCAAAAGATCGAAAGGTCATTTTGTAATTTTATCATTATTTGTTGATGATATACTAATTGTCGAAAGCAATATGGAGCTTGTCGAGACAATCAAAAGTTAGCTATCTTCTAATTTTGAAATGAAAGATATAGGTGAAGCTACATACATTCTCGGAGTTAAGATTTCGAGAGATCATTCAAAAAAGTTGTTGTCTTTTTCACAAGAGACGTACATTAATAAAGTTCTTGAACGATTTCGTGTGCAAGATTATAGATCCATTGATACTCCTATTGCAAAAGGTGAAGGATTGAGTAGTAGAATGTATCCTAAAACTCCACATGAGCAAGAGCAAATAAAAAATGTTCCATATGCCGATGCTGTTGGAAGTCTCATGTACGTTATGATGTATGCTAGACCTGATATATGTTATATAGTAGAACTGTTGAGTAGATACCAATCCAATCTAGGTTAAGCACATTGGACTGTCGTCAAGAGAATCCCGAGGTATCTAAAAGCAACTACTGATTACTCACTGACATATCAAGGAAGTGATCCGCACCTTGAAGGCTATACTAATGCTGATTAGGGAGGAGATTTGGATGAGATGAAATCCACTTCTGGAAATGTAATCTTACTAAATAATGGCGCCATATCATGGAGTAGTAAGAAACAACATTATATAGCCTTGTCCACCATGTAAGCCGAGTTTGTAGCATTATCGGTGGCAACACAAGAGGATGCTTGGCTTAGAAGATTTTTGGATCATTTGGGTGTTACTAGAAATACTGCAAATCTTGTAAAGGTTTATTGTGATAGTCAGGCAAGAATAGCTTACACTGAGAATTCTAAGTTCCACAGTAAAACCAAACACACGGACATCAAGTATAACTATGTCAAGGATATGGTAGCACAAAAGGATGTGAACCTACTATATATATATCTACGCATAGAATGTTAGCAGATCCTATGACAAAGACGATTCCTAGAGATGTTTTCGTAAGTCATGTAAAAACTCTAGGGCTGCGTAGAGATTGATGTATTGAATATTTGTATTTTCCTTGAATGTTTATAGTTGATGATGTTGTTTATCAATAGGGATGTCTATAAGTCTATTTGATATTTATGCATGTTAATGCTTGGTGCATTATATTGAGAAGGTATGTTGGACGGAGGAGAGATTAACCCACTCACATGGGTAATCGCCTCTATTTACTGCGTGTTGAATAGGGATGAGGCAACTTTAAACTTATTTTCTAGATGATAATTGAAAGCTCAAGCTTACAATACTTAAGCCGCCTTAATAGAATGTTAAGATGATGACTTATTATTCCTAAAGTCCGAAAATGAAATAACCCACATATTTCACTTTTTCTGTCTTTATTGTCGGATGGGAATTCTGATGGAAACTCTTGGCTGAAGTTGTTATGTGAACTCGAGTTAGATATTGAGTGTGTCTAAGTTATCATCCGTACGGTATTAAAATAGAAAAACATACGTTTCATGGGGAATGAGAAAATACCGTAATACGTATTTCATATTACATATGCATGAATCGACCAATGAGAGTAGACAAAAGTTTAGATCTTAACTTTTCTAAGCCGTGTGAGACTCTCGAGGATTAGAATCCCTCATTTTCGTACTCTCATGACTCTTCATTATTCTTGAGATTTTTTTGTAGTATTCGCTATCTAAGAGTGTTGCTTATGGTCATGAAATTGATTCGATCTAAAGGGACACTTAGAGAAAAGCGAACTGAAATGAGATTGAGAGGTCTAATGGAGGAGGAAGATTGATATGGAGTTTTTAAGTCACATTATGGATTATATTCACAAACCGGTCAGTTATGATTATTTAGTGTGATCATAACATATCATACTTAAATGAGATCAAGAGAGAGGAATATGTATGTGGTCGATCGATCTAGGGTATCGCATATGAAAATCTATCTTTGACTATATCCATTTTGAGCTGTCATATACTCTCAACGGATGTATGACAACGAGCTCTCAACATATGCTGGTCACATGAGTTATTTGCCAATATGAACTTTGCGAAGATAAAGTTTTTTGTGTTTGGTCCTTTGTGGATGAGTGAGAGTTGTTGGTCCTTCGTGGGCATGTGAAACTATTTGCTCTACATGGACGAGTGGGAGATGTTAGTGCGTAGGACTTACGGTGTACGCCCATGCGGGCAATCACCCGCCCACTAGCAGTTATCTGCTATTTGAAACGTGATAACTCACGTTTCTTCAAATGACGTAAAAACTACTGCTCTCTGTCCTCCTATTTTAGTCTGTCACTTTCAAGAAGACAAAAATGACGTATGCTTTCTCCTAACTCACTGTTGATTGGCATTCAACACGAAAGAACTTCCGAGATCGCAAAGAGGCACTTAATTTGTCACAATTAAGGTATGTCATCGTGATATACCCGCTTTGATCAGTAATTCAAGTAATCCATTGGGCATGTTTCTGCAAATTGAATGTATAGATAGAATGGGCTTCACATTCCCACGGTCCCCACCTTGCAAATGGGACAACAATCTTTTCATGATTTCCTGGTTTATGGCAATTTGATTAATCTCTCATGAATCTCCACCTCCCTTTACTCTCTCTCTCTCTTCTTTTTGTAGAATATTCCCAACAAATATGACGCGGCACAGCATGCATATGTGCCGTTCTCGGCACGAAATCGGCGCACGCAATCGGAATAATGGCTGTAACAAGATAAAACGTGTCCGGGGACCAAATATCTAGTATTGCGGTTTACGATTCGGTCCCAAGTCACTCTTCTTATGATTGCGGAAAAGAGGTGTGAGATTTACATTAGCAAATTTTTAGATGACATTTTGTCATGCAATATGTTTCCAAAAACAAAGTGCATAATGAGTTACTTCTTCTTGAATCGCTTTAGTATTTTTTTATTAAAAAGAGATTTCAGCAATCATTATACATCGTGACAATGTTTGGCGTGTCGATTTCACATACTCCAATTGGTCTCCCATGTTAGAGTTCCAATAGTGAAGTTTAAGAGCAGAAGCATTTCCTGTGATGTTTCGATTGACAATCTGTTGGGCCGGATGAAGTCCAAGCTCTTGTTATGGATTAGAGGCATTGACGAACGTTTTGGCGATATGGTCTTGTTGCGCGTCGAAATCCTTCGACAGGGCTTTCTTGGTTATGGGTTCTAGGCCCAAATTGACTATGGCCCAAAAAGGGTTACTTACGCGAGAATCTTTTATCGAACTTAATCCGTTCGTTTTCCGAAAAGGAGTTTTGGGTCGGTTTTGGACAGAGAGTGTCAAATGCAGTAGATTTACACAAAAGGCGCGTTACAAACAGGCTTTCGACAACTTCGACGGCCCAATATGCGCAATAGTAACAGTATGTAACAAATTTCGACGCGACCCTATAATTGAATCGACGGGATTGGGGAATGATGTAGGACACAATGCTGGAATTTAATCAACAACACCGGACGGGGGATTGTAGGACACAATACCGGAATTGAATCGACGGTACTGGACAAGATGGGTGAAGGGTGCAATACCGGAATTCAATCGACGGTGCTGAACCTGGTGAGTAGACGTTGGAATCTAATCGACGACACCTAACTCTGGATATGATGCTCGCCGGAATTGAATCGATGACGGGAATCTAAAAACTATAGCTAGGCTAGACTAAAAGGCTAAGAGCTAGTTTGAAAATGCAAGTGTTTTGGATTTGTTGTGTGTGTGTATCTTGCTACTGCGAGGTATTTATAGGCAAGCTCTTTGGTAACCGCTGAGTGGTTTCTTCCTTTGGCCCCACGCTTGCTCTTTTCCATAAGCCACGTGGATGACGGTTTCCCGGTCTTCGCGCCTTTTCTTTTTACCTCGTGGGGATTACCGCCAACCGCCTCGATCGTGGCCTCCCTCCACGCGCTTTTTCTTGCTCTAGAAGGAAGTGGCGCCAAAGTTTACCCCGACACGTGGCACCTTTCTGATTGGTACGTACCTTGCTTCGGTGTTCCTTCCCGTAGCTGATTATCGCTTCCTCACGTGCTCGTCACGAGTCTTTCTTGGATTATTTTAAGTGTCAACATATGCCCCCTTTAAAAGATGTAAATCGAAGATTTACCTCTTTTAAAATATCTTCCTCCGGTTTGGTGATCTCCAGCTGTACAAATGATGATTACGCTTTCCCCTTGATCTCTTTTCCCAAAACGCAACCTTTTCGACTTCGTACCGTGCATTGGCTTTTTCTTCATCTCGCTTTTAAGGATCTTGAAAAAGCTCCCAATTGTCGTCTTTCTTCATCAGCGGTTTTCCTTAAACCCTAAACCCTTTTTTCCGAGCATTCCAAGCTTTCATGGCGACCGAAACCCCCGAGTTCCTTCCTCACCGGTTCATCGCCCGCTTCGATGGGATCATCAATAGTGATGATGCTGATCATTGTTTCCTCAAGTTGTTGAACACTCAACGAGAGCATGCCGGTCTCATTCTCGGGCCCGGTCTCCATGATCACCACCACATTCCATCATCTCTTCAATCTTGCTTCCCAATGCGGGCCGATGAGCGACTTCCCATTCAAGCCTCTCTACTAAAGGACATTTGGTCCATGCCGGCTCAACGATTTAGGAGTTTTCCATTATTTGATGAGAGGGCTTATACACGGTTCCAAAGGCTTCAAGAGGATATTCCAACGGTTGGTCTTTGGGAAACGGCGCAGATCGGGACAGCAATTGAGGTCAGCATGTTGTCCCACGATTTGAATAAAGGCTTACTGGGGTCCGTTACAAGCTTCTAGTCCTCCTCTATCAATTGCTTTTTCTTCCCGTGGGGTCCCATGTCTGTAACCCTTCTAGATACCTTTGCCATAGCTGGTCTCTCCCCCTATGGGGCCTCGGTCAAGAATCCGGGAAAAACCAAAGATTGCCCCATTTCTGACGATACTCTTGCTTATGGGAAGTTCATCGATGCCCATTGTAAAACATCCGGGGATGTTTCCTTCGAAGAACGAATAGCTTTTCTTCTTTTTTGGCTGTTGAAGTATCTATTCTTTAGCCCAACCCTCAAAGTGTCCAAGGACTATTATGACCTTGCCTTACTTTTAGCAAAAGGGAATCTTGTTGCTCTTGGCCCTCTTGCTCTGGCGTCTCTGTATATGGAGTATTTCTTATGCTGCTCGACTAATGTCGAATTCCGAAGAGGATGGTGTCTTGTCGGGTCCGCTCTGGATTCTTCAAGCCTGGGTCGCATTCTATTTCCCTTTCATGTTTGAGAGCGTCCCTTCCTTCAACCCTAACATGGTTCCTTTGAAGCTTGGTATACGACTACTCCAAGTTGCCCCCTCGAAGGTCCCCGGTGATGTTCAACCTTTTCGGTTCTTTCTTCGACAGGTTCTGTCTTATGAGGCTGATCGAATAGATTTCTTTCCTTACCGCTCAAGCGAATTCAATTCTTGTTTCAACTCTCGAACCTTAAAACGGTTCAACCACCGTGACTTTTGGACCTTTGTCCTATTCCCTCGAGACCTTCCAATCCGGCTATGTCTTAAGGGAAGGTTCTATCCTGGTTTTGAACCATATTCTCCTCAATACTGCGCCAGGCGGTTCGGCCTTCGACAGGCGGTGCCTATGCCTATCCCTTATCTCATGGATTTCCCATCGATGGACAAGAAGATCTATAACATCAAGATCGATGGACCGTTCACCTCTTGTGCCGAAATTACAACCATGATGTATCGGCGGTTTTCGGGGGACATCCCATCAGCACTTCGTTCTAGTCCCGGCGTGACTTCTGAGTTTACGACCTGGTGGACGTCCTTTGCCTTCGAAAGCCCTTTCGAAGATGCCATCTCATCCATCCTTCAGAGTAGCCGGATACAACCCTTTGGTCATGCCTTGAAGAAAACTAGGAAAAAGGGTGCAACTAGAGCTCTCTCAATTGGTGGTCGCAAACGTCCGATGACTATTTCTGGTGAGTCTCTTTCTTCCTAATTTTCTCGGTGTTGCTGGCCCGGAGTGACTTTACTTTACTTTCGCTGTTAGGTGACGACTCTGACGACGAAGCTGATGAGGAGACACTCACTTCTCTTAAACGGCGAAAGATGGGAACGAAAAAGAGCAAATCCCCGGTGGAATCTCCAATAGTCCCTCAGCACGTCGAAGCACCTTCAACCGCTTGCCCTGAAGATCCTTTGGTATGCCTTGATCCAACTGTTGGGGGGCCCAACAACATTACCGTTGCTGGAAGTTCGTTCGAACCTCGCGGCTCCTTCGCCTATAGAGCCTCAAGGGGAACCTTCTTCGCTGGCCCTTGCCATTGTCCCGGCCCCGATGGTCGAAGCTCCTTCGATAGCCGAAGGTCCCTCAACACTTGAAGATCCTTCATCCGCGGACGTTATCCGGGATCTTCCTGTTGCTTTTCTTCTTCTGTCGCCCATCGAAGACGTTCAAACTCATCTTGCTGGATCTTCTCGCTCTTCGGATCACCCGAGTATGCCTCAATCAAGCGGCTCACCTAACTCGGAGATTTTCAGCAAACTGGGAATCATGCTATCTTGCTCCTTGGACCTTGTTCATTCGGGGGTGGCCTCCTTTGTCGACAACCCATCGAATATTCAAAACATCCAATCTGTGATGGAGTGGTCGGTCAAAGAGGAAGTCAACGCGAAACTTCATGTAGGTCTAGTTCACCGGTTGAAAGCATTCTTGGAACACTTTCCTACTCCCTTCATGCATTTTCGACGGTGTCGGGACAAGATGCTTGCTCTGTCGAATTTTCCCGATCGGCTCTTTTCTCCTAGCTCCGAGACCCAAGAAGCGGGGCAACTTGTAACTCAAGGAGAACAAGTCCCTTCAATCTGCTGTCGACGAGCTCGCTGCTTTGGATAAGAAGGAAGCTACCCTGGAGCAACAAAGGCTAGCGATAGAGAGAGAACTAGAAGAAACTCGGAGTCAACGATCTACTCTACTTTCCCATCGATCCTCCATAGAAAATCAACCGAAAACGTCCCTAGCCTCCTTAGAAGAGAAGAAACGAGCCGATTGCGCTCGGGTTGTGCGAGCATAAATAGATCGACGTCATACTAGGAATGTGTACATAGATAAAAATAGGAAGTTTGAACGTTTACTATGTGAGTTGCTTGAGGGGATCAAGACGGCCTTGTATCCCGATATTGGTTAATGAAATCTCCCCTTTTTTCCTCCTTATTTTCCGTATTGCATTACGCCACGATCCATGTAATTGCCCACGTCCGAGTAACCGCCATCACTATCCCGAGTCGGTTACTTCAAAATCCCTTATAAATAATGATTGCCTCCAAATGCCAATCCACACGAACTTTGCCATAGAGTTCACATGAGTACTCACGCAGCTCCTTGCTTGTCGCGCTTCGACGTTTTTTCTCACAATGAGGCCAAAAGGGAACTTTCCTTATCCTTCATGGATCACCAACCCAGCAATGGTCACATCATTTTGGGTCCGCATCTCACAAGTTTGCCACCTCCTTCTTTACTGATTAATTGCTTTCCCCGCTACTCCGAAGAGATTTTACCCTTTGAGCAATCTATCATTTGTACCTCCGCTTGGTTGTCGGGTAATTATAGATTTTCTTCATATCCATCCTTCGATCATCAATTTTACAACTGGTACAAATGACTGGAAGGAGAGGCAGCTACCATCTGGGCACATGCCAGGATAGATGTCCTGTTATCCTTTTGCGGTACATCTATTGATCCCTCCGAGTATGGCCTCATCGGTAGTTTGTGTTGCTTTTGGTCACCATCATCGAACTGTTTCTTTTTGCCTATTGGTCCAGTGACCCCTACCCTTCTTGATATTTGGTTTCTGACCGGTCTTTCTCCATTTATCGATGGTGACTCTCGACCTCCGAACGACCAATTTTTTCTTGATATGTCATCTGCCTTTGACTGCCCATATGGCGAATTCATGGATCGCCATGCTAAATCTTCAGGACCCATTCTTCTCGGGGAACATACAGCCTTCCTTCTGTGTTGGCTTTGCAAATATGTCTTTTGTCTCCCCACATGTCGAATTTCCTCGGAATTCCTTGATATGGCCTATGAACTAGCATGTGGTGTTGATATTGGACTAGGCCGGATGTTCCTGGCTGCATTGTATCGGGGATTATCGGATGCTCAATCTTCGCTGATGGACAAACATCCTGCCCCTTTTCGGGTCCTTTATGGATTCTGCACCATTGGCTCCGAGTGTACTTTCCTCATATGTTTTTTGATCAAGCGCTCACTTCGACAACTGAGTCATCGAAAATTAAAAGGAATGATGTACCCATGGCGTTCAATCGGACCCTTCGTTGTGCTCCCGACAACCTTACCCCTTTCGACGACTTTCTTATTGAATTGTTGTCTCTCACCAGCTTTGATTTTTCCAGGCTGCCCGTCGATGATGATGTCTATAGCTCCTCCAAAGCAGATCCCGGTTCTCATTTTTTACGGATGAGCGTGTTAGTCCCAAATGACTTAGCCATGAATTTGTCCAGCGGCGGCAAATTCTCATCAAGATTCGAGATTTATAACCCTCATTATTGTGCTCGCCAATTTGGGCTTACTCAAGGGATTCCAATGCCGGTGGTGTATTCCATGAATTTCCCCTTTTCCGGTTTCAAGGAAAAGGTAACCGACATGGTGGGCCATACCGAAGTTGCACATGTTGTTCTCGGGCGCTTTGTATTTGTCGCCTTCTCTAGCCATCCTTGTAGTACCTCATTTTTCGACAAGTGGTGGCTCTCCTATCGCTCCTCTTTGTTCTCAACCGGTGCAATGGACGTTCTTTCAAAAGTCCGTCGAAACTCATTGGGCTTGCTGTATCCTCTAAGAAGACTCGCTTCTTTCCTTATACCGAGCATTATACTTGAGCAACCAATCGATGAAGGTAAACCCTTTGTTGATATAGGCATATAAACACTCCGATAATAAAAGTGGGTACTTCTTTGCATTCTCGCTTGATGTAAGTATTGATCTAACTTCCTCTCCGGATGATTCACCGGCTTATGACGGCCGCACGGATGACCTACCCAACAAATCATGGGTTGTTCATATGAACATGGCGAGTGCCTCAACTGGCCCATCGAATATTCTTCGCTGTGACTATCCATATCTTCGCGGCAAGTGGTTACGCCCGCATGATTTACTAGGAGGAGGATATGCCGATATATGTAACAAAGCATCTGTTGAGGACGAGATCAAAGCTCTCCTTGCTTTTTTGGCTCATTTGCCCTATCCGATCCAATGTCGTGCCCTTGGATTTGCCATTAATGAACTCTTCCTCACATTTGGCTCGACTTTAAGGTCCTTCAGGACAAGACAGCGTGAGCTAGCGATCATCGACAAGTTGGAAACGGATTCTCTCCTTGCTGACAACGAGTTGGCTTATCAACGCAGTATTCTTGATACCTTGGAAAGTGACGGTTGTACCACCCTGCAAGTACTATATGCACAATTGAAGGCAATCAAACAAGAAGAGGCAATTTGCGAATCATCGCACCTTGATATGATGCAGGCCAATCATCGAAAGGAGGCAATTGTTGACGCCAATTGCAATAGTGAAATGCAACTTCATAGTTTCGTCTTGAGTCTTGAACGGCACGTGTTGTAGTCCGCTGTTGCTAGTCCCACATTAATGTCACCTGTCCTTATCATCTTATTCTATCATTGAACTGCCGGTCTTAGTGTCAATTCTCCAAAGTTCATCATGACATGATCTTCTCAAGATCATCCTTTTTCCATGCGGCATTTAATGAAAGACGTCGTTTCCGATTCTCCTTATGAATTCAAATCGTCATGACGGTTCGACGTGGTTAATAGCCAGCGGGAAACCCGCCACTCGCGTCATTATGGTTACTTATGTGCTTCACTAATCGCGATATACCTCTTCGCCTCGATAACCGTCCACTAACTTTACCGCCTCGATCATCGGAAGGTCGTGGGCGGATACTTAGCATCGTGGGATGAACCGTTCCTTGGCCTTTATCTATAAATAGGACCACTTGCCTGGAATGGGTACTCATCCAAACCCTTCTGCCTTTCATTCTTAGAGAAAACTTCTCAAAGCCTTAATGGAGCGTGCGTCTTCTTCTTCGGCTTCATCTCCCCCTACATACTTTAGCCGTGAGTTCTCGGCTATTTGGAAGGAGATTATCTCCCTTATGAGTTACACTTATACCATGCTGGTGGTGAAGCCACGGGCTCTTGATAAGCTACACGCCCCGCTCGACCGTTCTACGCCCCAAAATCTTCCCTCCGACCACCCGTTCCGGTCGGACTACGAAGAGTTCATTACACTCTTCGACTATGGGTCGGAGAAGTTTCGCCGGAATCGGCGACCATGTCTCAACACGATCTCACCGAACATGAAGTTTGGTGTAAGATCGAAGAGATTGAGAACGGAGAGGTGGTGCACAAGGAACTCTGCAACGTCTAGGAAGCCCTCCATGCCTCTCATGCTAGCGTCCTCCAACTTCGGAACATTGTTTCCGACCGCTGATTGCCCGCCAGCGACATTTGCGCGAGCCTCTAAAGGATTCCGAGCAGCAGGAATACGAACCGGCTGAAGCTTGCGAGACCCGGTCCTTGGCTTCCATCAAAGCCCCTTTGGAGGGTCTCAAGACCACACTGGATTCCACCAGCGGTCTTTTGCAGGCCCGAAAAGAGCACCTTCAGCTGGCTGGAGAGCGAAAAAGACAAGTTGGAGGCGGCACTGGAGGAGTTGGTTGAAGCTCATCACCGTGCAAAGGAGGAGAATGCCAAGTTAGAGTGCCGGCTGCGGGGTTTCGTTGTTCGTTTTAGGGAGCACTTTCGGTAAGGGTTTGCTGGGGCGAGCGAGATAGAGGAAGAGGGAGAGAGAGAGAAGAAAAGAGCAAGAGAGAAGGAAAGAGAGAGAGAGAGAGAGAGAGAGAGAGAGAGAGAGAGAGAGAGAGAGAGGAAGAATGTAAAAATGTTTTTGGATAAATGAAATTGAACTTTCTTACTCCTCGCTCTCTGGTTCTCCTCGCATTTCCCACATCGATGGGTAGAACTTTTTCAAATACTTCCCGTTAATCGAACGTTGTAGTTCCCTTCCATCGATCTCCATTACTCGGTACGCATTCCCCGGGAGGGCGTCATTTATCAAATATGGTCCTTCCCACTTTGACGACCACTTGCCAAACTTCTCGCTATCGAGGTTCATAGGCAAAATAGTTTTCCACACCAATTCTCCCACGTCGAAACGCTTAGCTTTTACATGTTTGTTGTAAGCCTTGGCAACCCTTCGCTTCTGAGCCATCAATTTTTCCAAAGTTGTGGCTCGGTTCTCTCCCAATTCATCAATGTTGGCGTACATCATTTCATCGTCTTGCTCTTTAGCCAGGGTAACACGGCCTCTTGTCCATATGTCAGCATATAAGGAGTGACTCCAGTGCTCGATCTTTTGGAGGTTCGATAAGCCCATAACACCGTCGACAACAATGAGTCCCATTCCCTTGGGTTGTCCTCCAAATGCTTTTTAATCAATCCGATGATTATTTTATTGGAAGCCTCTGCTTGGCCATTAGCTTGGGCATAGTAGGGCGTCGAATGAATCATCTTGATACCCCTCGACTTAGTAAAATCCAGTATTTCTTGGCCTGTGAAGATTGTCCCTTGGTCGGCAGTGATAGTCTTTGGAATCCCAAATCGATGAATAATTCGCTCTTCGATGAACTCCCTAACTGTTTTTCGTGTCACGCTTTTGTACGACGCCGCTTCGACCCATTTTGTGAAGTAATCTGTGGCCACTAAAATGAAACTATGCTTCTTCGACGAGGGAGGATAAATTTTCCCTATTATGTCCATTGCCCAACCCCGAAAAGGCCACGGCTTGATAATTGGGTTCATCGGTGCGGCAGGTACTTGCTGGATTGGTCCATGCCTTTGGCATGATTGACACCCTTTTGCGTAGTCAATGCAGTCTTGGGTGATTGTTGGCCAAAAATATCCATGTCGCCTTAACAACCACTTCGTTTTCAATCCAGCCTGATGCGCACCACAGATCCCTTCATGGACTTCTATCATGACTAGCATCGCTTCCTCCTGCCCCAAGCACTTGAGAAGCAATCCGTCGATTGTCTTTCGATACAACTCGTTGTCGATCAATAGATATTTTAGGGCTTTTCTTTTGAAGTCCTTACTTGCGGAACCTGGGTTTTTCAAGTAGTTTACCAAATGGGTTCTCCAATCTTGTTGGCCGTTGGTTTCTCCTGAGCTTTCAGATTGCTCAATCATCATTACCCGAGCATCTATCGATGGTAAGGTCCTTACCTGGGTAATGATGTGGTCCGCTAGTTCCTTCGATATACGATATCCCGACGCCATTTGAGCCAATTCATTAGCTTCTGAATTTTCACTCCTCTTGACATGGATTAGCTCGTATTCGACGAATTTCGACAACAATTCTTTTGCCAGGTGATGATGTCTAATAATGTTTTCATTTAAACATTGATACTCACCATTTAGCTGTTTGATCACCAGCTGAGAATCACCCTTCACTTTAATTGACTTGATCCCCATGTCAATTAAAACATTCAATCCCACGATCGGGGCTTCATATTCGGCTTGGTTATTTGAGCATTCAAAGTCAAGCATGAATATGAGTTTTGTTTTCTGTCGAAAAGGTGATATAACCATGATTCCTGCGCCTGCTGAACCGGATGCCACTGACCCATCGAAATATAATATCCAAGGTGCAATACCAAGATAATTTTCATCATCCTCGACTTTTAAACCTGAAGGGTATTCGGTAATGAAATCGGATATTGCATGCCCTTTTCTTGCTTTGAGCGGCACATAAACCAAATCGATTTCTATCGGAGTGAACGCCCATTTTGCAATCCGGCCCCCTAATGATTGGCCTGGACAACATGTACTTAATCACGTCCGTTTTGCAAATTACATGTACCGTAGTCGGCAGCATATAATGCCGTAATTTTGTACAGGCGTAGTACAATGATAAACATAGTTTTTCGATGGACGTGTATCTCGTCTCGGCATCGTTGAGCATCCTACTTAGGTAGTACACGGCCTGCTCTTTCCCATCATCATTTTCTTGAGCCAGCATACTCCCTATCGTTGTATCAGCGGCCGATAAGTACAACTTCAGTGGCCGTCCCGCCTTTGGTGGCATCAACACTGGTGGCTTGATGAGATACTTTTTTAATCTGTCGAAAGCCGCTTGATGCTTCTCTTCCCACACAAACTCTAGCTCATTTTTCAATTTGAGCAACGGGGAGAAAACTTCGATTTTTCCTGACAGGTTAGCTATAAAACGCCGCAAGAAATTTAATTTCCCGATTAACATTTGCAGCTGTTTTTTATTATCAGGAGATGGCAATTCTAAAATAGCCTTAGCTTTATTCATGTCTACTTCTATACCTCTTTGATGAACCAAAAAACCAAAGAAATTGCCAGCTTTTATTCCGAAAGCACATTTCAAAGGATTCATCTTTAACTTAAATTTGCGCATTCTCTCAAAAGCTTGCTCTAGGTGGTCCAAATGACTTACAGTGGTCTGTCTTGACGATGACGTCATCGATGTAGACCTCCATGAATTCCCCAATCATATCGTGGAAGATGTAATTCATTGCCCTTTGATATGTAGCACCGGCATTTTTCAATCCGAAAGGCATGACGACCCATTCGAACGTACCAATGGCCCCGGGGCATCCGAATGTTGTCTTGTGAACATCCTCTGCCGCTATAAATATCTGATTGTACCCGGAATGTCCGTCCATGAGGGACATCATTTCATTATTGGAGGCCGAATCGATCAACATATCGGCCATGGGCATCCGGTACTCATCTTTCGGGGTGGCCGCATTGAGGTCGCGGAAATCAACACACACTCGGAGTTTGCCATTCTTCTTCTTGACAGGCACGATATTCGACAACCATTCGACATACCTTGCTGATCTTATGAATCCGGCCGAAAGGAGGCGCTCAATTTCCTCCTTAATCTTAAAGATTACTTCGGGAGCGAACCTTCTAGCAGACTGTTGGTGAGGTCGAAATCCCCTCTTAATTGGCAATCGGTGCTCAACTATGCTTCTCGATAGGCCGGGCATTTCATGGTAATTCCAGGCAAAACAATCTTTATATTTCCTCAATAGGTTTACCATTTGAACCTTGTATCGTCGATCGAGTAGTTGGCTCACATAAGTAGGTTGAGGGCAGGCCTCATCTCCGAGATTGACTTCTTCCAGTGGGTCTTGAGCTTGAATTACTTTGTCGTCCTCCTTAATTGGGGATTCTTCGAAATCTAGAATGCCATCTGCAAGCTGTCTAGCTTGACCATTTTGCTCGGCCCTGTAGGCCGCATACCTCTTAGCGAGGTTTTGTGCATATGACTGATTTTCCATCGGAAAATTGGTCGATTGGTTCCACCGGTTCCTTTCTCGGGATCCACTCGGTGCTCCCTTTGTCGAAACGGCAAAATGCAATGTCTCTTGAGTCCGCCTCGGGCGGCTTAGATATGCGAAGGCAATCATCTGGCATCACTTTGTCCCGGCCGGATATACGGGTCCAGGTAACACAAGTTCGAGGATTTGCTTTTACATATTCCACTTTGTCCCCATTCCAAAATGCCAGCATCCGGTGAAGTGTTGATGGTACACATTGGTTTCCATGTATCCAATCCCGTCCCAACAGCAAGTTATAAGACCCGTCGGCGTCGACGTCGCAGAAGGACGTCCTCGATGTTTTAGATCCGACGGTCGGGTCGGCGACATATACTCCCTTTACTTCGATAATCTCGCTAGTGAAATCGGACAACCGTATATTCGATGGGATTATTTCGTCATCATTCCTTCCTATTTTCTTGAAGAAGCGGTATGGAATGAGATTTAGCGTTGACCCCCCATCTACGAGTACTTTCATTACTGGCCGCCCGTTGATCTTGGCATTTATATTGAGTGACCTCAAATGATTTGAGAGATCTTCCATGGGTTTTCCGAATTCCATGGTTTCTTCATCGCTGAAGCAAAACCGAGCCCCTTCCTTTTCTTGCGTCGTTTCCTTGTCGCCGCCATCAGCTGAGGTCGACTCAAGTCGAAACTCGTGTGGTAATTTAACTCGTACCATACAAGAGCTTAGAGGGGATACTGACCTGCTAACAAGGGTTTTAAACCGGGATTTAGACGTATATGTTTTCTGTGGCTTTGTACCCTTGTCCTCTTTTTCTTGAGCTGGGTGTGTCTCTTCCGGTCGTCGCCGCCAAACCATATTTCTTGTCCTCCGCAGTTTGGTGTGGTTAGGAGCTATTGGCATTGACCCATGACTTGCCGGAATCTCCCGTTGCCGTAGTATGCGGACCCTATTCTTTCTTTGCACCCTTCTCTTCTGAGTTCGGGTCAAGATTTTCTCCTTTTCTTGGTCCTCCGTCACCTCATACCACGATCCCTCTACAGGGTTGCCTGGTATCTTAAGAGTGCGTCGACGATGTGGCTCATGGGGGCTTCGTCGAAAATTTATGTTGAACTCCTTTCCCCATCCATAATGGATTCTTTCTTGAGGATGTGGGGGTGGTGGACCATAGCTCACGTAATAATCGAACTTGCCACTTGGCTCACCTAAAGTACCAATTGTAGGGTCCCCTTCATCGTATCTTTGCTTAAATGACTTATAAATTCTCCGATGGTTGGGATTTCTCCGAGGTCTAGCACTTTCTATGTGAAAAGGCGTCTTGTCTCTCCGACTAATTCGACCGCTCTTTTGGTACCCTTCCTCGGGTGTACTCATGTTTCCCAATTTTCGTCTGCAATGAGCGCATAAATTTATTGACGTATGCCCTTTATTCGACTGCTTTAAAGACACCATTCCGGTCATTCTTGGAAAAGGATCGATGTCTACATCCATCGGGGGCTTCCCTTTGTCCTCGGTGAATTTGATCTTTCCTTGTCGAATCGCTTCTTGAATGTTCTTTTTGAGGACTAAACAATCCGATGTGTTATGGCTCCACGAATGGTGCCATTTGCAATACTTCTTCCCTGCTAATTCTTCTTTGGACGGTATCTTCTGTCCTTCTATTAGCTTGATTTGTCCGTCGGCCAACAATATGTCGAAAATTTCTTCCGCTCGATTCGCATCGAATGAATAATACACTGCCTCTTTTGCTTTAGCCATTATAGCCGACTTTTCTTTCATCTTTGCTGGCTTCAATGCTTGGCACGTGTATGGCTTGTCGATGGTTAATCGGGCGACGGCCACTTCGACAAGATCCGCTAATTCTTCGTCGAAATCGGGTGGCTCAACGAAACTTACATCTCCTCTTCGGGTATGCCTCTTGTCTTTTTCCTTGAGCAAACTCTCATGCTTTGTTGCCATCGTGGATAATTCGAACAGATCTGCACATGGATGTCCCACCATCCTATCTCGTATTTCGAATTTCAACCCGTTGAAGGCGAACTCGGCGAACGTCTTTTCCGGTAAAGGAACTAAGCACTTGTTCCTAGCCCGTTTGAACCTTGCAATAAATTGGTCGACGGTCTCGTTTGTCATTTGCTTCATTGTTGACAAATCCGCTACTAACAAGTTCGACACCGCTCTTTGAAACTGGCCATGAAACAAACGTTCCATCTGCTCCCATGTTACCACCGAATTGGGTGGTAGTGCGGTATACCATGTAAAGGCTGTCTTTGACAAAGATAATGGAAAGAGCCTTAATTTCCAATGATCCGCATGTGTAGCATCTCCACATAGTGCTAGAAAACGATTGATATGTTCATACGTGGGTTGATCATCCTCGCTAGTAAAAAGTGTGAACTCGGGTATTTTAAACCCTCTTGGATACGGGATCGTATCCATCCAATCTAGGTACGGTTTTCGGTAGACATTAGCCCGGTATCCTACCATTGGGTCAATGTATACGGGTGCCTGGTCGAACATTGGCTGATGATACTGCGGTTGATATGGCATTTGATATCCAGGTTGTGGTGCATGATACATGGGTTGCATAACAGGCTGAAACATAGGCTCGGGACCTGGTGGTTGTAGAGCCCGATTCATCTGGCGATATCCAGGCCGTATGGCCCGATGTCCAAACCGCCCTTGCCCCCTAACTTGGGGAAATTGGTCCCGCCCCCTAGCCTACCATTGCCCCCTAAAGGGTACTACCCCCCGATTTTCGATGATCATGGGTACCGGTTGTTCATTGACAGGGACGGGGTTATCTTGGGCGGCAACCTCCCGACGAGCAATATTCTCGTCTTGTCGAACAGGGTGTCCCGGAAACATAACAGTATCCGCAGGTATATCTTGTCGAATAGGATGTCTAGGGAACATACATGTGTGCGCATTTACCGGGAGGTCTAGGTTCGTTGGCCGGTAACGCCTCCCCTCGTTGCAGAATCCGCGCAGGTGCTAAAGGCTGAGTATTTTGCCTCGCAAGGCCTACATTTGGCGGTGTCGTTCTTGGTAACCCGCCACTTGTTGCTGGTACGAAACCACTCCCTTCTTGAACATGAGGTGGGTTAATCGTAATCCCATGTTGTCCCGTAGCACATTCGTGATATGTGTTGATGATTAACGGCCTGACAACCTCGGTCATTCGCTGGACCATGTGATCAGCAAACTCGTTCTAGACTTCTTCGATGGTACGTCTTATCGATGTTAACATGACAGGTGTCATTTCCGGATTTCTCCTTGGCTCCTCGACGTTCTTTCGAGAGACCTCGACGTCCTCTTGATGGGCCGTGGATGACTCCATTCGTTGTATTTCTTCCTGGGGTTCGTCTCCACCACCGTCTAAGTTGTTACGTCCTCGTGTGCGTGGCATAGCACTTCTCTCGAACCGACACCAACTGGTCCCACCGGGCGTGCCAAAAAAGATTGTTGCGCGTCGAAATCCTTCGACGGGGCTTTGTTGGTTATGGGTTCTAGGCCCAAAATGACTATGGCCCAAAAAGGGTTACTTACGCGAGAATCTTTTATCGAACTTAATCCGTTCGTTTTCCGAAAAGGAGTTACGGGTCGGTTTTGGACAGAGAGTGTCAAATGCAGTAGATTTACACAAAAGGCGCGTTACAAACAGGCTTTCGACAACTTCGACGGCCCAATATGCGCAATAGTAACAGTATGTAACAAATTTCGACGCGACCCTGGAATTGAATCGACGGGATCGGGGAATGATGTAGGACACAATGCTGGAATTTAATCAACAGCACCGGACGGGGGATTGTAGGACACAATACCGGAATTGAATCGACGGTCTTGGACAAGATGGGTGAAGGGTGCAATACCGGAATTCAATCGACGATCCTGAACCTAGTGAGTAGACGTCGGAATCTAATCGACGACACCTAACTTTGGATATGATGCTCGCCGGAATTGAATCGACGACGGGAATCTAAAAACTATAGCTAGGCTAGACTAAAAGGCTAAGAGCTAGTTTGAAAATGCAAGTGTTTTGGATTTGTTGTGTGTGTGTGTATCTTGCTACTGCGAGGTATTTATAGGCAAGCTCTTTGGTAACCGCTGAGCGGTTTCTTCCTTTGGCCCCACGCTTTGCTCTTTTCCATAAGCCACGTGGATGACGGTTTCCCAGTTTTCGCGCATTTTCTTTTTACCTCGTGGGGATTACCGCCAACCGCCTCGATCGTGGCCTCCCTCCGCGCGCTTTTTCTTGCTCTAGAAGGAAGTGGCGCCAGAGTTTACCCCGACACGTGGCACCTTTCTGATTGGTACGTACCTTGCTCCGGTGTTCCTTCCTGTAGCTGATTATCGCTTCCTCACGTGCTCATCACGAGTCTTTCTTGGATTATTTTAAGTGTCAATTTTTTTTGTTTTTTCTTTTTTATATTTTTTTTTTTTTTTTTTTTTTTTTGTTGGGCTTGTTTTTCTTTTTTTTTTTTCCTACACACTCCTTTTTTTTGTTAAAAAATGGGGGAAGGGTCCAGAAATAAAAAATTAATTTTGTTTGGGTTTTATTTATATTTTTTTTTTTTTTTTTTGTTTTTTTTTTTTTTTTTGGGTATTTTTTTAAAAAAAAAAACAATGTAATGGAGAACGTCCTAATTCCTAATAGCTGTTGTGAATGCATAAATGAGGTATGGACATCGTTGTCACCGAGTCTGTAGCACCAGCTCGATCTTTGCTCTTGTTTAGAAACTTCCCATTAATTAGGGAATAGATTAGAGGGATCTTACTATATATTTCCTGTTGTTGGTGGATGGACAATATTTACTTAAATTCGTTTCCTAAAGAAAGTGGAACAAATCTCTTCAGTTCAGTTATTCTGATGTATCAAGTTGGATTGTTTGAATTTGTTTTGATAACTTGAATCAATGGCTTCTTGCAGACATGTGTGCCTGCAATTTTACCTCCTCTAAAAGATATATATCCGGGAGATATAGCAAGCGATCTTAAAGTTAAAGGTACTTTCTATCATCAAAAGCATGTCTAGTTTTCCCTACACAAGACAATCTATCCTAGCTGAGTGTTGTTGTTTCATTATGGTTCTTATTATCCGAACATGTCTAAATTTCTCCACTCTTTCTTCTCCACCAGAATATCACCCTAGTTGGTATAATAACTCCAGGTCAACATATAAAAAATAAAATGAAATCGAAGTTTTTCGACACTTAAGGCATTCCTTCTGTCGCTGTTTGGACCCTGAACTCTTTGTTTGTCACGCAATAGCCTCTAAATGGTTTAAAAGTTAACAAAATATGCTGACATGATATTTCAATGAAAAAACTATGTTAGATTATTCAGTGAAAAACCACATTTTGAAGCTTGGGGATCCAAAATGCCACTACTCCATAGTCCGAAGGCAATCCGCGGTTTCCCCTTTTCATGAGTACTTTCGTAACGCCTAACGTCCTCTTTCAAATCATAACACTTTTCCTCTAGATTGTATTCCTCTCCTATAGCCTCGGTCGGCCAATTATGGGAACTTGTAGGTATTTGGGGGTTCTCCCCACAAAGAAAGAATGAGTGTACCGTTAACAAGATGAAACATGCGAAGAGCCGTTTCAAAGGTTGCTGTTTGCATGTTGGAGGTTCCAAGGGTTTGGGTTAAACCATTGTTTGCTGTAGTTTGATAACTTATGTGAGTCAACTATGAGATGATTCAGTGGCAAACTTGGTCGGCAACATTTGGCAAGTGTAAGAGCTGATGTAGTCCGGAAAATTATCGAAACTTGCGCTGCTAACATAGCCAAGTGGAAATCCAACAGATACAGGCCGGTTAACCTATGTTCCTTGTCTGAGCTTTCAGTTTCCTTCTTTTCTAAGGTAATAGTTGACAATATAATTCCCCATGAAACTCCATACAGTTCTGGAGAAAAGAAAGATAACGTAGAATTGATACTTGCTCTGCCTAAATTACTTTTTCATTCTTCAGAATCATGTTTTTCTGATCCCTTGCTTTTGACCAATGGCTGATGTGATGTTAGTTCTTATGATATAATATGACTCGTATGGAAACTTTGATGTGCAACATGCCTCGTCTTATGCGTGTCTTTTGGCAGTTTTCGGACATAAGTCGGAAGGCTAAAAAGATCTGGGAATTTGCCCCTACACAGGAAAGTGGGAAGCGCTAAGCGGCAATATGAAATGGATGCCTCAGAATTATGCGATCTTCGTAATTACCGTTTTGCGCTGTTTCTTCGTGAAAGTAAAAACAGAAAGTAAAATCAACAGCTACTACTATCACTTCTTATTCATCATTCGTTTTCTCCTTTTTGTCTTTTGCTGATTGGTTAGATTGAGGATCCATTTGAGCAACCACTGAACGCTGCAAGGACTATTAAACCAAGCCTTTTGAGGAAGATATCCGAAGCATTCGAGACTACGTATGGAAGTGTTTCATCAACTTATCAAACTGAGGCTTCTTTGCTTCCTGGATTGGCCAGGTCGCGCGTCTTGAAAGCTCTTGGGAGGACGCCTTCTAGAGGTGAGAGTCACGGTGGCAACCATAATTGTCACATCCCGATCCTTAGGTACACCACAACCCTACCAGATCGCCTCAAGTCATAAATGATAACATCTCAAGTACGCCATCGACCCATACATTTTATCATTTTAGTAAGCGCATGCGAAACGTACAACTCCCAGACGACAATTCAAACAACAGGGATAGGAAAGCAGGACAGTCAACAACAGCAGTCAACTCAGCAAAAGACTAATTCATTTTCATTAGCAGATAATCTTTAACCGTACAGAGCTTAACATATACAACCCCATATTTTGGGGCGGCTCTCTAGGACCAGCAAAAAGACAGGTGGGTTGGGGCAAGGTTAAAGTCATATCTACTACGAAAGAGAGGTCACGTCACCCTTGTCCACACATCTCCCAAAAATGTCTCCATGACCACGGCAGCTCATCAAAAATACTCGGGCATAGGCACGTAGTTCAGGTCGTCAAAGAACAGGTCGTACTCAAGGTCCACTACCTCCACGTCGGGTGTATCGATGTCCATCAAGTCCTAGGTTTCGGTCCTAGGAATCGCGGTAGGTGGCCCCTCGAATCCACGGATCGGCTTATAGAGAGCATCACCGTGGTGCGCGAACCAGGCTTTGAAGCTGTGAGGCACTAAGTGCTCGAACCCCTCCTCTACCCATATGGTCGTTACATGATGCTCCCGGACCCGATCTGTCTCCGCGACCGGATGGTACTCAATATCAAATAACTAGTCGAAAGGGACTCCGAATAGAACCAGACGAGTCTCCATTACCTAAGTCCCGAAAAAGGGTCAACAATAATGGGGTGAGAAATAGATCTTAGTGAGTCAACGCCTAAGCTTGGTCAGGGCGTTGGTCCACTTAGGGCGGCCTAAACATGCAGCACAAGTAGATAACGGATCAATAGCATGCGACTAACGCTACGCTCTAACTACAACAGGAATAGGTACAACTCAGCAATATATCCACAATCACATGCAGGTTTACCACATCTTGGTTCATGCATAATGTAATACTCGACACGACTCAATAGTTAATTCAACCAAGACATACAACTAGAACACCCAAACAACTTACACACACAGAAACCTACACATATTCCGGTTATTAATGGACATTCAGCCCGATACACTAAACGGTTGGTGCCTACGCACTAGACACTTGGTGTTTAGCATACTAAATAGTTGGTGCTTTATTGGCATGACCAAGCATCGTTCCATTAATTCGGTAATGGCGACTGTTAAACCTTGTGATTTCAATCAACACGACATGGCATAACAAACATTCTTGTAAGGTGCATCAGTCCATCACAAGCCGCAACCGGTATCCGACCAACTCGTAGTCACAGATTGACATGCATCTGACAAGTGGTATGATTCCGATCGACACGGCATGAACTTGTCAAGAAACCATCATATGACTATACAAGCACACCGGATAACCAGTCAAATCTTATCTTTTGCATTTAGTCAAATGCTGACACGGTCGTGCTTAAGGCTGGGCCCCATGCCATTTTTCATGCTCAAATATACAATTTGATTTCACATGTGATCACATGAATGCATAATTAATCCACCGACTATGTATCCGATACAAGGTGATTAATTCTCGTATATAAATAATATATACACAACCAATACATACAGCGATCAACAAATAATCACCCATCAATCAATTGATAATAATTATTAATTATTAATTATTGCGGTTCTGATTAATTAGCTTGACCGTAATTAATTAATCCAATTAAAATTAATTAAGTCCATCTTAATTAATTAACCCAACAATCATCAGTCCACTCGGCTTCAACTAACTAACTCGCTCGCGATCAAATCCAGTCTGGTCTACCACCAACTAGCCACAATCTAATTTAGCTAATTAGTGCTAATTTAACTAATTATGGTCATTTAACTTAGCCAGGGTCACTAATCTAAACCGATCACAATTAACTAGCTAATCCACTCCTAATGCTAATTAATCTATCCCTAAATATAATTAATGGCCTAATCGAGGGTTAGGAGTTAACTCACTCTAAACGATCCGAGATGACGAGGACTCTCGGCCACACAGGTCGTCGGCGTGGCGGGTGGAGCACACAGGGGTCCACGAAAGATCGCATGGACGCTAACGACGGTGGAGGTTCGGCGATGGCTCGAGGGGGTAGCGACATCCACGGGCAACGGTAGCACGCTGCTATGGGTCCTTGGCTCTCAACGATTCAAGGTCGGGGTTCACCGGTACAGGCTTGAGGCTCTACAGGGTGAGGTGGGCTAGAGGTCAAGCCGACAAGCTCGATAGGTGACAGATAGCTGGCTAGTAAACGGTACGGCTGAGGCGACCGGGAAGGGGGGAAAGGGGCTGGCTTCACGAGTAAGAAGGAGAGGATGAGGTGGTCGCGGGCTTGGGTTTTGGTCACGGTTGAGGAGAGGTGGTGTGGACGAGGCGTAACGGGGCTGGAAGTATGGCGAGTGTCGAGACGATGGACGACGGACGAAGGGCGACAGCGGCTAGTGGCGGTCTGCTAAAGTAGCGACATCCAAGGAGAGGGAGGGGTCGGGGTTGGTGGTCATCGAAAAGGGAGAGTGTAAGCGAGAGAGAGAGAGAGAGAGAGAGAGAGAGAGAGAAGATGAGATAACAAGATGTGCTTGGTGGTTGGGAGAGTTGATAAGAAGGGGGGCCACTAGAGTCACATCCAATTTGAATATTTTATCCTATAGTGCATAATATCCGAAGGTATTTTGGGACTAGTTGGTCATTTGGCATAAACGACGGAGGGTATTTTGGTACTTTCAAGGCTAGGGCTTGGTCGGGGCTAGGCTTGGGCACGAAGGGTCTCGGTACTACTACGCAACGACTAAACTACCGGAGCTTCAACTATTCCGATCGATATCTTAAGGATATCCAATTATCGTATCTGAAATTCTCAAAAATTTAAATTTATTTTTCAGGCTAGAATTCATGATTTAATACTTTCATTGAATCCGGTTATCTTACAAACATCAAAATTTTGGGACGTCACAACTCTCCCCTTAGAAAATTTGGTCCCCGAAATTACACCTCTGTTATAACCCTTCAAAAGGAAAATGATAACTACTCTTTATAATGTCTTTACGCTCCCAGGTTGCTCCTTTTGTCTCATGGTGTTGCCAAACCATTTTGACCAAAGATATCGTCTTGTTTCGGAGTACTTGCTCTTTCCTATCCACAATCTTTACCAGGCCCTCCATGTACGATGCTCGCTCATCCAACTTAATCTCTTCAAAACCCAACACATGAGCGGGATTAGGCTCATATTTCCTCAACATCGACACGTGAAAACCGTTATGCACCCGAGCAACTCTCGACAGTAGTGTAAGACGATACGTCATATTTCCTATTAGTTCCAAAATTTCAAACGGTTCTACATACCTTGGGATTAACTTCCCTTTTTTGCCAAAACGAGATGTCCCTCTCATAGGCGACACTTTCAGAAACACGTGATCTCCCACAGAAACTCCAAAGGTTTATGCCTCCTATCGGTGTAACTTTTACGGGGTCTCTGAGCTGTTCCAAGCCTTTCTCCGATAACTTTGACGGCTTCTAACGATTATTGTACCAACTTGGGGCCAATGATCTTTCTTTCGCCCACTTCATCCCAACACACTGGTGTCCCGCAAGGTCTGCCATATAATACTTCGAAAGGTACCATTCTAATGCTCTACTGAGAGCTGTTATTGTAGGCATACTCGACCAGATGCAGCTATTCCTCCCAACTGTCCTTGAAATCCAAAATATAGGCTCTCGGCATATCATCAAGCGTCCGAATCATCCCTTTAGGATGGCCATCTATCTATGGATGATAGGCCGTATTGAACTGTCGCTTCATTCCTAACGCATTATGTAGGCTTTTTCAAAATGTGATAGTGAACTTGGGATCATGATTTGAAGTGGTCGTCACTAGCACTCCATGAAGTCGTCTTATGTGTCGCGTATACGGTTCTGCGGGAAAAGTATGCTAGAAGTGCCATAACTTTTGTACGGCGTTCACTTGAGTGCCATAACTTTCAAAACGTTCACTTAAGTGCCATAACTTTTAAAAATCGTTTACTTGAGTGCCATGTTGACGTGGCAACCGGAAAATTTGACGTGGCAGCTGGAAAAGTTACTGTAGCACGCCGGAAAAGTTATCGTAGATGCCGGAAAGATGACGTGGCACGCCGGAAAGCTGATGTGTCACGTCGGAAAAGTTCTTGGAGCACTCAAGTGAACGATTTTGCTCCGACGTAGCACTCAAGTGAACGATTTTTGAAAGTTATGGCATTTAAGTGAACGTTTTGAAAGTTATGGCACTCAAGTGAACGCCGTACAAAAGTTATGGCACTTCTAGTATACTTTTCCCTAGTTCTACATATCTATCTAAGGCAAAAACCTTCATCATTGCAATGAAATACGCCGACTTCGTCAATCTGTCAACTACAACCCAAATAGAATCATTTCCTCTTTGACTTCTCAGAAACCCATCACAAAGTCCATTGTGATATGCTCCCACTTCCATTATGGAATTTCCAACGGCTGCAGCAATCCTCCCAGCTTACGGTGTTGCGCTTTGACCTATTGGCACGTCAAATACTTCGCCACGTGATTAGCTATGTTCGA
This sequence comes from Rhodamnia argentea, assembly GCF_020921035.1. Classification (NCBI taxonomy): domain Eukaryota; kingdom Viridiplantae; phylum Streptophyta; class Magnoliopsida; order Myrtales; family Myrtaceae; genus Rhodamnia; species Rhodamnia argentea. Next base: position 17,630,157 of record NC_063157.1, on the reverse strand, counting down.
CTTTATAACACTCTACCAGTAGTATTGCTTCAAATTCCGATACATTTTCGTACTACCCGAATGAATACTGTAACCGCTACGATGTGCTTCTAACAAAATCTCCTCCCTTAGACCTTCATCGATAGGTACACACAAACGTCCTCGAAACCTCGGTATTCCATCCTCGGCTGCTTGAAAGTTAACCATTCTCTTAGATGAGCCCTCTTGAAGGATCTTTTGAATGACGGGGTTGGTCGATTGCGAAGCCTTAACTTTAACCTGCACTTCAGCCTCCATCCTCAAAGTAGCTACGAGACTCGACAAACAGCTTACCTCTAACTTGAAATCCGAATCTCTCACTTGTTCAAGAAGACACCATTCTTGGACCTGTAATTGAGCAACCATTGATTTTCTACTTAGTGCATTGCAACCTTGTTGGCCTTACCTGGATGGTATAGGATCTCACAATCATAATCCTTAAGCGGCTCTATCCAGCGACACTACCTCATGTTCAACTTGTAACGCCTTGAAACTTCGACGTCCGTAAGATAACCGCACTCGGTTTAAGTCTAACTATGAATTCCAATTTGTTGAATAAAATTGGATTTTGAGGATTTAAGTGACGATGGTTAGATATTTTATAAGACGTCGGTCGGTTTATGTTAGACTTCGAAAATTTTAGCCATTGCGATGCGGGATCAAGATTCTCACGCCCAAGCCTAACCCCGATCGAGCCAAGCCTACGATAAGGCCAAACTATCCTCTATCCAAGACGCCAAATGCCCAATCGGTTCTGAATTGTGAATTGACCCTTTTGCCTCTCCATTCATTCACAAGAGACAAATCAATTCAAATTTGGTGGGTCCCTCAAGTCAACTCATTCTTACAACCCCACCACCAACCTATCAAGTCTTGGTCAAATCTCTCACCCGCTCTCTCTCTCTCTCTCTCTCTCTCTCTCTCTCTCTCCCCCCACATTCCCTCTTTTCCGCCCTGTACATCGCGTGACCTCCTCCTCCTTCCACCCGAACATCCTTCCTCATCTTCCCTTGGTTGTTTTACGCCACCACCACCACCACCGAACGCCTTTTCCCCCTCCATCGACCTCTACTCGCCACCATCACTACTCCTCCTACCGTCGCGTACTGTCGTAGAGCCGCGAAACAGCTCGGGAAGCCGACGACCCCTATTTCTGGTTCACCTACCATGTCGACCCTTGACCACCCCAAGTGACCCACCTCAACCTCCGTCGTCTCCCGTGGCCGGTGGTAACCCTTGGACATCGGTGGAGCCCCGAAAATCAAACCCCGACGTTGTTCCCTACTCTGATATAATTCCCCTATTCCACGCCCCAGCTCTGTCCAGCTTTGTTTTACCACCTCCCGCCACCCTCTACCGTGGTCGCCGCCACCCTCTGCCACTCCGAAAGCCCCCTAGCCTTGGTCGAGCTTTCTTCAGCCCTTAGACCACCCAAGATCCCTCAAACCAGCCCAAAACTCAACTATCCCTTGTTCCCGATACCTCATCCGCCCTGTTTTTCCCCTGTTTCGAGTTGTACAGCCCTGATCGTGGCTATCTCGAGCTACTTGCTACTCTCTCGAGCCCCCAACGCCACTGTTTCGAAGTATCACAACCTCACCCGTCCACCCATAGCCGAGCATTGGAGCCCGGGGATCGAGTTTGACCGTGAGTCGTCGAGAGTCCGCCGAGCCGAGCCGAGCCGCTGTCGTCGTTGACACCCAAGCTAGTTTAACTTGTGTGTTAAACTCCTAAACCTCGATTAGGGGTCTATTTGCTCTTAGGGTGAGTTAAGTAGGTCGTTAGGGTGTTTAGGCGGTTTAATTACGGTCAGTTTAGTAAGAAACTTAGTTTAGGCTAAATGATTGTAATTAATTAAATTAGTTGGATTAGATAGGTCGGCTGTGGCTAATAGGGAATTAGAATTGATTGATTGAGATTGTTTGATCGCAAACGATCGAAAGGTTAGAGACAAGTATACGATCGTTTGTTGATTGGAATTGGAATCGATAGCGTAATCGACTAGCTTCGATTGATTAATTGTCTCTTGAATTGTTTGATTTGAATGCGTTGATCGATTGCTAATTGTCATGGATATTTGTTTTGGGGGCTAATCACCTCAAGTTGCTTGAAAGGTCAGTCGATAAAATTGTGCATCATGTGACCATGTGTGAGATCAAATGCATGTTTTGGCATGAAAAGCGCCTTGGGCCAAGTCTTTGAGCATGCATGAATGAGCACTCGACTAAACTCAAAAAAATGAAAAGGTTAGATGTTGAATTGCTTGAGTGGTCGCGTAATCGAGAATCCCGATAATCATTGTCTTCTAATTGATCAGTCTTGATAATCATTATCTTTTGATTGTTGGATGCTTATCAGTAATTGTCTTCCGGTTGTTCGTTTGCCGAACGTAGCTTGTGAAGGACCAAAGCCTTTATAGGAATTCTAGTTAGCTTCGTGCCAAGTCGACAATCATTGTATTCTAGTTGGTCGAGCGGAGTCACATAGACTATCAGAAGCCGTCATCGGAAGTAAGGGACAATGCTTGGTCCTATTAGAAGAGCACTAAGCGACTAGTATGCTAGACCTACGGTTCGTACCTGTCTTGATGGAATTCATGTGGTGTCCCGTGTATGCAAGTTGATATAATACCTTGCCGCTTGTTATCTGATGTGACTGCTGAGTCAAGTCGAGCATTGCATTATGTATGGCTGAAGACTAGTAAGTTGCATGTGGTCGATCTATATACTTGATGCTTTCGTGGTTGCTTGGTAGAATACTCTGAGCAAATCAACTCCCTAGCCATGCTTAAGCGTTCACTCATTGAGATTTATTTCTCACCCCATCATTTAAGCCTTTCAAGTCCCAAGTGATGGAGTGACCTGTTCGATCTGATTCGGTGTCCCTACTAACTAGTACTTTGATGCTATCCACCATGAGGAAGTGCCCTCGGGGCGGGTGCGGGAGCAACATGTCACTCGGATCTAGGTCGACGAAGGGTTGCCGTACCTAGTGCTGCATCTCTTCAAGGCCTGATTTCTAAATGACCATGGTGTGCTTCATGGCCCACTACGGGAATTTGAGGGACCGTTTAACCCATACCTTTACATCCCCTCTTGGGATTCTATGGACTTGGATACGCCGAATGGGGAAGAAATGGACCTCGAGTTTGATATGGAGTTGAAGCCCTCTTCTGGTCAAAGGTCTTGGGCTTAGGCGTGATAGCCCTCTTTGTTTTAGCCATGTTTATGTCAAGGCGAGGGTGATTGTGAGATTTGTGGAGTAGGCGAGAGTTTAACCTTACCCTACCGTGTATCTTTTTTAAGTCGTAGAGAGCTGCCCCAAAGTATGGGGTTGTACATGTTTGTTAGTAGCTCTGTAAGGTTAAAGATCATCTATTCTTATTATGAAAACGAAAATGTCTTTTGCCCGATTGACTGTCCTGTTTATTTCCTACGTTGATGTCCATGTACGTTTGATTGTTTGGGAGAGTTCACGTTTTCGCATGCATAGTAAGTTCATAGGTCGATAGTGTGCTTGGAATGCTATCCTTCGTGACCTGTGGAGATTTGGTAGGGATGTTGAGTGCTCGAGAGTTGGGGTATGACACAACTCCTTTTGAGAGAACAGATACTTCAAACTATAGTGATCGGTATACATTTGAAACCTTTCTCCAACCAGATAGTGCCTCTAGATCCGAACGGCAAAAACCACCGTGACTAACTCCAGATTATGCATCGGGTAATTCAACTCATGGGGTCTTAACTGACGAGACGCATAAGCAACTACTCTTCCATGTTGCATCAGAACACAACCCAAACCTCTCAATGAAGCATTAATGTGGATCTCGAAATCTCTAGGACCAGACAGTATTGTCAAAACAGGAGCCGTAGTTAGCTCGTGCTTAAGCTCTTGAAAACTACGCTAATACTTGTCTGTCCACTCAAACCTCGGTCCTTTAACAATCGCATCAAAGGTGAGACTATAGCAGAAAACCTTTCCACAAAACGTCTATAATAGCACGCTAAGCGTAAAAAACTTCGGACTTCAGTTACTTTGTCGATCTCGGCCAATCCATGATTGCTTCAATGTTAAATAGGTCTATAGCAATCTCTACACCAGAAATCATATAGCCTAAGAGCGCCATACGAGTTAGCCAAAATTCGCACTTACTGAATTTTGCAAACAACTGATGCTCCCTAAGCGTTCCCAAAGCGGTCCTTAAATGCTGCTCATAATCCTCCAGACTCCTCGAATACACTGGAATATCGTCTATGAATATGATAACAAATCGATCTAAGTACTCCTTGAACACCCTATTCATCATATCGATAAAAGCAGCAAGAGAATTTGTTAGAGCAAACGGCATCATAGTAAACTCATAAATGTCCATAGGGCATCCTAAATGCTGTTTTCGGTATATCCTCCTTCTTAATCCTCAACTTGTGATATTCCGTCCGTAGATCAATCTTGGAAAATACCGAAGCTCCTTGTAGCTGGTCAAACAAATCGTGTAACCTCGGCAATGGGTACTTATTCTTAACCGTCGCTTAGTTAAGCTGCCTATAATCCATGCACAATCGCAACGATCCATCCTTTTTTCTCACAAACAACACAAGTGCTCCCTATGGCGATGCACTGGGATGGATATTTATCTTGTAACTCCATCTGCACTTTAAGCTCCTTCAATTCTGACAGCACCATCCTATATAGCGCCGTAGAGATCGGTTCCGTCCCAAGAGCTAATTCAACCACAAACTCTATTTCCCTGTCCAACGGCAGCCCCGGCATTTCTCGTGAAAAGACATCGGAAAACTCACACACTACAGCAATGTCCTCCATCATTGGTTCCTCAACTAACGTGTTAATCATAGTCGCCGGGTAACCTTGACAACCACTCCCTAATAGACGAGTCGCTTCCAACGACGAAACTAACGTAGTTGAGGTTCCTCCTCGACCTCCAACAAATTCAAAGCTAATTCCATCTAACGAGTTAAATTGGATTGCTTTACGATAGCAATCCATCGTGGCCCTTTGCTCCATAAGCCAATCCATACCAAAAATCAGATCAAAATCAAACACCTCTAACACAATCAGATCTATACTATCCCCATGACCACTATCACCAACTTACGGTTAGGATAACATATTGCAGCCACTATACTATCCTTTAACGGCATAGAAATCCTAAAAACAGTTCCCAACAGTTTCGGACTCAAACTAACTACCTCAACAAATTTCTCAACAACAAAAGAATGTGTAGCTCCAGGATCAAACAAAGCATATGTAACATGATCGTGTAAGACGACCGTGCATGTAACGATCGATGAATCCTTCCTATACTCACAAGGGACAGTAAATATCCTTCCTTGCGCTGGGAGCCAATTCTGGTTATTATGGGGTACAATTCCTCTCGGGCGACCTCTATGTTGCAGCGGTGCCTGCCTCAACATTTGCCTCTGCAGACATTCCCTCACTTGGTGGCTGTGCTGGCCACACCAAAGCAGGCTCCTCCATGAAATGGACACGGGGTAGACCTATGGCTTTGATGGTACAAATGGCATAATTCTCCTCGGTTAGGCACCAGCTTACTTACAACTCATCTCTGGTTAAGCGGAATGGGGTACTTCCCTCCCGACATCGGCCTCTTCACAAACGATCTGTCATTCCCGCTCGAAGGCGTGAATCGCGATTTAAATATGACAACCTTCTCTACCAAGTTTCGCTCCACCAATTGGGCTCTCTCGCATGACTCATTGTAGTCCTTCGATTCAGGCGGCACCGGTAAATCATTGATCTCGGGCTTCAGCTCATCCCTAAACCTCCTTGCCCTATCAACAGAGTCTTCCACCATCTTTGGCACGTACCTTGACAGCTCAACAAACTTGGCTTCTACTGATCCACTATTAACTAATTCTAGCACGGACGTAGGAACTCTGCCGACTTCTTGCGCAGTCCGATAAGTTCTTGCTGTTGAAGGCTTCCATGAAAGTATCCCACACCGAAACTGTACCCTCGGGTAAAATCCTACCTCGGGAGGCTTCCCACCAAGTGTTGGCATTCACCTGCCGTTGGTATGAGGCCGGTGTGACCTTGTCTTCCTCCGAATACGTAAGCGGGGCAAAACCTTCTCCAGATCCTTAACCCACAAGGTGGCAGCCTCGGGATCTCCGATTATGGAGAACTTGGGCTGCTTTAACTTTAGAAACTGCTCCACCAACTTGTGTGCCTAACGTCCTCCATTTCCGTTTCTAGCTAAATAGTCCTCGCGGAGCAACAATAGCAGCAACGGCAGTTTGGTTCCTCATTTGCTACCCAACCAAGTCTCCTAAGGCTTCTAGTGCCTATAGGATCCCATCCACTCTTGGGTCTTCTCGAGCCGCCCTTCCACGAGGCACCTTCCCACCATGGTTGCTCATTTTATAGGTATCGTACGGAACCCCGCTCACCTCAAAGCAATGGGAGATGAGAATAGAATCTACGGCTTAAAGCTTAGGTAACAACTATATGCACAGGGTTTTCAATCCTATTAACTATCCCAAATCCCAATACTCCTTATCACTCTAGAGCAAAACTAGATGGATCAGGCTGACTTTGCTCCGATACCACCTTGGGCGGGGTTGTCACGCTTCGATCCTTAGGTACGCCACAACCATACCAATTACCTCGGGTCATAAAGAACGACGTCCCAAGCACGTCATCGACCCATACATTTTATCTTTTTAATAAGCACATGCGGAACGTACAACTCCCGGACGACAATTCAAAGAACGGGGATAGGAAAGCAAATAGCCATCAACAACAATCAAATCAGCAAAAGACTAATTCATTTCCATTAGCAGATAATCTTTAATCCTACAAAGCTAAATATATACAACCCCATACTTCGAGGCGGTTCCCCAAGACTAGCAAAAAGATAAGCTGGTCGGGGCGGGGTTCAAGTCATATCTACTACAAAAGAGGGGTCACGTCACCCCCATCCACACATCTCCCAAAAAGGTCTCCACGACCACGGTAGCTCATCAAAAATACTCGAGGTGTAAGTACGTAGTTCGGGTCGTCAAAGATCGATTCGTACTCAAGGTTCACTACCTCCCCGTCAGGTGTAAAGATGTCCTTCGGGTCCCAAGTTTCGATCTTATGAGTTACGGTAGGTAGCCCCTTGAATCCACAGATCGGCCCTTAGAAAGTATCACCGTAGCATACAAACCAGGCTTTAAAATGATGGGGTACTAAGTGCTCCAGCCCCTCCTCTATCCATATGGTTATCACATGATTCTCCCGGACCCGATCCGTCTTCGAGACCGGATGGGGCACTAAGTGCTCCAGCCCCTCTTCGGATGAGTCTCCATTACCTTAGTCCCGAAAAAGGGTCAACAACAACAAGGTGGAAAATAGATCTCAATGAGTCAACACCTAAGCTCGGCATACGGCGTAGATTTGTTCAAGGTAGCCTAAACATACAGCATAAGTCGATAGCAAATCAATAGCATGCTACTAGCGCTACGCTTTAACTACAACAGGAATTGGTACAACCTAGCAATATATCCGCAACTACATGTAGGCTTACTGCGCTTTGGTTCATGCATATGCAATACTCAACATGACTTAACAATCACTTCAACTAAGACATACAACTAGAACACCTAAACAATTTACATGCACGGAAACCCACATGTGTTTCGATTATTAATGGCCATTTGGCTTAGCATACTAGACAATTAGTCCCCGCATACTAGATAGTTCGTGCTCTACTGGCATGACCAAGCATCATTTTATTACTTTGACAACGGTGACTGTTAAGTCGTGTGATTTCGACCGACACGGCACCGCATAACAAGCATTCCCGTAAGGAGCGTCGGTCCATCATAAGCTGCGGCCGGCAACTGACCAACCTGGCATCACGGATTGACGTGCATCTGATAGGTCGTGTGATTCCGATCGATACGACACGAACTTGTCAGGAAACCATCATATGACCACACAAGCACACCCGACAACCGGTCAATTCTTATCTTTTTCATTTAATCAAATGATCACGCGATCATGCTCAAGACTATATGCCATGCCATTTTTCATGCTCAAATATGCAAATTGATTTCACATATGGTCACATGAATGCACAATTAGCAGGTCAATCGGGTCTTTCCCTGTTGTTCTATTCCCACCATGAGAAAGAAGGGCGGACAAAGTATACCCAGCGCTCAACGGATCCGTTGCGAGTTTTGTTGCCTTGGTAGGGAACCTGCACGATCTTTTCCCCTATTGTATTGAGAAAAAAAAAGAGGTTAGTACTACGGCCCTCTATTGTTTGATCCAATATTGACCAGGGCCCCAGCTTCTATATTATCCACTAGACTTTGTATCTGATACGGGGTGATTAATTCTTGTATATAAATAATATAAACACAACCAATGCATACAACAGCTAACCAATAATCACCCATCAATCATTCAATAATCATAATTCAATAATCATAATTCATTAATAATAATTAATTTTTCTGATTACGGTTAATTAGTCTGATCGTAATTAAGTAATTCAATTACAATTAATTATGTCCATCTTAATTAATTAACCCGGCAATCATCAGTCCACTCGGCTTCAACTAACTAACTCACTCGCGATCAAATGCGGTGCAGTCTACCACTAACTAGCCACAATCTAATTTAGCTAACCAATGTTAATTTAACTAATTGTGATCATTTAACCTAACTAGGGTCACTAATTTAAATCGACGACAATTAACTAGCTAATCTACGCCTAACGCTAATTAATCTATCCCAAAACGTAATAAACAGCCTAATCGATGGTTAGGGGTTAACTCACTTTAAATGATCCGAGACAAGGGGGACGTGAGTAGCATTGACACAACGGTGGCAGCGGCGAGGACTCTCGGCCACACAGGTCCTTGGTACGGTAGGCGGAGCACATAGGGGTCCATGAAAGCTCGAGTGGAGGGCAACGCCGGTAAAGGTTCGGTCACGGTTCGAGGGGGCGGCAACAGTCACGGGCAACAGCGGTCCTGCTACGAGTCCTTAGTTCTTAGCGATTCAAGGTCGGGGTTCACGAGTACGGGCTTGAAGCTCCGCGGAGCGAGGTGGGCGGAAAGTCGAGCCAACGAGCTTGACAAGAGATAGATAGCTAGCGGGCAAACGGCACAACGACGACGGGTGGAGGTGGGGGGTGGCGTTAAGGGTGAGAGGGAGAAGAGGAGGAGGAGAAAGAGAAGGGAGAAGAGGAGGTGGTGGTCGCGGGCTTGGGTTCGGGTCACGGCTAAGAGGGGGTAGTGTGGACACGGCATGATGGAGCTGGACAGAGCAGCGACGTCCAAGGCAATGGACGGCGGATGGAGGGCAACGGCGGCTACTGGTGGTCGACCGGAGTAGCAAGGGCCAAGGAGAGAAAGGGGCTGGGGGTGGTGGTCATCGAAAGAGGGAGTGGAAGAGAGAGAGAGAGAAGATGAGGTGACAAGATGTGATTGGTAGTTGGGGGAGTTGACAAGAAGGGGGGCCCACTAAAGTCACATCTAATTTGAATATTTTATCCTCTAGTGTATAATATCTCAAGGTATTTTGGTCATTTGGTATTTTGGGACTGGTTGGTCATTTGGCATGAACGATATAGGGTATTTTGTTACATTCAAGGCTAGGGCTCGGTCGGGGTTTGGCTCGAGCACGAAGGGTCTCGATACTACTATGCAACAACTAAACTATTGGAGCTTAGACTACTCTGACCAACGTCTCAAGGATATCCAATTATCATCTCTTAAATCCTCAAAAATTCAAATTTATTTTCCAGGCTGGAATTCATGATTTAATACTTTCATTGAATCTAGTTATCTTACAAACATCAAAATTTCGGGATGTTACAATAATAGGGTGAACTGTTTAGTTGTATCTAATGTCCCCTCATCATCATAAGTATAATAGCAATTTCAGAACATGAGTCTGCAACACTGGGGTATGGTCCGGAAAAGTGTGACTAGCGGTGATCGGTTCCAAGGTGGGTCGGTTCCCACCTTAAAACCCGGAACTTATCTAGTTAGGGTGGGTTCCCGGTCCGTGGAACCGGAAACCGACCTTGTTAACCCTAGAACCGGACCAAACCGACCGGACGAGAAACATAAGTCAATCTGTACATTGTTTATTTTTCTACCTTTGATTTTTTTTCTTTAAATTTTTCTTGTCATAAAATCAACAGTTTTCAATTCATTTTACAAAGAGCGAATGTTCAAAAGATTATCTGCCATAATAGAAAATTATCTATTAGGTTATTCACTATCGAAGTTATCATTAAAAGAACCCTTGCAGAGTAGTTGATTAACTCTATGAAGTGCACAAATACTTTGTTTAAAATGGGAATAGAAAAAGGAGTTCAAAACAAGAGTTATGAAATAACAGTTGAGTTTTTCTTCTTGCAACTATTTGACTTCTTGTTGAAAAAATAATACAACAAAAATCCAGCGATTCTACTAAAGAAATGCAGGATTTCTCTTTGCATCATGCTCTTATGCACTTGAACTCACTTGAACTCACACTCCTCCGGAGTTCACCTAAAAAGGATACCAAGGCAATAGGAGGACTTCATTGTGCTTAAATGGGCCGCTCTTGGAATTATAAAGTCAAACCTCACATTCTATAGTAACATAAGGCCCCCTATGTTCCTTTTCATTAGCAGAGTGTCATTTGTATGTATGTAACTTTTTTTTTCTTATATGTGAAAAATTAATATTATCCGGGTGGATAAATACCAACACTCTACATGTATATGTAGATAGGCTAGTTCTGTCGGTCCGGTTCTTTACAAAGAACCCGAAATTGGACCAGTTATTGTCGTATACAAATTTTTGGAATCAAGAACCATATCGTTGTTGCGCATGTACACTTGAGAATGGCTATAAACTTTATTTTTTATGAACATCGCCCGACAATTACTTTGTGATTATGTTTCAATCAAGTTCACACAGCAAACGAGGTGCAATTGAAACCATTCAAGTACCAATAGAAAACTTAGGATGCACAGTTCAAACTTCATGGGGACCACTTTTGAAGATTCTAATTGTGATACCCTAAATCGTGCATATATACGCAACACTTAGAAACATATTTTATTGGTAAAAGCTTTTCTGAAAAGGTGGGAAAAATAACAAACCTATAAAAAAATTAAAATTTTTGCGGGCACTTATACATGTGTGGAACAAACAATTTTTATGTTTTGAACTTTTGCTAAAAGCGATCTCAAAATTACGAAAATAAGTTTGATTGGTTAGTGGAACAAAATTCTAGATCTGAGTACGTAACAAATCGGCATGTTGATCAAACCTTTAGCCAAACAAAATAATATTGAATTTCATGAAATTAATGTCAAATTAAAGATATGAATGTCTTTTACAAAACTTATGAAGAACAATTTTTGAAAAAATGTGCGCAAAGAGGTCATATAATCCATGTAACATGCAAAGGTCATAACAGTAGTTGTAGAGAATAGAAAATTCCGTCACAATTGAAAATCTTTTCAGATTTATATAATATCAAATGATCATGAATATTTTTAAATATTTTATATGTGATGCATCCAGATGTGATGTACAACTTTTGTGAAGAAAGCCTTTCCAAATTCGGTTCATAAAAAAATTAGAAACAAAGGGACATCAGATTGAATAAGAGGAAACTCAAGTTTAACATCAGATTTCAAATTTCTACGTATAGATTATGAGCTATTTTTTACCTAGCAAATGACATCCATTCCGAACGTATAATATATCAAATCGAAGCTCAATACATCCACTTCATTTTATTAGTTCATCACATCTTCAAATTCTAAAAATTTCGATTCGAAAATCAGATATTAGCCTTAACATGCATCTAACAATCATCAATCAATCGAACACTCAAGCAAGCATGAAACATACTCATTCTAGCCTAATAACAACAACTATTCAGTAGTCATAGCCTCGTAAACTCCTCATTTTTCAGCCAATATCCATACTCCACAAAGTATTTATCTAATAATTTCCAAATTAAGGATTTTTGTTTTTGCTTGAACAAAATTAAGGATTAGAGCAACATATCTTTTGAAGATTTGATTGTGAAGCTTGCGGAGCTATTCAGCCACTTCACTTAGCTTAAGAGAAGGCCATTGAATAGCTCACAATCTACTGATAAAATGAAATTGAAGTAGATGAGAATCAATTTGTGATGATAACACTGGTAAATCAAAGAAAAATATGAAGGTAGGAAGATTAGTGGCCGATTAGATGAACTCCGGCCACCACCAGCTCAAGGACAAGATATAGGCTAGTGTCGCAAGGATTGGAAGTCGGGACACCGAAGTTGACAACAGAAGTAAATTGCAAAATCACCGTGATTGATTCATCGAGGAAATTGCCGAAAATATTTCATGATCGCAAATCTAAGGCCGATTAGACCTTGCGATTAGACAAAGGACTTCGTGATACTGCTCGATATGGCAACGATTTGTCGAAAAGTGACAGGTAGCCGGTCGTTGATCGGCGAAACCTGGTGGAATCAAGAGAGAGGAATTAGTAGAGAGAGAGAGAGAGAGAGAGAGAGAAGTACCTCTAGTCGACCAGTCCATGCCGGTTAGAACCGAGTGAATCTGGTTAGACTCGATGGACCCGAATTGAACTGGTGTTCAATCCAGCTCTATCATGGTTCAATTTCATCCTATTTTCCTATTTTGTCCAATTATAATGAACCAAAAGAATTTTTACATGAAATTGGACAGGAATAAATGCAATTGAAAAATCTGGGTTGGCATAGTTTGGTCAAATAACCAATTCAAATGACCAATTAATGCATGAATTTCCTCAATTCCTATCAAATTGGCCTCATGAGCTTCATGACCAAATTTTGAACTTGCCCAAATGTCAAAATTGAAATTCTATTTCTCAAATTGGATGATAAGATAGTATGGGTCAAGTGCTTTTTAGTCAAAACAACACCTTGCTTTTATTTAGTAGTAAAAGGTTTTGAGCCCATTAAAATAAGCATCAGTATAAAGTAAGTCTAATAAGTCAAGGGTTGGGAAGAAAGCCGGATTGAAGCGATTGTTTTCTTTTGCTGGGCTTTAGCAACCCAATCTACTATTAAGTTTGCTTCACGGTTCCAATGGGCTAAATCTAAGGATGAAAAGGGAGCCAGTGGCCATTCATCCCACGCAACTTGATATGCACATCGTAATCCAGCTAGAAGACTTAAACTGTTTAAGTAGGTTTAGTTCAACTTTCTCAAAGCCCATTGGGAAAAATGTTTGGCGACAAATTTCAAGGGGCTTTGGGATGAAAGTTGGCCTTGGAAAACCTGAAAACTCAATGCTAGTAGGGACTAGCTATGTGCTTTCAATATTTGGCCAAATTCTAGAGCTAGGATTTTTTTTCCCAAAACTGTCCTCACTTATTCTTTCAAATTTCGATTTTACCCCCATCTTTTTTGTTACAATATTTTTTATTAAAAAATAAACTAAAATAAAATAAAAAATCAAACCTTAGAAGGCCGACAAGCTAGATTGACTCATTGGTGGCCGTGGCCCTCAGATGCGTGACCCCAGCAATGGTTGTCGGGGGTCACACGGCTCGAGCAACCCTAGCCAAGGGTCGGCTGACCTTAAGCGGCTATTACCTGGTGTAGGTTGACCCTCGGTGGCCTCGGTTAACAGCCGTCAATGCTAGATCCGGCTCGTCGGTTGCCGGCGGCCTTAGCCTTAGGTTTGGTTTTCCTTTTTATTGAAAAAAAATATATTGTGAGAAAGTTCATTTGCAATTTTTTTTTTTTTGCCAAACACTAGTTAGCTCAAATTTACTTTTCAAAGTATTTTTTACCAAATGCTATTTGCATTCCCCCAAAGGCCATTTACAAAATCGAACCAAACCAACCCTCGTACCTACATGATGTGCCTTACCTTTGCCTTTCTCTAATGCTGTTAAGTTGGCCAACTATCGGGTTTAGATATCCTTAGTAAGAGAAGGAGGAGAGAACCGCGAGGATCCGATCGTGTTCGAGGTTTCTGGACAAGAGGAAGACAGGGGTTTCCGTAAAAGCTCGACATTCCGCTTAAAGAGTCGAAGAAGCGGGAACACGGTTGGAGAAATCGTCCACTATTACCCCCTTTGATTTTTTGCATACACCTGCAACCATGGCTTCCATGGTTTCTCCATCAAAAGACCCATCTATACTTACCTTTGAAGCTCCGGCCTTTGAGGGTTTCCAGTAACTATTCGCCGTAAGTTCCTCTTGCGTTGATTCTTTCTTTGAGTTACACATACTGTAATATGCATGTAAAGCAACTGTCTATTGCACAATGTTCTCTAGATATGGGGTTTACTTCTTGAAAATATAGTGATTTCAATATTTTCCCCGGTTCGCACTGTCTATTTTACTACATTGGAAATTGCATTTCTCCCCACTAATAGGCTTCACTAACCCCATTATGGTCTATTTCCTTTCGTGCATCCCTTAACTCGATGAGAAAAATGAATTCCTTTAATGATTTTGCTCCATAATATGTAGGGCTTTGTATCATTCTTCAAGCTTGTTTTCCTAGCATGGCTTTACTAACGATAAGCAAGTCTTTGAAACCCATTCCTCCCCGATCTTTGCTCAATTTTAAGCTCCCCCAGTTCTTCCAATGAATTCCTGAATGTGATTCTCTATTCTTTTGCCATTAATTGGCTATTCTTTGTTCTATCGCCTTATAAATGGAAATGGGGATTTTGAAAATAGACATAGTATAATGTGGAATTGCTTGCACCACTGCTTTTAATAGAATCTCCTGCCCACCTTAGAAAGTAATTTTTCTTTCCAACCTTCTAGTTTCATGTTCATTCTCCCCAATGTCCAGCTAAACATTTGTTTCTTAGTGTCCCCCAATATGAAGGAACACCAAGATATTTTCCAGTCTTTTCTAAAATTGGCTATTGTTTGTTCGATCGCCTTACAAATGGAAATGGGGATTTTGAAAATAGACATAGCATAATGTGGAATTGCTTGCACCACTGCTTTTAATAGAATCTCCTAGCCCACCTAGAAAGTAATTTTTCTTTCCAACCTTCCAGTTTCATGTTCATTCTCCCCAATATCCAGCTAAACATTTGTTTCTTAGTATCTCCCAATATGAAGGAACACCAAGATATGTTCCAGTCTTTTCTAAAATTGGAACACGCAGCTCTCGTGCCATATTAGCTCTCAATTGATTTGGACAGTTTTCCCCGAAGTAAATACTTGACTTGTTAAGATCAATCTCATCCACTAAGTTCCAACATTCATGGATTCTCCCACCTAGAAAGAAGATGGAATCATCCGGACAAAAAATAGATGTGATAATGTAAGACAATTTTTGTTTAGCTATATTCCTTTTATAGTCCCATCCGAGAATGCTTTCTTCATTGGTAATGATAGAACATTTGTCACCAATATGAACAAATAATGGGAGAAAAGATCTCCCTATCTGTTGCGCGTTAAAATTCCTCGACAAGGCTTTGCTAGTTATGGGTTCTAAGCCCGGATTGACTATGGCCCAAAGAAGGTTGCTTACGCGAGAATTTTTTATCGAACTTAATCCGTTCGTTTTCCAAAAAGGGGTTCTGGGTCAGTTTTGGACAGAGAGTGTCAAATGCAATAGATTTACACAAAAGGGCGCGTTACAAACGAGCTTTCGACAACTTTAACGGCCCAATGTGCAATAGTAACAGTATGTGACAGACTTCGACGTGACCACGGAATTGAATCGACAGGATCGGGAGATAACGTAGGACACAATGCTGGAATTCAATCGACAAGACTGGACGGGGAATTATAGGACACAATACCGGAATCGAATCGACGATGCTGGACAAGATGGGTGAAGGGTGCAACACCGGAATTTAATCGACGGTCTTGAACCTAACGAGTAGACGCCGGAATCTAATCGACGACACCTAACTCTGGATATGATACTCACCGGAATTAAATCGACGACGGGGATCCGAAAACTACAGCTAGGCTAGGCTAAAGGCTAAAGGTTAAGAGCTAAGAGCAAGTTTGAAAATGCAAGTGTTTTGGATTTGTTGTGTGTATGTGTATCTTGCTATTGCGAGGTATTTATAGGCAAGCTCTTTAGTAACCGCCGAGCGGTTTCTTCCTTTGGCCCCACGCTTTGCTCTTTTCCATAAGCCACGTGGATGACGGTTTCCCAATCTTCGCGCCTTTTCTTTTTACTTCGTGGAGATTACCACCAACCGCTTCGATCGTGGCCTTCCTCTGCGCGCTTTTCTTGCTCTAGAAGGAAGTGGCGCCAGAATTTACCCCGACACGTGGCACCTTTCTGATTGGCACGTTCCTTGCTCCAGTGTCCCTTCCCGTAGCCGATCATTGCTTCCTCACGTACTCGTCACGAGGCTTTCTTGAATTATTTTAAGTGTCAACATATGCCCCCTTTAAAAGATGTAAATCGAAGATTTACCTCTTTTAAGATATCTTCCTCTGGTTTGATGATCTCCAACTGTACAAATGATGATTACGCTTTCCCCTTGATCTCTTTTCCCAAAACGCAACCTTTTCGACTTCGCACCGTGTGCTGGCTTTTTTCATCTTGCTTTTTAAGGATCTTAAAAAAGCTCCCAATTGTCGTCTTTCTTCATCAGCGGTTTTCCCTTAAACCCTAAACCCCTTTCTTTGAGCATTTCAAGCTTTCATGGCGACCGAAACTCCTGAGTTCCTTCCTCACCAGCTCATCGCCCGCTTCGATGGGATCATCAATAGTGATGACGCCGATCACTGTTTCCTCAAGTTGTTGAACACTCAACGAGAGCACGCCGGTCTCATTCTTGGGCCTAGTCTCCATGATCACCACCACATTCCATCATCTCTTCGGTCTTGCTTTCCAATGCGGGCCGACGAGCAGCTTCCCATTCAAGCTTCTTCGCTAAAGGACATTTGGTCCATGCCGGCTCAGCGATTTAGGAGTTTTCCGTCATTTGATGACATGGCTTATACTTGGTTCCAAAGGCTTCAAGAGGATATTCCAACAATTGGCCTCCGGGAAACAGCGCAAATCGGGACAGCACTTGAGGTCGGCATGTTGTCCCACGATTTGAATAGAGGTCCGCTTGGGTCCGTTACAAGCTTTTGGTCTTCTTCCACTAATTGCTTTTTCTTCCCGTGGGGTCCCATGTCCGTAACCCTTCTAGATACTTTCGCCATAGCTGGTCTCTCTCCTTATGGGGCCTCGGTCAAGAATGCTGGAAAAACCAAAGATTGCCCCATTTCCGACGATACCCTTGCTTACGGAAAGTTCATCGATGCCCATTGTAGAACATCCGGGGAAGTTTCCCTCGAAGAACGAACGGCTTTTCTTCTTTTCTAGCTGTCGAAATATCTATTCTTTAGCCCAACCCTTAAAGTATCCAAGGACTACTACGACCTTGCCTTACTTTTAGCAAAAGGGAATCTTGTTGCTCTTGGCCCTCTTGCTCTGGCGTCTGCGTACAGGAGTATTTCTTACGCCGCTCGACTAATGTCGAATTCCGAAGAGGATGGTGTCTTGTCGGGGCCGCTCTGGATTCTTCAAGCTTGGGTTGCATTCTACTTCCCTTTCATGTTTGAGAGCGTCCCTTCCTTCAATCTCAACATGGTTCCTTTGAAGCTTGGTATACGACTACTCCAAGCTGTCCCCTCAAAGGTCCCCGGTGATGTTCAGCCTTTTCGATTCTTCCTTCGACAGCCTCGTCTCCACGAGGCTGATCGAATAGATTTCTTTCCTTACCGCTCAGGCGAATTCAATTCTTGTTTCAACTCTCGAACCTTGAAACGGTTCAACCACCGTGATTTTTGGACCTTTGTCCTATTCCCTAGAGACCTTCCAATCCGGCTATGTCTTAAGGGTAGGTTCTATCCGGGCTTCGAACCATATTCTCCTCATTATTGCGCCAGGCAATTCGGTCTTCGACAGGCGGTGCCTATGCCTATCCCTTATCTCATGAATTTCCCATCGATGGACAAGAAGATGTATAATATCAAGATTGACGAACCGTTCACTTGCTGTGCCGAGATTACCACCATGATGTACCAGCGGTTTTCGGGGGATATCCCAACAATACTTCGCTCTAGCCCTGGCATGACTTCCGAGTTTACGACCTGGTGGACATCCTTTACCTTCGAAAGCCCTTTCGAAGACGCCATCTCATCCATCCTCCCGAGTAGCCGGATACAGCCCTTTGGTCCTGCTTTGAAGAAAACTGGGAAAAAGGGTGCCACTAGAGCCCTCTCGATTGGTGGTCGCAAACGTCCGACGACTGTTTTAGGTGGGTCTCTTTCTTCATGGTCTTCGCAGATATTGCGGCCCGAGGTAATTTTTGCTTTATGTTCGCTGTTAGGTGATGATTCGGACGACGGAGCCGATGAGGAGACGCTCACTTCTCTCAAACGGCGAAAGATGATAGCGAAGAAGAGCAAATCTCCGGTGGAATCTCCGATAGTCCCTCGGCTTGTCGAAGCGTCTCCAACCGTTTGTTCTGAAGATTCTTTGGTAGATCTTGATCCAACCGCTGGGGGGTCTAGCAATATTACCATTGCTGAGGATCCATCCGAACCCGCGGCTCCTTCGCCTCGTGAGCTTCAAGGGGAACCTTCTTCGATGACCCTTGCCATTGTCCCGACCCCGATGGTCGAAGCTCCTTTAATAGCCGAAGGTCCCTCAACACCTGAAGACCCTTCATCTGCGGATATTATCTAGGATCTTCCTGTTGCTTCTCTTCTTCCGTCGTCCATCGAAGACGTTCAAGCTCATCCCGCTGGATCTTCTCGCTCTTCGGATCACCCGAGTATGCCCGAATCAAGCGGCTCACCCGACTCAGAGATTTTCAGCAAACTGGGAATCATGCTATCTTGCTCCCTCGACCTTGTTCATTTAGGGGTAGCCTCTTTTGTTGACAACCCATCGAATATTCGAAACATCCAATCCGTGATGGAGTGGTCGGTCAAAGAGGAAATCAGCGCGAAGCTTCCCGGAGGCTTAGTCCGCCGGCTGAAAACATTCTTGGAGCACTTTCCTACTCCCTTTATGCATTTTCGACGGTGTCGGAACAAGGTGCTTACTCTGTCGAATTTTCCCGATCGGCTCTTTTCTCCTAGCTCCGAGACCCAAGAGGCGAGGCAACTTGTAACTCAAGGAGAACAGTCTCTTCAATCCGCTGTCGACGAGCTTCTTGCTTTAGATAAGAAGGAGGCTACCCTGGAGCAACAAAGGTCGGCGATAGAGAGAGAACTAGAGGAGACTCGAAGTCAGCGATCGACAAGACTTTCTCGTCGATCCTCTATAGAAGATCAACCAAAAACGCTCGCGGCTTCCTTAGAAGAGAGGAAACGAGCCGATTGCGCTCGGGTTATGCAGACGCAAGTAGACCGACGTCATACTAGGAATATGTACATAGATAAAAATAAGAAGTTTGAACGTTTACTCTGTGAACCGCTTGAGGGGATCAAGACGGCTCAGTATCCCGATTTTCGTCAATAAAATCTCCCTTCCTTTCTCCTTATTTTCCGTATTGCATTCCGCCACGATCCATGTAATTGCCCACGCCCGAGTAACTGCCATCTCAATCCCGAGTCGGTTACTTCAAAATCCTTTATAAATAATGATTGCCTCCAAACGCCAATTTCATACGAACTTTGCTATCAAGTTCACATGAGTACTCGCGCGGCTCCCCGCTTGTCGCGCTTCGACGCTTTTTCTCACAACGATGCCAAAAGGGAACTTTCCTTATCCTTCATGGATCACCAACCCAGCAATGGTCACATAATTTTGGGTCCACATCTCACAAGTTTGCCACCCCCTTCTTCACTGATTACTTGCTTTCTCCGCTGCTCTGAAGAAGTCTTACCCTTTGAGCAATCTATTATTTGTACCTCCGCTTAGTCGTCGAGTAACTATAGATTTTCTTCATACCCGTCCTTCGATCACCGGTTTTACAACCGGTACAAACGACTAGAAGGAGAAGCAGCTACCATCTGGGCACAAGCCGGGATAGATGTCCTATTGTCCTTTTGTGGTACATCTATTGACCCCTCGGAGTATGGCCTCGTCGGTAGTTTGTGTTACTTTTGGTCACCGTCATCGAACTGTTTCTTTTTGCCTATTGGTCCAGTGACCCCTACCCTTCTTGATATTTGGTTTCTAACCGGTCTTTCTCCATTTATCGACGGTGACTCTCGACCTCCGGACGACCAATCTTTCCTTGATATGTCTTACTGCATTAACCTGCCATATGGTAAATTCATGGATCGCCATGCTAAATCTTCGGGACCCATCCTTCTCGGGGAACATACAGCCTTCCTTTTATGTTGGCTTTGCAAATATGTCTTTTGTCTCCCCACATGCCGAATTTCCTCAGAATTCCTTGATATGGCATATGAACTGGCATGTGGTGTTGATATTGGCCTAGGCCGGATATTCCTGGCTGCATTATATCGGGGATTATCGGATGCTCAATCTTCGCCGATGGACAATCATCCCGCCCCCTTTTCGGGTCCTTTATGAATTCCGCACTATTGGGTCCGAGTGTACTTTCCTCATATGTTTTTTGATCAAGCGCTCACTTCGACAACCGAATCATCAAAAATTAAAAGGGATGATGTACCCATGGTGTTCAATCAGACCCTTCACTGTGCCCCCGACAATCTTACCGCTTTCGACGACTTCCTTATTGAACCGTTGTCTCTCACCGGTTTTGATTTCTCCAGGCTGCCCGTCGATAATGATATCTATAGCTCTTCCAAGGCAGATCCCGATTCTTGTCTTTTACGGATGAGCGTGTTAGCCCCAAATGACTTAGCCATGAATTTGTCCGGTGGCGGCAAATTCTCATCAGGATTTGAGATTTATAATCCTCATTATTGTGCTCGCCAATTCGGGCTTACTCGGGGGATTCCAATGCCGGTGGTGTATTCCATGAACTTCCCTTTCTCCGGTCGCAAGAAAGAGGTAACCGACATGATGGGCCATATCGAAGTTGTTCATGCCGTTCTCGGGCGCTTTGTATTTGTCGCCTTCTCTGACCATCCTTGTAGCACCTCATTTTTCGACAAGTGGTGGCTCTCCTATCGCTCCTCTTTGTTCTCAACCAAGGCAATGGACGTTCTCTCGAAAGTCCGTCGACACTCATTGGGCTTACTGCATCCTCTAAGAAGACCTGCTTCTTTCGTTATTCCGAGCATTATACTTGAGCAACCCGTCGATGAAGGTAAACCCTTTGTTGATATAAACAATCTGATAATGAAAGTGGGTACTTCCCTGCATTCTTGCTTGATGTAATTATTGATCTGACTTTCTTCCCGGATGATTCACTGGCTTCTGATGGCCGCACGGACGACTTACCCAACAAATCGTGGGTTGTTCATATGAACATGGCGAGTGCCTCGGTTGGCCCATCGAATACTCTTCACTACGACTATCTATACCTTCGCGGCAAGTGGTCACGCTTGCATGACTTACTAGGAGGAGGATATACCTACATATGTAACCAAGCATCTGTTGAGGACGAGATCAAAGCTCTCCTTGCTTTTCTCGCCCATTTGCCCTATCTCGTCCAATGTCGTGCCCTTGGATTCGCCATTAATGAACTCTTTCTCACATTTGGCTCGACTCTAAGGTCCTTCGGGACAAGGCAGCGTGAACTAGCGATCATCGACAAGTTGGAAACAGATTCCCTTCTTGGCGACAATGAGCCGGCTTATCAACATAGTGTTCTTGATACCCTGGAAAGTGACGGTTGTACCACCCCGCAAGTACTATCTGCACAATTGAAGGCAATCAAACAGCAAGAGGCAATTTGGGAATCACTGTACCTTGATATGATGCAAGCCAGTCATCCAAAGGAGGCAATTGTTGACGCCAACTGCAACAGTGAAATGCAACTTCATAGTTTCGTCTTGAGTCTTGAACAAGACGTCTTGTAGTCATCTGTTGCTAGTTCCACATTAATGCCACTTGTCCTTATCGTCTTATTCTATCATTGAACTGCCGGTCTTAGTGTCAATTCTCCAAAGTTCATCATGACATGATCTTCTCGGGATCATCCTTTTTCCATGTGGCATTTAATGAAAGACGTCGTTTCCGATTCTCCTTCTGAATTCAAATCGTCATGACGGTTCGTCGTGGTTAATAGCCAGCGGGAAACCCGCCACTCGCGTCATTATGGTTACTTACGTGTTTCACCAATCGCGATATACCTTCTCGCCTCGATAACCGTCCACTAACTTTTACTGCCTCGATCGTTGGAAGGTTGTGGGCGGATACTCAGTATCGTGGGACGAACCGTTCCTTGGCCTTTATCTATAAATAGGATCACTTGCCGGGAGTGCATCTTCATCCAAACCCTTCTGCCTTTGATTCTTAGAGAAAAACTTCTCAAAGCCCTAATGGAGCGTGCGTCTTCTTCTACGGCTTCATCTCCTCCTACATACTTCAGTCGTGAGTTCTCGGCTATCTGGAGGGAGATTATCTCCCTTCTGAGTTACACCTATACCATGCTGGTGGTGAAACCGTGGGCCCTCGAGAACCCGCATGCCCTGCTCAGCCGCTCTGCGCCCCAAAATCTTCCCTCCGACCACCCGTTCCAGTCGGACTACGAAGAGTTTGTTACGCTCTTCGATTACGGGCTGGATAAGTTTCGCCGGAATCCGGCGACCATGTCTCGGCATGATCTCACCGAACATGAAGTTTGGTGTAAGATCGAAGAGATTGAGAACGGGGAAGTGGTGCACAAAGAACTCCGCAACGTCCAGGAAGCCCTCCATGCCTCTCACGCCAACGTCCTCTAACTTCGGAACATTGTTTCCGATCGCTTGACCGCCAGCCAGCGACACCTACGAAGGCCTCTCAAGGAAACCGAGCAGTAGGAACATGAACCGGCCGAGGCCTGCGAGACCCGTTCCTTGGCTTCCATTGGGGCCCCTTTGGAGGGTCCCAAGGCCATGTTAGACTCTACTAATGGTCTTCAGCGGGGTCGGAAGGAGCACCTTCAGCGGCTGGAGAGTGAGAAGGACAAGTGGGAGGCGGTGCTGGAAGAGTTGGCTAAAGCTCATCACCGCGCGAGAGAAGAGAATGCCAAGTTGGAGTGCCGGCTGCGAGGCTTCGTGGTCCGTTTTAGGGAGCACTTCCAGTAAAGGGCTTCTGGGGCGAATTAGCAAGAGGAAGAAAGAGAGAAAGGGAAAGAAGGAAAGAGAAAGAGAGAAAGAGAGGGAAATGGAGGAAGATTGTAAAAAGTTTTTACTGAATGAATGGAATTGATCTTTCTTACTCTTCGCTTCCTGATTCTCCTTGCATTTCCCACATCGATGGATAGAATTTTTTCAAATACTTCCCGTTGATCGAGCGTTGTAGTTCTCTTCCATCGATCTCCATTACTCGATATGCATTCCCTGGGAGGGCGTCTATTACCAAGTATAGTCCTTCCCACTTCGACGACCATTTGCCAAACTTTTCGCTATCGAGGTTCATAGGCAAAATAGTCTTCCATACCAAGTCTCCTACGTCGAAACGTTTAGCTTTCACGTGTTTGTTGTAAGCCTTGGCAACCCTTCGCTTCTGAGCCATCAATTTTTCCAGTCTTGTGGCTCGGCTCTCTCCCAATTCATCAATATTGGCGTACATCATTTCATCGTCTTGCTCTTTAGCCATACCATGCTGGAGTTTTACTCTTAATGATTGCACCGTAATCTCCAGGGGTAACACGGCCTCTTGTCCATATGTTAGCATGTAAGGAGTGACTCCAGTGCTTGATCTTTTGGAAGTTCGATAAGCCCATAACACCGTCGACAACAATGAGTCCCATTCCCTTGGGTTGTCCTCCAAATGCTTTTTAATCAATCCGATGATTATTTTGTTGGAAGCTTCTGCTTGGCCATTAGCCTGAGCGTAATAGGGCGTCGAATGAATCATCTTGATACCCCTCGACTTAGCAAAATCTCGTATTTCTTGGCTCCGTGAAGACTGTCCCTTGGTCGGCGGTGATAGTCTCCGGAATTCCAAATCGATGAATAATTCGCTCTTCGATGAACTCCCTAACCGTTTTTTGTGTCACGCTTTTGTATGACGCCGCTTCAACCCATTTTGTGAAGTAATCCGTGGCCACTAAAATGAAACTGTGCTTCTTCGACGAGGGAGGATAAATTTTCCCTATTATGTCCATTGCCCAACCCCGAAAAGGCCACGGCTTGATAATTGGGTTTATCGGTGCGGCCGGTACTTGCTGGATTGGTCCATGCCTTTGGCACGATTGACACCCCTTCGCGTAATCGATGCAGTCTTGGGTGATTGTTGGCCAAAAATACCCGTGTCGCCTTAACAACCACTTTGTTTTCAATCCAGCCTGATGCGCACCACAGATCCCTTCATGGACTTCCGTCATGACTAGCATTACTTCCTCTTGCCCCAAGCATTTGAGAAGCGATCCGTCGATGGTCTTTCGATATAACTCATTGTCGATCGGCAGATATTTTAAGGCTTTTCTTTTGAAGTCCCTACTGCGAGAACCTGGGTTTTTCAAGTAGTTTACCAAAGGGGTTCTACAATCTTGTTGGCCGCTGGTTTCTCCCGAGCTTTCATATCGCTCAATCATCATTACCCGAGCATCTATTGATGGTAAGGTCCTTACCTGAGTAATGATGTGGTCCGCTAGTTCCTTTGATATACGATATCCGGACGCCATCCGAGCCAATTCATTAGCTTCTGAATTTTCACTCCTCTTGACATGGATTAGCTCGTATTCGACGAACTTCGACAACAATTCTTTTGCCAGGTGGTGATGCCTAATAATGTTTTCATTCAAACATTGATACTCACCATTTAGCTGTTTGATCACCAGGTGAGAATCGCCCTTCACTTTAATTGACCTGATCCCCATGTCAATCAAAACATTCAGTCCCACGATCGGGGCTTCATACTCGGCTTGATTATTTGAGCATTCAAAGTCGAGCCCGAATATGAGTTTTGTTTTCTGTCGAAAAGGTGATATGACCATGATTCCTGCGCCTGCTGAACCGGATGCCACCGACCCATCGAAATATAATATCCAAGGCGCAATACCCAGATAATTTTCATCATCCTCGACTTTTAAACCTGAAGGGTATTCGGTAATGAAATCGGATATTGCCTGCCCTTTTACTACTTTGAGCGGCACATAAATCAGATCGATTTCTATTAGAGTGAACGCCCATTTTGCAATCCGGCCCCTAATGATTAGCCTGGACAACATGTACTTAATCACGTCTGTTTTACAAATTACATGTACCGTAGTCGGCAACATATAATGTCGTAATTTTGTACAGGCGTAATCCGATGATAAACATAGTTTTTCGATGGACGTGTATCTCGTCTCGGCATCATTGAGCATCCTACTTAGGTAGTACACGGCCTGCTCTTTCCCTTCGTCGTTTTCTTGAGCCAGCATACTCCCGATCGTTGTATCAGCGGCCGATAAATACAACTTCAATGGCCGTCCCGACTTTGGTGGTGTCAACACTGGTGGCTTGATGAGATACTCTTTTAACCCGTCGAAAGCCACCTGATATTTCTCTTCCCATACAAACTCTCGCTCATTCTTCAATTTGAGCAACGGGGAGAAAACTTCGATTTTTCTTGAGAGGTTAGCTATAAAACGCCGCAAGAAATTTAATTTTTCAATTAACATTTGCAGCTGTTTTTTATTATCAGGAGACGGTAACTACGAAATAGCCTTAGCTTTATTCATGTCTACCTCTATACCTCTTTGATGAACCAAAAAACCAAGGAAATTACCAGCTTTTATCCCGAAGGCGCATTTCAAAGGATTCATTTTTAACTTAAATTTGCGCATTCTCTCAAAAGCTTGCTCTAGGTAGTCCGGATGACTTACACGGTCCGTCTTGACGATGACGTCATCGATGTAGACCTCCAAGAATTCCCCAATCATATCGTGGAAAATGTAATTCATTGCCCTTTGATACGTAGCACCGGCATTCTTCAATCCGAAAGGCATGACTACCCATTCGAACGTACCAATGGCCCCAGGGCATCTAAATGATGTCTTGTGAACATCCTCTGCTGCTATAAATATCTTATTATACCCGGAATGTCCGTCCATGAGGGACATCATTTCATTATTGGAGGCCGAATCGATCAACACATCGGCCATGGGCATCCGGTACTCGTCTTTCGGGGTGGCCGCGTTAAGGTCGCGGAAATCAACACACACTCGGAGTTTGCCATTCTTCTTCTTGACAGGCACAATATTCGACAACCATTCAACGTACCTTGTTGATCTTATGAATCCGGCCGAAAGGAGACGCTCGATCTCCTCCTTGATTTTAAGGATTACTTCGGGAGCGAACCTTCTAGCAGCCTGTTAGTGTGGTCGAAATCCCCTCTTAATTGGCAATCGATGCTCAACTATGCTCCTCGAAAGACCAGCCATCTCATGGTAATTCGAGGCAAAACAATCCTTATATTTTCTCAACGGGTTTACCATTTGAACCTTGTACCGCTGATCGAGTAGTTAGCTCACATAAGTAGGTTGAGGATAGGCCTTATCTCCGAGATTGACCTCTTCTAGTGGGTCTTGAGCTTGAATTACCTTGTCGTCCTCCTTAATTGGGGATTCTTCAAAATCTAAAATGCCGTCAGCAAGCTATCTAGCTTGATCACTTTGCTCGGCCCTGTAGGCCGCATACCTCTTAGCGAGGTTTTGCGCAAATGACTAACTTTCCATCGGAAAACGGGTCGATTGGTTCCACCGGTTCCTTTCTTGGGATCCATTCGGTATTCCCTTTGTCGAAACGGCAGAATGCAATATCTCTTGGATCCACTTCAGGCGGCTTGGATATGCGAAGGCAATTATCCGGCATTACTTTGTCCCGGCCGGATATACGAGTCCAGGTAACACAAGTGCGGGGATTGGCTTTTACATATTCGACTTTGTCCCCATTTCAAAATGCCAGGATCTGGTGAAGCGTCGATGGGACACATTGGTTTCCATGTATCCAATCTCGTCCCAACAGCAAGTTATAAGATCCGTCGGCGTCGACGACGCAGAAAGACGTCCTCGATGTTTTAGATCCGACGGTCGGGTTAGCGACATATACTCCCTTTACTTCAGTAATTTCGCCGATGAAATCAGACATTTGTATATTCGATGGGATTATTTCGTCATCATTTCTTCCTATTTTCTTGAAGAAGCGGTATGGAATGAGATTTAACGTTGAACCCCCATCCACAAGTACTTTCATTACCGGCCGTCCGTTGATCTTGGCATTTATATTGAGCGACCTCAAATGATTTGAGAGATCTTCCATGGGTTTCTCGAATTCCATGGTTTCTTCATTGCTGAAGCAAAACCGAGCCCCTTCCTTTTCTTGCGTCGTTTCTTTGTCGCCGCCGTCAGCTGCGGTCGATTCGAGTCGAAACTCGCGTGGCAATTTAACTCGTACCATACAAGAGCTTAGAGGGGATACCGACATGTTAACAGGGGTTTTAAATCGGGATTTAGACGCAGATGTTTTACGTGTCTTTGTACCCTTGTCCTCTTTTTCTTGAGCTGGGTGTGTCTCTTACGGTCGTCGTCGCCAAACCAGATTTCTCGGCCTCCACAGTTTGGTACGGTTAGGAGCTGCTGCCATCGAGTCATGACCGGCTGGAATCCCCTGTTGCCGTAGTATGCGGACCCTGTTCTTTCTTTGCACCCTTCTCTTCTGAGTTCGGGTCAAGATTTTCTCATTTTCTTGATCTTCCGTCACCTCATACCATGACCCCTCTACGGGGTTGCTTGGTATCTTAAGAGTGCGTCAACGATGTGGCTTATGAAGGCCTTGTCGAAAATTTACGTCGAACTCCTTTCCCCATCCATAGTGGACTCTTTCTTGAGAATGTGGGGTTGGTGGACCATAGCTTACGTAATAATCAAACTTGCCGCTTGGCTCACCTAAAGTACCAATTGTGGGGTCCCCTTCATCGTATCTCTGCTTAAATGACTTATAAACTCTCCGATGATTGGAACTTCTTCGAGGTCCGGCACTTTCGATGTGAAAAGGCGTCTTATCCCTCCGGCTAGTTCGACCGCTCTTTTGGTACCCTTCCTCGGGTGTATTCATGTTTCCCAATTTTCGCCTGCAATAAGCGCATAAATTTGTTGACGTATGGCCTTTACTCGATTGTTTTAAAGATACCATTCCAGTCATCACTGGAAAAGGATCTGCGTCCACATCTATCGGGGGTTTCCCTTTGTCTTCAGCGAATTTGATCTTTCCTTGTCGAATCGCTTCTTGAATGTTCTTTTTAAGGACTAGATAATCCGATGTGTTATGGCTCCATGAGTGGTGCCGCTTGCAATACTTCTTCCCCGCTAATTCTTCTTTGGACGGTATTTTTCGCTCCTCAGTCGGCCTGATTTGTCCGTCGGCCAGCAGTATGTCGAAAATTTCTTACGCCCGATTCGCATCGAATGAATAGTACACTGCCTATTTTGCTTTAGCCATTATAGTTGACTTTTCTTTCATCCTTGCTGGCTTCAGTGCTTGGCAAGTGTATGGTTTGTCGATGGTTAATTGGGCGACGGCTACCTCAACGAGCTCCGTTGACTCTTCGTCGAAATCAGGTGGCTCGACAAAACTTACATCTCCTCTTCGGGTATGCCTTTTGTCTCTTTCCTTGAGCAAGCTTTCATGCTTTGTTGCCATCGTGGATAATTCGAATAGATCTGCACATGGATGCCCCACTATCCTATCTCGTATTTCGAATTTTAATCCGTTGAAAGCGAACTCAGCAAATGTCTTTTCCGGTAAAGGAACTAAGCATTTGTTCCTAGCCTGTTTAAACCTTGCAATAAACTGGTCGACCATCTCGTTTGTCATTTGCTTCATTGTCGACAAATCCGCTACTGACAAGTTCGACACCGCTCTTTGAAACTGGCCATGAAACAAACGCTCCATCTGTTCCCATGTCAACACCGAATTGGGTGGTAGTGCGGTATACCATGTAAATGCTTGTTTCGACAAGGTTAATGGAAATAGCCTTAATTTCCAGTGATCCGCATGTGTAGCATCCCCACATAGTGCTAGAAAACGGTTGATATGTTCATACGTGGACCGATCATCCTCGCCAGAAAAAAGTGTGAACTCAGGTATTTTAAACCCTCTTGGATACGGGATCGTATCCATCCAATCTGGGTACGGTTTTCGGTAAACATTAGCCCGGTATCCTACCATTGGGTCAATGTATACGGGTACCTGGTCGAATCTTGGCTGATGGTACTGCGGTTGATATGGCATTTGATATCCAGGTTGTGGCGGATGATATATGGGTTGCACAACAGGCTGAAACATTGGCTCGGGACCTGGTGGTTGTAGGGCCCGATTCATCTGCTAATATCCAGGTCGTACGGGCTGGTGTCCATCTTGTCCTTGCCCCCTGACTTGGGGTAATTGATCTTGCCCCCTAGCCTGCCATTGCCCCCTAAAGGGCATTGCCCCCCGATTTTCGATAATCATGGGTACCGGTTGTTCATTGATAGGGACAGGGTTATGTTGGGCAGCTACTTCCCGACGAGCAATATTCTCGTCTTGTCGAACAGGGTGTCCTGGAAGCATAACGGTATCCGTTGGTATATCTTGTCGAATAGGATGTCTAGGGAACATACCTGTGTCTGCATTTACCGGGGGTCTAGGTTCATTGGCCGGCAACGTCTCCCCTCGTTGCAGAATCCGCGGAGGTGCTAAAGGTTGAGCATTCTGCCCTGCAAGGCCTCCATTTAGCGGTGTTGTTACTGGTAGACCGTTGTTTGCTGTTGGCACGAAACCATTCCCTTCTTGAGCATGAGGTGGGTTGATTGTAGTCCCATGTTGCCCCGCAAAGACATTCGTGATACGTGTTGATGATTAACGGCCCGACAACTTCGGTCATCCGCTGGACCATGTGATCGGCAAACTCGTTACGGACTTCTTCGATGGTACGCCTTATCGATGTTAACATGACAGGCATCATTTCTGGATTTCTCCTTGGCTCCTCAATGTTTTGTCGAGAGACCTCGACGTCCTCTTGGTGGGCCGTGGACGACTCCATTCGTTGTATTTCTTCTCGGGGTTCGTCTCCACCACCGTCTATGTTGTTACGTCCTCGTGTGCGTGGCATAGCACTTCTCTCGAACCGACACCAAAGGTCCCACCGGGCGTGCCAAAAAAGATTGTTGCGCGTTAAAATCCCTCGACAAGGCTTTGCTGGTTATGGGTTCTAAGCCCGGATTGACTATGGCCCAAAGAAGGTTGCTTACGCGATAATCTTTTATCGAACTTAATCCGTTCGTTTTACGAAAAGGGGTTATGGGTCGGTTTTGACACGAGAGTGTCAAATGCAATAGATTTACACAAAAAGGCGTGTTACAAACGGGCTTTCGACAACTTTGACGGCCCAATGTGCAATAGTAACAGTATGTGACAGACTTCGACGTGACCCTGGAATTGAATCGACGGGATCGGGAGATAACGTAGGACACAATGCTGGAATTCAATCGACAAGACTGGATGAGGAATTATAGGACACAATACCGGAATCGAATCGACGGTGCTGGACAAGATGGGTGAAGGGTACAACACTGGAATTTAATCGACGGTATTGAATCTAACGAGTAGACGCCGGAATCTAATCGACGACACCTAACTCTGGATATGATACTCGCCGGAATTGAATCGACGACGGGGATCTGAAAACTACAGCTAGGCTAGGCTAAAGGCTAAAGGTTAAGAGCTAAGAGCTAGTTTGAAAATGCAAGTGTTTTGGATTTGTTGTGTGTGTGTGTATCTTGCTATTGCGAGGTATTTATAGGCAAGCTCTTTGGTAACCGCTGAGCGGTTTCTTCCTTTGGCCCCACGCTTTGCTCTTTTCCATAAGCCACGTGGATGACGGTTTCCCAATCTTCGCGCCTTTTCTTTTTACCTCGTGGGAATTACCGCCAACCGCTTCGATCGTGGCCTTCCTCCGCGCACTTTTCTTGCTCTAGAAGGAAGTGGCGCCAGAATTTACCCCGACACGTGGCACCTTTCTGATTGGCACGTTCCTTGCTCCAGTGTCCCTTCCCGTAGGCGATCATTGCTTCCTCACGTGCTCGTCACGAGGCTTTCTTGAATTATTTTAAGTGTCAACACTATCTTAATCCCTTGGAAGGTTGAAAAGAAGGGAGTGGTTAACCATTAAATTTAACGTTAAATGAGATCGTAGTCACACATTGCATAACCCACCAGATCCAAGTTTCATTAAAACCCATTTTCGCATGCAAGCCTCCAAAAAATCCCATTCTATATAATCATATGCCTTTTTCATATCCAATTTCAAAACAACCTGAAACTTTTTTTCTCCTTTCTGTCTTTAGATGGTGTAGAACTTCCTGGACAATCATAATACTGTGTTGGATTTGTCTCCCACTTGCAAAAAGGCTTTGCTTCTCTTCAACTAAACTGGGAAACCAAGGTTTAAGTCCATTGGCCAAGATCTTAGGTATAATTTTATAGGCCACATTACAAAGGCTAATGGGATGAAATTGATCTAATATTTATGGGTTTGGGACTTTTGGGATTAGAGTAATCAGTGTTTTATTCAACTCATAATTCATGCAGCTTGAATCAAAGAAATCTTTCACAGCATTAAAAACATCATTTTGTATATCCTCCTAGTGAAAATGAAAGAATTTACCATTAAAACCCTCCGGTCCAAGAGCTTTCAAAGCACCCATTTGAAAAGTTGCAGTCTTCACCTCTTGGAGAGATATGTCCATAATTAACTGTTGATTCATCTCTTTCTCGACTGAGGCATGAATACATTTCAAAATAGGTTGGAAGTTTCTATGGCCTACTGAGAGATATAATCCCTCAAAATAGTCAAGTGTCATTTGCTACAGTCTTCTTTTGCCACGAACCCATGACTCATCTTCGATTTTCAATATAGAAATTCGAATTTCTCATCCTTCTCCAGATCGTTATCGCATGAGAGAACTTTGTATTTTTGTCCCCCCCACTTCATCTATTGAATCCTCGATCTCATACTTCAATTCATTTCATCTTTCATCTATAGTTGTTCAATCTCTTTTTTTAGCTGAATCTCTCGCTGTAAACTATTCCCCGAACTAGCAATATTTGTAATTTCCTTGATCTCCTTCTTCAAAAGATCTATCTTGTGGATGTTGCTTTTGAATCAACTTTTGCTCCATTTTTTTTAGGTTTAAGGCAACTTTACTGAGTTTTGCGGTAGACTTGCCTGTAACTCACAAGGAGAAAACCAAGCCTTCTTAACCACCTGCTTGAAATCATGATCCTTAAACCAAAACTCTTCTACTTTAAATTCCCTTCTTCATTTGATAGGTTCTTCTGTGATGGTTAGCAAAATAGGGCTATGATCTAACCCAATTGCTAGGGATGCACATGCTTCAGCTTCTGATTCAACTCTGCATACAAAATTACTGAGCACTCTATCCAGTTTTTCTTTTACAAATGCTTCACCCTCTCTGTTATTTGTCCAAGTGAAAGCACATCCTTTACAATCAATATCCATCAAACCACAAGAGTTTAAACTTTTACAGAATGCCTTCAATTTATATAGTTCTGATTTTTTTCTTTCCTACCTTCTCCCAATGCTGGAGAACTTCATTGAAGCCACCTAGACAAACCCAAGGAAAGTTGTTGGAAATGTTGATTTGCTACATATTACTCCAAAACTGAAGTCTTCCCGGAAAATCATTAGGAGCATGTATAAAAGTGACATGCCTACTTCTTCTTTCTCCCACTATGTTGCATATAAACTCCACATATATCGATGAAGCAAAATAAAAATTCAGACTAATTTGATCATTTCAGAAGATGGCTAAACCCTTGCTAATCCCCACCGGTATGCCCAACCCTTGACAGTTTCAGCACAAGCATTTCATTTGTCAACTAATGGCTTATTAGGGCTAGCCACCAAAATCCATTCAACAACTTTACCTATCACATTTTAATTTTTCTTTGTAGTCAGTTTGAGTTCTTTGCAACCCTTTTTCCTCCATGCATTTACTCTATTACCAGAACATGGAAGCATTAAAGACCTTTCTCATCATCTGGTCTTTTTATCCCTTGTTTTTTGTTGCTAGTAAATTCAACTAGCATCTCCTCCACTGTTCTTTCTTCTACATTAATAGTGCCTTTAGGTTTTTATACCAACCAAGTTTTCTATAGGGATTTTTTAGGCGAGTAGAGGCACATCCATGTCCTCCATCTCCCTGGCCAGAGAATGAGGAAATCACATGTGAAGTGATGAGCGAGGTACTTGAAGCAAAGAAGGGAGCAAAGGAAGGCCCAAAGGACGTGGGCAAAGAGAAAAGGCGGAGAACACTCAGATTATTAATCGATTGTGGCTAGGGTTTTCAAAAAGTAGACTAGTCTTTTAAGAGGAAAGTTTCATTCTGAAAGAGACACACAAAAAAAAAAGATCAATAAAATGAGGAGGGTGATTATGTTGTTTGGGTTGATTTTGATTAGGGTTTCCATGGGAATCAACCAAGGTTACTCAAGAAAGTAGAGAGAAACTACACAGAACAGCATAGATAGAGAAATTTCTAATGAAAAAAGTTAGTGG
Organism: Rhodamnia argentea; assembly: GCF_020921035.1. NCBI lineage: Eukaryota > Viridiplantae > Streptophyta > Magnoliopsida > Myrtales > Myrtaceae > Rhodamnia > Rhodamnia argentea. Next base: position 17,596,535 of record NC_063157.1, on the reverse strand, counting down.
TGGTGATTCAAACTAGCTTGGGGCACCATGAACGGAGAAGAACTGAAGAATTTAGGCCGTGTTTGGTCATTAGAATATAAATCACAATAGGATATGTTTTATCCTATCCCTTATTTGGCAATTAGTTGGGATAGGATAAAAGGAGGACATACGAGGATATAGCCAAGATAAAAATAGTCCTAGGGGAGGGGATGGGATAAATCATGATAATATTTCTCAAGAGAGTAGTGTCGCGACCTTAAAAAAAATCAATTTTTCAGGCTAATGGATTATTAGGTTAATTTTGATGACTAACCTAATACGGACTCTCCCAAGCCCTACCAAATCGCAACTTTGGTTAACTAGAATGATTTAGGATTCGGAGTCGCCACTAACCATTTTGGGTAGGTTGATTAGAAACCTAAATAAAAATAGTGGGAGGACTATTATTATTTCTACGAACCGTAGATTGTGGATTCGGGGACTTGATTACATTAACTAATTAAAGCTAATGTCCTTTCGGTACCTTAATTTCATGAAATATCCTAGGTTGGCAACTCAAGTTTGATTGAATTCACAAGGAGCTTTTCAAGTTCAAGTGAGGTTTTTTTTTTTTTTATGTTTTCACTTTCTTAGAATGAATGCAATGCGTAACATGCGAAGGCTAAAATACGTGCCGAATTTGTGTGACTAAATTAAGCAATGCTAACGACATCAAATTAAAGTGGAATGCAAGGCAACGTGCAGACAATTATGCAAACATATGGAGACCGTAACATGCAAGATGTTAAGTCAAGGTTTCCCTGTATGCAACAATTAATTACTTAATTAAAACATGCAACATGGCACAACATTTACGTAATATGAAATAACATGCAAGATAATGAACTTGAACAAGCATGATATGCCAATGACATGAACATGCGACATAACAAAATAATGATTTTAAAAAAAAGGATGGATGAATATGCAATTTTCGAAAAAATATGGTATATGATGTTGGTGATATTCAAAATACGCCAATGAACAACATATGATATAAAAGTATGACACGCGATATGCGAGATATGATTTTTCTAAAAAATATGATATGAGAAAGATATGCAAAGATAGCAAGATATATGCAGGAGATACGCATGGAAAACACGAGATATGCGATGAGGCATATTTTTTGTATTTTTTCGTGAATAAGATAAGATATGCATGAAATCACATAAGACGACATGAGATATGACAGGAACGTGATGAGATACTCTAAATATGCATAAAATGATGCAAAATGGCATGAACTGATCTTTTGTATTTTTACATGAATTTTCCCCAATATGAGAGATGCATGAAATAAATGAAGTGCATGATACCTTTAAATATGGAATGCAAGATTAGGGATATTCGAAAATATGCAGTGGATATGCAAGATATGCATAAAATTAGAAATATGCGCGAAATATGCAATGAGATAATGTGAGATATGCATGACAAAATTCTCTGATTTATGTTCCCTTTCTTTTGAATTTTTGGCCAGATTAAAAATATTCTGATTTGATTCTCTTTACCTAAATTTTCAAGATAAACTTAATGAGATAAAGTTTTTAGGAAACCTTATCTTCCTAAAGATTTAATCAGACATGATTTATAAGAAACCATATCTCACTAATTTTTATGATTCTTTTTTAAGTTTATCAGGAAATTTAAATCAAACAAGATCTCAATCAATTGCAGAATATCAATCCAATCATATAATTCAAGATAGCGATCCAGATCAAACCAAATCAAATCCTATTCTCTCGTAATTTTCGAAAAAAAGATATCCATAAATCTAAATTCGGCTTTTTGAAGATAGCGAATCGGATCTAAACGGCGATAGATCAGATTAACTAAATTCCCATCTTTAATATGTTGGAGGGTCGTATCCGAACGGCGACGGACAAGTTTATCCAACTTAACATAGATGTTGCCTATTAGGAAATAAAATTTCCTAATTTAGATTTAGATTTTTTTTTATTCTGAAAATATATCCAATGAATCCAATTAAACCCGATTTTCAAAGTCCATGATAAAAATTAGGGTTTTGATATACAAAACTTGCTCCTTGAATTTTTTTCAAAATTTTCAGTGTTCATGCCGAATAACAGCAAGTAGACGGCTTTCAATCCATGCACAATAGCATCTAAAGCGAGTAAAATACTTACCTTTATGCTCCCGCAAAGATCTGCATGGTTAGTGACATAAATAACAAAAAAAACAGCTTGATTTGGATCAAAACAGCATGTGGACTATGCAGAAACAGCATTGGAACAGCAACAAAGCAGCAGATAAAGCACTCCAAAACATGCTTAAATTAACCCTAAGTGTGCAAGAGTATTACCTTGAATTGCTCAGAAAAATCTGCACGCACAAGCTATGGGATCCGCCCAAAAATCACCTCTAAACGGTGCTGTCTCAAGTGCTGATTTGCAGCAGAATTGACCTCTGGACAGCAGAACAAGTTGGACCAATTTGGAGCAGAAACGGCACTGGGCAGCAACCAAACTCAAGCACCGAATAACAGACAATTAGGTGCCAAATTGCCACACATGAAGACCCTGGACCGTAGCTGAAGAGAAGACCAAACAGCAGTGAGAATAAGTGTGAACAGCGACTGGACTGAGGGTGCAACAGCGGCAATCGAGCAAGCTTCGGACTGAGGGGTGGTAGTTGGAAGCGGATCCAACGTCGAAGCTGGTGTCGAATTGGGCAAAGACGACGTCAAATCTGGATCCAGGTTCAGCAAGGAGTCGTCAACTCACGTCAAGCTTTGTGGACAGTCGAGCGATAGGAGGAATTATGTGTTATTAGAAAACCTAAGTCTCCCTCTTTGCTCTCTAATCTTCACGTGAGCAAGGTACTCTGACTTTCTGAATGTGTTAATGCCCGGGACCGCCTTAACCCTAGGCATAGAGATGTATTTATAGAGAAAACTAGGGCTTTGAGTTGTAGGATTTATTTAAACCGTTAGATCAAAAGCTCCAATTAGATATCGATCGTTAGATCGAAAATTCTGATCTTGAGGAGACCTATTGGACTTAGGCTCTTACAATTTTCGGCCAAATGAATGAGGAGGGAGAAATGGGCTATTTTTCAATGTTTTATGGGCTCGTTTTTGGAATCCGGACTCACTTAGACCTTAACTAATAAAATGGGTAATTAATTAAGGCCTTTTTGCAATTTTAAGATCTCAAACGGGCTGTTTTGAGTCCAAAATCATAGTAAAAAAATTCTGCACCCTCCCTAATGACTTTCGAGTTGATTTTAACTCGATCGTCCGTTGAAATCATGCTCAATTAACTCATCTCCGGCCCTAGCTTGACCGACGAAAATTAAATATGTAATGCATGAAAATTTATTTTTTGTGAGAATTATGAATAACTCTCATTTTTATGAATGATTTTCTAAAAATCAAAATTTAGGTGTCAACAAGTAGACACGAGAAAAATCAGATTTTTCCCACCACCACCCCTTCTCCTTCGCATTAGGCCACCTTTACGTTGTACTGGGTCGCTTCTCTAGCGGGAGAGCCGCCTCTTTGGAGGTGACGACCGTCAAGTGTGGCTGCCTCTTCGGTGATGCCAGGCTAAGGTCTCTGGTCGCAAAATTGGGTATCTCCACAATCTTTCCAACATTTTAAAGGGATTTCGACATGTTATAATTCGATGTTGATCATTAACTTTCAAAAGGGGTCTCGATATTCGATAGGGCTTTCTTGTACATTCGAAAGGGCTCTCTTGGATGTTCAACTTGCAAAAAGAGGTCACATAATTAGATTGTTTAGCACTTGTTTACTGACTTAACAAGACAACGAGTAAGGCTAGCGAGTCATTCTCAAAGAATTCAACTCCAAATAAAGACCCCCTATTCTACGGGGTCTGCTCCATCAATGTTGTGCCCGAATTCGGAAGGTACAAACCTCTGGTCAAGAATAACCCGCTTATCGGAACTCATCGTTGAATAATTTATAAAAAAAATCTTGATGTTTCATCAAAATAGAGTCGATCTCAGCCGTGCCTTGCCTCTGCTTATTTGACTTTAAATCCGTAGTTAATCAAACAGTAAATAGGATATTACAAAATCCTTGGATTTGTTATTTTATCCAATCCAGTCATATCCCGATTAGAAATCCGAACGACCAAACGAAGCCTTAGGGTCATGTATCCCTAAGGATAGGGAAAACTCTTACAAAGAAGAGAGAATGGGTCAAGTTAACCCCCATCAAATTGTGAGTCGTGGGATTGCAATTCATCTCAATTGAACATGTGTATGAATTAATTTGCTAAAATTGATGTTAGATTCGTGTTCCATACACTCAATTTTATAGGATCAACGTGATTGCTCATTAATCATGAAGACTCAATCGTCGACCACTCGAAACTCAAAATTGGGGCTTTTTTATTTCGCCAATGAATTTCAAAATTGAAGTCACAATTAAATGTAGTATAATCTCTAGATTCAATGTCATGAACACAATTATCTCTAAAAATGACAAGAAATGAGTTAATTTGATTTTTGATCAATTAAGAAGTGATATTTCCTAATGGGGAAAAAAACAATTCCTATCTAATATTTGCAAAATTCTAAATGCCAAAGTTAAATTGAAGTAAAAAGAAGTTGATTTTGAGGTTGTTGATTTTTCTCGATTTTTTGATAAAATGTCGATTGTCAGTTTAACTTTTTGGTCAAAGAGTCAATTAATGGGTCAAACTTTGATTTTTTGTAAATTTTAAGTGCAAAATTGAAATTGACATTATTTAGAAGCTTTTTGTGCAAAAAAAAATCTTTTGACATAAGGTTGACTTTTCAATCAAATTTTGACCTAAATAGGTCAACTGTAAAGTCAACGTTTTGACTTTTTGAACTTTGAATGCAAAACAAAATGCGGATGAGGTGCTAAAGCTATTTCTAATGCTAAATGACACTTTTTGGTCTACAATCGGGTTTTATCGCTGTCAGAACCCTAATCTTGAGTCTTTACCTTTTAATGACCTATAGGCTAAAGATCAGGTGTCAACCGATACGAAAATAACTTCTTAAAGATTTTGTTGGGGCGTTAGATCGAACTTCATACTAGCTGAGCACCATAACATCCTAATGATTAAAACACTATGCAGAAATATACTAGTTTTCCAAATGAAAAACAATATAATCCACTATTTGGAAAGCAAAAAATATATGTTTGTCATAATCGTATAAGTGGTTCTGATTATTTCTAACTCCGTATTAATATGGGCAGATTTTGGGCCTAAAAGATGTCATATTCTTCTGTTTTAAACCCGTATTTTCCGCTATGAGGGATGAAACTGCAATACAACAGTAGCCACATATCTGTAGTAGTGATCCCTCTCATTTTATGTGATTAGAACTTTTATCACCTTCAAAAAAATTTCCTTTTTCAATAATTAGAATCTACTTATGTCTAATAAACAGTACTAATATTGTACAACTTAAGAGGAGTTTTTTTTTTAAGCTATCAAGAAATAAATGTGATGCTATTGTCAATTTCTACTAGTTCATATTCATTCACTAAATGACTCACACGATGTCACAAATTCGATTCATGTCATGAACGAGCTTCCAAATGGTTAATATTGTGTTGGCTGGCAGCGTCATATCTCATTGAAGAGATTCCTGACTACTAGCATCTTGGTAGGGCTACAGTGATGGGTTTGCCGTTGCCAACCTTGAACCTTAGGGTTGCACATGGTGCGGTGTAACTATCGTTCATTTTGAACATTTCATATTTTACAATTACATTAAGAAAATGGAAAAGAAGAAGAAGGTGAAGATAAGGTCCCACGTAGATTTAATAGAGGGCAGGATCAAATAGAGTGACATTATTGGCCCGATTTTTTCCGTACACTTGAAGATCGACATATTGCCCCCATCCTTTACCAAGAAAAAAAAACATGTTGCCCCCATCTGATTCGGCTACAAATCAATCATATCAATTTATTGGGCGCTTGTTTGGGACCTCATACAAGCGTTAGCAACCATACGATCCCAATGATTGAACAAGAGCATTACTACATTATATGGGTCAGTGAAGGGCATCCCAAATCATGTTGCGTGGGGTACGACGTCGGCCCACCCCTTTGCACGGCTCAAATTGCGTTTTGCATTGGCCGGCCAATGGTCTACGTGAAAGAGTGGTTCCAAAAGTGCCTAGGGTTTCTAACAATATTTCGTGAAGATATGGACTTCTGAAAACATGGTTCTCTAATTATTTAAACTAATGAATTTTGGGCCAATTAAATATATGGACTACTCTAAATATGGTAACATGAAATATTTTATTTCGATACTACCGAAAATGGCACACTTGCATGTGCGTGAAAATATGGGAAGTAGTATAGGCTCTACAATTATATAAAGCAACAATTCCTTGTTTTAAGGAATCACACTCTATCTCTTCACCCAAACGGAATCCTCAATACTAATTGGAACTTAGGAAGCATAGACACTCTCCGACATGCAACCGACACGTGGTCAACAAGTGTCGGACATCCGACATGTGGTCAACGCTTTGGATAAGCCAGCGACACTCTAGTTCAGCATCCCGACATGCCCTTTCGACACGTATGTGGTCAATTTTACACATTTTCGATAAATTAGAGGTCAAAATATAAATCTATCAAATATATATATAGACACACACACACACACACACACACACACACACACACACACTTAAGTCCTATACCCAGCCATCCCAAAATTAGCATACCTAGCCTAGCCTGATCGTGAATCCTAACAGGAAAAGAAACTCACCACTAGTATTACATTTAATATACAACGTATTGGAATTCTCTATTTTTTTTAGAAATGATGTGCCGGTGTGTCGTCGTCTCTCATGTCCATATCGGTGCTACTTAGATGGGAACATGTGTCGATTAATCATTGTATTTCACCTATCATGTACTTAATTTTAAATTTTAATCATTTTTTCTCTTACAAACAACCTTACCACAAAAATTTCAAATCTTGAACACTTTTCTCTTTCCACGTATATGTATGCAACTTCTTCATTTTGTATCAATTTTTTGGCCATAGTGTTCATGTAATTCACACCTTTGCTGTAGGTGTATCACGTATATATGCAGATTCCTCTGGCTGTAGGTGTTCACTGCTAGTACCATTCGAGACATAGTTTAAAGCTATGATTGAGAGTTTCAAGAGAACCACTGGGAGATTGCCTCAATAACCACTCTTTCCATTTGGGAAGAGAAAGGGGGGGTTTCAATTCCCCATCTTCTAGGGCAGTGGGGTGGGGACGCGTAACGAAGGAGCAGGATTTCGCAACCTGAAAAAAATGTACTAAGAGATAAAAGATCCCTTCGTTATCTTTCCTTGCAACTTTAAGCGGTTACACCAATTCGAGAAGGAAAATCTAGATGCCTGATTGCGCTTCCATGGATATCTTATTTGCCTATTCTTTTAAAAGCAAAAGAACATAATCACACAAGTGGTTCTCATTATCTCTAACTTCAAATTAGTAGAGGCTAATTTTGGGCCTAAAAGACCGCAGGTTCTTATATTTAAAACATATATTTTCTGCTTTGGGGGATGAAAATGCAACGATAATAGCTATATATCGATTAGATCAAATAGTGGTCCCTCTCCCGTTATATGAATAGAGGGCGAAATATGAAGCGCAAGTAGCTGTTATCCCTTGGCATTAACAGTAAAGATATTGCTTGAATTGAGAAAAATAGTAGTTTTTAATGTTATCAAGAACTAACTGTGTTGCTTTTGTTAATTCTGACGACTTGATATTCATTCACTAAACTGCTTCCATGAGATCACGAGTTTAACTCACATCTTGAGCGAACCTTTAAATGGCTTGTGCTATGTTACCTGGCCATGGCATACCTCGTGTAGAGGGACTTCTGACTGTTAGCATCTTGGCAGGGTCAGCATTAACGAACTTGTTGATCTTGTACCTTCGGGTCGCAACTGGTACAGTGCAATTATTGTCCATTTTGAACATTTCATAGCATGTGTTGGACTTTATGGTAATGCCCATAAGAGATCATCAGCTCCGGTTGCTCCTTCCACCCTTCTAAGTTTAAATCATGATTCATGGAGCAACAAAATATATAAATTTAAAAAAAAAACAGAACTAGCATTTAGAAATGACAAACACTGTTTTAGTGAAAATAATGTTGAATAAATATTTTTTTGTTTTGGTAACCGAGGTTTTTCACGTGCAATGAATTATTCCTCGGAGTGGTGGGGGTATGAGCACCAATGCCACCGGTTAAGTCCCTCAAGACGCGGCCGGAAAAAATCGAACCCGGGACCTCATCGGTTTAACTGTCTAAGGTTTAGGGATCTCACCAACTCAGCCAACGCCTCATTGGCATACTGAATAAATATTTGCTATCAATGTAATCAAAGATTTTCTAATTAAGAAATGTTTAAGCAAATAAAAAGCAAGTTAAATGATTTAACTTTCTATTTTTAAATCTACTTTAAGCATTTGTAACTTAACTCTCTGTTTCTATTAAGTAAAGTAATTACATTATTCTTAATATATATATATATATATATATATATATGTAGTTGACAAAATTTTCTGGTGATTCAATACTAGCCATACGATGATGGGACCAGAATGCAGAGTTCTTTTCCAAATGCGGTCACACAAAAGCCCTCGCATCATCGAACTCCCCAATTGAATGGAAGCTGCAGGTGGGCAACACAAAATGTGCGTCCCTAAGATGGCCAATCTCTTTTTTTGGGTGGGAGTCGTGTACAGACTGTTGGATCACACGAGCGTGCAGGATCCACCGCTCAAGTTCTCGAGGGCCCCACACTCGATCCCCCCCAAATCATCATCCACAGCTAGCCACACGATGATTGGTTGACCACCACGCATCAAATGATTGCACAGGCAGACACGTGTTTCTCCCGTAGGACCCATTCCTTTTGGGCCATATCAAATGAGACCCAAGTTCACAGGTTTTGTGGTGGGGGAAGAAGGCAAACGCCTGGCCTTACGGACCGTACCAAAGTCCAGTCAAAGCGGGTGGCTCATTTGTGGTTGGGACACTTGGCACTTCGCAGAGTTAATCAGGCCGCCAGAAAATGAGAAAAAAAGATTTTGTTAGATATGAAAAAATACTATAAAAACAAACCCAGAAAATGAAGCCAAATCTATTTATGGGAAAAAAAAAATCTAACCCCTAATCTTAGGAAAATTAGTAATTTAGCCAAAGCAAAATGAAAAAGGCAAAAAGGACTAGCAATAGCCAAAAGTAGGGGCGAAAAAAACTACACTCTAAATCTTGTTATAGCTCATTACGAACAAAGTTTCCCAACTCGGGCAATTTTGTTCCTCTAGAAGTATTGTTCTTCAACATGGAAGTAGATCCTCTAGAGGCGACTCTATGGATTGCAACTCTCCAGCTCCATTCTCTACCAGGAATGTCATTGCGAGACCCCATGTGATGTGCACATCCAAGTGACAATGCATTATCCACACTCCTGTTTTTTGCCATCCACAATTGTGTTTTTTTATCCAAGTTAGTCTTGCCACCGTAGATAATACTTGCTCAAAAAATGATCTACATTCAGCACCATGAATCTATAAGAGTCTCTTTTGTTCTTATCGGGATTATCGGTGAGAAATCTGATGACTGCCCACCCATTCATTGGTACTCCTACCATGTTCCTTATGGGAGGGTTAACAAGATTAAACTTAGTGGTGTCGCTCTCCATCTTTGCGCGTATGCACAAATAGCCTCATTCTTACCCTTCGTAGTTCTCAACAAGTCTTCTCTAGTGAGGGCGGTCAACGTATTGAATTTATACTGCCGAAGGAACTCATCAGCCAACTTGTCCCAATCGACGAGGCTCTTGGGCTCCAATTCAATAAACCAAGCTAAAGCTGCACCATGTAAGCTTTCTTGGAACGTGTTAACCAGTAGGGGGATATTATCCGAGTATTGTGTCACGTGACGCACATAATACTTGAGGTGCGCCTTGGGACATCCTGTCCCATTATGCTTCCTCACAAAGTCCGGCTCTTTATAATCAATTGGTACCTCGATTTTGGCGAATGGCGTTACTTTATTGAATCTTGAACGCTCATAACCTTGACTAGCCAAGCACTCCTCTATCTTCGCTAGCCTCTTAGTTTCATCATCCACCTTAGGAACTTTCTTTTCTTTCCTTTCCGGATCAATTATCACCGTCGGGGCCTTAAGTGGTATCTCAACATCCCGAGTAGGATCAGCATGATGAGTCCGAGTAGTGTTAGAATCATTTGAGGAACTTGGTTGTACATTAGCATTCGAACCAGTTGGGTATTTTCCCTACCTTGCAATTAACATAGCTTTCGGTTCTGCGACCATAGTAGCCACGGCGTTCATCTGCATTTCCAATCCTGCTACACAAAAAGTGAATTCTTCTAGCTCCATTCTTAGTAATCATGCTTTGCTATGAGTCCTCGTGGCTATATATCACATGTTTTTCAAGATATGAGTTAGAATTGAAAGAATAAGTATTCAAGACTTAAAGCTTCAAAATCTTTTCAATACTATGTTTACTTGAAAATAATGAGGGAAAATGCCTATCGGTGAGCCTTAATCTTACCAGAAAGTCTCTTCCTCCATTCATCACAAATAATCATGCTATTGAGAAAGGATCAATCCATGATAACTGTTTTTTGCTAGATCTTCATGAATGCATTAGATATGCATAAATGGAATCAGCATGAGTTTTTCGCATTCTAGAAAGTTCTAAAAGTGTTCAAAATGTCATAAGATGCAACATTCACATATTAAGACTAATGGGGAATATATCTGTCCCAACCGGGAACGCTTAGGATCCGAAGTATCCTCAAAGTCCTCCGATCCATCCAAGTCCCATATGTAAGGTTCTTCATTCTCCTTGAGAGATAACGGCCCCATGTCTTCCGGTACGTATGGCTCCACTCCAAGGTTCATAAGGAACCATGTACTCGGGTACATATGGCTCATCTTTCGGCTCGTGAGGAATTACACACTCGGGAACATATGACTCAACCAGAGATTGACAATGCTCTCTGAACATCTTGATATATTCCTTGGAAGCTCAATGAATACTCATCTCTCCATCTAGATGATATGGCCATTCCACTTCTTATAGTGGAGAATTCTTCAAAGCATGATAATAAGCTTGATTTTGGTTTGGTAGAGCTTCTTCGCTTCTTTGGTGAGCTCACCACGCGGCAGATCAAATGAGAAGATTCCGGGACATACTTCCCGTAGGACTTCTTGTAGCATCCCAAATTGCCTCACAACTCAGATCGTATAATATGCCACTTCACTCGTGCAACCCAACAAAGGAATAGGGTTTCCATGCACACCGGTAATACGGGCCTCTAAAATCTGAGGCTAAGTCAACCGCTATCGGAGTTGTTTTGGTTTTAAATCTTCAAGTAACCTAGACCATTTCTTAAAAGAAAGTTCGGGAACTAGGGATTAACACTTTAGGAAAGACCTAAGTGGATGGACATGTTCACTAATCTCATAACATCCCATGCGAAGTTCGAAGGTTTTGACATGGGAAATGAACCACATGTGTAGAAGACCATTGAATGCTTGAAAAGTGCCTTTATCGGCGGTTTGGAAATGATTTAGGGAAAGAAATGTCTCGACCAAGATCATGTAAGAGTAATTCCGGTGATAACAAGCTTGTTGGACAATATGGACCATGGACAGATCAAAGGTAGTCCTATAGATAGGAAAAAGGACGAACGTAAAGAATGCTAAGATGAACACCTTACCTAACCTATGACCAGTATCGGTTGAAAGAGAAGAGTAATTGTCAAAAAGGAATAAACGGGTAAACTTACCGGAATTGGATTTGTAGGCCTCTTCTATTTTGGGAATCTTAAAACGGAGGAATTTGGACAATGAATGAGTAGGATCCATATCTAAAGAGAGTTGTGCTATGTGTTTGTCAAAGTTAACCCCTATAATGGCGGTATACTCCTCAAGAGTCGGTGTGATCTCCAATCCTCGAAAGTTGAAAGTCTTGGTGTGCGATCCCAAAATCTCGCCAAAGCTTGAATAAGTGCGAGCTGGTACTCTACCTTGATAAGATCCATCAATCTTCCCAAATGCCCTTAAACATATACTCGGTTGATCGGATTGAGGCGGTTTCACCATTACATCGGTTCTTTGAGCGGGACTGGGATAACTTTGATATCTCCATTCCCCATTGTCTCTAATATGCGAAAGAATTATCCTAGAATCAATTATCACAGATTATAATGCTTAATGCATGGAATGTGATTGCAAATGCCATGAACGTGCACTAATTCAATTCAATGTCTTCTTTTGGTGAAATAAGGGTTAAACACTCTCATTTAACTAGAAGAAGTCAAATAAACGGTTTTAAACTAGATTTCACTCAAAGAGTTCATATAATTGATTAGAATAACCGAAATGATTGGAGACAAAGCCAATATCACATCTATAGACTAAAGTTCTAAAAGGAGTTCCATCAATGCAAATGCAACTCAAAAGTTCCCTAATACAACCAAATCCGAGGAAAGAGGATAAAGGGATTCCCAAGGAATATAATCCAATACATAGCATCTAGAAAATAAAATACCAATAAAATAGATGCGAGATTCTAAAGATACCCCAAGTCGGATCTAATCCTCATTAGGGTCCTCATTTGATGAGATCTACACTAATCCAAGAAAATGCGAGCAATCATCCTTGTTATCTTCCTCATCTTTAGAGGATATGATGATGACCTCTCTTTTCTTGATAGGGGAATGCTTAGGAGTTGTCTTTACCGCGCGAGGTCGCTTCATCAACCTCATGTACAACTTGTAGATCCTTTTCTTCTTATATTCAAACTCCAATTTGTGTGCGCATCGGGTATAGTAGCAATTATTGACTCGGATAAGATTGCATCCGTGGAGTTCCCTTGCACAGACAAATGATAATGCTCGAAACTTCTCTACATCGTTGGTGTCATGGCATCGGACGGCCTTTCGTTCCCATGCAAACATCTCAGGAATCTCAGAGTGACTTGGAAAAACCGTTTTTCTAACCTAGGAATGGATTTAAGCCAATCATTCAAATGATTTTGATGTGATGCATGACATGTTTATAATGATGCATGATGTGCATAACTTGAAATATGTACAAATTAAATTTTCAAGCTTAAATTGCAAAAGCCTTACTAATCAATGGTACCTTTTTTTTTATTTTCAATTTTAGGTATACCAACTTTCCATTCACATGCGCATGAGACAAGTGGGGGTTTAACTCTAGAAATCAAAAGGAGGCTTGGGTATGGACCTAATAAAGCTCCCACTATACGAATTGATGAGCCGCCCACAAGCGCAATCAAACAACAAGTGGGTAGGTTCGTCAATCTCAAATAGTAAGCGGAATTAAATGTGGTCAACCCGATCGCAATCAAACGCAAGAATTTTGCACATCAATCCCTATTTATTGTGAACTAGAGGGAGTTTTGCAGCTTGGGTTTAGGCGTTTGTGTGCACAGGGTTGTGATCCTCAGAATATGCAAGGTATTGCACGGTAGTTTGATATCAAAACAACGCTTCCAAAGTGCGTAAAATAAACAACCAACCCCAAACTCCAAATCCGCACGAAACACGTTAGCACATACGTCTCCCCTTATAACTTCCATCCGCATCAATGTTCAACACATTTCGTTAGGGGACGTACCTCATTTTCAAGCACATCTAGAGAAAATGAGATTAGAAAGCACTCAAATTTTTTTATCACCTTAAGTTCTCTTAAGGTTCAAACTAAATCCCCAATGAAGTTGCCGGTCTATCGCGACCGTCAACAGACTCGGCCACGGAGAAGGGATATCGAGTGTAAAGGTTAATGGGCTATCGTTGTCTATCGTTGTCTAACTTGTAATAGATGGATTTCGGACGTGGGCCCTCTCAAGGCCCTTTACCCAAATCGCGACGGAGGATCTTAAAAGCGGGGTCGACCTTAGTGTGCTCGGGTGACATATGCTTGGTATGCATGCCAACGGAGTCACCACCAATCATTTTTTGGAGGGTATGATTGGAAACCCTATTGGGCGGTCGGGAGAGTCCGCTCGATTCTACAGAAATCAGACAAAAGGATTCGGGGACTTGGTTACATTGAGATTGTTATCGACGCTCTTTCGGCACCTAAGTTGAGTGATTTTCTAATCTAAAAATTCATGCGGGTGCGTCGAGAGGTGAGGTAGGCTCCAACGATCAAAAGGGTATCGTGCAAATGGGAGTTTTCTATCATATCATATACAATCAATCAAGGAAGTGCATAGATGAAGGAATCAATAGCATGCAAACAAAATGCATCAAATCACCAATCAACATTAACATGGCTTAGAGAACCCACTAAGGTTCGCGATTGATTCTGGAAAAAATTTGAGACCATATGTCTAGAGGGGTAAAATGGTCATTTTTGAAGGTTTGGGAATCCAAAAATCACAAAATTGTGTTGGGACAGTTGAATGTTGACATTGCCCACTTTATGTGATTTTTTGGAATTTTTCTGAATTTTTCCCATTTTTTCTAATTTTTTAGAATTTTTATGATTTTTTTTGTACTAATTTTCTGATTTTTCTGATTTTTTTTATAATTTTATTAATTTTTTGGACCGGATTGAACCGGCCCTCGTAAACCATATGCCCAGCCCGGACCGAAAGGGTCCCAAACCGGCCTAAAACGGCGACATTTTCATATTTCTATTTTTTTTTCTGATTTTCTCAAATTTTTTTAATCTATTTTTCAGAATTTAAAATTATAATTTTGAATCCTATGATCCAGAATCACTCATGTAGCTAAGCCACCACTCTTGGATTAGATTACTAAATCCTACGGCCCGGATCAAGCGACGACTAATCTTGAACCGTTCGATCGAATTACTAAAATGGACAAATGAGATCAAACGAAGAGACTAGTTCTTAGCCGTTCGATCTAAATACTAAAACCTACGGCCACGATTGCACGGCGAGACTAATTCTTGACCATCAAATGAAATTTTGTTTTTTTATTTTCGAAAATGGTTTTATAATTATGAAAAATCATTATTTTATTTTCAAAAAATTGCCGGATCATGACGAGTGGCCTAATGCCAACCGTCCGATCTAGGTTTTATTTTTATTTTTTCAAAATATATCAGAATATTTGCCTCGGTTGACGTGGTTGCCATGTGTCAAGCCACGTTAGTGCCACGTAGAAGTTGACCAAGTCGGCGAGGGCTGACCGGTCTTCGTCTTCCTCATGCGACCAAGAGTGAATGGACGACCGAGGTCTCTCCCGCACCGATCGACGGTGAAACCTCGGCCAATTGGCCTGAAACCGGTGCTAATCGACTCGCCGTGAACTCTAGTTTAACATATCCGAAAATCAAACCATATTATCCACTAGAATGACAAGTATGAAGCTCGCACAAGACGCATCAATGGTGGATCAAACTCACAAAATCGAGCATAACTATCCAATCAAAGCTTCAGGCATACTCAAATCAAGTTCAAAAGTCTTAACTCGAGCACTTGCGATCGCCATATTTGGCTGGCCAAGTCGCGTTGAAACCGCGATTGGTAGAAGGTTCGACTTAGGGTTTTCTTGCGAGATCGATGCAGAAAAACAATGCGATGATGTTTAGTGAAGTTCTAAGAATAATAACGCACACAATAATTCACGAAATGAAGGCCAGAGACGAGCTACACCATTGATGTAAAGAACGAAGTTCGAGAGTTCAATTCACCGGTTTTGGAGATCACATGCGGTGAAAGCTGGTGCGATCGACTTCTTGGAGCTCAAGCGAGCTTACGTTAGTGGTCTAACGCTCCAATTTGGCTTGGATTGGCTAGGTTGAACTTCCACAACTTCAAGCTCGAAGCTTCATCTATAGCGATTGCGGAGAGAATTCTCTCTCTCTCTCTCTCTCTCTCTCTCTCTCTCTCTCTCTCTCTCTCTCTCCTATTCATTTGCATCCGTGACCAAAATTAACTTCCTCTTGATAAAAAAACGCATTGAATTAGTTATATCCCAATTCAAAAATTCACACACGTTTGGGCGAGGTGTCGCCGACTTGGATCACACATGATATCACGTGCATTTTGGCATGTCGACGTCGAGGGGTTGTTGGGGAATTCCGTCAAGTTTTTTAGCAGGTCCGACAAGCATGATTGACAACCAATTTGGACGGGAAATGTCACAGTTAACTTTCGCAGTCTGCCATAGCATTGACCGGCCTCCTATGCCTTGCTTCGGAGACTATTGGCCTTGATATCGGTCCCGATTAGTGTGGGGTAGCACGGTAAACAAAACCCCTCCCCATGCTCCTTCGATCATGGCCAATTGATCCCTCAATTTCAATGTTGAATCCGGGCCCGCAAATATTCAAATCACGCAAGAAATGGCTGGGGAAGAACAATCGCCGGGTCATTGGGTTGGATTTAATCTGACCCAACGGACACAGTCGACCTGAATTGACCAAATTGACATCTAAGACCTCAAGATTTTTCAAATTAAATGTCAAAATTGGACTCGGGGGCATGAATTCTACCTAAAATGTGTTTTTCCCCAAAATTATGCAATGAATTATATAAAAACCCTAAAATTTGGATTTTGACTCGATATTGAAGATTGACAAATTCAAACCCTAAATGGCATAATCAGACCCACAACTTGCCAATCGATTCAAAAGGTCACTAGTGGTCTTGGTTTGCTATGACAGTCCTAGATTTTGATTAATTTCATTTTAATTGAGTCTAGGGACTAAATTGTAAGACTTTTGTGCAATTAAGTCCAATCCGTGCCATTGTACAATTTTTGTAAAATTTTGGGGCAAAAAATGAATGCAAATGACTTGAGAAAAATTTCACAACTTGCAAAAAGTGAAAAAAAAAAAAAAAGGAATTTAAATGACTCAAAAAGTATTTTTAAGCTCAATTCAAAATTACGCTTAATGAAGTAGCCCATAGTCTAGAATCGAATTTTCTCAATCTTAAGAGGTCAAAATGAAAAGGGAATTAAAATAAAAATATTGACAATTTTCATGTATTTTTCGGCTTCGGGTGCTATTTTTCTCCATTTTCCAAGTATTTTTCTATTTTCAGAAAATATTTAAAAATATGAAATACTATTTTTTTTTTTTTGTTTAAAAATGGTTCCCTAGGCTTGGCCAAGGTTTCCAAAGTTGATTTTGCAATTTTTTGACTTTTTATGATTTTTCTAAAAATTTTCTAAATTTAAACTTGATAAAAATCGTGTGTCAACAAGCACCATAACTAAGATCCTAATGATTAAAACACTATGCAGAAATATAATATTTTTCAAAATGAAAAACAATATAATCCACTATTTGGAAATAAAAAAAATATCTATTTGTCATAATCTTATAAGTGATTCTGATTATTTCTAACTCCGTATCAATATAGGCAGATTTTGGGCCTGAAAGAGGTCATATTCTTCTATTTTAAACCTGTATTATCCGATGTGAGGGATGAAATTGCAACACAATAGTACCCACATATCTGTAGTAGTGATTCCTCTCATTTTATGTGACTAGAACTTTTATCACCTTTAAAAAAATTTCCTCTTTCAATAATTAGAATCTACTTACGTCTAATAAACATGACTGATATTGTATGACAAGAGGAATTTTTTTTTTTAGTTATTAAGAAATAAATGTGATGCTTTTGTTAATTCTACTAGTTCATACTCATTCACTACATAGCTCGCACGATGTCACGAGTTCGATTCATGTCATGAGCAAGCTTCTAAACTACTGATGTCGATGTCGCTTGGCTGCGTCATACCTCGTTGAAGAGATTCTTGACTGCTAGCATCTTAATAAGGCTGTGGTAATGGGCTCGCCAACCTCACGCCTTAGGGTCACATATGATGCAGTGTAACTATGGCTCATTTCGAACATTTTAGATTTTAACGTAAGAAAATGGAAAAGAAAAAAACACAAAAAAGGGTGATGACAAGGTCCCACGTAGAATCAACAAGATTGAACAAGAGCATTACTACATTATATAGGTCAGTGAAGGGCCCTCCCAAATCATGTTGCGTGGGGCACGTCGTCGTCCCACTCGTTTGCGCGGCTCAAATTGAATTTTTGCATTGGCCGGCCGATGGTCTACGTGAAAGAGTGGTCCCAAAAGCGCCTAGGGTTTCTTCCAATATTTTGTGAAGATATGCATTTCTGAAAACATTATTTTCCAATGATTTTTTTTTTTTTGGGGTATTCTCCAATGATCCAAAGTAATGAATTATGGGCCAATTAAATTATGAGCTGCTCTAAATATGGTAACATGAAGCTACCGAAAATGGCACACTTGCGTGTGTGTGAAAATATGGAAAGCAGTAGAGGCTATACAATTATATAAATCAACAATTCCTTGAATCACACTTGATCTCTTCTCCAAAACAGAATTGTCAATACTAATTGGAATCTAGGAAGTACAAACACTCCTATGGAGGCCTCCCTGTCATATTGGATGCTTGTTGGACATTGACACGCGACCGACACATGGTCAATAGTTATAAGACATCCTACACGTGGTTAGCGCTCCGGACACGCTAGCAACACGCGAGTCTAGCATCCCGACACGCCATTTCAATACCCATGGTTAATTTTAAATATTTTCAATAAATTGAGAGTCAAAATGTAAATCTATCAAAAATATATATACACACACTTAAGTTATATACCTAGCTATCTCAAAATTCATATACCAGCTAGCCAAAAAAAAAAAATCATAAATCCCTAGCATAATAAGAAGAAAAAACTCATCGCTGATATTTTTATATATACATGATAAAATTATCATGTATATATAAAAATATACATTCAATATACAACATATTCCAACGTATCAGAATTTCATATTCTTTTTAAAAATGACGTGTTAGCATATCGTATCGTGTTACATATCACATGTCGGTGTAGGCGCTACTTATGGAAACATGTGTCGATTAATCTTTTTATTTCATCTGTCATGTACTTAATTTTAAATTTTAATCATTTTTTCTTTTACAAATAACCTTACCACAAATATTTCAATTCTTGAACACTTTTTTCTTTCCACACACATCATGCAACTTCTTCATTTTTTTTTTTTACGAAAAAAGAAAAAGAAATCTTCATTCTGTGTCAATTTTTTGGCCATAGTGTTCGTGTAATTCACACCTTTGCCATCTTGTCTGTTCTCATATGATTGAGAGTATCAAGAGATAAAAGATCTCTTCGTTGTCTTTCCTTTCAGCTTTAAGCGGTTACACCCATTTGAGAAGGAAAATCTAGAGGCCTGATTTGCGCTTCAATAGATATCTTATTTGCTCATTCTTTTAAAAGCAAAAGAACAAATTTTCACATTAAAACCCTATTTGGGCATAATCACACAAGTGGTTCTGATTATCTCTAACTTCGAAATAGTAGAGGGTAATTTTGGGCCTAAACGACCGCAGGTTCTAATATTTAAAACATACATTTTCTGCTTTGAGGGATGAAAATGCAATAACAATAGCTATATATCAATTACATCAATAGTGATCCCTCCCCGTTATGTGAATAGAAGGCGAATTTGAAGCACAAATAGAGATTTTGCCTTTGCCTTAGCATTAAAGACAATTCCGAATGAGCTTCTATTAATGGCTTTAAAATTATTGCTCATCTTTCTATAATTATAATTTACTTCTGTGTAAACAGTAATGATATTGTTTGAATTGAGAAAAAGAGTAGTCTTTAATGTTGTGAACAACTAATTGTGTTCTTTTATTAATGCTAACGACTTAATATTCATTCACTAAATTGCTTCCATGATATCACGAATTTGATTCACATCTTGAGACCTTTAATTGGCTTGTGTTGTGTTGCCTGACCAATGCATAACTCGTACAGAGAGACTCCTGATTGTTAGCACTTTGGTAGGGTCAGCATTAACGAACTTGCTGATCTCGGACCTTTGGGTCGCAAGTGGCATCGTGCAATTATTGTCCATTTTGAACATTTCATAGCATGTGTTGTACTTTTATGGGAACGCTCATTAGGGATCATCAGCTCCGATTGCTCCTTCCACCCTTTTAAGTTTAAATCATGATTCATGGAGCAACAAAATATATAAATTAAAAAAAAAAAAACAGAACTAGCATTTAGAAATTACAAACACTGTTGTAGTGAAAATAATGCTGAATAAAAAAAATATTTGCTATCAATGTAATCAAAGATTTTCTAATTAAGAAATGTTTAAGCAAATAAAAAGCAAGTTAAATGATTTAACTTTCTATTTTTAAATCTACTTTAAGCATTTGTAACTTAACTCTCTGTTTCTATTACGTAAAGTAATTACATTATTCTTAATATATATATGTAGTTGACAAAATTTTCTGGTGATTCAATACTAGCCATACGATGATGGGACCAGAATGCAGAGTTCTTTTCCAAATGCGGTCACACAAAAGCTCGCGCATCATCGAACTCCCCAATTGAATGGAAGCTGCAGGTGGGCACCACAAAATGTGAGTCCCAAAGATGGCCAATCTCTTTATTAGTCCTTTGTTTTTGGGTGGGAGTCATGTATAGACTGTTGGATCACACGAGCGTGCAAGATCCACCGCTCAAGTTCTCGAGGGCCCCACACTCGACCCCCCCAATCATCATTCATCGCTAGCCACAGGATGATTGGTTGACCACCACCCATCAAATGATTGCGCAGGCAGACACGTGCTTCTCCCGTGGGACCCTAGGGCCCATTCCTTTTGGGCCCATATCAAATGAGGCCCAAGTTCACGGTTTTGTGGTGGGGAAAAGACAAACCCCATAACTTGAATCAAAGCGGGTGGATCATTTGTGGGGATAAATACACCGTGAGTGCCATAATTTATGTATGGCGTTCGTTTGAATGTCATAACTTTCAAAAATCGTTCATTTGAGTGCCATGCCGGATCAAAATCGTTCACTTGAGTGCTACATCAACTTTTACGGCATGCCACGTCGCCTTCCCGGTGAGCCACGTCAAATTTTCGGCATGCCACGTCGACTTTTTCTGCATCCAAGTCAACATGGCACTCAAGTGAATGATTTTTGAAAGTTATGGCACTTAAGTGAACGTTTTAAAAGTTATAACACTCAAGTGAACACCATACAAAAGTTATGACACTTCTAATGTACTTTTCCTCTCATTTGTGGTTGGGACACTTGGCACTTGGCAGAGCTAACCAAGCCACCATAAAATGAGAAAAAAGATTCGTTAGGTGCGCCGAACTCATGTGAGCCCAGTGCACCACGACTCTTGATTTCATCATCTTGTGGTTAACTGGATCTTTTTCAACAATATGATAGGCCTTATTTGAACATCGAATGAGACATTACCTAACGATCGAAAATGCATGATTGAATCACACGTAAATCAAGATCAAATATGTACTAATTGAATAAGATGATTAAGCGACATGCAGTGTGATGTCCCGAAATTTCGACGTCCGTAAGATAAATGAATTCGATGGATTTTAGCCATGAATTTCAGTCTAATAAATACTATTGGATTTTTTAGAATTAAGGGACAATAATTGAACGTTGATTTATTCGTCTAAAATGGATATCAGATTATCTTAAGTCATTGATCAGAGAAAGTCAAACCCAAGTAGTCGAGTAGTCGGATCGAAGCATCGAGACCCTTCACGCCCGAGCCTAGCTCTGACTAAATCCTAGTTATGAAATTACCAATATGCCCTCAATCGTTTGTGCCCAATGACTAACCCGCCTTTATTTACCAAAATACTCTTGCTTTATTCTTATAAAACAAAAGCCATTAATGGGGATTTGACCCACGGACCCCACCCCCATTAATTCCCCCTCAACTCTCTCTCTCTCTCTCTCTCTCTCAGCCAAACTCCCTATTTCCCCCTTCCCTTCAATTTTTGGCGACACCACCTCCACCGCTAACCTCCTCCTTCTTTCGTTGTCACCGGTCGCCCCTCACCGCCACCTCCATGCTCTGCCCGTTCTTCGACCCACCTCGCCGCCGCGATCCACCTATTGCCGTCCACTCACGAGCCGCCAGCCGCAACCCACTCCCCATTGTCGTCGTCCAAGCCACCCAAACCCACCGACCACCTTGCCGCAATAGTAATTCACCCACCAACGGCCCCTCTGCACGCATTCTGCCGACCCACGCCCCGTGTGCTATACAAGCGTAGTCGCCCGAGACCCACAAGTAGCCGTGCCACGCGCTACCGCCAACCCGAGCCCCTAGCCTTAAGCCCGCGACCCTCGTGCCGCCGCCGCGTCCGCAAGTTGCTGCAGTTATAGAGTCAGAGTCGCCGTCGTAATCGTCAACTATCGTTAGTTGTAAGTTAACCTCTAATATCCGATTATGACGTTACTTATGTTTAGGGGATAGATTAGTTTAAGTTAATTGTGGTTAGTTTAGAATGTGGTTGGGTTAGTTTAACTATGGTTAGGTTAAATTAATTAACCATGATTAGGTTAAGTTAACCTTGATTGGATTAAGTAACTATATTTACTTTTAATTAATCATTGCTACTTTAAGTAACCATGGTTACTTTTAATTAACTATAGTTACTTTGGTTTAACCGTAGTTACTTCGTTTAACCTTGTTTAATTTAATTAATCATGATCAAAATAATCAACCGAGGTCGAGTTAGCTAATTCTTGTGGTGCTAATTAACCATGGTTCGGTAAATTAATTGAAATGAATTAACTGATCATAGTCGGGTTAATTAATTAAGATTGACTTAATTAATTATAATTGGATTAATTAATTACGATTACGTTAATTATCTGTGGCCGGAATAATTAATTATTATTATTGAGTTGTTATTGAGTGATTATTGGGTTGGATGATTGTTATGTGGCCTTAGGCGTGTGTGTGTGTGTGTGTGTGTGTGTGTGTGTGTGTGTGTGTGTGTGTGTGTGTGTGTGTATGTGTGTGTGTGTGTGTGTGTGTGATAATTAATCACCCATATTGGAATGCCAAGTTTAACGAAAAATGTGTGTTGTCGTGACCACGTGTGAATTTCATATTACATTTTTAAGCATGAAAAATGGCGGTGAGTAGAGTTTTGAGCACGACCATGTTTGCTTTGGGCTAAATATGAAGATAAGAATTGGCATGATTGTCTCGCGTGCTCATGTGATCACATGATGGTTACCTCACCCGGGAGTGTCTTGGGGATGAAAAAGGTCACCCGGGGGTGTCTTAGGGACAACGCCTGATATGTTTGTCTTGGTGGGAGTTCAGAATCACATGGCTTATCGGATGCACGACGGTCCGTGTCACCGGGCTAGTTCATACCGAAAGAGCACTAACTATCTAGTGTGCTGGGGCCAAATGGCGATTAATAACCGAAACACGTGTGTTGCATTTTGCATGTGAGACTGTGATGAGAGTTACGGTTATGTGCCTTAACTTGTGTGTTACTATATGATGCCATGATGGATACTGTATAGTGTGCGTACCAAGATGGGATGAGAGTGTATGTGGTTGATGGTCGATCGTTGAGACTTGCGCCTAATCATATGGTAGCTCGAGCATTGTGAGAGTCGCATGCTATGGTCTGTTATCGACGTCAACATGCATGTTTAGGCCACCCCGAGTGAATCGACACCCTACTCGGACTTAGGCGTTGACTCACGGAATTTTTATATCGCTCGTTGTTGTTAACCTTTTTTTAGGCCATTAGCTGTGGAGAGCGGGACGTGGACGTTGGTCTCTTTTTAGAGTAGCTTGGAGTAGTGTTAACCCGACCCCGACCTGGTTTTTTTTTTATGGTTGAAAGAGGTGGCCCTAAGTTAAGGCTTGTGTATAAACGTACTTCTCAAGGTTAATGATATATGAATACAACGAGCTTTGCTGTTTGATTGGTTGTTGGTTGCCTTCTGAATGTCCTTGTTGTTTTATTTATGCTCTGGGGAAGTATCACGTTCCGCATGCACTTAATTAAAAGATAAAATGAAAGGGTCAACGATGTGTCCGGGACGTTGCCATTATATGACCCGAGACATTTGGTAGGGTTGTTGTGTGCCCGAGGGTCGAGGGTTGATATCCGCATCGATTTTGGTATTAGAGAAAGGTTAGCCTAAACATTTGGTCATGGCATGGAGTGATAATGTGCGCTGGGTTTTGGGATAGTTAGTAGAATTAAAACCCTATACTTATGTTTGTTAATTGAGTGACTTTTAGGTCACTGTTCTCGTGTTCTCATTACGTGTTGACTTTGGGACGAGCAAAATTCCGTAAGGTTCTTGCAAGATGAGCAACCGCAATGCGAGGGTGCCTAGAGAAAGGGCAACTCAAGAGGATTCCAGAGTGGACGGGATTCTACAAGTGTTGGAAGCCTTAGGAGATATCGTGGGGTAATAAGTAAAGAACCAAACTACTGCTGCTGCCACTCCAAATGGAGTCCCGTTGACTAGAAACGGGATTGGTGAGCAACCGATGCATAAGTTGGAGGAGCAGTTTCTGAAGCTCAAGCCACCTAAGTTTTTCGAGAGTTGAGGATCCAAAGGCTGCCAACATGTGGATTAAGGAGTTAGAGAGGGCCTTTGCCTTATTGAGATGTTCGGAGGAGGATAAAGTAACGCTGGTTATTTACCAATTGCAAGGTAACACTACCACTTGGTAGGAAGCCTCTCGATGAAGGATCTTTCTAGAAGATACGGTCTCGGTGTGGGATGCTTTCATTGAAGCTTTCAATGGAAAGTACTTTTTGGATTGTGGGCGAGAACGGAAGATGGCCGAGCTTTTGTGTCCGCATAAGAACCAGATATCCATAGATTAGTATGAGGCGAAGTTCACCAAGATGTCGAGGTACGTACCAAAGATGGTGGAAGACCCTATGGATAAGCAAGGAGATTCCGAGATAGGTTGAAATCCAAGATTAAGAATCTACTGGTGCCGCTGAATCTTAAGGACTACAATGAGTCGTATAAGAGGGCCCAAATTGTGGAGAGGAACATGATTGAAAGGACAACAACATCTAGATCACGGTTTGCACCCCCTATTGGCGATGGCCATCGTTTTGGGAAAAGGCCTATGATAGGAGGAAAGCATCCCATTACGCCCAATCGAAGGAACGCTATAGAGAAACCGGCATATAAACCCAATGGCAAGTGCCGACTCTGTAAATGGAGGCATGGAACAGCCTCGTGTCCCTTTATAAGGGGAGGTTACTTTGGGTGTGGTAAGCTTGGCTACCAAGTGAGGGATTGCCCGCAAAGACTAATGAGAGTACATGCACCACCGCCACAAGGAGGACAACCGTGAGGGAATGCTTCGCAGGACAACCCGAATCGACCCCATGTGTAAGAACAGGTGTATGCTATCACCCAAAAGGAGACGATGGACTTGCCCATTTGTGCAGGTACATTTTTATTGCATGATCATATAGCTTATGCATTGTTTGATATAGGAGCCACGCATTCGCTTGTTGTTAAGCAGTTCATTAAGTTAGTAGGGTTGAGTCCGAAACCATTGGGAATGGTCTTTAAGATTACTACACTACTAAAGGATAGTGTGGTGTCTACGATAAGTTATTTTGGGTATAAATTGGTTATAAGTGGTCATAAGGAAAGGATAGGTTTGATTGTGCTTGCGATGTATGACTTTGATGTCATCATTGGTATGGATTGGTTTACTAAGTAGCAAGCTACGATGGATTGATATCGCAAGGCAATTCAGTTTAACCCGTTAAAAGGGGTAGTTTCGAATTTGTTGGAAACCGAAGAGGAACCTTGATTCCTTTGATTCCGTCGATTGAGGCGACTTGTTTGGTTGATATTGAAGTTTTATTTATCGATTGTTATTGGCAGCCTGATTGATGATGTTATGTTCACAAGAAAGCGAACGAAGAACATTTGGACTAAGGGCTAGTGTGATCGAATGCATAATGGTATGACTTGAATAGAGACTAGAACTTGAGGTATATAGATGAATCATAGGTAATTGACCTTTGGTGTGATGGTCGCTTGTGGAGTTAGAAAGTTCAGATTGATAAGGACTGATGTGAAAATGAGTAATGTGTGATGAGTAGTGAAGACGATCATGCATTGCACGTGTTTATTATTTTAAAACGAAATTGAGAAACGTGCACGCATGATCATATCATTATTTTGTCAGATTTGATAAGCAAACTCAGTATGGGACAAGATAGACGGGATGCCTACAAACCGTAAGACATGGTATGGGACGTGTCAAGCGGGGCTCAACTTTGTAGACGTGTGGCTAGGGATAGAGAGGTCTGGACAAGGTGCAGCTCCTAGCAGGCTTCTAAGATGGCGATGGGGCAGGAATGAACTAAGCCATACGTTGAAAAAAGTGGGTATAGGTATCAGGCTGAGTCCGACCTTTATTAAAAGATGCATTGCATTAAAGTTGGTTTTCAAAGTGAAAATGATAATAAAATAAAATAAAAAATATTTTCGAAATTGCATAGCATTTCATCTTGAGCGACGGATGAAAGATGATGAGTGGATCGAGATGCCGCAAACAAGTGATGCTTCTGTACCTTGTGGTGTTGGAAAAGATCGGGTTGTGCCCCCAAATGTAAATCGAAGAGGGCCTTGCTGTGTGATCGGAGTAGCCTTAAATGTAATGAGACCCACACGAGCTAGTTGGCCAGCAACCCAATAATGTCATGGTGGGGTGTGGTTTGTATGAGGCCTGTAACCAATGAAACTACAAGCAGGCATGTGGAACAAAGAGTTATGAAACAAACATGAAAGGTTCGTAATGGCATCGTGAGGTGATGGCATGATGAAAATGCCAGTTGAATCTATGAGTTACGGATGTCGATAATGCCTTAGAATAATGTTAAGATTACGAGATGTAGCAATTAAGGAAAACAAGTGATCAGAGTGAGCAATGGAAGATTAGTAAGGCCACCTAGTTTAGTGAGATGATGATCATAAGGGTCTTGCTTTTGATAAGGAGAGAATATAAAGGCTAAGTTTCGAGGACAAAACTTCCTTAGGAGGGAAGAGTTGTGGCGTCTTGAAATTTCGACGACGTACGTAAGATAAATAAATTCAATAGATTTTAGCCACGAATTTCAGTCTGGTAAATAATATTGAATTTTTGAGGATTAAGGGACAATAATTGGACGATGATTTATTCGTCTAAAATGGATGTTGGATTATCCCGACACGTTGGTTAGAAAAAGTTAACCTCGAGTAGTCAAGTAGTCGGATCGAAGTATCGAAACCCTTCACGCCCGAGCCTAGTCTTGACCGAACCTATGAAATTACCAATATGCCCTCAATCGTTTGTGCCAAATGACTAACCTGCCCTTATTTATCAAATTACCAAAATACCCTTGCTTTATTCATATAAAACAAAAGCCATTAATGGGGATTTGACCCATGTGCCCCACCCCCATTAATTCTCGCTCAAATTACTTCTCTCTCTCTCTCTCTCTCTCTCTCTCTCTCTCGGTTAAACTCCCCATTTCCCCTTCCCCCCATTTTTGACAACACCACCTCCCGCGCCATCCCCCTCCTCCTTCCGTCGTCACCGGTTGCCCCTCACCGCCGCCTCCGTGCTTTGCCCGTCCTTCGAGCCATCTCGCTACCGCGTTCCATCCACCACCTTCTACCGACGAGCCATGAGCCGCAACCCACCATTCGTTGTTGCCGCCCATACCACCCACACCCACCGACTACCTTGTTGTAGCCATAGCGCACCCACCTCCTGGCCCTCTGCCCATGCTCTGCTAACCCATAGCCCGGATGCTGTACAAGCCGAGCAACCCTAGACCTATGAGTCGTCGTGTCGCGCGCAGCCACGGACCCAAGCCCCCGGTCGCAAGCTCGCGAGCCTCGTGCTGCCGCCACACCCGCAAGTCGTCGTCGCCATTATCGTCGCCGATCGTTGTTAGTTGTGAGTTAACCTCTAATCTTTGATTAGAACATTAATTATATTTAGAGGGTAGATTAGTTTAAGTTAATTGCGATTAGTTTAGAATAATGGTGATTGGATTATTTTAAGCGTAGTTAGGTTAAATTAATTAACCATGGTTAGGTTAAGTTAACATTGATTGGGTTAATTAACCATAGTTACTTTTAATTAATCATGGTTACTTTTAATTAACTTTAGTTATTTTATTATTAATCATAGTTACCTTGGTTTAACCATAGTTACTTTATTTAACCTTGGTTATTTTAATTAATCATGATCGGAATAATCAACCGAGGTCGAGTTAGCTAATTATTGTGGTGTTAATTAACTATGGTCGGGTAAATTAATTGAGATGAATTGACTGATCATAGTTGGGTTAATTAATTAAGATGAACTAATTAATTATAATTGGATTAATTAATTATAGTTAGGTTAATTAACCGTGGCGAGAATAATTAATTATTGTTATTTAGTTATTATTGAGTGATTATTAGGTGATAATTGGATGATTGTTGTGTGCCCTTGGCTGCATATATATATATATATATATATATATATATATATATATAAATTGGAATGCCAAGTTTAATAGAAAATGTGTGTTACTGTGACTACGTGTGAATTTCTCATTATATTTTTAAGCATGAAAAAAGGCAATGACCCGAGTTTTGAGCATGACTATGTTTGCTTTAGGCAAAATGCGAAGATAAGAACTAGTATGATTGTCCCGTGTGCTCGTGTGGTCATATGATGGTTACATCACCCAAGGGTATCCCGAGGACGAGAACAGTCACCCGGGGGTATCCTAGGGACGAAAAACTTTACTCGGGGGATGTCCTGGGACGACACCTGTTACATTCGTGTCGGCGGGAGTTCGGAATCACAGGCTTATCGGATGCACGACAGTCCGTGTCACCGGGCTAGTTCATACCGAAAGAGCACCAACCGTCTAGTATGCTGGGGCTAAATGGCCGTTAATAACCGAAACACATATGTTGCATTTTACATGCGAGACTGTGATGGGTGTTTTGATTATGTGCCTTGGCCTGTGTGTCACTATATGATGCCATGATGAATGCTGTACGATGTGCATGCCAAGGCGGGATGAGTGTGCATGTGGTTGATAATTGACTGTTGAGACTTGTGTCCGATCATGTGGTAGCTAGGGCGTTGTGAGAGTCGCACACTATGGTCCGCTATAGACGTGAACCCGCATGTTTAGATCACCCTGAGTGAATCAGCATCCTACTCGGACTTAGGCGTTGACTTACGGAGATTTTATATCTCACTCGTTATTGTTAATCCTTTTTCAAGCCCTTAAATGTGGAGAGCGGGATGTGGACATTAGTTTCTTTTTGGAGTAGCTTGGAGTAGTGTTAACTCTAACCCCGACTTGGTATTTTTTTTTTTTTTATGGTTGTAAGAGGTGGCGCTGAGGTAGGGCTTGTGTATAAACGTACTTCCGAGGGTTAATGGTAAGGGTGTCAACGGTACGGTTCGGTTCGGTTTTTTTTAATAACCGAACCGAACCATTATGGTAAATGGATGAACCGAACCGGATCATCACTTGAACCGAACCGGATCATCACTTGAACCGAATACGTACCAAACCGAACCGAATTTTCGGTTCGGTGCGGTTCGGTTTTTCGGTTTTCCTAATTGTTTTTTTCCCATTTTTTTAAAAAAAGAATTTACCTTTAAAACAAGAAAATAACCCTGTTTCATGTAATTGTTGCATCGATGGAACTTATTCTTCTCCCAAAAATGATGATAAACAAAATAGAATCAATCCTAACTTTACTTGGAAATCAATTAAGGATCCAAATTGCTAATTGCAATTCTGAATCTCCATCTCTGTCTTCATCTATGTACTAATATTTCCCAAAAAATATAATAATAAAGAGGCAAGAAACCCAAAGAGAAAACAATGGGCTGTTACAAGTCTTTTGCACATGTACAACTATAAAGTCACTTGCCCTGTCAAAATCCCATGCTCTACAATTCGGTGGACTTAGTACAAAGACCACTTAGCATGCAAAGTAATTACTGACTTAGCACCAACCTCTCCAATTAAAACCGTGATAAAAAGGCAATAACTACAACATTTTTCTATGGGTTCCGGAGGACATTGACATTTTTCGGGGAATGCATTTGCCTTTTGCGACGACTTCTCCTCCATGTTCTCCTCCTTCACGACATCTCCCACCTTGGTCTTGGAGCTCCTGTTGCACAAAATTAGACACATTCACAAATTGGAACAAAAGAGAAAGGAATTTGCAAACTCTGCAACCAAGTAAATGTTAAAAGCTTTGGTATTTGTTACCAAACAGGGGATATAAAGGCCAAGATTATGTTCAAGATGAAGATAGATAGATATGGATGTAGTTTTTCCACTTGCGACCTAGATAACCAATTCAATGTCTTCAATACATCAGATAGTTGGAGTGGTCTATACTTGATCTTGCTGCTTTGAGATGATGCTAGAGAGTTCTATTTCTGTACAAGAAAAGTAGAGAAGAATCAGTACAAGGATGTAGAAATCATCCAAGACCACTTCCATATCGATGATGTACCTTCTCCTAGCTGGAGTTTGCTATGAGAAAATCAAACACAAGTACTTAACTAATCAACCAAAAACAGAAGGCCAATCTGTGCGGGAGTTCTGAAAAAGAATATGATATGTCAACAATAAATGTTGAATCCTCCGTTGATCAGAAGCTAAGCAAACAATCTCCATTGCGCAAGAGAGCATAAACAACGATAAATTACGTAACTCCTTTTGATTAATAAGCAATAGATATAACCAGTTAATGACTTGCATGATTACAAAACTCATGTTACCATGCTTAGCCATACATCCATAATTCAAATAAACCGCATGAACCCTATTACCCTATATTTTGCAGGTTCAATCATTATTCTTCCTTTAGCTATAAGCTAGCCAAATCACATCTCTTTTATTCCAATGTAGCAAGCAACTCAAAAGACAAACATGGTTTATGCAACCATAAACCGACTTTGCAACTTCCAATCGGCGTCTACAAAATGAGTGGTGAGACACATGTAACTTAAATTTTGACAAGACGTCCACGTGTCTGTTGTGAGAGAAACTCTTGGAGATGTATCGGAAAAATATTTCTTCAATTTGCCTCTTTCCTCCAAGTATAACTTATAACGGTCTTGCCTTAATGTATTTCTTGAGGGTAGTAAAAATTTCGGGTGGATTCTACTCACAAATCGTCGAAATCCCTTATTTTCTACAAACTTGAAAGGTAATTTACCAATAATGAACATGGCCGCTAGATCCTTTCGACTAGCATCTTGGTCAAGTTTCCATGGTCCAGATGAACTAGAACTACCGACCCCAACAATCCGACCCGATGAACTTTTTTGCCTTTTCTCCATGTTTGCATATGGATATTCCTTGCATCTAGCTAAATGATTATGCATCCCACTAGTTCCTTGACTACTAGAACAACCAATGAGAGCCCTACAATATATACATTCAGCTTTATCTTGGTTATCATTTGACCTTTTAAAGTGTTCTCATGCAGCAGATCTTGTCCTCTTTCTGTTTGTGCCAGTAGGTTCATTCATTGAAGACATCTATAAACCAAGAACAATTTCAATACCATGATCAACAGATATTTTTGCTAAAATAGCGCTGAAGAAGAAAATGAATTCTCAAACATAACTATAAAAGCTAATGTAAACTCAGCATGATAATGGGAAAAATGAATCGAATCAACTCCACAATTAGCAATTAAGAAACAGAGATATATAGATAAACATCCCCATTTTGATTCGGACAAAAGGGATTCCATCAATCAAAAGTTTGGGAAAGAAAATAGCAACATCTCACAAAGACAGGAAATGGGTGAGAAAAAATAGGGTAAGAAATGTAATCAGATGAAGCTAGCCAAAGGGACAAGTACAACAACTTTGAGTTCATGTCAATGCCATACTTTTCTGTGATGGCAGAGTTTATCATTCCTTTCTTATTGTTCTCTCATATTACTATAGTGAAGACCCAAAGAGGTTCTCTATCGTAACAAAACCCTTAAAGCAGGGAGCCCCAAGACCTTTTTTTTTTTCAAAAGAAAATCAACTAGAAGTAGCAAGAGAGAGATACCCATTTCATGGCATGGAATGAGAAACAAAAAGCTATAGACCAGAAATGTGATTATCAAGATGGGACTCACGGTGTCTTCTGTTTGGATGCCAACTTGCGTTGAAGGAGTCGAAGCGGCCGAAGCGATCGCAGAGTCGGCCATTAAGCGGATAGCGAGGCAAGGAGCCGAAGCGATTGCGTGCAATCTAATGGAGAGAGAAAACAATGTAGTCCAAGAAGACTAAGACGTTCACCAACCAACAATTTTAAAAATAGACCTAGGCTTTCGAGGGATGCGAAGGAAAGGTTAAACAAATCAAAATTAAATATACATAGCATAAATCAATGGAGTGATATGATCGTGGCTTCACAGCAACACAAATTGAAGTAACAATTTTTTTTTAACTTGAAGTAACAAAATTTTTTTGTCATTAGACTTGTTATTAAACTTGACAGCAAGTATTTGACATCAAGGCATGAAATCGGTTTAAGAACCAAAATACGTTACTCTTGCCGCCTCTTCTTTTGCTCAAAATATTGCTTTTGCTTCCATTCATAGAAAGATTTTAGAAAGAATAGGTGGTTGCCTCTTACCTTTTCCAAGCAGACTTCCCGGAGCGGACTTGTGAACAGGATGAGATCAACGACAGCAATTGTCACAACTCCTCTAGTCCCACATTGCCTAGGAGGAGGTCTTGGGAAGCCTTTATAAGGCTTGGGTGCCCTTAGACTTGCAAGACGCGTTTTCCGGGCGTTGTATGGGCGATGCTCGGAGGAACAAAATCGTGAGGACCGTGTGTCCGAAGCGGACAATATCTTGCAGAGTGGCGTAGCGGAAGCGCGTGGGGCCCAAGGCCGTTACGGTTGGTATCAGAGCCGACCTTTGACCGCGTGTGGGGCCACAGCTGGGA
Source organism: Rhodamnia argentea (assembly GCF_020921035.1). NCBI lineage: Eukaryota > Viridiplantae > Streptophyta > Magnoliopsida > Myrtales > Myrtaceae > Rhodamnia > Rhodamnia argentea. Next base: position 17,563,592 of record NC_063157.1, on the reverse strand, counting down.
CGCTGTGCCTTTGAGGGAGGGAGTTTGTCACAACTCCTCTAGTCCCACATTGCCTAGGAGGAGGTCTTGGGAAGCCTTTATAAGGCTTGGGTGCCCTTAGACTTGCAAGACGCGTTTTCCGGGCGTTGTATGGGCGATGCTCGGAGGAACAAAATCGTGAGGACCGTGTGTCCGAAGCGGACAATATCTTGCAGAGTGGCGTAGCAGAAGCGCGTGGGGCCCAAGGCCGTTACGGTTGGTATCAGAGCCGACCTTTGACCGCGTGTGGGGCCACGGCGGGGACGCCGTGCCTTTGAGGGAGGGAGTTTGTCACAACTCCTCTAGTCCCACATTGCCTAGGAGGAGGTCTTGGGAAGCCTTTATAAGGCTTGGGTGCCCTTAGACTTGCAAGACGCGTTTTACGGGCGTTATATGGGCGATTCTCGGAGGAACAAAACCGTGAGGACTGTGTGTCCGAAGCGGACAATATCTTGCAGAGTGGCGCAGCGGAAGCGCGTGGGGCCCAAGGCCGTTATAGCAATCCAGCAAGCACGAGCGCTAGGTTCGGACAAGTGGGAGGAGAACACCGTTCAGCAGGGGGGACGAGAAGAACAGGCTATGGCGAAGCAAAGCGAAATCGAGCTTGCTCCAGATCTTGCCGTGAGGTCGACCAGGCAGTTGGATGAGCTCATCTGCTCGGATCCGGTCCTTATCTTGTGGGTCAAGCAGGTCCTTGAGGTGGATTAGGAGGGACCCAACCAAGGGTTTGGCGGTCTCGGAGGGTTTAAAGTGGACAACATTGAGGGAGAGGACGGAATCGAGGAGGCAGAAGGCGCGAGGGATTGTGAACTGTTCGTTGCGGATACGTCGGGTTGAGCCGTAATCGTCGGACTTGGTGGCGAGGCGGCAATCGGGATCGATCTAGAAGATGGCGTATGGCTTGAGGTCGCCGTTCTTCCAGTTGGCGTGCTTGATGAGGTGCTCGACGTTGATGATGGTGAGGTCGAGCTCGAGGGGCTTCAATGAGGAGATGCTAAAGGAGAGGCTGATTAGGGTTTCACGGGAGTGCTTTTTTTAGGGGTGAGAAAGAAGATGGGCCTTTTTTTAGTTTGGTTAACCGCGTGCCGAACCAAATCGGTGATAAGTTTCCCGAACCAAAAAACAAGAATGATTTTTTATTTCATTACCTAAACCGAAACCGTACCGAACCGAAATGTGTGAAATTTTTGGTTCGGTTCGGTTGAGTTAACGGTTTGGTTCGGTTTTTCGGTTTTATTTTGACACCCCTAGTTAATGGTATATGAATACAACAAACTTTGCTGTTTGATTGGTTGTTGGTTGCCCGCCGATTGTCCCCGTTATTTTATTTATTGTTTGGAGAAGTAGCATGTTCCGCATGCGCTTAATTAAAAGATAAAATGAAAGGACCGACGATGTGCCTGGAATGTCGCCATTATATGACCTGAGACGTTTGATAGGGTTATTGCGTGTCCGAAGATCGAGGCGTGACATGCAGTGATCGAACACGACATGAATGATGATAAAATGACATGTGCAGACGACGTGGAATATCAAATATGGTATTTGCGAATGACATGTGATCATCTGGCATGACAAATGCGAATGACAACCCGAGATTGAACAGAACATGCACAAATGGCATGCGACGACCAAATATAACATGTGCAGATGACAATCGGTGATCGAACATGATGTGTACAAACACATGCGATCAATACGATAGAGGCGAATAACATGCGATAATTAAATATGTCATGTGCGAATGATATGCGATAATCTAAATATGACATGTGCAAATTACGGGAGGTAATCGAATATAATTTGAGCGTACGATGTATTTATATAATTGGACACGTGTTTATGACATGTAAGATGACATGGAAATCAAATATGACAGGAGTAAAAATGCGTGTCAATCGAATATGACTTGTACAAACGAAATATATGATCACGTGGCAATTGAATTTGACATATACAGGGCGACATGTATGATCGCGTGTCAATCTAGTCCTTTTATGTTATTTTCTCCTTACCTTGATTTTAAGAAGATTCAGGAGTCGACGTGTCGTGAGTAATTGAAGGAAATCTGCAAATTGAGACAAGATCGGTGATGTCATAAGAGGGGATGACAAATTACCATTTGGGATTAGCGAAAAAACCCCGTAAAAAGAAAGAAACATCGAATGAAACACGTTATAACAAGCTATCCTAATCATGCATGGATCTCTCCTGCATCGTCAAATATATGTACACTAATTTTTGTTTTATTCCTTATGTAACGTCAAACTTTATTTGTATATCGAAACGAAATATTTGATATTTTATTCTTTTGTTTTTACCGCTAAACGAATCCTTTTTCTAGAAAACAAGTACCAATTGAACATTTTTTTTTTTGGGGTTTTGTCAATAACTTTAGAGAAAGTTCACTTTAAAAAAACTTAGAACAAGAAAAAAGAGAGAAAATGAGGTTAGTTATCGCACTAGTTTTTTAGTGGAAAATTAGTTGGTAGCTTCTTACTTGTAGCATTTTTTCTTTTTTCTCTTTTTTGCCAATTTTATTTCTTTCCATATAAAAGAAAATTGCATTATAATGTTGGAATGACATGTAAATGAGGGAAAAATGGGAATTTCAAAAGTGAAACAAAATGGTGTTTTAGCTTATATGTAACACCATTCATTCTAAATGACTAACACGATTGAAATAGCGTCGGGACTCGCGATTGACAAAAAAATTCAATATTCAACGTTGTTTAGCTATAAATTAAGAGTAATTCATGAACTTTTCTTTTTGTTGGGATGTATGGGGGCATATGGGACAACTGTGGTCCACCCATGTAGGCTATCGTAGCCACTTATCCTCTGTGATAACTGTCAAAGGCGACTATCTTATTTCAAACGTGGAATAAAAGAACATAAGACATTCATTCGATCGTTGGTTGCTTCAGATGTTCTTCATAAGAAGAGCACAGAACAGTGAAAATCACGACGACATTCCCGCCCATCTCCCGAATGTTAAACAAACGAACGATGAAGAGGAACATTTAATCTGTGGAAACGAAGTATGTCCGTTCTATGATGTATTTTTCCGATCAGTGATTCAAGTAAGGTTTTGGGCATATTTTTTGTGTAACTCCGCTACCTATGTTATTCGGGATGCGTTTCCTCCACTTTTCAACAGAGATAATATTCATGTCCATGAAGCAAAGTGGAATTTCACCACGTTCTTTGTTTTTTGCATGTACCGACTCTTCTGATATCATGAAAAACTTCCCTAATGGTGTCATGGGATTTGCTTTCTCATAACACAATAATTGACCTATTGAATGTGGCATGCCCTCTTTCTTAGTACATTAGTCACCCTAACAAAAAATTTTATGTACAGAGCATGGAGTTAATAGAAACCCGCCCAATGCCTCGACTGCTTGGTTGTGATTATGAAAACCCATCAGAAATCTATATCTATACTAACTATAATAGAAGAGATTTGAGGAATGGTATCCCACAAAATTGACCATTTTACCATTTACTGTAATTTCTACATCATCCGCTCGTTTTGTGTACTCGTCCATATTTTTGTTCTGTGTACTCGTTTTCTTTAGATTTTTTTTTTTTTTGGGTCGAAATTTTCTTTAACTTCAGTATGTTGAATATTGCCCTTACCAATATAAAAATTTTAAGAGCCGCCAAATATGCACGTCGGAATTTGTTTATCCCAAAAATTGGAGATGTACATATGAGAACCTTTCAGATGGGCGGGCAGGAGGTCCAAATAAGAAATAAAGAGGAGAGGACTAGCTTTTCATAGCTAACCCAAGTATTTTACCGTCGAGCATAGTACTAAAAGAGTTGCATCGCCTTTCATTAGGTCATAAAGTTGAGTCATATCGTGAGTGAATGAATCCCTTGCCAGTTTATGTTTTCGGTATTTGCTTTTTCATTTCCCGTCTTGTAACATGCGGCAGGACTGTAGTGATGCGCTTGCATATATACTGGACTGAGTAGTTACGGATCAAACAAAATGTTTTTGTACAAAGGCGTGGTTTTCTTATGGTAACAGAGGACAGCTACATTAATCATCTCTCCTACCCTCACTATTTAAAAAAGTACCTGAACTTTATAACTTGGAGAGGAGACCAGGATAGTCAACTTTCACAATATGTCGCCCTCTAACTTTAGAACGAGTCACTTTTGGTCCCGCCGACACGTCTTCTTTTCCAGCAAAAGCAACCATTTTTCGCAAGTGAAAGTTTCTTCTTGCAAGGAATTGATGAGTGTGACTCTCTGATTAGTGTTGCCTATCAACACCTACTTCCTTTGTTCTTCACTTAGACTTTGCTTGTATTTTTTTTTTCCCCTCTTTGCAAAATGGCGCTGGAAAAATTACTCCAAGTTGACTTTTGTTGATTTTCGTTTTATATGGTTCTGCAAACTTTCATTGGTGTAAGATATTGTTTTTACTTCTTTTTTTGCAAGCCTCAGAAGAATATAACTTGAGTTGGATGAGTACAAAACATATAATGCAGTAAGATGAGCCCACAAGAACCGTTGATATCGTGGGACCCACATGAGATCCACAAAATGAATGCATGTGTAGATCTGTTAAAATGAGTTGCTAACCTATTTTTTAACCTACATTTGATGGGCTAAATTGTGACTTGCGTTAATCTTATTTAATAAGTTAATTATAAATTAGTTTAGAATGACAAAAACCAAAATTATATATGCATCCAATTTATTTTTATGACTCTCTCTTGCCCTCACTTTATCTCACGTTCCTTCACTCTGCGCTCTCGCCATAATTTATATATGAGTTTCCTAGATTAATAGTATCTTCCCACAAATTAATGAATTAGGCAGCATTCCTCAAATATAAATGTGTTTTGGCGATATTGGTCGGATTGGATATGTACTGTAGATTTGCACCGCATAAAAATGAGCAAAAAAAAAAAAAAACGGGTTAAATGAGTCAAATTAAGTCGAACCATTTTCATTTGGACTCGACTCGATCCGACCTAATCCGGATTGAAACCACCCATTTGACAGGTGGGTTTATGCTTGTGACCTAACCTAATCTCGTAGGTCCGAGTGCTGGGGAGAAATTTCCAATTCGAAGAGCATAAGCAGTGCAAGATAAATTTCAAGGGGCTCCAACCGAACAGCCTTGAAAGTTCCACGCAGCAGAAGCGTGAATTCTAGAAGCACAGCAGAAGGAGCACGCAGGAGTATTAGCAGGGTCCCACCGATGATCCCCTCCCAAAACAAAAAAAAAGAAAGAAAAGAACAAAGGAGATCCCAAGGACGCTGACTGGGACACGTGGCGCAACGCCGTGATTGACAAAAACCATGGAGCAACGCCACACGCGTCGCGGCGGCAATCGGGCCACGCCACTAAAGGCGCGTGGATCTCCTACACGGGAATGTTTTCTCGCTTTCTTTTTGGGCGGGGGACAAAAACGAGAGCCAAAAACAGGAAGCGGGAGGTGTGCTTCCAGAAACTTCTGGGGAACTCGTGGCGGAGAATCGCCCGGGCATCTACCGGCCAGAATGCCGCCACGTGTGCAAGAGGCCACGCGAGCATCCGACGTGGCGGCCCCCATATTCCTGAAAATGATACACACTCGGGGCCCCACCCTTTTTCTTTGGTGCCAAAAAACCGCCGAGGCGGATTGAAAGGAAAAGAGAGCCGACTCCGGTTTTAGGGCACTTCTCGCACTTGCAGAAACGCGCACGACACCATCACCAACGACACTTCGAATCTCTCTCTCTCTCTCTCTCTCTCTAGAACCAGACGCTGAGTTCGTCGTTCTCGTGGGGCTCGCTTTGGACGGAGCATAGAGAGATGAATGGCGAGGGGACTAGCGAAGGGGGCGGAATCGTGAAAATGGAGGAGGTCCAGGAGAGGGTGGTCCACATGTGGGGCTACTTGCCCGGAGCTCTGCCGCAGAGAGCGCCGCTCCTGTCGCCAGTGCCGGTGAGGAGCGCCGCCGCAGCCGCCACCGCCTGGAGGGACGTCTGTGGCGGTGGTTGTGGATTCGCCATGGGCATTTCAGGTTCCTCTCTCTCTCTCTCTCTCTCTTTTCCCGTGTGCGTGGAGTGTGAGGCTGACAGCTTCTTAGCAATGGTAATCAATGTTATATTGAAGGTGTAGGAAGACGAATCTTCTTAATTTGTTCTCTCTCTGTCTTTTCTTCTTGGCATTTGCTTCTATTGGAATTTCATTTCTGCGCTATGTGGAAGAAGCTGCAATAGCTGATTTTTGGAGATTTTCCCCTTCCGGAACCACATTTCTGAGAAAGTGACAAATTTTCAATTTGCGATTGAGGATTAGTTTGGAGCTGTTAATGCATTGTTCTTTTTTTTTTCTTAACTTCACAATTTTCTCCATCTGCTTTGGTTCTTTAGGAAGTTCTGATTTCGTTCTTCGTAGTTTGCATTGTCAATCTCTTTTCGCGGAAGTTGGTCACGTGAATAGGATCTGTTCCTCGTGTCTGCTTCTATTTTATGATTTGAAGTCCCAAAGGAAACCGACCATTTCTACTTAGCAGGCTTGCTTCTTACTTAGTTTGGTCAACGTCCCTAATTCTGGTCGATTCTATTCCTGAATTCTAGTTTATGAGATTTTGGGCCATGCTCTGCACATCTTCACAAAGGGTGTTGCCGCTCGATTCTCAGGTTTCTTCTGAGTAAGTTGTGCTGTTTCTTTCTCGCATTTGTCATTTTAACAGATTCGGGGAAGCTTATAACATGGGGATCCACAGATGATCTTGGTCAGAGCTATGTGACTTCTGGGAAGCATGGGGTATTTAAAGCTAATTCATGATGCTCTTGTCCATTGACTTTAAAATCTTTGCTTTCCTGATTATCTTAAGACTACATTTCTGCTATTGTATTCGAGAAGGAAACACCAGAGCCTTTTCCTCTTCCTACTGATGCCTCTGTAGTAAATGCTGCAGCTGGTTGGGCCCACTGTGTTGCTGTTGCAGGTAATAACTTTTTCTCCCTTCTTGTTAGTCTAGCTTATAAAAGAAATTTTTAGGACATCAGGTAAGTTTTGGTAGTAGTTTCCAAATATTTGCTTTTCTGATTGCTCTGTTTCTTGGTGTTTCTTACATGCGCGCATCAGTTCATTAACATCTTAAGCTGGTAAGTGCAGATAATGGAGAAGTTTATACATGGGGGTGGAAAGAATGTATTCCTTCTGGGAAGGTTTTTGGTGATCCAACAATTGGGGGGAACCTGGAAAAGGAAGCTCTAGAGAGGCAAACTTCTTTTTTGACCGAGCAAGGTGATTTCAAGTGATTTCTCTATTAGCACAATCAAATTGTTTTATGGACTATCATAGACTAAGACATGGTTTGGCGCTTTTTTCAGCGAGCCCTCGATCTCAAGGCTCAAAGTCAAGTGGGGGGAGCTTGTCTGGGGTAGACAGTAAAAGTGCTGGAGAAGAAAGTACAAAGCGAAGGAGAATATCAACAGCTAAGCAAGCAGCTGAAAGCTCATCATCTGCTGATGAGACTTTGTCAGCATTGCCATGTTTAGTGTCATTGAGTCCAGGAGTGAGGATTGGCCTTGTTGCTACAGGTGGGCGCCATACTCTTGCATTGTCAGGTAATTGTGCAAAAATGGCATTATTGGTCTCCCACTATGGCATCTTGATTGCACTTTCCTCTTACTCGTAATATCATTCGATCCTAGGAATTTCATTATTTGTACTGCCATGCTTATAATCCTAGTTCTGAACATTCCAGATGTAGGTCAGGTGTGGGGTTGGGGATATGGAGGCGAGGGACAGCTCGGTTTGGGATCTCGGATACGAATGGTGTCCTCTCCACATCCTGTGTCTTGTATTGAGTCTTCTTCATATGTAAAAGACAGATCTATGGGCTTTTCTAGAGGAAACATGAGTTCTGAAGGGCAGAACTTTAGAGTTCCTGGGAGCTATGTGAAGCAAATTGCTTGTGGTGGACGACATAGTGCAGCAATAACAGGTGTGCGCTCAATTCTTGAGAGACCGAGAAAGCATCGGTTCTTTTAGCACATAATTTTTGTAGAGAGTGATCATGTCAGATTATTAGACCGAGGTCATCTTGAAGCCATGGGACTCTAGTCCAAGTATGTATGAAAAAACTAAAGGTGGTGACGCATTCTACAAAACTGCAAAAATAATTTTCATCTGGAGTTCGCAATATTCTAATTGACTTGGGCTGGCAGTGAGATCATGATTTGAATCTATGGCAATTATGTAGGAGAAGCTCTTTTAGTTGTGACCAAGACGGCCATGATATTGAAAATATTTATATAATTGATAGTTAATCTGCTTTCACTAATGTAGCTTCTGCAATCTAGATCGTTATTGGCCCTTGTCTTATGTATTGGCAATGCTAGTGAGTCATAAGTTATGTGTGGCAATGATCTCCTGTTAGTAAGCATAATTTCACAGCACTGACATGGATATTGTTGATTGCCTTCAACAGATGCTGGTGCGCTGCTCACATTTGGTTGGGGACTCTACGGACAGGTGAATTGTCGATAATGAAACAATTGATACTCTCTCTCTCTCTCTCTCCCACACCACCCCCCCACCAAAACAAAAACAAAATCAATGATGCTTTTAATCTAACCACCTCCTCCCTGAATAGTTTATAATTTGTGGTTGGTCCAGGTCCATGTCATGTAATGGCATTCTTCTCTATGAACCTGAGAAAAAGCTCTGTTTGAATTGTATGTAGATCTTTTATGGCAGGCTATGCACGGGCATCATTTTAAAAGAATTTCCCATGTTGCTCTGTTCTTGAGAACAATGTGTTTGACCATCTTTACGATGAAGTCTTGCTAAATGACAGTCTTTTTAATAGTACATGAATGCTAATAACTATTGAAAAAGATGACCGTACGAGATGTCTTATATCTTCTTTTTATAGTCGTCCTTATGTACTAGTGCTTTCCATCTTGTTCTCTCACTTTCAACAACTCTATTCTGTATGAAGAGGATAGATTTCTGGCTTTGGAAAAGCCTCTGTTTGGCACAAATACATATTCACATGTGCTATGCTTGAATGAATTTAGAAACTTCTAAAAGGCTCTGGTGTTTCTGACTATTTGGTCATATACAGAATCCAATATTCTGTTACTACTTATACAGATCTCATTGCTATAGCGTCATGCATAGCACTTCCAGCTATGTTTGTGAAAGTAGCCACCATTTTCCAAAGTATTAATTGTCTTTGGGCTCGACATGCAGGTAAAGTAGAAAATGATGGAGAAAAAAGCACACTATATGTTCAAGATGAGGACCACTATAAAAGGGAATACTTATTCTATTCCTCTTGAATATACAGCCCTGTTTAGGCTGATGTAAATAAGTTGGTTGCGACTTTTTCACTTATTTTTTAGAGAATTAATGTAGCTTTCATTTTTATGTTATTTGTTTTAGTGTGGGCAAGGGAGTACGGATGATGAATTGAGCCCGGCATGCGTATCTTCTCTATTGGGCATCAGAATAGTCGGAGTAGCTGCGGGGCTCTGGCATACTGTATGTGTTTCTGCTGACGGTGATGTCTATGCATTTGGTGGGAATCAGTTTGGACAATTGGGAACCGGGGTAGATCAAGCTGAGGTATGGTAGAATCAGTTAAATGTCTTTCTATATAGGGATATGCCTTAATTTCTTTAACTTACTGATTAATCAAGTTTCATGTAGTTTTCATTTACCAAAATGATAATTTCATTCCACTGGGCATTTTGACATAGTGTATTGGGAACCTTCCTTTTCAGCTGACTACAGCCCCAATCCAAGTTTTATGTTGTTCTTCAACTAGTGGACATACTTAAACATGATATTAATTGTCTCCTGTATTTCTAAATCAGACTATTCCCAGGCTCTTGGATGCTCCAAGTTTGGAACATATCAATGCGAAAGCTGTATCTTGTGGAGCTCGTCATACTGCATTAATTACAGGTCAATTGACTAGTGACTTTGTTTCTTCTTCTTTCTTTTTTTTTTTTTTTGGGAACAAACAATTGGTAATCTTCCAGATGAAATTTGAATCTATTTAGGTATAGGAAGATAGTGAGTGAATGTTGCAAATATTGAATGTTATCTTTGCTCTTAGAGAGACCTCAGTTTTTTCTACCTTGAGATCTCATCAAACAAAGGAAGTAGGAAGTATTTGGTCGTTTCTGTTAGTGATCTAGAAATAGAGTTTTGTCCTCTTTGTCCTGTATGGATTGCTTCAAGGCGGGATTGCATGATTGGCCTCCTTTGGTAGGGTTTTAACTCCAGATACCATCTCTTTCTCTCAATCAAGATAAAGGACTATGGTGCTGCACGGAGATGATGTTAAAAGAAAGTGTTGTGGAAGTCCATTTTACATCAGGGTCTCAGCTTAAGTGCCAATGTTTGAAAACCATACTGAAGACCAAACTGGATGAATCAGTTGTACATGGTAAACCTGAAACAGTTAAACAGGCATGCCTTTAGCCAAGATGGTAAAGCCCTGTGTTTTTAAACTAGAGTTCCAGTGTTTGTGTTCTCCCTGTGCCAATTTAGCAATTATTCCAAAGTAGGAAAGGCAATACATTTGAAGATCAATTAGTTGCCCGTAACTTCTCAAGAGTGGACCCAGCTTGTGTGGCTGTGTGTCTTCCTCAACACCCTAACGGTCAGGTGTTCGCGCCCTCTGGATTGCAGACACAACCATTTAATCTTTTTTCTAAAAGCGGATCCGGTCTGACGTGGTACCGTTTACACGGTTTGAACCAGGTCAGTGCAGTTAATAACCAGTTAGACGTTGAGCCGGTATAAATAAGATGATCCGGACTGGACTAGGCTCTGGTATCAAGTTGAACTGGTTTAGCTGGCCATTCTGGTCCGTTTTCAATCATTATTGAGTACTAACTAAGCAGTGGCTTAAAACCAACCAGGACTGTGAGGCCTGTTCAAAATTTTGTATGTTAAGAAAGGTTTTTTTCTCCCCTGTTATGTCAGTGACTTTGCATGCCCATCTTTTAATTCAGCATCCTTTGTGGTTAAGACTGTATTCACTATGTTTATCTTTGCCTCTTGCTAAATATTTGCCTACTTAATTTGTGCATTGGTATAATTCTCTGTCGCCCATTGGATGCATTATGACTATCTATGCTTCTGTTCTTGAAGAGGATGGAAAAGTGTTTTGCTGGGGATGGAACAAATATGGTCAGGTAACTTCATAGCTATCCTGTTGAATTTTTATTGAAGTGTGCCATTCATTGTTTTTCTTCATCTTCCAGTCTAATGTGCTGATTTCAATTACTTTGGCCGTGGATTAAATAAACCAAGCAGCTTGGATTGGGTGATGTGATTGATCGCAATATTCCCTCGCAAGTCAACATGGAAGGTTGTATACCAAGGAAGGTTGCATGCGGCTGGTGGCATACTCTACTTTTATCGGAGTCGCCCACTTGAGATATCTTTATGGACATTCTTTGGAGCCTTGGCACAGTTTTGTTAGGTTAGCAGTTTGTTTGACCATTAAGTTATATGTATATGTATATACGTAGGGGTACGCGTATCATATACATATAAGCATGAAGTCAATTCTTTTCTTAGGTAGAGCAGCAAAGTTGTCGCCTGCGAAAAGTGCATATACCCCTGTAAAAGTGCATTCACCTGCAAGCTGCACAAGTTGATTCTAGATGATTGTATATTGCTAGCTGCTAGATGTAACTACTTGTAATGCTCCAATGCTTTTTATGTTGACGGCTCGCTATGGGCTTTATCACTTGAAGCTTGCTTGTTGCTGGAGTTTCTCCTGATTTAGCTTGCTTTCATCAAGCTGTTGCTTAGTCGGTGCTGGAACATTTGCATTCGATGTGTTGCGTTTGTGCTTTTCTTCCTTTCCTTTCTGTACTAGTCGCCTCCGGCTAGTCTTGATTTGCATCTGACGCGCATATAAGTACACACGAGTGGTGCACCGGTGAAAATTTTGCTTCACAATATTGAAGATTAAGTAATTTGTGACGTGTGGAGAGCAAACTTCTTGCAGGACTTGAGCGAGAACATCGTGCCTGTAGAGTCCGTGTTGAGGTTGCCGCTGGGTACACATGGGTCCAGTGGGTAATTGAAATTTGGTGAATTGCAAGGCAGAGTGATTTCTCGAGGTGTACTTCAAAGGGGAAGTTTATGGTATATTCTTTCCCTGCAATTTTGGTTGAAAATGCAGAGGTTGCAGCTGCAGAAGCAGCCGTGCCCGGTTTTGAAGCCGGGCCACTAGCTGAAAAGATCCCGACCTGCAATTTCTGAGCTCACTATCTAACGAATTTGGTCAATGTGACTCTGTGTGTTGACCTCGACTTGCCAGAAGGTCCATGTTAAAGGCCAGAGCAGTCTGGGGTAAATTCAAGCTGTGTATGTTGACCACGACTTGCCCTAATCGCCAATGTCATGATCAACATTGTCCGAACAAAACAACTCATATTTCAATTTCATCTTTCTAGGAGTATATCGCTCCGTGAGGTAGCCACGCAGGCGACGAAATGAAGATCTTATTTGTGGAAGAAAATTTCAGGACCCCATAAGCCTAAAGACAGTAACCGTTCTCACTCTTGCCAGTCCAGCCATTTAGAAATTGAAATTAAAATATTATTAAAATTGTCAATATTAGTGCTGACGGTCTTGTGTAGGACGGTCGGTGTCCATGTTAGTGATTTGGGCTAAAATTGGCCAGATAGATTAAATTGATATAAATGCAAAAAGTTTAGAATTCAATTGATAAAAAAAAAAGTTCATGACTGAATTGAAAAAAATACAAAATTTTAAAACTCAATTAATAGAAAAAAAAGGCTTATAACTAAATTGATAAAATTGCAATAAGCTTTGGAATTTTTTGGTAATTCCCCCTCAACAAGTCCTAGCAATGTTAAAGATATCACACGGAACATCACTGATTCTTTGCTTGATTAAATACGATTGGTTTAGTCAATGTGGACCATCTTAAAGTAACATTGAAATTCCTTTGAAAAATAGATGCCTGTTTAGAAGCATGTTGATCTGAAATAAATTAAAATGAGAGTCAAAAATCTAGAACGACACGAAAATGAAACATTATTTATTCTTAATTAATTCCCTTTTTTGGATAAGCATAACGAGCAATGTAATTAGGGCTGTACTTTGGCTTGTGAAAATCACGCGAGTTTATGGGACAACCGAGGGAAATCGAATCAAATCGGAGAAAAGCATCTAAAAAGTTCTTGACCTTTTGCATTGGTGCTTATACAGTTGTAAACCTTTTAATTGCATTAATTTACTCCTGGACCTTCCAATTTCATCAATTTAGTTCTAAACCTTTTGTATTTGTGTCAATTGAATCTATCTAGCCAATTTTGACCTAAAATCGCTAACGTGAAAGCCAATCGTCTTACGTGGCATGACAGACCCTAACATGGCCCAAATCAGGGCATGAACTCGCGACCCTCACTTTGGCCAACGAGGGCATTACAGCCCTATGTCCAGAAAAAAAAAAAGTAAAGAAAAAAAGAGAGAAAAAACCAAAAAAATTATTAGAAGTTAAAAAATATTTAAAAATGTCCATATCGGCGCCAACAAGGGCCACGTAAGAAGATTGACGTCCATATCGGTGATTTTCAATTAAAATTACTTGGATAGACTCAATTGACACAAATGCAAAATGTGTAGAGCTAAATTATCACATTTGAAAGGTTTATAACTAAATTGTTACTAGTGCAAAAGATTTAGAACTTTTTGGACACTTTTCCCAATCAAATCACATTGAAATCGTTCATCGGATGAGATCCAATTGGGTTCCCTAGCTTCTTTTTTTTTTTTTTAATAAAACATTTCATTCATGACCATGTGGGAAATGTACCATAAGAGTTTTTAGAATGATAACATAACAAGGACAAAAGAAAGTGGGGAGGTTTAGTCGGCCAATCCGGATCATGAGGGTCGATCCGGTGGGCCTTCACCACCCAATCCGTGGTCCGGTTTGCATCTCGGGAGCAGTAAGGAATGGATAATCCATCCAATCGGCCTAGAAGTGTTCTGCACTACAACAACACAGAACGAGCGATGGCTTCTAAGTTCTGTCAGCATTCCAAAACTCTCCTCGCGTATAGTAAATGCCTTTCATGAGCTTATTCCATGGGCATTAGGGGCTTGCATTAGTCGCCATGCCCGTCTCCCAAGATTTGCCTTATTGAAGACAACTAGATCTTTGAATCCCAAACCTCCCGCATCTTTCCTAGCCTTCAATGCTTCCATTTCCTCTTGTGAATTCCTTCTTTTGCAATATTCTGTTCCCATCAAAAGGATGCAATTCTTCTCTCAATCGAGTTACAAATCCATATAGGGATCTTGAAGATTGACATCGCGTACTGTGGCGTAGCATGCACAATTATTTTAATGAGAACCTCCTTTCCTGCTTTTGTACATTAGATTCTCTTTCTATCTCTCCCATTTCGAGTTTACCCTTGCTAAAACCCATGCAAACAGCTGCTTTTTTTAGTGCCCCTAATATGAAGGGATGCCTAGATATTTACTAGTCTTGTCTATAATAAGGGCTCTTTGCTCGTCCTCCATGTTCCTATTCAAGAGTTCCGAATAGTCTTTACTCAAACAGTCTTTACTGAAGAAGATGCCAAACCTGTTCAAATTTATGGCCTGGCCCGTTGCATAACAATACTGGTTCAGAGTGTTAACCACGTTTTGCATTTCCTAATCGTGCCATTTAGGAAGGAAATGGCGTCATCAATAAATATCGACTTGTTTATTTACGAGGAAAGTACATTTGTCATGATGAAAAAAAGATAAGGGGACGGTGGATCCCCATGTCTTATACCCTCGGAGAGCTGAAAATGTTGAAGCGACTCTCCATTAACTCTCACCCTGAAGGAGACCGTAGATATGCACTGTTTAATAAGGTGGACCCAGTCACATAACTTTCTTAACCATGTAATTGCGCCATTAATGGCGTTATATAGGATTCCTCGTGGACGTAGATGGAAAGTTACCAAAAAAAAAAAAAGAATTATAAACTTATTATAAGGAAGTTAATTCAGTCATAAACCTTTTAATTTAGCCAATTTGGGCTCCGTTTGTTTTATAAAAAATGAATGATTTGAAAAATATTTTCCTGAAAATGATCGTTTATATCGCTTGCAAATTGGACTGAATGTAAAATATTTTCATCGTTCGCGATAATATTCAGACGTAAATTTGTTATTGATAGTGAAAATATTTTTTCATTGGTCGATTATTTCAAATGACTCAATTGATTTATTTAAGAAAATATTTTTCAAATCATTCATTTTTCGCAAAACAAACGGAGCCTTAGTTGTAAATCTATTGATGATTTGCAAATGGAGTCATGAAATTGCTGATGTTGATGCTAGTCATTTGGCACAATGTGGCACGGCTAGGATTGACTTGAACAATTTAATAAATTAATTTTTCTTTTCTTTTTGTTTCCCTTTTCTTTCTTATTATTTTTTTCCTTTTTTTCCCTCCCACGACCTTGGTAGAGGTCGCGAGCCATTAGGCGAGGGCGAATATATAATCTGCATCACACTTTAGGATATATCTTATTGGATCTGTATTGTCACTTCTAAACAATATCTCATGCTCCTTTTTGTCAGTTGTTTTTTTTTCATATACGTATGTTGAAGTATGGGACTGCAAATATGATATTTTTTGACATGGATGTCTATACGTATGTAACATATAATGTACAGTAAATAAAGTAGAAAAGATTTTAACCAACAATAATCATGATACAAACAGAAATTAGAATTTACAGAGCGGGAAACATAAATACCTTGACGGATCAATCAATGTGAAATTTATTGACGACCAACTATTATCAATGAACTCTTCACAAGGAAGGAAGGAATAAGTCAATATTCGTATTCTGAATATAAATACAGGAAATTCTAGACCTGTTTTCCTGTGAAAAGAAAAATTGAAAATTCTTTTCATAATAAGATAAAATATTGCATATTTTCGCACAACATCCTATGATCTTCTTTGTGACAAATTGTCACAGATGACGAGATTTTTCATCTAACTCCAACCAAAACAAAAACATAGACATGAAATGGCTGCAAAAGAGAAGGCAAATTTCCGTAAAAAGGAAATTGAAATACACATTGCACTAAAAGATGGTCTTCAAGAATTCACCTCTAGCGCTCTATGGAAAGAGAGGAGGGCATATTTTGGTGGCCTGTCCACACCCCATCGTGGCACATATTTCAAAATTCCGGCACACAAAGGAAGTTACAACTATCGAGAGAGTGGAAGACTTCACGGGGAAATTGTCCAAAAAGCATATATTTGTTGTGCGGCTGTCGCCTTTACCAACAGATCAAGCAAAAGGCATACGGTCCATATCCGCGAGCCTGGTCTTCTTCCCTAAGTTTTCTTTTCCATAGCCGCCGCCCACCTTTTTTTTCCCTGCAGCTTCGTTCCCAGCTTTTCCTCTCTCTTTCTTCCTTTAAATCTCCTTATCCCTCCATATTTTAGATTGTTTCGTTAATTTTGTGGACGAAGCGATCGACATCCTCTACAAAAGTGAGCTCTGAAGATCGAAGTACAAGTTTCTCAAAAAAATCTGCTCTTTTGATATCTACTCGATCTCTCCAGCTTCAGGTGTTTGCTTCAGATTGTCGAGCGCGCAAGTTTTTGAAGCTTCTTTTCCTATTTTCAGCAAACGGCTTATTTGAAAATGATTTTGTAGTCAATTGATATCTTTTTACAATTATTCTCTCCCAATCTAGAATTGGAACTAGATTTGAGTGTTCTTCTATCCCGATCTAGATATAAATCTAGAATTTACAAGGCGTTTTTATTTTTTTAACTTATTGATGTTGTTTTGTCTCTATATGATGATACTGTTGGGGACAATGAACCTTGGAGTCTATCGCCTTTTGGCAAAGTCATAGCTACTAAAAGAGATTTCTTGAGGGAGAAGAACACCAAGTATGACATCCCGTATTTCGACTCACTTTCGAAACTCTGAATGAATAAAATGTCTCATTGTTGTATTTCGCTTAAATCTCAATCAGAATTGATCCTTCTTGAGAGGACTAACCAAAGGGGAATGGCTAGCTAGGAAAATCAAGTATGTAAACCTAAGAACTTGATCCTAGATTGACTCTTTGGCCATAAGGATTGTCAAGGGAATATTTTGGACTAATATAAGCCGATCCTAGAGAGGTTTAGGAATTGTTTGTTGATACCCTATGATTGGAACACGGGCGATTCCATTTAAACATGAATGGGTTCCGAATGTCCCTAAATCATTTTCTAACGATCGCGTCCATCGGGACTAGTGATTGACCATCGCAATTACATAACAACCAAAGTCGCTATGGTTCGAGTAACTCTTAAACGTGATACTAACCACGGGTCGATACGCATAACTCCTAAAAGCCACCCGTTAATTTGAGATACACTGAAATTTCAATTGATCGAGATTGATCGCGAATCGGACTTCGAAATTGGATGTCGGACTTTCAAGAATTCCAATAATAATATTTTGGATGTCGCCTCACCTAGAGTATGGGTATTTCGCGGTTCACCCCAAAGTGTTCAGAAAAGTGAAATTTAGATCGTAAATGAGAAATGACCAATTTACCCTTGGAAAATACCCATTTCTCCAATTCGGTCAAAGGGCATTTCGATCTTTTTCCCTAGTGGCCAAAATTTTTTGACTAGTTAACTGGAGTAGGAAATGACCAAAACGCCCTTCTTGGATTTCAAGAGCAATTGAAGTGAATTATGGGTGGGCCCCACAAGTAGCTTTCTCATCATTACCAAACCAATAATTCAGCCCTAAATATCTACCTAAATATTATTGTAACCTATTCTAATAATGGACTCCATCTTCTTCCTCATTATTGCCGAAAATTTCTCTTACTTCACTCTCTCTCTCTCTTGTTCTTGCTCGGCTGAACACCATTTCTGCCACCATCACCGCCGTTCAGCCACCGCCGTTCGAACACTAGCCCCATGTGAACCACCAGCCACCACTGGAGCACCAGCTGCCACCGTGAGCCACCCGGAACTGCTGGACCATTGAGGATCGGCCTAGGCCGAGAAGGACGCCGCCGGTGCCGCCATTCCAGCCATGATTTTCTCACCATTGTCACAATAGATTTTGCTCTATATTCAATGTAAGCAAGTTTCTAAACCTCGATTAGGTAGTTAGGATGCTAATGGTTATAGATTTGAGTAGTTTTGGTGAAAATTTCGGTGGAATGGTTCTTGATTTGTTCTTGGCCGAAAATGAGAGGAGAGAGACAGAGAGAGATCATGTGGTTTTGATGTAATGAGCCCATTATTCATTAATCGTGTGGCTAAGATTTGTTGACACCTGATTTTTTAATCAATTTTTCTTTTAGTTTTATTCCTAAAAATTCACAAAAAAATCAAAAAAAATTAAAAAAATCAACATTGGAAGCCTTGGCCAAGAATAAGGAACCAATTTGGAACAAAAAATAATTTTTCATATTTTTCGCTTTTTTTGATATTTTCGAAAAAAAAAGAAAAATCTTTGAAAAATCATAAAAAATACTTTTCGAGGTCACAAAAATACAAAAAAATATCCAATATTTTTCTTTTAATTCCCTTTTAATATGGACCTCAAGAAAAATTGAAAATTGAGTTCAATTTTAGGTGTTCCTTCATAATGCCTAAGGTTGAATTTGCATAAAAAATACCAATTGAGTCTTTTTATTTGCAATTTTTGCACATTTGGAGTCTAGACATTCAATTGTGGTCCCTTTGAACTTTAATTTGATCAATTGCACCCTCAATTGCACGAATTGCACAGAAATTCTTAAAAGTTTTGCAATTAAGTCCCTCAATTTTGCGATTTTTGAAATTACTTTTAATTGAGGAACTTTCTATACACAATTGGACCATCCCTAGGGTTTTGACATATTCTGAATCGATTGGGATGGGTCTCGTAGTCCAATTTTATCAAATTGACATCCAATTGAAGTTTTCCCCAATTTAGGATTTTAGAAAAATTTGGGTTTTTGTGCAAATTGATAAGAACTTTTGGGCAAAATTACATTTTTAGATAGAATTCAGGCCCCTAAGTTCAATTTTGAGGTTTAATTGCAAAAATTCTTAGTAAATTTTGATCAATTTTGAAAATTGTGCAAAATTAATCGTCTGAACCGGTTCGAGACCCGGTCGACGGCCGGGTCGGACCGGTCTCGACCCGCGGTCGGACCCGTCGAACAGTTCGAAC
This sequence comes from Rhodamnia argentea, assembly GCF_020921035.1. NCBI lineage: Eukaryota > Viridiplantae > Streptophyta > Magnoliopsida > Myrtales > Myrtaceae > Rhodamnia > Rhodamnia argentea. Next base: position 17,544,342 of record NC_063157.1, on the reverse strand, counting down.
CGGTCGGACGCCCGTCGGACCGGTCGAACCGGTCCGTAACATACTTCATCTTCAACCTCTCGCTCGTGCGATATACGGGAATTGAACAACGGATTTCAATGATCAAATCGAAGGCTAGTTTGAACCTAATCGAACTAATTAATATGGGGGTTTTGTTTTGCGGATCGAGCTGCGTCATTTGACATCACCGCAGCAGCCGGTCGTCGCCGGAGAACGGCGACATTGCCGGTCAAAGCCCCACCACCCGAAAAAGTCAACATTCTCAAAATGGTGCCAAATTCGCACTCGTTTACAAGTGATCGAAGGCTTAATGGACCGGGACGGAATCCTAACGATTCCGTCACCGTCCGGCGAGCCTTAACACGTGTGATTAGCACGTGAGAGACTCGGCCGACTCAAGCTCCCGCGCCCGCATTTTCGAAGATTGGGTATAAAAGAAACGAGAGGATTCTAGAATAAGGGAGAGGCTCATTTGCTCGCACTAAGCCTAACGAGATTAGAGAGAGAGAGTTAGAGAGAGAGACGAGCTCTCGTGCGACGCCATCGCCGGAGCTTCAATCTTAGTTCTCAAAGTCGGTCGTCCGGCCAATCCAAGCCACTCCAAGCCGTGAAACCGCTCCCGGAAGTTCGTCCGGGTTCGAGGAAGCTATCGCCACCGGTATCGCCGCTGGCCTGTCTAGATCGGTGAGTCGAACTCTAGACTTTGTCACGGCACGATCATGGCATACCGTTGTCGCGAGCATGATTTTTTCAATTAATGTGGGCGTTTTTATCCTCATACATCCCTAATCCCAATCGCAACTTGTTTCTGCATTAACTCTGTCCGGAAACCTCGAGTCGAGCCTCCGATTCATCGCGGTCCGGCCGGACTTCGGCCAGACAAATCTAGCAACTCCGGGCTCGATCGGAGCCCGAGGTAAGTGTCCTTAACTTGACCTTAACGTGCTTGAAGCTTGAATCGAGTTGTTATGCTCTGATTTATGAGATTGTGTTATGTGAAATCAATTCGGTGCAAGCTCGATCGACGTTGATTCCGTGAATGGATTGGCTTGATTTTCATATATGTTGATCCGAGGGATGGGTTGAGTCGATCGGCGTTGGTTTCGCGTCGATCCGGCGAGATCTCACCGTTAGATCTCGCCGGATCATTCTCGGCCGTTCGTTCGGTGTCGTCGCGAGGAAGACGACGATGCCGACGTGGAAGTCAACTTAGTCGGCGTTCTACGTGTCGAGTCCCCGTTGGTCCACCTTGGATCCGAGTCGGGTCGGCCGTTGGCGCGAGCGAGCTGACTCGGACTCGATCCAACGGCTTAGATAATTCGCCTAGTTTGATTTGTGGCCGTCCGATCTGCATTTTTGTTTTTAGGAAATTAGATATATTAGGTAAAAATTCAAAAAAATCAAAACGGTGTTGTATGGATAAGTGGCGAGCGACGTCGTTTAAGGTCCGGACACAAATGCGTCGTCGTTTAGCTTAGTAAGGAGTCGACGGCTCGGATTGTGTTATTAGATTTAATCCGAGCCGTCCGTGCATTAGACATATGCGACGTCGTTTCGTTCGATGAAGGGCCAACGGTTGAGATTAATTCCGAAATTGATCTCAGATGTCCATTTTATTCTTTATATTTTCAGATATTAGAAATTAGTTTAGAAAATAAAAAATAAATAGGATAAATACGGATATGGCACCGTATAGGGTCCGAGCGGGTCCGTGGGCGGTCTGACCGGGTTGACCGGTCGTTGACCGGGTTGACTCGGTCCGGTTTAATAATAAAAAAATAAAAAGAAATTTCCAAAAAAAATCCAAAAAATTGCAAAAATACTTAAAAAATTCATAAAAATTCCCAGATTTTCACAAAAAATTTCTAAAAATTCCTAGATCGATTCGGGACTCATAAAGTCTGGATCGAAAATTTTGAAACTTCGAGGGTCGATTAATTTCGATCCGGAAAATTCCCAATATTTTTGAAAAATAAATAAAAATTCAAAAAATTAGAAAAAATAGAAAAATTCCATAAAATCACAAAAAATGGGAAATAGCCACATTCAACTGGCCCGATCCAGATTTTGTGATTTTCGGGTCCCGAACTCCCAAAAATGACCATTCTACCCTTCCGGGCCTTCCGCCCCAAATTTTCGCCAAATCACCCCGAAACCCAAATTTGAATTTTGTGTGGGTCGATAGGGCCATTTTAGACATGTCCGTATGGTTGATTGAATGAATTGATATTGATTGTTTTGAGTGCGCATTTTAATTTTTGATTTTGATTGTTAGAAATAGAAAATTCTCATTTGCATGAATACTTAGAATTGTTAGGACCTACCTCACCCGATATCGCATCCGCATGAATTCTTAGGTTAGAAATATACTCGACATCGGTAACCGAAAGGGCGTCAATATGAAATTTGGCGTAACCAAGTCCCCGGACCCAAAAATCTCTGGTTTTCGCGGAACCGAACGGTTTCTCCCGACCGCTCGGTAAGGTTTTCCGATCGTACCTTCTAATAAATCGATCGGTGGCGACTCCAAATTGCATGTACACCTCGCACATGCCACCCGACCACACAAGGTCAATTTCGATATTTGATAAATTTTACCCGACATCGCGATTCGAGTAATGGGTCTTGGGAGGGACCCGCGATCCCATAAAAAAATTCATATAAAAGGAGGATCGGCTCGTTAACCCTACTCCACCGCCGGGATTTATCGAACGAATTTCCGACGGAGGGTCGCGACAGACCGGCGACTCCGCTGGGGAAATTCTTTTAAGAGGACTTAAGCCGATAAAAATGTTGATTGTTTTCTAACCTCGTTTTACGCAGATGCTCTTGAAGATGAGGTACGTCCACTAACAAAAAGTGTTAAATGTTGATGCAGATGGGAGTTATAAGGGGTGGCGTCTGTGCTAACCATTTTTTATGCAAATATGCAGTTTTGGATTGTTTGTTTATTTATGCAAATTTTGAAGCAGTGTTTTGAATATAAATTGTGATGCATGTCTTGCATATTTTGAGGATCACGACATCGCACACACAAGCGCCTAAACCCGAGCCGCGAAATCACCTTTTAGGTCGCCATAGATAGGGATTGGTATGCGAAGCTCTTGTGTTTGATTGCACTTGGGTTGACCATATTTGATCCCGTTCGCTATGCAAGATTGATGGTCCTACCCACTTGTTGTTTGATTGCGCTTGTGGGCGGCCCATCGATTTGTATAGCGGGAGCCTTTTTAGGTCCATACCCGAGCCTTTTTGATTTCTTTAGAGTTGAACCCCACTTGTCTCATGCGCATGTGAAATGGACGGTTGGTATACCTAAAACCAAAAACCAAAAAAAGAGTAACGTCGGTTGGTAAGGCTTTCTACCATCTTTATTTTGAACTTGTAAATTTAAATTTTGCATGTCATGCATTTTCACGACATATCATCACAATTTGTAAGATCGTTTAAGTGATCGGGGTTGAAGGTCAAATTTTCCTTTTTAGATAGATGGCGCCCCGAGGTCGTGTTGATATACCCGACGTATTCACATGGGAGCGGAGGACCATTCGACGCGAGGACCGAGTACCCGCTACATTCCGAGTTTTCGGATTTGTTCACGGACGAGAGCTCAACGGACGGAACCGCATCCGTAGCGAGAGTTGCGATTATACCCGATGTGGACGATATTTGGAGCTCAAGCGCGAGAAAGAAAGAATTTGGGAGTTGTATATGAAATTGGCAAAGAAGCCTCGTGCGACCAAGACGGCCCCAAAACACTCCCCGATTAAGAAGAAGGAAGTCATCACCATATCCTCCGATGATGAAGAAGATGTCAAGCTTCCCGAGATAGTGGAGATTTCATCCGATGAGGATACCATTCCGATTGTCTAGATTAGTACGACTTTGGGGCATTTTCTAGGTTTCATTATATTTTGAGTCGATTATGTACTTTCATCGACATTTATTGTCCGAACATCTTAGGATGCTATCATGTCCTATCCTTTTCGACTTTATTGTATTAGACTTGTAAATTCCATGAGTTGTCAAATTGAAAGCGACTTTCTACCCCGATTACGCTTAAACGATCCTAATCAAATTACATGCCATCTTTGGATGAGATTAGGTCCGTAACTACCCTATTTGGCTTATTTGGGTCAAGTGGGAGTAGTTGACCCTCATGTTACCAAAAGATGACATGGAATTTGGTTAGCACATTTGCATCACATTTCATGCATATGCATATTAAAACCGTGGTAATTGACTTTAGGATCATCATTTTTGCATTTTTTAGATCATGGGGAATTGAGACATCAAGATCATTCCGGTACCACGCAAAGAACTCTCTATATGGTGGGACCGCTTCGACATCGTCAACAAGGCCTACGTGGAAGGACGTTTAGGACGACTTGTAGATTTGATCAAAGTGGAATACCAACCGGCGCTCATTCAAGCACTAGCCAAGGCATGGGACGCGCGCACAATGACATTCAACTTTCGAGGATTGGAATTGACCCCTACGCTTGAGGAGTATACCGCTATTATCGAGGCCAAATTTGAAGAACGTATAGCTCAACCCCCTTTGGACATGGACTCCACTCGTTCGTTATCGAGTTTTCTCCGTCTTAAAACTTCCGAGATTGAAAAAGTTTATAAGTCCAATTCTAACAAGTTCACCTTCTCGTTCCTTTTCGACAATTATTCTTCTTTACCCACCGAAGCCGGTCATAAATCGGGAAATGTGTTCATCTTGGCTTTCTTTGCATTTGTCCTATTCCCAACTTATAGAACTACTTTTGACCCTTCCATAACCCATATAGCCAGATAAGCATGTTGTCGCTGGGATTATTCGTACATGATATTAGCTGAGACCTTCCTCTCCCTAAATCGTTCCAAATCTTCAAAAAAGGCTGTTTTCCAAGCGTCTAGCGGATTACTCCACTTGTGGTTCACCTCTCATATAAAGACTTTCCAACTCCGAGTGGGGTGCTATGAGATCAATGAGCACGTCCACCCTCTTAGATCCTTCCTTAAGTGTCAATCCCTTGTACCCAAATATTCATTTAAAAAGTGGGTTGAGCTATTGGACAATTTGAAACCCGAACATATTAGGTGGCGTCTGACTTGGCCCAAGATCGTGGAGGCTCGCATTTCGGGTGTTGAAGATAGTCCTATCCCCCTATTGGGATGTACTGGCGCCGTGGCATATTATCCCATCCGAGTGGTGAGGTAATTTGGAGTTCTACAAGAGATACCACCGGATGTTTGTCCCGGGATTTTCTCATTCGATATGACACGTGGGAAGCTTACAAAAGAGGCGAAGAAGTTATATCAATCTCGGATTAAGCTCATTCTACATGCTTTGAAGAACTCCCCACTGCGACAAGTTGAGTGGCTTGACTATTTGGACGACGAGATGAACATTCACAGAGCCTCCAAGGAGTATATCCAGAAGTTTAAGGAGTATCGCCAATCGACGGTCGAGCCATATGTACCCGAGTGCGTATCTCCTCGAATTGAAGAGGTGGAGTCATATGAGCCAGAGTACATAGTACCGTATGTACCGGGAGTAGAACCGTACATTCCAGAGGACCCGGAATAGTGGATGTCAGAAGAAGGAGAAGACCCATACCGGTGGGAATCCGATGGATCGGAAGAACAAGAAGAGTGGAAACGTCCCCGACTTGGATAGATTCATTCCCCCATTTAGATTTTACATATTTGTTAGATACTTTTGAACAATTTGGTTTGTAATAGATACATATTGTTTCTTTTATGAACATTTCATGCATACATATAGAAAAGTCAATTACCACGGATCAATGTCTCAAATCCTTTAAAATTTTCCATATTGATTTGATGATTCTGAAATCGGGTGAGTGACAAATACGAGAACTCATAGCAAAACGCGCAAATTAAGGATGGAACAAGAAGAGCTCGCACCTCGTGTGGGTAATCCGGAAAACCAAATGAATTTGATAGTCACAATGGTGGCGGAGATGAAGGCAATGATGATTGCAAGCCAGGGGAGATACCCCGTTGATCCTAATTCTCAAGCCCCTGCGGGGTCATCTGATGAAGTGGACACTAATCCGGCGCCCGCCGATAATCCTACTACGAATCCGGAGAGACCGCCTAAGGATCTTCCCGTCGTGATAGATTTGGAAAAGAAGGAGAAACAGGTCCTCAAAATGAAGAGGAGATCAAAAGGCTTGCTAAGATCGAAGAGTGTTTGGCGAGTCGGGGTTATGAACTCTCGAGGTTCGACAAGGTTGCACCGTTTGAGAAGATAGAGGTTCCCGCCGACTACAAGGAACCGGACTTTGTGAGGAGATATAATGGGACCGGGTGTCCCAAGGCGCACTTGAAGTATTATTTGCGCCGAATGTCTCGGTTCTCCGACAACATCCCACTATCGGTTAACACCTTCCAGGAGAGCCTATCGGGGCAGCCCCGGCGTGGTTCATTGAATTGGAGCCGGGAGAGGCTCGCCGATTGGGACAACCGGCGCGATGAGTTCCTTCGGCAATACAAGTTTAATACTTTGACCGCCCTCACTAGAGAGGACTTTCTGAGGACCGTGAAAGGAAAGAGCGAGGCCGTTCGCGCCTATGCCCGGAGATGGAGAGCACTGGCCGTGCAGGTAAAGCCGCTCGTCCGGGAAGAAGAACTAATAGACACGTTTCTCAAGGCCCTTCCCTTTGAGTTTTTCGACAAGCCGAACACCTCCGGGTGTCGGACGTTTGCGCACCCGATCAAGGTGGCGGAGCGTCACGAGTGGGCACTAAAAGAAAAGAAGATGCCTGAGGCGCCTTTCAAACGCTAATACCTAGGGAGCAAACCGGAGAAGTAGCCTTTGTCCCTAACCCGCCAAAGCTCAGAAATTTCTCGCCTTCAATCCCTACCCAAGGAACGTCCTCCTAGACCGCTTCCAAACCACCGGAATTCAGAAAAAAGAACCAAATTGTTTTTACCCCACTACCCCGACCCTTATCCAAATTGTTATCCATGCTGTTGGAGAATCGCTTAGTTGCAAAAGAGCCACCTAGAGCTCATCCGCCAAGATTTCCTGGGTATGATGAGACCCGGACGTGCATATACCATATGGGAGAAAAAGGGCATAATGTGGACAACTGTCTCGCTCTCAAGTTCAAGGTGCAAGCATTAATTGATGGAAAAGTTCTAGAGTTTGATAAAGCTGAACCTAATGTGCAGCGGAACCCGTTACACGAGCATCGCGAGGTGAACGCGATTTTTGGAGGTGAAGAGGAAGAAGTTCTGGAGTTTATAGTAGATATGGGTAAAATGCGGGATGTCTTGACATTGGCCTCGCAATACCCGGAAGGAGAAAGTATTTCCCGGGAGCAAAAAGAAGCTTGCTTGGAAAAGCTGATTAACTTAGGCGTCATAGGAAAAATGGAAGATGTCGCTTTCAAGGGGACATACGTGGCGGTGAACATGCTATCTCAAGAATTTGCGATGAAACCTACGAGGGGAGCTGTTTTGAAAATACCCTCGGGATATTTGATGAGCATCAAAGATGGCCAATAAATTGAAGAGATAGACGAATATGAAGTCCGTCCGGATAAAACGCGCAAAGGTGATAGAAGATTTATGCAGAAGGCCCTAGAGAGGGGCGAGATAGTGGATAACCTCGGAGAAGATAGTGGCGGTTATAACTTTAAAGTGATATATTCAACGCCCCCGAGTTTCTTTGTCGATTCCGGAGATGTAATCCCCGATGGGTGGGGTGGAATGGACGACCCCGAAAGTGAAGAATTTGTGGGAACGGTCGATGAAGTCAAAGATCAAGCGGCTCCTCGGAATGAACAGGTGAATCAGGAGTCCAACGTACGACTTTCTAATTTGGAGACCCATATGCGACATTTAACAACCATGGTAGCGGAATTATCGCAACCGATGGCTAAGAATGACGCCACAAGAGTAGAGGAAAACATGCGGATTACGGAAATGCGGCGGGCCATGGAGACACAAAATCGAAAGATCGCCCTACTAGAAGAGCAAGGAGACAATGTGTCGAGGAAAATGGATGAGTTGAAAGAGCTGATTGCGCCACTTACTCAAGCAAGAAATGTTCCGCCCCAAGGCGTGAACCCGAGAGTGACCTTCCGCACAAAGTATAATGGCGCTGGGTGTCCTCTGGCACATGTCTCATATTATCTTTACCAAATGGTTGGCCATCATGAGGATGATGAAACACCGATCCGGAATTTCGGACGTAGTCTGGCGGGCCCCGCACCGGTGTGGTTCCAATCAATCGATCTGGGCTGGGTCCCGAGTCGGGAGGAATTGTCAAAGCACTTTATACGGCATTTTGAAGCTGGAATCAGAAGTTATTTCACTAAAGCTAATTTGATGAACATCCGAAAAGGTGAAGATGAGAGTTTTGAACTCTTTGCAAGGAGATGGAAGAAACATGCTATGATGGTGCAACCGCCACTGTCGGAAAGGGAAATGCTGGAGTTCGTGCTGAAATCACTTCCGGCTGAATATTTTGACCGCATGTATGCGTACGCGTATTCGTCGTTCCAACATCCGGTGGAGATTGGTATGAGGATTGAAGGAATTATCCCGAGGGTCGAAAGGAAAGGCGAGAGGGATCTAAATGAAGAAAATGCCACGTGGGTGAGGCCGGGTCCAGAACATAACCCCGAAGATGTTCATGAGGACGAGATGATCGGGATGGTAGATACACCGATTCGTTTTGTGATTGATTTGAACAAAATTGATAATTGGGAGTTGGAAGCTTCTAGTTCGGAACAACCGTCATCACCAGAAAAGATCATGCGGGTGAGGATTAAGTTACCGCTTGTGGAAGAGTACAACTCAAAGGCGGTGCATTGGGACTATGGAACGGGCGAGATTGACGCCATAATGAGATCGGGAAGATGTTATCCACCGAGAGAGGCGGATTACGAAAGAAAGTCCCGACTACGGAAGAGGTCGAGAAGTTGCAATCGGTCGTGAGGACCCGTGAATATGAGGTCGTTGACCAACTGCGGAAGATGCCCGCACAGATTTCCTTATTAGATCTCTTCAAGAATTCTGAAAAGCATAAGAACGCCCTCTTGAAAGTCTTGGATGAGGTGCATGTTCCGGAAACAATTAACGAAGTTCAACTTGGGGACTTCGTAGGTGCTATCCTTTTGAAAGACCAGATATCCTTCTCGGATGAGGATTTCCCAAGAGAGGGGCGTGTCCACAACAAAGCCCTCTACATCGCCGTGAGGTGCCATGGAAAGGAGGTTCCTCACGTCCCGATCGATAACGGTTCTGCTTTTAACCTGTGTCCTCTAAGCACTTTGAGAAGCTTGGGGATCAATGAAGATTTTGTGAAGACATCCAAGGCTACCATCCGGTCATTTGATGGAGTCTCTAAGAGTGTGGTGGGAGAGATCGAACCGGACATTGACATTGGACCGGTAACCTTCTCTATACCGTTCCAAGTCTTGGACATTCCAAGCGCCTTCACCCTGCTCCCGGGAAGACCGTGGATTCATGTTTACGGAGCGGTACCTTCCTCCCCGCATCAAAAGTTAAAATTTGTGGTTAAGGGCCAACCGATCACCGTCCATGGCGAGACGGGACATCGAGCCGCTTTAAAAGGGATGGTTCCATACGTTGAACCTTCAAAGGAGGAGGAGCTGAGTTATCATACCTTTGACATTGTATCTGTCATGCATGTATCGCCGGATGCAAAAATAGCTGCACCCGAGCTTTCGAAACCCGCGGCTATGGCGGGAAGGGTGCTACTCTCGAACGGTTTTATTCCAGGTGCCGGATTAGGGAAGTACGGTCAGGGAATCCTTAACCCTTTGAATTTAGGCTCAAATGACTACAAGGTTGGTCCAGGTTATAATGGAATAGTGAAGAATAACACAGGTCGAGGCCGAGGTCAAAACAAGTGTTATGGAGACCGTGGACGCCGTGGACACCAAGGTGGCCGTTTTATAGGCACCAATGCATGGAAGGCTAGAGGGAAGATGTTCCTAAATCACCTATCAGAGGTATTCTCTAAAAGAGGCAAATGGCTGGAAGATGAAGACATCTCCGAGGATGCAAAGCCGGACTTACTCAACCCGTTTCGGGATAATCGGGTGAACGTGATAATTGAGTGGCTGGACGATGATTTCCCCACCCCCGAGTAAAAGGCTCTTTCTGAACTTTATCTTTAATGCATTTTGATTACTGCATTTGTTTTGAAGCTTTTTGATGTTTTAGCACCCTTTGGGTCGCATGCTGCGATCCAAGAAGTGCGGTCTTGTATTACTCTTAGTTGCATTTATTAATGAAAATCATCACAAATTTGATTACAGACATGTGGAGCAACGGATTGGTCCGATGATGACTATTGACTCTACCATGAGACTTGAGGCCCGATCCGCCATATGATCTTGGGTTTTAGATATCTTTTGAGAACCAGGATGTCCGGAAGATCGTGTACTAGTTCTCCTTTCTTTGTCTAAAAATTGGAATTTGAAAAATGTTTTCATGATAAAAATCATGCATCCTTCAATCTTATCATCTTTGAATACTAACCTTTCATGGTGCATTTCGGGCATGTCATCACACCCATACATAACAGGTTAATATGTGACTCGGATCAGCTCGATGATTATGCATGCGAAGTTGATATAGACGAGGTTGATGTGAGCGATATCAAGAAAGAGTGGGATTGTTTTGAAGAATCTGAACCCCCTATCTCTGAAGAACCTATTACTATTAATTTGAGAGATTCCGACAGCGTCAAGGAAGTGAAAATAGGAGGACACCTATCCGCAGCAGATGTTTTAAGAATGATAGCATTGCTCAAGGAATATCAAGATATTTTCGCCTGGTCATATGCTGACATGCCGGGTTTAGATCGTGAAATCGTGGAGCATGCTTTGCCCACAAATCCTTCTTGCACACCGGTAAATTAATCGCCCGGAAGAATGAATCCTAAACTGGCGGATAAGATCAAGGAAGAGGTAATGAAGCTCCTTAAGGTTGGATTTATCGAGGCTGTCCCATATGCTGATTGGGTCGTTAACATCGTACCGATTAAGAAGAAGGATGGGAGAATTAGAATATGCGTGGATTATCGGGACTTGAACAAAGCTAGTCCCAAGGATGATTTTCCCCTACCGCACATTGATGTGCTCGTCGACGATCTGCTGGGCTTTGAATTGTTCTCCTTTATGGATGGATTCTCGGGATATAATCAGATCATGTTGAAGGAAGAAGATAAGATCAAGACCTCATTCACTACACAATGGGGAACTTTCCGCTACAAGGTAATGCCCTTTGGATTGAAAAATGCAGGGGCAACATATCAGAGGGCTATGGTGACTCTTTTTCATGATATGATACATAAGGAGATTGAGGTCTATGTGGACGATATGATTGCCAAGTCCAAGCCTGGAGAAGACCATGTTAAAGTGCTGAAGAAGTTATTCGATCGATTGAGAAAATACAAGCTCAAGCTAAATCCTACAAAATGCGTATTTGGCGCAAGATCTGGAAAGCTGCTAGGATTTGTGGTGAGCAATCGTGATATTGAGATTGACCCTTCCAAGATCAAAGCCATATGGGAGATAAGGACTCCTTCTACTGTTAAGGAGGTAAGGGGCCTACTTGGAAGATTGAATTATATATCCGGATTTATATCTCAACTATCAGAAACGGCGAAACCCTTTTTCAAGCTCCTGAAGAAAGGCGCAAAAGTAAAATGGGATGCAGAATGTCAACAAGCATTTGAGAAGATCAAGGAATATTTGGTACAACCTCCGGTGTTGGTACCTCCTATCCCTAACATTCCTTTAACTCTATATCCGACAGTTAACGATGAATCCTTGGGAGCTTTATTAGCTCAAACTAACCCCAAGGATCGTAAAGAGCGGGTCGTATATTATTTGAGCAAAAAGTTCACAACATCCCGAAGCCAAGTACCGGCAGTGGAAAGGACTTGCGTAGCATTGGTTTGGGTCATCCACGAGATTAAGGCAGATACGGCGATTATCATATAGAACCGGTCACCGAAAATGACCCCATCAAATACCTTTTGGAGAAGCCAACATTGCTAGGAAAGATGGCTAAATGGCAAATACTGCTTTCGTAGTTCGATATCAAAACTTCTCCCCAAAAGTCCGTCAAGGGAAGAGCAATTGCTGACATGCTAGCCGAGAATCCTCCCAAGGATGTTTTAGAGCAAAACAAGGGAGGTCAAATCCCGAACATATCTCAAGACAATTGGACAATGTACTTTGATGGCGCAGTGAACCTCACTGGATCGAGCACCGGGGCAGTTCTGATATCCCCTGAAGATCAACATTATCCAGTTTCAGCCAAGTTGGTATTCCCCTGCACCAACAACATTTCTGAATATGAAGCCTGCATACTAGGATTACAATTGGCCATCTCATTAAATGTGAAGAAGCAACTAGTATATGGAGATTCCATGCCGATTATCTTACAAACCCAAGGGGAGTGGAAGACAAAGGATCCCAAACTTATTCCTTATCATAAGTACCTCGAAGAGCTAATCCAACATTTTGAGGATATCACTTTTGAATATCCGTCAAGAACTCAGAATCACTTCGCAGATGCTCTGGCCACATTATCAGCCATGTTACAAGTGCAAAATGGCCTTGAGATAGAGCCATTAAGGATTGACATCTTGGAGCAACCTGCATATTGCATGGTCATTGAAGAAGAACCCGATGAAGAACCGTGGTATCATGACATCAAGAATTACCTACTGAAGGGCGAATTCCCGCAGGACAGTCAACCAGAAGATAAAAAGTACATAAGCAAGATGGCATCTAAATTTTTCCTCAGCGGACGGATCTTATACAAGAGATCCTTTGACTCAGTCCTATTGAGGTGCGTAAATTCGAAAGAAGCAAATCTCATTATGAAAGAGATTCATGAAGGAGAATGCGGACCGCATATGAATGGTCACCTCCTCGCCAAGAAGATTATGAGACTCGGATATTACTGGATGACTATCGAGTCAGATTGCAACCAGCATGTTAGATCCTGTCATCAATGTCGGGTATACGGCGACAGGATAAATGCGCCACTAACCGAGCTACATCAAATGTCGGAACCATGGCCATTCCGCATGTGGGGAATTGATATGATTGGCCCTATCAACCCAAAGGCCTCCAACGGACACCGTTTTATTCTAGTGGCTATTGATTATTTCACCAAATGGATTGAAGCCAGCTCATATGCCAATGTCACTGCGAATAGTGTGGCTAAATTCATCAAGCGAGATATCATCTCAAGATATGGGGTTCCAAGAGCCATCATTACGGACAATGGTTCCAATCCGAACAACAAGGTAGTCGACCAATTATTGGAACAATTTAAGGTACGACACCTTAATTCTTCACCTTACCGCCCACAAATGAATGGAGCCGTGGAAGCGGCAAACAAGAACATCAAGAAGATATTGGCCAAAATCGCTGAGAAATATCGAGACCGGCACGAAAGATTGCCATATGCTCTCATGGCGTACCGAACTTCAATTCGTACTTCAACCGGGGCAACTCCTTACTCTTTGGTATACGGTATGGAAGCAGTCCTACCAGTAGAGGTGGAAATCCCCTCTTTAAGGATTCTGTCTCAAGTAGGGCTCACGGAAGATGAGTGGAGCCGACAGAGACACGAACAATTGAATTTGATTGACGAAAAGCGATTAAGGGCTATCTGTCATGGTCAAAGTTATCAGAAGAAAGTGGCCAGAGCTTTTAACAAGAAGGTTAAATCTAGAAGTTTTGAAGCGGGGATGCTAGTCGTGAAGAAAATGCTCCCGAATGCTCAACATCCAGGAGGCAAATTCATGCCAAATTATGAAGGCCCCTATGTGATTCGGAAGGTCTTATCCGGGGAGCTCTTATACTTGTAAACATGGATGGAGAAGAATTGGCAAGTCCAGTGAATTCGGATGCCGTGAAGAGATATTTTCTTTGAAATAAATTGAGCTTCGGAGCGATTGATGAGCAGATCTGAGTCACATAAAGATTTTGCATTCGCATGAAATTCGCATACATGCATTTGCATACGTTTGTATTTTGTAGGTGGACTGGGAATCATGAAGAACTTTGCAGAGCAATTGATCAAAACAGGGAAGTTATCCGTTATTTTGGATCACAGATTTTGAATATCTTTAACTGATGGTTTCCTTTTGTTTTTACAGGAAACAAGGGTCAACATCCGAAGAAGACAGGAGGAAGTCGCTTCGGGATTTGAAATTTTGAATATCTTTAACTAATGGTTTCCTTTTGTTTTTACAGGAAACAAGGGTCAACATCCGAAGAGGACATGAGGAAGTCGCTTCGGGATTTGAAATTTTGAATATCTTTGACTGATCGTTTCCTTTTGTTTTTACAGGAAATAGGAATCAACGTCCGAAGGAGACAAGAAGAAATCGCTTCAGAATTTGAAATTTTGAATATCTTGGACTGATTGTTTCCTTTTGTTTGTACAGGGGACAGGAACCAATATTTGAAGAAGACAGGTTTGAGGTTCTCTTCCTTTACAAAGTATTTTCATACACCGTCGTACTTGAAATTGAAAAACTTGGATTTATAGAGCCACAAGGCCCTTTCAAAGAGACATTCCTTTACAAGTTTCAGAAACATCTTTTGAATATATCTTTTGATGAGAACATTTTGCGAATGATGAATTTTTGATGAAACGCCCTGAGTCTCCATAAAAAGGGCATGCTTTGAAAGTTTTTCGGAAGAATGATCCTTCAGATGAAAAGAGGCAGGCATTATCCTCAAACACGTCCCTCATACACTTGAGAGATGAGTGAGAGTGACAGAGCGAAAGAACTTAATTTTGGGACGTAGGGATCATTCGCGGTGATTACATGGATTAAAATGATGAAAGGCATTTCCATTTCAAAATTATCCATACACATTTATATCCCTTGATAACCAATCCGAGCCAAAAGGGGATAATTTTTTATGAATATAACCCTGTCAAGAACCACCCCACACCGGGGCATATTTGGAGGTTCATTGGATGATTCCTTGGAGAAAAGATCGGGTAAGACTTTATTGTGCTAACCTGCATCAATCTTTTTGTGATAGCTTCAGGTGATTTACGCCAGAGACTCGGAACACCTCAAAGTGAAGAAAAGCATTTCATTTCTATATCCCCAAACACTTGCCTTTTGAAGAGCCAATTTGAGCCATTGAATATTCATTTCTAAACCCTTGTTGGTGATCACCTCCCACGCCCGGGGCAAAACAAAGGAATAACCAGCAATGAGTCAAAATGCATAATCTGGAAGAATTCTTGATACTCGTCTCAAAAGAGCCAGTCAATGCAAAAAATGACGAGGAATGAAAGGGCTAGAAAAAGCAAAGTGCCTGGTAAAAGCAAGGCCAAAGCCCATGAAAAGAACACCCCAAAAGGGGCAAATCCTAAAGAAAAATCATCAAGATGAAAAGAGGAAAATCCTCAAAGTCAATTGAAGAAAAATGATCATGAATCTATTGCAAATAAAGCAAATAAATGCTGGAAAAATGTCAAGGTGATCACCAAAGTTCACCCCTCTTTGAAAATATGGCCATTCTTAAAAAGCCCACCTTAAGCCAAGATACAACCTGTCACCAAAACTTTTCCGATCTAAGAGGTATTTCAGGTTGATGCAAGAGATCACACAGGAAGCTACCGCTTAAAGAGGTAAGTACAATCCTATCTTATCATGTCTTCGGGGTTCTTGACTTGTAGACCCGAAGAAGCTATTTCTGATCAAAATTCATTTCTAAACCTTAAAATGAATATCCTTTGATAAACCTTTGACCTAGCCCGAATTACGGTCCCTTTTAAAATGCCTTCTCCGATTAGTCGGATTGTATACATCTCGAATGATCCCGAAACCTCGAAGTTAGGTTTCCTATGAGCGGATTTGAATTTCAAGAAAAGCCTTCCCAAAATGGTGAGAAGCCCTCTTGGATGAAGGAAAACTCTTTTGAAAAACTTTTAAGACAACCTTTTTTGTAAAACACTCGGGATGTGTCATTCAAAATCCATCCATAGTGGAAATTTGAGCTTGTGATTGGATACATTTCCTTCGCAAATACACTTTGAAAATTTGTCTAAGAATTCTTAAGCTTCTTCCCAGGACTTAGAATTGTCATTCTAATGATGTTTGATTGAGCTTTCTGCAGGTTCCCCGGTGACCCCAAATCCTCGGAAAAGTTGCATTTTAAAGATTTGATTAACTTGAATTTTCTGCGGGTTCCCCGGTGATCCCAAATCCTCGGAAAAGTTATATTTAAAGATTTGATTAACTTGGATTTTTCTGCGGGTCTTCCGGCGTCCCCGGGTCCTCGGATCCTCTCTTTGAAAATTTGAAATAGGGTTTGAGCTTCTGTAGGTACACTAGTTAACCTAGGTCCTCGGATGGCACCCTCTCGGACGGTGAGTAGTTGCATAGACGAAAGCCGATATGCTTTTTAGAAAATTTGAAATAGGGTTTGAGCTTCAGTAGGTACACTAGTCAACCTAGGTCCTCAGATGGCACCCTCTCGGACGGTGAGTAGCTACATAGACGAAAGCCGATTTGCTTTTTAGAAAATTTGAAATAGGGTTTGAGCTTCAGCAGGTGCACTAGTCAACCTAGGTCCTCAGATGGCACCCTCTCGGACGGTGAGTAGCCGCATAGACGAAAGCCAATCTGCTTTTTAGAAAATTTGAAATAGGGTTAGAGCTTCTGTAGGTACACTAGTCAACCTAGGTCCTCAGATGGCACCCTCTCGGACGGTGAGTAGCTGCATAGACGAAAGCCGATCTGCTTTTTAGATGGTGAGTCCCCGCATGGAGGATAGCCAATCTCTTTTAAATAGGTGAAACCCCTTTGTTACAAGGGTGAACCTCCCCTTTCGTACGGTGAGTAGCTGCATAGACGAAAGCCGATCTGCGTTTTAGATGGTGAGTCCCCGCATGGAGGATAGCCAATCTCTTTTAAATAGGTGAAACCCCTTTGTTACAAGGGTGAACCTCCCCTTCCGGACGGTGAGTAGCTGAATAGACGAAAGCCGATCTACGTTTTAGATGGTGAGTCCCCGCATGGAGGATAGCCAATCCTTTTTAAATAGGTGAAACCCCTTTGTTACAAGGGTGAACCTCCCCTTCCGGACGGTGAGTAGCTGCATAGACGAAAGCCGATCTGCGTTTTAGATGGTGAGTCCCCGCATGGAGGATAGCCAATCTCTTTTAAATAGGTGAAACCCCTTTGTTACAAGGGTGAACCTCCCTTTCAGACGGTGAGTAGCTTCCTAGATGAAAGCCGATCTGCTCCCCCTTTTTTAAATGATGAATCCCCAGTGGATAGTCAAACCCATTTTAAACAGGTGAAACCCCTTTTGTTACAAGGGTGAACCTCTCTTCTAGGTCTTCAAATCACCACTTGACACCAGACGGGCGCCGACCATTGCGTAATCGCGCCAAACTGTCCAAAGGTAATTCCGTATACTCGGTTTTTCAACCTCAGATCGACAAATCTCAAACCATAGACAAGTGAGCTACAGGTAAGTCTCTCTCTCTTTTCATCTCCCTTTCACATAAGACAAACATGAACTCAAATAATTCCCCATGGAGTCGAGCTTTAACAAAGAAAGGTAAGGCAATTGGATGTTAAGACTAGTTTTCTTTAGATTTTTCCCCAGCAAAGTCGATTAAGGATCCAGGTGTCACCTTGTCTTTGAAAGCAACCCCTAACCGAGATTACTTTCAAAGAGGGGCAACAGTTGACACTCGATTTTTTAATCAATTTTTCTTTTAGTTTTATTCCTAAAAATTCACAAAAAAATCAAAAAATTAAAAAAATCAACATTGGAAGCCTTGGCCAAGCATAAGGAACCAATTTGGAACAAAAAATAATTTTTCATATTTTTCGCTTTTTTTGATATTTTCGAAAAAAAAAGAAAAATCATAAAAAATACTTTTCGAGGTCACAAAAATACACAAAAATATCCAATATTTTTCTTTTAATTCCCTTTTAATATGGACCTCAAGAAAAATTGAAAATTGAGTTCAATTTTAGGTGTTCCTTCATAATGCCTAAGGTTGAATTTGCATAAAAAATACCAATTGAGTCTTTTTATTTGCAATTTTTGCACATTTGGAGTCTAGACATTCAATTGTGGTCTCTTTGAACTTTAATTTGATCAATTGCACCCTCAATTGCACGAATTGCACAGAAATTCTTAAAAGTTTTGCAATCAAGTCCCTTAATTTTGCGATTTTTGAAATTACTTTTAATGGAGGAACTTTCTATACACAATTGGACCATCCCTAGGGTTTTGACATATTCTGAATCGATTGGGATGGGTTTCGTAGTCCAATTTTATCAAATTGACATCCAATTGAAGTTTTCCCCAATTTGGGATTTTAGAAAAATTTGGGGTTTTTGTGCAAATTGATAAGAACTTTTGGGCAAAATTGCATTTTTAGATAGAATTCAGGCCCCTAAGTTCAATTTTGAGGTTTAATTGCAAAAATTCTTAGTAAATTTTGATCAATTTTGAAAATTGCGCAAAATTAACTGTCTGAACCGGTTCGGACCGGTCTGACCGCCGGTCGGACCGGTCGAACCGGTCCCAGTACTTCATCTTCAACCTCTGCTCGCGCGATATACAGAATTGAACAACGGATTTCAATGATCAAATCGAAGGCTAATTTGAACCTAATCGAACTAATTAATATGGGGGTTTTGTTTTGCAGATCGAGCTGCGTCATTTGACATCACCGGCAAGGCCGGTCGTCTTCGGAGAACGACGACATTGCCGGTCAAAGCCCCACCACCCAGAAAAGTCAACATTCTCAAAATGGTGCCAAATTCGCGCTCGTTTACAAGTGATCGAAGGCTTAACGGACTGGGACGGAATCCTAACGATTCCGTCACCGTCCGGCGAGCCTTAACACGTGTGATTAGCACGTGAGAGACTCAGCCGACTCAAGCTCCCGCGCGCGCATTTTCGAAGATTGGGTATAAAAGAAGCGAGAGGATTCTAGAATAAGGGAGAGGCTCATTTGCTCGCACAAGCCTAACAGATTAGAGAGAGAGAGAGTTAGAGAGAGAGACGAGCTCTCGTGCGACGCCATCGCCGGAGCTTCAATCTTAGTTCTGCAAGTCGGTCGTCCGGCCAATCCAAGCCACTCCAAGCCGTGAAACCGCCTCCGGAAGTTCGTCCGAAGTTCGAGGAAGCTATCGCCACCGGTATCGCCGCCCGAAACCGCCTAGATCGGTGAGTCGAACTCTAGACTTTGTCACTGCACGATCATGGCATACCGTTGTCGCGAGCATGATTTTTTCAATTAATGTGGGCGTTTTTATCCTCATACATCCCTAATCCCAATCGCAACTTGTTTCCGCATTAACTCGTCCTGGAAACCTTGAGTCGAGCCTCCGATTCATCGCGGTCCGGCCGGACTTCGGCCGGACAAATCTGGCAACTCCGGGCTCGATCGGAGCCCGAGGTAAGTGTCCTTAACTTGACCTTAACGTGCTTGAAGCTTGAATCGAGTTGTTATGCTCTGATTTATGATATTTTGTTATGTGAAATCAATTCAGTGCAAGCTCGATCGACGTTGATTCCGTGAATGGATTGGCTTGATTTTCATATATGTTGATCCGAGGGATGGGTTGAGTCGATCGGCGTTGGTTTCGCGTCAATCCGGCAAGATCTCACCGTTAGATCTCGCCGGATCATTCTCGGCCGTTCGTTCGGCGTCGTCGCGAGGAAGACGACGATGCCGACGTGGAAGTCAACTTAGTCGGCGTTCTACGTGTCGAGTCCCCGTTGGTCCACCTTGGATCCGAGTCGGCTCGGCCGTTGGCGCGAGCAAGCCGACTCGGACTCGATCCGACGGCTTAGATAATTCGCCTAGTTTGATTTGTGGCCGTCCGATCTGCATTTTTGTTTTTAGGAAATTAGATATATTAGGTAAAAATTCGAAAAAATAAAAACGGTGTCGTATGGATAAGTGGCGAGCGACGTCGTTTAAGGTCCGGACACAAATGCGTCGTCGTTTAGCTTAGTAAGGAGTCGACGGCTCGGATCGCGTTATTAGATTTAATCGGAGCCGTCCGTGCGTTAGACATATGCGACGTCGTTTCGTTCGATGAAGGGCCAACGGTTGAGATTAATTCCGAAATTGATCTCAGCCGTCCATTTTATTCTTTATATTTTCGGATATTAGAAATTAGTTTAGAAAATAAAAAATAAATAGGATAAATACGGATACGGCACCGTATAGGGTCTGAGCGGGTCCGTGGGCGGTCTGACCGGGTTGACCCGGTCCGGTTTAATAATAAAAAAATAATAAAAAATAAAAAGAAATTTCCAAAAAAAATCCAAAAAATTGCAAAAATACTTAAAAAAATTCATAAAAATTCCCAGATTTTCACAAAAAATTTCTAAAAATTCCTAGATCGATTCGAGACTCATAAAGTCTGGATCCAAAATTTTGAAACTTCGAGGGTCGATTAATTTCGATCCGGAAAATTCTCAATATTTTTGAAAAATAAATAAAAATTCAAAAAATTAGAAAAAATAGAAAAATTCCATAAAATCACAAAAAATGGGAAATGGCCACATTCAACTGGCCCGATCCAGATTTTGTGATTTTCGGGTCCCGAACTCCCAAAAATGACCATTCTACCCTTCCGGGCCTTCCGCCCCAAATTTTCGCCAAATCACCTCGAAACCCAAATTTGAATTTTGTGTGGGTCGATAGGGCCATTTTAGACATGTCTGTATGGTTGATTGATTGAATTGATATTGATTGTTTTGAGTGCGCATTTTAATTTTTGATTTTGATTGTTAGAAATAGAAAATTCCCATTTGCATGAATACTTAGAATTGTTAGGACCTACCTCACCCGATATCGCATCCGCATGAATTCTTAGGTTAGAAATATACTCGACATCGGTAACCGAAAGGGCGTCAATATGAAATTTGGCGTAACCAAGTCCCCGGACCCAAAAATCTCTGGTTTTCGCGAAACCAAACGGTTTCTCCCGACCGCTCGGTAAGGTTTTCCGATCGTACCTTCCAATAAATCGATCGGTGGCGACTCCAAATTGTATGTACACCTCGCACATGCCACCCGACCACACAAGGTCAATTTCGATATTTGATAAATTTTACTCGACATCGCGATTCGAGTAATGGGTCTTGGGAGGGACCCGCGATCCCATAAAAAAATTCATATAAAAGGAGGATCGGCTCGTTAACCCTACTCCACCGCCGGGATTTATCGAACGAATTTCCGACGGAGGGTCGCAACAAGATTAAAAGTTGCTTTATGATGATTGATCGCGCGGCTATGATTGAAAGTTACTTTATCATGATTGATCGTGTGGTTTAGATTCAATCTTGTTTTATGATGATTTAATCATGTGGTTTATATTAAATGTTACTTTATGATGACATGATCGGGTGGTACCGATTAATTGTTACTTTATCATAATTTAATCGGATGGTGCAGATTATTTATTGCTTTAGTATAATTTAATCGTGTGGTTCCGATTGGGTGATTACTTTAGTGTGATTTAATCGGATGGTCCCGATTGTTTATTACTTCAGCGTGAGTGAATTGTATGGTCCGATTGAGTATTGCTTCAGTATAATTAGATTGGGTGGTCTCAATTGAGAGATTGAGATAATTAGAAAGATCGTGTGGTTTCGATTGGGTAATCAGGAAAGTATAGAGAAATCGTATGGTTCCGATCTTCTAATCAGGAAGTTCAGCAAGATCGTATGGTGTATATTGACCAATTTGAGGGTTGAATGTGAAGATGTGGTTTCGATTGAGGATGCAAGGGTATATTGTTGGCATATGGTTATTTTAGAGGAGAATCAAGTGGGATTGTGAGATGTTATACCCTGAAGCGTTATTACGCGGGGTAGTTGAGTATATGAGATTATATTATACCTTGAGGCGTGTTTACACGGGTTTTGTATTTATGAGATCATGTTATACCCCGAAGCATTATTACACGGGGTTTTATATTTATCCCGAGGCGTTAAACGCGAGATACTAACCTGAGGCGTTAAACGCGGGTTATACCGACCCGAGACGTTATTACGCGAGTCCGGGCTATATAATGGCTTGAAGTGTTATTACGCGGGTTTGTCCACATATATTGTAGCCTGATGCATTAAACGCGGGCTTTTAAATAATGTAGCCTTATTAAAGGCGTAGTGAGTTGGAAGAGAGAATGAAGTTTATTTCTTGAATTATGTTGTGTGTTTTGTTAGCCGAGATGGAATTTGTTTAGAACTGCTCACCTAGGATGTATCCGGAGGCACTAGAGCCCTAGCTTAGGGTTAGGAGCTTTCTTCTTGAGATTTATTCTCACCCCGTCGTGGGTTACCCCTTTTTCGGACCTTCCGCCTCAATAATGAACGAGCCACCACGGAGATTTGGGATACCTCGGGACATGGAGACTATAATCACGGAGTATCCTGTGAGGGAAGACAAAGGTTATTATAGGCATACTACGACTATCCGGGTAGATGTAGGAGAGTCTTTTTGGAAGCCCCATACTTATTTGGCGTGGACATACAATCATGGGGACATGCTGGTAGGACTATTGAAAGGTTTCGATGTTTCCTATGATGGAGTTGGGGAATAGGACCTCACTCAGGCTGCCTCTCCCGACGGCGTGGCGACAAGCCCCGATGTTGGTCCCGAAAACTCAAAGTCCGACCGGAGAATTTGGAGCCAGAAGAGGACGTGGAGATCGTGGAGCCATCAGATGTGGAGCTGCCTTCTGAGACCGATGAGGAGGAGGACCTGGAGACTTCTTCGGAGGATAGAGAGGATGGGGCTTAGGATAGTCGCCCTTTTGACTTTTTGAGGGTACCTTGCTGAGTTAGGAGTTAGGCTTCGATCACTTGATCCTTTTTGTTATAGGTGGTCATAGGTTTGTACAGTGGCCTCTAAAGCCTTGGGTTTGGCTTTTGTAAAATGATATGTGATTATGTTTATGAGTGTTTCTTTTACCGTCCCAAAGCATTGTATGTTTATTTGTTTTGTACGGAGTTTTGTTTTCGCTTCTACATGTGCTTATCATTCATGTTTAGTTTAGAATATTATTGGCCATTGGATCCGGAGAACCGTACTCAAGCATGGCCAAAGAGGGTGTTGGCGTGCTCATAGGGTTCGAGATGTGACACCAAGAATGCCAAAAGTTATTTTTAAATTTATTTTGGACAAAATTTGTATTTCGAAATAATTTAGTTTTTAGCTTATCTTTAAATCTAATTTTAGTTTATTTTAATTTTGTTTGAAATTTTAGTGCCCACGTAGACTTCATGTTTTTTTAAATGCCACTTTATAGTTAAAATTAATTGTAAATGTCACGTATTAATTTTGGGGCAAATATCTCGCTGGAGGCATTTAAATGATTGTTTTTTCTCCATTTTAGCACTTAAGTTATTCAACGAAAGCTTTTAATACTAAAGTGAACGTCGTACACAATTTTTGGCATTTCCGGTGTTCTCTCAATTTTTCGATGTGTGCTCATCACCGATGATGTTAGATTTGGTTCGGCGGCTGATTGTGCTTCGATGCTATATACCAAATTGATTCACTTTTCAGATTTACTTGCTTTGTGGATTTTTATTTTTCTTTTAAAATGATGTATTTCTTTCACATAAGATGAAAATCTTCCTTTAGACAATATATATATATATATATATATATATATATATATATATTGCTATCAATGCAGCCCTAATTTTTCAATTTGTCAAATGTAGTCCTAAATCTTTTGATAATTGTTTAATATAACTTATTCGATTAATTTATGCTAAAAATTGTTAACGTGAATGCCAACTATCTTACGTGGAGTGATCTGCGATTTGACGTGTCGAGTGGGGCTAACAAAGATGTTGATTTTTTAAATTTTTTTAAAATTTTCCTATTCTTTTATTTTTATTTTTATTTTCTTTTCATCTTCCCGAATTTCCCGCCGACGGGGTCGTCGGGAGTCGGGACCTCGGCTTTGGCTGGCGAGGATAGTCTGCAACGCCCTCTCCCTCATCCAGGCCCTATCGCTAATCTATGGCAAAGTATGTGTACAAAAGTCAAACTCCTTTTTCTAAAGTTTAGTTAAGGGAGAGAGGGACCTTTCTCTCTCTCCATCTCCACCTCCGCCTCCACCTCCACCTCCACCTCCACCTCTCCTTCTTTCACTCTGTCTCTCTATCGCTTTATCTCTTCTTCTTCAAGACGTCTTTGTTGATTTCATGGACAATACGGTCAACATTCTGTTCGCAAGTGGAGTGGTTTGCCCTATGAGCTTTGAAGATCGAAGCGCGAGGCCTCAGGAGAATTTGCTCTCTTTGGATTAGCTCTTTCGCTTCGGCTCTAGATACTTGCTCTGGATAGTCGAGCGCTCCGCAAGTATCGAAGGCTTCTTTATTGCTACGTTCAACAATCGGCTTATCTAAAAATGATTTTGTGATCGAACCGGTATCTCTTTTGTAATGCTTTTTTATTCTGATCGGATATAGATATGAAATTTATTAGGAATTCTCTGTACTCTTTCAACTTGTTATTATTGTTGATGTCTCTTTATGGTGATTGGTGCTAAGTATGCTGAACCTAAATGCGTACTACCTTTTGGCAAACTTGTAGCTACCGGAAAGGGAAATCTCGGTGTGTGTTCATTACTGATGATGATGCAAGATTCGTTGATTGGCAGCTAATTGTACTTTGATATTGTGGCGGATCCGTCTAGCAAATCTCCGGTACCAAGTTTATTCACTTTTCAAATTTACTTTCTTTGTGGGATTTGTATTTTTTCGTTGAAATTATGTACCTTTCTTTCATGTGAATTGGAAATTTTACTTCCGACCAAAAAAAAAAAAAAGATATACAAAAACTGAATTAGGCAATTAGATTAATCTTCAAAAGAGCTTTCGAAGGACGCCTTTGCTTAGTCCACACCGGATTAGGAAAAAATTACTAAAAAAGTGATAAACCTATTATAATTTTGCTAATTCAGTTCTAAACTTTTTTTGTTTTTGTCAATTTAGTTTTAAACCTTTTGCATTTGTACCAATTTAGTCCATTTGACCGGCCGATGCTAACGTTACATTGATGGTATTGACTGGGGTATTTTAAATATTTTAATAACTTTTTGATTTTTAATATTTTTTCCTTTTTCTGTTCTTTTCGTTAGTTTTTTTTCCTAACCTTATGGGCCTGAAGGGCGCGATTGGTGCTTCCACGTAAGACAATCGGGCATGATATACAAGCGCATGATATATGGAGAAACACAAAAATTAATTGGGCACAATTTTTTCCAAATCATAAGGGCTGATAAGGGCATTGTGGCCCTCACCTGAGTTGGGCAACGGTCGCCACACCCTCGACCAAGACCGACGAGGGCTGCAACGCCCTCGCACGCCAACTTTCAAGTGGTTCAAAAGTTGTGAGAAGCGTTGGCCATAATAAAAGGGCTTTTCAAAAAGAGAAATTGTTCAATAAATCTAGTATTTCTAATAAATTGAATCTGAATCGTGAAATGGACTTCTGTTTTTGTATCCATTTTCCGGCTATGTCTAGTTTCCAATTTTAGCTCTATGCAAGATATATAGAGGAAGTTACTCTTGGAGATAGGAATAGCATTGGCTCTATTAGATTATTACGACTGACAACTTCTACGTTTGGATCATCAAGCTTGTACTATCCGCTTCTGTATATTTTATAAGGCAGGAGAGAAATCAGACATGTTTTCAGCATTCGCTTATAAAGAAATAAAAGAAGTTTTAGTTCATGAGGTCATTGAAGCTGTATGTACATGTGGGGGGCTCACATGTGATCCACCATTTTAAATGATTTGGATTCGATTTAGTTCATTCTCATAATTTCTTTTCGAGAACCGACATGGCATCCTGACTAATGCCATGCCGTGTCACAGCTCATGCACGACGTAATATAAAATGGTTAGTAAGTAAGCCATATTCTGTGATTTAGACAATAATTCCTAGCATAGCTTCACTTTGCAGATGTATACAAGGGCACAATATATAAAGAAACGCCAAGATTAATACTTAGCAACTACATTTAATGATACAAACTTCCCAGGAAAACTAGTAGAAACACCTAACCAGAATTGAGCCTTTAACAGCTTTAAATGGTACAAATTAAGGAGCTTTCCTGTACAATCGAAAGACAAGTGCTCCTCTTATTATCCGGCACATCACTTTCTTCCACTGAACATTAGTTGCACCTAAAAAGATCAATGGCAATGAACGTCGGTTGTGCAAATGCACGTAAACTATATTAACCCAGCGATTAATCTAGGAGGAAACCAGGAATGCAACTATCGGACTCCTCACTTGATGAACACCGTCATCCCACACCAGAGACGCAGAAATCATTCCCGCTTCCAAGATGGCCTCCACCGTCACCACGAAACTCTGCTTCTGTAGGACGAACTCGAACGCGAGGGTTTGCGGTTCGACACGAACGTTGAACCCTTGTGGAGCCGTCACAGTGGCCTTGTAAGTGGAATTTGGGCTGCCCACATTAGTGACGGTCCTGTGGAAGACTCCTGTGATATTGGAGCCTTTGGTCCGAGTCGACAGCACGAAACTCGGTAAATTCAAGTCCCACACGGTTGCATTTTTTACGTCGGAGCAGCTGCTTTGGTCGCCTGTGACGAGTCTTAGGCTGCTGGCGTTGTAACCTTGTCCGCACAAGAATTGCACATAATCTGCCTCCTTGGCATCATACACTAAACCCGGGTCCGCTGCTTTCGAAGGGTTTATGTGACCAGCTCCGTATGCGAACTCCGCATCGGTATTCTTGAGAGGACTCATTGGAGAAGCTGCGAAAGCCAGAAGGTGTACTGACAGAATCGCCCATGGGAAACTCGTAGCCAATTAAATTTTATTGATTGTATATTTCGCGACCCATTATGCCTCGTGCAATTTACTAGTGATTTCAGGAGTAAAAGATCATCCATGGTTCACTAATGCAATGTCAGGCACTACCTGTTGTCATCAGGGCCGACTTAATAGCTGCCAGAGACCACATCGGATGTATCGCTTTGACGTAAGCGGCCACTCCCGTGGCGTGGGGGCAAGCCATGGATGTGCCGGAAACTATATTGTACGAAACGCGCCTTGGGTCGCCCGATGACTCGGTCATGGTCGAAGCCGGGGGCCACGCTGCTAGAATGTCCACGCCTGGGGCCGTGAGATCAGGCTGCACACAACATGTATGAATGTCAATACTGGCTATTATAAGTAATTGAACAAATTCCTCCTCAATTCTTAATTGATGCGTCAAATCACCTCCGCGGGTCCGATCATACCTTGAGAATGTCACTGGTGATTGGGTTTGGGCCTCTCGACGAAAACGAAACAACCGCCGGAGCCAACACATCTTTGGTCTCTGTGCTCTTAAATATGGTTGCTGTAGGGTTTCTAGTACAAAAGGAAAGAAAGTTCCCGACATCATTCACTCTTTAGTAAGTGTCTGACCACAAATTTTGCATTATTGAGCCAACACATCCTTCTTTTTTTGGGGATGTTAAAATGGGTTGAGATTGCAAAACGCTTTACCTAGTTGAGTTCAGGTAGTGAGAAACTTCACTCCCGTCCGCAGCGTTCAAGAAGGAGGCAGGCACTGGGAAGGTAAACGCCACGTCCGTGCTTCCCAAGTTTCGCATTATTGAGCCGGTGGCGCCCGCTGTTAGTGCGGCGTCCGCGGAAGTGAGTGCATCACACAAGACGATCTTACCCTTCACCAAAGCGCTGTTCAGAGAATCCTTAACGCAGAGACTACAAGATATATATACTATGTTCATTAATTTGATGCATAGTGAATATTCAATCTCACTCTTTCTAACAACATACACAGACACACACCTTGATCTGGTCGAATTAAATCCTTGTGCAATATTTGGGGCATCTCCTCCATATATCAGGGGATACATCGTGTTGTTGAGGTCGAAAGTGTTGATTGAGACTCCCTGTAAATAATAATCGCATTATGTAGAAGTGCTAACTACATACTACCATTTAGTAGTGCAGATATACTAGGAGAAATGTACGAATTCAGATCTGTATTTGAAGTGAAAATTAGGCATTTGTAGGGTTCTTTTACCTCATAAGACTTTCCGTTTCCTAATAGAACTTTGTTGACGAACTTTCGATCTATCGTGCTAGCTGCGACCGAGAGAAACCAAGGAGAAAAATTAGTGGTAGTCGCCGGTTTAGGGCCAGAGTTCCCTGCCGCCGCTGATGTGAGTATGCCATGCTTCATCGCGTGGAAAGATCCAATCGCGATTGAGTTCTCAAAGTAATTGCCGGCGACAAATGGGCTGATGGAGATGGAGATGATGTCCACACTGTCCGCGATGGCGTCATCAAACGCGGCGAGTATGTCCGCATCGTAGCAGCCGTCAGCCCAACACACTTTGTACACGGCGATGCGGGCAGAAGGGACTCCTCCTCGGGCTGTCCCAGAGCCGAGGCCGAATAGGCTCGTTCCGCTCACCAAGCCACCGGCTGCTGTCGACGAAGTGTGAGTTCCGTGACCCTCGGTGTCCCTAGGCGAAGCTAAATCCCCTGGTAAATGTGTCGTGTTTTGCCGGTAGTATTTGGCTCCAATGATTTTACTACAAAACAATCAACCCAGGAAAGAGAAATTAGCTTCCGTCAACTATCACATTACACAACGTAAGATAGCAATAAGATGATGCATAATGCAGTACTCATTGCAAGTGAAGTTGGAGGTTTGGCAAGTGCCCTTCCATTTGGTTGGAGGAGGGCCAAACCCTTTGTCGCTAAAGCTGTCACTTTCAGGCCAAATGCCCGAATCAAACATTCCAACAATGAGGTCACTCTCAGCCGGTAGTCTTTGCAGGCTCTGAGAGAAGCCCAGGAAATCCCATGACCTCGTCGTTTGTAGTTGATGCCTCTCACTTGGGAACACCGACACTACTCCTTCCATTCCTGATGAGGATTATACAGAGGTTGACGAACTATTACAATACATCGAACGATGTCATGAATGGATTGTTATCGTCAATGGAACTTAGGTATATTTCGAACCTGCGATTTCTGCAACTTCGTCTTCAGTGAGTCTGGCAGCGAATCCATGGAAGCTCCTCGAATAGCTGTGCACTAACGACTCCGATGCGCGACTGCAGAAGAAAATGGTTCAATGACGAGGTTAAACTCGGTTATGATCTGCACCGAGATGATCCATGTCTAGCTGTAGGGACCTTCTTAATCCCACATTGTCAACACACAGAAATGATCAAAGCCAATGTATAGCTCGAAATGCAATGTTGAATAAGATCGTTCACTGTGAGAGAAGTAATGTTACGCGATCGGTTATTGGCAATCATGTGATCGAGAATTAATGCGAGTTGTTGGGCATTCCTCATGTAGGATAGACCCATCTTTTAACTATTTGAATGAATTCAAGCTTATCTAATATCAGGGAAAAATACACTAGAAGTGCCATAACTTTTGTACGGCGTTCACTTGAGTGCCACAACTTTCAAAACGTTCACTTAAGTGCCATAACTTTAAAAAAGCGTTCACTTGAGTGTCATGTTGACGTGGGAGCCGGAAAACTGACGTGGCACGCCGGAAAGTTACTGTAGCACCCCGGAAAACCGACGTGGCACGCGTGGAAAAGTTACTATAGCACTCAAGTAAACAATTTTACTCCGACGTAGCCTCAAATGAACGATTTTGGAAAGTTATGGCACTTAAATAAATGTTTTGAAAGTTATGACACTCAAGTAAACGCCGTGCATAAGTTATGGTACTTCTAGTGTACTTTTTCCCTAATATCGTATCCTCTAGGAGAAAGTTGAGGGGCACAGAGCACATTAGGCACTACCCAGTGACAATACTAATGTGAAAAATGTGTCGCTGATTGGTTTAATAGAATTGACAAAGTTTACTAAGTATCAAATGTGCTACATAGTTTCATGATGCTTTAGAGAACTTGATGAAAGGAAATGAAAGGACAAAGAATATCAACCTGCCAATTACTTCTTGTAGCATGCTGGTGTGCACCGACGTCGCCAAGAAGTCTGCTTGTTTGGGAAGTCCGCCCATGTACACCACATAAACCTGTCTCAATGCACAAAACATAATCATCAACACAGTGGAAATGAACATCAAAACTGTCTAACGTTGAATTCGCTCCAAGACGCAGCGACAAGAATTTCGTCTTGCCTTGCCATCTTCACCAGACGCTCCTCCAAAGGGCATCAACACAACACAGCTGATGAAACTCATCAGGAGAAGCTTTGAAAGACGGGCCATTTGAGTAGTCATTTTGAACAGCGGAAATCGTCCCCCGCTTGTATGACACTAATGGCGAGGTCTTAAATATACTCGTAGGCGGTCCAAAAGATAGTGAGAATTTTGACAGATGCGTATAGGATTCGTAGACTGCCTTGGGTTCCCCGCCACATGTGGCTGCCGGCTAAGTGACATTCACAATGCTCTTGGGCACCATTTGTCTGACCTTTCCAACAGTTTGAACCGTCTTCCGGTTTCTGCTTCAATGTCTAAGATACGCACTTGATTTATCAATTCTAATCCTCAAAGCCCACAAAGAAATTTCTCGCATGTCAACCATTCCCATTCTACTCTACTATGACTAAACGAAATTTCTCGCATCAGTAAATTTATCTCCTCCAAATGGAGAACACGGAGTCCTTCCTCTAGTAACGGAGGCAGAGAGAGGGGGGATAAGTATACTATCAGTGTCAAAACTTTTGTACGGCATTCACTTGAGTACGATAACTTTCAAAACGTTTACTTAAATGCCACAACTTTCAAAATTTGTTCACTTGAGTATCATTGTTAACGTGAACGTCAGAAAAGCTAACGTAGCGCCGGCGAACCAATTTTTTTAAATATTTAATGTACACATGGAAATTTTCATTAATTTTTTTTTTTTGCAAATTTTATTTCTCTGGTTTGTTTAATTATTGAAAATTTCAAAAAAAAAAAAAAGGCCAAACCCTTGATTTCTTGGTGGTGGTCGGCAAGACCGACCGGCCTAGGGGCCGGGGTCGGCTTGCCCCGAGCCGGTGAGGCTACGCGGCCCTAGCCAACGACCGTCACGACCTCGGCAATCGCGGGCAAGGGCGCGAAGCCCTCGCCGGATCCGGGCGAGAGTGTCACGCCCTGGCCGGCTAATGGCCCGAGGGCCATTGCCTCGACCTTCCGAGCCGTCGTGAGGTCGAGGCGACGGCCCTCCGGCCATTGACCAAGAGGAGCATGAGGCCCTCGCCCGCAACTACCAAGGCTGCAACAGCCATTGGCCAGAGCCGTCGCGGCCTCATTGGCCAAGGTCGTTGCGACCTCGCCGGCCCAGGGCAAGCAGACCCTGGCCCCTAGGCCGGCTGGTGGTGGCCGGCGAGACCCTCGCCGGTGACCTCGCGGCCACCACCGAGAAACCTAAGGGTTTCTCTTTTTTTTTTGTTTGAAATATTAAATAATTTTAAAAAATAAAAACATCAAAATGAATAAAAAATAAAAAAAAGTTTCATAAAATATTAGCAAATGTAAAGAAAATCCATGTGGCAATGAGAAATTAATAAAATAATAGGAAAAAGTCCACATCAGCTTTTTTGGCAAAAATGACATTCAAGTGAATGATTTTGCTCCGACATGGCATTCAAGGGAACGTTTTGAAAGTTATAACACTTAAGTGAAT
Organism: Rhodamnia argentea; assembly: GCF_020921035.1. NCBI lineage: Eukaryota > Viridiplantae > Streptophyta > Magnoliopsida > Myrtales > Myrtaceae > Rhodamnia > Rhodamnia argentea. The sequence goes on along the minus strand of NC_063157.1, from coordinate 17,512,614 downwards.
GCCATACAAAAGTTATGGCACTTGTACCGTACTTATCCCGAGAGAGCGAGAGAGAGAGATGTGATTGATGTTTTTCCATGCGTAATTTTCCAAATCCTAAGGTGTGAAATCTTTGATCTTTATTACTTGACTACTGATCAATCAATTATCTAGAGGGAGTACATTTAAGGACCCAATTGTACCTCAAAATTTAGGGGATTTAAGAAAAATTTATATGTCGGGTTGGCCTATGTCGTTATTCACATTTGTATGGCTGTCCTATGAGCTTAGATGGTTTGTAAATTGATACGGATGGTGTTACCAATTCCCGAATTCTTTGTATTTGTCTTGTTTTCCTTTGCCTTTGATTCATTATCTTTAGTTTTATAAGTTTCTATCCACATACATATTCGATAGGAAACATATGCAAAAGATAATCTTTGTGTCAACTATCAAGGTACGATTGGGCTTGCTTGCTCTTTTTCATTCATTATCTATTGCATTGTCTACTTTTTGTTTTTATTTAAACCAATGAACGCTTATCCATCCAAATTTAACAAGAGTTATTTATGCCCAAAAAAACACTTAAGACATGATATGAATGAACATGATCCATTATATGATTAAAAGCTTCTAAAACCCCCAATTCAAGCAAAGAGTCTTCTGAGCACTAGGAAAAACAGCAAGCTTCCTCTCCTTTGACAATAAAATTTATATCTCACGTCACATTTAATAGCATGAACAATCTCACAAATAGAATAGCTGTGAGACTTATATATTTCTAGCTCTCCATGTGTGGTAAGGAAAGGCATTTCAAGCTAGCTTATACAAGATTGAACCCTAAAGAGCGGTTCCTCTTCCCATGAACCATGATGAAACAATGGCTTTATATTTCCATTAAACTTCGGTGGATATTTATATAACCAAGAGTATATTTTTGAAGATTTATTTGCAAAAAAAGAAACACATAAAATGAAAAAATTTTCAACTTCCAAAGATACGATGGACTTCCAAAATCGATAGACCTATATTTAGTTAATACATGCCCTCAAGTGGAAGAGTCAAGATAGCAAATTTTCAACTTGTCTTGTAAAAATTCAAAACGTGCTGTAGAAAGAGCTTCGGTGAGAGCATCAGCCAGTTGTTCGGCCGTGGAGATAAATTATACAATGAGTTGTTGTTTGGTGACAAAATCATGGACAAAGTGGAAGTCAATTTCAACATGTTTGGTGTTGGACCTAACAATGTCACCTAGAGAGGGAGAGGGGATAGGTTATTTTGAAACTATTTCAGTTTATGCGGAAATTATCGAATAATGACAAAATATTTGGTTCAGCAGATATTCAAAGTAATGTGAATAGATTGTGTGCTATGATACGGAAAAATCAAGATAGACACGAGCACACAACAATTTATAGTGTTCGGTTTATTCACAAAGCTTACGTCCATTCTATAGACTAAAAGCCACAATATGGGCTAGATTGCACTAGTAATCTCCTCAACAAGTCACAAATGGCAAATGCTAATCCTTTAGAAGATAAATCACACTATCTGGATTAAGTCACTACATTGACTTTTGTACAATTGATCCCTAGCAAGATTACAGAATGGTATGATTAACACCAAGAAGATCTTTGTAGAATAGAAAACAATTGTTGAGACATGATTTTTAGTCACTTTATTTTAGAAAATTGATCAAAAATCAACAAAAATTGATAAAATTGTAAAATAAACTTTGGAAGCCTTGGCTAAGCCAAGGGAACCAATTTTGAACAAAAAAATATTTTCTGAATTTTTTTTCTAAATTTCCATCAATTTTTTAATTAAAAAATACCCCCAAAATAAGAAAAATAGCATTTGTGACCAGAAAAATATGAAAAAAAGTAACAATTAGTTTTATTTTAATCCCAATTTGATATGGTCACTTTAAATCCTAAAAATTCAATCGGGAACCTTGAATTCAAAAAGTTTGCATTTAGGTCTCTAGTTGAACGAAAATCTCAAATTGAGTCCTTTCTAGTGTTCTTTTCACTTTGTGCTAGTTTTGCAATTTGATTCTAATACCTTTAATTGCATTTTGGTCCAATCATTTCCACGAATGGAACAAATTGAAAAATAGACCTATTTGAAATTTCAGTTTGGTCCATGTCATTAAAATTGTGATCAATTAGGTGATTTCATTCAAAATATCATTATAATACCATGGGTGAGATCAATTTTTTTCAAATTAGTCATTGGAGACCTCAATTGATCAAATTCCTACTCGGGTCAAACTTTTGAGTTAGGGGGTTTTATGCTAAATTGGACTGAATGGACTCAAGATGGTCATTTTAAGACTATATCCATGTTTTACAATTCAATTTTGACATTAAAATTGTGAAATTTTGGACTAATTTTGACTTAATTAAATCATTTTTGTCAAATCGGGTCAACCGTGTTGGAAGATCCGACCCTGTCAACCTGGGTGGACCCAGCGGAAGAACAGAATGTATTTCTCTTCAGTTTCGCGTGCATGTTTGCTCCAAAGGAGACCGAATGGAGAATGCCAAAATTGACACCCCAAATGTACCCAATTGAAGATCGCAAGGGGTGGGCTTTGTAGGCCTCGAATTTCCAATCCCAAAGAGCCCAATTTCACGTGCTGAGACAGCCGGACGAGGGACGACAAATCCATTTTCCAGTGCCAATGATAACCGAAGTAAACTGAGAGGAAAGGAGCTCAAATTGGTGTCCAATTCTGACACACGAGCAACCAAAAGGAGACACCGACTAACACATCCATGCCCGACGCGGATGAGCCATTTAGCACGTGCCAACACATGCCAGGGGCCAGCTGTCGAGGTGCTTATGTGACATCCTGTATTTCAACTCACTTTCGAAGTTTTGAATGAATGAAATGTCTCATTGATGTATTTAAGCTAAATCTCACTTAGAATTGATCCCTCTCGAGAAGACTAACCAAATGAGAATGACTAGCTAAGAAAATCAAGTACGTTGACCTAAGAACTTGATCCTTGATTGTCTCTTTGGTCATGAAAATTGTTGAGGGAATATTTTGGACCAATATAGGCCAATCCCGAACGGTTAAGGAACGATTCGGATGATACTCTACGCTTGGATCATGGGTGATTCTATTTGACCTCATGTGAGTTCCGAACGTCCCTAAATTATTTTCTAATGATCGTGTCCATTGAGACTAGTGATTAACCCTCCCAGTTAAATGACAACCAAAGTCGCTATGGCTCGAGTAATTCTTAAACGTGATATTAATCACGGGTCGATACGTGTAACTCTTAAAAGCCATCCGTTAGTTTGAAATACGCTGAAATTTTAATTGATTGAGATTGATCGCGAATCGAACTTCGACATTAGACGTCGGACCTTCAAGAGTTCCAATAATTAAATTTTGGACGTTATCTCATCCGGAGTACAATACTTTGCTGTTTGCCCCAAAGTGTTCGAAAAAATGAAATTAGGACTGGAAATGGGAAAATACCTATTTACCCTTGGAAAATACCCATTTCTCCACTTTAGTCAAGGGACATTTTGGTCATTTTTCCCTTCATGGCCGAATTTGACTAGTCAATGGTGAAAGAAATTATCAAATTACCCTTCTTGCATTTGAAGAGCAAATTAAGTGAATTATTGATGGACTCCATAAATATCTCTCTCTTCATTTTTCAAGACCAATAATTCAAGACCAAAATATCCACCTAAAATATCCTAACCTATTATCATTATTGTCTTCACCTTCATCTTCATTATTGGCCTCATTTCTCTCACTACTCTCTCTCTACCTCACTTGGCCGAATTCTCCCTTTGCCGCTGCCACCACCACCAAAATTCTACCAAGCTACCACAGACCTCACCTTGAACCACCGAAGCCGAGTTACCACCGTGAGCTACCCGGAGTCACCGGATTTTCATGGGTTAAAGTCGGTAGAGAGAGGACCGCCGGAGCCGCCGCTTGGATAAAAAATTTTCTCAACTTTTCACCGAAGAATTTGGTAGATTTTGAAGTAAGTTAGTTCCTAAATCTTGATTAGGTATTTAGGATGCTAAAGGACTTAGAATTGAGTAGTTTTGAGTGAAAAATTCCTTGGTTGTGTTCTTCAAGCTTGGTGGCTGAAAATGGAGAGAGGAGAGAGAGAAAATTTTGTGGTCTTGAGGTGAATAGTATTCCATGATTGGAATTGGATGGCCATGATCAAAAGTTGCTTTATTTAGAATAATCGTACGGCTATGATTGAAAGTTGCTTTGTATGGATTCATCGTACGGCTATGATTTAATCCTACTTTATGACATCTAAATCGTGTGGTACGTATAAATTGTACGTTAGCATAATTTAATCGTATGGTCCAACAAAATTGCTACATTAGTATGATTTGATTGTATGATTCGTATTAATTGCACGTTAGTATAATTTTAATCGTACAGTATATATTAATTGCTACGTTAGCATAATTGTGATTGTATGGTATAGAATGATTATTATTTTAGCATAAATTGATCGTGTAGTGGAAATTAATTATTGCATTAGTGTGATTTACTCGGGTGGTCTCGATTTATTAATTATTCAACGTGAGTGAATCACGTGGTCCCGATAGAATATTTCTTCAGTATAATTAAATGGAGCGGTCTCGATTAAGCAATTGGGAAAAATTAGAAAGATCGCATGGTCCCAATATTTTATTAGAGAAAATTTGTGAGATTTTGTGGTCTTGATCTGCTAATCGAGAAGTTTAGCGAGATCGTGTGGTTAAGGTTGATCGATCGGGAGGTTTTATGTGATCGTGTGGTATTAGTCGAGTGATCGAGGGATTATTATTATTATATGGTCTTTATAAGGAATAATTGAGCATGAGTGCGGAATTTTACCCTGAAGCGTTATTACGCGGGGTTTGTATTTATAAGACCATATTTTACCTTGAAGCATTAAATGCAAAGTTCTGTTTATTATATTATCCCGAGGCATTAAATGTGGGATACTAACCTCAAGCGTTATTACGCGGGTTATATTGACCTAAGGTGTTATTATGCGGGTTCGGACTATATAATAGCCCGAGGCGTTATTACGCGGATTTGTCCATTTTTATCATAGCCTAATGCATTAAACACGGCCTTCTAAGTAACGTAATATTTCTTTTAAAGGCGTACCAAGTTGGGAGAAAGATCGACGGTTATTTCTAAAATTTATTTTGTGGGTTCCATTGATTGAGTGAGGATCGGTTGAGAACCGCTCATCTAGGATGTGTCCAGAGGCAATAGCGCCATAATCTAGGATTATGAACTTTCGTATTGAGATTTATTCTCACCCCGTCGTGGGTTATCTTTTTTTCAGACCCACCGCCTCGATAGTGAACGACCCGCCCCAGAGATTTGGAATTCCCCGGGATATGGAGACAAGAGTTACGGAATATCCTATGGGGGAAGACAAAGTATATTATAGGCATACTACTACCATCCGGGTAGATGTCAAAGAGAACTTTTGGAAATCACATACATACCTGGCTTGGACTTATAGGCATGGGGACATACTAATAGGACCGTTGAGGGGTTTTAACATCCCCTACGACGAAGTTGGGGAATGGGACCCCACTCAAGCTGCCCCTCCCGATGGTATAGTGACGAGCTCGAACACCGGTCCCGAGGATTGGAAGTCCGACCTAGAAGACCCGATGCCAGAAGAGGATGTGGAGATTGTTGAGCCATCGGATGTGGAACTGCCACCCGAAATAGATGAGGAGATGGAGGAAACTTTAGGGTCTGAAACCGATGATAGCGTTGATGGGGCCTAGTGTAGTTGGCCTCTTGACTTTTGTTGAGTGTTTTTCTTTTATAGGAAAGTTAGGCTTCAACCACTAGATCTTTTTATAGGTGGTCATAGGCTTGTATAGTAGCCTCTAAAGCCTTAGGGTTGACTTGTGTAAGGGATATGTGGATATGTATATAAGTTTCTTTTACCGTCCCAAGTTGTCGTATTGTTGTTTGTTTCTGTACGGGAATGGTTTCTGCTTCCGTAAGAGTTTGTTGGCCTTCAATCCTGGAGAACCGTACGTAAGCGTGGCTAGAGGGGATGGTAACGAGCTCGTAGGGTTCGAACCGTGACATCCCCGTTTGAATTGGTATCAAAGCAAGGTTAGCTCGATCCAAGTTTGGATGAGATATGGAGTGATAAAGAGCGATGACTTTGGGATGGTTAGATAGAGAGACCCTAGGTATTTACTAGGGTTAGGCGCGTTATGCATGGCATTTGAAGATGTACCCGTGATTGGCATAATTGATTGGCTTAGTGCTACGTGTTTAATGTTACCTTGTTAAGGTGTGCTTAGAGCTTTACGGTTGAGTGATTGTCAACTTTATGCCTATTGTTGTATTAAGTAGTGTGGAACTGCTGGACTCGAGTAGATGGCTTGGGTCTCTAATTCCTTCATGGAATTATATTGACTCAGGTATTGTGAAAATTAACGGAAATAGATAACCAAAGTAGAGGTTCTAGAGGGGGTTCCAAGGGAGCATCTAGCTCAAGGTTTCGAGCTTCTACAGGATATCACTTAGAGCTATCACAAAAAGATTAATGCAAGTTAGTACAATAAAATATTTTTCAATCTTTTTTTCCAATGTGTTAAACAACGAATCTCTAATTGTGCCCCTAATGTAGGGTGGTTCTTAACAGGGTTATATTAAAAAATCTCCTTTTGGTTGAAAAGGGCTCGCAAGGAATTAGAGATATGTATGTGGATATGAAATGAAGGTGCCTTTCATAATTTAAATCCACATAATCACTACGAATGATCCCTATACCCATAGGTGAAGGTTTTCTCTCAATCTTTGGCACTCATCTCCCTCAAGTGTTTGTAGGATGTGTTTAGGATATGACTTATCTCTTCTCATTGAGGCAACCTCCTTTTGAAAATTCATTTAAAACAATCCCATTTGAAGAACTTCGGGTCATTTTCATGAAAATTAACTCTCCGTGGGGATTTTTCATATCAAATGCATATTCAAATGTGTTTGAAAAGGGGGTAAGTATAGTACAAGTGCCATAACTTTTGTACGGCGATCACTTGAGTGCCACAACTTTTTTTTCGATCACCTAAGTACCAAATCGGAGCAAAAGGGACCACTTGAGTGCCATCTCCGGCAAAACATCCTACGTGGACTTTTTACTTAATGTTTTATTGTGACGTGGAAATTAAAAAAAGAGTTACAAGTCCACCGTGCAAATTCTTCTCCAGCATGTCCCTCTTAAAGAGAAAACGACGCCGCACGATCAACTCTTAAACCCGCCTTCGAGATCGAGAGAGAGAACGATCAAAATTGGCTCGAGGAAAATTAGGGCTCCAAACCTTCCCTCTCGCAAATCGATTTCTGTCCGATAGATTCGACGCTCGCCAAATGAAATTAGGGCTCCGATCTTCATCAATCTTTAGTGTCTCAAGCAAATCGATCGAAGGCCCTACTCTATTCTTGTGATTCATGTCGGAGTTTCTGAAGGCAGAGGAAGTGTTTGTCGCGTGACGAACCGAGGTTGACACAAGCAAAGGTAAGTGATTTTTTGTTTGTGTGAAGTGATTAATAAACGACACACATGTTTATTCATTTTGGCGTTATTGACAGTGAGTGAAAGCGAAAGAAAAGGAGAGAAAGGCGATCCGTTGGAGGGAAAAATTAGGGTATCGCTGGCATAGTATAAAGGTGAGTTTCATTTTCTGAGTTGTACCTTATGTCGTTTTGTGTCCACCGGCCGACAACGAGATTGTTGTTTACCGAATGTGATGGGGTAGTGGGGACCGAGTGATGAAGTTGTCGTGTCTTTGCTTTGTTGTGGTCCTTGTCTGTCATGGAAAAAATTATTCTTTCTTTTGTGCAAAGTCGAGGGTTGTGGTCCCCATTATAAAAAAAGATTTTTTTTCTATAACTACATTGTTAAAGTTTTATGTTGTTGTGGTCCCCGTGATGGAGAAAAAACTGATTGTAATTGGCTGCAAAGGCTAGCAAAATTGTTAGCAGATGATAGAGAATGCTATAAAAATTATTTCTTTTATATTGCATGTTTGTGTTGTGGTCCTTGTTATATAAAAAATATATTTTATCTTTCATGCAGTGTCAACATAGCTTGCATTGTGGTGTCCGTTATAGAAATAATTATTTTCTGAATCAACAATGTTACCACGGGCGATACGACCGCGCCGGTCAAAGTTTTCTACGATGGGAAGTTTGTAATTGGAGATAATGAGACTAAATATGTCGGTGGAGATGTGGCTTTTGTCCTCATCGGTGTGAGTCGACTGTCTTATAAAGAGTTTAAGAAGGATATAGTGCAACAGTTGCGATGCAAAATTACTAAGCTATATTATGCAATACCCGGTCAAAGTCCGAAGGATGGAATGAGACGCTTGCATGATGATAGTGGTGTTAGGGATGTTGTTTACTATTTTCTTCATGGTCAAGAGGTGTCTGTGTATGTTGATGGCAATGGAGGTGAGGAAGCAATTTTGGAAGCTCATGTGGAAACCCGGGATGGGGATGCATCTGTTTTAGAAAAAATCTACAAGCGAGAGGACAATCGGGCTTTCCATACAGCTCGCGTGTTAGAGCCGTGTCAAGAACTTGAAAGAATTGGTGGCATATCCGATGATGAAGACACAGTAGCTGAAGAATCGACTCAAATAAATGTGAGCTCTTGGGAAGTTGCATTGTCCAGTGATGAAGATGAGGAAATACTGCTGCATACACAATGCCCAAGTGATGCTGATGATGTAGAAATTGCACAAGCAAGAGAAGAAGTAAGAGCATTTCGACAAAGGAAAGAAGGACAAGTTGGGGTAGTTGATGAGGGTACTTCAGCGGGCGGGGAAGATGGAGCCACTGTCAATGATGCTGATGATATAGAAAATGAGGAAAGTAGTGAGAATCATTGCGGCAGCTTAGACGACAATGAAGATGGTGCGCTTCAAAGTGGGAAAAGGTCAAGTAAGTACCCTTCTTACGATTCAAATTCTGCAAGCCCTTTGTTTTGCTTATCAATGAGATTTGATAATGCAAAATAATTGAGAGAGACTATCATAAAGTATTCAATCACTCAACAGAGGAATCTAAAGTTCATTAGAAATACGAAGAACTATATTAGGGTGAAGTGTGCACAAGATAATTGTCCATGGATGATATATGCTGTATTGGATAGAAGAACTAGCTCATTTCAAATCCGGTCACTCCAGGAAGAGCATAACCGTGGTATCGATTTTCGTAATAATAGAGTGACAAGTGTGTGGTTGGCCAAGCACTTTTTCAATACCATTAAGGCCATGCCAGAGCTAAACAAGACTTGATTGAAGCAACTAGTCAGAGAGGAAGTAGGTGTGAACGTGTCTAGAAATCAGTGCAAAAGAGCTAAGCACAAGGTGATGCGTGAATTGATAGGCATGTATAAGCAAGAGTATGCACATATTTGGAACTATGCCGGGGAGTGTCGGTTTCAAAATCCACCGAGTAGAATTCAAGTCGAGGTTGAAGAGTCGTCACTAGATGAGCATGAGACACGATTTCACAGGATGTACATATGTTTTGAGGCATGCGTAAGAGGGTTTTTAGCTGGCTACAGAAGAGTGATTGGGTTAGATGGTTGTTTTTTGAAGGGTTTATGCAAAGGAGAGATATTGGCAGCAATTGGAAGAGATGGAAACAACCAAATGTTTCCAATAGCTTGGGCTGTTGTGAAGTCGGAGAACAAGGACACTTGGTCTTGGTTTTTGAAAAATCTAATGGCTGATCTTGACATAACCGACGGAAGTGGTTGGGCATTTATGAGCGATCAACAAAAGGTGAGACACCGTGATTTAACCGTTATCTTTCTAATGATACTCATTTTATGTATGTTATTAATGTTTGCTGGTTTTCTAGGGGCTTATTCCAAATGTAGCTGAATTGATGAAATATGCTGAGCACGGAATGTGTGCTCGGCACATATATACAAATTGGGCGAAGAAGTATAGAGGCGATGAGCTACAGAAGCAATTTTGGTTGATTGCAAAAAGCACTAACATGGCGGACTTTAGAGCTCACAAGCAAGCCCTATATAAGTTGTCTGCTGAAGCCTTTGAAGCCTTGTTCCGCATCGAAGCAAAACATTGGTGTAAGGCCTTTTTTTAGCGAAGAATTCAATTGCGACATCGTTGATAACAATCTTTGTGAGGCATTCAACGGCACGATTATAGGAGCCAGGTGCAAATCAATAATTAGTATGCTGGAAGACATTAGAGTGATGGTCATGACTAGGCTACATAGGCAAAGAGATGGATGTACAAAGTGGCCTACACAATGTGGGTCTAGAATTGTAAAGAAATTGGAGGAGAGTGTACGGGGTAGTAGGTTTTGCAAGCCGATTTGGAATGGGGACGATGGCTTCGAGATTAAGAATAATGGTGACAATTATGTTGTCCACTTGGAGAGGAAAAAATGCTCTTGCCGAGCATGGCAATTGACCGGAATACCATGTTCACATGCTATATGTGCCATTCAGTTGAAGAATCTCAATGCAGAGGATTATGTTGATGATTGTTATAAGAAAAATCAGTATTTGGCTGCATATCAGTTCATGATGCAGCCATTGAGGAGTAGCAAATTCTGGGAGGAAACAAACTATCAACCCCCAAAACCTCTACCATTGAAGAAGCAAATTAGCAGGCCTAAAAAGAAAAGGAGATTGGAGGAAATTGAGAAAAGTGGTAACAAAATGAGCGGGGCTGGTGGAATAATTCGATGCTCATTTTGCCATGGAGAAGGGCACAATAAGGTTGGTTGTCGAGCTAAGAAACAGCACCACCACCAACAACAATCGAAGACAACATAAGCCAATTATGCGGGAGCATCGCAGGACAACACAAGCAGCCATGCGGTTCCAACTCCGGACCCAACTCGGTCCACAAGTGTACAGCAGAGGAAGAAATATCTTGTAAGCTATTTGTTATTGTCCTTTATTTTTACAGTAAATCCTTGGAGCAATGACTTCATTGCTTTCTCTTTTTTTGCAGGTTAGAAGGAGACCGGCTGAAGACATTCGTGAAACTATTGCGGGGGCACCACAGGGCGACACAAGCAGCCATGCGGTTCCAACTCCGGACCCAACTCAGTCCACAAGTGTATAGCAGAGGAAGAAATATCTTGTAAGCTGTTTGTTATTGTCCTTTATTTTTATCAGAAATCCTTGGAGCAATGACTTCATTGCTTTCTCTTTTTTGGCGGGTTAAAAGGAGACCGACTGAAGACATTCGTGAAACTATTGCGGGGGCACCACGGGGTGACACAAGCAGCCATGCGGTTCCAACTCCGGACCCAACTCGGTCCACAAGTGTACGTAAGAGGAAGAAATATCCGGTAAGCTGTTTGTTATTGTCTTTGCTTTTGACTATAAATCCTTGAGCCATTAACTTCATTGCTTTCTGCCTTTTCGCAGGTTAAAAGGAGACCGGCTAAAAATGTTCCTCAAACTTGTGCATCACAACATACAGATGGTACAATTGCAAAAAGGACAAGACATAGGTTGACAAATATGAATCCCGGCATGACTAACTCAAGAAATTCAGAGGTCTTGATCTCTGAAGGAGGACTAACTCAAGAATCGATCGCACCGATAGAAAGAAGCCAAGAAGAGGCATTGATAAACCAACCAATGGTTACTCGAGCACAAGCGAAAAAGAAAACAATCAATGCCACCTCCAAAACAAAGGGTAAAAAGGGCAGTTGCAAAAGAAGCTCCCGCCCCAAGCTTAGTTCCATGTCGATCAAATGATCTTACAAATGTCAATGCACAGCCTGCTGCCATAGTGCCAACACGGACGGTGAGTTCAACGGGAGACAATACAAATGTACCCGAACATCCAAGCGAGGTGGCTCCTCCAAAAGATAAAACAGTGGAGAAGGAGATGGCAATGCAGCGTGTGAATATAATTCCAATTCGGAAGAGTGCTAGGATCATGCATCAAGTGAAGCCTTTAAAGAGAAAAAAAGGAAGTGATGAAGTTGTTCAACTTGGCCGATGGGAGGATTTGAGATGATGTCTGCTGTTGATGTTTCTTTTAGAAATTTGAAGTTGCTAGAATTGTGTTTGATGCTGCAACTTGATTTGATGTATGTTATGCAGCAATGTGGTTAAGTTGTGATATTGTTGCATTTTGGCTGGGCAGCAATATGTTGCATTTTGGTTTGGAACATGTGTTTAGCAACAATCTGTTGCATTTTTTGCTGGTGTGTTTAGCAAGAACATTATGTAATTGAACTTGGTTGGCTGTTATTGTTGTTGATGATATAAGAATATGCGGTACCATTGAGTAGCAATGATTATGTAATGGTGCAATAGTATTTGTAGTTGGATTGGCTTGTTATATCAAGATAAATAGTATTTTACGGTTGATACAGGTGAAGCAAGAATATAAAAAAAAGTGAACCTAAGTGATCACTTTTTAAAAATTGAGGAACTTAAGTGACCATTTTTCAAAAATTGAGGAACCTAAGTGATCACTTTTCGAAAATTGAGGAACCTAAGTGTCCACTTTTAAAAAGATATGGTACTTAAGTGGCCACTTTGTGAAAGTTTACTAACCTAAGTGGTCGATTTAACTAAATCTATGGCACTCAAACGATCATTCAATGGCTTGTTGGAGCTCATTCCATCTCGAACATCTTTACAAAAAAATTGAGGACGATGCTTCTAATCTTGCTGCACATCATTTTGACATTGCATTTGCACCATTGTATTCATGTTGGCATCCTCAAAACTCACGGAATTGTAACAACAATTCTTGGCACAAGAACAATATCACGTTCATATACGACATCATCATATAATTGTTCCTCAACTACGGTAGACTCAAAAAAACCTTCTCTTTGGTAGGGTTACATATGCCCATAAACCAGAACAAACCCACCAACAACAACACCATAGCAATCATTCGATAAATATCTCTTTGATTTTTCATCTTTGAAAATTCCTTCTTCCAGTGGTTCAGCAAATATTGCAGACCCTTTATCTCTGCTTCCATTGAGTCCCCATCGTCTAACTCATTTGTCAATACATGTCGACCTTCATCTTGTTTTTGAAGTAGCTCCAAGATAACCTCCGTTGCTCGATTTGAGAATTTCGAGTCAACCCACCTACAAGAAAGTCAGTACACAATTTCATTTATGCTTGTTGCATTAGCGGGGTAAAGCACGGTAACATATCCCCTCAAAATCGAGCAAACAAACCCTAAATCCAAAACATGTTAACGCTAAAGATATCGAAAAACTTGATAGATCAGCAAAATAGAGATTAGGGACCTAAAATATCCACAATTGAAGTCCGCACTATAATTGGCGCATCCATGGAATCTTCTCCCAGGATTATCTCTCGTCCAAGCCGTTCTTGTTGGACTTCGCAGCCCACAATAGCAAAAGTGTAGAGCTGCATCCTGGCTTTACTTGTACACTCGAGAGCCACTTGCCGTGCTTCTACTTCCCATCGCGACTTTGACGATTTGATTTTGGGCAATTTGAAGATTTCGATTTTGTTGAGTTCGGCTTGATAGGGTTAGGATTCTGAATTCTTTTTGCGAGAATTTGATTTTCCCCTATTTGTTGAAAGATCTCGGTAGGGTTAGGGTTCAAGTGATTTTGCCCCAATTATTGAAGCAATTGATTTGTCTCATTCAATCTGAAGGATAGGACGTCGTTTCCATTTTATTTGCTGATTCAGCTTTCCGGCGATCCACGTAGGTTGGATTTACATTATTTTAATGCCACGTAGGATTTTCCGGTGACCCAAATCGCCGATGGCACTTAAGTGGTCCATATTTAAAAGTTATGGTATTCAGGTGATCGAAAAAAAAGTTGTGGCACTCAAGTGATCGCCGTACAAAAGTTATGGCACTTGTACTGTACTTACCCCGTTTGAAAAGTGTCAAAAAGAACTTCTCTTCTTTGGAGATAAAGCAATCATCTTTCTAGCCTAGAAATGTTTTTCAACCTAATCATTTGAATGATCTTGGAATGATAGACAATATGTTCAATTATGGCAAAATGCATGAGATGAATAGTTTGAGATATGTAAGAAATGAAATTACAAGCATGAAGTAAGAAAGCCTTACCAACCGGACATACTCTCTTTTTTCGTTTTTAGTTTTAGGTATACCAACCTTCGATTCACATATGCATGGGACAAATGAGGTTTGACTTTAAAAATTCAAAAGGAATAGGGTACGGACCTAAAAAGGCTCCCATTATTCGATTCGATAGATTTATCCATAAGCCCAATCAAACAACAAGTGGGTAACATCATCAATTCAAATAGCGAGCGAGATTAGATGTGGTCAACCCTAGCTTAATCGAATGCTAGAGCTTTGCATACTAATACCCTATTTATGGGGACCTAAAAGGGTGTTTCATGGCCTGAGTTTGGGTGCTTGGGCAAAGTGTAGTGATCCTCAAATATTCAAAGTCATGCACATCATTTGATATCAAAATAGTGGTTCAAAGATTGCATAAAATAAACAATCAAATCCAAACACCAGATCCACATAAAACACGTTAGCACAGATGCTATCCCTTATAACTCCCATCTACATCACCATTTAACATTTGTTAGGGGAAATACCTTTACCTTTACGTGCATCAGCGAAAGATCGGTTCAGAAAAATAATCAACTTTTTAATCGGCTTATGTCCTCTAAAGGTTACAACTAAGTCCCTTATCGCAACCCGTCAGACGAGAAGGTCCGATTCTTGAGGTATTGAGTTTGGGGTAATGAATTACTAAATTCATTTATTAAAAATGGAATGGAACTCGGTATGGGTCCTCCCAAACCCACACCAAATCATGATGGAAAGAAATTCTTAATAAACAAGCATCGATCCCTTTCGCGGTGGGGGAACAGACTCTTTTGTGACATATGCGTAATGTGCATGCTAACTAAGTCACCACCAATTGTTTTGTGGAGGGTATGATTGAAAACCTTATCGAGTAATTGGGAGATATGGTTCAATTCTATGAAAATCAGAGAAATGGGTTCGGGGACTTGGTTACGTCGAGATTATCGTGGACGCCTTTTCCGTACCTAAGTTGAATGAATTTATAACCTAAGATTTTCATGCACATACGTCGGAGGTGAAGTAGTCTCTAACTTCTAAGAGGATTCATGTAAATGGGATCGTCTATCCCGATAATCACACTCAATAAAGGAAAGTGCGCAAATCAAGGAATCAGGAACGTGCGGATAAAACGTATCAAATCATCATGCAATCGGTCAAGTGGCATGTCCAATCAAGCCCTATAGGATTAGAGAACGGTCCAATTAAATTTAGGTGTAGTTTGAAAAAAATTCGGGACAAAGTGTGTAGAGGGTTAAAATGGTCATTTGGAAGGCTCAGGAAACCAAAATCAACAAAAATGGATTGGGCTAGTTGAATGTGGCATTTTTCCATTTTTTTATTTTGAGGAAATTTTTCTGAATTTTTCTGATCTTTTAGGATTTGTTTTTATGAATTTCTCTTTTTTTATTATATTTATGAATTTTTTACTATTTTTCGGACTTGGTTAGGCCGATCCATACAAATCGAACACTTGACCTAGACTCTAATAGTCCCGGGTTAGTATAAACGACGTTGCCTTTGGTTTTTTGTTTTTTTTTTTTTTTTTTCTAATTCTATAATTTTTGTTGATTTTATAATTACTAATCCTATGGTCGGAATTCATCCATGTGGCTAAGCCACTACCCTTGGATCAGACTACCAAATCCTCCGATCCAAATTAAACGAAGATCAATTCTAGACCGTTCGATCTAATTATTAAAACCTACAATCGAGATCGAACGGGGAGACTAAATCTCAGCCGTTTGTTGACACCTGATTTTTAATTAGTTTTATTTTCATAATTAATAGCTAAAAACTCATAAAAAT
The DNA here is from genome assembly GCF_020921035.1 of Rhodamnia argentea. Taxonomy (NCBI): domain Eukaryota; kingdom Viridiplantae; phylum Streptophyta; class Magnoliopsida; order Myrtales; family Myrtaceae; genus Rhodamnia; species Rhodamnia argentea. The sequence continues at coordinate 17,496,705 of NC_063157.1, read as the reverse complement.
TGTAAAATCAACCTTGGAAGCCTTGGCCTAGCTTTAGGAACCAAATTTGAAAAAAAAAAAAATATCTTTCGTAAATTTTAACATGTTTTGCAAATTCATTTTATTATAAAAATACCCAAAAATCAGGAAATACCACTTGTGGTCAGAAAAATATACAAAAATAGTATATGTTTTTCTTTTAATTCCCTCTTCAAGTTGATCACTTCAAATTTCAAAAATTCAATTTGGGTCACTACGTTCCTTTATAAACATGAACTCGAATCGAGCATAAAAATTCTTTTCGAGCCTTTTAAATTTCAATTTTCATTTTTAATAAGCTTTGACATTGGTATCTAGCGGCGTGAAGTGCAATTGGGTCAATTTGCCCTCCAATTTGATCAATTTTGACTCAAAGGGCTTAATTGCACATTTTTCTTGCAATTTAGTCCCTGGTTTCGCCGATCTTCAAATTACGTTTTGTACGGGCACACCCATGAAAATCAAACACCTCTGCCCTATAATTTTCATCATTCCAAACCCAATGGTGGCCTCAATTCAAACTAATTTGATCATTTGACCTATGAAAAGTGCAAAAATCAATTTCGGATCCTAAATGGAATTTGGGGTTTCCATTCTATTTCAAGATAACAATTCCAAGAAATGCCCATTTTCAATGAAAAACATGTTGGGAAGTCCAACCGTGGCGTTAATTACATGAAATATGGTTAATTGTTAACCAATTTTGCGAATTAGGAGCAGTTGGATCGGTCGGGCCGGGCGAACCTGGCCCAGTGACCCGACACTGTTCATCATCGTCCTCCTTAGTTCCCTTTCGCGAACATCTAACCCCAGACTTCAAATTCCTGAAATTGACCCATAAAATGAGCCTAATCGAAACCAAGGAGGGATGGGCATTGTTACCAACTCACATCCGCTCGTGTCGAGTACATTCGCACATCTTGACACGTACAAACATGAACCGGCATGGCTATTATTCCCCTTGCAATCCTTGGTCGGGTAGAGAGCATGTCGGGCAGGCTAGCACAAGCTCGGGCGGGCGCGGTATGAGTGAAAAAAACGAGGATAAGAGGTCAAGAAAATAAAGGAGCGTAGGGGGTTGAGGAAAATAGAGTGAGGAAGAGGTAAGAGAGAGGAGATTGTTCCAAAAAATTTTGGCTCTCGATCCACCATTGTTGCAAGTGGTCGAGACCTTTAAGCACACACTCTGGCCGACTCCGGCATCTCACCACCCATCCCAATATATTCCTCTTGGCCTAACGGACGCATCGGACACCTCCATTAGTGCCGGCATTAATCGTGTCGTAGTGTGACCAAAAAATAAACCCTAATTACTAATTGTAGATAGTGATAAAAAGGGGTCGAACCGCATGAAAAAATAAGGACAAATTTGAGTGTTTTTTTAAAAATTGGTAATTTAATCTAATGCTAGAATTCTATTAATAAAGTGTAAACAATCACGAGAAAACTTTTGACTCTCGAATCCATGATACATTCTTATTTGATTAGCCTCTTTTTTTACACTATCAAACCTAACAAACTACAAGCTTGCTATAGTCACTAAGATAATCCACGACTTAACCTTGTTATAACCTATCTTGTCGATCACTATCGTCTTTCGCTTTCCAAGCTTAGCATACATAGTTCGATCGGATATAGATTATCATCAACGATGATCGTAAATTGCAATTAAAACTATTGCTTGGGCATGGAAAAACTTGATTTAACTATAAAATTCTTGAATAGAATAGATGAAAGTATTCTCTCCCAAACAATCAAGTGCAATAACATAAACTAAATAGAAAGTTCAGAGTTCAAAAAAGAAGTATCGTTTCATCTACACTCAAAGATAACAGAATAAATTTAGCTACTCATGGAGGTGATTGACGGAGAAGAAATAGGAGAAGAAGCCATGGTCGAAGTGGATTTCTGCCCGTTTTCTCCTTTGCTTTCTACCTCTTCTTCTTTCTTTCTCACTTTCGTCTCCTCCACCGTATTGCGATCCCGCCGTTATATTCCGGCCCCGATTGTGTTTTATTTTAGAATATCTTATCAATCAAGAGCTTATGGAAATCCAAACTTGCTAGAGATAAGATTTTACAAAGTTCGTTAAGGATCTTGGATTTTAGGAAATATTAGATTTAACCAAATCTCTACAGTTAGAGAATATTTCAAATTCGGTCGCCCACAAAACTTCCTCCGATAATCAAAATATTAGCCAAATAAACTAATTTAATTCTTAATAATTATTTGAAACCCATAAATTAGATTCCCTTTTTATGCATACATGTGGATCGATCACACTCCCCAACTTATAACTTTACTTGTCCTCCGGTGAAAAGGAAAAATAACACCATACTCAGAAACTCAATCAAGGCAAGGAAAACATCTTCCACCCTTCTTTAGCTAAATGCATTAGTAAAGTCCATCCATATGTCAAATGGAAAGACAAATCAACTATTAATCAAACCATGTCATGCTAAGCTCAAAACAACAAATTCCTCTTGTTCCCCAATAAGTTATCATTGACATTTAGCATCCCCTATTAAGAATTACACAAACCACAAGATTATATAAGCATCATCCCAATATATATTTTATTGTTCTCTTTTTATTATTATTATTTTTTTGCACATAACTGCATAGATTCTCTAGTCCGTGCAATGTTTTGACCCCTTAAGCTTTCTAGATGGTCCATGTAATGAGCTTTAGGTCGGTTATTGTCAAACTACTAAAGGGCTTTAAGGAACTAAGTGAAACACCCCTCGGACTTACTTGCTCGAACCAAAAAAGCTTCAATTCAAAACAGGACCAAAGAGTTTGTAGCAACATTAGTAATTTATTTAGCTAAGCTTACAACCGTTTGACGTGAAACTTCATGCTTGTAACACAAAGCCTCGGTTACTAGGCAGAGGTATCTACCAATCAAGGCTTGCAAAGATTCCCATACATACCAATGTTTACCAATAATGAGGATGCTCATAATGCCAATAAAAACCTATTAGTAGAGAATGTACTAGAGCTTGTATAAAGCTTAACACAACATAATCTAGTTAATAACTAACTTGTATCCAGCCTCAAAGTAAATTAGTGGACTAAACTAATGCATCCAACATAAAAAAAAAAATAAAATAGAAAGACATCAACCTTGCAAGAAAAGAGAATATTGAATGGTGTAATTTGAAATAATTTTTTTTTTTTTGGGAATTCAAGCAAAAACTAAACTATCCGATTATCCACCCTCCCCAACTTAATTGACATTGTCCCCAACGGCGTGAAGAATTAAAGAACAAGAAGGAACAATACAACCTGGGGAAAGTAAGCTCGAATCCCGCATGTGAAAATCCGGAGAGAAGCTAACACCTCAATTTGCATAAGCCTTGTATAGATGAAGCCTAAAACAAAAACAAAACAAAAAAACACGTAATAGAAGTAAAAATGAATTGCTTGTGACTCTCGGCTTGTATCATGTCAAATTAAATTGCTTGATTGTCCAAAATGTTCGATGCTCTACTCAACCGCTAAATGACATGCTTTACTAAACACCAACCTGTAGGGGGACATCCCAATGGGAGTTTTGTAGGCGATCCAGTAAGCCCATAATGCATCATCGAGGCGTAAGGACTAGTCCTTGCAATCCGGCCAAACCGTCTTTTCTAGAATTCGCTTAATCTCCCAGTTAGAAACTTCCACTTGACTACTAGTCTAAGGATGGTAGGGTGTAGCAACTCTATGGTTAACTCCATATTTCCTTAAAAGTGCCTTGAAGCACCCATGGATAAAGTTGTTAGAGATATGCCCTAAAGCGACTATGTAATAGTTACATGTTAGGGATTTCAGTTGTATTTTCAATTTCGTATTTAATTAATGGCAAAAACGTATTTATTCATTTGTCCAATTATTTACTTATACGAATAAATTCCATAAGATCGGTTGTGACTGGACCTATTCTTGAGACGTTAAGAATATGTGTGACAGGTTCACGCTTAAACCGAATCTTTAAAATGTTCTTGATCAATGGATCATTGAATGGATATCAATGATCTTGTTGAGATCGGTGTGTTCTTGACTTCATAATTAAGTATTGGATACTTAAAGGAATGACGAGTCACAAGTCATTGGGTATTGCGATGCCCGAGTTGGAACACAGGTGCTTGTACCGCATAATTTCACTAAACGTGACACGTGTTGAACGATTAGCGACATGGAAGCTCTTAGCGTGGTCAATGTCTAATTGTTCATGCTTTGATCTTGTGTAAATAATCTTTAGACCCGAGGCACAGCGTTGACTTGTGTGTTGGATGGCTATGGTTCACGAGGACGCATATTGACGGTTCGTCGATCCGTCTCCGTACTTGATGGTCACAGTTCATGCACATACGAAGTCACACGTGTGAGCAAAATGGAATCTGTCTCCTTGTCACATGCAAGGTATGATATCCTATGCAATTTAATTATGACAATGCATTGAAATCCTCGGCCGGGGTTATAATCGAGAATGAAATGTTCATGTCTCGTATGAATGCATGTCGATTAGATTTGTGCATATGATCAAATTGGTGACTTGACAAATATTCTATGGTCTTTGTTCGATCGGGATATAGTAAGATAGAGGGATTGAATTATACTGTAGTCAAAGCTGATAGGTTCATTATGTTCTTAAAGCATTCACACCGTCTGGGTAGTCATGATATATTGCTAGATGTCACTCATGACTTGTAGGACCTAGAGACCGATTGGGACAATCAATTCTCTTGGAAATACTAACGTGTTAGTGCATGTCTTACTGCCCGCTCGGTGATGAACCTAGGGATGTCACACACCTTAACCAATACATGACGACGTTGAACGGAAAGACGATATTGCAAATATGTTTGCAATTACGTATACCGAATTAGTCGAACAATTAAATTAAATAAGATTTAATTTGATTCTTATTTTTGGTCATGGATGTACGCGCATGTGATGCACACGCACTCTTATAGTGGACACATATTGATGTATCCGAAATGCACACTTTTAATCGCACTATTATGTTTTTATTAAATTATATGTATATATATAATTGTTATATATATTTATATATAATTTATGTTGCACGCACATATTGATGTGCGTGCAACGTACATGGTCAGCACAACAAGTGCTGACCATGCGTTTTATTTCTTAAAAAAAAAAATTAGTGCAAGCACACGGTCAGCAAAAGTTGCTAACCGTGTGCTGTTTTGCCCACGAACGGATCGTGTGCCTCATTCGCACGATCTGCAACGTGTGCATGACACGATCGTGTACAACAAGTTTTACTCATCGTGTGCTCGTGTGACACGATCGGCAAAACACTCATCGTGCGGCGCCCATTAATGAGAACGAAGAGAAAGTGTGCGCGAGTGTGCGTAAAAGGCATGAGAAAAAAAAAACCAGAATTTTCTCTTTGCATTTTTATTCTTGCATTGAACGAAAGACCAGAAATTTTTTTGAGAGTTGTGAGAATTGATTCCACAATATTGCTAGCACAATTCAAGTGGTGATTCTCGCAAGTTCGTTCTTCCGTTTGACGTTGCGATTGGTGGTGTGTCTGAACTAGAGGCCCGACACTTGTGGGGCTCGGATCGAAGAACATCTAAACCTATTTCGTTTCAAGCACGCTTCAAGAGGTAATCCGTTAAATCCCTTCGTTGCATATGATTTTCGATTGAAACGCACGAACTACGCCTCCGGAGATACGTGTATAGGTTTTTATTTACTTCCGCTGCATTTATGTTTTATTTGCCTATGCATGTTACGTGTATCCCAACAAAAGTGAGAGCCACCATCGCTGATAACAGCTCGTGGAAATCCAAATCTGCTAAAAATATGACTTTGTACAAATTTGATTACCACCGTGTGATCATTAGTCCTTGTGGCAATTACCTCAACTCATTTAGAAACATAATCAACCACTACAAGAATATATTCAAAACCAAAAGAAGTAGGAAATGGTCCCATAAAATCAATACCCCACATATCAAATATCTCAACAATAAGAATAGGATTAAGCGGTAGCATATCTCGACGAGACAAATTGCCCAACTTTTGACATCTAATACATTGTTGGCAAAATAAATGGGCATCGCGAAAAAGAGTAGGAAAAAAAAACCACTTTATGGTATCTTCGAGCCGCGTTTCTTATCCCCCAAAGTGTCCTCCACAAGCATGAGAATGACAAAAGGTGAGGATACTTGCAAATTCGTTTTTAGGAACACACCGACGTAAGACCTAATCTGAACAATATTTGAATAAGTCGGGGTCCTCCGAAAATAAAATAGAAGTTGAGAAAAGAATTGGTCTTTTTCGTGCTTAGACCATCTAACTGGAAGCTAACCTATAGCCAAATAATTCACAATGTGAGCAAACCATGGAGACGAATGGTAAGAAATAATAAATAATTGCGCATCTAGAAACACATCATGAATAGGAGCAGTAGTGAGTTGATCAACAATAATGCGAGACAAGTGATCTGCCACCACATTTGTTGTGCCCTTCTTTTCTTGGATTTCTAAGTCAAATTCCTGCAACAAAAGAATCTACCAAATTAGTCGGGGTTTGGTGTCCTTCTTTGCTAATAAGTGTCTTAGAGCTGCATGATCAGTATAAACCATCACCTTAGATCCCAATAAATAAGAGTGAAATTTATCCAAGGCAAAGACAATAGCTAGCAATTCCTTTTCAATAGCAGTGTAAAAAACTTGAGCTGGAGAAAGAGTTTTACTAGCGTAATAAATAATAGTAGGCTTCCTGTCTAGCCTTTGTCCTAAAATAGCTCCTATAGCATAATCTGATGCATCACACATAATTTCAAAAGGTAAAGACCAATTAGGAGGCTGAACGATTAGTGCTTGAGTTAGTAACAAATGAAGTTTGTGAAAAGCGCTCAAACAAAATTCATCAAAAATAAATGGAGCATCTTTAGCAAGTAAATTACATAATGGTCTAGGGATATTGCTAAAAGATGGAATAAATTGCCTATAAAACCTAACATGCCCAAGAAAAGATCTAACTTGTTTCACTGAATTAGGAGGTGAAAGTTCTTTAATTAATTCAATCTTTGCTCGGTCAACTTCGAGTCCATGTTGCGACACTATATGTCCTAATACAATACCTTGTTGGACCATAAAGTGACTCTTTTTCCAACTAAGGATGAGATTCACTTCCATACAGCGTTGTAACACCCTCTTAAGATTTTGCAAACAAATATAAAAAGAGGATAAAAAAACAGAGAAATCATCCATGAAAACCTCTAGGAACTCACCAACGATGTTTGAGAAAATCGCTATTATACAGAGTTGAAAAGTAGCTGGGGCATTGCATAATCCAAATGGCATTAGACGAAATGTAAAAATACGAAAAGGACAAGTAAAAGTCGTCTTACCTTAATCTTTTGGACACACAGGTACCTGATTATAACCTGAGTAGCCATCAAGGAAACAAAAGTAGCTCTGCCCTGCTAACTTTTCAAGAATTTTGTCAATAAATGGTAAAAGAAAATGGTCCTTTTTAGTGGCGGCATTTAATTTTATGATAATCAATACAAACACGCCAACCTATAGTAATACGAGTAGGAACCATATCACCTTTATCATTAGCAACAATAGTAATATCGCTTTTCTTAGGAACTACTTGTCTAGGACTTACCCATTCACTATTAGAAATCAGATAGATAATCGTTACATCAATCCACGTGACCACTTCATTCTTTACTACTTCTTTCATGCTCGGATTTAGCCTTCGCTGTGCATCGCGAAATGCTTCTATGTTATTGTTGGTATAAATCCAATGCATGCAAATTGATGGGTTGATTCCTTTTAGATCCGCCAATGACCATCCAATAGCTACTTGTGCTCTTGAAGTACCTCAACTACTTGACTTTCCTACTCACTAGTCATATTAGAAGCAATAATAATAGGCAAGGTGCTATCTGGACCAAGAAAGACATATTTCAAAGTAGATGAAAGACGTTTCAATTCCAAAATAGGTGGCACCTCAAGAGAACATGGTTGAGGTACAGATGAAACTTGAGGGAGTAATTCAAATCTAGGCACCCAAGAATTTGACTGAACATTTAAATTACTCACTTCTTTTACCATGTTTTCCTCCTCGGGAATCAATGACCCGCCCGATAAACACGGAGACAAGCAATTCACTACCTCATCATCAATTAAGTCCACACAAAAACAATCCTCCTCACTTTGAGGTCTCAAAGCCACATTGAAAATATTCAGACGGAGCTCTTTATTGCCAAATGAGAGATCCATGGCTCCGGACCTATAATTTATACATGCATTAGTAGTATTTAGAAATGGATGACTTAATATAATTGGAGGTAGTTTTCCTAGTTGCACCAACTCCATGTCAAGAACTAACAAGTTAATAGGAAAATATAATTAATCAATTTTTACTAAAACATCTTCCAATAAACCTATGGGTTCTTTAATCGAACGATCGGCGAGTTGAAGTATAACCCCAATTTTCTTTAACTCACCCAAACTGAATTTTTCATAAACTGAATTAGAAAATATATTCACACTTGCACCTAAATCGAGTAGTGCTCTTTCAATTTCCACATTACCAATGACACAAGATATGATAGGTGTACCTGGATCTTTAAGTTTGGGAGGAAGTTTCATCGAGAGTACGGCACTAACCCGTGTAGGTAAACGAACATTTTGCAGGCTACTAGTATTTAATTTACGTTTGTGAGTGCACAAGTCCTTCAAAACTTAGCATATGCCCGGACCTACTTAATGGCATCAAGGAGAGGAAGGTTGATTTGCACTTGTTTGAAGAGATTTATCATCTCCTCCATCTTTGTTCCCTTTTTATCCCTAAAGATCAAGTTCGGTGACTTCAAAGCTGCTGGGAATGGTGCTTTTGTTACATACATGTTCGGCTCATCTTCCCATCTAGTTATCTTTACTTTCTTCTTCTTGTGGGGTAGATCTTCCTTCAATATTTTAGTTTCGGGATCGGTATCAAGAACAGATTGATCTTCGGGCTTTTGTTCTCCTTTTCCATTGCATAGGATCATGATCGCTTTTGCTTGCTCATGATGCCCCTAGCTACTAAGTTGGTTTTTGGGATTACCAACAACTTGACTCGACAACCTTCCCTCTTCTCCGTGATTGATAGTTAATGCTAATTGGCCCATTTGAGTCTCCAACTTTGCAATGGACTGAGTATGCACATGGAGTAATTGAGATGTAGCCTCTAGTCCTTGCAAAGTTCGCAGTACCTTTCTTCAAAAGATTGTTCATTTTGTGTAGGATGAGGAACTTGTCAAATCCGCACATTGTAAGGAGTGCGATTGGCATATTTATTCACTTGGGGTTTATAAAAGTTACCTTGTTGTGGCTGTCTCCAAGAAAAATTGGGATGCTCTCTCCATCCGGGGTTGTAGGTGTTCAAGTAAGGATCATTAGTAGACTTATGAAACCCTTAGGCTGCTTGAACCTGCTCTTGTGCAAAAATAAATCCTTGTGTTAAACCATTGCTAGAGTATGATGGATCATGTGCAATGTACGCCTCTTGCTGGGAGTTTTGTCCTTGGAAAAGAAATTGATCAAGTCACCTAGTTAAAGCATCAATCTTAGAGTTCACACTCGAGACTTTGGAATTCACTTCCATGAATTGACCCACTTCAAATAATGAGTCTTTTCTTGCAGCACTTGAGTAACCCCGCTTCCGTGATGAAGAAACATGGTGCATGGAATTTTCACTCAGCATTTCAAACAAATGCCATGCCTCTTCTTAATTCTTGTGCAAAAAGGTGCCTCCACAAGATGCATCCACCGGATGTATGGGCCTCTCATGGAGTCCATCATAAAAGCTCTGCACTAGTTGCCACTTGGGAACCGCATGATGTGGGCAAGAGCGCAACAAATCTTTCAATCTCTCCCATGTCTCATGAAACTGTTCACCATCATGCTGACTGAATCTCGTGATTGCTCTTCTAATTTCAATAGTACGCTCGATGGGAAATTATTTTTCAAGAATAAACATTGCCAATCTGCCCATGTAGTGACCAGTGTATCCAAAGAATTAAGCCAATGCTTGGCTTTATCCTTTAATGAAAAGAGGAACAAAATAAGCTTCAATGCCTCATTAGACAAGTTACGCAACTTCACAGTAGAGCAAATCTCCAAAAACTCATCCAAGTGCTTGTAAGGTTCTTCATTGCTGAGACTGTGGAATGAGGGTAGCATCCGAATGACACTCGACTTAATTTCATACTGTGCTGCTACAATTGTTGGGACTCGTACTCGTGAATTAGATGTGTATGTAGGAGGAGCGAAGTGATCACTCGAAGGTATCTACTGTTCGGCCATTAGTGGAGTGTTATTTTCTCCTAACTCAACCTCCTCTACCTTCAAAGTTCATAATTTCTTGGTCCAAATCTGTTAGAGTTGGATGTACCGAACGACGCATGTGCATAACCTAGCTAAAAAAAATTAAAATAGCAAAACTAAACTACTCACATAAAAAAAGAAAAAAAAATGAAGAATCGTGCCTTAAGTGTCCCAGGCAACAATGCCAAAATTTGATCATGCCGTAGTGTGACAAAAAATAAACCCTAATTACTAACTATAGATAGTGATAAAAAGGGGTCGAACCATAGGGAAAAATAAGGACGAATTTGAGTTTTTCTTTTAACTTGGTAATTTAATCTAATGCTAGAATTCTATTAATAAAGTGTAAACAATCACGAGAAAATTCTTGCCTTTGAGTCTTGAATCCACAATACATTCTTATTTGATTAGCCTCTTTGTTTAAACTATCAAACCTAACAAGCTACGTGTTTGCTGTAGTCACGAAGATAATCCACGACCTAACCTTGTTATAACCTATCTTGTTGATCACTATCGTCTTTCGCTTTCCAAGCTTAGCACACATACTTTGATCGGACATAGATTATCATCAGCGATGATCATAAATTGCAATTAAAATTATTGCTTGGGTATGGAATTAGAATCACAGAAACCAAGATCATAAACTTGATTTAACTATAAAATTCTTGAATAAAATAAATGAAAGTTTGCTCTCCCAAACAATCAAGTGCAATAACATAAACTAAATAGAAAGTTTATAATTCAAACAAGAAGTATCATTTCATCTACACTCAAAGATGACAAAATAAATTTAGCTACTCATGGAGGTGATTGACGGAGAAGAAATCGGAGAAGAAGCCATGGTCGAAGTGAATTTCTGCTCATTTCCTCCTTTGCTTTTTGCCTCTTCTTCTTTCTTTATCATGTTCGTCTCCTCCACTGCATCTGCATCCTCCCCTTATAGTCCGGCCCTTATTGTGTTTTATTTCGGAGTATCTTATAAATCAAGAGCTTATGGAAATCCAAACCTATTAAAGATAAGATTTTACAAAGTTCGTTAAGGATCTTGGACTTTAGGAAATATCAGATTTAACCAAATCTTTGCGGTTAGAGAATATTTCAAATTCGATCTCCCATAAAACTTCCTCCGATAATCAAAATATCATCCAAATAAACTAATTTAATTATTAATAATTATATGAAACCCATAAATTAGATACCATTTTTATGCATAAATGTGGACCGATCAAACACCTCTGTGAACAACCAAAACAGGTGAGCTTCGTCTAAACCCATACTCGGCATCAATGGTGTCCACCGAATACACATGGCGTCATTGACGTTATTTTTTATCGTACCTTACTAGAACTGTATGCTAAGCTCGATTTCGTTTTGTTTTTGCATTGTCTAGCGCAATAAACCCGAGTCGACCTCCGACTAACCCTCCCCCCGAAGAGATCGGATCTGCAACTTGACCCCTCAATCGCCATAGATACTTCCGGGACAATCTAGCCCGTGGTTAAGCTTCCTCATACTCTCAAGATCATAGTTGATGTTTTAGACAGCATGTTTAGTTGTAAAATGGTCTAGGTGGATTCTCACTAGACATGGTTACGGTGCCGGCAAAGTAGGCAAGTTCGAGGTGTTCTTTTGACTTAAAATGGATATATATTGATGTATGTTGAATGAGGAGTGCAGTGGTGTTGAAATTGCACGTAGAAACCGATGTTTTTACGTTGGTTTAGTGCCTTTAGCGAGGCACCGGTTGTCTTCTTAGGTGACCATGCCGATCGGTCAATAAATGTTGACCGGTCGAGGCCGATGAGGCGCCATGTAGAGTGCCACGTCAGCATGGCCACCCCCTCTCATAAAAACTAAAAAATAAAAGCCGGATCGGATGGCCATGGATTAGCCATGTGCCGTGATCTAGTGATTTTCAAAATTAATAAAGAATTTTGGGAATATAAAATGAATTGTTAGAAATAAAAAGGGTGCAATCGGACGGCTATAGTCGTGACAAGTAGCATATTAGAAGCCGTTCGATGGGGTTTTTATTTTATTTTTTAATTTAATCAAAGATCGGACGGACTAGGAAAGGTCATGTGGCTCATCTTGGAGTGCCAACGGGGTCATTTTCGACTCATTAGAAAAATCATAAAAAATAGAAAAATTTTCAAAAACCTAAAAACTACGTCGTTTTAGGCCAACCTGAGACTTTCATAGTCCGGGCTGAGCGCTCGAGAGGCGTGGCCCGGGTTGACTTGATTCGTAAATTTTTTTTTTAATAATTAAAATTTTGAAAAATAATTTTAAAAATCAGAAAATAGAAAATTCATTAAAAATATAGAAATTTCATAAAAATTTAGAAAAATTCCAAAAAAACTCAAAAATTAGGAAATGGCTATAATCAACTAACCAAGACCTATTTTGGGTGTTTTGACCCCCGACCTTTCAAAAAATGACAATTTTGCCCCTACGGCAACTCGTCTAAAAAAAATTCAAAAAAATCCTAAAAAATTTCCAAAAATAGAAAACGGCCACTATCAACTGGCTATGGACAATTTTGGATGATTTGACTCTCAAGCCCTCAAAAAATGATAATTTTGCCCCTTTGGTGAGCCGTCACCAAATCTTCCCAAACTACTCTTGGCTCCAATTCACATCTTCTCTAAGCCTTTAGGGCTATACTAAGAGGCCCTTGATTGATGTTGATGTGTCTCATTTTCGCATTTGATTGGATTTTATTAGTTGTGATTGATAGCTTTAGTTTTCGAATATGCATGGAAAAACCAAATCTGACCTATCCCATCCAAAATTTACGCCTGCATTGAATCTTAGTTAGGAAAATCTCTCACTTTAGGTAGCGAAAGGGCATTGGTAATGACACCGACGTAACCAAGTCCCCGAACCTAAAATCTCCGGTTTAGTAGAACTGAACGATCTCTCCCAATTGTTTAGTGAGGCATCCGGTCCACCTTCCAAGAAGGATTGGTGGCAACTCCAATTGCATGCACATATCGGCACATGCCACCATGACTACACCAAGGTCAAATTCAATCGACTCTTATCGTTGAAGAACCCAAAAAGAAATTTACTCCCATCGCGATTTGGTATGGGCCTGGAAGGGCCACTCCGAGAAAGCTCGAAGCTTCCTCATCCTGAGGTCGAAGGCTCGATCGGTAATCCATTAGTCCTAAAAGAGTGTTCCCCACAATGGAATCTCGAGAAAAGGGTCACGATACCGTTCGATCTACATACTAAATCCTACGGCCATGTTTGCATGGCAAGATTAGTTCTCAACCATCCAATAAAAAAAAATTTCTTTTATTTTGAAAATTTGTTTTATAAATCGAAAAAATGATTTTATTTTCCGAAAAAGCTAGATCGCGCTACGTGATCAACTCATGGCCGTCCGATTTGGGTTTTGTTTTTCATTTTTAGAAAACATTTTTAGAATATACGTTGAGCTGATGTGGCTACCACATGTCAAATTACGTGGAGCCACGTTAGCCCCACCTCGGCATTAACCGAGTCAATGAAGGTTAACTGGTTAGCGTCGCAAGGTTGAAGACGACTAACGGATGGTCGAGGTTTCTCCGGCACCGATCGACAAGGAAACCTTGGCCAATCAACCTGAAACCTATGCCAATCAACTCTTCTATTTCCCCAAATTGACATACCCAAGAATTAGGCCTATTCGACTACTAGAACACAAGCAACCAAGCTTATACAAAGAGCACCCATGGTGGTTCAAGCATGCAATCCAGAGTGAACCCAAGCAATTAATTCACACAGAAGCATCAAAATGGACTCGGAAGACTTCTCCGAGGTTCCGATCGAGCTCTAGATTGCCAAATTTGGGCGGCCAAGTTGCGATGAATCCACGACCGGTAGGAGGTCCGACTCGGGTTATTTATGCAAGATCAATGCAAAAACCAAAAAGAACCATGCTTAGTAAATTCGAAGAGTAAAATGCCTCAAAAAATTACAAGAATAATGGCCGGAGTCGAGATTCACCATGGATGCACTATGAGAAGGAGGAAGTTCGAGCTCACCTTTTTTGAGGTTGATAGGCAATGTGAGCTAGTGCGATCACTTCCTTGGAGCTTTGTGAAGCTTCCCGAAGTGATTTGGAAGCTTGATTGCGCCTAAACAGGGGTGGCTAAAGTACCATAATTAAACCTTAAAGCTTTGACTATGACGTCTCCGATAGCTTTCGAGAGCTTCTCTCTCTTCCGCTCACTCTCTCTAGTCTATTAGTGCTCATGAACCAGTGTGACATTTTGAATTTCCTACTATTTCGAGACTATTGAATAAAGAATATCTATCGATGTAATTCATTTTTATTTTGCTTGGATCCGATCAATCCTGTATACCGACCAAAAAGTCAAAAGTGAAATTTGGACTAGAGGTGTGAAATGACCATTTTGCCCCTGGGAGGTTAACCTTGTCTTAAGATTATTCAAGGACATAATAGTCATTTCCCTTGATCCTCTTTGTAGCAGAAAATCAAGGGGCAAATGGGTCAATTTGGAGAAAGATATTAATGGATTAAATGCTAAGTGTCATTAGTTGATTAAGGAACAAAGTGCATTATTGGTGGCCTTTTCCCTCACCTAATCTTCTTCCCGACCTTGACCAAAAAATGCAAGAAGGGTCTCTTTCACTATTCATCGGCTGAAGACTCCCTCTCCCTCTCTCTTGCCATTTCTCTCTCTCTCAAAGCACTATCTCGCTCGGCTCGCTCACCCGTCCAGTTCCGAACCCCTCCATTGTTTTGGCAATAACTTTGTCATCCGATGTCGGATGGAGACAATCCACCCATCAATAGAAAGCTTATTCTCTTGTCATTCTAATAATATATTGTGAGCTCAATTTGCCTTAGTCATTTGTTCCGTAGAGCATTTTGAGCGAGCAAAGATCGCCGAGCGACTACGCCCAACTAGTTTCTCGCCGCTGTTTCATCTTGCTCAAGCGCCGCCTCCAGCCACCTCTAAGCCAGTCTCCAACCAACTACATCACCTTCAACCTCTCCTCTATAAGTTCCAAGTAGTGGTTCGTCCATTGGAGGTCCCATGTGCTCGAACTAGCCCCAAACCCGAAAGTGGACAAATTCTGACCAAGCTGAGGTAAAGCTTCTGTTCTTTCTTTTATAGACTCCGATTGGTTTCAAATTTTATGTGGGATCTTCTAGACATCTTATACTAGGGTTGACTGAGTTAGGGTTGCAAGTTTATTTGAAATTTGAGGAGTTTTCATGGCTGATTTGATGTGATTTTTGGAAGGCAGATTCTGACCGCCCGCTCGCTTAAGGGAATCGAACTGATTGGAGGTCTTCGAGGAGTTATTTTGACTTCAAATTTTCAGTGAGTATCCTAGACATGTGGATTGAAGTTTTGGCAAGCTACTTTTGTGATAAATTGGAGCTTAGGATTAATCTATGGATCGATTAATACGAGGTAAGGCAGAATCAAATCTGCCCTGTGTTCGAACCGAGTTGATCGAACCAATTAAGGGTTGTGAATGGTGTCGCCTTGTTTGAATTTCATCGTTAAGGCACCTTAGGATGTTAATTGATGCGTTGACGAAGTATTGGCACAATGAATTTGAGAAATGAATGAGTTTCGATGCAATTTTCATAGGTATATGCGAATTGCCCTTTTGGCCATGAGTGAGTTGAGTTGGGAGACTCATTTGGATTGAAAATTTCTAGCTTGACCTAAGGGTAAGTGTTCCTTAAACCCTTACTTGAACCTTGGATGCGACCGGACAAATTGGGTTACTAAATTGATTGATTTGGTGGATTATATTATTGAAATTGGTTGTAGAGCCCTTATATTATTGAAATTGGCTATAGAGCCCTTATGAGAACAAAATTGACCGTAGTGCCCTCATATTATTGAAATTGGCTGTATAGCCCTTACATAGTTTGAAATTGGCTATTGAACCCTTTGAGAAACACATTGCGCCTAGGAGCCCTTGGTGATGAAAGAATGTTATACCACTTTGATAATTTTTGAAGTTATTAACTCATTCTCTGCTAGTGCACTAAATTGGGTCTCATGGTGTATATGTGATGTATTTGGTAGTTATTCTTACTCATGCCAATTTCATGGAAGTGTTTAAGGTTTCTTTGCCATGAGCTAGTTGTCTTGGTACATTTTCTATTTGTGATTTCATTGCATAGTTTCATGGGACTGGTGATCTAGTTTAGGTTTAGGGTTCACTTGCTGAGATGTAAATTTCACCCCGTCGTGGGACCCTTTTTTTAGACCCCAGGCTGTGAAATATATTAGTAATACTCTTAGGCAATCCGAAGGAGATGACCGTTGAATTTGACAAGTACCCAGCGTGAAAGGGTATAGTGTATATTAGGAAGCGAACTACGGTTTGGGTTGACGAGGCTAAGGAAAATTTGCAACCGCACTATTTTGAAACCTAGTTTCGTCGTGTCGGGAATAGTAGTATTATGGGGCCGTTACGTTCTTCGAAGTCCCTCTAGGAGTCGTTCTAGATCGATGTCGTCCCACCTGTCTTGAGATCGAGGTTGAGGCCGAGGCTTCGGTGGTAGGTTCCCGAAATGTCCTTGAGAAGATCCCGACAGCTGAAGACGATCATGAAGTGATCGAGATATCAGATTCGAAGGACGACATGGAGGATGATACTGAAGAGGGACGGTTGGAGACTTTCTCCGAATATGTTTCGGACGAAGACGAAGCGGAAGACGGCGGCGAGATGGACAGTTCTACCGAGTAGTTTAGGTTATCCGGGTTAGGATCAAGAGGAGTACTCTTTTGTGATAGACTTTTGATAGAGCGTTGTTGCAGTCTTTTGATGTTGATCCTACATCTTCCGACCCATCCTTAGGCGTACTCAGACTATGACCCTTTTTAACTTTTGCGTGTAGACCTGATGTGAATATTGTATATACTCCTACTTGACTAGTTGCTATCCATGTTCATCCATGTATTTATTGTTAAGGTTGTTGTTTATTTTCTCTTTTGCTTGCATGTTTCATTCATTATCTGCCGTGTGAGTCGTATCCTGGGTTCGAGGTAGATTAGGTGGATGTGTCGCTCCCTCAAAGGACCGTGGGGCGTGATATCACACATTTTGATTGGAATCAGAGCCAAGTTAGCTCGATCCAAGTTGATTGAGGATTAGAGTGATAAGGAGTGAGAGAATTTGGATGATAGGGTAGTAAGACCATAGAGGGAACTCGATAGAGTTGAGCACGAAATGCATGGCATATTAATTGGTGTATGTGATTAGCATCTCGAATTGACATGATTGTGGTGAAATGGTGGTGATGACCTAGTATCGCACTAGCACATGAATTGATTATATGTGCTGATTTGATGAGTGAATAATTGTTTTTGATTATTCTAAGTTATAGATGCAACTGGACTTGAGGTACGATTGTACATCCTTGATTAATGTGTTCCGGTGTGTGATTGAATGGTTGGATGATATGATGGTGATTGCTAGTTAAGCAGTGTAGGATCACTGGACTTGAGTAGATGACGTAGGTCTCTAATTCGGTGACGAAATTCTAGTGAAGCAAGTGCGGTAAGTGTGAACCTAGATGAATCGCAGACTTGGGAGACCTAGGAGAGGAGCTTCTAGCTCGAGGCCGCCTATGACGAAGGATCCTACAATGGATAGAGTCATAAGAGCCTTGGAACGGATTGGTGATTTATTGGACGGGTAGGCTCGGGATAGAGATGTTGCTCTTGCCCAAGGCGTGGGAGTTGCCATGGCTGCTGTCAACGGGATGAATAATAACATTGAAGGTGACGAGACGAATAATAACAATGGTCAGAGCGTTGGATTTGGTAATGCCCAGGTCAATGAGAATAACGACCAAGGCATTGAGATAGGCAATGCTCAGAATGAAGGGAATGTGGCTAGACAAATGGGTCAGTTGGTTAAGCGGTTTATGAAACTGAAGCTTACCCAATTTGATAGCGCTGGAGATCCAGAGCTAGCGTCAAGATGGATAAAAAGTTAGAGAAAGCTTTTGAAGTGTTAAAATGCACGGATGAGGAAAGGGTATTGTTAGTCGCGTATCAATTGGAAGGCACAATCAATGATTGGTGGAATGCTACGAAAGATAACGTGTTTCCTAAAGGTATTGCCTTGACTTGGGTTGCCTTCACCGCTGCGTTTAATGATAAGTACTTCTCGGAAATGGTATGAGAAAGGAAACAAGTGGAATTCTAGCGATTACGCCATAATCATCCGACGGTAGATCGGTATGAAGCTGAGTTCACTAAACTGTCAAAGTACGTGCCTAGGTTAGTTGAGAACCCATTAAAGAAGGCGCAAAGATTCAGAGATGGATTGAGATTGGAACTTTGCGGTCAAATAGTGGCCATGAATTTGAGGACTTATAAGGAAATTTACGAGTGAGGCCAAATGATAGAGAGGGACATGAAAGAAAGAGCTGTCAGCCTCGGATCACGATTCACTCCTTCGAGAGATAATAGGCAATTTGGTAAGAGACCGATGGCGGACAATAGACGCTTTGTACCTCCTGTTCGAAAGAATATTGGGAAGCCACCGTATCAATCGAACTGGAGTTGTCGTCTTTGTGGTAGAAGGCATGGAAGTGGACCTTGTCCCAATAGGACGTGTGCATGTTTTAAGTGTGGCCGGTTGGGTCACCACATAAGAAATTGTCCAAGTTAAGCTCCGGGGAACCCAACTCAAGGACAAAGACCATAGGCGGGATAGCCGACTATAATTCAGCAGAACGATCGGAATTGACCGCCAACTCAAGGACGAGTTTATGCTTTGCGGCACGTAAAGAGGCGGAGGAAGCGCCTAGCATGGTCACAGGTATGGTCTATTTATGTGATCAAGCTGCATATGCTTTATTTGATCCCGAAGCTTCACATTCCTTTATATCTGCTTAGTTTGCTGATTTGGTGGGTTTAGAATTGAAACCGTTGAATGTGATATTGCATGTTACCACACCATTAAAGGATGATGTGCTAGTCTCGATGGGTTGTGCGAACTATAAGATAGTTATTGAAAGTAGCGAAGAAAGGATAGATTTGGTCGTGCTGCCTATGTATGATTTTGATGTGATTATTGGGATGGATTGGTGAGTAAACAAAAGGCTCTAGTTGATTATAGTAACCGAGTGATTTGGTTTAACCCTAGTGGTCGTACTAGTTATGAATTGGTAGGGAGTCGTGGTGGAACCTCGATTCCTTTAATATTGTCACTTGAAGTGGAGAAGTTAATTGCAAAAGGATGCCAAGTGTATTTGGCTGCGGTTGTAGACACAACTATTGGGGAACTCAAGTTGGAGGATATTGCGGTAGTACAAGAATTTCTCGATTTTTTCCTCGGGAATTACTAGGATTACCTTCGGAAAGGGAAAGTGAATTTGTGATTGAGTTATAGCCCCTAGAACGGAGCCGATTTCTAAGGCACCTTATAGGATGTCATTGTCGAAATTGAAAGAACTGAAAGTTCAAATGCAAGAGTTGCTAGATAAGGGATTCATTCGACCGAGCACGTCGCCGTGGGGAACGCCAGTGTTATTCGTAAGGAAAAAGGATGATCCCTGCATTTATGTATTGATTATAGGCAACTAAATCATGTGACTATTAAAAATAAATATCCGTTACCAAGGATTGACGATCTATTCAATCAATTTCAAGGAGCCTCGGTATTTTCTAAGGTAGATTTGAGAACCGGTTATCGCCGGTTGAGGATTAAGAAAGAAGACATACCGAAGACGGCTTCCAGAACGAGGTATAGACACTATGAGTTTACAATTATGCCTTTCGGGTTAACTAATGCCTCGGCTGCATTTATGGATTTAATGCATCGAGTGTTTAAGGAATTCCTGGATCGGTTTGTCATTGTCTTCATCGATGACATCTTGATCTACTCGAAGAGTAATGAGGAACATGAAGGACATCTAAGGATTATCGTGCAGACTTTGAGGGAGCGTTCGTTCTATGCTAAGTTTAGTAAATGTTTATTTTGGCTGAATAAAGTGACCTTCCTTGGTCATGTGATATCTAGAGAAGGAATTTCCCTGGACCCTACAAAGATCGAGGCGGTAATAAATTGGCCTTGACCCACAACAATTACCGAAGTTCAAAGTTTTCTAGGATTGGCGGGTTACTATAAGCGATTTGTGGAAAAGTTTTCATCCAGAGCTACTCCGTTGACGAGGTTAACTAAGAAAGATGTGAGGTTCGAGTGAACGGATAAGTGTGAAAGTAGTTTCTAGGAACTTAAGCATCGTTTAACGATCACACCAGTGTTAAGATCCCTTCTGGACCTGGAGGTTATGAGATATATAGTGATGCTTCGCAAAAGGGATTAGAGTATGTATTGATGTAACATGGAAACGTTGTCGCTTATGCCTCGCAATAGTTGAGACTTCATGAGAAGAATTATCCTACGCACGATTTGGAATTAGTTGTGATTGTTTTCACTCTGAAGATCTAGAGGCATTACTTATGTGGCGAACGATTCCAGATTTACACATATCATCATAGTTTAAAGTACTTGTTTTCGCAAAAGGAGTTAAACGTGAGGCAACACCGATGGATGGAATTACTCAAGGATTACAATTGCGACATTCTATACCACCCGGGGAAAACGAATAGAGTGGCGGATGCACTTAGTCGAAAGTCAAGCATAGCGTACTTGTTGGTTAAGGGATGGTCTTTGCTCGAAGGACTAATGGATTCTAAATTTCAATTAGAAGTTTGTGAGCTTTCGAGTTTGATAGCAACCTTAAGGATTGAACCCGAAATTCTAGAACTAATCAAAGCTTTACAGTCTACGGATCTTGAAATTCAGAAAGTCCTTAAGATGGATGTCGCGAAAAGAAAATCTAAGTTTCAAGTGTCGAGAGATGGGGTTTTAAAATTTCACGGACATTTATGTGTACCTGTTGACGAGGAACTTAAGGAAAGAATTTTATCTGAATCTCATAGGAGCAATTATAGTATTTACCCCGGTAGCACAAAAATGTATCAAAATTTACGTCGGCATTACTGGTGGAATGGAATGAAGGTGGATGTAGCAAAGTATGTTGCAAAGTGTTTAACATGCCAACAAGTAAAGGCGCAGTATTGCAAGCCCGATGGATTACTCCAACCTTGGAAATTCCGGAATGGAAATGGGAGCATGTAACAATGGATTTTGTAATGGGATTGCTGAGGAGTCAGATGGGACATGACCCGACTTGGGTAGTCGTAGACAGGCTGATTAAATCCACACATTTCATTCCCGTGCATAAGGATTTTGCAATGGATAAATATGCCGAATTATACATGGGTTAGATTGTATGATTGCATGGAGTTCAAGTCACGATAACATCGAATAGGGATCCTAAGTTTATGGCAAATTTCTGGAAGAATCTTCAAGATGCTATGGGAATAAAGTTGCGGTTTAGTTAGCATACCATCCACGGACCGATGGACAATCCGAAAGGACAATACAAACACTTGAGGATATGTTGCGAGCATGTATTATTGATTTTAAAGGTAGATGGGGGGACAAATTGCATTTAGTGGAATTCGCCTATAATAACAGCTACCAACAAAGTATTCGAATGGCACCATTTGAGGCACTTTATTATAGAGCATGCGGGACACCAACATGCTGGGATGAAGTTAGCGAAAGGAGTTTAACATGCCCATAATTGGTGGAGCGACTAGTTGAGGCTATTAAGGTTATCCGAGAAAGACTTAAAACGGCCCGTAGTCGTTAGAAAAGCTATGCTGATAAAAGACGCAAGCCTTTAGAGTTCCAAGTGGGTGATTACGTCTTTCTCAAGGTGTCACCTATGCGAGGGCTATCTCGGTTCGGTAAGAAAGGAAAATTAAGCCCAAGATACGTAGGTCCATTCGAGATATTGGAGAGAATAGGGACATTAGCATATTGCCATGCTTTGCCGTTAAGTTTGTCGCAGATTCACAATGTATTTCATGTGTCGATGTTGAGAAAGTACGAGCCTGACCCTACTCATGTTTTGGATTATGAGACTATCGAGGTAGACGACAGAGTGTCGTATGTGGAAAAGCCCGTCAGAATCGAGGATTGAAAGGAGAAAGTTTTGAGGAATAAAACAATTACGTAGGTCAAAGTAGTTTGGAAGCATCATGGAACCGAATGCGCCACATGGGAAAGTGAAGAAGCGATGAGGCGTCAAAACCTCCATTTATTTGAATAATTGTAAGTTGTAGCAAATTTCGAGAACGAAATTTCCGTAATAGGAGAAGAGTTGTGACATTCTGAATTTCCTACTATTTCGAGACTATTAAATGAAGAATATCTATCAATGTAATTTAGTTTTATTTCACTTGGATCTAATCAATCTTGAGTACATTGACCAAAAAGTGAAAAGAGAAATTTGGACTGGATATGTGAAATGACCATTTTGCCCTTGGGAGGTTAACCTTGTCTTAAGATTATCCAAGGACATATTAGCCATTTCCCTTAATCCTCTTTGTAGCAGAAAATCAGGGGGCAAATGGGCCAATTTGGAGCAAGATATTAATGGATTAAATCCCAAGTGTCATTAGTTGATTATGGGACAAAGTGCATTATTGATGGCCTTTTCTCTCTCTTAATCTTCTTCTTGACATTGGCCAAAAAGTATAAGAAGACTCTCTCTCACTATTAATGGGCAGAAAACTCTCTCTCCCTCTCTCTTACCATTTCTCTCTCTCTCAAAGCACTATTGTTGACTCCTAATTTTTGATCAAGTTTTTTTCAGTTCATCTCACAAAAATTCACAAAAATTCATAAAAAAATCAAAAAAATTGAAAAATCAAGTTTGGTAGCCTTGGCCAAGCACAAAGAACCAGTTTTGAACAAAAAATAAATTTTCACATTTTTCACATTTTTTAATATTTTCGAAAAATAGAAAAATACAAGAAAATTCATGAAAAATACTTCCCCAAGTCACAAAAATATAAAAAATGTTCCATATTTTTATTTTAATTCCCTCTTCATATTGACCTCAAGAAAAATTAAAAATTGAATTCAATTTTAGGTTTTTCTTCACAACACCGAGGGTTAAATTCGCCTAAAAAATACAATTTGAGTCTTTTTTATTTGCAATTTTTGCACATCTTGAGTCAAGACATTCAATTTCAGTCATTTGCAACTTCAATTTGACCAATTACACCCTCAATTGCACGAATTGCACGAATTGGGTAAAAATCCCCAAAATTTTTGCAATTTAGTCCCTAGAATTCACAATTTTTGAAATTACTTTTAATCTAGGGACTTTCATGACAAAATTAGACTGTTCCTTAGGGTTTTCACATGCTCCGAATCGATTGGCAGGGGTAATTGGATCCAATTTGGTCATTTGGGCGTCCAATTGAACTTTTCCCAAATTTGCAATTTTAGAAAATTTTGGAGTTTTGTAGGAATTGAAGTGAACTTTTGGGAAAAACCACATTTCTAGATAGAATTCGAGCTCCTAAGTTCAATTTTGAGATTTAATTATAAAAATTCCCCACAAATTTTGATTAATTTTGAAAATTCTAAGTCTGAATCGATTCGGACCGGTTTGACCGCTGATCGAACCGGTCCAAACAGTGTCGTCTTCTTCCCCGAGCCGGTGCCATTCTGCAGATTGAACAATGAATTTTGGCGATCAAATTGAAGGTCAATTCAAGCTTAATTAGACCAATTACCTTGGGCGTTTTGTTTCTCGAGTCAAGACATGTCGATTGCCACCAATATCACGGCCAATGGTCGCCGAAGCACGACGGACGGAGCGGTCAAAGTCTTGGTGCGGTAAAAGTCAACATTCTCAAACCAGAGTTCAATTCGCGCTCGTTTTGGTTCGACGGAGAGCCAAACGGACTTGGACGGAATCATAATCGATTCCATCACCGTACGGCGACCTAATGGCACGTGTGGCCACGTGAGAGAGGCTTGGCGAAGGTTCCCCGATGCGCCAAAATTTGAAAACTTAGTATAAAAGGGCTCGGGAAGATTTGCGAAAGAGGGAGGTTCATTTTTTGCTCGCAATAGACTCGAGAGCTAGAGCTAGAGAGAGAGAGAGAGAGAGAGAGAGAAAAAACGAGAGAGAGCTCATCTTCTCGCCCGAGTGATCGAGGATTCGAGCTCGCATCGTGAGCACTTCGCCAGCTCAATCCAGGCCAAATCGAAGTCGCGGATTAGGTCCAGGAGCTTCACACCAACGCCGGGAAGCGATCGCACCAGCTCAATTGGTCCGCGATCTCCGAATCGATGAGTTGACCTCTCAAGCTTCATTCTATGCGATCATGGCATCATACTATTACGAGCATGATTCTCTCAATTAGTGTGTGCGTTTTGCTTCCCATACCTCCCCGACCATGATCGCATCTCGTTTTTGCATCGATTTCGTGCGATAAACCCGAGTCGAACCTCCTACCTGACTCGGTTTGGCCGAACAACGGCCGAGCAATTCTAGCCATTGCGAGCTCAATCGAAGCTCAAGGTAAGTGTTCTGAACCTTTGATTATGCTTACTCGTGAATGAATTGATCTATTGTACTTTGGATTGTGAGATTGAGTTCTGCGACCTTGAGACTGTGCGTAGTTCATAGCTCGTGATTTATGTGATGAAATTGCTCGATTTTTGGATATGTTGATTTGGAGTGTTAGGCAAGTCGATTCGCATTGGTCTCATGTCATTCCGGCTAGATCTCACCGTTAGATCTCGCGAGAACAATCTCGGCCGTCCGTTCGCTCGCTGGCGAGAGGTTGAAGACGACGCTGAGGTGGCGGGTTAACAAGTCAACGATCCGAGGTGTCGCATCCTTGTTGGTCCAGCTCGTGTCCGAGTCAACTTAGGCTTTGGTGCGAATAAGGCGACTCAGATCCGATCCAACGGCTGAGATAAATAGGATAGTTTGATTCCGGGCCGTTGGATCTAATTTTTGGTATTTTCTATTATTTCGTTTATTAGATAGAAAATAAAAATGCAAAGCGACGCCGTTTAGGTTAATAGAGGAGCGACATCGTTCGGGGTAAGGGCAAATGCATCATCGTTTAGGCTTTAGAAGGAACGAACGGTCCGGATCGAGTCTTAGGTTTAGAAGGAACGAACGGTCCTTGTTTAGGCATTAGTCGATGTGGCGTCGTTTTAGTTCGAGCGAGTCGACGGGCGAGATTGATTCCAAAATCGATCTCAGTAGTCCATTCATTTTCTATATTTCCGAATATTAGGAAATTAGTTTAGAAAATAAATAAAAAATAGAAAAAAATAGAAACGTCGCCGTTTTGGTCTAGAGTGGATCGGAGTCGGGTCTGGATTGGGTTGACCGGGTTGACCCGGTCCGAAATATTAATAAAAAATTAATTAAAAATCATAAAATTTTTCTAAAAAATCCAAAAAATTACCAAAATTCATAAAAAAATTCATAAAAATTCCCAGATTTTCCCAAAAAATTTCTAAAAAATGTTTAGGTCGATTCGAGACTCTTATAGTCTAGATCGAGAAATTTTGAATTTTTGAGGGTCGGTTTATACCGATCCGAAAAATTATTGATTTTCAAAAAATAAATAAAAAAATCCAAAAAAAAAAGAAAAATTCTAAAAAAAAATTCTAAAAAATACAAAAAATGGGAAATGGCCACATTCAACTGGTCCGACCCTATTTTGTGATTTTTGGGTCCCGAAACTCTCAAAATGACCATTTTACCCTTCCGGGCCTTTCGTCCCAAAAAGTTTTCCGAACCATCCCCGAATTCGAGTATGTCTTTCTCTGGGCCAATAGGGTCATATTAGATGTGCTATGCTCGTTTTTGATTAATTGACTAATTTGATTGCGATTATCTTGATTGCGCATTTAAATTATTGATTGTGCCTGATAGGTTAGCAAATTCCCGTCCGCATGATACCTTAGATTATTAGGGCCTACCTCGCCCTAAATTTCATCCGCATGAATTCTTAGGTTAGGAAAATCACTCAACTTTGGTAATCGAAAGGGCGTCGATTCGAATCTCGGCGTAACCAAGTCCTCAGACCCAAATTTCTGGTTCTCGTAGAATCGAACAGTTTCTCCCAACCGCTCGATAGGGTTCTCGATCATACCCTCCAAATATTGATCGGTGATGACTCCATACGCATGTACACTATGCACATGTCACTCGACCACACAAAGGTCGATATCCGATATTAAAAATTTTTTCACATCGCGATTCGAGTAACGGGTCACGAGAGGGACCCGCGCGCCAAGATCCACTTCCCAAAGTGGGTCGGAAGCACGGCTCATTAACCCCGCCCGCCGGAAAGTCTTAGAGGGTCGCGATAGACTATCTCGCTCAGTCCGCTCACCTGCACAGTTCCGAATCCCTCTACTATTTCGGCCATAGCTATGTCATCCGACGTTGGATGGAGACAATCCACCCATCAATAGAAAGTTTATTCTCTTGTCATTCTAATGATATATTGTGAGCTCACTTTAGCCTAGCCATTCATTCTATAGAGCGGTTTGAGTGAGCAAAGGTCTTGACCACCCCCCAACCTCGTCCGCTCGAGCCCTCGGCCACCTCCGAGCTGGTCTCTAACCACCTACATCACCTTTAGCCTCTCTTCTATAAGTTTCAAGTGTTAGTTCGTCCATTGGAGGTCCCATTTGCCCGAACCAAACCCAAAGAAGACACTCCGATAGGCTTCAAATTTTCTATGGGATCTTCTAGATATCTTGTACAAGGGCTGGCTGAGTTAGGGTTGCAAGTTTATTTGAAATTTGAGGAGTTTTCATCGCTGATTTGAGGTGATTTTTGAAAGGCAGATTCTAACCGCCTGTGCACTTAAGGGAATCGGACCGATTAGAGGTCTTAGAGCCGTTATTTTCACTTCAAATTTTCGGTGAGTATCCTAGACATGTGGATTGAAGTTTTGGCAAGATAATTTCATGATAAATTAGAGCTTAAGATTGATCTATGGACTGATTAATATGGGGTAAGGCAGAATCGAATCTGCCCTGTGTTGGGACCGAGCTGACGAACCAATTAAGGGTTGTGAATGGTGTCGCCTTGTCTAAATTTTATCTTTAAGGCACCTTAGGATGTTAATTGATTCGTTGACAAAGTATTGGCACATTTGGATTTGAGAAATGAATGAGTTTCGATGCAATTTTCGTAAGTACGTGCGAATTACCCTTTTGGCCATGAGTAAGCTGAGCTAGAGGACTCATTTGGATTGGAAATTACTAGCTTGACCTAAGGGTAAGTGTTCCTTAAACCCTTACTTGAACGCTTGGACGCGACCGGACGAATTGGGTTACTAAATTGATTGATTGGTGAATTATATAATTGAAATTGGCGGTAGAGCCCTTACGTGGTTTGAAATTGGCTATTGAGCCCTTTGAAAAACACATCATGGCTAGGAGCCCTTGGCGATGAAAGAACATAGTACCACTATGATAATTTCTGAAGTTATTAACTCATTCTGTGCTAGTGTGATAAACTGGGTCTCATGGTGTATATATGACGAATTTTGCAGTTATTCTTACTCATGCCAATTTCATAGAAGTATTTGAGGTTTGTTTGCCACGAGTTAGCTGTCTTGGTGCATTTTCCGTTTGTGATTTCATTGCATAGTCCGGTGGGACTGGTGATCTAGTTTAGGTTTAGGGTTCATTTGCCGACATGTAAATCTCACCCCGTCGTGGGACCCTTTTTTTTTTTTTTTCAGACCCCGGGCTATGAAATATGTTGCCAATATGCCTAGGCAATTCGAAGGAGATGACCGCTGAATTTGACAAGTTCCCAACGAGAAAGGGTATAGTGCATATTAGGAAGCGCACTATGGTTTGGGTTGACGAGTGTAAGGAAAATTTGCAGCCACACTGTTTTGAAGCCTGGTTTCGCCGTGTCGGGAATAGTAGTACTATCGGTCCGTTAAGTCCTTTTGAAGTCCCTTTAAGAGTAGTTCCAGATCGGTGTCATCCCACCCATCCCGAGATTGAGATTGAAGTCGAAGCTTCGGTGGTAGGTTCCCGAAATATCCCCGAGAAGATCTCGATGGCTGAAGACAATCATGATGTGATCGAGATATCAGACTCGGAGGACGACATGGAGGATGATACCGAAGAGGGACACTCAGAGACTTTCTCCGAATATGTTTCAGACGAAGACGAAGCGGAAGACGACGACGAGACGAATAGTTCTACCGAGGAGTTTAGGTTGTCTGGGTTAGGATCAGGAGGAGTACTCTTTTGTGATAGACTTTTGATGGAGCATTGGTGCGGTCTTTTAACGTTGACCCTAGATCTTCTTACCCATCCTTAGGCATGCTCAAGCTATGGCCCTTTTTAACTTTTGCGTGTAGACCTGATGTAAATATTGTATATATTCGTACTTGACTAGTTGTTATCCCTGTTCATCCATGTATTTACTATCGGGGTTGTTGTTTATTTTCTCTTCCGCTTGCGTGTTTCATCTCATTATCTGCTGTGTGAGTCGTATCCCGAGTTCGAGGCAGCTTAGGTGAATGTGCGGTGCCCTCAAAGGACCACGGAGCATGACAACTAGAATGAGCCTCTTTTAGCTAAGATGTGTGAAAAATGTTGTTAGCCAATTCAAACACAGAATTGGTGCACACCGGAAGAGGATGAACCAACTTAGATTGCATGTAATAGCATGTGCAATTTGGTCCTAACGGCACCGGGGACGAAATGGGATTCCGTCCAATGCAATTGGCAATCTGTCGAACTCAAATGGATGGCTAATTTGCATGATTTGTGTTGGTTGACATTTCTTAATTGCCACGGCAAAGACTGAACTGGCCGGAGCAGCTCCAGAGGTCCCAACGATGAGAAGGGGTGCTACGGGTTTGGATTGCCAATGGTTTCATAGCCCAACTCCAAGCTTCATCAATCATGGCCGAGAGGGTCTTCGATTTAGCGACCAAAGTTAGGCTACAAAACTTTTTAAATTGCACGGAAGAGACCATTTAGGGAAGAAGGTGCTCACTTGGGTTGCTGGGTCGAATCTGGTTCGATCTGACAGACCCAATCAATCCAAAATGACTAAATTGACACCTAAAAATTCATAATTCATCAAATTAAATCACAAAATTGATCTTATGAGCATGAATTCTATTAGAAAATGTGATTTTTGAGAAAAATATACTTTGAATTATATAAAAATCCCAAATTATAGGTCTGACCCAAGAATGACAATTGGAAAATTCACACCTTAGATGATTGAATCGAACCAAACTACCCCACTAATAGATTCAGAAGGTTGAAAAGTATAGGATAGAGGCATGGTTTCGCATGGTGATCCCTAAATTTTGATTAATTGCGTTTGAGTGAAACCCAAGAACTAAACTGAAAAATAAATTTTCAATTAGTTCCAATTCATCCAATTGGGCAATTTTTTCAAAAAGTTGGACTAAAAAGTAAATTGGGAATAAAATGACTCAAATTGTAAATTTTGAGTCAATTCGGGATTATGCTCAGTGAAGAGACCTATGGTCCCTAATTGAATTTTTCAAATTTTAATGGGCCAAAATGAAAATAAAATTAAGAGAAAAATATTCACTATTTTTGTGCATTTTTTAGGCCTCAAACGCTATTTTTCTTGATTTTCAAAGCATTTTCCTATTTTTTTAAAATATTAAACAAATGAAAAATATGAAAAAAAAATTGTTCAAGAATGGTTCCTTAGGGTTAGCCAAGACTTTCTAAGTTGATTTTACAATTTTCTGGCTTTTTATGGATTTTGTACAAATTTTCTAAAAATAAAATGATCAAAAATCAAATGTCAACAGCTGCTCCTCTTTGAGAGAGATCTCATGTAGAGGTTACTCTCAAAGACAAGGTGACACCCGAGTTTCAATAAACGCGACTGGAAAAAATTGAAAGACAAGTCATGACATATGACTCTCGTACCTTTCATTTGTAAGCTTGAGTCCAGGCGAGATCACAATATGTTCCTTTTAATTTGAGAGAGAGAGAGAGAGAGAGAGAGAGAGAGAGAATTTAATTGAAGCTTACCTATTGATGACCTGATTGGCGTTGATTTGTAAACGTTAGGTGAAAGCCTAATGATTCATTATAAGAATACCTATGGTGAATTAATATTTGACCCGATGGCTAGTCGAACTAGGATAGAGCCCTAGTGAAAGGACTCTAAAAATTAGGAAAGAATCCATATAGCGAGTTAGACCATATGGAGCTTGACTCTTAAGGACAGAGATAGCCTATGGAATATCTCTTGAGAATAGAAATAGCCTATGAAAATATTTCTTAAGGACAAATACAGACAATGAAAATATCTCTCAAGGATAGAGACAACCTATGGAAATATCTCTTAAGGACATAGACAGCCTAAGAATTGGATCATCATTTTTGGAATCACCAAGAGAATTACCCTAATATCGCTTTTTTTGGGCAAATAAAAGCGGTAAAGATTAAAAGATTGGATCATCCTTTTTCGGAATCACCAAGGGAATTACCCTAATATCGCCTTTTTAGGGCAGACAAAAGTGGTAAGGATTAAAAAGATTTAAAAGGAGAATATGATCCTAGGACATAGAAGAACTAGGGATCAAAAAAGAATTTGTTAAATTTGATTTGTGAAGGAAACTTATCCAAACACATTGGGATATAGTATTTATGTTCAAAACTCCCTTGGGGAAAAATTCTAAATTTCTTGACTTAAAGTTTTCAAAAGGGGTTATTTTAAAAGATTCAATTGGAACTCCTTCATCAAAAAGGGCTTCTCACCCTTTTAGAATGTTTCTAACTCCATGCTGGGGTAATGTTCTCAAAGAAATATTTGAATTTCCTCACAAAACCTAATCCTAGGGTTTTGGGACGCAAGGCATCCAATTTGATTGATCCGAAAAGGTCTTTTCAAGGGACCTTAATTCGGCTAAGTTAAAGGCTTTACAATAGAACCAGGCAACCAAAATGGGTACGACAAGTTTGGACCTCCAAGGGCTTCAAAGCATAACTCCAAGCTTCATTAATCATAGCTAAGAGGGTCTTCAATTGACAGTTAAAGTTAGGCTGCGAAATTGTTCAAATGGCACAAGAGAGACCATTTGGGGAATATAGTGCTCGCATGGGTTGCTGGGTCGGATCCGGTTCAACCTGGCAAGCTCGGTAGATCTAAAATGACTAAATTGACCCCCAAAAATTCACAATTCATCAAATTAAATCATAAAATTGATCTTCGGAGCATGAATTCTACCAGAAAACGTGATTTTTTTTTATAAAAATATACTTTAAATTATACAAAATTCCCAAATTCTAAGTCTGACCCGAGAATGAAAATTAGCAAATTCAAACCCTATATGGTTGAGTCGAACCAAACCACCCCCACCAATATATTTAGAAGGTTGAAAAGTGTAGAGTAGATGTCTTGGTTTCACATGGTGATCCCTAAAATTTGATTATATGTCTTGGTTTCACATGCCCGACTTCAGAATCCATTTTAACCTTTAGTCCTTCAACATCCAAGTGTAGAGAAGTCTAAATGTCTATCATTTTTTCATCCATCTCTCTCTGCCTCTGCACTAATACTCTAAGAAGCTCTAAGTCAATAGTACCACCCAAATCAATTAGTTTGAGTGCCCACATTAGAAAACCCCCCCTG
Organism: Rhodamnia argentea; assembly: GCF_020921035.1. Taxonomy (NCBI): domain Eukaryota; kingdom Viridiplantae; phylum Streptophyta; class Magnoliopsida; order Myrtales; family Myrtaceae; genus Rhodamnia; species Rhodamnia argentea. The sequence goes on along the minus strand of NC_063157.1, from coordinate 17,464,746 downwards.
AGTCTTAGTGCACATCTCAAACAATGAAGCTATTGTGTCATGTGGTGGAGCATCTAAGACAGTCTTGCTTGGGGAATCTGCTATATCATCAGCATCAACTTCCATTGGTGTGTCCTCCCCCTCGGATATAGCTTCTCCGGGTGCATCTGAATTCACTCAGAATGAATTTAGAGATATTGACTTGTTCAATTTGCTCTTTACGAGCCTATGTCAACATCTCTTCATCACTCCGCACTACTTTTCCAATCTCTTGAACCTCAGAAGGTTCATCAATCTCCTTGTCCTTCTGCTGGACATCCATGCTTACTTCAATAGGGGCATCTTATTGTCTTTCTTCTACTCTCTCTTCTTCTCTCTCTTTTTCTTCCTTTTCCTTCTCTTGCTATTCCATCCGAGCTGCAATCTCATCCTCAAAGGTTGACTTTACAATGGTTTGAAGCATTTCTTCAATCTCACAATCACTTACCAAGGAACTGTCATAAGTTTGCTCTTTCTCGATTCTTTCAAGCAATTTCTTGACAAGTTTTCTCTTCTTTAGTCCAGACTTGGTGGACTTGTGAGTCACTACCTTCATCCTTCTCTTTTGAGTGGACTCTGAGGATGGCCCCGCTATAGAAGCCTTTGCAAATTTTTCAATAGCCACGCTCGAGTGATCTTTGCCATTGGGAGATCTATCAAGATAACTTTCTTCTTTTTGTCTATCCACTGCCCCTTCTCAAACTTGTACCCCATCTTGCTGAACATTTTTTCGCCGGTACTGCCTTGAGGAACTTCCAAAGATCTAAGCTGCGGTAGAATCACTATTCTCAAATATTCAAAGATCCCGGTGATCAATGATCTATAAGACAATTGTCCCTTGTTCTTCCTTACTGTTCTACGCATGTGTAGAAAAATAAGATGTGGAAGAGAGAAGGGTTTGCCATTTAGGAAAGCCCAGATGAGTTCAGCTTCAAATCGAGAAATATCATTCTTTGATGATCACTTGGGCCTAAGGCAATTTATGACTACCTCATGCGGAATGATGGTTCTTAGAGGAAAGTGGTGATGCTCAACATGAGGTTTGTTTGCTGTGGACAGATTTGGATTTCCTGACGGATATTTGTAGACAGTATCATCGGAGATAAGAATGGGAGTAAAGGTAGATAGATCCGTATTGAGAACTTTTGCAATATCTACAGCACTCAAAATGATGTTCCGTTCAAAGAAAGAGAATTGAATGGCATCTCTGAAAATCATTGAAAAGTTGGAGTAAAAGTAGGCAATTAGTTCGGGATAGCAAGGTTCATTTAGAGAACAGAGAGTTTGCAAATGAAGTTTGGTAAGAGGATAAAGAATTTGCAAACTATTCTTCTCAAAGAATTCAAAGTCAATCGGCCTATATTCCATGGAAGTTCTAGCAATCAGAGATTCCTTTGATCTAAACATGCTATCTGCCTTTCCTTCCTCAACTAGAAATTTCATCACCGTAGGCTGAAAATGAGCATAGATCATCTCATCATCATCTTCCCTCGGATGATCACCGACCGATACAATTTCTATTTCTTTCTCAGAAGTGCCACCTTTTGATCTAGTAGGTTCCATCTCTTCTATTCTTAAAGGCTCACCAACCTTTTCTTTACCCTTCTCGGAAGACCTAACTTTCTGAAATTCATTCCCTACCTTTGTGGCCTGCCTAATCTCTTCCGGAGTTAACATTTCACTAAATTTCTGTAACTCTTCCTCATTAAAGAATCTGTTTCTATGCAAAAATTCATGAATATCATGATCAGGTCTATCTTGCAACCTCATTCCCTTAATCACGTTAAACAAACCCGTTGCTAGTTTGATTATCTTATCAACAGGAAGACTAGCATTTTGTTCGGGAGTTCGAATTACCATTTTTGCGATGTGGTTTTGAAGTTTCTTCTTCTTTCTCTCCACCACCTCTAAGGGTCCCGTAATGGCAACTTCGAAAACTACTTTGCGCACTTGCTCGCTTCTTTGATCAACAATTTCTTCCCCCGGGGAGTCTGTGAGATCGTATTGAGTTGAAACATCAATCGGGGCTCTAGGGCCTCAAGATTTCGATCAGCTAGACCGATACATAGCGGTTGAGGGTGTCTTCATCGCCGAGGGATTCTTGGGTGTCATTTGAGATTTTAGGAGTTTGTAGAGAGGATTTGGTGTTTTAGGATTTGAGAGAGGGAGATTGAAAGGATGCAAAGGTTTGAGAGAGGATTCTAAAGAGAGTGAAAAGAATTGCTTTTCGTGAAAGTAAAAAAAAAATTGATTGTTTAGTGCAAAACTTTTGTTTTTGCTAAAAAAGGAAACCGCTTTTGAAAAATGAGGGATTTTGAGATATAAATTCCACAAATAAAATATTTTGAAGAGATGTGATAAATTAATTTTGGAAACATAATATTCAATCAATTCAACCAAGATAATCTCATCAATTATAGTATTTTACATGATAATAAAGAAACTAATTTTAGGTGTACCTCATTTGTTGCTAAAAACTAACTACTTACGCACTAAAAATTTGAACGATCAAACCTTGTGTGATGTTTGTTGAGATGATGACTTCCTTAGATGATGCTTTTAGTTCTAAAGCTGATCATCTTCTTGCTTTCTTCAAATGTTGTATTCCGCTTCGAAGCTTTATTTACCTGTCTAGTGAACAACTCAAACAGGCATAGCAATAATACCTAATTCTTGTCCGATATATTCAAAAGTATTCTTTTCAAGTGATTTTATGAATATGTTAGCTAATTGATGTTTTGTATCAACAAATTGAACATTAACATCACCATTATACACATGATCACGAATAAAATGATATTTAATTTCGATATGCTTAGCTCGAGAGTGCATAATTGAATTCTTTGTGAGGTTGATTGCACTGGTGTTGTCACACTTGATTTCTACTTTTGATACTTCAACACCATAGTCTTTCAGCTGTTGTTTCATCTATAGAATTTGAGCACAACAACTTCCTAATGCCTCATACTCGGCTTCCGCAGTTTTTTGCTTCTTTGAGAACCACGACACCAAGATTGATCCCGGAAGTTGGCATGTGCCCGAAGTACTTTTCCTGTCTAACTTACAACCTGCAAGGTCAGCATCCGAATAGCCACATAACATAAAGTCCGATGTCTTAGAACATGATAGTCCTAGACTAGGATTAGTCACTATATATTTTGTGATCCTTTTAACTGCTAATAGGTGAGACTCCTTGGGATTTGATTGGAATTTAGCACACATACATACACTAAAAATAATGTTAGGTCTAGGACCAGTAAGATATAGTAATGCACTGATCATGCTCCCGTATAGCTTTTAATCAACCTGTTTACCCCGTTCATCCTTGTCTAGTTTAGATGAAAATGACATTGGTGATTCAATTTTCCTACAATTTTTCTGACCAAATTTCTTCACAATTTCCTTTGCATACTTTTCTTGATGTATAAAGTTTCCTTAATTAGTCTTATTCACTTGTAATCCAAGGAAGAAAGTAAGTTCCCCCACTACGCTCATTTCAAATTCACCCCGCATGATATGAAAGAAATTCTTGCAAAGTTTTTCGTTAGAAGAACCAAATATAATGTCATCAATATATATCTGAATGAGTAGGATTTATTTACCTTCCCTTTTGATAAATAAGGTTGTGTCTACCATACCTTTCTCAAAGTCTTTTTCAATAAGGAAGTTACTTAACCTTTCATACCATGCTCAAGGTACTTGTTTTAGTCCATAAAGAGCTTTCTTGAGTTTGTATACATGATCCGAGCTCTTTGGATCTTCAAATCCTGGGGGTTGTTCCACGTATATTTCTTCCTTAATGTATCCATTCAAGAATGTGCTCTTGACATCCATCCGATATAGCTTGAAGTCATTGTAACAAGCATAGGCAAGTAATAGTTTGACGATTCCAATCTTTCTACTAGAACATATGTTTCATTATAGTCAATTCCTTCTTCTTGAGAGTAACCCTTTGCAACATGCCTTGCTTTGTTCCTAGTTACTTTCTCTTTGTTATCCAACTTGTTTTTGAAAACCCATTTGGTTTTAATAATTGGATGATTCTTTGGTCCCAGTACTAGTTCCCAAACTTCTCTAAGTTTGAATTGATGTAACTCATACTGCATTGCTTCTATCCGGCTTTCATATGCAAGTGCTTCCTCAATTCCTTTGGGTTCTACTTCAGAAACTAATGCAAATGCATTTATAGCATTCTTGAGCTTGGACCTTGTTCTGATTCCTTCTTCTATTTCTCCAATATTGAGTTATATAAGATAACTGGATTTGTATTTTCTATTCCTCTTGGACTTGCTACTTTTGTTTTCAGGGGATTCATCTTGATTTTCCTCTTCAAAAGATGCGATATTCTAAATCTCTTCCAGGTTCTTAATAGAATTGAGAGTACTTGTATCCTCATATGATAGACTTTGCTTAGATGGTTCTATGCTTTTAGTGTATGTCTTCTAAGAGACATGTACATCTTCAAATTTGACATTCATTGACTCTTCAACTATTCATGAGCTTTTGTTGAAGACTCTATATGCCTTACTCGATGTGGAACAACCAAGGAATACTCCTTCGTCCGATCTTTCATCAAACTTTCCAAGACAATCATTTGAATTCTTAAGAATGAAACATTTACACCCAAATACATGAAAGTATGATATGTTTGGTTTCTTTCCTTTGTAAAGCTCATAGAGGGTTTTCTCAAGCAAAGATCTCAAAAAGACTCGATTTATGACATAACATGCTGTTGAAACGACTTTTGCCCAAAAATGAGAAGGAGCTTTGCTTTCAATTAAAAGTGTTCGTGCCATTTCTTGTAAGGAACGATTTTTCCTTTCAATGACTCCATTTTGCTATGGAGTATAAGAGGAAGAAAAATTGTGTTGGACATCATTTTGATCACAAAAGTCTGCAAAAGTATTGACTTTCAAATTCCCCTACATGATCAGTTTTGATGCTTGAAATAGAGTATCCCTTTTCATTTTGAACTTTCTTTGAAAAACTTTCAAAGTATGAGAATGTATCACTCTTATGTACAAGAAAGAAAACCAAGTATATCTAGTGTAATCATCTACAATTACCAGACAATACCTTTCACCTCCAATGTTCTAGGTTCGAGTAGGTCCGAAAACATCCATATGTAAGAGCTGCAGAGCACGATTAGTGAAAACCCCATTTATTGATTTGTAATAATTTATTACTTGTTTCCCAAGCGTGCATGTTTCGCAATGCTTTGTCTATTCAAACTTGGCATCTAGATGTCCTCTCACTAGTTTCTTTGAAGAGAGCTTTGAGATTTGTTTGAGGCTTATATGTCCCAACTTCTTGTGCCAAAGTTCTAGATCGTTCTTAAGCAATATTAGGCATTTCATATCCACAAATGGTGTATCCAGAAGACACATGTTGCCATTTCTTTGTCTTGTGAATGACCACTAATTATCCTGGCTTACACCTGAATATTTATCCTCTATGAAGGATACTTTGTATCCATTATCACATAGCTGACTTATGCTTATAAGATTGAAATTCAATCCCTTGACTAATGAAACATCATTGATAAGAAGATTGCCAATCATCACGGTTCCTTTGCCGATAGTTGTTCCTTTATTGTTGCCGCCAAATGAAACACTTCTTCTATCAAATTTGTCAAAATTGATGAATATCCGAGAGTCTCCAATCATATATCTAGAACAACCACCATCAAGGTACCACTTATTTTTTCTTTTCATTGGTACCTACAATCATCAAGGAAATTCAAGTTTTCTTTGGTACCCAAATCTGTTTGGGTCCTTTGGGATTAGAGGAATTTGTAAATCTAAGAATATCTCTAGTGGGTCTCTAAATTTTAGGGCAGCAACTCCGAGAGTGCTTTGTGTCACCACAGTTTGAGCATATAGAAGAACTTTTTCCCTTAGATCTTATAAACTGTTTATAAAAGTGATTCTTGTAGGAAATCCTTGAACGTATTTTCCTAAGCCTTTCTTTGACTTTGGGAAAATAATTTTTCAAATCACTTTCTTTTTGAAAACTAAGTCCCGATTTATTGTAATAGGAAACTTGTATAGAAAAAATGAGTTGTAACATCTTCGAGCCGGATGAAAATTTTTTGTTGATATCCAAAATTTTCTTTCTCAAAGAGCCTTTCCCTTTTTTAATAGAATTTCTTTCCTTTTCAAAGAATCATTTTCTTTTTCCAAAAGATCTTTTTCCTTTTTCAAGGAAACGTTTTCATCTTTTAAGGATTCATTCCTAGATTTGAAGTGCAAATTTTCATTATAAATCAAATCTGATTTTTCTTTAATTTGCGAAAATTTGATTTCAAGAAAACTTATTTTATCCTTTTGAGAGACATCTTTCTGTTTCAAACTGATTACTTCCTAATTTAATTCAAAAAGCCTTTTAAGAGTGGCTTTTTAATCTAAACACAATTCATTTATATAGTCAGATACTTCAAGAGGGATTTTCAGATTTGTTACTTCAAAATCATCTTCCGAGTTGGCCATAAAATAGATATTGGCATATTCCTCATCACTTTCACACTCTGTATCGCTCCAAGTTTCTGCCTTCGAGGCTTTTTTGGATTTCTCATCCCTTCCTTTCTTCTTAAATAAAGGGCGGTTTGGTTTGATATGTCATCTATTTTTGTATTCATAGCAAGTGACATCTTTGCTTTTAACTCTGCCTCCGGATGATCTTCTCTGATCTCCTTGTTTGAAATCTCTTTTGTCTTTGAAATTTCTTCCTTTCCTAGCCATTCTTCTTAATCTCTTGACCATGAGTACTAGTTGTTCATCGTCTTCGTCTTCGTCTTCAGAATCCGAGGCATCAAAATCAGCATTAGATTTCAAAGCAATTGATTTCTTACCTTTTGACATTGCTTCTTCATTGATTCTTTCATCCTCACGGGACTAAAGAGGTCCAATGAGTTCGTCCTTTGATAAAGGTGATATCCTCCGAGTTTCTCGAATGGAAGTTTTGACATTATCTCATTCCTTCGTGAGTACCCTTAGGAGTTTGTTAACTCACATCGGTCCATAAATAGGTTGCCCATGATAGGTGGGACCATTCACTATCTCGGTGAATCTATAAAACATATCCTTCACGGTTTCTTCGAGCTTTATTTTGAAAGCTTCGTACTGGTCAAGAAGGATATTGACTTTAGCTTCATTGACTATGTCTGTTCCTTCGTGAGTGATGTACAGCTTGTCCCAAATCGCTTTTGACAAGGAACAATATGCAATACGTTTATATTCAGAGGGAGATAATGCACTATAGAATGAATAAATAGCTTTAGCATCTTTAGCATCTCTCTTTGCTATCTCAATAGCAGTTAGAGTAGTTGTGGAAGTAATGTTGTATTCCCCCCATATTTGTTCCGCCCGAGGTATTCGCGGTTGGATTCACGCCTCTTTGAACAACATCCCAAATTTGGGAATCCTAGCATCTAAGATATACTTTGAATTTGTTCGGCCAATCACTGTACTCCTTTCCTTCGAAGTACGGTGGTCTATTATTGCTTCCACCTTCAATCCATATAGGTGAAAAATTGCTAACTATAAAGATCATTAGCTCGGAAGAATAACATTTCAATAAAATATGAGCACCGGGCTTTGATACCAATTGTTGCGGCTAGAGTTATCATCTAGAGGAGGGTGAATATGTGTTTACAGAATATTTCAATAAACAATTGCGGATTATAGATCGAATAAACTCAAGACTTGATCCTCGGATGATTAGCATACGTAAGATTGCGGAACAAGTAGCGTGCACAGTTTTATTATCATAAGATATAATCAGAGATAATTAAAGCATAGAAAAGCTGCATAGAGGATTTATAGTGGTTTGGCTTTATTCAAGCCTACGTCCACTTCTTCACGCTATCAACTAATCAGCTGGATTCCAATAGTTAATTGCTCATAGGTTACAACTGTTGACACCCGATTTTTAATCAAGTTTTCCTTAGTTTTATTTCATAAAAATTTACAAAAATTCACAAAAAATTAAAAAATTGAAAAATCAAGTTTGATAGCCTTGGCCAAGCATGAGGAACCATTTTTGAACAAAAAATAATTTTTCATATTTTTCACATTTTTTAATATTTTCGGAAAATAGAAAAATACAAGAAAATTCACAAAAAATACTTCCCGAGGTTAAAAAAATATAAAAAAATGTCCAATATTTTTATTTTAATTCCCTCTTCATATTGACCTCAACAAAATAAAAAATTGAATCCAATTTTAGGTGTTTCTTCATAGCACTAAGGATTGAATTCGCATGAAAAATACAAATTGAGTCTTTCTATTTGCAATTTTTGTACATCTTGAGTCTAGACATTCAATTGCAATCCTATCTGGCTTCAATTTGATCAATTGCACCTCCAAGTACACGAATTGCACGAATTGGGCAAGAATTCCCAAAATTTTTGCAATTTAGTCCCTAGGATTTCCAATTTACGAAATTACTTTTAATCTAGGGACTTACACAACAAAATTGGACCACCCGTTAAGGTGTTCACATATTCTGAATCGATTGGCAGGGGTAATTAGATCCAATTTGGCCATTTGGGTGTCCAATTGAAGTTTTCCCCAATTTGGGATTTTAGAAAAATTTGGGGTTTTTGTGGAAATTGATGTGAACTTTTGGGTAAAATCACATTTTTAGATAGTATTTAAGCCCCCGAGTTCAATTTTGAAGATTAATTGTGAAAATTCCCCATAGATTTTGATTAATTTTGAAAATTAATCGTTTGAACCGGTTCAGTCTGGTCTGACCGGTCCAGCACAATGTCGTCTTCCCCAACCGAATTGCGCGAATTTACAGGTTTACAGGGCGAGATTCCATGACCAAATTGAAGATGAATTCAGCCCTAATTGAATCAATTGATGTGGGTGTTTTGTTCCTCGGGCTAAGACGCACCGATTGACACCGACGGCGCGTGATCAATGGTCGCCGGAGGAGCTCTGGCGAACTAGTCAAAGCCCCAGCATTCAAAAAGTCAACATTTTCGAATCCAAGTGTAATTCATGCTCGTTTGAGCTCAACCGAGGGTCTAACGGACGTGGACGGAATCACAACCAATTCCGTTGCCGTCTAGTGACCAAATTGCGTGCATACACACGTGTGAAAGAGCTGGCGAAGGCTCTCCCGTGCGCGCCGAAATTCAAAATGAGTATAAATAGCCCAAGGAAGATTCGAGAGGGAGGAAGAAGCCCATTGTGTTTGTAACCAACTCTCAGAGAGAGAGAGAGAGAGAGAGAGAGAGAGAGAGAGAGAAAGAGAGAAAGAGAGAGCAAGAGAGAGCGAGAGAGAGCTCGTCTTCTCGCCCGCGCGATCGAGGATTTGAGCTCGAGTTGCGGGTTCTTCGCGAGACCAATCCGGAGCAAATCGAGACCTCGGATCAAGTCCAGAAGCTTCGTGCAAGCTCCAAGAGTTGATCACACTAGCTCAATCAACCCGCAAGCCCCAAAATAGGTAAGTCCGCTTCTCGATCTTCATCCCGTGCGTTCATGGCATCGTATGGTCCAGAGCTTGATCCTTGTAATTAGTGTGTGCCTTTTGTCTTTGGAACTTCACTACTCACCATCGCATTTCATTTCTACAACGATTTCGCCCGAGACACCCGAGTCGAGCCTTCAACCAATTATGGTCCGGCCGAGCACCGGCTAGGCTTTTCTAGCCCTTGCGAGCTCAATCAGAGCTCGAGGTAAGCCTTCCTAACATCCCGTGATGCTCGTGTGTGATGCAATTGGCCTATTATGCTCTGTATGTTGTGATTGAACTCTGTGGTGATTGACTATGCGTAGTGAATATCTTGTGATTTGGCCGGTGAAATCGTTCGATTCTAGGATATGTGGTAGAGGAAGTTCGGGCGAGTTGATTAGAGTTGGTTTCGCGGCATTCCGGCGAGATCTCACCGTTAAATCTCGCCGAAGAAGTTTTGGCCGTTCATTGCGTCGTTGGCGGGAGGTTGAAAATGAACTTGACATGTCCGGTTAACGAGTCAAGATGCTAAAGTGGCAGGCTGCTATTGGTCCAGCCCAAAGCCGAGTCGGCTCGTTCGTTGAGCGAGCCGGCCGACTAGGATTAGATCGACGGTCGAGATAATTAAGCTAGTTCAATTCTCGACCGTCCGATTAGATTTTAGATGATTTGTTTATTAGTTAGAAAATAAATAAAAAATGAAAACGATGTCGTTTTGGATAAGTGGTATGCGACGTCGTTCAAGCCTAGGGATATATACGGCGTCATTTTACGGTTCAAGTGGAACGAACGGTTTAGATCGAGTCTTAGGTTTAATCTTGGCCGTTCATTCTTTTAATTAACGCAGTGTCGTTTAGAGCGAAGGGCAGATGTGGCGTCGTTTTTAGCTTTAGGAGGAACGGACGGCTTAGATCGAGGCTTAGGTTTAATCGTGACCGTCCGTGCATTAGTCGTTGCGGCGTCGTTTTGGTCAAAGGTGAGACGAACGACTCGGATTAGATCTAGTTTAGATCGTGGCCGTTCGTTCAATTAATAGATGCGTCGTCGTTTTGACTGGAGGCACTTGATGCGGCGTCATTTTAGTTCGAACGAGTTAACGCCCGAGATTGATTACGGGATTGATCTCATCCGTCCATTCATTTTCTTTAATTCTGAATATTAGAAAATAGTTTAGAAAATAAAAAAATAGAAATAAATATATATACGGTGTCGTTTTCATGTAGAGCGGATCCGAGCGGGTCCGGACCGGGTTGACCTTCATCATTCATTCGGACCAAGACCACTCGACAAACATCCAGGCATACAGAGCAAGCGGTCGGTGAGACTAACACCAGCCGCATGTGGAATGAGACTTGTCAACTTTACACGCATGCACCAACCTTTAACCATGCTACGTATTCCACATGCATGAGCATACTCCAAATCCATTTACACTTTCATTCCACTTTTGAACGGAGTACCATGGGACACAAGCCATGGTTAGGTGAGGGACACATACCTCACAATTATTCAAGAGACGCAGGCCTCGATTATGGGTTTTATCCTAGCTTTTCATCCATGGAACACCGGCAATGGGAATCATGAGAGACGCATGCCTCATTTTCTTATGAGGGATGCATGTCTCGTTTTTCATCGACGAAGGACACAAACCTCAATTTTCCCTACTCCGGGGCTCCATTCCAACGAAACATAGGCTGTGGACTTCATAATTTTCATCATGCTCCCACGGGGTAATCGTTCGGATACGGACGGTTATAATATCATGCTTATCGGGACACAAGCCGACGGGACCCTCGGTTCATTAGTTTGTTTACATGCAAGCCATCTATTGACCCCACAATCAAACCATGCGGGACTCATCCCACAACTTCCACTCCACACAAGCTCAATCGCACTCTTTCTAGCATCAAAACACAACCTATGCCTTGATTCTTATATGCAATGCAATTGAACCCGACCCGACATTCCAAAACCATCCAAAACTCCACCCCACCTCAAGCACCATGCAACTACATGGCCACGCATACGATGACCACTTGGTCACACATGTATGCTACAACACCACATAGCCACAAGGCCAAATACTCACACGCAAGCCATTGAATCGCACGCACCACATTCCACAAACTAACACACTTTACATGCCATCGGAACAACACGGGCGGATGCCCATTCACAAGCATCCAAGCAAACCAACCCACATATAACTAATGTCATTATGCCTAATTAGCAACCTAATAAGTAATCTAGTAGAAGGGATTAGAGATTCTACTTGTCTTCGGTCTTAAGCTCGAGAGAACAGAGCTCGAATCATCATTCAAACGTCTAAAGTCGTGGCCCTTTCCTCTTTGCTTGCACGGTCGAATCTCTCCCATAGCCTGTCCAACTTCAATTCACCTCGATTCAACAACAACCAAAGTGATCCAGCCTTAGAACTAGTTACCTAAGATCTACAGACTTTAGATTAAGTAATGGATTGTCTAAATAAACTCACTTTCCTTTCCATGCAATTCAATCTTTTTCACAAGAGACCCATTTCTCAATTTGGATGATCCGAGCTAAAATGAACTACGATTAGGTAGGAAAAGCATGATAATAGAGGATACTTGCCTCGGGTTGTCCATGAAGAAAACGGGAGCTCGATCATCCATGAAATGAGCTCGGGCCACCAAACTTCCTCTTTAGCATGCACGACCGAGATGAGGGAAAGAGGATGGAGGTGGGTGAGACCAAAGGCGAGGGAGGGTCTAAGCAAGGGGAGGAGAAAGCTCAAAAAATCATCGCCATCATGGTGAGGGGTGGCATCGGTTTTGCTTGGCGAGAGGAGGGAGTGGTGAAGGATGAGCCGAGAGAGATGAGAGGAAGAGAGTGGTCGTCCACCAAGAAGAGAAGAAAGGAAAATGAGGAGAGAGAGGTTACAGTCTTTTCTAGGGGAGTGAAATCGGGCGATGGAAAGAGAGAGGGGTTGGTGGGTTAGCGTGGGGAGTCCCGGGACCGAGTTCCTCGTTATCTAATCTTATGATGTCCAAGACGACTGTCGACCATCCACTACTTCATTTCGTCTAGTGACCACAACGGCACTAATTTCATGTACATAATTTGTTGGTGGCTAGTGAATTCACCTATAGGGGGTGAATAGGTGATAACGTGTGATTTTAAGATTTTATTGCGGAATTCAAATCACACGGTGTAAAACAGAAATCTCATATGCTCAAGCAATTCAATTAATGCAAGATATGTAATAGGATCGATGCGTATTGTCCGTGTGCGGTTTAGCTATCACAAAGTATTTAGAGTGATCAGAGTAAGAGATAAGGAAAACCGCATAGAGGGATTATAGTGGTTCGGCTTTAGTTAAGCTTACGTCCACTTCTTCGGCCGACAGCCTAATCACTGGATTCCACTATTAATCTGCTCGAGGGTTACGGATCGGTGATCTCCTTGACACGCAGGACTTCACACCTAGCATTCAACACTCTTGTGTACACCTCCTCACAATTACAATGGATGGATCAAGAAGTGTGTTTAAAATGGAGTACACTCTATCTAGGAATTATGAACACTTTTCCCTCTTTACGCCGATCTATTTTCCCTTCGTCTTCGAGATGTCTTTTATACTCTTCCGCCTCCAATCTAGCCGTTGCAAGGCATCCAGAAGAGATCTCTCCAAATCTACCCTTTTGGACGAGATGTTTGCAAAAAGAAGATCTCTTAGCCGTTGGGGATCGCTAAAGGAAAGTCTTTCCCGTTTGGATCAAATCGCCCATACAATTATGATCCCGGGTTTCCATAGATGGTTTCTTCCATTTAGAAAGTCTTGATTTGTCTTCTTGGTTCCGCATTCTTGATTGATCTCAATCGATGAGAATCTTCAAGGATGATCTAGCTCGATGGCGTCCGTTGATATGCATCAATTAAGCTCAATTAGTATTCCTCTTGAAATTTTGATTACTGCTAGTGAAGTGCTTCTCTCGTAGCTTGAGCGTCATTCCAACGTCTAAGCTATCCCCACTCAACGTCCGAGCTCGAACCAAGATCTGAGACTCTCAGAAACAACATATGAGCCAAATCCTTTTGCTAGATTCAATCATGTGCATCCCCGCACCAAAGGATAATCTGCAAAACAAGTAAATCACATCATTATCTCAAAATACAAGAATACTAGGATTGTTTTGTCAACTTCAAAACCGTCTAGGAATTTTTTCTCAATAATCTCCCCCTTTTTGATGATGACAAAATGATCCACTATATGAATGAAAAATTGAGTTTAGAAAAGGATGAGCAACTTCAACAAAGTTACTCTAGTGATAATCTTGCTAAGTAATAATTATGGAGTGTCGTTCCTTGTACTTTTAGCAAGAATAAGTTCTGAGAAAGAATGCATTTATATGCTATGATGAGCAATCTTCAGAACTTGTGTTATCTCAATTGATAAGTTTGTATTCTAAGTGCTTTGAGATATTAAACGGTTTCAAATACGAACAAGTATTGTAACTCCTCAAATCATCACGCTTTGTTAATGCTCAAAACTTGTCTTGTTTAGTCAGAGCTTTCAAATATGTGATTTTGAAAAAGTGGAACTTGTTCACCTATTCTGTTTAAGAGAAGATGTTCCTTCTCGGATGATGTCTCCAAAGTTCATGCTTTTGTATTCCACATAACATGTTGAAATCCTGTATTTAAAGGATACTTGCCGAAATATACACGCATATAACGGATTGATCTCACACGATCCATTCATACAATCATATACAACTATCAAGTGTATATCATGACACTATGAAAAATTATCACAAATATATCTCAATTGAATCATAACACCATCAAAACATTATCACAAATATGTCTCAATTATATGCCATTTTTCTCCCACTTTTTGTCATCAGCATAAGGGAGTATCCTGCATAGTTAGATAGTGATAAAACATTGCTCCCCCCGAATTCAATGCCTATTCGGGTCATTTATGCAATCTACTCAAAATGTACTAGCATTCAGAAAATAATGAATCATTCAATCAAATCATGCTGGCATTCAATTTGTCAATCATTCAATCAAAAAAGAATAGAGTGCAGAGTAAAATTCGGAGTACAGATGCAAACATCAAAGAAAATTTTCTTTTAAAACATTAATCTTTTGGTGTTTGGTCCGGATGAGAAGATGTTGGGGCTTGAACCGAAGTGGAGGCTTGGTCCGTAGGTAGTTGAACAAGGACAAACTTTGATAGCTAATTTAGCTTTAAATCCAAATCCTTCTTCAGAGTGAGGATCCTGTTGTCTAAGAAGCCCAACTGAGATTCCGAATGATCATGGACAGTTCTACGAATTTTTGCAACCTCAGCATCTACCTTTGTGCTTAGGCCTTCAACTTCTGAGCGCAGAGAGGACCAAAGATTTGACCATTTTTGGTCCATTTCTTGTTGCCTCCGTGCTATTTCCCTAAGAAGGTCCGAGGTACCGTCTGTCTCATCCGTCTAAATTCCTACATTTGTTGACTCCCCCTGAGTCCTTGCATGGTGCTCAGATGATGAAGCAAATCTGTCTAGGAGATTTGCTATTGCGGTATCATTGGTTTCTATTTCAGCTTGCTCCCTCTTAGACATTTCTTCTTGTAGAAGTTGCCCCTCTGTCTCTATTCCCTATTATGGAACATATGATGTTTCTTCTCTTTCTTTATCTCCTCCCGCTTCTGTGTCCTCTTTTTCCTTTTCCCGCTGTTCCAATTGAATGGCAGTCTCATCCTCATAAGTTGTTCTTACGATCATTTGGATAATCTTTTCTAGTTCCGAATCATCTATTGCTGAGTTGTCTGAGATGCGCTCTTTTCCAATTCTATCAAACAACACCTTAGCAAGTTTTCTTCTTTTGCTACTAGGTCCGGTTGATTTTTGAGCAATCATCTTGATCCTTCTCTTTCGAGTGGACTCGGAGGATGGTTATGAAGACTTGTTCTGTGAAGATTCAACAACAGCCTCCTTCCGAGGAAGGTCTATGAGGATCACTTTCTTCTTTCTATCCCTCCAGCTTCCATTCTCAAATCAGTAACCATCTTTGTGAGCATAGTCTCACCCACACTTCCCCGATGAAGCTCTATGGATCCGAGATCCAGAGGTACCACTATCCGCATGTACTCAAAAATTCTGCTTATCGGATATCCATAGGGTAGCTGACCCTTGTTCTTCTTCACCGCTCTCCTCATATGCGTAAAGATTAAGTGAGGCAGCGAGAAGGGTTATCCATTTAGAATGGCCCAAATAAGCTTTGCCTCATACCTTGAGACATCTGTTTTTGAGGAACCCTTTGGCCTTAGGCAGTTGATAACTACCTTATGCGGTATAATGGTCCTCAAAGGAAAGTGATGATGCTCAACGTGTGGCTTGTTGGCTCTTGATAGATTAGGGTTGCCGGATAGCTTCTTATAGACATCTTCATCTAAGATATGGATTTTGGTGAAGTTGAACAGCTTAGTCTAAAGAATGTCCGCCATGTCTTTAGCACTCAGAATGATGTTCACGCTACTCGTAGGAAAACTAAATTGCATTTCTATCGATCATTGTGAAGTTTGAATAGAAATAGGCGATCAATTCAGCGTAATTTGGTGTAGATAAGGAGCGAAGTTGTGAAGGCTGTGGGTTGGTGAGAGGATAAAGAATCTGCAGACCATTCCTTTCAAAAAAGGTATGAATCGACAGGTCAGTTAGGCATAACTCCTCTAGCAAGTAATGCCTTGTAGCATTGTTCATGTTCTTTTGATATGAACAACCTATCTCGCTCTTCTTCATCGGCCAAAAATTTCATGGGCATAGACTTGAAGAAGGAATAAATCAATTCATCATCATCGTCCCTCGGATGTTCGGACACGTAAATTTCCTCTTCTCTCACATCTTTCTTTTGAGCACTTCTCTGCTCAATTTCCACGAGTTCTCCAACCTTTTCTTTTCCCTTTCTAGAGGGACTACTCTTACGAAGTTCTGTTCCTACCCCGGTAGCTAGCCCGATTTACGTCCGAGTGAGCATCTTAGAGAATCTTTGCATTTCTCCCTCATCGAAGAATCCATTTATTTTGACAAAATCCAGAATGTCAATTTCAGACCTACCACCAATCCGCATTCCTTTAATAATATTCAACGGACCCCTAGCTAGCCTTATTTTTTTATCAGCAGGTAGACTACCGTTTTCCTTAGGGGTTTGGATTACCGTAGAAGAGATTCGTTGCTGAATCTTCTTATGTTTCTCCTATGTTACTCCCGATGGCGAAATCTCCGTCATATGAGTGATCGGTCTTCGTGCTTGCTCTTCGGCTTCGCTCGGCAAGGTGGTGAGTGTCGGAGCATCCCCGGATGTTCTCTGTCCTAGGTGACCGGACCGACGAGAACCAGCCACCGAAGATTTACGTGCCAAGGGATTTTTGGGTGCTATGAGGAATGAGATTTGTTGGGTAACCCCGATCGTGGAGCTCTGGGAGTTTTTAGGGTTTTTGGATTTCGTAGAGCCGAGAGAGCGATTTGTGAGGGTGAACGAGTGGAGAAGATTTAGGATATATGAGGCGCTTTCTCAAAGGGGAATTCTTTAAAAAAGATTTTGAGAATATTTTAACTCAACCAATTTAATTTCAATCAAGGCAATCAAATATTCAATTAGAGCAATCAGCACAATCACATAATATTTGCCGAATATTTAGGAAGATTGTGTTGATGCGTACCTTATTTGTTGCCAAAAATAAAAACGACTTACGTGCCAAGATTTCGAACGATTAAATCTTTTGTCGTATCTACTCGAAAGATGTTGTCTACAGATGATTTTCCAAGTTCTGATATCCGTAAGTTCCTTGAGAAGATGTTTCCAAGCTCTGGAGCTGCTGAAGGTCTTCGGATGATACTTTTCAAGTTCCGAGGAAATTTCTCCTGTCTAGATCTCAGCTCAAATAGGAATCATGGTAATACCCAACTCTTGTCTAATGTACTCAAATGTATTTTGATCGAGTGTCTTAGTGAATATGTCAGCTAATTGATGTTTAGAATCAACAAATTTAATGTTGACGTCACAATTATGCACATGATCATGAATAAAATGATGCTTGATTTCAATATGCTTAGCTTGTGAGTGCAGAACCGGATTCTTTGTGAGGTTGATAGCACTTGTGTTATCACATTTGATTTCCACATTGTGAGCTTCAACACCAAAGTCCTTCAGTTGTTGCTTCATCCATAGTATTTGTGTGCAACAACTTCCTAGTGCCACATATTCAGCTTCTACGGTTGATAGAGCTACGGTGTTTTGTTTCTTGGAGAACCAAGACACCAGCATTGATCCCAGAAGTTGACATGTGCCCCAAGTACTTTTTCTATCCAACTTACAACCTGGAAGATCAGCATCTGAATAGCCATGTAATATAAGATATGATGTTTTGGGATACCATAATCCTAGGTTTGGATTAGTTCCTATATACTTGATGATTCTTTTGACAGCAGACATATGAGATTCTTTAGGATCAGATTGAAATCTCGCACACATGCATACACTGAATATAATATCGAGTCGAGATGCGGTAAGATATAACAAAGAACCAATCATGCTCCCGTATAGCTTCTGATCAACTTTGTTTGCCCTGTTCATCCTTATCTAGTTTGGATGAGGTAGACATTGGTGATTCTGTTTTCTTGCAATTATTTTGACCAAACTTCTTCACTAGTTCCAAGGCATATTTTTCTTGATGTATGAATGTGCCCCGATTAGTCGGATTTACTTGTAGCCCTAGGAAGAATTTAAGTTCTCCCATCATGCTCATCTCGAACTCATTCTGCATGTTTTGATAGAAGTTCGCACAAAGATGTTGGTTAGATGAGCCAAAGATAATATCATCAACATATATCTGGATAAGCAGAATGTCTTTACCTTCCCTTCTGATAAAAAGGGTTGTATCGACTTTACCTTTTTCGAAACCTTTTTCAGTTAGAAAATTACTTAACCTTTCATACCAAGCTCGAGGTGCTTGCTTCAGCCCGTAAAGAGCCTTCTTCGGTTTGTACACATGATCCGAGTTCTTTAGATCTTCAAAACCTGGAGATTGTTTGACATAAACTTCCTCCTTGATATACCCATTGAGAAATGCGCTTTTAACATCCATCTGGTACAACTTGAAGTCATGATGGCAAGCGTAAGCAAATAGCAACCTGATAGCTTCCGGTCTTGCCACCGGTGCATAGGTTTCATCATAATCAATCCCTTCTTCCTATGAGTAACCTTGTGCAACAAGCCTTGCTTTGTTCCCGACTATTTTTCCTTTGTCATCCAGCTTATTCCGGAAAACCCATTTGGTTCCAATGACAGGATGATTCTTTGGTTTGGGTACAAGTTCCCAAACTTTATTCAATTTGAATTGTTGTAACTCTTGTTGCATAGCTTCGATCCAGCTTTCATCTTCAAGAGCTTCTTCAATTCTTTTGGGTTCAACTTCAAAAACTAGAGCAAAGGCATTTATTGTATCCCCGAGTCTAGATCCGATTCTGATTCCTTCATCTATATTCCCAATAACCTGATTTGCGGGATAACTTGATCTGTATTTCCAGCTTCTATTTGATTTTTCATGTTTAGTCTCGGTGAGGTCTTCATCATTTGACCCTTCGGATGATATGCCTTGCAAGGTGTTTTCCATGTTCTGAAACGTTTCGACTAGTTCTGCGTCTTTAGATGATGGTTTTTCTTTTTCAGATGATGTGTTACGAATTTCAGATCTTGTTGTTTCTTCAGAATCCATCGTCCGAGTAATCCGCTCTTCTTCAAATTTCACATTCATTGATTCTTCAACTGTTTAAGAGTTCTTGTTGAAGACTCGGTATGCTTTACTAGTAGTGGAGCAACCCAAGAATACACATTCATCCGATCTTTCATCAAACTTACTAGTCCTATCACTTGTATTCTTAAGAATATAACATTTACTACCAAACGCATGAAAATATGAAATATTTGGTTTTCTTCCTTTGTAGAGTTCATAGGGAGTTTTCTCAATCAATGGTTTGAGGAAAACACGATTGATTACATAACATACAGTTGAAACGACTTCAGCCCCGAAATGAGGTAGAGCTTTGCTTTCAATTAAAAAAGTTCTTGCCATTTCTCGCAAAGATCTATTTTTCCTTTCAACAACTTCATTTTGTTGAGGAGTATATGGAGAAGAAATATTGTGTCAAAAACCATTTTGATCACGTAAATCAACAAAGTAGTTATTTTCAAATTCTCCTCCGTGATCGGTTTTGATACTTGTAATTGAATAACCTTTTTCATTTTGGACTTTTCTAGAAAAGGTTTTAAAGAATGAGAATGCATCACTCTTGTGAGTAAGAAAGAATACCCAAGTGAATCTTGTATAGTCATCCACAATAACAAAGCAATACTTTTTACCTCCAATACTACGTGTTCGAGTGGGTCCGAAGATATCCATGTGCAATAGTTGCAGAGCATGGGTAGTGATGACTTCATTAATGGGTTTGTAAGAATTTGTTACTTGCTTTCCGAGTGTGCATGCTTCACAAAGTTTTGTCTTTTCAAATCTGGCATTTGGAAGTCCTCTCACCAGCTTCTTTTTGGAGAACTTGTTTATTTGCTTAAAGCTTATATGTCCCAGCTTTACGTGCCATAGTTCTGGATCGTCTTTGACGGATAGAAGACATTTTTCATTTTCGGATGACGTGTCCGGAAGGTACATGTTCCCATATCTTCGTCCGATAAATGATGACTTGTTGTCTTGGCTTGTACCCGAGCACTTATTTTCCGCAAAAGAAACTTTGTATCTAATATCACATAATTGGCTAATACTAACAAGATTGAAGTTCAAACCCTTGACTA
Organism: Rhodamnia argentea; assembly: GCF_020921035.1. Lineage (NCBI taxonomy): Eukaryota > Viridiplantae > Streptophyta > Magnoliopsida > Myrtales > Myrtaceae > Rhodamnia > Rhodamnia argentea. Next base: position 17,444,422 of record NC_063157.1, on the reverse strand, counting down.
ATGAAACATCTTTGATGAGTAGATTGCCAATCTTCACGGTTTCTTTGCCGATAATCGTTCCTTTTGTTGTTGCCTCCAAAGGACACGTTTCCTCCAACAAATTTTTCGAGATCAATGAAGATGGATGAGTCACTAGTCATATGTCTAGAGCACCCACTATCAAGGTACCATTTGTTTCTTCTTTTGTTTGGTACCTGCAATGATCAAAGATTCTCACTTTTTCTTTGGTACCCAAATTTGTTTGGGTCCTTTGAGGTTAGTTATAGAAGTGTATCTAAGAATGTCAAGTGCTGATCGATTGATCTTTGAGTAGTAGCTCCCGGAGTGTTTCGGATCACTACAATTTGAACATCCCGAGGGGTGTTGTCCTTCAAATCTTAAAAATTGTTTCCTAAAATGACTTTGATAAGCGTGTTTGGAAGGTCGCCGCTTGAGTCTTTCTTTTACGGTTGGAAAATAATTTTTCTCATCACTTTCCTTTTGAAAACCAAGTCCCGACTTGTTATAGTAGGGAGCTTGTATGGAAAGTATATGTTGCAAAGTTTTTGAACCGGATGAGAATTTTTTGTGTATCTCTAAAACTTCCTTTTTCAAAGCAGAATTCTCTTTTCCAAAAATATCTTTTTCCTTTTTCGGAGAAATGTTCTCCTTTTCAAAATGATTTCTTTCCCTTTTCAAGAAATCGTTTTCTTTTTCAAGAAATTCTATCCTTGATTTCAATTGCGAATTTTCGCAAGATATAGAATCGGATTTCTCATTTAGTTGATAAAATTTCTTTTCGAGAAAGCTGATTTTATCTTTTTGCGAAATATCCTTATGTCTAAAGACGGCAACTTCCTTTTTCAATTCAGAAAGTCTCTTAAGAGTAGCCTTGTATTCTAAACATAACTCATCTATATACGCAGATATTTCGGGAGAGATGTTTGGGTGAGTTACCTCGATATCATCATATGAGTCCGCCATTAGACAAACATTTGCGTATTCTTCATCACTTTCACATTCGATGTTGCCCCAAGTTTCTGCTTTCAAATCTTTCTTGGATTTTTAATCCTTGTCTTTCTTCTTTAACAAAGGGAAATTGGGTTTAATGTGGCCTCTTTTCTTACATTCGAAGCAAATGACTTCTTGGCCTTCATTTTTTATCTCAGATGATCTTCTCCGATTGAATTGTCTGAGATCCTTTTTGTTTTGAAGTTCCTACCTTGTTTGGCCATTCGTCTAAATCTTTTGACCATGAGCGCTAACTCTTCATCATCTTCGACTTCAAAATCCGAAACATCAAAATCAACATTAGATTTTAAGGCAATTGACTTCTTACCTCTAGTTGTGGTTTCATCATTGATCCTTTCTTCTTCATAAGATTGAAGAGTTCCAATGAGCTCATCCATTGACAAGGGAGATATTATTTGAGTCTCTCGAATGGAAGTTTTAACATTGTCTCATTCCTTTGTAAGAGCTCGTAGTAGCTTGTTGATTCTCATAGGTCCAGAAACTGGTTGCCCGTGATATGTGAGACCATTCACTATTTCGGTGAACTCGTCAAACATCTCTTTTACTATCTCATCAGGCTTCATTTTGAATGTTTCATATTGTCCGAGTAGAAAGTTGACTTTTGTTTCCTTTACTCTGTTTGCTCCTTCATCGGTGACGTGAAGCTTATCCCAAATTTCTTTTGATGAAGAGCAATCTGCAATACGTCTATATTCGGTAGGAGATAGTTCACTATAAAATGAATAAATGGCATTTGCATCAAGAGCATCTCTCTTGATTATCTCTATTGCGATTAGAGCAACCATCGTGTTATTCCTTGCACTTGTAGTCTCTGTCGCTGGATTTACTCCTCTTTGTACGACATCCCAGATTTGAGGATCCTAGCATCCGAGAAATGGTTTAAATTTGTTTTACCAGTCGCTATAATCTTTTCCTTCAAAGTATGGTGGCCTGTTATTGCTTCCACCTTCGATCCAAGAAGGAGAGAAATTGCTAGCCATAAAGATCGTTAGCTCAGAAGTAAAAAACACTTCACAAAATACGAGCACCTTGCTCTGATACTAATTGTTGGTGGCTAGTGAATTCACCTAGAGTGGGGTGAATAAGTGATAACGTGTGATTTTAAGATTTTATTACGGAATTCAAATCACACGGTGTAAAATAGAAATCTCGGATGCTCAAGCAATTCAATTAATGTAAGATATGTAATAGGATCGATGCGTATTGTCCGTGTGCGGTTTAGCTATCACAAAGTATTTAGAGTGATCAGAGTAAGGGATAAGGAAAACTGCACATAGGGATTATAGTAGTTCGCTTTTGGTTAAGCCTACGTCCACTTCTTTGGGCGACGACCAATTGGCTGGATTCTACTATTAATCCGCTCGGAGGTTACGATTCGGTGATCTCCTTGACACGCAGGACTTCACACCTAGCGTTCAACACTCTTGCGTACACCTTCTCACAATTACAATGGATGGATCAAGAAGTGTGTTTAAAATGGAGTACACTCTATCTAGGAATTATGAATACTTTTCCCTCTTTACGCCGATCTATTTTCCCTTCATCTTCGAGATGTCTTTTATACTCTTCCGCCTCCAATCTAACCATTGCAAGGCATCCAGAAGAAATCTCTCAAAATATACCCTTTTGGACAAGATGTTTGCAAAAAAAAGATCTCTTAGCCGTTGGGGATCGCCAAAGGAAAGTCTTCCCCGTTTAGATCAAATCGCCCATACAATTATGATCCCGGGTTTCCATAGATGGTTTCTTCCATTTAGAAAGTCTTGATTTGTCTTCTTGGTTACGTATTCTTGATTGATCTCAATCAATGAGAATCTTCAAGGATGATCCAGCTCGATGGCGTCCGTTGATATGCATCAATTAAGCTCAATTAGTATTCCTCTTGAAATTCGATTCTTTGCTAGTGAAGTACTTCTCTCAGAGCTTAAGCATCATTCCAACGTCTAAGCTATCCCCACTCAACGTCCGAGCTCGAACCAGCATCTGAGACTCTCGGAAACAACATCCGAGCCAAATCATTTTGCTAGATTCAATCCTATGCATCCCCACACTAAAGGATAATCTACAAAACAAGTAAATCACAGTATTATCTCAAAATACAAGAGTACTAGGATTGTTTTGTCAACTTCAAAACCGTCTAGGGATTTTTTCTCAACATAATTATCTATTCCACTTAATAATCCAACTTGTGAAAATTTAGGTTGTCACATTAATTGCCCATTTTGTTCTGCATATTTACTCTTCTTGTAAGAGTATGTTTTTGGTGACTACGGACAACATGAATGGTCGAACTACCTAATACCTTATAGGTTGATCGTAAATTGAGGATTGAGTCTAGAAGTGTATTCGACCGTGAGCTATAAAAGAGGGTTCAATGAAGTATTATAGCTTGTATGATTAATCTAGTTGATAGTATAATATCTTGTGGCATTGGATGTCTTGAATGGGTAGTATGATCGTCTTGGTTATTGATGGGTTGATGTTAATTGAATTTGGAACCAATGAGAGGTTCGACCATGACCATTGAGGAACTGTTTGTGGGGTTTCGTAGTTCGAATATTGGTTCTGAATGATGTCCGACTAGCCGTAGTCCATTGCTTGCCTTGTGGTGATTGCCATTGTGAATCTTGGTGTTTGTTGCTTGTTTGTTTCCGCTAAATGAATGATGAATTAGATAGTTTAGTCGATCGACTAGACATACTTATTTGATGAGTTTCAGACTCACCCTTGTTGTTTAAACCGATTTCACAGCGTGTTAGTATACCGTCTGCTTCCACCCCTATAGTTCATCACTTATATGGTGAGTCGGTTCGCATGGTGAGATTTTATGAGGAGTACATTGAGGTTCACCCTAGGAACCATATGCTATATAGGATCGTTCATACTGCGGTGGTGGTAGATGTAGGACCACCTCTTGGTCGAGTGATATATCACTTTCATGCTATATACCCGAGAGGACCGGGCCATTGGATAGGGTCGCTTTCCTCATCCATGTTCGATGCGGGCGGTGGCACCAATAGTGCGAGTAATAGTGGAGGCCCTTAATAGAGAACATGGTTGGAGGAGCGGATGTACAGGCGGGTCTTTTGAGTGGTGGTACCGTGGCGGTCCCTTTTTTTTATGATAGCCATGAAGTATTATGGTGGTGTCGACGGAGTACGCCGATAGTGGTAGACGAGATGGGAGCAGTTATATTTTTGTTGTCCCCGGATGTTTGTTTGGTCTTTTGAAATGGATGATGTGCATAACTACTTATTACATATAAAAGTAAGTAATTTCCTTAATGAATTTGAATGAATTTGAATGATTTTATTGATTATTGGCAACTTGTAGTTTAAAACCCTATGAGGCCATATCAATGTAGGCGTGTGTCTACCGTTTGTTTGCACTTGTAATGTGGCCTCATGTATTGTTATTAGTTTTTTGCTTGCGCCATATTATATGTAAAATTAGATTAACGAAGAGCACGCTAGTAGCTAGCGCATTGGGACGTCACAAAAAAAGACACCTCAAGCGCCAATATTTGTGTACGACACTCATTTTAGTATCAATATTTTTTTAAGAATGATTATTTGAGTGCCAACTCTGGTGAGCATCCATCGAAATTTCTTGCCGTTGGCACTAAGGTGACCATTTTTTTCTCTAATTTGACACTTGAGTGATCCTAGAAAAAATATTAGCACCAAAGTGTTTGCCGTACACAAATATTGATACTTGAGATGCCCTTTTGCCCTAAATTTGGACTATACATCCATTGTTCTAAATTGCTAAACTTCATTTTTTTTTTTTTTTGCGCTCCAATCTACGTGCATGTGCCAATTCCTTCTTGAGTTTATATGACATAGTGAAGAAGAAGAAGAATGTCAATCACACAACGGGGAGTTTTTTCTTTTATTGACAGAATAATCGGTTTGAATCTGTTGATATTATTTATCATGAAACATGTTTGGTCACATATCATGACTTTATCTCATGCAAAAAAAAGGCTCGCACTTTTTCCACTTTCTCTATAGTTTTGACACTATTTTTTTTTTTTTGTATATTCACCATCATATCCTTTATGTGACCCACCACTTCTAGTACTAATTTATATGTTGCGTTATCCCACCATGCCTGTTCCTCGGGCGTACCCTATCTTGAACCTAGAATCGAATCTGATCCCGATCTACAACTAATATGACTCAAAAGTAAAGGCAAATGGGGTTCTTGACCAATGAGCAGCGAGAAAAGAATTCTGGATGGAGAGCCATCCCAAGTGTATCACAGATAGATTCATGAGACCCTACTTGTCATAAAATAGAATTCCAATCAAAGAACCAATAACTAGACGAGGAATTCGGCTCAAATTTCACTTCAACTCCAACCGAAAGGCGATTTTCAGACATATTCCCTTTTATGTATTATTTCTTCTAACTCTTTTTTTTTTCGTTTCTTCTTTTTTTCCCTTTCGGGTCCCCACTTTCCTCCTCCTTCTTCTCCCTTTCCACACCTCTCATCTCTCTATTCTCTCCCTCAAAAGGCATTACCTTTGTACGCCTCCCACTCCTTCTTCTAGAAATCCCGACGTCCTCTGTTTATTAACTATTATGTCAATCCTATCGTCCTCCACATTGCCGCACCGGCATTGGGTCATTGGTGACCTCCCCATTGAGAAGCACCACTTTTCTCTCTTTTTGTTTTCATATTTTTCTCTCCTCTTATTACCATGAAAGGCATGGAAGGTAATATTGAGAAGCATTACTTCTTTGCAATGAAGGTACGGAGGACGATGGGATTGGTATCATAGATACTAAACATAGGAATGGGATCGGGGTTTCTAGAAGAAGAAATAGTGGGAGGCATACGGAGGAAATTCCTTGAGAGGGAGAGAACAGAGAGACAAGAGGCATGGAAGGGAAGGAGGAGGGGAGGAAAGTGAGACGTGTCAAAGCCATAGGGGGAGTGAAAAAGGCGTGACAAAAAAAAAATAGAATTTATCAAATTTTTAAATTTTTTCTTTCTTCCTCTACCACGACCGGCCAACGACAGCCACAAGCAAGCTCAAGCTCGCCGGTCCATGTCTCGTGGCTGTCACCGGCTGTCGCCGAGGCCCGACGACCGACAAAGGGAGAAGGAAAAAGAAAAAGAAAATATTAAAATATTAAAATATTCGAGAAGAATAATTTCAGAAAGTGTTTTCATTTCTTTAAATTTAGAAATTTACCTTCCTAATTTTATACATGAATTCTTCGTTGATTAGAAAATATTTTTTGTTGACTAAAATTTTTAGTGAACCAAACGACTAAAAGTCGATTCCCAAAAATACGTTCACTCAAATAAACACAACCTTAGGTTTCAAGGACCCAGCATCAACTCAGAGTGGTCAAGCTGTTCTCATCGGGGTTTTGTCAAGCAATTAATAGCTTCATTTCACGATGACCGTGCAATAACCTTAAAAGAAGTAAAGTTGTTAGTGTGTAAATGTAAATGAGCCAACACAGCTGCCATGTAGACGCACATTTTTGGCACTCCTTAATATGTCAACATTACCACCAAATCGAAGATAGCGAAGGCAGCCTGTATAGAATTTTCTTCTAAAGCAATTGTTATCCATATTTTAGGGAAAATCACCTCTAGGTGACAGTTTATTCTCATTAACAAGTATCATATTAAAATATTCTGCGCACAAGTCTCGTAAAATAAGGAATCGTTATTTGATTACATTCATCGTTTCTTCTTGATGGCCATCACTGTATTCCAAACAATACGATACATCAGAGATACTGTTAGTCTATTTCTGCTACATTACAAAGATTTATGTAAATGGATAAATAATAAATTGACTTCACCATTGCCCACCCACGGAGGTAGAGAGAACCCAAAATGCTTCCCAATCACAATTACAATTGATACAAGAATGAGAGAAATGACTTAAATAGCAAAATTGCCTGTCCACCTCAGAGGTGGTGCTTTAAGACCTGACTCTGCAGTTCTCTGCCCGACCAAACCCACGAGATGACTGTCAAAAATTGAACTTGGAGTAGAATCAAAGGACAGAAAAGTGGCCGCCTTCCAGGTCATGTTAAAACCTTCCGAGATATCAGGAATAATGTTTGTCAGCAAACATCAGACTTGCCTCGTCAGTTTCCATCTCAGAGAAGCTGTTGAAATTGCATGCATTTTGTTTTCTCCATGCCAGAATCCCACAAACTAGTGTTCACACAGTGGCGACCAAAGACTGAAAGCAGTTCGCTACATCAAACATGGTAAATTTGTCACAAGAGCCCAAAACCTTTCAGTGGAGAACAGAAATATTAATGCATATTGATTGGGAGCATTAGCACAGCAAGTGAGCTGCTACCTCTAGATAACTTCAATGGTTCTCTACGTCACCTTCAAGATTTCATTGAAGGCCTCTTGAGGAATATCCACAGAACCAACACGTTTCATTCTCTTCTTTCCTTCCTTTTGCTTCTCCAAAAGCTTTCTCTTCCGCGTAACATCGCCACCATAGCACTTGGCAAGAACATTCTTTCTCATGGCAGATATCCTATACGCAAACACATGACCACTCAAGAACAAGGCCTTTTAACTACATGCGACATCAAACTTGGTAAGAGCTAGAAAATTCAGACAGCTTTAGCTGGAGGCAGGGCAGGGACAGACCGGCGATAAAATCTTAGCGAGGCCAAAGTACAAAAATTTTACTTTATGCGTTTGATGCATAATTTATCTACCGTAACAGCAAAACTATAGTGTGTCTGCATAATTACTATCTGAAAATTAGACATATTAGAATGGTAATACCAATCGCTATGGTTTTCGAATGCACTTTCCTCCAACCAAGTAATGTAGAAATCATTATTTACATTCTAAAAAGTGACATTATGAATGCATGTATCAAGAGATAATTTGAACTCCCAGGATTGCATTACCAACTGAAAAGAAATCAAATTCATGTTTCTAATTCCAAGTACAAAATTTCCCAACTGAGACACAACAAACTTTAACCATCCAACACAATCCCCCAAGAAGTTATCATTCACGTGAAAAAGCCACCTCAGAGTCAAACACAACAAAAAATTGGACAATTGCATTACTGTCCACACATGTCAAGAATCCTGAGAAGGGGCAAGTGGGATTGAACATTAAAGCATCTCATAGTCAATAAGGGATTTGAAGCTTCTCTGCTCATTCATCAAAGTGAGCTAACAATAAAAGAGAGCTTTACGGTTAATACAATAATGCGTACCTGGTATGAAGAACATGGAGTCGCAAAAATAATAGCGTTTTTTGTTTTGCATTTGACAGCTTGAAGCTCTTCTCCCGGCATTACTTTTTGGGTCTCTTTTGGTTTTTATTAATTGTTGTCAACTATTGGACCCCCTATTATATGTGCTTACAGTGGGGCAAGTTTCAATGTTCTTCAAAATGTAAACATGGTTCTCACCAGTAAAATTGTGGAAAGCTCCTTACAGGGGCAAACTATTTTTCTGGTCACATTACGTGGACAAAGGCAACAATTAAGTATAATGAAGCACATATCATTTTACTCATTGGAAGCCCATTTCACATACATAGGTTAGTCCCTCTGGTTGGGAGGCCATTACTATCACAAGTAATAAGAGATTTCAGTACTTACGTCTCCCTCGCAACGACCTTTGATCCAATCGCGGCTTGTATGATTATCTCAAACATTTGTCTGAACAAAACTGAGATAATTAGAGACTGAAATAAAATAGAAAGCACATCAAGAAAACTAAATCATATACCTGTCTATAAATTTCTTCAGCTTCTCGACCAATTCACGGCCAACGCGCTGTGCCTTCAAGGTATGAACTATTGTTGCCATGGCATCAACAGTTTGTCCATTCAAGAGAATATCGAGCTTCACTAAATCGGATTGCTGATAGCTGACCAAACCCATCAAACAGGTCAAACCCTCAAAGTGATACACATATTCAAGGCTCCAGTACTTGACCTTTTCCTTCAGCTAATATATCTTTAGTATTTTAACCCTAAAGCGCACAATCTAGACATATGTTCCTTTTATGATGGAAAGCAGTTAAGCAACACTGTGCACTACGGAGTAATTGTGCTACATGCTGCAGGTCTTTCAAAAGTCACTAACAAGGTTAAAATCGACAACAACCAAGCACCAAAAGAGAGCCAATGGGTTCATCACACCACTTCTATTATGTTAGTTAACATTAACAGAATAAAACTCTGCAGAATATTCGAAATCATGATCCTCACAAGTTCAACCATTCATGTAATAGAACCAAACACACCAAGAGATTTCACTTACTCTGCATCCTCGTAGTCAAATGAAGCATATCCAGATGTCAAACTCTTGAGTTCATTATAAAAGTCAACAACAATCTCTCTCAAAGGTAAGCGGTACTTCATTAAGACCCGTTGGCTGCATATGTCGAACTCAAAAAGATCAATCTCATGCAAAAGTGAGACAAAACAAGAACAGAAAGAGTGAATAGTGCTAAAAACAGGCCATACACAACATATTTTAGTGATTCCGCCCCTTCCCCAAAAAGGAGACGGTGTGAACTGAAAATAGCATACCAGCATGAGAGAGAGGTGGAAAAATTTGCTCATACTGTCAGATCAATGCATGCACATGGAAATTCAAAGTTACACAGAAGATCATTCTCCAAGCTATCACTAATTTCCCCTTGAAGTCCAAATTAAAAGGTCACGGTATTATAGGTCAATCAGTGTAGATTTCTCTAAGGAGAATGGTTTTTTAATCTGTGGAACAGAAAAATTCTATTGTTTAGGTTCAATTTTTGCACTTAACCCAAATAGTTCAGCACACACAGCCGCACAGCAATTTAAACGACAGATTAGGATAATGTTACAACGAAGAGCTTTCTTCTACCTTGTGATCCAGCCAAAAGGCAATGGTTAGGTACACTACTTACCTGTCAATGAATGAGTATTCCAGCTGCTGACCTCTCCTCTCGGAGCAAAGTGTGATAACAGATCCAACATACCTTCAGGCAGATAGCAGATAAAAATCAAAAGTACAAATGATTATGCACTTCCCAATGTTGAAAGAACTACTGATTATGCTTGAAGGGAAGTATGAGAGCTTACTCACTAGGAATAATAATGGTAGCTTTAACTGTAGGTTCCCAGCAGGCTGTCACCCGACTTTTGGGATTTGACGGCAACAAGGCAGGATTCTGAACTTCTAATTTGCTAGAGAGAGAGAGAGAGGGAGAGAGAGAGGCGAGTTGACCAAAAAGTTAACTACATGCAAAAAGAAACATACAACAGAAAGAGGCACAATAAATTGTAGTCTTATCAAATGCAAAAACACACAGAAAGAGGTATATAGTCTTATACCTTCCATCGGAATACTCGAAAATATATGGCACAGTTGGAACAGTTGAAATGACATGAGCTCCATGCTCCTGAAATGACATGAAAAAGGAGAAATAATAAATTCACTTTGATAAGAACAAAGGTTGATTGACCTCGAATGATTCCCACTATAATCATAGAGCCATTGAACAGCATGACAGAGTCACCAAATTAACCGAAGCATTATTAAATGCCAGGCATTGGTGCAGATAAAAAGTAATTTTTAAGCACTCCTATTCCATCAACTGAAGGGGAGCCTTGGCGCACTGTTAAATTTGTCACCATGTGAACTGGAGATCACGGTATCAAATTATGGAAACAGCCTCTTGCAATAATTGCATGGTAAGGCTGCACATTTGGACCCCAAGTGGTCTGACACTTCCCCACAACCACGCACCGCAAGAGCTTCATGCACCGGGCTGCCCATTTTTTACTCCTATTCTATCAACTACTAATGAAAATCTGGAATTCCACTGTAGTCTTTTCCTAGTGACACATCTAGTGTCAAATCAACGATAATCATATCTGATCCCAGCATTACATTCCAATCACAACCGTCTCCATCTAAACCTATCCACTGGCAGTGTATCTAATGTAGTTCCATCGTAAAATACACACCAGTATTTGGTAACTATCATTAATAACAAAGAAGAGAAAAATAAGTCACCACAGTGTGATACGTTAATTGTGATTGTGTATTCTTGAAAGGGAGACATAGTGTTTAACTATCCATACAAGGATTTGCATGTCAAACCATTTGACTTGCAGAAATCATAGAGTATCTGTATTTTTTGTTTTAAATGCCATAAGGATATCTATACTTACTTGTGTAAATGTTGCATTCTACCTATTGCAGCTAAGATAGTGCTTGCTCGATTGCATTGACCCAGAGAACTCTATAACAGACGATTTGTACCAACCAGATGACTCAATTGCTTCTGAGGAATTAATGACCGCTGCACACCGTTATTAGATATGAAATGATCTTTCTGTTTTTTAAACAAGAAGTATCATTCTTCGAGTTTATTTAGTTTCCTTTCTAAAAACAGGAGATTTAGTTTGTGTTTCAGTTTTAAAAAGAAAAATTCATATTCATCAGGTCTTAGTTATCGATTTAACTTCAAGTGGCATGGCCTATCTAAGAAATTTACAAACTTACGATTCAGTAAAGACTCAATTTTGTTGTCTACAACCTTATGGGACGAAAAGAAAAGTCAATTTATTGAAGTTCTCGAGTGATGCGGAGGAAATCATATGTTTTGTTTCCTAAGTTTATTCTAGCCTCCAATAATTGAATTTAGTTAGGGCACATGACACATAATAAACAATTTCCCTTTTAACAAGAAATGTTAACAGCAAAATGGAGAGGAACACAACTGGAAAAAGAAATTGACATCCGGCTAATTATTAAGTGTTTTAATGAAGAATGAAGGGAAAAAAGAGAAGTTATCTGAACTTATGACCATGAAATACATGATTGAGGATATGAACAAGAATGGAACGGTGCAAAAGGGAAAACAACATCATGAACAAGAGTGGATCGGTGCCAACTGGAAAATTTTCTGATAGGTACTGAGAAAACGACATGACACGAGAGATATTTATCAGCACAATAAAAACAGAACTAACTTGAAAATGACGAGATATGGAATATTTTCAATAATAAAGATTAATTTTTATCATGCCGGATAGGATATAGGTTATTTTAGCAATAAACAAAGTGACATGAATTTTTCGCAAACATGAATGCAAAACATCTATTGACAGAAAAGAAGGAGTGGATTAAACAAAGAAAATACGCCACTTGAATAGTGATGAGTGTAGCGCGCTTAAAAAGCCCACTTTCGCACAATATAAGATGATTAACCGCTCTAATTATCAAGTGCACAAGAAGCATCATGCTTGTGCTTGGTTTACAAGCTTCTTGGGGCATCAAGAACCCAGGCTATTTTCATGAAATGATTGCTTTTAAATCCACCAATGCTGAATTCCATTTGCAAGCAATGCATCCCTGATACTTTGACCAAAACATTCTTGGAAGCATTTTCTCATCAGCCCATTTGACTATAGGTGAACATGTTCGGGCTCCTCCATGAACAAAGAGGCACCATATTGACCCAACAAGAGATGAACTTCACAGACCTCGCTAAAGTACAAAGTTTACATTTTTTTCCAGCAAGTTTACTGTAATAAATTGCCAAGTTTACCTTAAGCATAAAACAACAAACAGCAAGGCAGAATACCTGTTCAAGCCGCTGATGAAAAACATCCATGTGAAGCAAACCTAGGAAACCACACCTGGAAGAAAAACAAAGAATCATCGTCGATACTCCCGATGGATTGGAACCAATAACATCAAGTAAAAGTAGAACTGATCTGCTTCATTGGCAATCAGAAGAAGATGTTCTCGTGTAGGAGTTGATTCAATACCTGAAACCAAGGCCAAGGGCCGTACTACTCTCTTTGCTAATTGAGACGCTGGCATCGTTGCATGTAAGCCTTTCTATTGCATGATTAAGTGCCTCAAAGTCGGAACCATCAGCTGGATAAAGACCAGAGAATACCATGTGCTTGGCAGGCTTGAAACCTGAATTTAGGACCCACTGGAACCGTTAATAAAGGCAAACTGCAAGGATATGCAACTCTAAATCCAAACAAAGTCGGATTAGAGCATGAAACAGGACTATCTATTGATAAGGAAAGCAATAGACCAATTACAAGTAAGCCACCAAGCTGAATCCAATGCTTTCAGTAAGCAGAGAAGAATATGTAGTCCACATAACGGTATCAGCTTCATTCACATTCCTTAATACAGAGCCCGTTACACTAGAAGAAAGATTATTCCACATTTACTTAACTGATTAAAGTTTATACAAGGGGAAACAATGCAATGCAACCGTTATTTTGAGAAATTAGTCTATAGAAACATGTGCTTCATTTCTGCACCAAACTCCTACTCATGGATGTTTTCACTACTGGATCAGTGGTTAAAAATGCTCAAGCGACCAGTTCATTGGAAACACATACCACAAAATAATTCGCGGAAGTTACAAATTATATACCTCTATAAAGGCCCAATCCTCCATCACCATCTTACTTTCAAAATAATTAAGACACTGCCTAAACTAATGCCACATAATAAAATTCACAGAATATCACATGCTTTTAATGCAAAATTCACCTAAAACTACCATTAGATGAAAATGGCCATTTACATCTAAGACATGAAAAACTTTGTCAAATACTCAAATTCAAGTTTTAATATTTCATCTAGATGAAATTTTGAGGTAAGTTTTGATTGATTCTATTTGTGAGGTAGGTGATGTGAAATGGGCATTCTATATCAAAACAACGGTAAGTCTGGGGTATACTGACTTTTTCACAGATAAATAACAAATAGACAACCCCCTCAAGCAATTTGGGTTTTTTCATAATATCAGTTTAATAAAAGGAAAGTAAATTGAAGAGCTTTCCTAGTGATGTTCACTTCTCTGTTTAGAGAGCAAAAATGTTCTACTAGACAGGAACTCAAAACTTTAGCCTAGGGTTTCTCACCTTGTTACAGTAATTAAATATTAAATCACACTTTCATCTAACAGCTTAAGCTTTTAGAATAGTTTCCAGGCCCGATTTGCCTCCCAATTAAATATTTTCACACCTAGCACTATGCAAAAAGACCAAACTAAACGTGAGGGGAAGTGCTAGAGTAATTAAATATTAAAAAAACGCCTCCATCCAATAGCTTAAGCTTTTAGAACAGTTGGCAATGGTCCCACAAAATCTCACACACCTAAAAGATGATGTCCATCTAATGGTTCTTCGAAAAACCAAGTGAAATACAGCTTTAAAGATCATCTTTACCAGATTGAAATGTTTCTCAATTAAAGTTTGCACCCTTATAAAATCCTACAATTTTAAGATTCCAACTACCATCAGATTTGTAGACAGGCCATCCAAGCATAATTGAAAATGTGATTTTAACTACCTCGCTGATAAGTGATTTGGACTTTTTCCCAATAATCCTCTCAATTCAACAATACATGGAAACGGGTGGCTCAATGCCGGATCATAGACATCCAACCAACTTATGGGTTCTGGTGTTTAAATCTTCACAGAAGCATTCTCTTATATAATAGGTGTTCTACATCAAATATTTTAAAAACAATTTACTGAAATTGAGGAGGCAAAACAAGCCTAGCTGGCATGTTGGAGTAACCCAAAGCAGTAAATCCTTGGTTCAAATCAGATATGTAGCCATCACTACATTTTATCCAATCTCAACAGAAACTATTCAAACAGATTCTTGACCCAGTTAAACTGCCCCATTTTGACCCTGTCGATGTGGGTTCATTCTGACTTTCAACCATAGTTGATTCAAAGCCCAAGTGACAACAACCTCAAGCCAATTTCCTGCCAAACTGGTAAACTAGCCAGTTTGGTCTGGTTTTCAAAAGATTGTCTGTCCCTGGGACAAAGGAGTGCAAAAGCTTTCATACAATTTTCTTTACAATCCCAACAATGAAGACAGATACATAACAAAGTTCAAATTGTGATCTCAAGCTCACAACTAATGGATTTAGCAGTCTAATCATGAAATCAAATTGTGATCTCAAGTTCACAACTGATGGATTTAGCAGTCTAATCATTCATTTTGAAACAAAGCCCCAAATAGAAACCTTGATATTCAAAGACAAGATATAGAAAATTTTAAATAGATGAAAATTCCACCGAAGCTCTATACATATACTTCTAGTACACATTACAGCCTCAGTTCTCCAAAATATATATCTTCTCTTCGACAAGCACGGCATGGCAACGCATCATGCAATTACCAGACCATTCATGTTCATATATGTAATCCAATTAAGCAATATTCTCTAACGAATAAATTCTCCCAGAGTCAAGGACCATAACAGTCTACTTGAATGCATATTAAGATGTTGCATTCGACCTAGATACAGTGAGTACTGCAGCATTATAGCAAAGCACGAGAAAGGTTCTAATCTTCTTTCCAAGACCATAACATAGGCCATGTTCCATGACCACATAAGAGCCATGGAAAAAGATTCTGACAAAAACAAGCGCAGTGTGGAACGGGTAGAATCTAAGACTTCAATGGATGCTGGCATGGCTCTCTAGAATAAAAAAAATAAAAATAAAAGTAAAGATATGAAGCTGTTGCAATTTAAAGCCAAAGAGATCTACCTGGAAGGGGCTCCACAGTGTTTCGGCTTTGATACAGAGTGTCTCCTATCCGTGCTTCTTTGGTTGACCGCATTCCACTAACAATATAACCCACCTGTCCAGTTAAAAGGACTCCAGTAGGGGTGAGTTCAGGATGCATAACGCCGATATCCAATACTTCATAAGACTGAGCAGTTGCAGCCGAGGAAATTTTATCCCCCTTCCGCACAGCACCATCAACTACAGCCACATGGCAGATCACTCCTTTATACTCATCATAGTAGGAATCCAACAGAAGCATTCGCAAAGGTGAATTACTCTTCCCAGGAGGAGGAGCTATGCGCTGTATGACAGCTGGAAGCACTTGCTCAAGACCTTGTCCAGTCTTGGCAGAAGTCAGAAGAGCATCACTCGGATCAAGATCAAACATTGACATCAATTGGGCTTTAACACGTTCAGGGTCAGCAGTCGGCTGGTCTATTTTGTTTATTACAGGTATTATCGAGAGGCCAGACTCAAACGCAAGATAAAAATTAGCAACAGTTTGTGCCTGAACTCCTTGAGCAGCATCCACAACCAAAAGGGCACCCTGGCAAGCAGCAAGCGATCTCGACACTTCATAGCTAAAATCGACATGACCGGGTGTGTCAATAAGATTAAGTAGGAAGGCTTGAGTTTCGTGTCCCTCATCTGCTTTAAGGCCGTTGAGGTTGTGATTATAAAACATTGTCGCCGTCTGAGCTTTCACCGTTATTCCCCTTTCCCTCTCTACCTAAAACAATTGGAAACGCGGGTGAATTAGTCCCTAACAGCAATGGATGAAACGATCATAGGTGACAGTTTCCATCGAATTCTACCACCCAAAAGAAATGCAAACAGATACAGATATATCTGCTACTTATTTTCAATTCCTTTCTTTTCAGCATTGACAGACAACTTCGACCGCTAAACTCTTCGACAGAGAAGGAGAACAATCCCGCAAGCTCAGGAAAGAACCAATCTGTAAAGCAATAAAACACCTGCAACTTGTCGAGGTACTGAGGCTGACCATGGCCTTTCTTGATAGCCCCCGTGAGCTCCAAGAGCCGGTCAGCGAGCGTGGACTTCCCATGGTCGACGTGCGCGATTATGGAGAAATTCCTTATCCTTTCCGGAGGGTACTGGCTCAAGTCAATGGCGTTCTCCTTGAGGTACGAGCGAGAGTGAGAACAGAAGCCATAGCCGAAGCCGAAGCTGGGGAGAAGGCACCACCTGATAGGCGGTAGAGCGAGTCCAATTTGGCAGGAGCTGGAGAGAGCCTGGACAAGAGAGAGCGGCATTTCAGTGATTTTAGGGCATGCGAAGAAGCTCGCCTGTAATAGCCCATTGAAAGGTAGCGGAAGAAGAAGACGGCGCGCGCCCACGAGGAGGAGGAGGAGGAGGAGGAGGAGGAACGGGTATTTTTCGTAGACTAGCTCGTGGCCACGTGCATTGCACGTGCCATTCTCCTATTGAGGTTGATGCGTTGATATGGTTCATCACGCGAGGCGGTGGGCCAAAAATACAAAACAGAGTAGAAAGATATCAATCGTGTTTGTCAGTGTCATTAGTCGTTGGAATTGGAATGGCTTATTCCTACTCCATCATCGACCCAAAAATTAAGGGGATAAATTTATCGAAAATTTTGACCAAAAAAAAAAAATTATCGAAATCGACACTTTGTTCTCTTGAAAAAAAATCACGAATTTTTGTTCAATTCTGCAGCATGAAATTTGTATGGTTCAAGTGGTGCCTCTTCACTGGTTAAAAAAGAAAAAATTTGTATGTTTGTGCTTACCTTAAACAAGAAGGATCCAAAAAAAGGAAGAAAAAGAGAAAACAATAAATTAAGATTTGAAAAAAGAAAATAATTAATCGAGCCCAACGACATCATTGGATTTACATGATCAACCCTACTTAACGTGATGAGCTTAGTTGCTATTATTGGTGTCGTGGTCTTTTCGAATGTCAAAATTTATTAAGACATTTCGGGCATTTTCAAAAACTTTCCATTGATTTTCCTCTATTATAATACATATCTTTGTTTATATGTATATAATAATCCACAAAGTCCCGATCTACGATGAATTAAAAATCTATCAGATGGGCATATTTCATTAATGCTTTTTGTCCCCTTCAAAGCAACACTTCAAAGTCCGACCAAAAGAAAATGATAACACTTCAAACGAGTCGCCCAAACAAAAGGAAAACCGAGTCGACTCAGTAGGGGATCGCTTGCTCATTTTCCTGGGTGAGAAATCGAGACCATCTGCTGCAGCTGATTTGACTCCCCTTCTTGCGCAGTTTTGTCGATTCCGTCTCCTGCAAACTTCTAGTTCTTCTTCCCGAGGCGAAACCACCCATCATCTTTTCTTGTTTGAAATTGTGCGAATCTTGCAGATTCCCGCAAGGCTTAATCCGCCATGTGATGCCCAGACGAAGCGCGCCCTTGTAATCTGGGTTTTATCTTCTTCACTTGGTCTCCCATGTCGCGTTTCGCTTCTCCCCTTTCGCACGATCCGGACATCCTCTGCCTCTGCTCCGCCTCTCTGCTCCGATTCCGTCCCCAGATTTCGAAGTCGTTTGTTCAAGCTTGCAAAACCTAATCTCACCGATCTCGCAGCCCCGGGGGGCGAAGGTAAACGACTTTGTCATCTCATTTCCTATCTGAGTGAATCGGGTTAGTCGCATCTGCAGAGTTTGACAGTTTGAGCTGTTTTAGGTTAAATCTGGGAATTTGGAGTAGATTGTGTCCACTGTTGTCGAGTTCCTTTCATGAGCTCACTTGGGAACGCCTGAAATTTTGATCTGCTACGTGGTGAATGCATTGCGGTTGTTATTGTGTCCTTGTTGCGGGTTACTATGTCAGTCTGTAGGACGAATATGTTCAAATTTTTGGGGTATAATTAGAATAAAGAGTCTTTCTTTCTTCAATTATTAGGTCGACAAGATG
This sequence comes from Rhodamnia argentea, assembly GCF_020921035.1. NCBI lineage: Eukaryota > Viridiplantae > Streptophyta > Magnoliopsida > Myrtales > Myrtaceae > Rhodamnia > Rhodamnia argentea. Next base: position 17,425,893 of record NC_063157.1, on the reverse strand, counting down.
ATTCTGGCAAAGCAATATCGCTGCATACACTCGTCCAGTTGTCAGTGCACGAAAGGACATCTAAGCGAGGATGTGATTTTCTTAGTATTCCAACAGATGAATTGGAATCCTAAAGCAATTGCCACCCTGTCTCTTGTGTGCAAGTGGTTTGATGATATTGCTAAAAGAGTGTTATGGAAGGAATTTTGTCGAACGAGAGCTCCTAAAATGATGCTCGATTTGCAATCTAGTGGTAGCCACAGTATTGATGGGAACTGGAGAGCATTGGCAAAGCTGCTAATCTACTGTTCAGGGTGCAGTAAGGATGGCCTCTTTGACAATGTCCAAGTGCCTGGTCACTTTGTTTACCGTACCCGGTTCTCTAGGACGTCGGGGAAAAGCTTTCTAATGCCACAGTGCAAAAATGATGTTCTCTATGTGTCTGATCCTTGTGAACATCTTGACCAAGGGGACGAGGGGGATGTGGGATTTTTTCGTGGGGTTTTCAAGTCATTCTCAATGTCAATGGCTAAGAGAATGTTGATTCAGAGGGGAGCCCAGCTTCACCCAACAGAGTTGTGTCCTTATTGCAAAGCTAAGCTATGGAGCATGCGGGCAGCAAAAATGATACCTCAGAGTGCCAGCTGTAGGCTAGGTGCTTATTCGGACTCAACTGACTTCTATGTGTGCTTGAATGGACATATGCTTGGAAATTGCATCCTCTTGCCTCTGTCAGATTCGGAGGAGGCCTTTGAGTTGGAATAGTTTTAACATTCAAATCCAGGTATACTGTGTTTCTAGTATACAATTCTGCTTCTCCCATGAGATATACCAAATTTGTAGATCATAATTTGGGCCCACACACTGATGATGTACAAACTCATCCACAATTGGGCCCGGTTAGCCACACTTTTTAACCTCTTTTTGTTGATCATAGTCATTTTCAGCATATTAATTAAGATACTATTTTTTTATTTTTATTTTTTGGGTAAACAGGCAGACCATTGGTAATTTTTAGTCTTTCACTGCACGAAAATCATTCAGATCTCTTCTTTTCTGTAACATGTGTCTATCTATTCAATAACAATTTAGTCAATCTTTATATGTATTTGAAAGCATATTATTTAAAAAAAATTGCCTTAACAAATAAATTATTTGTAAATACAGCGAAGTGCAATTTTCAATTTTTTATACTTGCGCTTTTTATATCGGTGATTATGTTGATCTTTTTTTTTTTATATTGCCAAAATGCCGATACGAAGGTAATGCCTTGAATGAACAATTCATTCACATTCGATTGTTAAACAACTAATGTTTCGTTATTGAGCATCTAATCTTATTGGCATCATTAATCCTATTATTGTCTTTAGACTTTTATGAAAGTTTATTGCCTAAGTAACAGAGAAGAGTTGAGGATATACATTCTAAAAGTACTTTGTGGTTCAAAATATTTCTAATGTGAAAGAAGACTTCAATTTTTTTTTTTTTTTTTATTTTTTAATTTTGAAATTGGAAGATACTGGATTTTTGTGCTAAAAGAGTTCAATTACCATGGTAAATATATTTCCTCAGGTATTACAGCAGCAACACAAATTTTTAAAAAAATGCTAAGAACTTTAAATTTTGATACTCTATATTTGATAGTTCAACTTTGAAATTTTCCTAATTTAGATTTTGCCACCATACAAGTAACCATACTTAAGTTCACTCTGCAATTATTACCAAAAATAAGATTTGCTTGTACATCAATTCTACACCACCCGTGTGTGGAAACTAAACCTGAATTATGTTTGCTCCTTCCTTTAGATACCTTTTAGCTTTTTGTACATGTGATGCCTAAGAATTGGTACTTGCTTTAGCACTGGCTCACTGGAGCCAATGTCATGTACCTGAGAAAGTCATCTCTAGATCTCCTGAATATAGAGTAGAACTATTGCACTTGTTGATGCTCCACATGTCATGTACCTGAGAAAGTAGTCATTATATCTCCTGAATTTATAGTAGAACTAGTGCACTTTTGATGCTTCACATGGGCTTTCCTCGGTAAAAAAGTGTAAGTTTAACAGTTTGTGTTGTGAGGAAAACATTTCTTTTTACTCTTACACATTCTGTCCACTTCAAAACTTAATATCTTGGGCTATAACAGTGACCACATGAACTGATTCTAGAAAATGAGGTGCGTAATGCCGAATTGTAGTACAGAATCATCTCCAAAGATACATATGAGAACATAAAAGGACAAAAAGCAAAGACCTAAGGTGGTACATGAATTTTATCGAAGAATCGTCACGTTGACTTAACATATGAACGGGTTTTTATTTAAAACCACTCCCCCTATTTTATAGAATACATGCATTAAATTTCCAGTCAATAATGTCATTGTAAAAGAAAAAATTGCCGATGAATTTGGAACGGTATTTCCTTACATTTAAACTTGAAGCAAAAGAATGGGTACTCACTTTATTTTACAAATTTACATCACCAAGGATATAAATTTCATTCCCTTGCGAAAGAGAAATTGTAGTTAAGTGAAAGAAATCTTACTTGAGTACTACGACTCTGTGATCTATTTTTGAGTTTCGTGTGCTAAATACTTAATGCAGTCACCTCATTCCGAATCAGTCACCTCATTCTGAATACTCAACCTGTTTTGACTTCTTATTATAGGCCAGTGCCAAGTATCATCTTTGATTATAGCTGAAACCACAGCATTCAGGTTCAAACTGAAAAAGTTAGAAGAACTATCTCCAGTGATCTTCACTAGAGTTTGTCCCTAGCATATTAATAAGTAGAAGATACTTTTGACAACCCATAAGTTGTCATCTTTCAGCCTCTAAGTATTGACTCAACCATAGAAACTTTGTAATGCAAGTAAAGTTCCAGCGAGATAGATTCTTGACACCTAGACCACCCTTTCTCTTTGAAAGACAAACATCCTCCCATTCAAACTTAGCTCCCATAGTAATCGGATGAGAGCCATGCCAAAGAAAAGCACTGCACTGTTGTTCAATCATTTGCATTACTTTCTTTCGAAGGATGAGAATATTATTTGAATAGCTCACAATACTCTGAATGACAGATTTAACCAATTTCAATCTCCCGGCATAAGTGAGTCTTTCACAAGTCCAGCTGCTTATTCTGATCGTGATTCTATTGCTTAGAGCCTGACAATCTTTGAGAGACAGGAAGGAGAGCTAATCAAGATACCTAGCTGAATTGGAAGCTTCCCTTTCTAATTCCACTGAGCTGAAGCAACAGTTGCAATTTATCTTTCTGAAATTCCAGCAGTTAAAAATGTCGGACTCTCATCAACCTTTGTTCCGTTTTTACATGTTTTTGGGGATCTACTTGGAGTTTTCGAATTTGTGCACATCCACTAGATTTCTGTAAGGTCCTCAGACCTTCTTTTGTGAAGATCAGAATATCGTTTGCAAAAGCCAAATGAGTGAGTTTAACTTTCTGACAAAGAGGGTGAAGGTGTACCATGCTTATCAGATAAGACATTAATAAAGAAAACAAGACATAACGAGACAAAGGATCTCTCTGTCTTATGTCCTTTTCCTCTCGAAAAACCTTCAAGACTTCCATTAATCATCACAGAAAAGCTGAGTGAAAACATGCAAGCTACAATCCAAGCAATAAAAGCTTCAGTGGCATTAATGGCACTAAGAAAGTTCAATGTAAGTTCCCAGTCCATGCTATCAAAGGCCTTCATGAGATCCACTTTCTAGAAAACCTTGAAGAAGTTTGTTGTAGATGATGACTTTGAACAAGTTCATGAACTAATAGAATGTTTCCAACAGTATTTCTTACTAAAATGAACAAAACCAGGCAGAGTTTTCTTCAGCGTATTGGGTGACATTGTTGTGATGCATTGAATGACATTAGAGCAGGAAACAGGCCTGAAGTCACTCATTTTGGAAGTATTAGGAGTCTTAAGGACTGAAGCAACGACAGTAGTATCATTGGCAGCAAGCAGTATGCCAGACCTAAAGAACTCTTGGATAGCATTCACAAAATCTTCACCATCAATGGACCAAGCTACCTTAAAGAAGTGTGAGCTGTATAACCATCACACCAAGCGTCTTTCCTTCATTCATGCCCCTTACGTTAGTCTTTCTTTCATCTCTTGTTATTGGAGAAACCATATGATCATAAGGAGCTTTATCAAGTTGAAAACTACAAATAGATGGCAGATGGGAAATAGACCTTCCAGTATATACAGAGCCCTTTTTACCACATAAATCCCGATAGAAAGATACTGCTTCATGGACAATTTCATCATTTGAGGTAACCACATGAAAGTAGTGAGTCCATGCAAAATATTCTTACTAGCCTTGACAACTTTGTCAAGAAATTGAGGTCACCAAGCTTAAGCCAAGTATCTATCCCTTCAGTTTATAAAACACCTCCTCTACTTGTTTAAACTGATTCAATTCTGTTTTAATTTTCTTTTCTGACTCAAGAATAGGGGAATCAGGAGAATGAACTGAATTTGATAGCTGCAAAGACAACTGTTGGTCTTCTTAAGTCTACACTTTCTAGGAAATGCAATGCAATGCTTCTGATTGAATTCCTTAAGCACCTATATAACAATTGCAAAGTAGGATGTCCAGTACAAGGTTGAGCAATTGCAACATAGCATATCCAATAGGTTGATTCCAAGATTCCTTCACAGCAGCAAGAAAATCAGGACTATTTCTCGAGAAATTGGAAGTATCTAAAAGGCTTCCTATGAGAAACCATTTCAGGCAATAAGTGGGATGCAACATGAACTATGATGCAGGAAATAAGAAAAACCAATCACCAGAAGTAAGAGCCATTTCAAGTTTCCTCTTCACATGTCCATCACTCCTATTGTTCATCTTAGTAAAGAAGGTTCCAAATAAAGAGTGACCAAACAAGCCAGGAGTTTCTTCACATTGCTGGATTCTTTTATCACATTGTAACCTCTGGCCGCTAACCAATGTTTCTTGGGTAATGACTGCTACTGCAAAATCATGCAAAGAATTCTACCCAGCATATGTAACTTATAGTTATGCACCATTTGCAATCTATGTGAAAAAGAGAGAAGTGACAAGGTTCAGGTTGACCTCCTCAAATAATGACTTTATCTGCAAAAGAGGACCAATTTCTGTTCCTCCCTCCACTTATGGGGCTTGGAAAGCCTCTAATATTGCATTCAGAAAATTTGCCATTAAAAAAGGTGTGGAGGTGGATGGACTTAACCCTTTGGGAGTGCCATTCTTACCAACTGTGGCTGTCTTCCTTGATCTTGTCTGCATTCACAACACTTTTCGGCATTTCATCAGCATCAATTGACAGCAGGAAGAGCATCCTGCTTATCAACCTTGTTCGACAGGGTCAATATCACTCGAGTTAAGCACAGTGAAAGCATTATCTAAAAGAATCGCATCGTCATCCACCATTGCCATATTCATCCACTGAAGAGTTACAATCAACAGTATTATCTTGCTTTTTGGGTAAACCTACTGTTCTTCCTATAATCTGAGGATGAAGAAGAACCCCTATATATTTCGTGGAGGCACTAATGACAATGGTTCTACATACAGAGACTTGCAAGTCATTTTAAGGAACCCAAATGTCCTTCCCCTTATTCTTCTTCTGGCTTCAAAAATTAGGATCCCGCCCAAAGAAATGTTCCATAGATATTCCAGAGGGATTTCGAAAGTGTTTCCATTCTCTTAGAAGAAACGAACTGACCTGCTAAATCAGATTTGGGATCAATTTCGACACTATCAAGTCCTATGTGAGGACCCTTCTCAGTTTCCTTATCTATAAACAAAGGACACTTACAGCACTTGATCCATTGCCGTAACCATTTTTGCTGACTGAATTAGTCGTTAATATCATTTTTTAGTATCTTTTTGCTGGTTCTATTTTGTAGTAACGAACAATTGTTACTCTGTTGGAAATTAATCTTTCTTGCTGCTGGACAGACCTTTAGCCACTGTATAGATTGAACTGCTGCAGTTGCGGTACTACAGCGCAACAATATTCCGGGTACTCGGGGAGTTAAAGTTTTCGCAACTCTAGGACTGATCAGAAACATCAACTCTATTGTCTGTGTGGGTCCAACAGTCTTTCTTGAGGAATTGTGGTGGTGTGCTAAAAGGTCTACTTCAGCAGTACCCAATACGTGCTTGCCCGTCAAAGAGTGAAAGAAGCATTGCCGTTGAATGGCCAGATCTCTGCTTAGGTCTGAGTTTTGTAAACTAAGGAATGCCATCATCCATTACGATTGTCTGTTGCAAAGCACCGTACTTGAGATTTGTTGTAGTAGATTGTGTGTCATGCAGTAACCTATGTCCACCTTTTTCTGAATATATATTTGTTACCCTGATAAACTTGACTAAATCTTCACTTATTACTTTCATAACATGGATTCCTTTAAGAAACTCATGATTCAGTTAATTTTGGACTCAAGTGGATAAACTTTTCAAATCGGATAATTATAAATTTATTCAGCTTTTTCCTTCCTCTTCATCATATCACTTCAGCTTCTTAGAAAGAACTAATCAGGGTTGGGTACGCTTGTTTAAGGATATTAGACGTGGTTGGAGAATGTCGTCAAATTAGTTAATCTTCAGGGAAAATGGTTCACCATTTTATGGTTTTTGGGGTACTTTTCAAACGACGGAGTCATTTGCAGATACTTATTGTCGAAAAGCTCTTTTTGAGAGACATGAACTTGGGATATGCTAGACCCGGTCCCTTGAGGCGGTTGGACCAAGACCCGACCCCTTGACCCTGTACCCTAGCACTTGAGACCAATATCTAGAGGGTGGGGCTGGTAATTCTTGTTCACCTGTCATGTTAAATTCGTGTTCGTTGGTGTAAAAAATTGCCTTTCTTATTTGAGGGTTGGACCATGGACCATGTTGCTTAAATTGGATATCTCGATGCTTAGACTTTGGACGTTGCTTTCTAGAATTAGCTTGTTGGGTTTTTTTATTTATATCAGCCCACTACACCTGTGTGGTTAGATCATGTTGATCCCATTTAAAATATTGCGTGATTTAATGGAATATGCGAAATGGATTAACATAGTTCGAGAATACCCAATAATATTCTTTTGGAGATGGGGTCACGGGGGGCTACTCTTCGGACCTTGACACTTGGTCCGGGACCTCAAAGGCTAGAGCCACAATCTTGCAATAATATTCACTTGGGACCTTGGAGCAAGGACTCGAACCCCCAAGGTTCAGCCCCTAGAGTCTCCTGTCCAGGCATCCGCGTCCCGACTCCAAGCATCTGGATCTTGAGACCGCCCGCCAACGTCTGGGGTCCAAACATCTGGAGTTCGACCCTCATGGTCTTAGGCTTTGGCCCCGGGGCCCCATGTTTGGTTGTCAGCTTCTTAGGTATGTGAACAATGGTCCCTAGAGTTGCCCCCATGGTCCAAGTTCCAGTCGTGGGGCTCTTGGTCTGGTCCCCTGGGTCTCAAGTTTGGCCCCTAAGGTCCTGGATCCAAATCATGTGGACTCTCTTGATGGCGGTGGAAATGATTGCGATAAGTAAATTTAGATTTTCAAAAAGCGGAAATTCCTTTTCTTGAAATTCAAACGTAAAATTTTTTTGTTGATTTTGGAATTATCTACTCGTGATTTTATTTTATCGAGTGATGCGAGAAAGTGAAAATAGGAATGATGCGTCTGAAACACATGAATTATCCGTGCATCAATACCTCAATACATTGTTCATATTTATATTTCTCAACTATGTTGTCTTCTTTTATTAATTTCACGTTCAAGTGCTCACGTTAGTCCCATCTGGGTCGTCGTTGAGTGCTAACCCCGTTCGTCAGCTGGATCACCGACGCGAAGTGGGGAGAGGACCACCCACCAACTATTCCGTTGAATCGTCAAAGAAGAGCCCGTAGAGAAAAGAGTGTTCACACAAAAGAGCGGTGTCGGTGCACAGATATTAGAAGAAAACAAATCCCTTTCGTCAAAAGTACTATCTTATCATTCCATCAAACGAGCATTTCCTACTAATCAAAAGATATATCTTATGTGAGGTTTAGCGCGAATGCCCACGTCAAACCGAATCGTGTTCCGGTTTTAGGAGATCGGCATAGCCATCGCCTCTGCTGGCCATCGGATTTCTACGGGAATTTCATGTGAATATTTTAAAATGAACTATGTTTCCCAAAAAAACCTTATCTATTGAACCCTAATTTCTTTCGCTAACATTGAACCACAAAACATTTCATAATCTATGAGGATGAAGCCAGTATCCAAACGTTTGATAGTTTGGAGCTTTCACTGTAGACAGAAAAGCAAACGGCGATGGTATTGTTAATGATGTCAACTAATAATGACTAATGGACAAAATGTCAACTAATTGTGGCATTCCATGATTGCGACATCGATTGGAATACCAAAGCCAAGCTTCGTTGCCGATATTCCCTCCTGAACAGAAGAGAGAGAGAGAGAGAGAGAGCGAAGTCTAATAAGCTTTAATGCATGGAGTGCAGCTTGGCCCTACTATTAGTTGCAAATTACCACCTACCTAATTATTTTGTCATGTTGGCACGTGACAAACTAATCATGCTTCGCCTCTACATAATTCTATTTTTAAATGACTGGCTGTGGTATGAATTAATAATTGCTCGAATATCATTTGCTGGTGAGAGTCTTAATGTGGTATAAATGTTTCACAATGTGCTTTCGTCTTGCGTCTCTCGAAGAGAAACATATTGCATCGTCCAATTTTTCTCGAATGAAAAATACACTTTTACAATTTATTCATGAATTATGATACTTGTCTTCACCTTTAAATATGAAAGGGATATGAGTACGGTTTTCGAGATGGGGCTATCGTCGTTGGCAAATCATCTCATACTGCTGAAATCGCGGGAACCAACTACACTACTACATTGTTATGAGCACAGGTCCCATGCATTCGGGAAAAAAAAATTCGCTGGATTTCAAGAATGAAAGGTTGCCCCACTTCTGTTATTCATGTGGTAAAGTGGGACATTATGCTAGCTAATGTGCAGAGGTGCCATATAATGAAGAAAAACTACTTTCAGAAAATGAAAACCTCTTTGGTCAGTGGCTACAGGCTGAGGTGAGCAAGTACAAGATAATTTATTGGGAGAAAAGCAATGCAAACTTGGATGAAGAGTTTTGTACCTCCTGTGAACTTAGAACAGATTGTGCCTTGTCAGAAGGGCCTACATTCTCTGGTGAAATAGCGTGTAGTTGCTAAAAATGACAAAGGAAAAGAGAAAATGTTAGACGACTGTAGTATGAATCAATATGGAAGGCCCAAATCTAGGTGCTTAATGTTAGACGACTTATAGGTTTATTGACCAGGTGTGTGAGTTTGAAGATAGCAAAAAGATAACGTGTATTACCTGTATTCACGTAGCTAATGACTTTCATGCAAGACTATTGCTTTTGGAAGAATCAGCCACTCTAATCATTTGCTCTGCGTACGCTTAAGGGAATTGAACGGAATACTTTATCCCTGGGAAAGAATTGGTCAGAGGAGGACTGAAAATTACTAGCTAGTTGCGTTCGGGGAATGTCTAAATACCTGGCCCTCATGCAAATGGATTGCAAGGGATGTGTCTTTACATAGGAAAGTATCAACCAAATATTGCGCTGTAAATTTTGAAAGATTTAAAATTATATTTTTGAGGGTAGAAAAGTTTTCTATGTTATGTATTTATTTTCTTACTAGTAAATTGATGCACTTGGGGTTGGCGAACTTGGAATGGGCTGAAATTTGGTAGGCTGCATGGAAACAAGCCACTGATCAAAATACACAGCTATGCTATGATTGACTTCATTTTTTCGCATTTCGGAGTCATTTTGATGGGGTTTTAGGCATTTTTCGTAATTTCAGTGGTGTTTTCATAATTTTGTGTTTTTTATTGTAATTAGGGTTAACACCGTATAAAAAGGTGTTTAAGACTACTAATGAAAGCAGACTTTTTGATATTATTCTATTGATTTGCTAATCGTAATTGAGAGAACAATTCGTTCGTCTTTTCAATCCCAAATTACTATTTAGCCAATTTTTATTGCTTTTCGGCATTATTTGGTATCAGAGCACAGGTTGCCTTGAATTAATGGATGAACAGAATCGCGGTGGTCATGGATGGGGGGGCTCGTGGTGGCCGGGGACATGGAGTCATTCCCGATGCGGATGAACAATTGCGTCTAAGAGACCTACGAGATGTAGAAATTGAAGAGCAGAGAAGGCGAGTCCGGGATTTGGAACGACAACTTGCACAGGTGAGATTGGGCGTTCAATCCAAAGAAGGAGTGGAATCTGAGGATTCATCCGATGATGAAGAGGAGGAAGTCAATCTTTCAAGGATCTGAACCGGGGACGGAATCGGGGAGTACGACTTGGAAATCAGTCCACTTTTCCTAATATCGAGATGAAGATCAAGATTCCTAAGTTTCAAGATCCAATCTTTGATGAGAATCCAGTCTATGATGAAGATCCAGTCTACGATGAATCCGATGGAGAACAAGATGATGCAGATTCAGATCCAGTCCACGATTGGTGTCTAGGGAGGAAGAAGACTATTCTGACTCAATTCACTGCCGTTGACTCGTTGCTGCCCACCTCGCTGGCTGTAGGCGTGGCTGGTGCCATCGACTTTTCAGGTTTGCAAATACTTGATCTTGAAAATGTGTCTGTTAGAGAAACTTTGAATTGGGAGAATGTGACTAGATCTGGTTCAACCGTGCAAGCGATTGGTTCATCGGGTGAGTGCTTGTTTGCTAGCTTTGAATCTGGTTGGAGGGACTTGAATTAGATGTTGGTTTATGACTTGCAGAGCTTAAGGCTAGTCACAAAGATCGGTCATAATGAAATATTCGGTGCTCATCTTGATTTAGCTATTCTAGCAACGAAATTGAAGTGGATTCCATGTTATAATCTTTTGATGGCATCTGAGTCTCATGGTGGGCCATTAGGTTTCTCGGGCAATATCAGATTGCGGGATATAAGGACGAGAGCGTAGTTTGGGTGGTGAAGGATAAAGTTGACTGTTCTTCCAATGTTGTAGTATCTGATAATCTATCTGCCATGCTTGAAAATGCCGAATTTCTGTTTTTGAAGGGTATAGAAATTGGGCTAAAGCCTGATGTTTACTCGAGCAACTTCCTATTCAAATACTCAGTTGAAGCAAATAGAGAGGTTTTTGCTACAGAATTATTTGACATCATGAAAGATCGTGGTCCAGCACCTAATGCGAGGACCTATACAGTCATGCTGAGCTATCGTTCTAAACTAAATCTTAGTGCGGATGATTATCTCAGCCAAGCTTTAGCAATCCTGGAAGATATGGAGAAAAAAGGGATAAGTTGCACCGTTGTAATATATGGTACACTCATACGTGGAATTTGCAAAGTTGGTGCTATTAGGGCTGCTTTGGATTTGATACGGAAATTCCAGAAGGAGGACCACCCTTTAAATTGTTATTGTTTTAATGTCGTTATTTATGGGTTTTGCCAGAAAGGCCAGATGTTAGGGGCACTGGAAGTACTGGACGAGATTCATATTAATGAAGATGAAGCAGATTCAAGGGTGAATCTTTTTCCTAGCAGGGGAGGATGGTGCACTTAGAGTTGGTGAACTCGGAATGGGCTGAATTTTCGTCACCTGCATGGAAATGGGCCGCTGATTAGAACTCACACTATATCGTGACCGACGTCTTTTTTTCACGTTTCGAAGTCGTTTAGATGGGTTTTTAGGCATTTTTCGTAATTCCAATGGCGTTTTCGTAATTTTGTGTTTCTTATTGTAATTAGGATTAACACCGTATAAAATGATATTTAAGACTGCTAATGAAAGCAGACTTTTTGATATTATTCTATCGATTTGATAATCGTAATTGAGAGAATAATTCATTCCTCTTTTCAATCCCAAATCACTATTTAGCCAATTTCTATATGCGTTTCGGCATTATAAATCTTCGAGAATGTACTCTTGGGTATATAAATACCCATCTAAGCTTAATGGAAATATACAACGATCTATACTTCAACATGTTATCAGAGCCATTTAAGGCTGACACCTCTTTTCAACCCTAACTTTCTCCTTCTTCTTCCTCTTCTTCTTTTTTACTTCCTACAACTATGGCCAGCATGGCTTTAAATGGCTCTAATGCCGCCAACCCCACCAAACCCTTTTTCTACACTTCCTCCATTCAAATATGCTCACCACTTTCTTTCTCTGTACCTTTCATCATCTAATTACTTGCTATAGAAAGCACAAGTTGTCCTGTTTCTCAAGGGAAAAAATCTCTTTAGTTTTGTCGATGGGACTAAATTGTGTCCCTATGATGAAGTCCAAGTAGCTCCCGGCATCAACAAGGCGCTTCCATCATGAGTCTTCTAATTGTGTCCCTTTCAGAATTAGTTTTACCTCTCATTCCGGGTAGACCAACTAGCAAAGCCATTTGGGATGCTCTAAATGTTGCCTTTGGCTCACCTTCCATTACACATATGCTCTCTTTTCATCTCAATTTTCAACCTCTGCAAAAAAAAAAAAAAACAAGACGAATCAATAATTGATTTCCTTCAGCATGCTAATTCCGTTGTCGCCGAGATAGGTGTTGTAGGCAAGCCTCTTGAATCGAAGAATTTCAATGTCTACATCTTTTGTAGTCTCCGATCCGATCTCCAAGATATTGTTCCTACATTAGTTGGCCGTTCTGAACCAATCTAATTGGCGGATCATCAAAGCCTTCTTCTTAGTCACGAGAGTATTAATGTGATATCCCAAAAATTCGACGTACGTAAGATAAATGAATTCGATGGATTTTAACCACGAATTGCGATGCAGTTGATAATATTGGATTTTCAAGGATTAAGGGATAATCGTTAGACGTTGATTTATCTAACCGATGAGAGTATTGGGTAACCTTAAGACATTAGACAAGGGAAATCAAGCCGGGATAATTGAGTGGTCGAATCGAAGCTTCGAGATAATTCTCGCCCGAGCCTAGTCTTGGCCGAACTTTAGAAGTGAATTTACCATTTTGCCCTTAAAGGTAAATTTACTGATTTGCCCTTTTACTATGAACTGACCATTCTATCCCTTTGCAAAATTACTATTTTACCCTTGATGCTAAATTACCAAAGTACCCTCAAACATTTGTGCCAAATGACTAACCCATCCTTGCTTGTGAAATTACCAAATTGCCCTTGGATATTATTCAAATAAGACGAAAACATTAATGGAGATTTGACCCTTGGGCCCCACCTTTACTTCTTCTTCCCCAAGCTTGGCCGTGACTCGCTTTCCTTTCTCTCTTCCCCTCCATTTTCGTGAGAAATCTTCCCCCATCCCCGAGCTCTCTCTCCTTCTAGGATTTTTGCGCGTGCCCGAGAAGAAATCGCTCATTTGAGCTCGTCCGGAGGGCGAATTGAGCTCCGTTTTCTCCTATGTGACCATAAGATTGAGAGCTAGTCGGATATGGGGGCCGATTCTCAAAAAACCCTGAAATTTTCGTGGATTTCAGTAGAATAGAGGCTAGTCGGTGGAGACCCGATTTGTTTGGCGTCGATTCAAGCTCCGCCGTTGGTCGTTCATTGCCGTACCACTGCGGGTTGTTGTCTCGAAGCCATGCGACACACCCGAGCTCAAGCTTTCAACCGCCATGCCGAGTTGAGAGGCCAAGAGCCGCCAAGGAATGCGGTTGTTGCACTCGAGTCGTCGCCGCCGATTGTTCATCATCGCCGGTCGTTATTTCAGAGTTAACTTCTAATCTCTTATTAGATCATTAATTATGTTTATAGATAGATTAGTTTATATTAATGGTTAATTAGTTTAGTAAATGATGGTTGGGTTAAGTTAATTGACTATAATTTGGTTAGTTGACTACGGTCGGGTTAGTCAACCCTGGTTAGTTAAAGTAACCGTAGTTACTTTTAGTTAACTATAATTACTTTTTGTTGACCGCAGTTACTTTTAGTTAAGTATAGTTACTTTTCATTAACTGTAGTTATTTTATGTTGACCATAGTTACTTTATATTAACCATGGTTGAGTTCGTTAACCTTGGTCGATAAGCTATCGGTTTGGACGATAAGCTATCGGTTTGGACGATAAGCTATCAAGGTTTGGGCGACAAGCTATCGAGGTTTGGATGATAAGCTATCGAGATTTGGGCGATAAGCTATCTAGGTTTTGACGATAAGCTATCGATGTTTGGACGATAAGCTATCGAGGTTTTAACGATAAGTCGTCAAGGTTTGGACAATAAGCTATCGATTTATTATTTTACTAATATTATTGTGTAGTTTTAATACTCATCCGTGATCGTTCTATACTTGAATTATGATATCGATATTGGGAATAACCATATAAATTGGCTTATGTAATAAATTGATTGGCAACTTTCAATGATGGTGATTGAATTGTGTGTAGGTGATCACGTGCAATTTATTTACCACATGTTTAATCACATGCAATTTATTTATTGCATATTTGACATGAAAGTTGTGATCGGTGTTCTGGTTGTGAGCCTTGATTTGTGTGTGGTTGAATGCCATGTTGAGTACTGTATAATATGTGAGCTAAGGCGGGATAAGGTGATATGTGATTGATGGTTAACAATTGAGTTGCGTCTGATCATGTGGTAGCTATAGCGTTGTGTGAGTCGTACGCTATTGATCCGTTATTAACATTGACCTGTATGTTTAGATCGCCCTGAGCGAATCAGCGCCTTACTCGAACTTAGGCATTGACTCACGGAGATTTTATATCTTACCCGTTGTTGTTAACCATTTTTCGGGCCCTTAGTTGTGGAAAGCTGGAAGTGGATGTGGATCCCTTTTTGAGTTAGCATGGAGTAGAATTAACCCTAATCTAAACCTAGTATTTTTTTATGGTTGTAGGAAGTGGCCCCGAGGTAGGGCTTGTATATACATATTTCTCGGGGTTAACGAGATAAATAAATAAAAGTGTTGTTTTGTTGATATTAATTGATTTGAATGCCTGTTGTGCTATCCCTACTGTCATTTAAATGTTGTCCGGGGAAGTAACACGTTCCGCATGCGCTTAATTAAAAGATAAAATGAATGGGTCGGTGACGCGTTCTGGGACGTCCCAACTTAACAACCGCTTAAGGATGTTGACGTGCCGTAGGGAGCGGGGCATGACATCCTCGTTTAAGTGGTATCAGAGCAAGGTCAGCTTGAACCATTTGGTCATGGCCTAGAGTGATAAGGTACGCTGGATTTTGGGATAGTTAGTAGGATTAAAACATGTGCTTGTGATTGTTGAGTAACCTTTGGGTCATGTTCTTGAGTTCTCTTAGTGTATCGACTTTGGTCAAGCGGGGTTCCGTAAGGTTCCCGCAAGTTAAGCAACCTTATTACGAGAGTGCCTTGAAGAAGGGCAACACAGGAGGATCCCAAAGTGGATGAGATTCTGTAGGCAATGGAGGCTTTAGCAGACATAGTAGGACAGCAAGTAAGGAACCAAGCTGCATTTCGCCGAACTATCGAAGTATATACTAAGGACGGTTGAGGACTCTGTGGATAGGGCAAGGAAATTTCGGGATGGACTGAAATTCGAGATTGAGGATTAGGTAGTGCTACTAAATCTCAAGGATTATAGACTTGAATTTGTGTTGTATTCTAATGGTTTTAGTATCGACTTTAATTGATGATCCTAAATGGTAATATGATTGAGATTCGCGAGGAAGCAAACGAGAATTGGGAAGTTTTAAGCGTGGATTTGAGCTAGTAAATGTACTTGAGATTTAGTGAATTGCTTATGAACAAAGGGCCGGTTAGACTATATGATTGTGGTCCTAGATTTTCAACGATCGGACACGAGGCTATAGATCGATCTTAGGCAATTGATCTTTGAGATATGATAGTCACTTGTGGAATTAGAAAGTTTGATTGATAAGGATTGATGTAGAAATGAGTATTGTGTGATGAGTAGTGAGAGCGATCATGCATTGCACGTGTTTATTGCATTAAAACGAAAATTGAGGAACGTGCACGCATGAACATATTATATTTTGTCGGACTTGATAAACCATTGCTTGGTATTGGACAAGTTGTACGGGATGCCTACAAACCATAATGAGATGTAGTATGGGACATGTCGAACGGGACCTTCTTAGTAGGTGCCTAACTTGGGGACGAACCGGACAAAGGCTGGTGGACCCGTAACGACCTAGTCCGATGAGGGCGGGAAGTGACACCGGGGTAAAATAGCCTGAGCAAAGAGCGGCTTCTAGCAGGCTTCTAAGATGGCGATGGGGGCAGGAGTGAATCAAGTTACGCATTGAAAGGTGAGTCTAGCCATTGTGCTAACTCTGACGTTTATTAAAAGATACATTGCATTAAAGTTGGTTCTTAAAGTGAAAAATATTTTTTTCGAAAATGCATAGTATTACATCTCTAAGATTGAAGTGATGAATGAGAGAACGATGAGTGGATTGAAGTACCATGGACAAGGATGTGGAAATGCCTGGATTGCCTGGTGGGAAGTTGGTGAAAGTCTATTGTGATACCTTCGAGGTTGTTGCAGGAGAAGATCCCTCCGTATGAGGGATGTGTTGTTTGTATGTGCCTGCAGTGATGTGTCCCGTAGAGGTCTAGATTGCTTCACGGAATGCCTAGAGGTTGATTCCCATAGATCCAAGCATTGCGTTAGACTTGTTTGAAATTGTGTTTTGTGCAAAGATCGTAACCAACAAAACCACGAGCGTGCATGTTGATTATAAAGTTGTGGAAATGAACGTGAAAGGTTCGTAATGGCAAGTTATAAGTGGATAACATATTGTAGTTTGCCGATTGAATCTATAAGTTACTAAGGTTGGTGATGACCCGGAATAAGGTTGAGATTATGACATATGGCAATTAAGGAAAATAAGCAATTAGAGTACGCAGCGAAAGCATAGTAAGGCCTCATAATTTAGTGAGATGATCACCATAAGGGTTTTGCATTTGATAAGGAAGGAGTTTAAAGGCTAAATTTCGAGGACGAAATTTCCTAAAGATGGGAGATTGTGACATCCCAAAAATTTGACGTCCGTAAGATAAATGACTTCGATGGATTTTAACTACCAATTGCGATCCGGTTGATAATATTAGATTTTCGAGGATTAAAGGACAATCATTAGACATTGATTTATCGAACCGAGCGGGGTATTAGGTAACCTTAAGGCATTGGACAGGGAAAATCAAGCTGGGATAATTGAGTGGTCGAATCGAAGCTCTGAGACAATTCGCGCCCGAGCCTAGTCCTGGCCAAACTTTAGAAGTGAATTTTCCATTTTGCCCTTAAAGATAAATTTACTATTTTGCCCTTTTGCCTTGAAATGAACATTCTATCCCTTTGCAAAATTACCATTTTACCCTTGATACTAAATTACCAAAGTACCCTCAATCATTTATCCCAAATGACTAACATACCATTGCTTGTGAAATTACCAAATTGCCCCTAGATATTATTCAAATAAGACGAAAACATTAATGGAGATTTGACCCATGGGCTCCACCTTTTCTTCTTTTTCCCCAAGCTTGGTCGTGAGTCTCTTTCTCTCCTCTCTTCCCCTCCATTTTCGTGAGAAATCTTCCCCCATCCCGAGCTCCCTCTCTTTCTTGGGTTTTTGCGCACCCGAGAAGAAAATCTCTCGTTTGAGCTCGTCCGAAGGGTGAATTGAGCTCCATTTTCTCTTATGTGACCGTAAGATCGAGGGATACTCGGATCCGGAGGCCGATTCTCAAAGAAACCCTGAAATTTTCGTGGATTTTAGCATAACAGAGGCTGGTCGGTGGAGACCCGATTTGTTCGGCGTTGATTCAAGCTCCGCCTTTGGTCGTTTGTTGCCATGCCGCTGCGGGTTGTCGTCTACAAGCCATGCGACACACCCGAGCTCAAGCTTCTGACCGTCATGCCGAGTCGAGAGGCCAAGAGCTGCCGAGGATTGCGGTTGTCGCGCTCGAGTCGTCGCCGCCGATTGTTCATCATCGCCGGTCGTTATTTGTGAGTTAACTCCTAATCTCCGATTAGGTCGTTAATTGCGTTTAGGGATAAATTAATTTATGTTAATGGTTAGTTAGTTTAGTTAATGATAGTTGGGTTAAGTTAATTGACTATAGTTTGGTTAGTTGACTATGATCGGGTTAGTCAACCCTGGTTAGTTAAAGTAATCGTAGTTACTTTTAGTTAACTATAATTACTTTTTGTTGACCACAGTTACTTTTAGTTAAGTATAGTTACTTTTTATTAACTGTAGTTATTTTATATTGACCATAGTTACTTTTTATTAACCATTGTTGGATTAGTTAACGTTGGTCAATAAGCTATCGGTTTGGGCGACAAGCTATCGAGGTTTGGATGATAAGCTATCGAGGTTTGGACGATATGATAAGCTATTGAGATTTGGATGATAAGCTATCGAGATTTGGACGATAAGCTATCGAGGTTTGGGCGATAAGCTATCAAGGTTTTGACGATAAACTGTCGAGGTTTGGACGATAAGCTATCAATTTATTATTTTACTAATATTATTGTGTAGTTTTAATACTCGTCTGTGATCGTTCTATGCTTGAATTATGATGTCGATATTGGGAATAGCCATATAAATTGGCTTATCTAATAAATTGATTGGCAACTTTCAATGATGGTGATTGAATTGTGTGTAGGTGATCACGTACAATTTATTTATTGCATGTTTGATCACATGTTATTTATTTATTACATATTTGGCATGAAAGTTGTGATCGGTGTTCTGGTTGTGGGCCTTGATTTGTGTGTAGTTGAATGTCATGTTGAGTACAATAATGTCATATTTGAATTCTAACCTACCCATTTTGTTGTTAAGGATCTAGTGGCTAAGGCGCTTCTTCTTTCCATTGCGAGTAATGGTGGTATTTACACCATACTACTACAACCTTTAATGCCTACTTCCAATATTGCGGAACAAACTTCCATGGATGGTTGGCATCAACATCTTACCCATCCCCATGAACATCTCTTATGATTATGGTCAAAGAAAATAATTTGTTGTGTTAATCTACATAGTTGAGTTAGTGATGTACAACTTGTCGATTGGGTAAGGCTAGTCGTCAGTCTTTAAGATTGTTTTCAACTCATAGTTTGTTTTCGTTGGATTTAGTTTACGGTGATGTTTAGGGTTCTTTCATTTTGTTTTAACCGATGGTCATCGTTATTTCATTATTTTTGTTGATGATTGCACAAAATTTATTTGGTTTTATCCTCTTAAAGTAAAGTCAGATGTTTACTCTATTTTTCTTACTTTCCAAGCTCTTGTCCAACGTTATTTTTCATGAAAAATAAAAACCGTTCAAACAGACTAGGGTGACGAATTTCGTGCCCTTCCATCCTTTTTCTCAAAAGTTCGTATTTCTCATTGCCTCTCTGCCCCTCTTACCCATGAACAACAAGGAGCAATTGAGTGTCGTCATAGGCATATAGTTGAAACCGGTTTAACATTATTAACTCATGGTTCTATCCTTCACTAATATTGGTACTACGCATTCGAAATTGCGGCCTATCTCATCAATCTAATGTTGTCCAAGGTCACTAATTGAATCTCCCCTTTTTCAAATGGTTTATAATCACCCTCCGGATTGTTCCTTTTTAAAAATCTTTGGGTGTCACTGTTTTTCGTATCTACGTCCTTATAATGCCCATAAGATGGATTTTCGCTCAATTCTTTATGTATTTTCTTTTGATATAGTCCCTCTCATACAGGGTACTACTATCTTGACCTTGTCACCATTCATTTATGCATTGCTCAACATGTTCATTTTGATGAAACATGTTTTCCCTTTGCAACTCCTTTTATTCTTGGTCCAGCACCTAACTCTTCCCTTTTTGTGCCTATTATAGTATCGTGGGTTTCGATTCCTATTAACGCTACTCCTTCTACCACTATAGTGAGATCACAAACTCCTATACTGGCTCCCGTGGTGTCGTCTAATATTGATTCATCTACCTCTCCCACCCTAAGAAATAGGGCCCTCCATGATCTTTATTATTCCACCTCCTCATCAACCACTCCACCACCACCACTACCACTACCCCTACCTAAGCCAACACACACCCACACCATGTAACTTTGCTCTCATCCACCTCAACTATATATCGTCACCTCGGCCATTATAGAACTAATCTCATTCACCCAAGCCAACAAAAGCCTTAAGTAGTGTGTAGCTATAAACAATGAATTTAATACGTTGGGTGTAAGTGAGTTTACAGAGTTAAGCGCAAAGCGGATAACAGTTTTGATAGCTATAAAGCTCGCCTAGTTGCTAACGGTTTTCATTAGCAACAAGACTTGGATTATGCATAAGCCTTCAGTCCAGTTGTGAAAATTACCGGTGTTCACTCTATTTTGTCTCTTGCTGTCTCTCAAGGGTGCAAGTGCGACAACCGGATGTGGATAATGCATTCTTACATTGGTTCTTTTTGAAGAAGTGTAGATGGAGCAACCCCCTACATTTGTGGGCCCAACTCTTCGTGACTATGTTTACAAGTTGCATCGATCGCTCTATGGTTTTAAGCAATCTCCAAGAGCCTGGTTCCAACAACTTTCTCAATTTTTGCTTCATTTGGGATTCTCAACATCACAAACAGATCCATCATTTTTTATTTATCGAAGAATGTCATTTATTTTTTTATCTATGATGATGACATTCTGGTTATATAATGCACTTTCAACTATCAATTCATTCTTAGAAAAATTGTCCGTAGAGTTCTCCATTATGGATCTCGCCCACTTGCACTTTTTCCTTTGAATAGAGGCTATCCGTCACTTTGAATGGCTGCTTCTCTCTCAAAGACATTATATTGATGGTCTTCTTCACTGGTTGGAATGTCTAATTGGCAGCTTGTCCGAACTCCTATGGGCACAACTACAAATCCATTTAAAACAAGGGGCGCCCTAATGTTTGATCCATAGTTGGCGCCCTCCAACACATGACTTTGACAAGACCAAATCTCTTCTTTGCCGTTAATAAAGCTTGTTAATTCATTCATGTACCGACTAAAAACCACCGGCAAATGGTGAAACTCATCTTGCACTATCTTAAACATAGAAGGTTGTTTGGTTTGCTTTGTTGACAATGCAATAATACTTGCTTGCAAGCCTTTTCCAATGCAGATTGGGTTGGTAGCTTTAATGAGTGGAAGTCAACTGGAGCGTATGCTATTTTTCTAGGTCCTAACTTAAACTCTTGGAGCTCTAGGAAATAACAAACCGTAGCGTACTCTTCCACAAAGTCTAAGTATAAAGCCCTTGCTGATGCTGCAGCTAAACTCATCCGGCTTGAATAACTCTTTTCAAGAGCTTAGGTTCCTTCTTCTAGTTCCTCCCATCCTTTGGTGCAATAATATTGGTGCCACTTATTTGTCTGCAAATCCAATTTTTTATGCTCGTACCAAACATGTTGAAATTAACTTTCACTTTGTCCATGATCGTGTTGCCAAACGTCGGCTCAATGTGCGGTTTATCTCTATAGTCGACCAATTGGCCGATGCTCCCACCAAAGCTCTTCCCACAGCACGTTTTGAATTTTTACGAGACAAGTTGAAGATTCGCGGTCTCGACTCTTCCACTTGAGGGGGTGTATCAACCAAATATTGCACTATTAGCTTTGGAAGATCTCAAATCGTATTTTTGGAAGTAGGAAAGTTTTCTATGTTATGTGTTTATTTTCTTGCTAGTAAATCTTCTAGCATGTACTCTTGGATATATAAATACCCCTTTAAGCTTAATGAAAATACACAACAATTTCTGCTTCGAAAGAAAGTAACAGGGAAGGGGATAATTGCGAAGCCGGATTGAATTATATACCCATCGATGGGAGAGTGTTATTTCCTAATGTGGAGGCATTTGCTTTACCAGCAATAAGGTCTTATTACAGTCCAATCTTGCTGAAATTATTCCCCAAAGCAGTAAAAAGAGCTAAAGAATTCAGTTTCGAAGCATATTATTTGGAAGGTGCTAATACGGCAATATTGTTAGAAGTGTGTAGCACTTCTCATAATGGTGCCAAAAAGAGCAGATTTATTAGAGAAATTGAGGGATGTATCCAACACCCTCTCATAATGGTGTAAGAGAATAACTCTAATGCTTATAGGAAGATAGAAGCGCTAAAAAAAAGAGATCTAAGATATAATGAGCAATCCAGGCACATCCTCATGTAAGAAAAATGTGCTAACATTGAAGGATGAAATTGAGACATTATGGAAAAGAGAGGAGATGTTTTGTTGCATGAAATCTAAGATATGTGTTATGGGTATGATAGAGCTTAATTATGGAAAGAGACACCATGCCCCCCCATCAATGATGTGGTTGGTTGGTAACAGGGAAAATTAATAAAGGAGGACGAGTGGCTGAAAAGAGGGGTGTTAAAGAGGCAACAGAGGAGAACCGTTGAGGGTTGCTGAATTAATTCTAAAATCCGAACCAAATTGATTGACCATGTTCTAAATGAGATGTTTGAGGAGTAGATACTTAAGGAAATTCTCACTATTCCTCTAGAAACTCGGTTAACATAAGGTAGAGTGGTATGGACAAATACAAAATTTGGTACTTATTCTATTAAGAGTGGATACGGTAGCAACATGGAGACCCTCGAAGCATCATGCCATGATCCAGTCTCATCCTCTTAAATTCAAGGGAAAAGTACACTAGAAGTGCCATAACTTGTGTACGGCATTCACTTGAGTGCCATAACTTTCAAAAAGTTCACTTAAGTGTCAAAACTTTCAAAAATCGTTCACTTGAGTGCTACGTCGGAGCAAAATCGTTCACTTGAGTACTACAAGAACTTTTCTAGCGTGCCACGTCGGCTTTCCGGCGTCTACAGTAGCTTTTTCGGCGTGCTACGGTAACTTTTCTGGCGTGCCACGTTAACTTTTCGGCTACCACGTCAACATGGCAAGTGAATAATTTTTGAAAGTTATGGCACTTAAGTGAACGCCGTACAAAAGTTATGGCACTTCTAGTGTACTTTTTCCTAAATTCGAAGACCACTATGGAATAAGATTTGGTAATTGAAAAGTATTCCTATGATCATATTTTTTCTATGGGGTGTTTGCTAGAATGCTCTTCTTATTGAGGAAAACCTTTTTAAAAGGAATATACTACCTTAGACAGTTTGCGGCCTGTGCTAGCAACATCTAGAAATTATTGAACATTTGCTCTTGCTTTGCCCATGGACGATATCCGTATGGTCCCACCCAACACTGAATATTAACATACAGAGTCAGAGGTTAAGACAAATCGAGGATTAGATGTTAAATTGCAACAAATTTGTGGTTAATCTGACAAATTGTTTTGCCAAAGTTTGAATTCAACGACGAAATATTTTCGCTAAAAGTAGTTCTTTGATTTTCTTATAAGAGAAGACAAATTCATTGGCAATTCCGAAGATGAGAAACCACAAGAGCTACAATGGAATGAATACATATACCTCAACGAAATTTAATCAACGTCAAAATACATAACACTTTGCTCGACAAGATATCTAAAAACTACGGTTAAGATACATGGGATAATTTAATCAACGATGAGATATCTGGAAACTACAACTATGACTATGATAAAAGAATTGAAGGATGACATATTTGTGTTGTTTGGAGGGGGAGCTCTACTATACACAAGTGCTAGTATTTATAGTACTTACAACGTTGTTCACCCAAGTCTTCACATCTCCAAAACTTTTGGCTCCCTATTTGCACGTTGCCACGATGTTTATACTCCGGATAGCTACTCTTTCAGATTCGCGTCCTAATTCTTCATGTTCCATTGTGCTCCACTATCTTATCTACAAGCCGTTTCTATTCTACTTCAAAAATCACTATGCTCGAATCCTATATTCAATTCGTTCACAAAACAAGTTTGCAGATGATTTCTCATCCAATTATCGGTCGGTGCCCTTCAATTGATGTCTCGCTTTTTACTAGCATTTGGTCTACTCTTATTATGACAATCATCGACCAATCGCTATCATATATCGATCACTAATCATGGCCGACAATAAGTACGACCATCAATGAGAACTCCCATGACCAGTATAATTGCTATCCCGCCGATATCCACCTTATGTGATAACTTGGTCAATTTTTGGTGAAAACAGGGCTTGCATAGCAATGATTCTAATTCTCTAATTCCGTTTCACGGAACAAAAAAGAGTAAGAAACATGTTTGATAACCAAAATGATTCCGGTTCTGATTTTATTCTCGATAATAGTTTTGGAGCAAAAATAAGGATTAAAAAAAGTTGATTCCGAAAAAAAGAATCACTTTTCAGAAACACAAAATAATATGAAGTCCCACATCTCTTACTTTTCCCTTTCGGTTCTCTCATCACTTTCCCTCTATCTAAAATAGAAATTTTGTCCAGTTATCAGACACGTTTTGAGTCTCTAAAACTCATCTAAGGAACAAAATAAAAAAAATTAATTCTAATCAGAATCACTTTTTCGGATCAAAATCGTTGTCATTCGGGCCCTACTAGATGTTATATTGTGGTTGATTTGGACCACTAAAAATAACTTCATCATCAAGAAGCAACAACAAGAACCTAGCTTTATAGTGGACAAAGTCATTGGGGCTGACGATGCAACCTAGAGGGGGAGAATAGGTTGTTTAGAAACTTTTTCAAATTCTAAGAAAAATAATAAGTTATATGAACAAGATCGGGTGAGCAAATGTTTGATAAAACGATATCCGGGAGTGCGCATAGAAGATTGAGTGAAAGATTAGCATACCGGATATATAGTGATTCGGCTTATATATCAAACCTATGTCCACTCGACACAACTAATAGCCACAAAACGTGCTGGAATGCACTAGTAAACTATCTCACAAGTTACAAATAGTACGTTAGCTGATCTTTTACACGATAGATTACACTATCTTGATACAGTCTCACTACTCAGAAATGTACACTTGATTTTGGATGGATACAAGGCAAGACGAATGCAAGGCAGCAAATGATCACATGATTTTTCAACGGTTTAAGCTTTTCAACTAGAACAATATCTAGAGCAACTTCTAGATATTAGATATGTTCGGAACTCCTTGGCCTTCATGATCTCCTCCTTTTATAAGTCTAACCATTTTAGCTGTTTGAGTATCCTTAAAGAAGCAAAAGAACCGCTGAAGATTGATAGGACATCTTGTCCTCAAGCTAGAACAGCTTTTTCCAAGTCAAACTAGACTTTCCCAAAATAAGTGTTGAGCTGTTGTTCCACGCTGAAAACTTTCTACTTGACTTTGATAAAGCAAAGAACTATTCCCTAGAAGATAGAAAATCTTTATGTTGGCATTTCCCATCAAGTGATGGTCACATCAGCCGATCTTTCGCAAACATTACCTCGTATGGACTTTAAACACTATTGCTGACCCGATCTTTCAAGCTCTGATATCAAACAATCGGTGATCATATCTTTTGTGCTTCTCAGCAGATGTTTTCATGAAAATGTTTTAGACTACATGCGATCTTTACTCGATGGTCATCACATGATCCTTAGCCATATATATCAAACATCTGCATACCAAATGTAAAACAAATACCAAAGGATAGTTTGGAAATCATCAAAATATATTATGAGATGTTTTTCCAACAAAAGTTTGCGTGCTACAACAAAGTTTCATCGGATCTATTGTTGAAGAATCCTCTGATGAGAGTGAGCCCGACCCCTAGGTGTAGCTATAACACCTAGCTTTTGATATTCCTTTGGGTTTATGTAGTAATGTCCTTTTGGTCTGTATCATCTTTGTTGAACCCTCAAGGTCCTTTTTGCTTTATCCCTTGTGTTGTAAGATACTATGTATTACGTTATGATGTTTTTCCTTAAGTCATCTCGTTTCAATTTGTTCGGAGTTTTGTTTATGCTCCCGCTTGTACATATCATATCGCGTTAAGATGTACGTCGTTGGATCCAGGGAATAATCGAAAGATAACGACCGTGGCGGGATGTTGGCGAGCTCGAAGGGTTCGGGGCGTGATAGATTCTCTTGACCTAAATTTTCAAGATAAACTTAATGAGATAAAGTTTTTAGAAAACTTTCTCTTCCTAAAGATCCAATTAGATATAGTTTATAAGAAACCATATCTTACTAATTTTTACAAATTCTTTTAAGTCTATCAGGAAATTTAAATCGGACAAGATTTCTATCAATCACAAAGTATCAATCCAATCAAATAATTCAAGATAGCGATCCAAATCAAACCAAATCAAATCTTATTCTCTCGCAATTTTTGAAAAAAGGATATTCATAAATCTAAATTCGACTTTTCGAAGATAGCGAATCAAATCTAAACGGTGATAGATCAAATTTACTAAATTCCCATCTTTAATAAGTTGGAGGGTAGTATCCGAACAAAGACGGATAAGTTTATCCAACTTAACATAGATGTTGCCTGCTAGGAAATAAAATTTACTAATTTAGATTTATTTTTTTTATTATGAAAATATGTCTAGTGAGTCCAATTAAAACCCAATTTTCGAAATTTGTGTTAAAATTAAGGTTTTGATAGTTAGATCATACAAAAATAATTGCTTCTCGAGTTTCCAAAAAAAACCTGTGTTTATTGCCTCAACAATAGGATTAAATCAGCATCAAACACATGCAAAACATCAACTAGAAAAGTCAAAGACTCACCTATTTAGCTCCCGCAAAAATCTGCATGGTCAACGATCATATAACTTGTAAAAACGAGGTATTTTTCGTAGCAAACAACATGCCAATAGTGCAGGAATAACATTGAAACAAGACACTAAACAGCTCAAAAAGAACAAATAAAAACACCCTAAAACATGCTTGAATTAACCCTAAAAGTATGCGAGTGTCGCCTTAATTCGTCGGGCAAGATTTGAGATGAGTCGGGATGAGAAGTAATTGGACAGATTCAGCAAAAGAACTCGAGCACTAGTTGCGTCGCAAAACGAGACAAAGGCACCGATTGTGTCTGTTTAGTAGAGCTTGAAAAATTTGGAAATTTGCCTTCTTATCATGGACGTGGCCATTTAGTGTTGAGAAGTAGGCAGTCGTACGAAATTCCCCTAGGAAAATCCAAAAAGAGTTGACCACCAAAGTGGAGGCTTGTGAAAAATTCCTTCTTTTCCTTTTGACTTCCTTTTGGCTTTCTAATTATGTTGGAACCATGGATCTACAGCTCTCGATGTGGTCTCCCCTTCTTGTTTTGGTGGTGATTGAAATAGTGGAATTGCAGAGCCAAGATCGTGAGGGAGGAAGATGCTCGATGGAGGTGTCAACGCCAAATTCTCTTTAGCCTCTCTCTCTCTCTATTTTCTGCTCTCAAAATTCTGGACACCTCCCCCCCGAACCCTAGTCATAAGTCTATATTTATAGCCGAAAGTGTTGAACGCTTGGGGCTTTAGGTTTTTTAACCTTACACAAATTGACCCTTATAAAAAATCTGCTCCTAAATTAAGTCTTGAAGGGACCAATTTGAATAAATTCAATTGTAGAACCATCATGAAATTCGGCTAGGCCTCAATGCATGGGCAAGCTGAATTTTGCTAATTGGTGGGCTCGTCCTCTTAAATTTTTTTTTTTTTTTGTGGCTATATACTGACAATGAAAGTAACCTCCCAATGGCACTGTAAATTTCGAGGATTTCCTCCAATTATTGCTAAAAATTACATGGAAGCTCGGGTCCACCGCTTGTCAATTTAAGTTCAATTTTTCTGCCGTCGATCTTGATAAATGTTAATGCAATGCTTGAGAAAAATTAGATATGTTATGCATGAAAATTATTTTTGGCGAGAACTAAAGTTAATTCTCATTTTTATGAAAAATGAATAATTTAAGGAAAATCAAAATTTAGGTGTTAACAATTGTCCCTCTTTGAGTAGAGGATCGCAGAGGTTTCGTTCAAAGACCTAATTGAACCTAAATTTTACTAATACAAGTGAGTGAATGATAATTTTTGGAGGGATTTTTAATCCCATTTTCTAATGCAAAAGGAATGATGCATGATATGCGGGAGTATAGATAACATGTGCCAATGCTTCTCTTTTTTCTATATTAGAGAAACTTGCATATGGATCGCATACGAGAATACCTGTTTTACTAGACACCTCATAAACCGATGATTCCCTTAATTTCCCAACACCTGATGCGACGATCTCAAGGTACTGGGCCCATATGTTATCAGAGACCTCTCCTTGATGCGAGACAGTGCAAGATATGTGTAGTGTTGAAAATATGCTTTTCGAGATTACAAGAGCAAATCGAGATTATGAACCCGAAACAATATTCGGATCACAAGAGCAAATCGAAATTATAAACTGAATAAAAGAAATCTAGAACATGAGAGCAAATCCATCAATGAACTTGATAAAAGTTTATCAAAACTACGAGAGCAAATCCATCCTGGTTTGATAAATATCACATGAGACCAGGTCGATCATGAGAAGGATAAATATCCAGGTCACAAGAGCAAATCAAGATTATGAACTGAATAAATATTAAAGCTACAAGAGCAAATCAAGATTATAACTTTAATAAAAATTTATTGAGGCCACGAGAGCAAACCGATCCTGGTTCGATAAATTATCTCATGAAGTTAATCATGAGTTGAATGAATATCCGCACCACAAGAGCAAATCAATTATGAATTGGATAAGGATGTCACAAGAGCAAATCCATCGTGATCCAAAAAGAATAAGTATGAGGGGTATATTACTTGAATTGAATCGATGTCAATATAAAGAAATGTGGTGCCTAAACTACGTCGGTACAAACACAAGACGTTAAAATGACAACTAAAATGAGTAAAGCTGTCAATTTGAAAAGGGTTCAAAAAACTTACCTAGATTTTTCAAATGCATGATTGCGAAGCAAGACAGGTCGACCGAGTCATACCCGCTTAATCACTTACGGTGCAATTATGAGCAAATGCAACATCATAAATTGTCAAATCATGTGAGCTTCTATTTGCATTATAAAACTTCACTGGGGAATTTAGCAATGAGGGAATATGCCTAACCCTTTTGACGAATCATATCAAATTGAATGAGGAACCTTCAGTTAGAAAGGACTTTTCACTCACTATCATGAAAAGCTTTTAAAAACCCGACCATTAATGCGGGTATGAGAAACACTCAGAACTTCATCATCACACTTGACAAGGGTTACGATATTCTTGCAATCAATATGACTAGACCAATCCGAGAGGTCTTTTGCAAGGACTGTAATTTAGGCTTGGTTAAAGGTTCATTCAAGGGGACTCATGTGAGTCATTTGGCCATGAAATGAAACGAAATGAGATCATTGTTAACTGCATCGGGTTTACAAGTCAAGAACCCTACAAAAATGAGATAAAATGATCTTGCTCGCACTTCTTCGAGCGTTATTTATAAACATTTGGAATCCTATGTCAATTCGAGTACCCTATTCTCAAGAGACTTTAGGAGGTTGTAGCATAGGTTTAGGGTAAGTTTGGAAATGAAAGGTCTATTCCCAATAAGAGGGGTGTATGATGATGAGATTGATGATCATCCATCCTTGACACTTTGAGCATGGGTGTTGTTGCCAATGAGCAACTTTATCGATCTTCTTCAAAAATGATCTTTCTTGAGGAACATTTTGTGAGCAAATTCAA
Organism: Rhodamnia argentea; assembly: GCF_020921035.1. Taxonomy (NCBI): domain Eukaryota; kingdom Viridiplantae; phylum Streptophyta; class Magnoliopsida; order Myrtales; family Myrtaceae; genus Rhodamnia; species Rhodamnia argentea. The sequence continues at coordinate 17,396,279 of NC_063157.1, read as the reverse complement.
CCGAGACCTCCTTTCCTTTGCATAGATTTTTTTGAGATAGCTCCTTCTTTTTTACTAGAGTGGGCTCTTTTTCTTTCAAGCTACACTTGTCTTTTTTCCTTTTTTTGTTGTTGTTTAGGATTTTTTGTAGGGTTAGCCTTTACTTTTCTTACTCCCTACTCCCGTTTTCCTCTTTTGAGAGCTTTTTTTTCGAAAGGAAGAAAGAGTCTCATCCGAATCTTCTGTACATTTTGTTGTTCGAACATGCCCCAAGGTGCTCCATTCCTTATTCATCGGATGCTTTGAAGTAACTTCCATTTTCGTCACGAGGATGATCACCAATCAGCTTATAAGAAATGAATCAGCCGCTCAAATTGGGTTAAGGAATGGATCAAGTGTGTACGGTATAGAAAAGAGTTGCTCTTCGTTATGTTTAAGGTACTCGAACTACTATAGAACTCGCAGATTGATGTAAGTGAAAGCAAGAAAATTTTAGCCATACTTTGGACTTTCATGAGAATTGCCCCAATGTGGGGTTGTTCCCGACAGGCGTATGAAATGATACCACCGTTCAAAGTGGTTAAACAAAGGGAAACTTGTAGTGTATGGATAGAGGAAATGAATGCCTTTCATCATTTTGGTCGTCATACTTTTCGCAAAATAACCCTTTACCTTATAGGGATGGAAATTCTCGCTCAGCTCATTAGGGATTAGAAATGCAGAACGTGTGGAAATGGCTTGCCTTTCGTCGTCCCGAGGCTTTCTCATTCAATATGATCATTTCGTTGGACCACATAGATCACCTGATTTAAATTATCTCCCAATGAAGATTAGCAATGCAGAAAAAAAATTGATGAAATGAAATTCATGAAATTCAATTTGATTTAATTATTCATAATAAAAAAAAAAAAGAGTGCAAATCAAGCATATTCAGATGTGAAAGAAATCTCAAGAAATGGGGAAACAGTGGATTGCCCCCGTATAAAGAGAAATGGGCATAAGATCGGTCAATCGAGGATTCGAGATGCTCCAGTTGTTTGGAGATGACCATATGTTAATCATGTGCTCCCGCAAGGAGGAAAAATAGTATCATATTGAAAATAACATAAGATAGAAAAAGAGATACTTCCCTTCCCAAGTCGAAGTTTGCTATCGATTTGCCCCATTTTCTATTAGAATGGATCATGTCCAATGATCATGGCATTGCCATGATCGGAGATTGGAAGTGCCCCAGATGTGCCCTAAGTTGGGAGTTCATGACAACCGCTTCTTCCGTTGATCCTGCGATGAGGAAAATGGGACGTTATTTTTCAAGAATGATCAAACCTAGTGAAATAGGTTCCTCTAAAGATCGGGATGCATGTCGGGATATGGTCCAACGATTAAGCTTCGATTGTCTAATGGCTTGATACACTGTTTGCTACCTACCCCTTGGAAATTCCTAAAACATCTAATAAAGGAGTCAAATAGATAAACAGGGTTAAGCACACAGTATTATTTCGAAAATTTTACAAAACATTTCGAATTTAGAAAACCTCGGGACAAGATATCTTGAAGAAGCCCAACCCTCAGCACTTACCATAGATGACATATTTTTTTATCGTTGGTTATCATCATCGGGTTAGTTTGAGATATTTCGACAAGATTCAAAATATAATGAAGAACATCTGTAATTTTATTGATATTAAATCAATCGAATTACATCTTATTGAAATTGAAATCCTAAAGTGCAACATGGAATGAAAAGGAAAATCCTAGAAAACGGTAAAAGTTCCCACATGGGGGAAATGAAGGACTGAAAAATGATTACACTTGAGGGCCAAAGCCCATCCCCACCAATGATTTCTCAAACATTGCCCAAATGATTGGGCAACCGATTATTTTAAACATTCGGCTAACTGTTATTCTGAAATGAAAATACCCCGAAGTCGAGCAAGTCCCGAATACGATTCTTGAGTACATAACAGCCGTCCATATCATGTCCGGGTTCTCCTCGATGGTAGTCACATTTCTTAGTCGGATCGTACCTTGTAAAGGTAACATAATTCGACCACATGGGCTCTGTTGACAATAAGTCCTTCTTACGGAGGACGGCCAAGACCCGAGAAAGAGTACCAGGCAATGGTGTATACTATCGGTTACACTTGTATCCTCTTTGTCCCCGAGTATTGAAATTTTCCTGCTGATGATTAGGGACTTGAACCTTGGGTGTTTGGACTTGAGGCTTCTAACCGTAAGTGACATTCACTTGTGGAGGGGATTCTTTGTCTTTTCTTATTGTGAACCGTTTGGCACTAGTACTACTATTTCCATACTACCCTTTCTTCAAGCCGCTTTCTACCTCTTCAGCCATTGCAATGAGGTGACTGAATGATGTTACGGTGATCTCGAGGATTCGTGATCGCATTGTCTAAGGGAGGGTGGAGACAAACAACCTCATAAGTTCCCGCTCAAGTGAACCGGTTTAAGCCGAGATGCAACATTCCTTCACCTAGTGGCGTACCGCTTGATTGTTTCACTCTTTTTCATTTATGCCTGCTCTAGGTCTTCCCTAGTAGTAACAACATCTAGGTTAAAACTGAAATGCTTGACAAAGGCATTGGCCGCCTTCTCCCAATCTTTCATATAGATTTTGTAGTCCGTGTACCATCTCATGGCCGAATCCTTTAAACCGGCTCGGAAAGTCTAGACCATCGGGGGTCCATTAGTTGCGTATTTATTCATCCTGGCCTGGTACATCGGACGTGCTGGACTGGATTGGAAGTGCCGTTGTATTTCTCAAAATCGAACATCTTGAATTTTTCCGGCACCTCGACCTTTAGAAAGGCGGAGAAATCGACCTAAGGTATGTCATGCGTCCCTTCTACCTCTCGTATCCTCTGTTCCATCCGGGCCAACAGCTTGGCCATCTCATCGTTCGGTCCCGTAGCCACAAGGCTAGCTTGAGGAACTAGAAACAAGGGTGGTGCGCTCGAGCTTACGCCCGTAATGATCACATCTTCCAGTGGTATAGTCTAATAGGGAACACCTTCTAAAGCTTTGCCGGAGATATCAGCTAGAGGAATTAGAGTAGGGATGGCCGGAGGAGGGTTCGAACTGGACGGTTGTAGCTTGGCCGCAATGTTGGCCATTATCTGCCCCATCTTTTGCGACATCATTCCTTCGAAGCGCTCGCTTAGAGTGTCGAGCTGTTCATTCAAGGCCTCACGGACAGCAACACTGATCTCATTTCTGTCGGCCATTTTCCTTGCTACCGACCAAGTAATGTGTATGGGATCTGTGGTAAACTACCTACAAAAGGATAAAAATTAAGATGAGAACAACGAATAAAACAAGTGAGCCGGTCCATGACATCGATCTAGACTTAAAAACAAAACAATGACAACCTAAGGACTGACCCAGGAAAATTTCAGTTTCGTCGGATTTTGGTAAAAAATTCGTCTTAATTTGGACATTGGTCGAAACAATACCAAAATTTACCGACTAATAGATGATACAACGATGAACAATTTTTGTGTTTCGTACTCATGCATGTTTCGCATGGATCAATACATTTTAATACCTCTTCAGAAAATTTTTTATCCAGAAAACTGCTTTGCTGGATCTCCATAAAAAGAACGAAAGGCATCCTAAAAATGTGAGTCAAGGTCTGAAATTTTGCAGGCTGCTAGTTAAAAGACCATGCTACAACTTTAATTTTTCGTGATTTAGCAAAAAGACTCATTTACTAGTGGTAATCAGCAAAATGAAATCGGCATTAGGCAACTTCCAAAACTCCAGCCAGTATTGTTGTCAATGGAAATCTTCTAATAAATGGAAAACACCTAGAATCAATCTCAAAATTTTACATATGATAGCTCAAGATGTTCTGACCATTTTCTATTCAAACATTAAAATTCAAAAATGACTAGAAAAAGCACAAAAGAATAAAACTACGCAGAGAGGTCACCTAGAAACAGTAATACCCATAATACAATCCTAACGAAAACAATGACCAAAACTTGAAAATAAAGACTCTAGTTAGCTCGAGCTATAGACTTCTGGGGGATAAGGTGAGCCTTGAGCTTCTTGTACTTTTCCTTGCTCTTCTTGGCTTCTTCCTTGGCTTTGATGAGCTTACACTTGAGACAATTGATCTCGTACCACTTCGTGTCTTGTAGGGCCACTTGAGGTATAACCGGAAGCCACTCCTTTAGGATAACATGCCCTTGAATGTAGCTCACCAAGGCATGATATGTCTTGACCTCCCCAATAAGAATTTCCTTGGGCAACACTAGCTTGGTTGGCCAACACCGCTCCCACATAGCATGAGCAAGAGAGACATGCTCCTCAAATCTTCAGCTCTTCGGGTAGAAGTCAATGCGAACCTCCATGCTTTTCGGGGTTTGGAGGAATCGATCGTATCACGCCATGTTGTCAGACTACCCTCATTAGATAATACTCCATGATGCCAAAAACTCCCAAAAGAGGGACCAGTGCTCCATCTCAACCTACAAGCCTAGCCTCCTCCACTTTGAACCAAGGAGCATTCCATAGGAAAGTCACGGGACTTGGGTTTTGTAATAAAACAAGCCATTGGGAATAATGATAATCGGGAACATGGTCTTGTTCATCCTTATATTTCAAAAGAGGGTGCTCAAGTTCAGAAATTTTTGGGATTTTAAGAAGGCTCCCAAATTTGGAAAAGTGGGAAGCAACCAAACTTGAAGAAGTTCAGGTGAAGCGCGAAATGCTTTATCTTGGCATGTTTTGAACTTTGTAAGGCAAATGAGGGTTTCCGCCAAAATGGCATTGACAAAATTTTTTCCATAGTTTACTTGTTGGGCAAAAGATACAATCATGGGGTCGATTGCATTCTGTTTATTGAGTCGAAGAATAGTAGTATGAAGACCTTAGCTCTATCATATTCGAAGGGTGCTCTTGCAAAACATGAATAAAAAAATGACATGGAACAACTTCCCCGGTTTGCTTTCAAAACATTAGCTACTTCATCTCGATTAACATTCAAATATTCAAATAGAACCAAGACCGGATCCTCTCCAATCGAAGGAGTAACCAACCCAGAGTCAAGTGACCTTCCAACAAGAATGCCATACTCTTCTAAAGTTGGAGTTAGCTCATGCTTACCGAATATGAAAGTAGTAGGCTTCGGGCTCCAGAAATGCACCAACGCATGGATGAGACCAAATCGAAGTCGAATATGAATCAAGGGGAGCATTCGGCCGATGTGAAATCTGACCGTCTCTCGGTCACCCTCGAGCAATTCGCACCACCATCGCTTCGGTCTATCCTTCGCCGGAGCTATGACTCGAACTTTCCCCATAATATATAGCTCAAGACTATGACTCTCCTAAAGAATTGTCATGGACCGACCCAAAAAATCCAACTTTAATTAATTAACCCGATTGTAATTAATTAGGTCCATCTCAGTTAATTAGCCCAACAATAATTAGCTAACTCGACCTCGCTTGATTATTCCGATCATGATTAAATAAGGTAATTGTAGTTAATTAAAATAACTATGGTTAAAGTAAAATAAATATGGTTAATCTAATCTAACCATGATTGATATAAAGTAACCATGATTAAACTAAAGTAACTACGGTTACTCTAACCCGACCAAGGTTAATCTAACCTAACCATGGTTAATACAATAACCTAACCACTATATATTAACTTAACCCGACCATAATTAACACAATTAACCCATAATTAATTTAAAATAATCTATCTCATAAACGTAATTAACAGCATAATCAAAGATTAGGGGTTTTAACTCACAAACAACGACGGTTGGTGGTGGTGACGATGGTAGCGACTCTTGGAGGTAGCGGCGGACAAGGCTCGCGGGAGTACAGTCTGCGGGTCACGGGTTTGTGGCTTGTCGTGGGGCTTAGCTGAGGGCTTGAGTCGGCGGCGGTCCTTAGAGATGGGTGGTTGAAGACAGTGCGGCACGGTGGTAGTGGGTGGACTCGGGTTCACAACGCTTGGGGGTGGATGTCTTAGCGATGAGGATCACAGAGCTCGGCAATGACGAAGGCATAGGACGGTGGGCTCACGGGTGCTTGGGTTGAGAAGGGTGGAGGTCGCAGGAGGTGGCGACGTGGGCAGTGGCTCTTAGCGGCACGCAGAGGGCGAGAAGCGGTGGCTCGCCGTTCAATGGATGCCGCGGGTCTTTCGAATCGGGGTGATCGGAGGTCACGAGGGCGGACGACGTGACTACTAGGCGACGGCGACGGCCGGGTGAACTTGGCAAGCGACAGTGGCCGCCGGCAAAGCTCGACAGGTAATTGGCGGCCGATGTGACGGGATGACGATCGAACGACGAGAAGAGGAGGAAGGCAAGAGTGGTGTTACGTGGGTGGGGGGAGAGAAAGGTGAGGGGCGGTCGAATGGGGGTAAGAGAAGAGAAAAGAGAGGAGAGAGAGTAATATGAGGAGGAGTGATTTGAGGGGAACTAAATGGGCTGGGGCCCATGGCCAAGTCAACATTAACGGCTTTCGTCTTTTATGCATAATATCTAGGGGCTAAAAAGTAATTTGGTAATTAAGGGCAAGTTAGTCATTTAGCACAAACAATTGAGGGCATATTGGTAATTTCATAACTAGGGTTCGGTCGGGGTTAGGCTTGGGCACAAAGGGTCTCGGTACGATGACGTGACGGCTCGACCATCCAGGTTTGATTTTATCCGATTGACGTATCAGAATAATCCAATATCCACTTCGGACAAATAAATCGACATCGAATTATTGTCCCTTAATCCTCAAAAATCCAATATTATTTTCTAAGCTGGAGTTTGTGGTTAAAAATCATCGAACCTAGTTATCTTATAGATGTCAAAATTCGGGACGTCACGTATTCTTGAATATCCGGGGCTAAACCACTTACTTATATAGCAAAAGGAGGAGAATAAACACCACCAAATGTTTCCTTCGATGCGTTGTCTTCTTCGGTTTCCTTTGGGAGATCTACTACTTCCTCATTTGAGGACATGCAAGGGGATCTTTCTACAAGAGCAATTGGTGCATGTTGACACTTGATTTTTTAATCAAGTTTTCCTTAGTTTTATTTTCTAAAATTCACCAAAAATTCACAAAAAATCAAAAAATTGAAAAATCAAGTTTGGTAGCCTTAGCCAAGCATAAGGAACCAATTTTGAGCAAAAAATAATTTTTCATATTTTTCACATTTTTTAATATTTTCGGAAAATATAAAAATGCTAGAAAATTCATAAAAAAAAAAATACTTCTCAAGGTCACAAAAATACAGAAAAATGTCCAATATTTTTATTTTAATTCCCTCCTCATATTGGCCTCAAGAAAAATCAAAAATCGAGTTCAATTTTGGGTGTTTCTTCACAATGCCTAGAGTTGAATTTGCACAAAAAATACAATTTGAGTCTTTTTATTTGCAATTTTTGCACATTTTAAGTCTAGACATTCAATTACAATTCTATCTAGCTTCAATTTGATCAATTGCACCCCCAATTGCGCGAATTACACAAATTGGGCAAAAATTTCCAAAATTCTTGCAATTTAGTCCCTCAATTTGCTAATTTTTGAAATTACCTTTAATTGAGAGACTTTCGTGGCAAAATTGGACTGCCTTCCTAGGTTTTCATACATTCTAAATCGATTGACAGGGGTGGTTTTGTCCAATTTGATCAATTTGACGTCCAATTGAAGTTTTCCCTAATTTGGGATTTTAGAAAAATTTGGGGTTTTTGTAGAAATTGATGAAAATTATTGGGCAAAATCACATTTCTAGATGATATTTAGACCCCTAAGTGCAATTTTGAAGTTTAATTGTGAAAATTCCCCATGGATTTTTGATTAATTTTGAAAATTTCAAGTCTGAACCGGTTCAAACCGATTCAAGACAATGTCGTCTTCCTCAGAACGCCCGCGCGAATGAACAAGCACTGGATGAATTTTGACGAGCAAATTCACCGGGCAATCGGCGATAATCGGATAAATTGACCTGGGCGTTTTGTTCCTCGTGTCAATAGGAATCGATTGAATCCAACCTCGAAGGCAATGAGTGCCGGCAAGGCGGTCAAAGCTGCAGTGGCTCGAGAAAGTCAACCTTCACGGAATTGGCTAAATTCAAGTTCAATTCGCGAGCGCCGAAGTGCCAAACGGACTTGGACGAAACACTTTTCCGTTCCGGTCACCGTCCAACTCACTTCGCATGCGTGGGCACGTGCGAAGTGAGTCGGCGAGCTCTCGCCCGTGCACGTCCAATTTGAAAATTAGTATAAAAGGCTGAGGAAGATTCGAGAGCAAAGGGGAGACCTCATTGTGTTCGCGAGAAGTAACAGAATAGAGAGAGAGTGAGTTAGAGAGAGAAGTGAGCTCTCGCGGGACGCCATCGCCGGAGCTTCAAGCTTGGACCGCAAGTCGCTCGGCCGACCAGCTCAGGCCAAATCGAAGCACCAAATCACTTCTAGAAGCCTCCCGGTGCCTTGGAGAAGCGATCGCACCTGTTCAATTGGCTCCAAATCCTCGAACCTGGTAAGTCGAGCTCTCGATCTCCTCACTGTGCATCTATAGCAGAGCTTGCCTCCGATAATGATTCTTGAATATTATTGAGGCGTTTTGCTTCTATAACATCACTAACCACAATCGCATCTCCGTTTTGCATTGATTTCGCTCAAACACCTCAAGTCGAACCTCTAACCTGCATCGGTCCGGTCGAACTTCGGCCAGGCTATTCTAGCCATTGTGAGCTCGATCCGAGCTCAAGGTAAGTCTTCTCAACACCTTGTGATGCTTCCGTGTGAATGAATTGAGTTGAAATGCTCTCTGTTGCTCGATCGATTGTCTATATCTTTACTCTGTGCAAGCTCGATTCATAGTGATTTAGTGGATGAAATCGTTTGATTTTTGGATATGTTGATCCGGGGAGTGAGTTGAGTCGATTGGTGGTGGTCTCGCATCATTCCGACGAGATCTCACCGTTAGATCTCGCCAAAGGAGCCTCGGCCGTCCATTCGGTGTCGTCGCAAGGTAGACGACGAGGGCGACATGGCAAGTCAACGGGTCAACATGCTTAGGTGTCATGTTGTCATTGGTCCGGCTCGTCTTGAGTCGCCTCGGCCGTTGGTGCGAGCAATCCGAGTCGACCTTGATCCAATGGCTGAGAAAAATAGTTGAATTTGATTTAGGGCCGTTCGATTAGGTTTTCGTATTTTCGAAAATTAGTTTTATTAGATAGAAAATATAATAAATCAAAAACGGTGCCGTTTAGTTAAGTGGCGTGCGGCGTCGTTTAGAGTACAAACCCGGATGCGTCGTCGTTTCATGCGTAGGGGAAACGAACGGCTCAAATTAAGCCTTAGATCTAATCGTAGCCGTCCATTCAATGTTACGTGCGACGTCGTTTAAAATAGGCGAAGCAGATGCGGCGTCGTTTTGGTTTGATACGTACGCACGGCCGAGATTGATTCAACAATTGATCTCACCCGTCCGTTCATTATATATATACTCGAATATTCAGAAAATAGATTAGAAAATCAAAAAAAAAATAAATCTATAAATGCATACACTGTCGTTTTGGTGCTGCACGGGTTGCGAGTGGGTCTGGACCGGGTTGACCGGTCGTTGACCGATTTGACCCAATCCCAAAATATTAATAAAAATTAATAAAAATTTTCTAAAAATCCAAAAAATTGCAAAATTCATAGAAAATTCACAAAAATTTCCAGATTTTCCCAAAAAATTTCTAAAAAATATTTAGGTCAATTCGGGACTCTTATAGTCCGGATCAAGAAATTTTGAAGTTTTGAGGGTCGGTCTACACTAATCCGAAAAATTTCCAACTTTTGGAAAATAAATAAAAATTCCAAAAAATATTAGAAAAATTCCAAAAATTCTAAAAAAATCACAAAAAATGGGAAATTGCCACATTCAACTGGCTCGACCCCAATTTTGTGATTTTTGGGTCCCGAACCCCAAAAATGACCGTTTTACCCTTCTAGGCCTTTCGCCCCAAAATTTTCCCGAACCACCCTAGAACTCGAATAGGTCTTTTTATGGGTCGATATGACCATTTTATACATGTCGTATCTTGATTGATTGATTGAATTGATTTGATTATCTTGATTGCGCATTACATTTTTTTTTATTGTGATTGATAGGTTAGAAATTCCCGTCTGCATGATACCTTAGATCGTTAGGGCCTATCTCACCCAAAATTTCATTTGCATGAATTCTTAGGTTATAAAATCACTCAACTTCGGTAACCGAAAGGGCGTCAATGCAAATCTTGGCGTAACCATGTCACCAAACCCAAATCTCTGGTTCTCGCAAAATCGAACGGTTTCTCCCGACCGCTCGATAGGGTTCCCGATCATACCCTCCAATAATTGATCGGTGGCTACTCCATATGCATGTACACTATACACATGTCACCCGACCACACTAAGGTCGACGTCGATAAAATTTTCCTCACATCGCGATTCGAGTAATGGGTCTTGGGAGAGACCCGCGCGCCAAAGATCCAATGTCAACCGGGTCCGAAGCGCGGCTCGTTAACCTTCATACTGGACCACTAAAAGTTCGAAGGGTCGCGACAGTGCATCGACGAATGATGCGGGAGTGACAATTTTAGGAGTAGGTAGAGCGAGAGGGGTGGAAGTTTGACCTTTCTTCTCTAAAGCTTTATTTGATTTTAGCTTTTCCATGAAACTTCCATACCGGACGTGTAAAGACCAGAATTTCTGTCAATTTAGTATTAAGTGAAAGGGATATGTAATGATGTTTATGTTTGGATTATGAGCTTAGTTGAAGTTAATGGAAAGTAATTTTGTGATTTAAAGTTATATTGTGAGGCTTGGGAAATGAATTGGGAGTTTTATATCCGATTGAGTTTGTTCCGGACTTTGAGCGCGAACAAAACGCCAAAAATAAACCTACACTTGACCCTTATATAAACCCACATATCTCTCTCTCCTCGAGTTCTCTCCCTCTCTCTCTCTCTCACGTGAACCCCCTCCCTTTTCACCTCGTGGGTTCCGCCCAAGAAAACCCACAATGCTGCGTCTCCTCTTAGCCGCTTGAGCTCGTTCTCGGTGGTGATGGCGACGACAACTCCTCCTCAACTTCACTTCCTTGGCCCCAACTTCATCCATCCTAGCTCGAGCTCGCTGGTCGCCCCTCCTTCGAGCTCTCGGCCGCACGATTCCGGGAGGAAACGAGAAGACCATGGCTTGTTCGTCAACGATTCTGCTTCATTTGCATTGCGTTTCGACTCTAAGGCAAGTGATTCCTCTAACTCTCTAGCTTGCTTGCCAATTCGTCCTTGGGGTCTCTAAAAGTAGATTTCATCTTGCATGAGCTAAGAATTGAGTCAGACTACACGATCCATTACTTGATTTGATGTTTATGTGCCATGGGTAAGTTGTCTATAGTGGTTGATCGTGTGGTTTGTCGTCAAATGAACTTGAATTTGGGTCATTCATGCGTGGATTGTGGCTGTGTATTTGTAGGTACGTAGAGAGGTGTTCGGCCATGATACCTTTCGTACATGGAAGTGTCTTATGCTTTGTGGGTTGTAGCCATGTGCCTTGGACGTGTATAAGAGGTGATAAATATTAGTCTGTGGTCTCGTGTGAGTTTATTTCAATGTCGGGTTCATTCGTTAAGAATCTGAGCACACTACGAGTAATGTCAAGTGTATTTGAAATGGTTGTATTGCTTTGTGGGTTTTGGGATGTGTGGTTTGCATTGAAATTAGTTAATGAGTGAGATATCCATTAGCCAGAGTTTCCACGTGATTATTTATATGTCCGCCTATGTTTGGACAATACCCCATGGGAGCCCGAGTAGAAATCGAAAAGTCCATAGCCCGTGTCTCATGGAAATGGAATGTCTAAGGCCCGTGTCCCTTGAAAATCCTGGAGTATGGGAGATTTGAGGCATGTGTCCCTCAAGATTTCCATGGACGAAAAACTAAGGTCGAACCTAGATTCGAGGCCCGTGATGTCCTACACCGTCGACACCCCATCGAGAAGGCTTCCAAATCCCTCGTTTTCGTTATTCTTTAGTTAATCTTTTTCTTTCCTTAATCGGAGTAACTAGCGCATGCGAAAGCTCTAAGTAAAAATAATCAAGCGGTCATACAAGCACAAGTACATGGAAATACAAATACAACCAATGGGCAGGCCCACCTATACAAAGGTTATAGGCATTTCATGATTCCCTAACCAGATGCATACATTTCAAACAACATACTTTTATTCATACCCCGCCATCCATTCCTTATTACATGTTTGTTTAACGACTTCCTTTCTTTATATAGGAAGAGTACAACAGAGAAAAATTTACTTCAAAATACTACAACTTCCCATTGATTCCTCGGAATCAAAATCCGAACTCTCGCTTTCATTGTAACCGCTTTCTTAGCCGGATCCTCCATTACAAAGAGATGAGAGGCGTTGGATCCATCTATTTATCTTAGTGAACTGAAAAGTAGTTTCAACAACGGAGTGAGTGGATTACACCCAAAGGTAGATTTCTATTCTGAACCACTAAACCAATCAAAACATCACCGAATTGAGGATCGTCCAAGATAATCAAGCATATCTCACATCAACGGTAGATATCAGAATCCTAACAAAGCAAATACGATCCTCACAGACAGTAGATCTCAAAAGCATATCCAAATCCTCTATCACAAATCATCGATCACCAAAATCCAATGCTCGCATCCGTAATCATAGAAAGCATAGTAATAAGGATAGAGATCTGATTGCTCGACTAAGTGAGAAATTAAACGGATGAACAATCGGGCGATCGAACCAACGGACGAAACGAAACGCTGCACGGCCAAAGGAGGTCACGACTAGGGCTAGGGCGATCGATCGACGATTGCATCGAATGGCAAAGCATGGCGGCGCGGCTCGCGGATGGCGGTCGTGGACGAATAATGATTTCTATTTATAGAAAGGGTTGGCGGTCCAAAAGAATAATGACATAATTTTCGATAATAGCTGCTGAGTGAATTGACGACGATTTCTATTTATAATAGTCCAGTTAGGTTAGACCGGTCCGCTTGTAGTCAATAGCTTGTAGTAGAGTCGCCTTATGATGTGTCGTGCTTAATCTGCCACTTGCGGTAGAGTTAGCTTATGACATGTCCCGCTTATAGTAGATAGTTTGTCACTTGCTTCTAATTTGCCATGCTTATGCTTTGTCGTGCTTAACGTTTTGTCAATCTTGATTGCTTTGTTATGCTTACATTAGCCAAATTTTAATTTTCGTGCCAAATGATCCTAAACTGTCAAGCACTAACATGCTCCTATTTTAAGCAAGTGAAAGTTTTTGAAAGATTGGGTCAAGTTCTTGTTAATACCAATGCACATGTTTTCTTTTAAATTGATTTGTAGCCTTTGTCGCATAGTTGACTTATGCTAAGAAGGTTGTATCCAAATCCTTGAACCAATGAAACATCTTCAATAATCAGATTTCCCAACCCGATGTTTCCTATACCAATAATATTCCCTTTTCCTTTTTTCCAAAGGTGATACTTTGACCGTCCACCTGTTTTAGATTTTTAAACATGTTCCTTCCACCTGTCATGTGGCGCGAACATCTACTATCCAAGTACCACTTGTTCTTCTTCGATGTCACCTACAATCAAGAAGATTTTCAAGTTTTTTTTTTATATCCACACAAACTTGGGTCCTTTTGTGTTAGTCTTATGTTTGGTATCAAATCTCCAGTAGATCTTTATGGGCTCCACTTGCTCAACTGGACATGTTTGTTTGTTATGACCAGGTTCTTTGCAAACTGGACAATTGTCTTGTTGGCTAGTAGATCTTGTGAATTGCTATGCAAAGTGACCTTTGTAACACGAAAGAGGAGGTGTTTATTTCAATCTAGTTTTGACATTTGGAAAAATATTATTTTCTTCATGTTTCCTTTCACGTCCAAGTCCATATTGGTCATAATGAGGAACTTGAATAGATAGAATATGATGCAGAGTTTTTAAACTAAAGGAGAAATTGGTGTTGATCTTTGAAATATTTTCCTTTAGAAAATTGCGTTCTTCATTAGAAAGATCTTGGTCATTCGAAGTAGTAACAAAATCTTTCTGCAGTTTTTCAAGCTCGTCTTTTTTAGAAAGGTTTTGTTCGAGTGAGTTTTGAAAATTCATTTTTCAGCTCTGAAATTATTTTTGGAGCATTTTTGTGTTCCAAAAACATTTCTTTCAAAAAATCTTGCATTTCTTCATCCGAAAGTTCAAAATCATTTATCTCATATTCTTATTCTCTTTCAAATTCTGCCATAAGGCAAAGATTTGCTACGTCGCTTGACTTGCATTTAGTGTCACTCCATGTTTCGATTTTTAGTGCTCTTTTCTTCTTTTCGAACATTCCTCCTTTTTTACGTAGGAGTGCGCAATCAGGCTTGATATGCCTTAATTTTCTACTCTTAAAACGAACAATATATTTACCTTTGCTTTCCTCCTTTCCTTTGAAAGATCTCTTTTAAGTTGAGAATCTTGGATTCTTTCTTCATCTGAAGTTTCCTTCTTTCTTCATAAGAGTCTTGAACCTTCTAGTCAATAGGGTCATTTCATTGTCGTCATCCTCTTCAGCAAATATTTCACCTCCTACAATTTCATCGTTAACGTTAAAGGCAATTACTTTCTTATCTTTGTAGAGGCTTTGCTTATTTACGCCTTTAGCTTCATAAGATATCAATGTGTCTATGAATTCATCCATGGAAATTGGTTGGATTCTCATAGTTTCTTATATTGTGGTCCTCACAATGATCCATTCCTCTAAGAGTGCTCTAAGTAGTTACGGTCGGTTCGGTGGAACCGCCGGTTCCGGTTCAGGAACCGGAACCGGCCGTGAAAAATGGCGGTTCCGGGCCGGTTCCGGTTCCGCTTCGGAACCGCCGGTTCATTCCGATTCTTTTTTAATAATAATTTTTAAAATAATAAATAATAAAATAAATATAATAAATTATAAATTATAAAATACAATTAAATTGTACATTGTAATAAAATATGGGAAAAAAAAAGAAGGAATGGGCTTGAACTTAATGAATTATCATTAAGCGGCCTACATATCTTCTTGGGGATAGAAGAATCAAAGCCCATGTAGTTCTTTTTACCTTTGAGAACCCCAACTTACCTCATCGTCAATCGTCGCTACCCGTTGTGGTACCCGTGGCAGTGGTATCTCCAACATCATCGCTAAAAAATTCGTGTTCACGATCTAACTCTTGGTGTCGATATTTCGCCCTCGTCCAATCGCCGACACAAGCTTGAGCTTCCACGAGTCCGGGCTTAATCTTGAACGGCGAGAGTCCAAAATTAATCCTCCGAACTAAATGCTTGTTCAACTCGCAACCGTTGAAGAAGGGGTTACTAATATTTGACGAGCGATGAGAGCGAGAACTGGATACTCGATTTGGTGACGCTTCCACCACTTCGAGATTTCGAAATCATACTATGTTACGCATCACGAAACTCAAATTGAGTGGTTAAATATTTTTCTAATTCAGAAATATTACTTGTTGCCCCTTTTTGTTTTTTTGCCTACTCTTAAGCATATTATACCCTCTACTAAGTGAACTACCACCTTCGCTACGTGAGGCGTGGGATGTAAAGATCCGGAATCACTTAAACCATATCTACTACAAAATTCTCCATATAATGCTACTATAGATTCTTTAACATGTCCTAATATATTTGAAATATCTATTGAATCTTCCAAATGTAAACAATCATGATAATACACATTCAAATAATCTTGTAAACCGTCTAATTTAATACGTGGATCAAAAACAATACCAACTAAATAGACAAGAGGAATTTGCAAATAATAATGCAACCATTTTTCTCGCATTACTAAAATAGTTTGACCTAATTCGGTATCTTTTTCATATTCACTAAAAACACTACTAATATTAACACACTTTATTAAAAATAAATGCGTAGTAGGATAATAAATACCAGATAAAGTCTTAGTAGCATCATTAAAAATTTTCAAAATATCTAAAATTTTCTTGCAAACGTCCCAATGTTGAGGAAGTAAAGTAATTTCGGGAATATTTTGTGAAATAAACATACATAATAAATCTTTATATTCAAAAGTTTGCCGAAGCAACTCGTACGTAGAATTCCAACGAGTCGGAATATCTTTTGGAAATCTTCTTGGCCTTCTCCCATTTTGTTTACAAAATTTTCCCCATTATTTCATACATTGGGGACGACTCCATAAAAATTTAATTGCACTTTTTATTGGGGCGAGAGAAGTGTCAAGAGTTCGTAAACCATTTTGTACACATAAATTTAAAACATGACAAGCACATCTAATGTGAAAAAATTGTCCGCCAAAAGTGGGTTTGCAAATATTTTCTAATTCGGGAATAGAAGCGGTATTTGCGGCGGCATTATCAAAACCAATTGAAAATACTTTATTTATTAAATTATATTCTTCTAAAACTTGCCTAATTATTCTATAAATATTATGAGCCGAATGGCTTTCATCAAAAACTCGGAATGCAATAAGTCTTTTTTGAATCATCCAATTGTCATCTATCCAATGACACGTGACACCCATATAAGAATGAATTTGCCAAGGATCACTCCAAATATCGCTACCTATATACACACGTCCATTGAATTCCGCAAAAAATTTTCCTAAAGATTTTTTTCCTTTTTTATAAAGATGAAAAACTTCGCGTTTAAGAGTATTTTTGGAATAGTTGGCGCTTGAACCAACGCAGTATTTATCAAATATTTCATATTAAAATTTTCACCAAGTATTAAACGGAGCATGATCAAGGGCAACATATTCACCTAATGTTTGTTTATAAAGTGCTTCAGTGAAACGAAATAAAGGATGAGGCTTAGAAGTGGCGTACCCGAAAATTTTTTGTTGTTGCGTATTGTCGATCCCCGCTTGCGTTGGATGTTTTTTTGTCAAATGCCGACGGAATGTTCCGTAGCCGTCTCCTTTCGTGAATTTATAAGTTTGCGAACAATATTTACATTTTACATTATACTTACCTTCGACTTCATCACGTACCTTGTCGAAGTGTAGCCACAAGTCCGATGTATTATCTCGGCCCTTCCGTTCCGGCTCATTTGCCGTTGACGTTTCTTCGACACCGGTGGGAGGATGAAGACTTTCTTGTGTTGGGATGTGCTCGACGTTCGGAATCGGGACATAGTTGATATTATCGTCGTCGTCTTCCCAACTTGCATACTCACGAGGATCGTATTCATGAATGGGATACTCGGAATCTCCCATAGCCATCTTGCCCTTGTCAGCATTTCTGCTTCCACTTGCCATTTTTGAGAGAATTGATCGGAAATCCGATTGAGAGAATTGAGTCGGGATTGAGAGAATTGGGAGAATTTGAGCGATTTGAGAGGATTTCAGAGAGAATTCGAGAGATTGTTCAGAGAATTTGTGACAAAAATGAAAGGGGAAGCATATGCATTTATAGGCAAGAATCATTTTTATTTTTTATTTTTTTATTTTTTATTTTTTAAAATAAAGCAACGGCCAATTTGGCCGTTGCACGTTGGCAACGGCCAAAGAGCCGTTGCCAACGGCCCAAAGCCAAAGGAGAGGGGGGGAGGGGGGCCGGGGCGAGAGCCCAACGGCTCTGCGCCCCCGGCCCACTTTTATTTTTATTTTTTTTTTTTGGCGGTTCGGAACCGGCGGTTCCCACGTTTCCGGAACCGTGGGCCCGGTCAACGGGCCGGTTCCGAGCCGGTCAACGGGCCGGTTCCGGGCCCACGGGCCCAAATGGCCCCCTCTAGGTCTAAGCGGTTTGTTTACTTTTTCAATGTCTGTGAAAATCTTTCCTTCACTTACCAAATCATTCACTATCTCGGTGAATCTTGTGTACATTTCTCTTACCGTTTCATCTGGTTTCATCATGAACATCCTGTAACCGCCAAGTAGAATATTCATCTTGGTTTCTTTCACTCGATCGATGCCTTCACAAATCACTTGGAGGCAATCCCAAATTTGTTTAGCTGAAACAAAAAAAGATATACGATTAAATTCAGATGGAGATAAGGCACAGTAGAGAAGATGCCTCGCTTTAGAGTTGAGAGCGGCTCTTTTTCGAGTTGCAATTCCCTCCACACCAAAGGATTATCTCATATTTACAGTTTGGGAAGGGGTTTTGATTGATCAAAAAGAAGAATCTATTTCAACCGATATACCTTTAGGCACAGCCATATATAATATAGAAATCACACTTGGTAAAGATGGACAATTAACTAGAGTGGTGGGTGCCGTAGAGAAATTGATTGTAAAAGGACGGCGCGCAGCAGCAGCAATTGGATCAACATTTTATAGCAGTTTGTTATCTAGCGAGATTTGTGGCTGCAAGAGCGGGAGCAGGTGCAACTAGAACTTCCATGCCGTCTTGAATCACACTCTACATGTCTTGATCACAAGCATCAAGATAGGCGAACATCCAGTTTTTCCAATAGTTGTAGTTGCTTCCATCAAAGTATGGAGGCTTGCTAGGTACTGTGGATTCATTGCTCAGAAAACCACCAAAGTCGGCTATAATAAGGATCTTTATACTCTAAAGAAATACACTTCAAATAACAAGCACTAGAACTTTGATACCAATTGTTGAAGCTAACAATGCAACCTAGAGAGGGGTGAATAGGTTGTTTCGAAACTTTTCCGCATTATGCAAAAAATAATAAGTTATATATGTAAAAAAAAAAAAGATCGGGTCAGCAAATGCTTGATAAAATGATATATGGGAGTGCACGTAAAAGAGTAAAGATTGAGTGAAAGATTAGCACGCTAGATATATACTGGTTCGATTTATATTCCAAGCATACGTCCACTTCACACAACTAACGGCCACGATATGGGCTGTAATGCACTAGTAAATTGCTACACAAGTTACAAATAATATGTGAGCTGATCTTTCACACAATAGATCACATTATCTTGATACTGACCTCATTACTCGAAATATACACATAATTTTGCATGAATACAAGGCAACAAATGATTACAACATCTTTCAACAGTTTAAACTTTTCAACTAGAACAATTTTTAGAGCAATTTTTAGATATTAGATATGTTCGGTATTGCTTGGCCTTCATGATCTTCTCCTTTTATAAGCTTCAGCATTCTAGCCATTTGAGCATCCATGGAGAAGTAAAAAAGCCATTGGTGATTGATAGGACATCTTGTCCTCAAGCTGGAACAGTTTTTTTCAAGTCAGACTGGACTTTCCCAAAATATGTCTTGAGCTATTATTCCACACTAACAAATTTCCGCTAGACTCTGACAAAGCAACGAACTGTTTCCAAAAAGAAAGAAAATCTTCTTGTTGGCCTTTCCTATCAAGCAATAGTCACATCAGCCAATCTTTCGCAAACATCGGCTTGTGTGGACTTTAAACACCATTGCTTGACCGACCTTTCAAGCTCTGATATCAAACAATCGGTGATCATATCTTTTGTGATTCTCAGCGGGTGTTTTCATGAAAATGTTTTAGACTACACGCAATCTTTGCCCGATGGTCATCACATGATCCTTAGCCATATATATCAAACATCTGCATACCAAATGTAAAACAAATACCAAAGGATAGTTTGGAAATCATTAAAATATATTATGAGATGTTTTTCCAACAAAAGTTTGCGTGCTACAACAAAGTTTCATCAGATCTATTGTTGAAGGTATGACCAAAGGTGCGATTGCCTAAGTGCGAGAGTCATTCAAGCCTCCTTGTGGGCAGTTTTGCTCACACAATGCAAGTGGCCTCGACGATTTTCACAATGACGTTGAAAACCTAAATCATATCTTTCGCATGAAGACTACGGTTCTTGAATCTGATAGTCCGAAGTTGTTAGGTGCCCCTCTAAACTCAAGACCAAATCAATTCAATTAGGAGGCTCGTGCGCTTACCGCAGAAATAAGTGATATATTGTTGTGCTTCTTGAATTTTTGGAGAAAATAACATAAATGGTCCACAAACTGTAGTTTAATGTGTAATGAAGTCCCTAAACTTTTAATTTATTCGATGTGGTCACTAAACTTTTGGTACATGTTCAATTTAGTCATCAACTATATGAAAATATTTAATGTTGTCTCAGAACGTGAATTAATGAAAAGATAACATTGAATATTTTTATATAGTTCAAAGATTAAGTTGAACATGTATTAAAAGACCAGATATCGCATTGAACAAATTGACGGTTTAGCGATCACATTGCATATTAGGTAAAAGTTCATGGACCAGGTTGAGTAAATTAAAATTTTAGAGGCAATATTGAACATTGAGTCAAAATTCATGAATTATTTATGTCATTATCCCAATCACCGATTGTCTACTGCCAAGGGCTCGAACCGGGTAGCAAATTGGACTACCAAAGCCCAGTGAAGAAATGGTCCTCGCGCAATTAGACTTCCTCTCCACTTTCGGCCCTTTGGGCCATTTTATGCTTTGAAGCTTGTCTTTGAACTACTATATCCAGACAAAAAAAAAAACTACTCCTATTTTTCTAGTTAAATGAAGTACTTTATGTTCCGACGTAAAAAGGACGAAGCATCAAAATAAACAGCTTTACTCCTATTGAACTGATTCCAAACAAATAACTTTTTTAAACATGGAAGAGAAGAGACTAGGTCATTGAGAAGAAAATAACTACAAGTAACATATCATGCTAACTAATGCAAATAATTATCCCTCAATTCAACTCTTTGCACGATCAAATACAAATAAAATTAAATATTTATGTTGCTCCATCAAGTTTTGACTCTAATGAACTCCTTTTTTTTTTTTCCAGAAAAACAAGTGACGTTATTGTCATCAACAATTGTTTTCGGAAGAAATTAGATGGAAATGAGAGATTTAATTGAAAAAAATCAATTCGAAAGAAGGGGAAGCAAAGCATTGTTTCCACCAGAAGTTGACTTAAATTGTTTGCAAGCAAGGAAAGAAGCAAATGACCCAAATTTCTCTGACAGAACATCCCATGTTCACCATTGTTATTCCAATTAAATAGGAGAAGACAAAAGGTTGTAGGTGGTCTCTAGCGACATCTTAACTTTAGCTGCAACTTTTCTGTTGAACATGCATCAGGTATGGCCTCTATAAATATGTGCTTTAACTTAAATACTATACGTGCAATCATCTAACATCAACCCTAATCCTAAACATACATTGAAAATTGAGTGAACCACGTATTAGGTGGTCCCAAGAATCTTACAACCAACGATGACCCATGTTTATGGGGAGACCGAGAGGTTGAATTACCTTCCTCTTCAACTTGGCAACCTATTCGACCAAAAAAAAAAAAATTGGCAACCTACTCTCTTTTCCTATTTTTTGTTTTTATTTAATTTATTGTAAAGACGTGGGTGGCTTTTGTTTTATGAGGTGATTACGTAAATGACAAGAGATCCTTCCCAACATAAATTCTTGTACAAATTTTGGACTTCAAATTTGTGCCTCCTTGATATTATCCTATTTAATGGACAGCGTATGTGGGTCATTTGGGATTATGAATTTTGGGGATAAGTACAGCACAAGTGCCATACTTTCGTACGGTGCTTACTTGAGTACCATAACTTTTTTTCGACTAGATAAGTGTCATAACTTCTAAAAAACGTTCATTTAAATGCCATAACTTTCATTCAATCATTTAAGTGTCAATTTTCTTGCTAAAACGTTCACCCAAATATCGTAAATCTGACGTGGCATAGCACTTATAGTGAATGCTTTTAAAAAGTTATGACACTCAAGTAATCGTTTGAAATTTTTTTGGCACTTAAGTAATCGAAAAAAAAAATTATAGCGCTTAAGTGAGTGCTATACATAAGTTTTGGCATTCAAGTTATTGAAATAAAAGTTATGGCACTCAAGTAAGCGTTGTACAAAAGTTATGACACTTATGGTAGTCTTATCTCTTAATTTTTGCTTATATAAAAGGAGGTTTATCCATTGAAAAGTAGTTATTGTTGACGATATCAACGTCACTAGTCACTCTACCTGACTCGTGATTAAAGTTGACGAGGAATTTGAAATGGCATGATCATGAGGATTTTTTGTGTTGATAAATTACTTTAGCCATTTGGAATGAAATGGTATCAACAATGAAGGAACTTTTTAGGTGAACTTTCCTTCTATTTTTCAGATGAATGTCTGGTCGTCCTCGAAAGAAGGTGCTTTTTTATTTTCAATAAGACTAGATGGCTTGTTTACTTGAAAAGATTCAAAAACGTCTTTCTTTTATTTTGTCATTTTTTATTTTCATAGTAATGTGGTATTCGAGTAAGCTTTTGCGCATCTCGATCGATCCACCTTCCAAGACAATCTTAACAGTACAACCGCCGGCATTTAGGATTTAATTTTCGTTGTACTTAAACTTAAGTCCATAATCAGATGATCCAAACTTTCTTACCTTGTTGGGTTTTTTTTTTCTGATTAAAAAGTTTAGACAACGCTTATTGTTGGTGCAATTATTCATTATTAAATTTCGTTAAATTCATTTTCAGAGGAATCTCATTTAATCTGAAAGCTACCTATCCTAGTGTAGATTTTCCCACCATTCCCAACCACCCACCCCCCTTTTTTTTTGTCCTAACCCCACAACAATATCTCCTAATTCCTCATTTTACAATAATTTAATAATTCGACACTTGTCTTGTCTGAATGACAAGACATTTAATGGGGCTTTTAGTAATTTCCATAAAAAAAATGCATATCTTTCATCTAAATCCAACATCAAAACTCAAAAGCGCAAGACAATTTACAATCACAGTGAGCGGAGCGGTCCCTTCGTTCTTTCGGACACACTTCACTTCTCACTCTCCATCTTCGTTCTTCACTGTATCACCAGTAGCTCCCTCTCTCTCTCTCTCTTGAGGTTTGTCTCAGATCTACCTAGCATCGCTTGGGGCACTACAAAAAGCTTGTCTGCATTTACCCACTGAGTTCGGATCTTGATGCGTGGTTTTCGCCTTCGCGTTTGATATTGGAATTCGTCGATTCTTCTGCGAATTGGCCCATTGTTTTTTGTTATTCTTTGTGTGTGTGCCGTTGTTTGATTCATTGACTCTGGTGGTGTGTGGCTGTTGTTTGATTGAATTTCTGCGTCGTTTGCTTTCTTGGGTTTGTGAAACTGTGCTTGGGTTTGTGGGTGAGGTGCATTTTTTATTTTCTGCTCTGCATTAGGGTCCTTTCGTGGTAACGATTGAGGGTTACTGCTTGTGGAACCTGTTGTTCTAAGGGGTGATGCTCGTTGGATCTCTCTTCTGGACTTGTCCCGAATGGGATCTTTCACTTCTACTTGGTCAATTGGCAGTGACATATAATGCTTAATGAGGTTAGAATGTGTAATGTAAGCTCACAGAGGTTGCAATTTCTCTTTCCTCCCTATTTCTTAGTGCAATATCAAGCACCTAGTTAATTTATTAGGGTGTGAAGGAAACATTTTTGTTCATGTTGCAGAACACTACTAGTTTCAATTCGTCAAACTTCTATCTTGGATATTGCTATTAAGCAGAGGTTTTGTAATGTGGCTGTGCTTTTCCAAAGTCTGGTGCAGTACTTTAGTCTGTTTAGTCTTCTTGTTGTTTCATTCTCATAGCTCTCCCCATCTGTCAGATTTTGCAGGCTTCTGCGTCGGTGGTGACTAGGACTTGTATTCAATGGGTAAATCGGGAGGCAAATGGATCAAGCAAGTACTCTTTGGAAAGAAATCGTCCAAATCTAGGTTGGTCAAGGTAAGAATTTCTTTACTTAGTTTTTTGCTCGATCTGTACTTCCAACTGTCCCAAGGTAAGGTTTGCTTTTTTGCAGTTTCTACTGTAGGCAAAAAGAAGTTCCTAAAACAAAAGAAACCATAGGAATCTAGATTAGTAGCTCATGGAGAAATTGATTTAACCAGACCTGTATCTGTCCATTTTATTGATTTGCGAGTAACAGATTTCTTGTCTGATAAAAGTCTTTGCCCTTCAAACACTCTTCCCCTTTTTGATTTGCGAATGTATTTTGACACTGTGCAAATTTTTGCATTCAGCATTCTAACGATGTGTGAGGTAGACTGTCATACTGCCATGTTTGCCCTTGTTGTTTGCTCTATGACAATGCAACTGAGTTCTCAGTTGTGTTGACTTGTTTCACATTGGAAGGTAATCTCCGTCTAATAGAAATAAAACCATCAGCTTCTGGCTCAATTACAATGTACGGTCCTTAGTTCAAGTAAGTTCTTGGTAGAGTAACCTGTTTCACAATGGCAAAGAAATTGTCCTTCTTGTTGAAGTAAAATTGTATGCTAGCCTTGGTATAGGTGTGTAGCATCCGTTTCTCTATTATTGCATGCCTTTCTTGAAACATTGTCAATCAGTAGTAATTATTCAATTTTTTATAACCCCATTTAGTAAAATAGTTCCTGGCATTTGGTGGTGTTCCTATTTCTTCTTGATGTCACTATTGCTGAGCTGCTCTTCTGTAGTCTGAAGTCTGGATGCAGATTTTGTTCAACCCTGTTGCAATTTAGCTAGTGTTACCTGCAAAGTGAGATCAAGGCCTAATATGTGAACACAATTTCTTGTGAAGAAAACCATGACAGAAAAAGAGCCAATCACAGCCTTTGATGCATCAACTGAAGATTTGGCTCCACAATCTCACACTCTTCCAGATGAATTGCCTCTCACTGGCAAAAGGATGGAACAAAGCTTGGAGTTAGAAAAGGGAGATATTCATGACGTAGGGCAGAATGCAGTTCCCTTATTGGCTGGCCTGGATAACGTGAGTTTTGAAGGATTAAACATGAGTGCTGCTGAGATAATAAGACAAGAAAAGGCTGCTTCAAAAGTGCAGGCAACTTTTAGGGGCTACTTGGTGATGCTCTCTCTACTCTTAGTGCATCCTTGTGAAGCTATCTCAACGTTTTGCTTATGTGATTTAGCTATAACTTGTGCAGGCACGTCGTGCATTTCGTGTTCTAAAGGGCATAATTAGACTGCAGGCGCTTATTCGTGGACACCTAGTTAGGCGACAAGCGATTGCTACTCTAGTCTGCATGCGGGGCATTGTCAATCTCCAAAGGCTGATTCGTGGTCGAAAGGTAAGAATGTTTCTCTGAGGGCTTCAAATGCATCCAATGACGTCCGGTAAATATTCTCGATGCAGTTGATACAATTCGATTTGGAATTTTGGAAAATTCCCCAATTGTCCTTTATTGGGAATAGGAGATTTTGCGGGTTAAAGCATGCAGTTTGCTGCAAATCTTACCAATGGATAGCATGAATTGTTAGATTTTTTCCATATGTAAAATAGTCTGTCTGATTATTTTCTCAGGAGTTCAGTGCACAAATATTTCCAAATCAAAGAGAACAGGCGAGAAAAGGGGCGACCTTGCTATAGATTATCATCTTAGTTTCGTACCATTGCAAATGTTACAGCCGGAAACACCTTGTGTCTCTTGTTTTCTCTCTCTCTCTTCTTTAGAAGTCATAAGAAGCTTTGCTCGCTGTGCACCTGCATGTCCTATTAATGTTGAGGATGCTGTATATGGGAATGATATTTTGCGACCACATAAACATTGATTTCTAAGTGCCAGTCAAATGATGCGCGGCTCATAGTTTTTCTTTTGTATCTCCAGTTCTCCATGTGATGTTTCCATTGTTTTTATTCAGGATACATATCATGTGAAGACATATGGGATAAGTACTAACTTTAAGCCAGAGAAGCTACTGAAGAATTCTTTCATCTGTAAGGTACTGTGAAATTCCCTTGTTACTTACGTATTCAAAAGCTTGAATTATACTTTTTTTTTTAGTATCATTTGACCCATTAAACAAGAACCAGTGGAAGTTTTTTGCTATCCAAGTATTTAACATCAAATATTTATGACAATCAATCTAAGGGCACACATTATGGCATGAAGTCCTGCACATTATGATGGAAAGTTGTACATCATCTAATGAATGCCAGATCAAGTACGTATCTAAATGCAGGCCTAATACAATTCAAAAATATGCTTTGCCTTAAAGTAGCACAGAAGTTTGTGGGGGGCCATGTCTTTTCCTACATATAACCATGTGAAGCTCTTAGTCCCAGGTTGTATATGGCTCAAGCTGTTTCAATATATGTTATTTCCAAAAGTGAAATGCTCACACATGAAGGGAATGTAAGAATCATATTACGGTTGTTGACTTAAAGTCTAGGCTAGGCATCTATCAGAGTTTTGCACACATTTGTTTCAATTTTTGAATTTATATTAAAGCTTGTGCCATATTGCTGTTTTAGCTTCTTTCCTCTACTACTGCTATGCCCCTGAACATCCATTATGATCCGGTTGAACCAAACTCGACTGAGAACTGGTTGGAATGCTGGTCGTCAACCCGCTTTTGGGAACCTCTTCCACAACAAAAGAAAGCTGCTGGGTCGAGGTTTCAGAAGCACCAGAGCAGCACTACATCTGGAGAAACTGAGCGAAACAGGACAAAGCGTGTTAGCCGAAGAGTTCCCATTTCAAATGGTGACAATTATTCAGTCAAGCCTGCAATTGATATTGAGAAGCCTAACCGTGGACCGAGGAAAACTACAAAGCATAAACCAGAACAGGTGCAAGAACAGCCTCGTAATGAGCTTGAGAAGGTAAAAGGGAATTTGAGAAAAGTTGCTGCAGCCAGTAAAGAGGCTCATGAAAATCCTGAAGCTCTGCGAGAGAAACCAAAGTTAACTCTCATGGATTTGACCTTCCAGTCTTTGGATGAAGATGACAAAGTTGTAGAAGATGGTGCTGAACTACATATTGTTGAAAATATGGCAGTTGTTGGAGATTCCTCACTAATTCAGTCTGAAACTCCTCCAAAACCTGTGTCTGTGGGTGAGTCTGTCGATGTGCTTCTTAGTGATTGCCCTGCAGTTGAGGCCCAATTAATAAATGATGAAAAGGGTGATGAAACTTTGGCATTACATGAGGGGACGACTCCGAAGGAAGATAACACTTCCAAGTTGAGCCAGAAGACCAAGAGGAGGATGTCTTTCCCAGTGAAACAGGAATTCTCAGACAACGTTGCATTGAATACATCTATGTTACCCAGCTACATGGCTGTAACTGAATCTGCAAAGGCAAAGCTGAGAGCAAATGGATCAGCAAGGATCAGTCAAGATGGGGTTGAAAATGGTTTTGTCAGGAGGCATTCTCTGCCGTCTTTGAACGATGGAAAGGTGTCCTCAATGTCACCACGCATGCAGAAGCAAGTCCAAGTAAATGGAAAAGTTGGAAGCAGAACTGACAGATCTTTGTTGTCGTCTAAAGATAGTAATGGTAAGACATTCTTTTGATGCTAGTGGTTGCATGCATTTTGAATATTCTTCGGTGAACCATTTTTCCTCTTAGTAACTTTGGACTGTTGTCAACTTCCATCTGGGTGGACAACACTGGTATGTTCCGAGTACAACGATTTGATAGCTAAGCAAAAATGCCTGGTGGCCCGAAAACCTGGATCGGACCACCCGGAATAGCCCAGTCTTTTTCTGGCTCTGATAGATTCGAGCCTAGCCACCAAGCTTGAATTTTTTTTTTTTTTTTTTTTTTTTTTTTTGAGATTTAGGCCGGTCCGGTCTTTCAGGCTTTAGGTACATGAAACCGAATGGCCCAGACCGGCCCTAACTAAATGAAGAATACATATATTTACCTTTAAGTCTAAAAAATCCATAGTACAACTCTTCCCCCTCTCGTCTTCTTGCTCCCTCACACCCTCTGCGGCCCTGACTCTGTTGCTCTCCTTAACACGCCTCTTGCTACCCTAACTTGCTTGCGACTCGCCCACCAACCACTGAGCCTCCACAGTGCGAGTCCGACCACTATCTCATCCAATGGCACCACAAGGTGCGGCACAATAACTCTTCACTTGCCATAGCGTCCCTCAACATCTTAAGACTTGTCACTCTCTCTCATTGTGCATGGATACTCTTTAATGGACTTGCTGAACAATAAAACATATGGATCTGGTTTCTCCCCCCTTCTGTTAGTGTATTTGGGTCACTGTTGACAAATCTTTTTTTTTTATTATTATTTCTGTTTATAGTAGCGGGTACATGAGCACACCCCTTTTTTTTTTTTTTGGTCGGTGAGCACACCCATTTTAGTTATGGCCTTTTTACTTAGATTTAAAAAAAAAAAAAAAAGTAGTGGTGAGCACAATTCCAGTTTCATAATAGATGGCATCAAGAATTTGGCTATTCCAAAACTGTGCTTTTTTAGATTTCGGGCTTTAGGCTGGACCAACCTGCCTGAAGTGGCTTGGTCCCGTTCAGTCCAGGCCAGGATCTGGGGCCAGAAAGGCTCAGGCCCGAAGATGGTCAGGATTGGCCAAAATGATGGCAAAAGCCTGCTAGCCAGCCTGGCCCATGCTCAGCCGAAGATAGTGATTTAGCAGTGCTTTCAATTTCCTATCACAAGTGGACTTGCGTCATTTGTTTGGGAGTTCTGGTGACATTTGGGTAAAAAGCATTGTTCTGCCCATGCTGTTTCCCACAAAAAATAGAACTGGCTATGTGCTATCCGTCTTAGCTCGACTCTTAGTCGTCTCTTTGTTTTTTGTTTTTGGTTTGGACAGCACTAGCTTTCGTTTTTGCTTGTGGTGGGGCAAGACTTTCTTTGCCCTTGCCTGAATAATCAGTTTCGTACATGAGCGGCTGTTTCATATACTGGCCATTTCTCTGTTCATTGTGTCTATGTTAAAGTGTGGTCCTCTGAGTGTCATGCATATGATGCCAAATTTCAGAAAAACCAGGATGGAGAAGGTGACAGGACTCCTCAAAGCATCGAAGGGATTGGTGGGAGATTAAATTCCTTATGTGTGGAGCGCTTCCTCTTTCTTTATATTTCCTTTCTGTCAATGTATAGCCATACGGTAGGTTATAGCATGTCTTCTTTGTGTGTACCGATGATGCTGAGTTATCTTTTGCTTTAAGGTTCTGATAGAAGTTGAGAGTTGGAGATCTTAAGGTTCGTGCTCAATGGAGAACTTGTTTAATTCTGTTTATTTCCTTGGAGGTCCTGTACACAGTTCATGGAACAACTGAAAGCTTATGTATTTGAAAACTTTCCTCTCCTTTTGTTAAGTTATGCTCGGGTTTGAGCCCATGCAAGAAATCCGACCGGAATTGGAGAATGTAGATTGGGGACGGTTTTCCGCAGTGTGGCATTTATTTAAGGAAGTCATCCAAGTTGGTCATTATTTCCTTTTGACCAACTCTGAAGAAAGAAAAGAGAACTCCCTCGTCAATGCCACACAACCATATCCATCTTTCTTGAGTGTTGTTTTACTGTAGAAGGGATGGGTCATGTCTTCAAGGGGATAATTGCTAAAAAAAAGTCTTAAATTTATTATAATTGTGCTAATTTGATTATAAATATTTTTTTGTCAATTTAGTGCTAATTTTTTTTGTCAATTTAGTTGTAAATATTTTGTATTTGTGTCATTTCGGCCAAAATTGGCTGAAAATTGCAAACTTAGTGCAATCAATATTTATTTATTCTATTCTTTTCTTTTCTTGCCTTTTCCTCTAGCTAGTCGCCAAACCTTGATGACAGGCTAGAGGTGAGGGCCAGCGAGGTCAATCTAGCTAGGGTAGGTGAGATTGGGCCTTGCCTAGTGACGATGAGGTCGACCTTACCAGGGACGGCGAGGCTCCCCTCTAGTTGTTCATTGACTAGAGAAAGATGGGAAAAAAACAAAAAAAATTTAAAAAGTTTTAAAATATAATTAGAAATTATCACGTCAGCAATTTTCGGACAAAATTGTTCGGAAATACTGAATTAGCATAAATAAACAAAATTGATCGGAAATACTGAATTAGCATAAATAAATAAAAAAGGTTTATGAATGAAATTGATAAAAAAAAAAATTTAGAACTGAATTGAAATAATTATAATAGATTTAGATTTTTTTTTTTCCAGTTATGCCAGCCTTCTGGCGCCTCCAAACATGTGAAGTCTTTGGTTTATCTCTTCACTTCCTTACCCCAAAAAGTTGCTTTGATCATCAACAGATTTATAGGCATGGCCAATGTAGGGAACAGGTCAAAGAAGGCACCGCGAGGATAGAGTGCGCAGACTACATACAGCTACAAAAGAGAACTCTCACAAATTGGCATAAATGAAGTGGGGCAAACTCTTCGACCCAAAAAAAAAAAAAAAGTGGGGCAAACTCGTTCATAAATGAACAGTGGAGCTCTCACTTTCTGAAGCAATATGAAAAGAAAATGCCTTCACTTTTGCGGTACGGCGCGGCGACTTCCTTTAGGATTATTTTGAGCGCAAAGTGGAGTAGTCCCTTTGTCCTTCCGTGCTTCCTTTCATTTGACAAAACAAAAGGGACTCTCTTGGCCGAACAAAAAGGAGCCTTGAACACCGAGTTCGCGCTGCGAGTTTCACATTTAAATCTAACTCGTTGTCCTTCTTGAACACTGGATTTGGGTGTATATAGGGGTGGGAAACAGTGGAGTACTGGCAGTTCGCTCTCCCCATAAACCTAGATTTGACACTGAGATCGAATCACGTAAATCTCTCTAAATCCTTTGTTGTTCACTGTTTTATTTCCCTATGGATTTTCTCTCGCTCTCGATTTAATTGCAAAGTTCCTATTAGCTTCAGCGTTCTATTTTACATAATCTTTCCTATCATAATGTCGGGAACTTCTCATTTAAACCCTTCGTTACGTGAGGTAAAACCCTAGTTTTAGTAAAAGGGCGGGAGGGACTGCTCATGCTCATGCCCATCTCTAGGCATTACCATGAGGGTCTCACACCCATTAAGATAATGTCCAGTTTGAGCGGTAGATATTTTGCACCATCCGTGACTCGAAAATTCAAAATTGTGGAGCCTGTGGAAACGCTTGTAGTGAGGAAATTTCTCTTTAAGAGCTATGTTGCAATTAGGCAACGCAATATGGGTCTTTTAAAGTTCTTAGTTATCTACCGGAGCCTGTTTCATTATGAAAGTATGGTGTTTTGGTTCTGGGAATGGGAATGCGTCGTGGTGATTGTATTGCACTGAGGCCATCGTTATTGATGGTGGTGGGGTGGTGAAATCTCTTATCGTTGTCTACGCCAAAGTAGCATGGACACGCGACGCGATACGACACGACACGCCGACACGTCATTTAAAAAAAAATAGAGAGAATTTCGACATGTTTGTATATTAGATGTACATTTTTATATATACATGATACGAAGGGTGAGTTTCTTCTTCTCCTTATTTTTCATCATCTTCTTCTTCTATTAGAAATTAGGTTTTTTTGAATTTGTCTGGGTATATTAATTTCAAGGTGACTGATATATGACTTAAGTATATGTATTTTTGATAGATTTACGTTTTGACCCCTAATTTATAAATATTTAAAATTGATCTCATGCATGTTGAAATGGCGTGTTAGAATGCTGGATTCGGTGTCCCTGGTTTCGTTTGTTTCGCAAAAAATGTGATGTTTTTGGAAAATGTTTTCAAGGAAAATGACTTCTCGAAAAATAACAATATTTTTTTGTCTCCTGTTGAAACCCGAAAATGAAATGAAAAATAGTTTTCGCTGTTTGGTATGTAAAATCAGATTTTATTTTTCTTCATGCACTTCTTTTAATAATTTTTTATTTTTATTTTATTTTTCTTTTCTTTAATTTATTTTTCTTCTCTTTTTATAAAAAAATCAATTTTTTATTTTTTTCTTTATTTATTTAAAAAATTCAAAGCTTGTAGATAGAGAGAGAAGAGAGAGGTTGGTCTCCAAGAAAAATAATCTCCTCTCTCATTTTTCCCACTTTTAAAAGTGCCCTTTTCAAGGAAAATGTTTTCCTTGACTCATTTATTTTTCTTGAGCTAAGCGCCGAAAAACTTAGAGGACATTATTCTGGAAGTTGTTTTTCGCGAAATGAACGGAGCTTTATATATATATATATGTTCAAATAATATCCTATGGAAAATTACATTTTTGCCCTGAAATTTTGGGGATTTAAAATTTTCCCAAGCTCTCACTCTCCTATTTAAATTTTTGCAATTCGCCCCATGAGTTGTTAAAATCTTCTGCAATGTACCATTAGCATCGACTCGAGCCAAATTTTGCTCGCGACTCTGACAGCATGACTAGTTATGGATGGCAGTTCGATTTTACATACCATTTATATAGATGAAAAAAGAGAGGGACTGGCTCAAAAACTTGTTTCAAAACTGTATTTCGGTCAAACTCTCATCGGAACTATACCCATATGCCTCATTTGGGTTGTCCTATTTGAGGTTTGAAAAGGCAAGGATAAGAAAAATTAGAGGTGTCAAAATAGATCATAAATTTATTTCTTAACTCATATTTTTTTTTTTTTGAATCTAAATTAACTCATATTTGATGGGTTGAGTCATTATATGTTTTAGTTATATTTAATAAATGAGTCATAAATGGATTTATACCCAACTCTATGGATCTTAAAGGAGTTTAATATGTGCGTTAAATATGTTTGTAATTTTTTTAAAATTCAATCTACGTCTATGACTTTCTCTTCACACACACACACACACACACACACACACACACTCTCTCTCTCTCTCTCTCGCCATCACTTGATCTCGCGTTCGCTCACTCTATGCTTTGACCTTAATTTATGCATTGATTTTCCTGAATCTTGTTAAATATAAAAGTGTTTTAGCACTATGAGTTCGGCCGGATATAAGTTGTGTATGTGTCACTAAATTTATATTGCATGAAAACGGGTCAATTTGTATCGAATCATTTTCGATTTAGTCCAGATCTAACCCACCCGTTTGATAGATTTATAGGAAAATTATGCTTTTGAACAGTGATTGTTCCTTTGCATTTACCTTTTTTGGTACTCTGGTTTTGTTTTATTCCGAAAGTCTGATTTTTTTTATTTCTTACGTGAACAAATGGGAGCTCCGCATTTAAAGAAGTGCCTGCGGACGGGATTCTCGGACTGTCTGCAATCGCAAGGGCTGCAATTTTCGGTGTCCAAGTTCGAGTTTTGTCGTGCAATTTTGCAAGTGGACACTGAAACGAGAAGTCCGAGGCAAGAGGGGTAATCACTGACGCTAGCTTTGATCGTGCTAGGCCCATCCAAGACGGATGCTTGTTCATCCTTCGCACTGTATCAATGCGTCCAAAATTGAAACTTTCAGAAAAGAACTGTCGGACAACGTGACCTCCCAAGTCAGAATAAACTACTGGCTTACCCCATTTTCTGATCTGCACGATTTTCCCCATCACTGTTCACGACTTTTGGACTCTCTCTCTCCGCCTCCCTCTCTCTCAACAAGGGAGAAGGGACCCCATTTTGGGCATCCAACTTTATGTGGCGCCGAGTGGGTTCAGTGCTCAGTGAATGTCAAATGAGCGTCTCATCAAACACTTGGACAGTTCTCCGCAGAAAGATGACCAAGGTTTCTGTGCTGTTCTCTGGTGTTGCTGTGCTTGCTCTTCTGTTTGTCAATGGAGTTTTAGGGACAGGTCACAAGCACGGGTTTGCGAGAGATGGGGAGGTTGGAATCTATGAGCTGAAGAAAGGGAATGTCTCTGTGAGGCTCACTAACTGGGGTGCAACTATCATGTCTCTTCATCTCCCTGACAAAAATGGTCAGTTAATTTTAACTCTCTCTGTACTTTGCTTCTACGGGTTCTGTTCTTGTGTTGATTTTGTTCATCAACTTTACTTCTTGTTGTTTTTCTTGTCTACAATTTACTTCAGGAAAGCTTGATGATGTTGTTCTGGGGTTTGATTCTGTCAATGACTACAAGGTGAGATTTTCCTCTCTCTTCCTAACTCTCTCTCTGTCTCTGTCTCTCTCTCTCTCAGTGGAACGCTATGCCATTTTCCCCATGGTTGCTTCTTCAAGTCCTCATTGTTCATTGTATTCCCTATCATTGCTACTTCAAGTCCTCATTGTTGACTCTGTGTGTGTGTGTGTGTGTGTGTGAGAGAGAGAGAGAGAGAGATTTGGATATAAATTATGCAACAGACGGCAGAAACGCCCAAGAAGATCTGCTCGCTGCCATATTCTAAGAGCTAAATAGCTGTACCTTTTGTCCTAGTGTGAGTATTTTCCAACGTCATTCATTATAATAGATCTGCCTAGATGGTGATGTGGCCATCCTGTACAACAGCTCAAAACTTAAGAAGAAAAGAAACCTTCATTTGTTCACATGAGGATTGAGCTGTCATAGCTCAAGAACTCTGCTTGTAGTACCTCTCTGTTTCGAGCCTTGTATAATGTGGTCATATGTCGGTAGCTTTTCATCTTTTTGGGTCTGTTTCCACGAACTGAGACTTCTTTGAGTAATCACATCTCGTAAGACAATCATGTGACAATAATGGGTTGTTATTTTCGGAAGTCAATTCATGATTGTTAGTGACCATCAAGACAAATCCATCGTCCGCACATGTGCTCCTTGTATGTGATCTAAGGTCTTCTGGCAAAGATTTCAAACAAAATAAAGAGAGGAAATTTCTGCATACTTACAACATTGGCATACCAATTCGAAGTATTGGTGAATTCCGATGATACTTTTCTTCTACGAGAAAAACATACCAGATTTCCCTTTTTATTATGACCGCAAGCAAAGAGCGAGCATAGATCTTCTTTCGCTAAAATTGACATAGAATTTTTCTTTTTTAGTCGAAAAAATTGACATAGAATAGATTGCTTCTTTTTTTTTCCTCTCTTTTATCTGCAGAATGATTCGGCCTACTTTGGTGCCGTGGTCGGTCGGGTTGCTAACCGAATAGCAAAGGCTCAGTTCACTCTGAACGGCACACGCTACAAACTTATTCCCAACGAAGGAAAGAACATGCTCCACGGTATGAAGTTCATCTATTTTTTAAGTTTTTCCCGTGGTTGTTCTTTCATGTTACTTGATCGGGAAAGCATTTTCAGTTCGAAGATATAATTTCTCGTCCTGCATCAACTTGTGAAAATGCTAGGTGGTCCTAAAGGATTCAGCGACGTTGTATGGAAAGTCACGAAATATCAGAAAGAGGGTCACACTCCTCAGATCGTCTTTGGTTATTTCAGTCATAATGGCGAAGAAGGTTCGCAATAATCAATTGGATATGATCATGTTTTCTCTATTTCAATGGCTTACCGAGAAAACTGGTTCATCCATTTTAGTCCATCCAAATCTGCAGGATTTCCCGGTGATCTCAAATATCTGTCACCTACACGATCTTGGGCGATAGCCACTTGAGCGTATCGATGAAAGCAAAAGCTCTGAACAAGGCCACTCCCGTGAATCTCGCGCAACACACCTACTGGAACCTCGGCGGCCAGAGCAGCGGTGACATCCTATCAGAAGAAGTGCAGATCTTTGCCTCCCAGATCACACCTTGCGATAGCCACCTCATCCCCACAGGAAATATCATTCCCGTGAAAGGAACCCCTTACGACTTTCTCGAACCGCGCACCATAGGAAGCCGAATAGACAAGCTCCCCTATGGTTACGATATCAACTACGTGCTCGACAACAACGTTGGGAGCACGAAACTGCACAGGGCGGCAATAGTAAGGGACAAGAAGTCAGGGAGAGTTATGGAATTAGTGACGAACCAGCCGGGCATGCAGTTCTACACGAGTAATGGGATACAGGAGATCAAGGGCAAGGGCGGGTTCGTTTACAAGAAACATGCCGCACTTTGCCTGGAGACTCAGAAGTACCCGGATTCGGTGCATCACCCCAACTTCCCCTCGGAGATTTTGTATCCCGGGAAGTCATACGAGCATGTCATGATCTTCAAGTTCACAATAGAGTCGTAGAGATTAGAACGGACTACGACACAGCACAGTTGGTGCGCTGTTTCGATCTAATCCAGCCACAGGTTAGAACTTCGAACTGTTCTCCACTTATTCCGTTCGTCCCTGGCAGTTTCCTGTCCTTCTGCATATTATGAAACCGGGCTCAGAAGAGATGAATAAATCGAGTCTAACGTGGCTCAACTTTCTCATGCGCGCCGTGTTTTAGTCTTATATCAGAATGAGGATGCAATCAAGTCAAGAATCCTTTTTTCTTGTGATTCTGAATTCGAAAACGGCCAGGCTCTATTTCCTATTCTCAGCGGCTTGTCCTTTCCATAGTGGAAACGGGTATAATTTCAATTTGTAGCACACGACCAATATGGGTTCGCAGAACTCGATTGAATAAATAGGGAAAAGTACACTAGAAATATCATAGCTTTTGTGCGGAGTTTATTTGAGTGTCATAACTTTCAAAACGTTCATTTAAATGCCATAACTTTTAAAAATCGTTCATTTGAGTGCCATGTTGACGTGGATGTTGGAAAAGATAACGTGGCACGCCGAAAATTCAACGTGACTCGTCGAAAAGATGACGTGGCACGTCGGAAAGTTGACGTGGTACATCGGAAAAGCTGTTGCAGCACTCAATGAACGATTTTGTTCCAATGGGATACTCAAACGAGTGATTTTAGAAAGTTATGACACATAAGTAAACAATTTTAAAGCTATGGCACTTAAGTAAACGCCGTACATAAATTATAGCACTCATAGTGTACTTATCCTCGAATAAACATAAACCCAACAAGAAAGCGACAAAATAAATATATTTAGTAAGTCCATTATCTGAAGAAAAATAAATAAATTATGCAATTCCCGTCTAATGAAATGAGTGACATCTAGAAAAATTTGGTTATGAACTAGTTTTAACCACATATGTCACTCATCCTACGGTGAATGTGGAACAACTTTTTACGCAAACGGTAGACCAAGCAATAATCCATAAAAATAATGTACACACCATATTTGATGTGGTTGGATCCAAACCTAACTTCATAAAATAAGCAAATCCTTTCTTATCACTAAGATTTCGTTTGTTTAATAGAAAATAACTTTCATGAAAACGTTTTCCAGATTTTTTGGGGTTTGATTCGCGGAAAATAAGCTAGACTACAAAGATATTTTCCACCCATGAAAAAAAAAAAAAAACTTCCATCAAAAGTGGGAAAAATATTTTCTTCTTTTTCAGAAGAGGTAAACATTTTTCCTCACCATTACTCCCTCAATTACTTTATATTCGTTTTTATTTTATACTATTTTTTTTATTATCTTCTTTTCTTTTTCTTTTTTCTCTCTTTTCTATTTTCTTCTTTTTTATATTTTTTTATATTTTTATTTTTTCTCTCTCTTTTTTAACTTCTCCCTCTGATTGCCGGCCACAAGCGAGGCCGGGCTCGGCCTCGCCTCTGTCGAGGCCGGCGAGCTCGAGCCGAACCTCACTTGTAGCCGGCTATCGACCTTTGCCGTGGCCAACGACCAATTGATGAAGAAATTAAAGAAAAAAGAAGAAAAAAGGGAAGAGAGAAAAAAAAAAGTAAGATTACTATAAAAATTATAAATAAAAAATTATCCATATTAGCGATGGTCGTGTCACGTAAGATGATCGAGTCCACGTGAGCAATTTCTGATCAAAAGATTACGCAGAAAATCAAATTAAAATTTTCTTCCCAAAAGTCAGAAAATAATTTTCAAATTATTTTGAAATCTCTACTAAATACCGAAAAATATATTTATTTTTCTGAAAATTGACTTTCTGAAGCTATTTTCCAGATTCATTTTATGCAGCACAAGTGTACCTTCACTCCACCGACCGTTACTAAACAAGAGTCTCGAGGACCAGCATTCTCGTGGAAGCCCATTCACGATTGAAACTCCGGGTCATGAAGTCGTAGGCCCGACCCGAACAACATGCAGATGGGACGACTTGCAGAGACTGCGGGAAGGCGAAGAAGAAGATGATGATGAGTATTGTGCTCTCTTCTGCTTCCTCGGTCGCAGTCGGTGCACGCATCACCTGTCTCGCGCCTGAAACGGGTCCGTTCATTGTCGCTTCTCTTTCTGCTTTCACGTACTTCTTGCCCAAGTTCAACTCCCGTGCCCGCCGCGAAGTCCAATTTGATTGTGCTTTCTTGAACTGGTGAATAATGCAGTGAACTGGGATAGATGCAGATTCGTGACTCGGAAAGCTTCTCCGCTCGAAAGAATCGGTCACATCTGTAACAAGGCGAAGTTGCTCGCCAGTTGTTGTTCGGAGACGATGCCTCGTGCTTCTTCTTCGTCGTCGGTCACTTCGGCCGATTATGAGCGAGCGAAGGAGGTTTGGATTTGCACGGAGAACAAGCAAGTGATGACGGCCGCGGTCGAGAGAGGATGGAACACGTTCTTGTTCTCGTCTCAGAATCAGGGTCTCGCTAATGAGTGGTCATGTAAGCTTCTTTTTAATGCATACTGTGTTTTATCCCCAAATGTTTGTGTTGTTTAATCAAATGGTTGAGTGAATGGATTGAGAGGAGACCAGAGTGAAATTGGAGAGACATAGAAAATACCATCTTGTTAGTTGATTGTCGATTGAGCATGTACATTGGGAAAAAGTATTTCTATACGTGCATTAGGGGTAGCCAACAACTAGTTGCTTGATTTGTTGGCGGCACCAAGTAAGCATAAACATGTGACGCGATCACCGTATAGCGGGCGTTTGTCCTCCATACATGTGTGGGCAAGGTGGGAACAGTCAAATGAAGTGTACATGCCTAGGAGCCATGTTTCATTGTCTTTAGCTCTTTAATTAGCTCATGAATCAAAAAGTCGGGAAAATCTAATAATTTTAAACTTCTTGTTTTTTACCTTCCTAAATGGAGGATACAGCACTTGCTTTGATAAATCCTCTCTTTGTTGAAGAGGGAGATATTTTGGATGTCGAGAAGATAAGGGTTGCCGTGGTGAGGAAAGTTTTATCTCCAGAGGATGTACAGAAGCTCCACCCCGAGAGCGAGCAGGCTCAGATTGTTGTTATAGATTTTGCAGATTGGCAGGTACTTCAGTGATTCCATTTCAAGAAAAGCTTGTCTTCTAATGTACTCACTTCTTGTTTTCTACTTATTGCAACTTATTTGTGAGCTCTGAGGAAAAGTGTGTCCAAGTGGGGACTATCTGCTGACATGAGAAAAATCATTCTCAAGAGCACTTACGAGAGGAAAGCATATTAGTACTTTGACATCATGTATGTAGAGTTTGACTGAGAAGATTATTCACTTAAAATGTAAGCTTACCTAGGAAAGGCCTCTGACGAGTGAGCTAGCTTTGAAGTAATCACGGTATATTATGGCCCAAACAGATTTTAATCTGTAAGCTGGTGTGGAGCTTTAAAATGACACTCGATATCTCGTGATCCATGAGGTTGCAGTACTGTCCTTCTGGTTTCATCATGCTCCCACCTATCTTTCAGGACCTTGCTATTAGATTCTTGTATTGCTTCTGGATGCCATTGACAATTTCTTTTCTCAGTTCACTTAGTATTCGACTGCAGTTATTGCACCAGTTTCTGTTCTTTTCAGAATTGGGAACCATGTACTCTATATTATTAATTTCTAGCAAACTTTTTCAAATTCACTTATAGCGCAAGGGAAGAAGCTAGTAATGGTCGGACTGCAATTCTGAGTTTTGCCCTCATCAGGTAATACCCGCAGAAAATATCGTTGCAACATTCCAAGGAAGCCAAAAGACTGTATTTGCCATCTCAAGAAATCTGTCTGAAGCACAGAGTTTCCTCGAGGTATGTCCAATAGGAGACGTTGTACTATGATGTCTGTCTTTCTCTGACAATCATATTTTTGAAGCACCACTAACTTGACATGCTTTGGCATGTTGCCATTATTCTTTCTGTTTCTGGTTCTATAGATGCATTTTAACTTATGTTGCCTGATTATTTTGTGGTTCTATAGGCCTTGGAACATGGTCTGGGTGGAGTTGTTCTCAAAGTCGAGGATGTCAATTCTGTACTTGATCTAAAAGTAATATGCTTCAACAGGCATCACTTAATATTCATGAAATGCTTCTGACCTTGATTTGTAATGCCAGGCCTACTTTGATAGAAGAGAGGAGGTCAAAAGTTTGTTGAGCTTAGAGAAGGTGGTTATTACTGGGGTTCATACAGCAGGAATGGGCGATCGAGTGTGTGTTGATCTGTGTTGTCTCATGAAACCCGGTGAAGGGCTTCTGGTTCTCTCCTTTTGACCACTCTGGCTAGACCTTGTTTGCTGTGTATTGTCTTTATTAATAAATTTGTTCCTAACAGAATGTTGTCCTTTATAGGTTGGATCATTTGCTAGAGGGCTTTTCCTTGTTCATTCAGAATGCATGGAATCAAATTATATTTCCAGCAGACCATTCAGAGTCAATGCTGTAAGTTCGGCAGTTACCAGATGATTCTTCTATAGTCAGGTCTAATTTCCTTAAGTGCGCCTTTTTTCTGGGCCATACATAAGTTTGTTAGAAAGCAGTTATTGCATAATTTACAACTAACACTGGATCCGAGGATCTCACTCCAGTTTGGTAGACCATTATGTTTGTTATTTCTGGTTAATCATGGTGATTTCATGTAAAAATTGAGCTACAGTATGAGAGTCAAGCCATTTCCCTATTCCATAAAATTTTTTGTGCTTGTTTTCAGCAAGTACTTAATAAGGGAAGTATACTTTTCTATAGTTCAGTTCAGATTTCCCTTCAATA
Source organism: Rhodamnia argentea (assembly GCF_020921035.1). Taxonomy (NCBI): domain Eukaryota; kingdom Viridiplantae; phylum Streptophyta; class Magnoliopsida; order Myrtales; family Myrtaceae; genus Rhodamnia; species Rhodamnia argentea. The sequence continues at coordinate 17,355,748 of NC_063157.1, read as the reverse complement.
ATTGATTGACTGAGTCCTGTAAGAGTCTAAGAGACCCTTTCCATTTTGCTGCAACATTAGATTCTGTCTATTCAATTTTACCATGAATGAAGATGTTGGTTTCTTTTTAGTGAGACAGTTTGATAATAACTTTACATCTGGAAGTCTTAGTTATGGAAATTTTCTTTTGAATGCATAGGGACCTGTGCATGCCTATGTTGCTGTTCCAGGGGGTAGAACTTGCTATCTATCTGAGCTAAAAGCAGGCAAAGAAGTAATTGTCGTTGACCAGAGAGGACGTCAAAGAACAGCAGTTGTTGGGCGCGTGAAGATAGAGTCTAGACCCCTAATTCTCGTGGAGGCAAAGGTTGGTCTTCCAGTAATCACTCATTGGCTGCTGAGAGAATTATAAAACAAGTTGTGTGTCTGGTACTCCAAACAAGTTGTCCATACCCAACCAGTGCATATCAAGTGTTGATGATCCAGATGTTATTAAGGAACACATTTAACATGCTTGTCTTCCAGAAATCCTATCATTTTGTCTTACAACTTTGATTGTGCATGTGGACAGTCATTTCCTACTTACTCATGTTTAGATATTGCCTTGTAATTGCAGATCGACCTAGACAGTGAAATTCATTATGCCATTTTACTACAAAATACAGAAACAGTTGCCTTAGTCAGTCCTCATCCAGGTCCTTTTCCCTCATCAACATCCAGACTCCGGAATCTGTCGTGTTATTATTCCTTGGTTGGCTTGTGCATGATATAACACAAATGGTGCTTTTTCTTGCAGGAGATGGGCTCAAAAGCCCAGCAGCAATTCCTGTGACTTCTCTGAAGGTTGGAGATGAAGTGGTATTGAGGACACAGGGAGGTGCCCGGCATACGGGGATTGAAATCCAAGAGTTTATCATGGAGAGATGAACGGAGTGTGTATTATGAGAGAAATTGGTCTGCAATTTCTCACGGGACTGGCTATAACTGGGATTAGCTGCTGGGCCTTGGTAAAAAATTTATTTTGTATTGTGCTGTGAGAGTGAAGCTAAAAGGAGTTTGTGCATTCACGGATAAAGTCAGCACTGTTCGTCATTACTAAAAGTCATTCACCCATTCGCGACCGACAGCAGATTGAAGCTGGAGTAGCCACAGTCTGTCCCCGGTAAATAGCTGAGTAGATGTATATTGTCTCCGCCTTTGATGGTAGACATTGTAACTCCTGCATTAGAATTTAGAAATGCTTGAAATCCAGCTCTTTCCGGCGTGGAAAGCCTCGCTGGTGATGCTACTCTAAGGAAAGTGCTGTAGGAATCGTGGGGAATTTCCAATTCACAAGGATAATTGTCATGGAGCGAAGCTTTGCTTCGACAAGTCATTGAACAGGAGAGTTGTGGGATGCATGAAGCACGCATTTTCTGGGTTGTTGCTTGTCTCAGTGTCCGGATAGATCTTTCCATTGCTTGGTCTTTGGTCTCGCAACTAGAATATAAGCGTGGGGTGATGGGCCAAAAGTGTGGGTATGCTGTCCTGATTCGCATGTAAGCCTTACCCCACAAACTCAAACGGCCCACGATACGAATGTCATCTAGTTATTATCTTGATAAATCAAGTTTGAAGCACATGTTTTCGACAGGAATAACCTAAATGCCATACGTCATGGAAAGGAAACAACTTCCACCAATTTTCATCTTTCTACCATTAAGTATACATGAATCTGCTTCCTGGTTTTGAACTAAGTACTGCTTCATTTGGCAAATGTAATGTCTCTCCACTCTCCATCAACACGCAAGATCACGCACGAACTCCACTGATTTAAGCTCAGCAAATGAGTTAGTGGACGCCATGAACTTTTTGAGAGACATTCCTTTTCCAGTTTATATAGGGTTGAGGTGGGCTTGGCGTGCAAGCACGCCTTTGTGCGCAGGCATTTCAGGGGCCATACCAAAGGAAAATGGTGCGCAGGCATTTGCACCACGGACAAAGGAAACTACTTGCAAGGACCCATGTATAAACAAGTGTTTTCTGATGGACAATACAGTCTCGGTATGGACAATGTATCGGCACTATGTGTAGAACTGTTCGTAAATTGCGGTCTAGGTTATGATGACCGAACTTTGTCTGGGATTATCGCTTCTTAGATTAGCATAGGACGAAGCAATGTTCTGTAAATCACTTAGGCTAGCATGGGCGGTTAGCATTTTGGCAGGGATAGTGTTTCATGTATCAAGTTCTTGCAGGTTTTCTGAAAATAGCATGGATGGTTCCATTTTCACTGCTATGACATCTTAGGTAGACTCGCCGCCATGTCCAACCACCACCATTAGGCTACGTATAGCCTATGGAGTGGATCCATCATAGATGCATGAGGAAGTTAGGCATATCTATTTTTAGCTCATTTTGTTTTTGCCGCTACATCTATTTTTAGTTTATTATCTGTAATTTCATTCAATTTGACAGAGATTAATAATACTAGGGCTCGGGGACAAGAGTCTAATGGAATTAATCACTATGTCTTGTTAGGACCACAAATAGATGTCTGTACCACTTACTTCTCGTCTAATGGAGCATGGACCACTTGCTATGTTTAAATTCGCAATATATGAGAAACACGTTATATCATGAGAAAAAGACAACTAATCATTTTCTTTCCTAATGAAATTTTCAATTTGCTACTAATAATAATAATCAATCTTATGATACGCAATTTGATTACCGGTCATGGAGATTTGGATACATAATTAAGTTATAGGCTTTAGTTTTTCAAGAATAAGTTTGTTTTGAGATGATCATGGGACTTTTTTTTTTTTTTTGGCGTATCCTATTTCTAACACTCATCTCTCTTTGACTTTTGCTCTGTCTCTTTGCAAAGCACAAAGAGTTGAGTCCCGCACCTATGACACTAGCGTCTCCACCCTCCTCGGTCCCTTTACCAGTAAGGTCGCATCTCTATTGGCAAGATCATAGAGACTTAGATAGCAAGGAGTTTGCTCAATTGCTCATATGGTCTAGGATTCGAGCATTGTTGGGAGCATTCTAAGATTAAAATCCTAAATGTATCGGGTCAGTGTGAGTAAGATTGCTAAGATTGCCCGGGAATATGACCCGGACACCATCTTACCGCTAAACGAGAAAAGAAAAGCACCATTGGACGTAATCATTCAATTGCAATAAGGTCGTAAAGGCGGAAACCACCGTAAAGGATGGCGCACGAGCCGTCACGTGGACCAAAAAATGTGCATGAAAGCGAATAAATGGCTTGGCAGAAATCAGAAGGTCAAGAATCCCCAAATCACTGCACGAATCCATGTGTTGGTCCGTGCTGTTGGGAGCTAAATTCCATGGTGGGTTTTAGTGAATTCATAAAGTGGATTGGCCGGGGTGAGTGATGAAATCAAGAGAAGCAGCTCGACAGCCATGGAGTCATTTTGGGGTCGATGCTTCCATCAAGTTGTTCTTTTTCAAACGCTTCCAAAATTAGGCTTCTTCGCTTTTTTTTTTTTCCTTCCCATTTTTGTGCTTTTGTATCAAGGTAAACTCCACCTTTGGTCCATGGATTTCCCTATTATTTCCAATCAAATCTTTGATTATTTTAACTAATTTTATGAATGAAGCCCTTAAACTTGAACGCCATTTCTAATCGAGTCCATCCTCCAACTTCAGCTTTTTGAATTAAAACGGACTTGTCCATCCTTCAAGTTCTTGCTGGACCCGATAGACACGTTAGCTCCTATCAAATAGGTTTAAAGTCAAGGGACTTGATTAGAAAAGTAATGTAAATTCATGACTAGATAAATTAAAAGTCTAATGACTTGATTGGTGTGCGTGTATTTAGATTAATTTCCTGAGGATTTTGTTGGTCCACCAATGGTTTCTTGAGAAAGACTAAATTGTTTAGTACACTTACACTGTGGCCCCAAAAAAAAAAAAAAAAAATACACCACCACAAATCCAATACCAAAAAATAATAAAGTAACAAAGGAAAAAATATTATGCTCAGAGAAGATAACTCTTCGAGATCAATCTCGAGGTTCGATTGATTCGTACAATGATTAAGATAGTGTGGTCTACATGGCAAAAGTTGATCTAGGAAGAATATGACCTGAAATCAAAGTATGCTTAAAAAAGGACCATCATTCAAATTTATTATCATTACCTTCCATTTATAACAACGAGGACTGAAAAAAAAAAAAAGGAAATGAAGACAGTTAATCATTATGAAAGCAATCGTCATGGCTCATGATAAACTACTAAACTAGGGACACTTATTGATAATGATATACATCTAGAAAATTAACCCATGTAAATATCGATGTCATTACAAATTTAGAGTTAGACCGTTACTTTAATATGATGGGTTGGTTTCACGAGTATACTCTCCTTTAGCTACTACGTGGATCATGTCGGTTAGAAAGAATATGAGACCCAAGAAACTTAAAGTACACATTAGTATTTTCTGAAAATTAAGTGCAAGAGTTTTCATAATGTGGGGCTTACATTAATTGAGATTGTAATTTAACATTTTACGGGTTGTCTAATAAGATAAGATATACAAATTCTTAACTAGTCGATATGTGTCCGGCTAGTGCAAGCCGAGTCGGGCCGGACTAGTGATGAGAGAGCCTGCGGCCAAAAACTCTACATATAGGACTCAAGTCCCTCCACTAACTCTCTAACACACAAACATACTCATAGAAAGCAAGAACACACCGGTTCGTGAGGGCATTCTCATTCAGCTAGTGTTCTTGAGATGGAATAGCATGGAAGCACTTGGGTTTCTGAATCGTTGCCGTTTTGCATCAAGTTCGATTCATTCCAAACCAGGTGTGTCTATTCCTTTTCTATTATCATGTAGCGTTTCTAATTCCGGTTATTGTGCTCCTAGAGTGTGTCACATCCGTAGCCTTACATTTAGTATAAGAGCTGTCATAATCGAGAATTGGAACCATTCTGTTTTGGTCTATTTCAAAACTTTTTGTCTAATGAAAACATTTTTGACCACACGGACGGACTCATCTAATCGAGACGAGCATTTTGAGTGGTCGCGCGCCTCCGATGGACGTTGGGAACGCCCCTACGTGCCACAGCGGCGCACGATGGTCATTTGGTATAATTTTGTGTGTTTTTGTTTTGTGAAAGTTATTTTTGATCATATAGTCGAATAGGTCTTGTTAATATGAGCATTTTGAGTGGTCGGACGTTGCCTTGAGGACGCCGGATGGATGGTCATGCATCACCATACCTACCGGCAACAGCGCGTGGCGATTACACACCCTTACTACGAAATGACATGTTTGTTGGTCGATATGCTGACATCATCATGACGTCACCTTTGACCCGTCGATTTGACCCAACCCAACTCGGTTAACCGTTGACCCAAGATGATTGTTGACCGGTCTAACTAGTCGGTGGTTGGACTAGATGAATCGGTTGGATCGGCACTTATGACGGATGAAGCACATTGTGCGTGTACGTTACACGTCGAGCATTTAGGCGGCATGTGACGGCGCTTGGAAACTCTGATTGGAGAGTGGTTGATGCCAACGTGCTCTTACGGTCCTACTCTACATTGTAATATATTTATTTTACATATTTGAGGCTGTGGATGGAAAAATGCGCATGAAACCCTATATACATGTATTTTAAGGGTATTTTTTCATTTTTCCTAGTATTTTCATATGGTTTCGAAAATAATGATATTAGCTCACATATTTATGACCACATATAGAATGTATAGAGCTAATTCATCGATATGTGTTAATGAATAGAGCAATGTAATTGGCATTGTATGTGATTTTAGTGATAAATGGCCCTTGTCATCAACTCTAAGATTACATGTATATCATAAATATGAGACATAAGGTTTATATCCCTATTATGAGAGATTTTTAAGTATTCAATTGGGTAGTGATTGCCAAAGTAGCACGTTTGATTTGGTTTGAGAAATATCGGTCTCATATTGTGGTGTGATGTCTCCTGTTTTAATGCGTGATTATACTCTCAAATGAGGTTATTATGTATTGGTTCATGGAGAGATGCATATACAACATTGCTTGAGAAGTGACTGATCCTAGTTGTTCATACATCCAAAGATGGTGAGTCACAAAGCTTGAAATATATTCTCATGACCACTGTCATGTGGAGAGGATATAACTGCGTGTCATGTATTTTGCCCAAAGGTGATTACATGATGATGCATGTTACTATCGGGATGTGTACTTATTCAACTTCAAATTTCACAATACCGGTTCATGGATAGTCACATGTATATCATATGGTTGATGAGTGACTAATTCTTAGCATTTCATACACCCTAAAGTAGTGATTTATGAAAGTTGGAATATGTTCTCATGGTCACCATCATGTGGATTGTATACAATTGCATGTCGTATAATCTACCTAAAGGCAATTATACGATGATGCATATAACTCTCAAGATATGTACTTATACGGTTTCAAGTTACATAGTACTCACATGATGCTAATTTTATACATTGCTTGTTACATTAGCCACCTTCTTTGTAAAAGACAACTCTAGTAGGATTGAGGTTTATACATGTTCAAATTTAAAGAAATAAGAATAGAATTTTCTATTTGAGATTGAGCTGTGAAATGTTCATATTGCTCTTACTAAGGATAAGTCAGCTAATCTAATTGAGACCATTATGGAACTCTAAAAAGAGCATTTTGCTACTTGGGAAAAGCGTAATAGGATTTACTTGTTATCTATGAAGCGATCCGTTCATGAATACTTGAAAAGTGGTTTGCCAGCTAATCGTACTCACTAGACACATGATGGAAGCCTTAGTGGCTAGGAATCTTGTTTTGTCTAATGTGAGATTATAATACATCTGTACGGATTTTTCAAAATGAATTTTAATGGTTTTGGTAGGTTAGAGATTATGTCACAAGCATGGTAGACCGACAAAGTAAGAGGTCCGAAAATCATTCTCATAAAAGAAATCACGAAACTACTGGTCACTCTAATAGTTTGGGTCTTAAGAAAGCATCCTTTGAGAAGTTCTTTTGTAAGAAGAAAGGTCACATAAAGAAAGATTGCGACAAATTTAAAACTTGGTTATCCAAGCATAAACGTACATAATGATTCTTTGGCATTGGTTTGTGAATCCAACTTATAAGAAGCCCCATTCAATTCGTGGTGGCTAGATAGCGGTGTAACCAATCATGTTGCCTTCACCATACAAGAATTCATGAATCAGAGGAAGCCAAATCGCGAGGAATCAATGCTTACCATAGGAAACAATAATAAAGTGGACGTTGAGTTCGTGGGAGATATCATTTTACTTCTAGATTCTAGATTTAAGATTTAATTTGATGTTAAGAAAAACATTTTATGTACCTTCATTTAGACGGAACTTAGTTTCCCTATTATGTCTAGACATGTGTGGTTACTCCTTTAAAATAAAGAGCAACGTTATTTCTTTATTTTCCTAATTTAAATAACATTATTTCTTTATTTTTCTAATTCAAATAAGGTTGGGTGCTGTAACATGTCCAATGGATTGTACATATTGTATTTAACTCCCCATCATATATATGTTGCTTATACTACTGAAAAGGTTATTTCCAAAAGACCTCTACCTCGGGAATAATCTTATGCATTATATCATAAACATTTTGGTCACATCTCTAGAGAAAGAGTGGAAAGGCAGATAAAGGTTGCCACTTTGTTCGCTCTTAAAAGTGACCTAGAGACTTGTGTAAACTGTTGTAGGGGTAAAATGACTAAAATAAAAAAAAAAAAATTGTAGTCCGTAGTTCGACCTTGTGAAGGCCAGAATTTCAGTCTTGGTTTATTAGCGTGAATGTCATTTATCGAGCTCGGAAGTACAAGGGGCGAAAATGAACTTGGATTGAATAAATTTAAGCATGATGGGTATAGAACTAATGGGACGTTGGACATCGGCATCGATTTTGGAATTGTATAGCTTTGATTCAAACCAAAGTCGTTTCGGGATTGGACCGCAAAGGGCACTGACTTTCCCTCACTTTTCCACCGATTTTGTTCCCCCTTCCCCCACTATAAATGAACTTTCTCTCTTTTTCCCCTCATTTTCCCCCTCCCTTTATGCGTGGACCACCCATTTCCCTCTTTATCTCTCTAGACTTCCTCTCCTTCCTATGACACTTATGCCCATTCTCCCTCATTATTGACCGGTGACCCTCGAGTCCCTTCAAGCTTCGTTGGTAACACCCTCTCTACCTACTCATCCCCTTCATCGCTCGAAGCTCTGCTCGAAGCTGCCATCGTCCGAACCTCGGTTGCACGCGCGCCCAAGAGAAGAAAAGGAAACCCGAGCTCGTTTCAAGAGCAATTGAGCTCTCGTTTTCTTCTGAGCGACCTCAAGGCAAGTGTCCATCTACCCTTGGCCCTATTTTTCCCATTCGTCTGTTGTTTTGAAGCGGAACATCGATTTTGGAAATGGGTACGAAGATGGAGAAATTAGTTTGCATGTCGAGGAAGATGAGTTTTATGGATGATCCGTTGCTAGATCTAGTATCTACAAGTCTTGCGTAACTAGAATCTATGAGATGATCATTTTATTTGTTGTTACTTCAAGATGAATCAAAGTTGAATGGTGAAAGGATGCTTGGGCATGAATCAAAGGAAGAAGAAATGGTCAAAGCTGCTCTAGTGACGATTCAAGCGCCTTCTTCTCGAGCATCGGACCCAAGGCAAGTGGAGCCTCTACCCTTTCTATTAGACTAACTATTTCTCGCTTGATTAGGCGCAATGACGCTGTCGGATTTTGGGTATATCGAAGAGAAATTCGACCTGCATAGTTGGGGAAATGACTTGCTTGTCGAGCTTGTCTTTTGAATTATTATCTTGAGTCTTTGGGTAGACCAAATTGATGTTCTAATCGTTTTGTTTGGCGTCGGTTCAACGTGAATTTGAGAGTGTTTGTGCATGCATGTCTGGTTGTGTAGCTTGCGTGGTGCATGAGATGGGATGCATTGGAGTCGTCCAGTATGTGGGTGTTTGGCCAAGGTGTGTAATCGTGTGTATGGTGTTTTGTGGTTTTGAATTGTCGGGTCGTAGTGTCGATCCGCATTGCATCTAAGTATCAAAGCATGCACTGTGCTTGTGGCTTGAAAAGTGACGGTCAAATATGTGCGGTTGATTATTTCCCATAAGTCCGAGTGGATTGTATGTATGTGGACTATGTAGTTGATGATGGGTGGTTGGGTTATAAATGAATTTGATTAAAGAACTAAGGTCCCCTCGGCCCGTATCCCGACAAGGATGATATAATATCTGTCTATGTTTGGATAATATCCCGTGAGAGCCCGAATGAAAATCGGGAAGTCTACGGCCTGTGTCTCGTTGGAATAGAATGCCTAAGGCCTTTATCTCTTGGAAGCCCTAGAGTAGGGGAGAATTGAGGCCTGTATTCCTCATGATTCCCATGACCGATATCCCATGGACAAAAAGCCGAGGTGTTTATTCCTCGGAATCGAGGCCTGTGTCCCTCGGAGATAAATTGAGAACTGTGTCCCTCAAATAACCATGGCCGGTGTCTAATGGAACGGTTTTGAAGTGAAACGAAAAAGTAAACGAATCATATGCGTGCTCATTGTTGACACTTGAATTTTTAGTCAGTTTTCTTTAGTTTTATTTTCCAAAATTCATTAAAAATTCACAAAAAAAATAAAAATTGAAAAATCAACATTGGAAGCCTTGGCCAAGCATAAGGAACCAATTTGGAACAAAAAATAATTTTTCATATTTTTCGCATTTTTTATATTTTCGAAAAATAAGAAAAATACTTGAAAAATTCATAAAAAATGCTTTTCGAGGTCACAAAAATACACAAAAATGTCCAATATTTTTCTTTTAATTCCCTTTTCATATTGACCTCAAGAAAAATTGAAAATTGAGTTCAATTTTAGGTGTTCCTTCACAATACCTAGAGTTGAATTTGCACAAAAAATACCAATTGAATCTCTTTATTTGCAATTTTTGCACATTTGGAGTCTAGACATTCAATTGTGGTCCCATTGAACTTGAATTTGATCGATTGCACCCTTAATTGCGCGAATTGCACAAATTGCACAGAAATTCTTAAAAATTTTGCAATTTAGTCCCTCAACTTGCCAATTTTTGAAATTACTTTTAATTGAGGGACTATCATGGTATAATTGGACTGTCCCCCTATGTTTTCATACATTTCAAATCAATTGGGATAGGTCTCATAATCCAATTTAATCAAATTGACACTCAATTGGACTTATTCCCCAATTAGGGCGAAATCAAAAATTTGGGGTTTTCATATAAATTGATGGGAAATTTTGGGCAAAAACACATTTCTAGATAATATCTAGGCCCCTGAGTTCAATTTTGAGGTTTAATTGCAAAAATTCCCAGTCAATTTGGATTAATTTTAAAAATTGAGCAAAAATTACTGTCTGAACCGGTTCAGACCGGTCTGACCGCCGGTCGGACCGGTCGAACCGGTCCCACAGATACTTCATCTTCCCCGTGAGCCCGCGCCATTTGCAGATTTGGAGACTAATTTTGGCGATCAAATTGACAGCCAATTCGAACCTAATTGAGCTACTTGTCGTGGGGTTTTTGATCCTCGGGATTTGGTGTGTCGATTGGGACCGACGGCGCGGCTGGCCGTCGCCGGAGGTGGCCGGAATCGATGGTCAAAGGAGCCGGTGTCCAAAGGTCAACATTCTCAAATTCAAAGGGGAATTCACACTCACTTAAGCTCAAACGGACACCAAACGGCCCTGGACGGAATAGCAACTAACTCCGTCGCCGTCCGGCGACCTAAAGTCACGTGGGCGCACGTGAGGATCACTCGGCCAAGCTTCACCCGCGCGCGCATTTTTGAAAAATTGGGTATAAATAGTCAAGAGAATTCTAGAAGCAAAGCGGGGGCTCATTTTGGTTCGCGCAACCAACAGAATAGAAGGAGAGAGAGCTAGAGAGAGAGAGAGTTCACCTTCTCGCCCGTGCGATCGAAGGTTCGAGCTCGAACCGTGAGCTCTTCGCGGAGGTGATCCGAGGAGAATCGAGTCCAGAGACTACTACCGGAAGTTCGCCGGAGACACCAGGAAGCGATCGCGACGTCCGGATTAGCTCGGGACCTTCAAAATCGGTGAGTCACTCTCTCAAACTTCTTCTTGTGCAATCATGGCGTCGCATCATCCCGAGCACGATTGTTGCAATTAGTTTGTGTGTTTTACTCTTGATTCACCTCTGACCACATCTGCACTTCCATTTTGCATCGATTTTCTATGAAACCGAATAATCGAGTCATCCAAGATCCAACGCCATAGCTTGAACTGTCGAAGCCAGCCTAGACAATTCTAGGTCATGCGAGCTCAATCTGAGCTCGAGGTAAGCATCCAGAACTCCTATTCGTGCGATTGTGTGAAGGAATTTGATTATTATCCTCTGTGTGATGAGATTGTGTTACGAGATGTCGAACCCGTGCGAGCTTGGTTCTTAGTGATTCTACGGATGAAATGGCTTGATTTTTGGATATGTTGAATTAGAGGTCAAGGCGAGTCGAACGGTGGTGGTTTCGTGTCGATCCGGCGAGATCTCGCCGTTGGATCTCGCCGGAAAGCTTCCGGCCGTCCATTGTGTCGTTGGCGGGAGGTTGAAGACGAAGGCGACGTGGCGGTCGGCGAGTCAAAGAGCCTGAGGTGTTCTCGCCTGATTGGTCCAGCTGGAGTCAGGTCCGCTCGTCCGTTGGGCGAGCCGGCTGACTAGGATTTGATCGACGGTCGAGGAAATTAGGTTAGTTCAATTCTCGACCGTCCGATCCGTTTTTCTATAATTCGTATATTAGTCGGTAAATAAAAATTAGAAACGGCGTCGTTTAAATAAGTGGGCGAGCGACATCGTTTAGAAGCTGAAGCAGATGCGTCGTCGTTTCGAGGTTTATAGGGATGGACGGTTCAGATTAGATATAGGATTAAATCGTAGCCGTCTGTTCGCTTAACAAAGTGACGTCGTTTAAGTGTACGGGTTCAAAGCGTCGTCGTTTCGTGTGTAGAGAGAGTCGACGGCTGCGATGAAGTCCGGAGATCTAATCGTGGCCGTCCGTTCAATAGCCCGAAGCGTCGTCGTTTCGAATGAGTGTGAGTCAACGGCTGAGATCTAATCCGGGATTGATCTCAGCTGGCCGTGTCATTTTAGTATATTCAGATATTAGAAAATCAATTTTAGAAATTCAAAAAAAATTTAGAAATGCATAGACACGGTGCCGTTTTGTGTTGTGTTTGGGTCTGATGTCCGGTCGGACCGGGTTGACCGGTCATTGACCGAGTTGACCCGGTCCGGTTTATTAATAAAAAAATAATAAAAAATAAAAAAATTTCCAAAAATTCAAAAAAATTGTAAAAATACTTAGAAAATTCATAAAAATTCCCGGATTTTCATAAAAAAATTCTAAAAATTCCTAGATCGATTCGGGACTCATAAAGTCTGGATCGAAAATTTTTGAGACTTCAAGGGTCGATTAATTTCGATCCGGAAAATTCCCAATATTTTTGAAAAATAAATAAAAATTCCAAAAAATAGAAAAATTAGAAAAAATTCAAGAAAATCACAAAAAATGAGAAATGGCCACATTCAACTGGCCAAATCGAAATTTTGTGATTTTCGGGTCCCAAACCCCAAAAATGACCATTCTACCCTTCCGGGCCATTCGCCCCAAATTTTTACCCAAATCACCTCGACACCCAAATTTGATTTTTGTATGGGCCGATAGGGCCATTTTAGACATATCGAACCTTGATTGATTGATTTGATCGATTGTAATGATTTTGATTGCGCATTAATTTTTCGATTGTGATTGATTAGGATAGAAAATTCCCATCCCATGAAAACTTAGATTTGTTAGGGCCTACCTCACCCGATATTACATCTGTATGAATTTTTAGGTTAGAAAAACAATCAACATCGGTAACCGAAAGGGCGTCAAATATGAAATTTGGCGTAACCAAGTCCCCGGACCCAAAATCTCCGGTTTTCGCGGAACCGAACGGTTTCTCCCGACCGCTCGGTAAGGTTTTCCGATCGTACCTTCCAACAAATCGATCGGTGGCGACTCCAAAATTGCATGTACACATCGCACATGCCACCCGATCACACAAGGTCAATTTCGATATTTGAAAAATTTTACCCGACATCGCGATTCGAGCAATGGGTCTTGGGAGAGACCCGCGATCCCATAAAAAATATATATAAAAGGGGGATCGGCTCGTTAACCCTACACCACCGCCGGAACCTAAACGATCCGGACCGACGGAGAGGGTCGCGACAGACTGGCGACTCAGCTGGGGACAAATTTAAGAGGATTTAAGCCGATAAAAATGTTGAGTGTTTTCTAACCCCGTTTTTTGCGGATGCTCTTGAAGGTGAGGTACGTCTAATAACAAAAAGTGTTAAATGTTGATGCGGATGGGAGTTATAAGGGGTGGCGTCTGTGCTAACCATTTTTTGATGCAGATATGGAGTTTTGGATTGTTTGTTTATTTATGCAAGTTTTGAAGCGGTGTTTTGAATATAAATTGTGTCGCATGTCTTGCATATTTCGAGGATCACGACACTACACACACAAGCGCCTAAACCCGAGCCGCGAAATCACCTTTTAGGTCGCCATAGATAGGGATCGGTATGCGAAGCTCTTGTGTTTGATTGCACTAGGGTTGACCATATTTGATCCCGCTCGCTATGCAAGATTGATGGTCCTACCCACTTGTTGTTTGATTGCGCTTGTGGACGGCCCATCGATTTGTATAGCGGGAGCCTTTTTAGGTCCATACCCGAGCCTTTTTGATTTCTTTAGAGTTAAACCTCACCTGTTTCATGCGCATGTGAAATGGATGGTTGGTATACCTAAAACCAAAAACCAAAAAAGAGAGTAACATCGGTTGGTAAGGCTTTCTACCCTTTTTATTTTGAACTTGTAAATTTAAATTTTGCATATCATACATTTTCATTACATATCATTACAATTTGTAAGATCGTTTAAGTGATCGGGGTTGAAAGTCAAATTTTCCTTTTGAGGATAGATGGCGCCCCAAAGTCGTGTTGTTGTACCCGATGTATTCACATGGGAGCGGAGGACCATTCGACGCGAGGACCGAGTACCCGCTTCATTCCGAGTTTTCGGATTTGTTCACAGACGAGAGCTCAACGGACGAAACCGCATCCGTAGCGAGAGTTGCGATGATACCCGATGTGGACGATATTTAGAGCTTGAGCGCGAGAAAGAAAGAATGCGGGAGTTGTACATGAAGTTGGCAAGAAAGCCACGTGCAACCAAGACGGCCCCAAAACACTCCCGATTAAGAAGAAGGAAATCATCACCATATCCTCCGATGATGAAGAAGATATCAAGCTTCCCGAGATAGTAGAGATTTCATCGGATGAGGATACCATTCCCAATGTCTAGATTAGTACGACTTTGGGGCATTTTCTAGGTTTCATTATATTTTGAGTCTATTATGTACTTTCATCGACATTTATTGTCCGAACATCTCTAGATACTATCATGTTCTATCTTTTTCGACTTTATTGTATTAGACTTGTAAATTTCATGAGTTGTCAATTTGTGAACGACTTTTTTACCCCGATTACGCTTAAACGATCCTAATCAAATTACATGCCATCTTTGGATGAGATTTGGGTCCATAATTACCCTATTTGGCTTATTTGGGTCAAGTGGGAGTAGTTGACCCTCATGTTACCAAAAGATGACATGGAATTTGGTTAGCACATTTGCATCACATTACATACATATGCATATTAAACTGTGGTAATTGACTTTAGGATCATCATTTTTTGCATTTTTAGATCATGGGGAATGGAGACATCAAAGTCATCCCAATACCGCGCAAGGAACTCGCTATATGGTGGGATCGCCTCGACATCGTCAACAAAGCCTATGTGGAAGGACGTTTGGGACGACTTGTAGATTTGATCAAAGTGGAATACCAACCGGCGCTCATTCAAGCACTAGCCAAGGCATGGGGCGCGCGAACAATGACATTCAACTTTCAAGGATTGGAATTGACCCCTACGCTTGAGGAGTATACCGCTATTATCGGGGCCAAATTTGAAGAACGTATAGCTCAACCCCCCTTTGGACATGGACTCCACTCGTTCGTTATCGAGTTTCCTTCGCCTTAAAACTTCTGAGATTGAAAAAGTTTACAAATCCAATTCCAACAAATTCACCTTCTCGTTCCTTTTCGATAATTATTCCTCTCTACCCACCGAAACCGGTCATAAATCGGGAAAGGTGTTCATCTTGGCTTTCTTTGCATTCGTTCTATTCCCGACTTCTAGAACTACTTTTGACCCCTCCATAACCCATATAGCCGGACAAGCGTGTTGTCGCTGGGATTATTCGTACATGATCTTAGCCGAGACTTTTCTCTCCCTGAATCATTCCAAATCTTCAAAAAAGGCTGTTTTCCAAGCGTCTGGCGGATTACTCCACTTGTGGTTCACCTCTCATATAAAAACTTTCCAACTCCGAGTGGGGTGTTATGAAATCAATGAGCACGTTCACCCTCTTAGATCCTTCCTTAAGTGTCAATCCCTTGTACCCAAATACTCATTCAAAAAGTGGGTTGAGCTATTGGACAATTTGAAACCCGAGCATATTAGATGGCGTTTGACTTGGCCCAAGATCGTAGAAGCTCGCATTTCGGGTATTGAAGATAACCCTATTCCCTTATTGGGATGTACCGGCGCTGTGGTGTATTACCCCATTCGAGTGGTGAGGCAATTTGGAGTTCTACAAGAGATACCACCGGATGTTTGTCCCGGGATTTTCTCATTTGATATGACACGAGGAAAGCTCACTAAGGAAACAAAGGAGTTGTAAGCTTATTCTTCATGCTTTGAAGAACTCCCCGCTGCAACAAGTTGAGTGGCCGGATTATTTGGATGATGAGATGAACATTCATAGAGCCTCCAAGGAGTATATCCAGAAGTTTAAAGAGTATCGCCAATCAACTGTCGAGCCATATGTACCCGAATGCGTATCTCCTAGGATTGAAGAGGTGGAGTCATATGAGCCAGAGTACATAGTACCGTATGTACCGGGAGTAGAGCCGTACATTCCCGAAGATCCGGAGCAGTGGATGTCGGAGGAAGGAGAAGACCCATACCATTGGGATTCCGATGGATCGGAAGAACAAGAAGAGTGAAAGCGTCCCCGACTTGGATAGATCCATTTCCCCATTTAGATTTTACATATTTGTTATCTTTTCGATACTTTTGAACAAATTGGTTTGTAATGAATACATACTATTTCTTTTATGAGCATTTCATGCATACATATAGAAAAGTCAATTACCACGGGTCAATGTCTCCAATCCTTTAAAATTTTACATACTAATTTGATATTCGAAAACAGTGTGAGTGACAAATACGAGGACTCGTAGCAAAACGCGCAAATTAAGAATGGAACAAGAGGAGCTCGCACCTTGTGTGGGTAATCTGGAGAACCAAATGAATGTGATCGCCACAATGGTGGCGGAGATGAAGGCAATGATGATTGCAAGCCGGGGGAGATACCCCGCCGACCCTAATTCTCAAGCTCCTGCGGGGCCATCCGATGGAGCGAACGCTAGTCCGGCACCCGCCGCTAATCCAACTACGAATCCGGAGAGACCGCCTAAGGATCCCCCATTGTGATTGACTGGAGAAAAAGAGAAGCAAGTTCTCAAAATGGAAGAGGAAATTAAGAGGCTCGCTAAGATCGAAGAGTGTTTGGCAAGTCGGGGTTATGAACTCTCGAGGTTCGACAAGGTTGCACCATTCGAAAGATAGAGGTTCCTGGCGATTACAAGGAACCGGACTTTGTGAGGAGATATAACGGGACCGGGTGTCCCAAGGCGCACTTGAAGTATTACTTGCGCCGAATGTCGCAGTTCTCCGACAACATTCCACTACTGGTTAACACTTTCCAGGAAAGCCTATCCGGGGCAGCCCTGGCGTGGTTCATTGAATTGGAGCCAGAGAGGCTCGCCGATTGGGATAAACCGCGAGACGAGTTCCTTCGGCAATACAAGTTTAACACTTTGACCGCCCTAACTAGAGAGGACCTTTTAAGGACCGTAAAAGGAAAGAGCAAGGCCGTTCGCGCCTACGCCCAAAGATGGAGAGTGTTGGTTGTGCGGGTAAAGCCACCCGTCCCGGAAGAAGAACTAATAGACCTTTTTCTCAAGGCCCTTCCATTTGAATTTTTCGACAAGCTGAACACCTCTGGGTGTCGGACATTTGCACACCCGATCAAGGTGGCGGAGCGCCACGAGTGGGCATTAAGAGAAAAGAAGATACCCGAGGCGCCTTTCAAACGCCAATACCCTTTGAGAAGGGATAATAGGGAGCAAACGGGAGAAGTAGCCTTTGTCCCTAACCCGCCAAAGCCCGAGAAATTTCTCGCCTTCAATTCCTACCCAAGGAACGTCCTCTGGACCGCTTTCAAACCACCGGAATTCAGAAAGAAGAACCCGGTTGTTTTCACCCCACTACCCCGACCCTTATCCAAATTGTTACCCATGCTGTTGGAGAATCGCTTAGTTGCTAAAGAGCCACCTAGAGCTCACCCGCCAAAATTTCCTGGGTATGATGAGACCCGGACGTGCGTATATCATATGGGAGAAAGGGGGCATAACGCGGACAACCTGTCTCGCTCCGAAGTTCAAGGTGCAAGCATTGATCGACGGAAAAGTTCTGGAGTTTGATAAAGCCGAACCGAATGTGCAGCGAGAATCCGCTACCCGAGCATCGCGAGGTGAACGTGATTTTTGGAGGTGAAGAGGATGAGGTTACGGAATTCATAGCGGATATGGGTAAAATGCGGGATGTCTTGACATTGGCCTCGCAATACCCGGAAGGAGAGAGTATTTCCCGGGAGCAAGAAGAGGCTTGCTTGGAAAAATTGATTAGCTTAGGCGTCATAGGAAGAATGGAAAATGTCGCTTTCAAGGGGACCTACGTGGCGGTAGACATGCTTTGCCCGAGGAGTTCGCGATGAAACCTACGAGGGAGCTCTTTTGAAAATACCCTCAGGATATTTGATGAGCATCAAAGATGGTCAAGAAATTGAAGAGATAGACGAATATGAAGTCCGTCCGGATAAGGCCCGCCGAGGCGATAGAAGATTTTTGCGAAAAGCCCTAGAGAGGGGCGAAATAGTTGATAACCCGGGGGGAAGATAGTGGTGGGTACAACTTTAAAGTGCTATATTCGGCGCCCCGAGTTTCTTTGTTGACTCGGAGATGTAGTCCCCGATGGGTGGGGTGGAATGGATGACCCCGCAAGTGACGAATTTGTGGGAACGGTCGATGAAATTAAGGACCAAGCGGGCTCCTCGGAATGAACAGGAGAATCGAGAGGTCGATATGCGACTTTCTAACTGAGACGCACATGCGTCATTTGACGACTATGGTAGCGAGAATTATCGCAATTGATGGCCGGGAACAACGCCACGAGAATAGAAGAGAATATGCAGATTCGGAGATACGGCGGACCATGGAGATACAGAATCGAAAGATCGCTCTACTTGCAAGAGCAAGGAAATGACGTGTCGAGGAAAATGGATGAGTTGAAGGAGCTGATTACGCCACTTACTCAAGCAAGAAACATCCCGCCTCAAGGTGCGAACCCGAGAGTGGTCTTCCCGCACGAAGTATAATAGCGCTTGGGTGTCCTCTCGGCGCATATCTCATATTATCTCCGCCAAATGATTGGCCACCATGAAAATGATGAAACATTGATTCGGAATTTCGGACATAGTTTAACGGGCCCCGCACTAGCATGGTTTCGAGTTAATTGACCTAGGCTCGGGTCCCGAGCTGGGAAGATTTATCGAGCACTTCATGCGACACTTTGAAGCTGGAATCGAGGTTATTTCACTAAGGCTAATCTCGTTGAACATCCGAAAGGTGAAGACGAGAGTTTTGAACTTTTCGCTAGGAGATGGAAGAAGCACGCCGTGATGGTGCAACCGCCGCTGTCGGAGAGAGAAATGCTGGAGTTCGTATTGAAGTCTCTTCCGGCGGAATACTTTGATCGCATGTATGCATACACGTACTCATCGTTCCAACATCCGGTGGAAGTCGGCATGAGGATTAAAGGGATTATCCCGAGAATCGAAGAGAAAGGCGAGAGGATCCCGGATGAAGAAAATGCCACGCCGATAAGGCCCGGTCCCGTAACATAACCCCGATGATGTTCATGAGGATGAAATGATTGGGATGGTAGATGCCCCAATTCGTTTTGTGATTGATTTGAACAAAGTTGATAGCTGGGAGTTAGAAGCTTCTAGTTCGGAAAAACCATCAACATCTGAATCACTACCGGAAAAGATCATACCGGTGAGGATTAAATTACCGCTCGTGGAAGAGTACAACTCAAAGGCGGTTCACGGGATTATGGAACGGGCGAGATTGACGCCATAATGAGATCCGGAAGATGTTATCCCCCGAGAGAAGCGGATTCCGAAAAGAGAGTCCCAACTGCGGAAGAGGTTGAGAAGTTGCAATCGGTCGTGAGGACCCGGTGAATATGAGGTCGTTGACCAACTGCGGAAGATGCCCGCACGCATTTCCTTCTTGGATCTCTTCAAAAATTCGAAAAGCACAAAGACGCCCTTTCGAAGGTGCTGGATGAGGTGCATGTTCCAGAGACAATTAACGAAGTGCAATTGGGAGACTTTGTGGGTGCTATCCTTCTAAAAGATCGGATATCTTTTTTGGACGAAGATTTCCCGAAAGAAGGGCGAGTCCACAACAGGGCCCTCTACGTAGCCGTGAGGTGTCACGGAAAAGAGGTGCCTCACGTCTTGATTGATAATGGTTCCGCTTTCAACTTTGTGTCCACTAAGCACTTTGAGAAGCTTGGGGATCAATGAAGATTTTGTGAAGACATCCAAGGCAACCATCCGATCATTTGATGGAGTCTCCAAGAATGTTGTAGGAGAGATTGAGCTGGACATTGACATTGGACCGGTAACTTTCTCTATACCGTTCCAAGTGTTGGATATTCCAAGCGCCTTCACCCCCGCTCCCGG
Source organism: Rhodamnia argentea (assembly GCF_020921035.1). Lineage (NCBI taxonomy): Eukaryota > Viridiplantae > Streptophyta > Magnoliopsida > Myrtales > Myrtaceae > Rhodamnia > Rhodamnia argentea. Next base: position 17,335,691 of record NC_063157.1, on the reverse strand, counting down.
GAAGACCGTGGATTCATGTGTATGGAGCGGTACCTTCCTCTCTGCATCAAAAGTTAAAATTTGTGGTCAAGGGTCAGTTGATCACCGTCCATGGCGAGACGGGACATCGAGCGACTTTAAAAGGGATGGTCCCTTACATTGAACCCTCAAAAGAGGAGGAGCCGGCTATCACACCTTTGACATTGTATCTGTCATGCATGTGTCACCAAATGCAAAGGTGGCTACACCGGAGCTTTCGAGACCTGCAACTATGGCGGGAAAAGTGCTACTCTTGAATGGATTTATTCCGGGTCTTGGATTAGGGAAATATGGTCAAGGAATCCGTAACCCTTTAAATTTGGGTTCAAACGATCACAAGGTTGGTCCGGGTTATAATGGAGTAGCGGAAAATAACATAGGTCGAGGCCGAGGTCGAAACAATCGTTATGGAGACCGTGGACGCCGTGGACGCCAAGGTGGCCGTTTCATAGGCACCGATGTATGGAGAGCTAGAGGAAAAATGTTCCCGAACCCCTTATTCGAGGTATTTTCTAAAGGAGGCAAATGGCTGAAAGATGAGGACATTTACGAGGATGCAGAGCCAGACTTATTCAACCCGTTCCTGGATAATCGGGTGAACGTGATAATTGAGTGGGCCGGACGATGATTTCCCCACCCCCGAGTAAAAGGCTCTTTCTGAACTTTATTTTTTAATGCATTTTGATTATCTGCATTTGTTTCGAAGCTTTTCGCTTTTTAGCACCCTTTGGGTCGCATGCTGCGATCCAAGAAGTGCGATACTATATTGTTCTTAGTTGCATCTATTAATGAAAATCATCACAAATTTGATTACGGACATGTGGAGCAACGGATTGGTCCGATGATGACAATTGATTCTACCATGAAACTTGAGGCCCGATCCGCCATATGATCTTGGATTTTAAATAGCTTTTGAGAACCGAATGTCGGGAAGATTGTGGACTAGTTCTCCTTTCTTTGTCTAAAAAATTGGAATTTGAAAAATGTTTTCATGATAAAAATCATGCATCCTTCAATTTTATCATCTTTAAATACTAACCTTTCATGGTGCATTTCGGGCATATCATCCCACCCATACATAACAGGTTAATATGTGACTCAGATCAGCTCGATGACTATGCATGTGAAGTTGATATAGACGAGGTTGATGTGAGCGATATCAAGAGAGAATGAGATTGTTTCGAAGAATCTAAGCCTCCTATTTCTGAAGAACCTATCACTATTAATTTGGGGGATTCCATTGCGTCAAGGAAGTGAAAATAGGAGGACACCTGTCTGCAGCAGATATTTTAAGAATGACGGTGTTACTCAAGGAATATCAAGATATCTTCGCCTGGTCGTATGCTGACATGCCGGGTCTAGATCGTGAGATTGTGGAGCATGCTTTGCCCACAAATCCTTCTTGCACACCAATAAATCAATCGCCCGGAAGAATGAATCCCGAACTTGCGAATAAAATCAAGGAAGAGGTGATGAAGCTCCTTAAAGTTGGATTTATCGAGGTCTGTCCCATATGCTGATTGGGTCGCCAACATCGTACCCGATTAAGAAGAAGGACGGAAGAATTAGAATATGCGTGGATTATCGGGACTTAAACAAAGCTAGTCGAAGGATGATTTTCCCTTACCGCACATTGATGTACTCGTCAACGATCTTGCGGGCTTTGAACTATTCTCCTTTATGGATGGATTCTCGGGATATAATCGAGTCATGTTTGAAGGAAGAAGATAAGATCAAGACCTCATTCACCACACAATGGGGAACATTTTGTTACAAGGTAATGCCATTTGGATTGAAAAATGCAGGGCAACATATCAAAGGGCTATGGTAACCCTTTTTCATGACATGATACATAAGGAGATTGAGATCTATGTGGATGATATGATTGCCAAGTCCGGACACGGAGAAGACCATGTTAAAGTGCTTGAAGAAGTTATTTGATCGATTGAGAAAGTATAAGCTCAAGTTGAATCTGCGAAATGCGTATTTGGTGCAAGATCGGGAAAAGCTGCTAGGATTTGTGGTGAGCAAATCGTGGTATTGAAATTGACCCTTCCAAGATCAAAGCTATATGGGAAATAGGAACTCCTACCACTTCCAAGGAAATAAGGGGCCTACTTGGGAAGGTTGAATTATATATCCGGATTTATATCTCAACCGTCGAAACGGCGAAACCCTTCTTCAAGCTGTTAAAGAAAGGTGCGAAGGTCAAATGGGATGCGAGAATGTCAACAAGCATTTGAGAAGATTAAGGAATATTTGGTACAACCTCCGATCGTGGTACCTCCTATCCCTAACGTTCCTTTAACTCTATATCGACGGTTAATGATGAGTCCACAGGAGCTTTACTTGCCCAAACTAACCCCAAGGATCGCAAAGAGCGGGCCATATATTATTTGAGCAAAAAGTTCACAACATCCGAAGTCAAATACCCAACAGTGGAAAGGACTTGCGTAGCATTGGTTTGGGTCCTCCACGATTGAGGCGATGCACACTGTATTATCATATAGAGCTGGTCACTGAAAATGACCCTATCAAATACCTTTTAGAGAAGCCAACGTTGTTAGGAAAGATGGCTAAATGGCAAATCTTGCTTTCGGAGTTCGATATCAAAACCTCTCCCCAAAAATCATCAAGGGAAGAGCAATTGCTGACATGCTAGCTGAGAATCCTCCTAAGGATGTTTTAGAGCCAAACAAGGGAGGTCAAATTCTGAACATATCGAAGACAAATGGATAATGTACTTTGACGGTGCAGTGAACCTCACTTTGGATCGAGCACTTGGGCGATTCGATATCCCTTGAAGATCAACATTATCCAGTTTCAGCCAAGTTGGTATTCCCCGCACCAACAATATTTCCGAATATGAGGCCTGCATTCTTGGGTTACAATTGGCCATATCATTAAAAGTGAAGAAGCTATTGGTATATGGAGATTCTATGCTGATCATTTTACAAACTCAAGGGGAGTGGAAGACAAAGGATCCCAAGCTTATTCCTTATCATAAGTACCTCGAGGAGATGATCCAACATTTTGAGGAGATCACTTTTGAATATCTCACGAGAACTCGAACCATTTTTGCTGATGCTTTGGCCACATTATCAGCCATGTTACAAGTGCAAAATGGTCTTGAGATAGAGCCATTAAGGATTGATATCTTAGAGCAACCTGCATCTTGCATGGTCATTGAAGAAGAACCCGATGAAGAACCGTGGTATCATGACATCAAGAATTACTTACTGAAGGGCGAATTCCCGCAGGACAATCAACGAGAAGATAAAAAGTACATAAGCAAGATGGCATCTAAATTTTTCCTCGTGGACGAGATCCTATACAAGAGATCCTTTGACTCGGTCCTGCCGAGGTGCGTGAATTCCAAAGAAGCAAATCTCATTATGAAAGAGATTCATGAAGGGGAATGTGGACCGCATATGAATGGCCACCTCCTCGCTAAGAAGATCATGAGACTCGGGTATTCTTGGTTGACTATCGAGTCGGATTGCAACCAGCATGTTAGATCCTGTCATCAATGCCGGGTATACGGCGACAGGATAAATGCGCCGCCAACCGAGCTACATCAAATGTCAGAGCCATGGCCATTCTGCATGTGGGGAATTGATATGATTGGCCCATTAACCCGAAGGCCTCAAACGGACATCGCTTTATTTTGGTGGCTATTGACTACTTCACTAAATGGATTGAAGCCAGCTCATATGCCAACGTCACCGCGAATAGTGTGGCTAAGTTTATCAAGCGAGATATCATCTCAAGATATGGAGTGCCAAGAGCCATCATTACAAACAATGGCTCCAATCCGAACAATAAGGTTGTCGATTAACTATTGGAACAATTTAAGGTACGACACCTTAATTCTTCACCTTATCGCCCGCAAATGAATGGAGCTGTGGAAGCAACTAACAAGAACATCAAGAAGATATTAGCTAAGACTGCTGAGAAATATAGAGATTGGCATGAAAGATTGCCATATGCTCTCATGGCCTACCTGAACTTCAATTCGTACTTCAACTGGGCAACTCCCTACTCTTTAGTATACGGCATGGAAGCAGTCCTACCGGTAGAGGTGAAATCCCCTCTTTAAGGATTCTGTCTCAAGTAGAGCTCACGGAAGAGGAGTGGGACCGGCAGAGACACGAACAGTTAAATTTGATTGACGAAAAACGGTTGAGGGCTATCTGCCATGGTCAAAGTTATCAGAAGAAAGTGGCCAGAGCTTTTAACGGGAAGGTCAAGCCCATAAATTTTGAAACAGGGGATGCTAGTTGTGAGGAAAATGCTCCCAAATGCCCAACATCCAGGGGGCAAATTCATGCCAAATTATGAAGGCCCCTACGTGATTCGAGAAAGTCTTATCCGGGGAGCTCTTATACTTGTAAACATGGATGGAGAAGAATTGGCGAGTCTAGTAAATGCGTACGCCGTGAAGAGATATTACCCTTGAAATAAAATTGAGCCTCAAAGCGATTGATGAGCAGATCCGAGTCACATAGAATTTTGCATTCGCATGACATCTACATACATGCATTTGCATACGTTTGTATTTTGTAGGTGAGTTGGGAATCATGAAGAACTTCTGCAGAGCAATTAATCAAAACAGGGGAAGTTATTTTTTATTTTGGATTACAAATTTTGAATATCTTGAACTGATTTGTTTCCTTTGCTTTTACAGGAAACGGGAGTCGACATCCGAAAGAGGTAGAAAGGAGTCACTCCAGGATTTGAAAATTTTGAATATCTCGAACCGATTTGTTTCCTTTTGTTTTTACGGGAAACGGAGGTCGACATCCGAAGGAGGTAGAAAGGAGTCACTCCAGGATTTGAAAATTTTGAATATCTCGAATCCGGTTTGTTTCCTTTTGTTTTTACAGAAACGGAGTCGACATCCAAAGGAGGTAGAAAGGAGTCGCTCCAGGATTTGAAAATTTTGAATATCTTGAACTGATTTGTTTCCTTTTGTTTTTACAGAGAAACAGGAGTCAACGTCTGAAGGAGACAAGAAGAAACCGCTTCGGAACTTAAAATTTTGAATATCTTGAGCCGATTGTTTCCTTTTGTTTTTTACGGGGACGAAGCCAATATTTAAAGAAGACAGGTTTGAGGTTCTCTTCCTTTACAAAGAATTTTCATACGCCGTCGTGCTCAAAATTGAAAAAACTTGGATTCATAGAGTCACAAGGCCCTTTCAAAGAGACATTCATTACAAGTTTCAAAAACATCTTTTGAATATAACTTTTGATGAGAACATTTTGCAAACGATGAATTTTGATGAAAATGCCCCGAGTTTCCATAAAAGGGCATGTTTTGAAAGCTTTTCAAAGAATGATCCTTCGGATGAGAAGAGGCAAGCATTATCCTCAAACACGTCCCCGATACACTTGAGTGATGAGTGAGAGTGACGGAGCGAAGAGGCTTAATTTTGGGACGTAGGGATCATTCGCGGTGATTACATAGATTGAGATGACGAGAGACATTTCCATTTCAAAATTATCCATACACATTTATATCCTTTGATAACCAATCCGAGCCAAAAAGGGAGAATTTTATGAATACAACCCCGTCAAGAATCACCCCACACTTGGGGCATATTTGGAGGTTCATTGGATGATTCCTTGGAGAAAAGGTCGGGTAAGACTTTATTGTACTTGACTGCATCAATCTTTTTGTGATTAGCTTCGGGTGATTTCCGCGAGACTTGGAACACCTCAAAGTGAAGAAAAGCATTTCATTTCTATATCCCCAAACACTTACCCTTTGAAAAAGCCAATTTGAGCCATTGAATATTCATTTCTAAACCCTTGTTGGTGATCACCCCCACACTAATCGGGGCAAAGCAAAGGAGTAACCAGCAATAAGTCAAAATGCATAATTTGGAAGAATTTTTATCTTGGTCTCAAAAGAGCCAGTCAATGCAAAAATGATGAAGAACGAAAGGGCTAGAAAAGCAAAGTGCCTGGTAAAAGCAAGGCCAAAGCCCATGAAAAGAACACCCGAAAAGGGGCAAATTCTGAAGAAAAATCATCAAGATGAAAAGAGGAAAATCCTCAAAATCAATTGGAAAAAGAATAATCATGAATCTTCCGCAAAAGGCAAATGAAAGCTGGAAAAATATCAAGGTGATCACCAAAGTTCGCCCCTTTTTGAAAATATGGCCGTTCTTAAAGAGCCCACCTTAAGCCAAAATACAACCCGTCACCAAAACTTTTCCGATCTAAGAGGTGTTTCGGAGGTTGATGCAAGAAATCATACAGAAGCTACCGCTTAAAGAGGTAAGTACAATCTGTCTTATCATGACTTCGGGGTTCTTGACTTGTAGACCCGAAGAAGCTATTGTTGATCAAAATTCATTTCTAAACCTTAAATTGAATATCCTTTGACAAGCCTTTGACCTCGGCTCGAATTACGGTCCCTTTTAAAATGCCTTCTCGATTAGTCGGATTGTATACATCTCGAATGATCCCGAAACCTCAAGGTTAGGTTTTACGTGAGCAGATTTGAATTTTAAGAAAAGCCTTCCCAAATGGTGAGAAGCCCTCTTGGATGAAGGAAAACCCTTTTGAAAAACTTTTAAAACAACCTTTTTTGTAGAACACTCGGGATGTGTCATTCAAAATCCATCCTCGAGAGGAAATTTGAATCTATGATTGGATACATTCCCTTCGCAAATACACTTTGAAAATTTGTTTGGAATTCTTAAGTTTCTCCCACGAACTTAGAATTGCCATTCTAATGATGTTTGATTGAACTTTCTGCGGGGTTCCCCGGTGATCCCAAATCCTCGGAAAAGTTGCATTTTAAAAATTTGATTAACTTGGATTCTCTGCGGGTCTTTTGGCATCCCCGGTCCTCGATTCTCAACTTTGAAAATTTGAAATAGGGTTTGAGCTCTGTAGGTACACTAGTCAACCTAGGTCCTCGAGATGGCACCCTCTCGGACGGTTAGTAGCTTGGAGAGACGAAAACCGATCTGCTTATTTGAAAATTTGAAATAGGGTTTGAGCTGCTGTAGGTACACTAGTCAACCTAGGTCCTCGAGATGGCACCCTCTCGGACGGTTAGTAGGCTGGAGAGACGAAAACCGATCTGCTTATTTGAAAATTTGAAATAGGGTTTGAGCTCTGTAGGTACACTAGTCAACCTAGGTCCTCGAGATGGCACCCTCTCGGACGGTTAGTAAATTTGGAGAGACGAAAACCGATCCGCTTTTTCGATGGTGAGTCCCCGCATGGAGGATAGCCAATCGCTTTTAAATAGGTGAAACCCCTTTGTTACAAGGGTGAACCTCCCCTCGAACGGTTAGTAGCTGGAGAGACGAAAGCCGATCCGCTTTTTCGATGGTGAGTCCCCGCATGGAGGATAGCCAATCGCTTTTAAATAGGTGAAACCCCTTTGTTACAAGGGGTGAACCTCCCCCTCGAGACGGTTAGTAGCTGGAGAGACGAAAGCCGATCCGCTTTTTCGATGGTGAGTCCCCGCATGGAGGATAGCCAATCGCTTTTAAATAGGTGAAACCCCTTTGTTACAAGGGTGAACCTCCCCCTCGAACGGTTAGTAGGCTTGGAGAGACGAAAGCCGATCTGCTTTTTTAGATGGTGAGTCCCCGCATGGAGGATAGCCAATCTCTTTTAAATAGGTGAAACCCCTTTGTTACAAGGGTGAACCTCCCCTCGACGGTTAGTAGGCTGGAGAGACGAAAACCGATCGCGCTTTTAGATGGTGAGTCCCCGCATGGAGGATAGCCAATCCCTTTTAAATAGGTGAAATCCCTTTGTTACAAGGGTGAACCTCCCTTCCCAGGCGGTGAGTAGGCTGAGAGACGAAAGCCGATCTGCTTCTTAGATGGTGAGTCCCCGCATGGAGGATAGCCAATCCCTTTTAAATAGGTGAAACCCCTTTGTTACAAGGGTGAACCTCCCTTTGAGACGGTGAGTAAATTTGGAGAGACGAAAGCCGATCCGCCCCTTTTTAAATGATGAATCCCTAATGGATAGTCAAACCCATTTTAAATAGGTGAAACCCCTTTGTTACAAGGGTGAACCTTCCCCACAAATCTTCAAACCACCACTCGACATCATACGGACGACCATTGCAAAATCGCGCCAAACCGTCCCACGAGGTAATTTCATACACTCGAATTTTTCAACCTCGGATCGACAAATCTCAAACCATAGACAGGTGAGCTACGGGTAAGTCTCTCTCTTCTCATTTCTCTTTCACATAAGACGAGCATGAATTGAAATAATTCCCCACGGAGTTAGAGCTTAAACTCCAAAGGTAAAGCAATTTGATGTCAAGACTTATTTTTCTTTAGATTTTTCCAGCAGAGAGTCGATTAAGGATCCAGGTGTCACCTTGTCTTTGAAAGCAACCTCTAACCGAGATTACTTTCAAAGAGGGGCACTGTTGACACACGAATTTTTAGTCGAGTTTTCTTTAGTTTTATTTTCCAAAATTCATTAAAAATTCACAAAAAAATAAAAATTGAAAAATCAACATTGGAAGCCTTGGCCAAGCATAAGGAACCAATTTGGAACAAAAAATAATTTTTCATATTTTTCGCATTTTTTATATTTTCGAAAAATAAGAAAAATACTTGAAAAATTCATAAAAAATGCTTTTCGAGGTCACAAAAATACATAAAAATGTCCAATATTTTTCTTTTAATTCCCTTTTCATATTGACCTCAAGAAAAATTGAAAATTGAGTTCAATTTTAGGTGTTCCTTCACAATACCTAGAGTTGAATTTGCACAAAAAATACCAATTGAATCTCTTTATTTGCAATTTTTGCACATTTGGAGTCTAGACATTCAATTGTGGTCCCATTGAACTTGAATTTGATCGATTGCACCCTTAATTGCGCGAATTGCACAAATTGCACGAGAAATTCTTAAAAATTTTGCAATTTAGTCCCTCAACTTGCCAATTTTTGAAATTACTTTTAATTGAGGACTATCATGGTATAATTGGACTGTCCCCCCTATGTTTTCATACATTTCAAATCAATTGGGATAGGTCTCATAATCCAATTTAATCAAATTGACACTCAATTGGACTTATTCCCCAATTAGGGCGAAATCAAAAATTTGGGGTTTTCATATAAATTGATGGGAAATTTTGGGCAAAAACACATTTCTAGATAATATCTAGGCCCCTGAGTTCAATTTTGAGGTTTAATTGCAAAAATTCCTAGTCAATTTGGATTAATTTTAAAAATTGAGCAAAATTCTGTATGAACCTGGTTCGGACCCGGTCGACACGCCCGGTCGGACCGGTCGAACCCGATCCAGCTGCAGTACTTCATCTTCCCCGTGAGCCCGCGCCATTTGCAGATTTGGAGACTAATTTTGGCGATCAAATTGACAGCCAATTCGAACCTAATTGAGCTACTTGTCGTGGGGTTTTGATCCTCGGGATTTGGTGTGTCGATTGGGACCGACGGCGCGCGGCCGTCGCGGGAGGTGGCCCGAATCGATGGTCAAAGGAGCCGGTGTCCAAAGGTCAACATTCTCAAATTCAAAGGGGAATTCACACTCACTTAAGCTCAAACGGACACCAAACGGCCACGGGACGGAATAGCAACTAACTCCGTCGCCGTCCGTCGACCTAAAGTCACGTGGGCGCACGTGAGGATCTCTCGGCCAAGCTTCACCCGCGCGCATTTTTGAAAAATTGGGTATAAATAGTCAAGAGAATTCTAGAAGCAAAGCGGGGGCTCATTTTTGGTTCGCGCAACCAACGGAATAGAAGGAGAGAGAGCTAGAGAGAGAGAGTTCACCTTCTCGCCCGTGCGATCGAAGGTTCGAGCTCGAACCGTGAGCTCTTCGGCGGAGGTGATCCGAGGAGAATCGAGTCCGAGACTACTACCGGAAGTTCGCGGAGACACCGGGGAAGCGATCGCGACGCCCGGGATTAGCTCGGGACCTTCAAAATCGGTGAGTCACTCTCTCAAACTTCTTCTTGTGCAATCATGGCGTCGCATCATCCCGAGCACGATTGTTGCAATTAGTTTGTGTGTTTTACTCTTGATTCACCTCGACCACATCTGCACTTCCATTTTGCATCGATTTTCTATGAAACCCGAATAATCGAGTCATCCAAGATCCAACGCCATAGCTTGAACGCCGAAGCCAGCCTAGACAATTCTAGGTCATGCGAGCTCAATCCGAGCTCGAGGTAAGCATCCCGAACTCCTATTCGTGCGATTGTGTGAAGGAATTTGATTATTATCCTCTCGTGATGAGATTGTGTTACGAGATGTCGAACCCGTGCGAGCTTGGTTCTTAGTGATTCTACGGATGAAATGGCTTGATTTTTGGATATGTTGAATTAGAGGTCAAGGCGAGTCGAACGGTGGTGGTTTCGTGTCGATCCGGCGAGATCTCGCTCGTTGGATCTCGCCGGAAAGCTTCCGGCCGTCCATTGTGTCGTTGGCGGGAGGTTGAAGACGAAGGCGACGTGGCGGTCGGCGAGTCAAAGAGCCCGAGGTGTTCTCGCCTGATTGGTCCAGTGGAGTCCGACCCGCTCGTCCGTTGGGCGAGCCGGGCTGACTAGGATTTGATCGACGGTCGAGGAAATTAGGTTAGTTCAATTCTCGACCGTCCGATCCGTTTTTCTATAATTCGTATATTAGTCGGTAAATAAAAATTAGAAACGGCGTCGTTTAAATAAGTGGGCGAGCGACATCGTTTAGAAGCTGAAGCGGATGCGTCGTCGTTTCGAGGTTTATAGGGATGGACGGTTCGGATTAGATATAGGATTAAATCGTAGCCGTCATTCGCTTAACAAAGTGACGTCGTTTAAGTGTACGGGTTCAAAGCGTCGTCGTTTCGTGTGTAGAGAGAGTCGACGGCTGCGATGAAGTCCGGAGATCTAATCGTGGCCGTCCGTTCAATAGCCCGAAGCGTCGTCGTTTCGAATGAGTGTGAGTCAACGGGCTGAGATCTAATGCGGGATTGATCTCGGCCGTCCGTTTCATTTTAGTATATTCGGATATTAGAAAATCAATTTTAGAAATTCAAAAAAATTTAGAAATGCATAGACACGGTGCCGTTTTGTGTTGTGTTTGGGTCGATGTCCGGTCGGACCGGGTTGACCGGTCGTTGACCGGGTTGACCCGATCCGGTTTATTAATAAAAAAAAAAAAAAAAATAAAAAAATTTCCAAAAATTCAAAAAAATTGTAAAAATACTTAGAAAATTCATAAAAATTCCCAGATTTTCATAAAAAAATTCTAAAAATTCCTAGATCGATTCGGGACTCATAAAGTCTGGATCGAAAATTTTTGAGACTTCAAGGGTCGATTAATTTCGATCCGGAAAATTCCCAATATTTTTGAAAAATAAATAAAAATTCCAAAAAATAGAAAAATTAGAAAAAATTCAAGAAAATCACAAAAAATGAGAAATGGCCACATTCAACCTGGCCAAATCGAAATTTTGTGATTTTCGGTCCCAAACCCCAAAAATGACCATTCTACCCTTCGGGCCATTCGCCCCAAATTTTTACCCAAATCACCTCGACACCCAAATTTGATTTTTGTATGGGCCGATAGGGCCATTTTAGACATATCGAACCTTGATTGATTGATTTGATCGATTGTAATGATTTTGATTGCGCATTAATTTTTCTGATTGTGATTGATTAGGATAGAAAATTCCCATCCGCATGAAAACTTAGATTTTGTTGTTCTGGCCTTTCTGTCCCCATAATTTTTTTTGTTTTTTTTTTATTAAAAATTTATACTAAAAAGGTTAAATAGTAAGAAATATAAATTTTTTATTTATCTTGACCTAGCTCCCCCACCCATTTTTCTGTTTTTCGGGTTTTAAAGGGGTCTTTCCCGTCCTCCTTTGGTTTGGTTTTTTTTTTTTTTCCTTCTAACAATTCCTGGGGTGACTTTTACATATTTTTTTCACACCTCCCCCCCCCCCCCCCACTCAATTTTGATTTTTTTATTATTTTTTATAATTTTAGCCTTCGTTGGGGGGGGGGGGTGGGGGGGGGGGGGAACGCCATCAAAAAAAATTAAAAAAAGGGGGGGGGGCTCATTTACCCCACCCCCCCTGCCAAAAATAAAAGGAGGGGCGAGGGGAGGGGGTCGCGACACTCATGCGTGTATGGGTCATATTGCACTATGCTTGAAGTCCTTATCTAGTCTCATTCATGCCTGTGGTTGTTGTTTGCTATGGGTGCCAAGTCTTGCTTGGTTGGGTGATAAATAAGTAGTTTAGTTGGTAGGCTAGATACTTTACTTGCTGAACATTCGCTCACACCTTGTTGCCAAATTCTTTTTTAGATAGCTAGGTTCTTTTAGCCGTAGATGAAAGTGATGAACTTGGAGCATGCTAGTGGAGATGAGGGTAGTACTTTAGAGTAGACATCACCTATTTAATCCTCCCAGTGTATTCTTAAGTTTCATTTAATTAAAATATGATGTATATAACCTATTATATATATATATATATATATATATATATATATAAAGCATTTTAAACTAATTTGCTGAATGATCTTACTATGTGCATATGATTCAAATAGTGAACTCTAATAAAGCCATGCCCTATTAGGCATGCCTGCCATTTCTTTCTGCGTGTACTTGTGATCGTATGGCCACTATTTGTTTTAGATGATTAAGCTTCCACATGCGCCCCCTATAATATGTATAATATCATATTAAAGCAGAGCTCGTTAGTATCGGACAATGCCTTGGGACGTCAAGAGCTTTGATTAAGGTATTGGGTAGTTTCGGACTTATTTGAGGTCATTCATACTTATATTAGTAGACCCTATATGGAAACTTTGTGTATAATTTTTTATTTTATCACATTTGTTGACAACTATTCCCGATATGCTTATTTGGAGTTGTTGATGGAAAAGTTTGTCTCACTTGACAAAGTCAAGATTTTTTGGATTGGAGTCAAGAAACAGTTGAGAAAAGTGATAAAATTTGTCAGATTTGATTGAGGCGATGGGTAATTTGACGGGCATGGCGATGCCGAACAACTTAAAGGGCCATTTGCTAAATACTTGGAGGATTTTGAGATAGTAACTCAGTTTACTACTTAGACACAAAAAAAAAAAAAACTCAATTTACTATGCTTGGGAGTCATGAACAAAATGGTGTAGCCGAAAGGAGCAATCGCATCCTTGTGGATATGATGAGGAGCATAATTAGTAGAACTAATTTACTTGATTTTATGTGGGGTGAAGCTTTGAAAGTGACCCTTTATGTTTTAGACCGTGTTTCTACCAAAGCTATTCCATTGACTCATTTTGAGTTATGAAACCGATGTAAATCTAACTTGAACATTCTTATGGTTTGGGGATGTGCTAGAGAAGTGAAGTTATATAATCCAAATTAAGTAAGTTGAACTTCAGAACCATTTAGTGTTACTTTGTATCTTACTAAAATCACTCGAAGGGGCATCGGTTGTATAATCCCAATGGAGGCACAATAATCGGGGAATTATAGACAGCGAAGTTTTTGAAATTTGACTTGGCCAAAGAAGGTAGCTGCTCACAGACTTTTGAGGATAACAATACCGTGAGACAACTTTTTTTTTTTCTCTACCTATTCAAATGATCATGGAGCCTCCCACATCATAGATTGAACTTGTTGGGGTTTAGGATCCTGTTGTTAAGGTAGTTCTCGATGAAGTTCTTCAAGCGGGATGAGGTTGTTGAAGTAGCTCCACTTAGAAGATCTATCAAGCAGAGACGATTGACTATATCATTGGATTATATAGTCTATCCGGAAGAACATAACTCGGATATCGATTGTGTGGTTCATCCAATGACTTATACAAATATCGTTTCTTATCCTCAATCAAACTTGTGGCGAGATATTAAAGATGAGATGTAGTAGATGAAACATAATAGTGTTTGGGAGCTTATTAAATTAGGTCACAAGCCCATTGGCTACAAATTAGTGTATAAGACTAAAAGGGACTCTAAAGGAAAGATTGAGAAGTTTAAAGCTAAACTGGAAGCCAATGATTTCACTCAAAGAAAAAGACTAAACTATGAAGTAACTTTTTCCCCAGTCTCTTTTTGATGATTCTTTCATAGTGATCATGTTATTAATAGCTTGTTTTAATATGGAATTGCGCCAGATGGATGTAAAAATTTGCTTACAATTTTTTTTTTTTTGGCCTTACAGTAGACTAGACATTGCTTTCGTAACAAGACTTACGGGAAAATATAAGTCAAATCCAAGACATAATCACTAAGTTAATGCCAAGAAGATTTTAAGGTACTTAAAAAGGACAAAAGACTATATGTTGATTTACGGACATGTTCGGGACTTGCAACTTTTAGGGTATTGACTTTGCTGGCTATTAGGATCACTTGAGATCGACAACATGATACATTTTCATGTTAACATGAGTTGTAGTATCATGGAAGAGAAACAGAAATCTAGGTCATCATCTACGATATAAGTGGAGTTTGTAGTATACTTTTCAGCCAGTACTCAAACTATTTGGCTCCGAAACCTCATTAGGTAGTTGGCTATGTTAGATTTTGTGCGTAGATCCATACAATTTTATTGTAACAACGGTTCTACAGTGTTGCTTATTAACAACAACAAAGGTCTCAAGGGGTCAAGGATCTAACAATCAAGTTTTTTACCATAAATAAAACAATTGAGAATGGTGACATTATAGTAAAACATATTTTCACAGATGGTATGGTTGCTGACCCACTAACAAAAGTTCTTCGTCCTTGTGTATTTTAACAACATGTCATTAGCATGAGTTTAGAAGCATCATGAGATGCTGTTACGACATGTCATCCGCAAGAGTTTAGAAGCATCATGGGATGCTGTTGTTTAGTGGGAGATGTTTTGGTTTTGCACTAATAAAGTTTACATCTATGTTTGTTACATTAAATAAGAATGTTTGATATGTATCAACTCATTTGCATTCAATAAAGTGTTTATGAATGCATGGTTATCATATTGAATACACACATCTAGCAAAAATCTCATGGCATTGTGTAAGCCTTGAGTAAAGGTAGGGGCATTCAGTTATTAGCCTTAAGGTTATGTTTGGTTACACATAAAATAAAGTTAACTATAATGATAAAACATATGTGGGTTTACTAGGACCATTAGGATATTCTCTAGTGGCACATCAGGTTTCGTGGCACATAAAGAGAGAGAATGCGACTAACAAAGGGGATGACACATAAAGCATCACTATTTTATGAGGTGTTATCCATTTGCTACTCTACCATATTGAGTCCATATCGGTAGAGTTAAAGGCATTCGTGACCATGAAAGACTCGTGTCTATTGATGTAGTTACCATCACGGTTCGGTGTATGAAACTTTATTAAATCACATAGACTATTAAGAATATCTTAGACCAGCATAAATGTGCGCACATAAAATACAAATTTAATGAATATAGCCCAAGTGGGAGAATATAAGAGTTTTCGTAATGTGAATTTACATTTATTGAGATTGTAATTTAAGTTTACAGGTTGGTCTAATAAGGTAAGATATAAGGATTTTTAACTAGTCGAATACGGGCATGTCTAGTGTGGATCGAGTTGGGCTCGGCTAGTGATGAGAGGGACTACAGCCAAAAACTCTATAAATAAGACTCAATTCCCTCATCCAACTCTCTAACACCCAAACGTACTCATATAAAGGAAAAACGCACTAGTTTGTGAGGGCATTCTCATTCGGCGAGTGTTATGGAGAGGGAATAGAGGGGAAGCACTTAGGTTCCAATCGTTGCCGTTCCACATCAAGTTAGATCGATTCTAAACTAGGTGCACCAACCCCTTTTTGATTGTCATGTAGCGTTTTTTATTCTAATTATGGAATTCTTGGGGTGTGCCACGTTTGTGGCCTTACATTAAGAACTAGTCATTTTTGAAAAGTTGAGATAAGGGCCATGTACCGTGGGATAGCATAATTGTCCCCGGCAACAACCGACACTAGAACTACTTCTTAGGGGTTCCTATATCCCATCAATAAGGGTGCGCATGGTAACACTTTTGGAAGTGGATTTCTGCTTCAGAAGTGCTTCCGGAGTAGAAATTCATTTGGTAATATAACTTATGAAACAGAAATCCGTTTGGTAAAAACTTTTACTTTTGAAAGAAATGTGTACTTCTGAAGTGAATTTTCACTTTTGAAACTATTTTTCCCCCAATTTAAGAAGTTAAAAAAAGTAGCTTCTCAACTGCAAAAGTGATTCTTGGACAAAAAAAAAAAACTCACAAATTACTCATTGCTTTACTTCCTTTTCATTACATCCTCACCCTCTTTTTGATCAAGCCCGCCTCACCGACTTCCGTTGTCGCCCACCACCAACACCCACCACCGCTGCCTTAAATCGCCGATTGCCGCCAACAATTGCCGGTAACCGCCGTTGCCAATCATCGCCGGCCAACACCCATCACCGCTCGTGACCACCGTCGACCATTGCCCGCCACCTCTTGCTGCCCACCATCGGCCGTGATCGTCGACCACCATCACCGACCATCGTTGACCATCGCTCGCTACCGCCTATGGCCGTCGACCGCCGCCTTCCATTGGCCTCCATCGACGAGTCGCCATCTCCGGTCGTCGAAGTAAAATATCAATATTAATTTTTTTTTTAAAGAAATTTAAAAAGTTTAAAAATGAAGTAGAAATTTTTCGGCCACCGACATTTATTCTTCATAGAAGATTTTCCGTTAATAATATTTCAAAAATAGAAATTTTCAACCGTTACCAAATGAATTTTTATGATCAGAAATCTAATTTTGAAGCAAAAATAGAAAAATCAACTTTTGCTTCTGAGTAGAAGTAAAAAAATTAACTTCTGACCATAAGTTGATTTCTAAAGTAGGAGTATTATCATGCATGCCCTTAGTATTTGATTTACTTTTAAACCAATTTCACATTCGACTTCTCCAACTAAGAACTAAACCGGAAAAATGGAATAAATTCATGTGGATCGGCTTTAAATTGGAACTTACACCTTGGGTCCATCTTAGCAATGGGCAGATAGAAGACAGCCAACAGCTAGAGCGTCAATATGGCGTCCATCATTCCCGATCACAAGGACAAGTCCATCTGATTGATTACGAGATTGCCGCACTCAGGATTCGATTTGATTAGTGTTGTTGTCCCCGTCCGTAGTGTCTTCACTGCCCGCATCGCCAGCACAGTCCATCTCCACCTACCTGAAGTAGTGCCCTCGAACTAACCCTCAACTTCTTCTTCCCTCCATTAATTCCAGTGTCTTGCAGGAGGTGCATTTGAGAGATACTTAGGTCTCCCCAGCTAACAGCCTAACACCAATCGTTGCGTAAGTTCTATACAAAGAGCCGTAAGATTTGGATAGATAATGACAGTGATATTCCAAAATCACATCGTGATCGTCCGAAGCAGTACGTTCGAGCTACGGCTGCTTTCTTGAGTTAGGCTTATGAATTCCAGTTTGAACGATTCCACCCCACCTATGCAAATCAGCCCTCATCGTGAGGACGCGAGGTCCGCAATGCCTTTTCCCTAATTTTTTAGCGTAAAGTGACGATGAAATATCCTTAAAATGTTTGGATGGATTTATATGATTCGACTAAGGTTGCGAACGGTGTACTTTGTTGAATTTGGACAAGAAAGCGAATGATTAGAAATTTAAAAATACGAAAACTAGAGACAATCGCTGCCAGCCATTTAAATTGTAGGGGAGTAAAGACAAAAATAATCTGCATGAACAATGAGTTCTTTGATTGATTGGGGTTGTACAAAGACTATACTTGCGGTATTTATAAGCCGCGTACAATAGTTACCGAAAAGAAATAACTTCTTAATCCTATTGGCTATCGATGGGTACAAGAAGTTACACAATCTTCTAGCAACACTTATCCACAAAAATAGTCGCATATCAGAAAAATACGCTACTCAAGAGTTACACGTCAATGTCGATGAATTCATCCCAATGAAGGTTATCATTGATAGCTAAGGCTTGCTGTTGATAACTGAACCCCAGACCTAGCGCTCGGGATCGAGATCCCAGTGCTTGAGCCTAGGTCAATCATGGCCATTGGACTAGAAACTATGCGCTTGCCATTTGGGCACAGGAACCTCGACACTCATTCTTGGGCCCTTGCAATGGGGTTAAGTCCTCGACGCTCGGGCGCAGGTCTATCTAGGACGGGTCCCAAGTCAATCTAGGTTGAGCACAAGATCCCAATGCCCGGGCCTGGGTCATTCATGGCCGGGCTCGGGACTCCAGCATCGATACCCATTCCTAAGTCCATTGAGGCCAAGCCTCGACCTCGGCGCATGGCATTGATTGACCTAGGTAAGGGCACGGGGGACCCGTGCACAGGCACTAGAGTCCCGGGCTCGGCTTCAATGGACCCAAGCTCAAAAGTCGGGGACTCGGGTATTGGCGCCTTTGTTTGGGGCTCGGCCTCAATGGACCTAGGCAAGGGTGCTGAGAACCCATGCTTGACCTCTATATTATCGGGCTTGGCCTCGAAGCACCCGAGTGCGACCACCGGGATCTAGGGCTCGGGCTAGATTGACTTGGGTCCGTCCTCGATGGATGTGCGCTCGAGCGTCGAGGACCCGACCCCATTGCCAAGGGCCTAGGAATAAGCGTTGGGGCTCCTGTGCCCAAGCGGTAAGCTCATAGTTTCTAGTTCAAATGCTGATACCTAGTCATATTTTACAAACTAATTTTCAATTTTTCAAAAAGGAAATCATTTTCCTAAATTTAATCTTTGGTAGGAAAACATTTTTCTTTGACTCATTTCTTAAAAATGAGGAACATATTTTCCTAGGAACAAACAGAGCCTAAGCTTTACTCAGATTTACATAAGATGTTTTAACAAAGTTGAGAATAGAGCGGAAAAGAGAATTTGGGAATTTTTGTATAATTCGATATATCCAGAAAAGAGTAGACGGAGTTTATTTATAGGATTTATTAGAAGAAAAGCTAAGGTAATAAGATATACTATCAAATATAATTGATAAAAAATATGCGCTATTAAAAGAGATATATACACAACATAATCCCTAAATATCTTAATATTGCTAACGAATGACTCTCCCGACACATGTAATTTAATTAATCGTAACCGAAAAATAAATCGGTTTTGTCAAACATGTTTGAATCAGACTAATTGATCTGCTTTGCATTGATACTAATAAGAGATGAAGACATGGAAGTGTGGACTGATCCTTTGGAAGGAAGCAAGCGTCGTTCTCTCTCGTCGCCTACGCACTTCGCGGTGGCAATTGCGTTCCTTTTCAGACATCTTCGTTCCACAGCCATTCTTGCAACAATTTGCGCTTCATGACAATAATATAAGTTGCATTTCCACATTCTTTTGCTCCCGCGTCCTTTTCTCCCGCTCTTCAAGACACGCGAGTGTGCACATAAACAAACCCCCAATGACAATCTTATGTGGTGACATTTGGTTAAGTATAGAATCGACCCCTCAACTCGAATTATTTCCTCCTCGCGAAAAAACGAGATTCATGTCATTTCGACCACATTGTTTGCAAATCAATTTTCGGTCTCTCCGACGCATTTTCTTGCTCTAACAAGGGCAAAAAGAAGAAGGAGGAGGAGAAGAATAAATTCGCTTCGTACTGAGCAAATGATCGTCTCGGCAAAGTGATCTGTTGGTGCTACGAGAATTTCCGGTTGTCCATGTTCACAAAAAAAATCACAAAACTACAAAATAAAATATGGAAGAGAGATTGACTCTTCTTACGGATTGTGGATTGTGACATGGTGAAACACAAAAAATTGGAGACCATATAATGGCTTTTTAAATGCCAAAACCATATTATGTTAGGTATAATTCATGCTAAGATTTATGTCCTCATTAAGGGCGCATTTGTTTGGAGAAAAAAATTAATATTAAAGAAAAATACTTTTTGATAAATCATTTTCCTTAATGATTAGTTTTCCTTTATTTTGTGATTTGTAACTGAATTTTTTCTTTTTAGCATTTGGATCTTATTTAGAATCTGAAAAAAAAACATTATTTAGGAAATGATTACTATATCTAAAGCCATAAGAAAATTCGAATTTTCAATTCATTTTACTTTTTTAAATTTTTAAATTTTCTTTCATATTAAATTTTGTAGTGAGCATATGAACGACTCGACAAAGTGATCTGTTGGTGCTGCTACGAGAATTTCCGCTTGTCCATGTCGACAGAAAAATCACAGTACAATAAAATAAAATGTGTAAGAGAGATTGACTCTTCATACCGATTGGATGTTGTAGTGGCGAAACACAAAAAGTTGGAAACCATATAATTGCATTTTAAAACGCCAAACCATATTATGTTTGGTATAATTCATGATAAAATTTATTTCCACGTTTAAACCATTTGGTTGAGTGTAAACTTCGTGCTCAAGAAAAATACTTTCCGAAAAATCATTTTTCAAGAAAATGATTAGTTTCCTTTATTTAGTGATATGTAATCGCAAATATTTTCTGATATTTGGATCTTATTTGGAAAATAATTTTAATCTCATAATTATCTCAAGCCGAAAGAAAATTCGAATTTTTAATTTTAATTTTCTTTTAATTTTTTCCTGCTTCGCCGGTTGCCACGGCAACTGGTCACACGAGGTCGAGCCTGTCCGGAAACTTAGTTTTCGAAAAATACTTTTACTTAAATAAACGCACACTAAATCATTTCCTTTTATTCAGTATGTATAGATAATTTTTTAAATTACTAGTTCTCTTTTAAGTAAGCAGTAGAAACGCCTGGAGGCATCAGGAGGGCCTGGTATAAAATCCCAAATCTCGAATCCAGTTCGAAAAGAAGAGGAGCAGCCCAGCAAACCCATCACATCTCACGTATTGAATTAGTCTTCGCCCTCGTTATTTGACTTAGAACTCGTGACGCGCAATTCAATTCGCAGTTCACATCTCTCTGCTTTTTGTGGCTGTTTCCTCTCTCGAATTCTCCAAGGAGGGCCACTTCCTCTCTTCCCTTTTTGGCCATCGCCACGCCCGAAGTTTCTTCCCCGCGATCATTTCACGGGCGGTCTCCAAAAGAACTTTCCCAGATCTCGTGAAAGTCAAAAACAGAATTCCTCTGTTCTCATCGCCTGCTCTGCTAGGCCGACGATCCATCCGAGTTCTTGTTTTGTTCTCGCAAGCATTGTCTTTCTAACGGGTAACTCAGTGCGGAGAAACAGAGTGCTGTTCGATTGGGCGGGATCGTGTCGTGATTCTGATTGGCTTCAGTGTATAAGAATCACAGAGATCATTTGACGGTGCCAAACTTGGAAGGTGTTTGAATCAACCCAAGATCTGATTTTTTGTTTTTGGTGTTCCCTGTTGTCGGCTGAGTTTTTTTTCTTTTTTTGGAAACTTTCAATCTGCTTCTACTGCTTGATCACTTTTTTGTTTTTGATAATGCTTTTATTATTTCTTTGAGGAACTGCTCTGTTTTTCTAATGGAGCCTGCAGCAGAACCTTCCCCTTCCAGCTCATTCAGCTGGGAATGTCTGTTCTATGAGTATTCCTAAAGAAACGACCCCTTCATTTATTGTGTCTTCCTTGGATAACCCCCGTTTTTTTTTTTTATTCAAGTCACTTGTAACCTCTGTTGCATTGCTTTTCAGTTCGATTTCGCCTGTTTTCCGATGGGCTGCGCGAGCTCGAAGCAAAAGCGATGTCGGCACTGCAGCGCGCCATACTCGCCTGTGCGTCGGAGCTATTCGATCCACGGCGATCGTCTGCCTCAGTGCATAGATGATAGCTACCATCTCGTTGCTCTTAAATCTAGCACCCTCGGCTCTCTCAAGCTTGACCCTTCTTATCAAATCACCACCCCCATGGAGAAGGTGATGGTGGTCGATGGTGGTGACCACAAGATGTGCAATGGGAATAGTGTCATCGAAAACGATGTGAAGGAGTTCACAATGGGACTGATCGAGGCAAAGACTTGGTCGAACATGATCGAAGAGAAAATCCCAAAAGTCGACCCAAGAACGCCAATTAGGACTCCTCCCGGCGAGCCGGAGATGATCAATACGTGGGAGTTGATGGAAGGCCTGGAGGACACAAGCCCTTTCCGGTCGCCGAATCACATAAGGAGCTTTTCTTTCGATGTGGTCAGGAGTCCAGTTCATGCCCCAACGGATCGTCCTAAATCAAGGTTTCAAGAGAATGGCACGGTTTCCCCGAAGCCCATGTGGCTGCAAATCGCTGATGGCAACGGATTGGGCTCCGAGGATGTGGTTGCGGGTTTCGATCCTGAAGTCATCTCCACCTTCAGGAAGTCACTTGAAGAGCTCTCACCTGATCATCCGTTTCATATGCAGTCATTGAATAATCAGGAACAACCGTCCATGGCCAGCCACGATTCATTGCATAAGGAAGCCACTGAAACTCAAGTAGCAAATGGGATTGACCACAAGCGTTGGCCAGGTGGAAAGGAGAAGGTGATCGTCTACTTTACAAGCCTTCGAGGGGTCAGGAAGACATACGAGGATTGCTGTCATGTTAGAGTCATCTTGAAAGGCATCGGTGTCCGTGTTGACGAGCGAGACATGTCAATGCATTCTGGGTTCAAGGAAGAACTGAGAGAGCTATTGGGCGATGGGGCTTGTGGAGGTGGATTGCCGAGGGTGTTCGTGGGAAGCAATTACATTGGCGGTGCTGAGGAAATTCGGCGTATGCATGAAGAAGGACAGCTTGAGAAATTTCTCAAGAACTGCGAAATGGTGGATGATGGTGGCAGTGGTAATGGTAACAGCGGTGCCTGTGAGGCATGCGGTGATATTAGGTTTGTGCCTTGTGAGAGGTGTTCCGGCAGTTGCAAGATATATTACGACGGAACCAGTGAAGAAGATGCGGAAGAAGAGGGAGACGGGTATGGGTTCCAACGTTGCCCGGATTGCAACGAGAACGGTCTTATACGGTGCCCGATATGTTGCTATTAGCTTCCGGTGGCGACGACAACATATAGTCCCACACACATATTTGCAAATTTTGAGTGTTCGAGTGAATTCTTGTACAGAGAGAAGATGCTAGTTTTTTTTAAGGAAGATTACACGGGGAAAAAATTGTCAGAGGTTGATCTTCTAATCACATGACTTGTGCAATTTTCCTTTTCTATTTTGTGTGGCAGAGAGGCTCTATGTTTTTACCAAAAAGGAGGTTTGTACACTTCCTTTCATTACCCAAAAATTTCCAGCTAATAATGCATAAAAAAGTTGGATGAGATGGTTCAGTTCTTTCTGGCACAAACGGTGAAATTTGATGAAGTTTGTTCAAGGAACTGCAGAGGCTAAATGCATGACGGGGAGTTGTCTGTTGAATTAAATTTTTTTGCCAACTCTTCATGAAGTTTCTTCAGATCGGTGGGAAAATGGCCTTAATGTGGTAGATTAGTGACATGTCTGAAGGGTCAGCACAACCAACCAAAGGCACCACGTAAGAACAGTGACAGATGCTGCTACAGATCTGTCTGTCTCATGAAGATGAGAAGGAAAAAAAAAAAAGAGAACTAGAACATGGGAGACACCAAATTCCACTTTGTTGACTCTTCCAAAAGTGATGTTTTGGTTACGTTGGAGTAGTTCAGGTCTCAAAAATTTAATGTTTTTGACGGTAGAACTGTTGACTTCTTCGCTTGCACCGGAATGCATTCTAGAACTCGTGTTATTCTGCTGAAGAAAGTCTTGAGAACAGATTTGGACAAAGCTGTTTGGTGAAGAATGCAATCTTGGGTCAGCCTTGGCGGTGACCATAAACTAAGGAGACCCGGTCAATCCAGTTTCCTTGGACTCGTTTCATGAGGCAAAAGATGGAGAGGTTGAATAAGGAGTTGCCTCCATTGCTGTCTCTGTGGGTATTCACCAACATGCATTAAATAATAAACCTTGAGTTTCTCTTTTGTTTAGCTTTCTCTGAAATCATGCCATTGGGAAATTATTAATTTCTTCAGCTTCACGTCTAAGCTGGTCCCAGAAAATAAAAAGGGAGCTTTATGTTAGGGGGAAAAAGAAGG
Source organism: Rhodamnia argentea (assembly GCF_020921035.1). Lineage (NCBI taxonomy): Eukaryota > Viridiplantae > Streptophyta > Magnoliopsida > Myrtales > Myrtaceae > Rhodamnia > Rhodamnia argentea. The sequence goes on along the minus strand of NC_063157.1, from coordinate 17,311,660 downwards.
GGACGGAAACTGCCGAATTTGACCCACGATATTCCGGACTCCGCCGGTGGTGGCCGCGGTCGAATTTTTTATTTATTTATTTTAACTCTGATACGAGAATATAGGGCGGCGCATATAATCTTGTTAGCCACTAAAGTATGCAATGAATAAAGGCATTGCATATTCATATGATGCCACTCAGAAAAAAAGGTGAAGCTACTGGGGTCTCTCATATTAATACTACCAACTGAGCTGTGCCAAGATGTGAACATTCTCCTTTTACCTTTTTCCCTTTATCTTTTCTCTTTGTTCTTCCTTTCCTTTGTGTGTGAACACCTTCTCAACCTTCTTGGATCTCATGTCTGGTAATAATTCGTGGAACTATGTCCGCGTATGTTCATTTGCGCCTGAAAGACAGAATACCACAAGCAGCTAAAGGACAGTTAGCTATCCAATCATGTCTCGTTCAGATGGTAGGAAACAGTTGAGAATTGTCCAACGGCAAATTCCAGTGCTGGACCACTCCCTCCTACCACATTCAAGGTGAACAAGATAAATTGACCGATGAAAAGAATTAGCGACTACCAATGGAAGCTTTTCCAATCCAGTGATAATCACTCACCAGCATTCAACCGTGGGATAGATATTGCATGCATCTGTTCGTAACAATAGCTGCTGCGCAAATCGTTGTGACCGTGACCCTGTAGGATTCGAGATGCCTGCACAAGATGAAGGACTAAATAATGCTACCCTTAAGGTTCTTTTGTCCTGTGTCTTTGTGGGCGCTTTAGCCAAATGAGTTGAGCGCAGTTCAGCAAATTGAGGATCACATGTTTCTAAGAGCCGTTAAGCAATGCAATGATCCAATCGGAGACGCTCAATTCCATAATTGACTTACTACTCCTCCCAACTAGACCTTCTGTATGTGCAACGTCGTTCGATCGATGGTGTTCCAGGGCTAGAAAACTACATTTGGTTATGGCAGAATAAAGAAAATATGCAATGCAACGTCAATTAGTGGCGGAGCACTGCAACAGACCATTTTTCGAACAATCAAAAAGAAAAACCCCATCATTTGACCTAGTAATGTGCAAGATCATTCAGGGAAGAAACCGGTTTTCAGCTCTCAAATAAAAGAACATTGCCGTCCCTTAAATATGAAAGGAACCACTTTGAAACGACAGTTGGGAGATAGAGATGCTCAATTGGGAACGAAAAAATACATGGGGAAAAGAGGAAAAATGTCACTATATTAAGTTTAAATATCAGATTATCTCAAGGAGTGGCTGTCAACTCTAGGGATCTCATGTCCACTGCAATTGCCTTCTTAGACCAGTCAGGTGCTTAGCTTTCACATGTCATTGCTAATTATCTGGTTAATCTCCAACTCATTCTCTTACAACTTTACTCTTCATAAAGCACCATCAAATGTGAAGCCTGCAAATTCCGATATATGGGGCATTAGGCATGATTTCGACATCACGTGGGAGACAATGTCTGGCGCAAAGTGATCCATAATCACCAAGTTCTAACTGAGTTTCATGAACACAAAAGGCTGAACTATGCACAACCAGACCAAGATGTCTACAATTCAATTGCCATCTTAATGACACACATATAACTGCTGAGAGAGCAACCACCATTACTTATTCATATATCTGCATAACCATGATGGGTCAGTATCTTTATGAACAATAAAGATACTGATTTTATTTACCACCATGGTTAGCCAAGTCAGACGCAGCTTTAGCCACTCGATTCAGGACATCTGAAACCCAAAGAGCTCCCCTCGAGAAGTAGCTGCTGTTAACAACTGCATGAGCAGCTGATACAGCTGCTTCTCCTGTAACTGTTGCCGCAACAACAGCAGCAGTTCCTGTTGCAAGGACCGCTGATCTGGTGATATCAGAGATGTGGTACTTCTCGTCGACGGATCTCACGACTTCCCTGCCTGCAGTTATCTTATCGGTGAGGCCCATTCTGTCGCTTAGCTCTGCAACCTTCGCAGCCGCAGTGGATGACACCTGATGCGAGTCGTCAAAAGCCTTGGCTTTCGTCAATGCGTCTTTGCCCAGATCATATCCCTTGGCCATCATTGTCATGACAACTTCCTGTGCAAGTGTCACAGCTTCACTCGGGGAGGAAACCATAGGCATTGCATGAGTAGCCTGTCCATGGAAATATATTTTTTCAGAGATATCTGAGCGTGAGGATGAATTCAGAACCTAGAGAAAAGAACCCGTTGAAGTTTTTCTTATTGTGCAATATCATCAGCTTCACCTAGAGATGTGCACTCTATTCACAATCTGGTTTCACAAGATGATCAAGTTATGCACTGACCTTACCACATGATAAAGTAGAACTATACAAACTACTAAAACATTACAGTCTGATTATGTTGGCTAAAGAAGCAAACAAGAAAACAAGTTTCAATTTCATTTTGGAAATTGTTCTTGAATTCCCTGCAAGCCAACAAATTTTCAACTCATTGTCGACTAATAATTAGCCATGACTAAATTGACTTGATATCTTAAGCGCTCACTTCAGAAACATCCCAAATTTCAAAATGAGAGCTTATGACATTCTGTCCATTGGACGAGCATAAGCTCCTCAACTTGTTGCCTGATACAGTACGTTTCTTTTTCTGCCACATTTATATATCTCAGACTAGTAAACAGCATACAACTTCAACCAAACTATGCATCTTCATTTGAACATGAGTTCAAGCCTGCAGAAATTTGCTAATCTTCATTTTGTAAACTGACCCAGCAAAAAAAAAAATGAACCAACAATTCGTCATTACTGGTAAAAGTGAAATGCTTCAAATACCACAACACTAGTGACATCATCAGACTTCTTCGAAGAACCATTCCAAGGATCTGAGTCATCTATAAATGCTCCCCAGCGTGAAATGCCTACATGTCGGTCTCCAATTGTAGCTCCCTGACAAATCATATCAGTACAAGGTGCTTGAAGGGTTAGGTGTAAGCAAGGTTTTATATGAAGAAACAAGAACTTTCAAAGTTTACCCCACAGGAAAAGCTACCCAAAGTACTTCCAGAATTTCCCATGGAACTACAAAGAACTAATGTACTACATGCAACATCAGTATTAAACCTCTATGGAAGAGTAAGAATTGAGTGGGTTAAGCACCATAACACTTAATGACCAAGGGGTTTCCAACACTAATTTCAAAAGAAAAAAAGAAACTCCAGTTAGTTTTTTTTCTTGAAGTGAGAGGGGTCACTCACACTGAGCAATAAAGCAGTCTCCAGAGCGTAAGCATCCTTAAAAGTCACATGAGCCGTACGAGCATATTCACCAGACCTAGATTTTAAATCAAACAAAATTTATTAAGATGAAGATGCAGTGTCACTCTAGCAAGAATCTAAAGGAAGACTTGCGAGTCATAGACATTGTGTCACTATCAGTGAGATGCGAATCACAGAATGGCCTGCTATTAAAACTTTCTAACACAAAAAGCGTAGCGCCAAATTCCTTTCTAATGGGGAAAAAAGAATAATCAACCCATCACTAAGTCTAAGTCTCGCAAGTTGCAACCTTCGAAAAGCAAAAATCCGAACAAGTATGTTCACATGTTAAGATGCATGGAATGAGATCCTTTGGGAAAACCTTGTCATTCAGAATTTTAATAACAAAATTTATATGAATCCGGAAATATTTTGTAGAAGTATTTCCATCGGGTGATGTCTGAGCTTGAGTAAGAAAATAGCAGCTAGCCTCCTTGGTGGACTTGTTAGACACACAACTGAGGAACCGACATGAAAAATGCTAGTTCTTCTCTGACCTCATGAAAGATAATCTACAATGTTTGTAATAGATTTAAAGTAAGTCACTTTTAAGCGCCCATCTATATAGATTAGACAAAGATAACAGAATACTAATCCAGCCTTTTTTCACTGATTACTGATAAATGGTGTACTGCGACTCCAAATGAGAAAATGCCAGCTCTGTGAGAATAAACATAGATCCTCCACAATATCAAATAGAAGATTTATCAATTCAAGCATGCCAGAGAAAATGTGCAAAGTAACATCCATTATTCACATAAACAGAGCTTGTCTTAAAATCAAGTCAATGACGTCCACAAATGTCAGCTAGATATAAGATGCAAAAAAATGACTAGTAATGAGAAGATCAAATTGGGACCAAAATTCAGCCCTTTTTCACTGATTAATCATGACTAGTAGCACTGTGCATCCAAAGTGAGACAATGCTGTAGGACCCTAATTAAGGTCATCGGTCCTCCATGATGTCAAACTGACAGATTTATCAAGTCAAGCAGGCTGAAGGAAACATAGTATTTAGTCCATTATTCAGATAAACAAAGCTTATGTCTTCAAAATCAAGTCAATGACATCCACAGTGTCTAATCTGTCTGTTCAATATAAGACACAGGAAAATATGAGTAAAAAGGAAACCATTGGCACTGTTTCCATGTTTGTTTCATCCAGCCACACACATCAATAAGAAACAATTAGCCTAAGAGTCCGTTCAACATTGAAAGGTTATAAAGACCAAAACCAGTCAAAAAAATTGTAAGATGAATAAGGGTATTAAATCAGCAACGAGAAGGAGATATGATGGAAAGGAACCTTATTATTTCAATGTATTCAATCGCACCGCAATGAGCAAAAAAATCATAAACATCCTTTTCTGTGGATCTCGGTGATAAGCCTGTGATTTCAGCCGTATAACCACCTGGATACATGGTTGTGAAATCTTGAAAATGGCTGGCAGTAGGTTACAATGGACCTGGACAAAGTACAATAAGCTCGTGAGTCTTCATATACACAACTACCTGGTGCTTCTAGGCATGCTAATTCAATTTAACACTACATTTGCCCTATATAGGCACAGTAAGCAAACCCATGATAAGAGACCTGCAGGCGCCCAATGTCCACATGTGCTGGCAGAGATTTTCTTATTCTAGACAATTGGTGGTACATAGTTTCAGTATATCAGAATGTGACCAACGAACATAAGGTTAATGCTTTGTAGTGCTTCCCGAAGCTTCAATCCTTTGTTGGCATGCAGCATAGTAAATGCAGAAATTGCAAATTACTCTACCATTGGTTCAAGATTTAATTTTGATTGGTCATAAGAAGCATAAATTTTTGTTTGATCTTATTCTATCCTGAACAGGATGGATAGAGTAATATCAATGTAGAGATCAAGGAGGTCTATTTTCACTGTAGTACTTGGTGGTTCATAATGTAGCTCGATCGAGTAAACTAATACCATGGAAGTGTCCCTCCACTCATGAAGGGGTATGAGCTTTGAACAATGTCAACAGTTATAAGCCACCGATACCACAAGTGATGAAATCACGCGCTCATTCACCTGATCATGATGAAGCTCCTCTTAACTATTTGGAAGAATCAACTGAAAGAATTCACGAGAAAGATGCCTGAAGAATTCCACTTCAAAAGTGCTAGTCAACTATATCCCAATTCTTAAAAGTAAATTAAACTAGAAAAGCTCCTAGAGCTTACAAATCACGTTTGAAGAAAATCCAATGTGTTCTTATTCTTGTCCACCATTGCTGGGCGAGCAATGTCTGACACTTAGCCAAGTCTCCTGTCTGTCGGCTCAGTTGAAATAAGAATAATCTCAAGATAACTCTCTCCCTCTCTCTCTCTCTCTCTCTCTCTTGGCTTCATTCACACAGATAAGAAGTGTTCTTTTCTACCTTCCCTAAAAAAGAAGAGGGTATTGGGTGTATACACAAAGTTTCCTCTCCCTTCATTCTGCTCATAGAGATGTCTTCCATGAGCAATGAGCATCAAAGAAAGCGTCCCTCCATGTAACTAAAGGCACTCAATATTACAACAATGGACGGAGTTTTACCATATTCAACACCCAATCAGAGTGCACCACATTACTCCATCTACTGATTTTGTTGACCACGCTTAGCATCTACCAAGCATTGCTGTTAAAACTCTTCTCAAGCCAACCGAATGGAATGACTAAAGGAATACTACGCTCAAGGTATCAAATTCAACATCGAAGAGCCATTTTCGAGTAAAGTAAGAACAGACCAAACGGTCAGGTGAGCTCAATCTGCAACAGACGCAAACCAGTAAAAATCAATATGCGAATCCCATGATTCTGATATACACAAGGGGGAAATATGCACTCAATTCGCTTTATCCAAGAATCTCAATCCGTCCAAGTCAAACATGAAAAACGTCGAACTACTAGGTTTCTGGGAGCGAATCGGCATACTTCTTCTAGTACAGAAACGAAAGACCAGAGGAAACCCCCAAACCCAAAACAAAACAGAAACCGATCGATTGACGAATTCGCTGTTCATCAACGATAGTAGAAGAAGAAGAAGAAGAGAAAATAATGCATACCTCGTCTTCTCCGAAGGAGCGAGAGGGAGAGGGAGAGGGAGAGGAAATGACGGGCGATTGGCTAACAGACTGCAAGATTTCGCGTGTCGAACAATAAAAAAGAACCACGCGTAGTATAGCGCGTGTCATGACCGACCAATACAATTGGGAATTGGCTATGCATGATGAAATGAAATTTCTGGAAACTACATTTGTCAATTCATCAATAGGAGTTTACGAGATATTGCATGTTATTTGAATCTAAAAAAAACTGATCGAGTCTTTATTCAGCAATCATAAATAGCAATTTACCATTTATAAATAATATTTATTATTCAGATAAAATTCATAAAAATTTTGGGCGACAACACGGGGAAATGATTTATAATATGAGTTTAAAAGGAGTTTATGAGATACTTTTAGAGGTGTCAAATGGATGGGTTGGATCAAATTTGGTCCAACTCATAATGACCCGTTTTAACCCATTTTCGTATAAAACAAATTTAACGACCCTTATCCGGTGCAATCCATACCCAATCCATATCCAATTCATACCCAACTTGACTTGTCTTACTTAAATACTTATATATTTAACCAAATCATGAAATATTTATTTCTTATAATTTATTAAGAAAAAATGATACTGCTAAAATACTTTCATGCAATTGAATTTTTTATATTTTTTTAAAAATACTTTTTTAAATTTTTAAATATTATTTATATTTAGAAAAGTAATTTTTTATTTTATTTTTTATTTTCCTTTTTCTCCAGCATCCGGTAACGGCGACCCGATGGCCACAGCGGGTTGGCGGCGGCGTTTCAAAATAGTTTTTACATATTTTATTTTATTTTTTCTTTTACTTATAAAAATAAAAAAAAATACAAAACTAATATATTTGAAGCCCATTTACAAGTGGTGCTTGAGAAGCTACATGCCACGGTAGAGGTAGCCGGTTCCGGTTCCGGTTCATGTTCATGAACCGACAGTTCCTGTTCCACGAAAAGGTGGAACGGGAACCGGCCCTTGAAAATACCGGTTCCGAGCCGGTTCCCGGGCCGATTCCTTCCGGTTCCTTTTTTAATTTAATTTTTAAAATAATAAATAATAAAATAAACATAATAAATTATAAATTATAAAATATAATCAAATTGTACATTGTAATAAAATGTGGGAAAAAAAGGGGAAGAAAGGATGAATGGGCTTGAACTTAATGAATTATCATTAAGTGCCTACATATCTTCTTGGGGATAGAAGAATCAAAACTCATGTAGTTCTTTTACCTTTGATAACCCCAACTTAGCTCATCGTCAATCGTCGCTACCCGTTGTGGTACCCGTGGCGGTGGTATCTCCACAATCATCGCTAAAAAATTCGTGTTCTCGATCCAGCTCTTGGTGTCGAAATTTCGCCCTCGTCCAATTGTCGACACAAGCTTGAGCTTCCACGGACTCTAGGCTTAATCTTGAACGGCGAGAGTCCAAAACTAATCATCCAGCGCTAAATGCTTGTTCAACCGCAACCGTTGAAGAATGGGTTGCTAATATCTGACGAGCGATGAAGGCGAGAACCGGGCAATCGATTTGGTGACTCTTCCACCACTTTAGGATTTTGAAATTTATACTATGTTCTGCATCACGAAACTCAAATTGAGTGGTTAAATATTTTTCTAATTCAGAAATACTACATGTTGCCCCTTTTTATTTTTATTTTTCCTACTCTTGAGCATATTATACCCTCTACTAAGTGAACGACCACCTTCGCTACGTGATGCGATAGATTGTAAAGATCCAGAATCACTTAAACCATATCTACTACAAAATTCTCCATATAATATTACTATAGATTCTTTAACATCTCATTGTATATTTGAAATATCTATTGAATCTTCCAAATGCAAACAATCATGATAATACACATTCAAATAATCTAGTAAACCGTCTAATTTAATGCGTGGATAAAAAAAAATATCAACTAAATAGACAAGAGGAATTTGCAAATAATAATGCAACCATTTTTTTCGCATTACTAAAATAGTTCGAGCTAATTCAGTATCATTTTCATATTCACTAAAAACACTACTAATATTTACACACTATATTAAAAATAAATACGTAGTAGGATCATAAATACTATATAAAGGCTTAGTAGCATCATTAAAAATTTTAAAAAAATCTAAATTTTTTTTGCAAATGTCCCAATGTTGTGGAAGTAAAGTAATTTTGGAAATATTTTGTAAAATAAACATACATAATAAATTTTTATAATCAAAAGTTTGCCGAAGCAACTCATACGTAGAATTCCAACGAGTCGGAATATCTTTTAGAAATTTTTTTGCCCTTCTCCCATGTTGTTTACAAAATTTTCCCTATGATTTCATAAAATGGAGACGACTCCATAAAAATTTAATTGCGCCTTTTATTGGGGCGAGAAAAGTGTCAAGAGTTCGTAAACCATCTTGTACACATAAATTTAAAACATGGCAAGCACATCTAATGTGAAAAAATTATCCGCCAAAAGTGGGTTTGCAAATATTTTCTAATTCGGGAATAGAAACGGTATTTGCGGCGGCATTATCAAAATCAATTGAAAATACTTTATTTATCAAATTATATTCTTCTAAAACTTGTTTAATTATTCTATAAATATTATGAGCCGAATGTCTTTCATCAAAAACTCGAAATGCAATAAGTCTTTTTTGAATGGTCCAATTGTCACCTATCCAATGACACGTGACATCCATATAAGAATGAATTTGTCAAGGATCACTCAAAATATCGCTACCTATATGCACACGTCCATTGAATTCCACAAAAAATTTTGCTAAAGATTTTTTTTCCTTTTTTATAATGATGAAAAACTTCGCGTTTAAGAGTGCTTTTTGGAATAGTTGGTGGTTGCGGAACCAACGCAGTATTTATCAAATATTTCATATTAAAATTTTCACCAGTATTAAACGGAGCATGATCAAGGGCAACATATTCAGCTAATGTTTATTTATAAAGTGCATCGATGTAACAGAATAAAGGATGAGGATTAGGAGTGGCGTACCTGGAAATTTGTTGTTGCATATTGTCCATCCCTACTTGCGTTGGATGTTTTTTTCGTCGATGCCGACGGAATGTTCCGTAGCCGTCTCCTTTCGTAAATTTATATGTTTGCGAACAATATTTACATTTTATATTATACTTACCTTCGCTTTCATCACGTACCTTGTCGAAGTGTAGCCACAAGTCGGATGTATTATCTCGGCCCTTTCGTTCCGACTCATTTGCCGTTGACGTTTTTTCGACACCGGTGAGAGGATGAAGACTTTCTTGTGTTGGGATATGCTTGACGTTCGGAATCGGAACATGGTTGATATTATCGTCGTTGTCTTCCCAATATGCATACTCACGAGGATCATATTCAGGAATGGGATTCTCGGAATCTTCCATAGTCATCTTGCCCTTGTCGGCATTTCTGCTTCCACTTGCTATTTTTGAGAGAATTGATCGGAAATCTGATTGAGAGAATTGAGGCGGGATTGAGAGAATTGAGCGAATTGAGAGAATTTGAGCGAATTAAGAGGATTTGAGAGAATTGTTGAGAGGATTTATGAGAAAAATGAAAGGAAGATGATAGATATTTATAGGCAAGAATTAAAAATAATTCATATATTTTTTTAGGCAACGACCAATTTGGCCGTTGCATGTGCAACGACTCTTTGGGCCAAACAGCCCAAAGAGCCGTTGTGGCCTATTTGGGGCGTGGGGCAAAGAGCCCAACGGCTCTTTGCCCCACCATAACTTTTTTTTCCTTTTTTTTTATAAATAATAAATAACAGGTCGGAATCGGCGGTTCCGGGCCGGTTCCCAAAATTATGGAACCGTGGGCCCCGTCAACGGGCCGGTTCCGGGCCCACGGTTCCAAATGGCCACCTTTAGGCCACGGGCTGAAAATGGATCGAAAATGGATTGAGTTAAAACTCATATTTGATTAGGCTTTATAAGTCTAAATCCATATTTGACAAATTTTTTAAATTTACTAAATCCATATATGACCCAAGTGAATAAAAATTAGTTAAAAGATGGGTCAAAGACCCACATTGACACCACTAGATACTATTTAGCTAATATAACTATAGTTGTACAAAATTAGTTTTGAGGAAAATTGTAATTTATTATTAGCTCGATAAAAAAATCACGTAGCTTTACATTTAGTTTGCCATAAAAAAATTCATCTAATATCCATTGCGATAGATAATTCAATAAATTACTCTGATTACCATTCAATTTGAAAATTTAAATGACCTTAAAAAAGAGTCATCATTTAATCATAAATTCCATTTAACTAAACATAATAATCGTCTATAATAGAAAATATTTTGTGGTTGTTCTACACAATATATATATATATATATATATATATATATATATATATATATAACAGCAAGTGCTATTAAATTCTATAACATATATTGTGAAGCTATATTACAATAAATTCTATTACATAATAAAATGTAATTGATAATTTATTTTGTAATTATAAGTTTATAATAAATAACGTTATGCGGTGAGGGAATGGAAACGTTCCATTCCATTCTTGCATACCAAACCACCCTTGTGGTAGTGACCGTTTCAAAGACAGGAAGATTCTAGACCTAGAACTTAAAACCTACTATGTCAGGGTCGGTTTCCAATTTTTAGAACCAGGAATTGACCATATTGACTCTATAAACAACCTAAAATTGAACCAGCCGAGGCTTATTTATTTTCTCTTTGGTTCATATGATTATATGTACAATATAGAACCTAGTGCCTAGGTGGTTTGGCCAATAGTGGGCCAAAAAATATTGAATGGTGATGTGGGTGGGGGTTGCCGAGGAATACAAATAACCTCCACTTTTTTCTTTTTTTTTCAGATTTGACGAGCATCTGAAATAACTAGTGAATTACAACTATATTATATCACAATTCGTGCATTAGTCTTTGCAACCTTAATGCTTGAGCATAAAAGGTCAAACATATTCAATTTCAACAGCAAATAGGTTCTACTTAAAAAAAGAGAGTAAAAGAACTTACTTAGCTTTTGGGGTAAACAAGTTTATATCCGCTTTACTTAGCTTTTGGGGTAAACAATTTCAAATCCGATTTGGTTCTAGGCTCTACCTTACAACCGCCTTGTACATTCTAGGTCCCTAGGTAGAATAGGCTGGTTCAGGGTATAAAATCAGGAACTGAATCAGTCAAGGCTAGTTCCCAATTTTTTAAACTTGGAACCGAAACTGTGACATCCAGAAACTCCTACATTTGCTAATGACATGCAAGATATAAAGAGAATGCATGTCATGTTGGAGTCTCAGTTAGACTATTAAGGTTGGAGCGTGCGAAATATCGGAAATGCATATTCTGTGTTTGTGGTTTTCAGAAAATGATTCCGTCAGGATTAAGATAATAAGTATTTGAGCATAAGTCGATTTTATTGAGTGTCGGTGAATCACGTATCGACATAGTAGTTTTTAACGAAAACTAATATGCGCCGGATTGCGTATTGGTTGATTCTCAAGTTAGAAATTTACTGAGTTTTACCATATTCATCACTCAATCAGAGTGCACCACATTACTCCATGTACGGATTTTGTTGACCACGCTTAGCTAGGCAGTGGTCAATAAAATCAAGGTGGTGATTCTCCTAGTGTCTGGTAATTTTCATCGAAGGTTTTAGTGGGTTCAGACTATTTTTCTTGTATTATCTGTTTTTAGATCTGACACTGATTTCTTTATTTATATACTGAAATACAAAAGATATTATTCTCATATATTTTATCTAATTATAAAACATCTTACTTTCTATCAAACTAAATGTGGAAAGCACGCCAATTCCAAAAGGGTCAATTTAGGAGCAACGGAATGAGGTTATGAAGCCACTTGGCCGTCAACGCATATATGATACAGGACTTCAATACGCCTCGACGCCTCATATACTTTTGCACACCACTTAGAAGCTCCTGCTTTAAGTATATATAGTAAACTTGGATAAGGCTATTAAATGAGCCTATTTATTACAATATTGTTTGATTTTGAAAGATAAAGAAATGTCGAAGTTTCCTTAGAGGGATTCATTAAATATGATGTAATGTATCGAGAATTGAAGAATCTAATCCAATTGTCAAAGGAGCATCAAAGATGAAGACCAAATTATTGGGAAAAAGTACACTTGAAGTGCTATAGATTTTGTACGGCATTCACTTGAGTGTCATAACTTTGAAAACATTCATTTAAGTGTCATGACTTTCAAAAATCGTTCACTTGAGTGCCATATTGACGTGGATGCCGGAAAAGCTGACGTGGTACGTCGGAAAGCCGACATGGCTCACCGGAAAGGCGACGTGGCACGCAGGAAAAGTTGCTGTAGCACTCAAGTGAACGATTTTGCTCCGACATGGTACTCAAGTGAACGATTTTTGAAAGTTATGCAACTTAAGTAAACGTTTTAAAAGTTATGGCATTCAAGTGAATGTCGTACACAAGTTATGACATTCATGGTGTACTTATCTCCAAATTGTTGTCATTGCATTAGAATTGAGATTATGCACTTTCCATATAGTTCATTATTGGTAAATAAAGAAAAAGAAGAAGGAAAATATTAACGATATAATTCAGAATAAGATTAACTTATGAATATGAACTAAGCGAAAACATAAAATCCCATGAAAGTATAGGCATTTTCTTTTAGTTGCATATATGTAAACATATTCTGTTTTTTCGGGTTGGGTTGGCTTGCCGCGAGCCCAACCCTTAATGTGTATGCTCAAGCGCGCCCAAAATCATCTTCGGGCCATTGCCGGGCGGGCAAACCTGAACGTGCTTGTGCAACGTATGTCCATTTTCGAGGTTCTGTTTATTTCATGAAAAACGAATGATTTATAACGATCACTTATATTATTTACAAAAATAAATGGACAAAAAATGTTGTCATCGTCCACGAATATTTTTAGGCATAAATTGTTATCGATAATGAAAATATTTTCATTGTCTAATTATTTGAAGTGATTATTTTTAGGAAGATATTTTTCAAATCATTCACTTTTTGCGAAACGAATGGAGCCTTATAGACATGTTAATATTTGACGTTGATGATATGGAGAAGCTAAGTTGATCTGAGCTCCATTATATGCTAGCATAATAACTTTGATGGATCTTGCATATCTTACCTTGAAAAACGGGGTCATACTCAAGAGACCATAGTGTATCAATCTAACTTAGAACGTTTATACTTGTGAGTCAAATTGAGTATTACAACTGGTTCAATGTAATCTAGGTCAATTTATCTCAAATCTTAAATATTTCTCGGGCAGACTATGAATAGCTAATGTAAAAGGACTTAGTAATCTAACTTATAAATTTACAATTCAATTTTCAATTTTACTAATGCAATTGTTTATGTATCGTGTCATTTCATACTTCAAGATTGTCGAAAATTCATGTTTACTTTAACACCACCCCCTTTTTTTAACATTCATTTTGTAGGGAAATTTAATTTGTAGAGCTATATCAAGGATAATGGCCACTGGAATTTAAATAATTAGAGAAATAGTATGCAAAAATGATACGCATCTTTTATAAGGGGAAGGGGTAGATTATCGTAATCATTTTCTTGTCCGTGCTATGGACTATATATTTCAGTTTTAAGAGGCCAAAGAGAAATCGCAAATAGGGCAAGAAGCAAGTTTCGGCAGTTCATGGCGACCTCCGCATGCCAACTGCTACAAACTCAATGTAGATGCAAGTTTTTGGCAAAAACACTAGAAGCGGGTGCGAGCAGGATTATTTGAAAAAATGCCAGAGAAATTTTTGCAGCTAGATTAATGCCACTTCATGGTGACACGGAGGTGTTGAGTACAGAAGTCATGGCTCTTAGAGAAGCTCTTGATTTGTCGGCTGCTTTTTGAAAACTATTCTATAATGGCGCCTTAGCCTATCTATAGTTAGGGGCACTTTCTTGCTGGGCTTGAAAAATTACCAACGGCTTAGAGAAAGGATAAGGGGGTTCGCTTGTGCTGTATATAACTTCTACTTGTACTTGTCAAAAATCCAAATCGTATTGTTTAATAAGTGATGAATGATTGTGGACTTAACCAAAAACCCAGCTGCAGTATTTAAAGGGCCGCTTTGGATGCTGTCCGTTCCATGCGTAACTAGACCGTCGGACCTAAGATATGTAGTTCTTCTGAACAAATTTCTTTGGGCACTTTACATAGATGATTTTTTCGTCATCGCCTAGTGTCTAGCTTCCAATCGACCTAGGTTTTTCCAAAACGATTGGTGACGACTGTAGTTTGATTTAGATTTATAATGATTCTCGCATCTCGTAGATGGCCTGAACCTAGGATTTGAGAAGATTTGAGAAATCCAGGCGCTGCTAGTGGACACCCCTAATTTGCAAAACTCTAGGTGCCTCCGATGTATATTCGTTACTTATAGAAGGTCTAATAGATTAACTAAATACGACTAAATTTTTAATAACCCCGTGCAAGCATGGGTCACCGAGCTAATTACATTTAAACTTCGATGTACAATGTTGTTGACTGAAACTGTTCCACCGTTAGAACACAACTTATCTCAATCCATCTTCTCGAGCTTTTCATAAGGGGATTTCGATTCTTTGTAGCGGCGGAGAAACAGAGCGAGAGGAGCTAGCGGAGATAATGTGATTATAGTTTAGTCTAAACAAATAAAAATGTTGCGCGCACAGTTTAGGTAAACAGGGATTTGGTTTTTTCACGCAGTACTTACCATTTTCGAAAAAATAATCAAATGGATGAACGAACTTGTTAGGCCCCATGAAACATATGTACGTAAGAGGCTAAAACTTGCTAATATTGACATAAAGATAAATTTCATGGGAATTTGCAGTAAGGTGAAAGGTTTATGTAAGGGGGCTTGACCCTATTTTGCAGCCAAATTACGCCTCGCTCAGTATGGTGATGCTCTATCCCAACCGCATCAAGTTATTCAAGACTCACGGGGTCTATGGGCCAAAAAAAAATTGGTGAAAAGATCCAACTTGGTCGTTGGGCTTGGGACATCCTTTTTCGCGAGGAGAGAGGTTTGGACAGGGGTGGCAATTTTTATTCGCGAATCATGTTTTATGTTGTGTCGGTGTAAACGTATAATACAAAATAGGTCAACTCGATCGCGAGCAAATACTTGACACGAGCACGATCCGGAAATTAATGGGTTGACACAAAACTACCCGTGTAACACGATTAAATAAGGAATTGGCGAATCATTGCATGACCTACTATAACACGAAAACTACTTGCTAACACGAAGTCAAGACGTTAATATGAACACGGAACAAAATATGCTCAAATTTCCATGGAAGTCTGTTTACAAATTGCAACAATACGTTAAAAATTAACTTCAAATAAAAAGCCATGTGCAAAGTTAACGAGATGTCATCAATTTAAAATCTTAATAGTGGAAGGCATGAAAAGAATAGTCTTTTCGCATATAGTGGCTAAACATGGCACATATATGTCGTTCAACACTAATTCGTCAATTCAACCGGGTTATACGAGTCAATTTCATGTTTGACAAATTGAACATGAACATGAACATGAACATGACATGATTACTAGTCATGTCTCACAAGTTAGATGTGAAATTGACCTAAACACAATCAACCTCAATCCGAATTCACTAATTTCGTGTTGTGTTTGAGTTGCGTTGGAAATTGCTACCCCTCCATTTAGAGAGTTGAGTAGTTACCACAATTTCGCTTCAGCTACCAAACCGTAGCAGTATATTTTATTTTGAAAGGGGTTCGTAATATTGTGGTTCATAAACCGAACCAATAGTGCGGTTCACTTGGGTTTGGCATTTTTCTGTATCGAGCTTAGCTACCAAATCTAATTGATATTTCTATATTTTCTCCTCTTTTGATATTCACTTTACTTAGGGCTTAATCTAAACCTTACAACGGACGCATTTTTATTTTTCTCAACTCCGAAGCACCTTAAATTTTCACAATGTAAATAAATTGACACGTCAATTCATATTTGATTTTTCACAATTTTTTTTTTTTTTTTCTTTGGCAGGAAAGCAATTTATCATTGTTTGCTTTTAAAAGAACAGAAACAAACGGCCCTTAGACGTTAGGGTAGATTTTGAAGAGTTTCTAGAGACCCTAGACAAATTAAAACCTAGTATCTGTGTGTGCAAACTGACTTAGTGTTGGGTCAAGTTTCGAAAAGAGCTTGTAGATTTTTCCCAAAAAAGTAAAAAAAAAAAAAAAACCCGTAACTTATTTTTCCTCCAAAATCTACTGACGGACTCTTCCCCGTTAAATAAAAGTTGTAAGGTTAAGGTCCAAATGAGACTAACCTAGAGGGGAGAAAATTGGTTTTCCTTATAATATGTACCGATAGCGTAGAACCAAACCCTTTTTTCGAAGTTTGTTTCTACGCACAAGTAAACTAGCATTATAATCAAGAGAAATTACATGATACAGGTTCAACACTTTGTGCCTACATCCTACAGTACATTAAAACCTCTAGCAGCCCCATTTGATTGAAATTCATTTGTTATTTTCTCAACAAATGAAATCCGTTAGTTAAGAAGGTTACTGGATACTACGTTGTTACAACTGTAGAATCGGTAACATAAGGTTAATATATACAAGATTGTTACAAGTGTCGAATTTGTAGGATTGAACGACATTCCTTCTACTCTAACCCCACTATAGAAAGCTCATCACTATTAAGCCATCTCTTTCTCACCTTGTGCGTGCGTGTGCACACACATATATATGTATATATATGCATATACATATAAATTATATATATTAAGCCATCTTTCTCACACCTTGCGCATGCGCACATACATATATAATATTATATGGTGGCACCTGTTGGGGTCCATGGGGTTTACGGTGGTCCGCCCATGTAGGCAACCACACCCCACGTCAACAGTTGAAAATGCATCATTGAAACGACATCTTTACGTCGATATATATGTCCCCCCTCTCTGTCGGTTTTAAAAAGTGAGGAACAAGAAAGAACAGAGACGACGACAATATCTCTCCCTTCTTCTCTCTGGAACGTCAAAGGGGTGACGGATTCTCTCACCGCATTGTGTACATTTAATCATGGAAAAACGAGGTACGTCCGTCCCGTGATGTATTTCTTCAATCGGTGATTCAAGATGATCTAGGGCTTGTTAATTTCAGAGTAATTCCGCTGCGTATGTTTATGGGATCCGTTCCCTTCATTGGTATCAGAGCCATTTGCCTTGTTTCCCGATCATATAAGGATTTTGGTGAATTTTGTATTCTCTTTTTTTTTTTTTGGTAAATCATCTTTTTTTTTTTTTTGGGTTTTTCTAGCTGGGGAATTTTTCGCCGATTCCGGGCAAATTCCCGTGAACCACCGCTTGGCTTCGCACCAGTAGGATCGGCTCCCCATGGGAAACAAAAGCCCTATAGTTTCTCGGCTTTTGGTTATTCACTGGAGATGAATTTCGCGAAGGAAGTTCGCGGGTTAGGGTTCCGCGTCCAAGAGATGTTCGCTTGATTTCGGGCAAATTTCTTCACCATTTTTCTTGATTCTTATATCTATGTGGTCGTGCCGACGTGATGCTGAAAACCCACTATCGATTTTAGATTAAAGTGGGCTGTCGGAGGAGAATCGAACTGCGGTTGTCGCGGTGAGACGGCGGAAAATCAGCCAGATGGCTTCTGCGCACAAACTGTTTCTTCACGTGAGGAAGAAGATCACGTGCGAAGAATTAAAAAAAAAAAAAAAAAGGTTCTCGCTCGAACTGTTACGGGTGCATGCACGGGTGGGGGTAGTAGGTGCATGTTGTGCACGCACGGGCTGCGCTGGGCAGTTCAAAAAAAAATATTAATAAAAGAAATGAAAAGAAAGAATACTGCCAATGATGGGATTTGAACCCACGCCTTCTCCAATGACTAAAGTTTTAGTCTGGCCCACATCACCACTCGGCCATCTTGACTTTATTTGTTTGAAGTCAAAACATAATTAATATTAAAGAGTTGATCCTGCTGCGCCCCGCGCTAGAAATCCTGTTTTGCTCCCTTCCGCCCAGTGATTTGCCAATTTTGCCCTTGGACGCGTGAATTAACCTTTTGGCCCTTGATTTGCGCCAAAATTTACATTTTTGCCCCTAGCTGATTAATTTACGATATTACCCCTTTAGTTAATTTACAATTCATTTCATGCCCATGTAAATTAACTATTTTGCCCTTACATGCAATATTGTGAATATTTTGCATGAAATTAATTAAATATACTTGTCATTTATATCTTGTATTGTGAAATTAGAGTATGATTTGATACGTGAATTATTTCTATATTAGTTCAAATCATGCTATGCCATGCTATTATTATTTTTTATGATTACAAGATAGGTGGATTGTTATGTGATTTATGATCTTTATTCAAGTGGGAAGTTTTATAAAGTTTTAGTAACTTTAGCGAACTCAATTTTACATAAATGATTATATTAATGGTAATTTCAAACGAGGATTCTTAGACGATGATTGGAAACATAGTGAACTTTCGAATCCGAGACCTTATGTGAAATTACTCATTAATATAATTAGTTAGTGTAAAATAGATGCATAAATGTCGGGCATTGATAGTTCGTGAATACATGTCTATAGAACTTCGTGTTCGGATACAGTGGCTATAGCTTCTTAGAATATCATAGTTGAGCTTGACTAAGGAGCGAAATTGAATGGCAAAAATTATGAAAACTGGAATATGAGAATCCAGTATGTGATAGAAGAGCAGGAAGCACTATGAGCTATTCACCTAGTTATGGAAGAACATGAAGATGGAAATATTGCACGATATAGAAGAGAAAAAGAAGCATTTGCTACATGGAACAAGATGAACTCCATTGCACGCATTATGTTGTTAGGCAGCATGAAGAATGATTTTATGCGTGAGTTTAGGCATTTCCGAAAATGCCAAAGTCAAGTGGGAGTCATTAAAAACTAAGTTTGGTTAGATATCGGTCACCAACTTGAGACATATCACTATAAGATTTGACACTTATATGATGCCTCATGAGCAGAATATGAAACCACATTTTGAGGCGTTTGTCAAACATGATAAGTGAACTGTAAAGATATATGTCATATTTTGAAGATCGATGAGTAGCAAATGCAAGCAGTAATATGTTCCTTACCTCATAGCTGTGTACATATGAATATCTACTTGATCCACAATAAAAGTTAAAGACTTTTTAGAATGCTATGCGACACCTTGAACTAGAGGTTAATTGCCTTCCGGTGGCGAAACCTGAAATCAACATTTGTTATGCTAATTCTAGTTCAAATGAGCTTTGTGCTCCAAGCGTAAGCGTCAAGGTGGCTTTAAGAAGT
Organism: Rhodamnia argentea; assembly: GCF_020921035.1. NCBI lineage: Eukaryota > Viridiplantae > Streptophyta > Magnoliopsida > Myrtales > Myrtaceae > Rhodamnia > Rhodamnia argentea. Next base: position 17,291,929 of record NC_063157.1, on the reverse strand, counting down.
GGAAAGGATAAAGGAATAGATCCTTCTGGATAGAAATCCAAGTTTAACCAACATTAGAAAGGAAAACGTCCTTTTAAGAAAAACATATCAAATGTGAAATGTTTGAACTGTGTCAAAAAGGGCCACTTTGCTCATGACTGTGGTGAGTCAAAGAAGTTAGAAACCTTTTGTACACTTAAGAGTATACATATATCTCCGCCTCAGTTTTCAGAATCGAATCTCATCTTTTGTGGATTGTAGACTTAGAGACCACAGGTCATGTAGTAAAAAATAAAAATAAAAAATGCCTTAGTGGAATTTCAACGGGTTCCACTTGGAGCAAAGTGAATAAATGTGGGAAATAACTCATGAGTGGAAGTTAAAGGGATTAGCTCTTGCCAATTGAATATGCGCGTTGGTCGCACCCTATTCCTACATGATATATTATATGCTCCAAAAACTCGACGGAATTTAATATTTGTATTAGTTTTGGTTAAACTTGATTTTAGTTTGAACTTTCATAACGATGGTGGTGACTTGTCGTTTGGAATAAGTTATTATGATTCTGGATGGTTTCATTGTGCTGATTGTTAAGTACAATAATGTGAATGTAAGTTTTTCCCTCTTTTCATCTTTTGTGATGATATGAATATGTGGCATGTTAGGCTAGGTCATTTTGGCCAATAGCAAATATTTACATAAGCCAAATATGGCTTATTGGGCAATATTGAAAATGTTGATTTGCCTATTTGTGAGCATGCCTTGTGGGAAAAAGCAAAGAGGAAACCATTTGGAAAAGAAATAAGAGCTGAGTTTCCTTTGCGCTTAATCCATTTAGACATATGTGGTTCAATGAATGTAAAAGGAGGACATGGAGCTGTTTAGGTCTATGATAGCATATGCTAATTTGCCTGTCACCTTTTGAAGTGAAGCTTTATTGATTGCTGTCTAGATACTTAACCGTATGCCTTCTAAATCGGTTACTTCTACTCTATATGAGTTGTGGAAAGGTCGATAATAAGATTTGAGTTTTCTTAGACCTTGAGAATCTGCTGCCTATACTCATAAGTTCTCCTACATGTATGGAAAATTAGGCCCTAAAGGCAAAAAGAGTATCTTTATGAGATATTGAGAGCACTCAAAAGGGTACGTGGTATAGGTGAGCAAGAAAGTAAAAGTGTAACTGAATATCAATCACGAGATGTCACATTCTTAGTGAATGAATTTTCAAATAAGGGTGAGCTAAATAAAAAAAAAATTCTCTGTTTCAAATCTTGGACAGTGATAATGATTTTACTAGAGCATCTCATCCAAGTGGGAACAATGTGAGAAGTGGGGAATTTGCTTGAACCTGTCTCAATTGCAACCACTTGATGTAAAAATGTTGTCATTATCTAATCCGAGTGGGAGCATAATGGAGAATGATGTACTAAGTGTACAATTTCCAATTTGGCGAACAAGTCGCAAAAAGCTTTCTCCGTCGACTCGTCGATGTTTAGACATTGAAGTTAAAGCTTTTATGGTCGCTCCACAAGAATAGAATGAGCCAAAGAATGTAAATGAGGCTCCGACTTGCCCCGATAAAGAAAAGTGGATATAAGCAATGGAAAAAGAGATGGAGTCAATAGGATCAAACCAAGTTTTGAAATTGATTGATCTTCCGCATGAACGTAAAGCCATTGGGAGCAAGTGTGTTCTCAAAATAAAGCCCAAAGCTGATGGCTTGATTGAGAGAAATAAGGCTCGCTTTGTGGTGAAATAGTATAATTAATTCATCTCATTCTGGTGGTGATTAGTATGGATCTTGAATTAAGTCAAATGGATGTGAAGACTGCTATTCTCAATGGATAATTAGTAGAAGAAATCTATGTGAAACAACCTATTGGGTTTATTACGGAAGGCCAAGAACAAAACGTTTATCGATTTTTGAGATCGATATATGGCCTCAAGTAGTCTTCGATATAATGATATATACTTTTTCGTAATGCCATAGTAGCAAATGATTTTGGAATGACTGATGAGGATAATTACGTTTATATCAAAAGGTCCAAAGATCAATGAGTGATCTTATCATTATATGTTGATGATATACTAATTGCTAGAAGCAATATGGAGTTTATCGATATAGTCAAAAATTGGTTATTTTCCAATTTTGAAATGAAAGTAATGGGTGAATCTGCATACATTCATGGAATTAAGATTTCAAGATATTTTTTCAAAGAGGTTGTGATATCTTTCACAAGAGACTTATTTAGATAAAGTCCTTGAATAATTTCGTATGCAAGAGTGTAAATCCAAAGATACTCCTATTATAAGAGGTGAATGCCCGAGCCACAAAATGTGTTATGAGACTTCATAAATAAATGAAAAATGAAAAGTGTTCCATCTGCTAGTGCTGTGAAAAGCTTAATGTACGCTATGAAGTGTACTAGACCTAATACTTGTTATGCAGTTGGAATGGTAAGTGTACCAGTTCAATTTGGTCAAGCACATTGGATTACCGTCAAGAAATTCTCGAGATATTTGAAAAGTACTGCTGATTTTTTGTTGAGTTATCAAAGTAGAGATCTGCACTTCGAAGGCTACACCGATGTTAAATGAGGAAGAGAATTAGATAAGAGGAAATCTACCTCTAGGATTACATTCTTACTTAGCAATGGCGACATATCATGGAGTAGTAAGAAGCAAACGTGTATAGCCTTATCCACGATAGAAATTGATCCCGTGATGTTATCAGCAGTAGTACGATAAAATGTTTGGCTTAAGAGATATTTGGATCAATGAAGTGTTGTTAAGTATACTACAAGTCCAATTATTGGTTAATTATGATAGTCAAGTAGCAAAAGCTTACACTAAAGATCCACTGCCAAGCCAAATATATAGACACGAAGTATGATTTTGTGAAAGACATGTTTATATGAAAAGATGTGAACATACAGTGCATATCTACGCAAAGAATGATAGCAGATCCTATGATGAAGTTAATTCTTAGAGATATTTTCCTTGGTTATGTGTTGACAAAGGGATTAGTTCCCCGCATTGAAGTCTCTAGAAGTGTGTAGAAGTGAGAGCACTGGATAGTTATATTTCCCAAAGTTCACAGCTAATGATTTTTGTTATCATTATTGATGCCAATGAGTTTGTGTGACATTTATGCATATCGATGCTTAGTGCGTTATATTTATTAAGGTATGTCGGACGGATGGAGATTAACCCACTCACACGGGCAATTGCCTCTATTTACTTTGTGATAAATAGAGATGAGACAATTTTAAGCTCATTATCTAGGTGATAATTGAGAGCTCGAGCTTAAAGTATAAATGTCGCCTTAACAAAGTGTCAAGATGAGGTCATAATATTTATTATGTCCGAAAGTGAAATAACCCACATATTTCACTTTATCCGTCTTTAATGCCAGATGTGAGTTCTGATAGATTCTTTTAAAGAGAGTAGATTTGTGAACTCAAATTAGACATTGAGTATGTCTGAACTATCGTCTGTACGGTATTAAGAGAAAAGACATATACTCCATGGGAAAGGAGAGAATACCGTAATACGTACTTCATATTACGTATGCATGAACCGACCAAAAAAAGAGTTTGGCAAGAGTTTTGATCTCAACTCTACAGCCGTGTGAGACTCTTGAGGATAAAAGTTCCTCAATTTAGTCCCCTCATGACTCTTACTTATTCTCAAGATTTCTTTTTCGGCGTTCGCTATCTTAGGGTGTTACCAATGGTTATGAGATTGATTCGATCTAATGGGATATTTCTAGAAAAGCGAGCTGAATTGAGATTGAGAGGTTTAAGGGAAGAGGAAGATCAATTTATTTTGATGTCACATTCAATCTTTGTATTCATAGGTCGACCAATTATGATTATTTGAGTTTAGTCATGATTGTGAATACAATGTATTGTATTTGAGTACTCAAAGAGATCGAGAGAGATATGATGTAAATGTGATCGATTGATCTAGGGTACTGCATCTTGGATCTACTCTAAATTAATATGTCTATTTCGAGCTGCTATATACTCCTAACGGATGTATGGCAACGAGCTCTCACGATATGCTGGTTGCACGGATTATTTGTCAATATGAACTTTGCAGAAAAGAGAGAGAGTTATGTTTAACCTTCCGTGGGTGAGTGGCGGTAGTTGACCCTCCGTGGGCACGTGTGATTTGTTTGCCCTTCATGGACGAGTGGGAGATGTTGGGGTCCATGGGGTTTACGGTGGTCCGCCCATGTAGGCAACCACACCCCATGTCAACAGTTGAAAAGGCATCATTGAAACGACATGTTTACGTCGATATATATGTCCCCCCTCTCTATTAGTTTTAAAAAGTGAGGAATAAGAAAGAACAGAGACGACGACAATATCTCTCCCTTCTTCTCTCTGGAACGTCAAAGGGGTGACGGATTCTCTCGCTGCATTGTGTACATTTAATCAGTGAAAAACGAGGTACGTCCGTCCCGTGATGTATTTCTTCGATCGGTGATTCAAGATGATCTAGGGCTTGTTAATTTCAGAGTAATTCCGCTGCGTATGTTTATGGGATCCGTTCCCTTCAGCACCAATCTCTCTCACAACCGGATCGACTTAATTAGCACCGATGTAAAATGTTTAGGATTGAATTAGTAAAATTAAAGTTTTATGACTGAATTAGCACAAATGTAAAATATTTACGGTTAAATTAGCAAAATTGAAAGGTATGGGGCTGAATTGGTAAAAGTGCAATAGGTTTAAGATTTTTTTTTTGACAAATTTCAATTCAATTATAAGAGTCAAAAGGAATTAAAAATGCAAAAATAAAAGGTCTAGGTCCCTACATCTAAATTTTGACTATCCTACTCAGTATTAGGAAATTAGAGATCAACTCTGACCCTGAACAAAAACAACATTTATATTATCCGCATTCGCGAAGGGTCAAGATTCTAGGTTGCACCTCAGGATTAGCACATGTTGCAGGGAGTCAGAGGTGAATTCGAAAGCGGCCCAAACACCACTACCACTTTGATTCAAGAATCTTGACCTTTGCACCGGGCCGCTTTCGAATTCAAAGTCAAGGAAGAAAATTAAGCTTCAGATCATGTGTTCCAACGTTGCTGTAAGTCGAACACTTGAGATAAGCCCGAGATTTTGAAATTCCAACATTCTTGTGCTCAAATCCCAACCAAAATTCCTCAAATGTAGGAATTTCAGAGTCCCGGGCAGCGATTCAAGCAATAATCTAAAGTTTCTGGGAATCGGATAAGATTTGGATAGGTCGGATAAAGTGATATCACCCAAACACCACTACCACTTTGATTCAAAACCACGTGATATTTCATTGCATCTCATGTATAGGGATGTCAAAATCAAATCGAAAAACCGAGCTGAATCGCTAATCGAACTGAACCGAAAATTTCGTGCATTTCAATTCGGTTCAAGTAATTGAAAAATAAATATTTTTTTTTCAATTCGGTTATTTTGGTTCAAGTTAGATTAATCAAACTGCCCTAAAAATCTCCAAAATAATTATTCTTTTTTCTTTGTTTGTTTATTTTCCTTTTTTCTTTCTTTTCTTTGTTTGTTGGGGGCAAAGGGCCAGCAGCTCCGCCGACTTTGAATTGAACTAGAAATTTAGAAAAGGAAAAATAAAATAAAAATAAAAATAAAATCAAAAAATAAAATCGAATTGAATTTTTGGTTCAATTCATATTCATTTCAAGGTGAGATTTAGTTCAATTCAAGCTTACGTTTTGATGGTTCAATTTGGCTCAATTTTTTTTGAAAAATTGAACCCATTAACACACTTATCTCCGTAGACCCTTGCACATTTTTTTTTTCCTCCGTATACCATTGGAATAGGCGCCAATCATGGAAAAGGTCATGTGCCATGCACATGCCTCCCTTACTTGCAAGTCACATGGCCTTCACACGATGTTACCATGGACAGTCGCGCGCGCAATCAAGAGCTTCTAGAATCTTTTCGTGGCCGGCAAGTCCAAAGGTTTAGGCTCTCCTTCCTTCTAGATGAGATCTCATTTGAATTATATTCCGATCCAACGGTCATCCGCCGCTCTTCCTCAATCCTCACCATTAGATTTGATTCAATCTCTATCTCGTATCCAAAATGGAATTACGTCGTCCAATCCATGCCTTCTGTTTCAAATCAAGTCGGTTGTTGAATTGTCCCTGCGGTTAATTTCTTCAGGATTCGGCCAAGAGCAGTGAGCTATCATCCCGACGATCATTTCATCTTCCCCGAAGCTTCCGCTGGGCGTTCTACACTCTCGGCCCTCCATCTCCAACCGACGTCCTCGCTCGGTGGTAATCCCCACCAAAATAGGATTAGGCATTTATTTGAGTCCAGTCAACGGAAATTTCATGCATAAAATTAATAAAGTTACCTCTTAAATTTAAAGAGGTGAAAACACTTTGCCAAGTTGCTCATTTCAAATTTTTGTAATATTTTGTTTTCATCTTAATGTTACTTTATTTTATTGGCAATGGTTGACGGTTGGTTACATGAGGTTGAGCCTCGCTGGGGTGGCGAACTCAAGCTCGCATGATATGGTGAGGCTCGACCTCGTGTGGCCGATAGTGAGGCTCGGCGACCTGCGTGTGGAGCTAGAAGTAAAAAGAAATAGGACAAAAAAAATTTAAAATTTAAAATTTTATTTTGATTTGAGATAAATTCATAAGATTGAAATCATTATTCAAACATCAGAAAACGTGTTCGGTCAAATATCACCGATCAAGACCCGGAAAACACTCGGGCTAGCATCATTCCATCAATATGACCTTCGAGCCCAAAGGTTGGACCCTCAATTATGATACTCATGCGTGGGCATAACACATAGTTTCACATATGGTTTTGCATATGGGATTTAAATAGTAATCATGTAGTAATTTATGATGTACATATGGGCATAATAGTTTAGGGCTTGCGTATTTGAAATTCAATGCGTCATGTAGATTTATATGATTTTTCAGATTTACTAACTAATAAAGAAAAATCCAAAGAATATCTCATAAGATCAATCTAGTGTTGCACGTTTGAAATTAAACCATATCATTTTGTTACATACATATATATTATGAGATCTGATTTCAATTTCAAATTAGCTCAATATCTTTTGGATTAATTTTCTGTCAAATAGGTAAATACAAAAAGATTTGGGATTAGCACACGTTTAAAGTTGATGCATGTCTTGCTTTAGAGTTATCATTTTGCTAGAATATCTTCGCTTGAAATTTAACTTGGCTTTAGATCAGATAATTCTAATTAGAATAGTCATTTCATTTCAGTAGTCACGTCGCATATATATTAACATTCATTTAGTTATTTAATGCAGGACATGCATGCTATTTAGGAATTTAATTCGTGCACATCATCTAGTATTTATTCAAGCATGCTCGTATGGAATTTCGGCCACTTAGTGCTAGGTATAATTTCTATATTTGTCATATTAGTCAGACAAGAAAATACCAAAAAAAAAAAAAAAATGGTATAGGTAGACGTATTGATTAGTTTTGCGTCCTAGCGATACATGAATTTCTGAGTTCATGAATAATCATGCGTTGCATTTCATATCTTACTTGGCTTCCAATTAACCCATAACAGATTAGTGGCGGCTTACAAGTAAGTTGAATTACACGTATTGATTAGTTTTGTTGGTTCCAAACCCTTATTAACATCATGAAAATCTTAATTGAGTAGAAATTAACTCAATATGTACGGCAGATGCAAAGGGGGCCCTAAGTAATCTCCGATGCATGTGATTACACTTGACCCTAACCCATTTCCGTGCGTCCAACTGTCCAAGTATGGCCCATAACTCTGCGTGTTTCCCCCCTTTCCTTTCATTGAGACGATACCGACAGCAACCATTGCCTTAACTAGCAAGTTGCCCTGGATAAATAACTGCCACCAGAAATTAAAAAATAATAATAATAATAAAAGATGACAAAAGAATATGGCAATATTTTCAACTTCCTCGTTCACACCCATTACCCACATCTAAATCCACCAATTTTCCCGAAAATGTTAATAATTCCACCGTAAAAAATCCGCCCCAGAAACCTTATTTCAAAGAGGAAGGGAACTTCTCTTCATACTTACGTGATTTTTTCTACGTTATTAGCTTAAGTTTTTCGACTTATACACGAGAAATGCACTCGTTTATGAGATTTATATGCTTTTTACATCTCTCTCTACATATTAGGAAAGATCATAGTAGGAACAACACGTATGTCTCTGCTTGCAAAATACAATGATGACAACTTACGTAATTTCCTCATCTTTTCTATTCGTGGCTTAGAGGGAGAGAATGAAATAGCCGAGAACCTTCCTGTTGTTATAATTCCGCGTAATTGATCTTCCCACTTTCAGATTGATCTCCCTACACATGCCCAACCACCTTCGTCCCTCGGACAATGTGTGTCGTTCAGCTAATATCGATGAGAAGCTAGCATCGATGTCTGATTATATGTTTTCATGACTTCATATGAGTGGCGTTGTCCGGAGCTTCGTTATCTCTTTTCGTTCTCGTTGAAACACATCCTCATGGTGATTGCGATTGAATTTCGAAGGGCACATTTGGGGAAGATACTAAAAGGGATGACATCTAGAAACTTTGTTGCAAATAAACACTACACCGGCCTCTAGCAAGCTTGAGCCTCGCCAGCCTCGAGTTGAGGCTGAGCTCGCCGGCCTTGGGAGAGGCTCCACCTCGTTTGTGGCCATTCATTGCTCGTCATTGTGGCCAATGACCAGCAGAGGAAATAAAAGGAAAAAAATAATATATTATTAAAAAATAAAAATAGAAGTATAAAGAAGTAAAATAAAAAATAAAAATAAAAGAAAAATAAAAAACCATTAAAAAGACAAAGAATGTGAAGGAGTGTAGGGAAGGAAAAAGGAGGGAAAATTATTTTCTCTTGAATGTGTTTTTTCCATTGGTGGGAAATATTTTCCTTGACTAGTTTATTTTTTGTAAACCAAACGCGATAATATTTGAAAAATATATTCCTCAAAGTTGTTTTTCGTGAATCAAACGGAGTCTACATTGTCACCCTATATCTTTGTTCACCGATTCTATCAGTCTTATTGCACATAGCGTTCGCCTTTACCACCCGATGATCGGGGAAAGTTAGCAATTACCATGACTTCTAAATCAAAGTTATTACAAGAAGGACCAGAGCAGCATCGAGATTCCGCGCCTGACTATGAAGAACAGATAGTCATTCCTCATCTTTCAAACATGATACGACCATGCCCACAAAGCTTCAAAGTCCGCAGAGGAAGGTCCCTTCAAGCTTTGAATGAATCCACCTTAAGGCCGAATTGTCGACCATGAGATAACGCAAGAACACCCTGTAGAAAAGGCAGCAGAACAAGGGCTAGCCCTTGAAAGACGATACAGTTCCTATTTAAGATGATGGTTGTTTTAAATGCACACCCCAAATATGACCGAGGCTCAGGTTTTTCGAATCGGTATACTCATTTATTGTACAAATAACAGTCTGTCACATCATTTAATATATTGATTTCGTAAATCAGACTAAGTTTATCTAGCACTATTTAGTCCTGGCGCCATGAACTGGGAACACACCGGCATAATGACGAGTCCATAAACACGTCTTGTCTTATGACGAGCAAGCCCACTTCATGTGGGTAAACCCTAGGTTTGTTGAAAATTCATCATTAATCTCATAGACTTGGTATGATACGTGGATAATCCTAGCAGGTGGCCCAAACTAAAGATTATTTACACTTTGTGCATGGAGAACCATCCTAAACCCTAAACCCTAAATGTATCGTATACGTAATCTATCCACACTTGTCCGTTCCTTAACCCTCAAGTCACTCCCATATGCTAAAGATTTTTATTACATGTGTAGTGGATATATATGCATGGGTGGCTCTCTTTGGCTCCGGCACTATTTTGGGTCGCAAATCAGACCGATGTTTTTATATTAACATTGCGGGACTAGTTATTACGCACACGTTTTTGTCATTTTTGCTTTCTGGATCTGATTGTGTGGATGTAGACAACATACCAGTTGGCTCGACAGCAAATTAGACGAAGAAACACGAAAAGTATTGTGGAAAAAGATCTCTAACTTTCATGTAGCTCGTTTGGAAACTTGTTTTTGGTGGGTCAATCTCAATAAAACTGATGCATCAGGTAAAAATGCAAGCCAAACCAGATGAGTAGGTCAAACCTGGAGTTTTTCGCACTTTGTAATATGCAAAATCGAACGTGGATCGTGTTACTAAATTATGCAGATCACTTTAATTTTTAAACTATTAAAGGCCATCTGAGCACCCCATGCTTATCTTGGTCGCCAAAAATGGTATTAATCTTCGATGAAAGTTTCATTTCATACACGTACCAGACAAGAAAACTGTGTTGACAATGAATCTGTTGTGTCACATGTCACGATCAAAACTAATTCACGAAATGATTGTTAATTACGTAGATTAAAACTGCATGATGATTATAATGTATGGGGCTGGCGAGGTGACGCAGTTCGTATGCCCATTTGATGATCCCTTCTTACCGACAAATCATAACTACTTTCTCTTGAAGGGCATAACCACTTTGCTTAAAATGGGAAACTCCTAAAAAGAAATATGCTATTACCTATGCCTTCACAAGTCCTAGACGAAATTAAGACTGATTTATTTGCAAGAGGTGCGGCATTTGTTAAATCATTGTGCGCAATGCAGTTTTGTTAAAGATTGGGCATAAATTCAGAGGTCAAGCTACTTGGAAGCCTATGGGATACCCTGCAAGTCTCATGAACTAGTTAAGACTCCGTTTGGTTCAACTTTAGGGGGATGTAAAACCATTTTCCTTGAGGATCTTTGAATGAAGGTGGATTTGTTGAAGCAAATAGGTTTTATTGATGTATATTTTGTATAAAGCCACTTTGAAGTAACAAAAAGAAATGAAAAACGAAAAAGAGAGGGCAGGAATGGGCGAGCATCAACAAAGAGGGCAGAGACTATGGGCAAGCTTCGGCTGCGATCGGAGGCGATAGTCCGACAGACAACCGTCAATTGGCTACCCTCGTCACAGCTGATCTCATCGCAGCATTGTCGAAACTCAATGAAGCTCAAGCAAGGCCTGTTGCTGAGGTCATGACACCAGGCGAGGGCCGCCGAGGTCGAGTGACCCTAGGGGACGAGTCGCTGGGATCGTGAGACCTCAAACAATGTGATATCGAGGTCGTGTAATCTTGAACTTCCCGGATCTGACCTTTCGACTTTCGAGTTTCCTAGATTTGGCTTTTGATAGTCGCACAACCCCAAGAGAGGGTCGTTGAGGTCGCATGACCTCAAGAAAGCTAGATTTGGACTCCGACATTGCGCGAGCCAAGCAACAAGTCACCAAAGTCGCAAGATCCCAGACCACGTGATGCCGGTGTCGAACGACCTCATGTGACCCCACGCCAGTGTTTGTTTAACTCCTTTGAGCCACGCTGGCGTCCGTCCAGCTCAAATCTGCATGTTGAATATGAACAACCGCGAGGGCAAGACTGGAATAATTATATATAAGTGGAGGCAATTTTGGTTGAAAAAAGTTCATTAACCATGGAACTGCCTCCAAAAAATTCTGAAAGCTCAAGGTGGTCCCCACCTTCTTTGGGCTTTCTGATTTACTAATGATAGCATTTTCAGGGGATCCCAAGAAATTTACCAAAATGCCCTAACTTTTTTTCCAAGGAATTTTATAGGCCTAAAATATTTTAAGAAAATTGAACCAAACGCACTCTAAATTCAACCTTTTAACGTGTATATGTGACCTTATCCCAGAGCAATTCACACAATTTATAGGGTTTCAACGTATGACCTCTAATTCATGAGCAGGAAATCCAACGTTGGGATTGAAAACTAACAAAGCAAGCTGCGCCGGAATTCATATAATATTATGCAATGGTTCACAAAACAATGTCGGAAATTCTTGGTGGGTGTTTGAACGGGCGGGCCACTGATCTAGACATTCACTTGAAGTTTGACATATCGATCATTTTATTAAGATTTCCATCAGTCGTCCTAGCATTACTCATTAGTACGAGGAGACACAAGAAACGCTAGATCTAATTCACCGCAAAAATGTTATCATCACTTGTTAGTACTAGTAGCGAACGCTTAATGACAACTAATTAGTACTCCCACACAATGGACAAAACACAAAGTATCACAGCATCATTGTTACATTGATTATGCATAACTACCCACGAAATTAGATTGAATACATATATATATATGCTGATCGGGATAATCAAAATAAAGCTAAATTTTCCTGACTGGGTTTCCTCTAGATAGATAGACCAAGACCCCAGAGAGAGAGAGAGAGAGGAGTAGATAAATATTGAAGCAAATTAACAATTAATCCCAACCCTAAGAGAGCTATTGATCACGTGATTAAGCTCCTAATAATGGCAGCTTCTGCACTATCGGCATCAACTGTGGACAACAGTTGCGACAGCCGCTCGCTGAGGTCGTCCACCTGCCTGTGCAAGCTTCTGATGTAGCTACACGTCTCTTGCAACACCTTCGAAGCTGAAACCTACATAACAGTGGGAAAGCATCATCATCATCATCATCATCTGTTATCATCATCATCATCATCTTGGATAATCTCATTATTGTACCGCTTAAGATGGCACCTTTTGCGGAATTTCTGAGACAAGTTAAAAGTCCCAACCGAGCCATTTTCGATGACTTGGACGAGTCTTGGGTCTTTCGTTTCTTTAGTGCTCGTGGAATTTGTTCACTCGTGTTCCCACACGCAAATCTCTGTGTGTGCATCATCGTACAACCACAAGTATCGACTGTTTAAGTCAAACGTGGGATAGTTTGATTACATGGGAGGATACAATTCCTTGGTATCTGGACCGTTGATATTTTTCGCAGACCTAGAAATGTGTTCAGCGAGTTAAAAGATTCATTCGCATGCATTTATGCTTAGCGTTTCTCAAATTCCAACATTTTTTTTTTCCTAGATCGAAGACCCTGAATTTTATCAATTTTCTCAACCTCCCCCCCTCTCTCCCCACACACACACAAACCAAAAAATAAAATAAAACAACAACAGCAACATCCATTGTTGAAACCTTTCTTTCCAGCTGCAACATAATAATTTGGTATCAGCTCCCCATAGACTTAAAGAAAGGACATGAAAGTACCTTGTCGGAGCGGCTATGGCTAATCTCGGGAAGGAGCTGGCGGAGCTTGGAGATGAGTTCGATCATCTGATCATCGGTGATTCTTGAGGGAGTACCTGACTGCATCACGGACGACCTTCGGTTAGACATTCTTGGTAGGAAAAATATGAGAAACTGACCCTGGTGGACAGTGTTAAGAAGAGCAGATGCAAGAGTTTTCGGTTCGAGGAGAGGAAGGAGAGAGGAAGGAGGCGAGGAAGACAGTAAGTTCAATAGTTATTATATAGCCTAGGAATGCACTGGAGTAGAAAATGATGAAAGGAAAAGCGAGGACCACAAAGGCAAGTAAAAAAGAAAACCCCCAAGAGAGAGGGAGAGAGTACATTAACAAAGACAGCTATTTTGGATTTGACGAAGACAAATGCATTGGAAGCAGTGGTCAATGCTTGGTCCTTAATTGTGTGTGTACGCTAGCTAGAGAGGGTTGAAGAGTTATTCAATGATTTTAGAAAGTACTCTCGCATGAAGTATGCACAAAGTCATTTACAAAATGGACATTAAGCTTATAAGAAATCTTACTAAAATTCAATCATATTAAATTGGATGTTAAAATAGGTGAGACCCATGCATTAAATGATTTCTTGCTTAATATCAAATGGGGAAAAATTGTCCAAAAAGTCCTAAACTTATTATACTTTTGCCAATTCAGTTTCGAACTTTTTCAATTTTACCAATTGAGTCAATCTAGTCAATTTTTGCTATAAATCGCTAATGTAGATATTAGTCATTCTATGTGACACGATCGGCGCCGACGTGAACAATTCTTAGGTTTTTATTTCTGTATTCCTTTTTTTCTTTGCTTGCTTTCAGACTGGCGAGGGGGCCTCGCCCACTTTATGAGGCCTTCGTGGTCGGCGATGGTTGTTGGCCAGCAGAAAAAACACAGAAAGAAAAAGAAAAATAAAAAATTCAAAAAAAGAGAAAAGAACAAGTGGCCTTGCCCAACCCATCGGCTGGTGGCCGCGCCGATTTGCGCTCAATTCCTTTCACGAGAGGTCTTGGGTTCAAAACTTCGTGGTGCCAGTGTCTTACCCGGGCATTGTGGTGGTGGGGTCCCGCAGTTGCCCTCGAGGACTAATCGTGCTTCATTGCTGGTTTGAGCGCAAGCTCGCCGGCCGCGCGGACACCTCGGTTATTAAAAAAAAAAAAAAAACAAGTGGCCTTGCCTAAGTCCTTCGCTATCTCAAGTGAGGGGCCCATGTCCACTGGGTGAGTCCTTTGCGGCAGGTGAGAGTAGCCGGTGACCCTTGCCAACCAAAAAAAAGCACATAAAAAAAAGAGAAAAAGGAAAACATAAATAAAAAAATTCAAAACTATATATAAAAATATTTAAAAATTATTAAAATATTATTAAAAATTATCCACGTCAATGGCGACTGTGCCACGTAAGAGATACGGCGTCCACAATAGCGATTTTTTGCCAAAATTTGCCGAATGGATTAGGCAAAATGTGAAATAGTTTATGATTAAATTGACAAAAGTGCAATAGGTTTATGACTTTTTGGACAATTTTCCCTGAAATAGCTTGTTATTTCTTACCATGAGAGTTTTATTATGCTTATCACTCTTAGAAGTAGACACGCTAGCCATTTTGTTGATAGGTCTAATCTAAAATTTATCACAGCATTTTGTATAGCATGCTCTTCTAAAGACCTTGAGAGAGTTGCTTTAGAAGTGTTTTCTATTTTGTCATTTTTCTAACTACTCAGATATTGTCTCACAACATCTTATTGGACGCGGGCGTGTGCCAAATTTATCATTTTTTTTTTGGGTCAAACCAAATTTATCACTTTAAATCCCTTCAAATATTTATGAAGCGTTTGTTTCGGGAAAAGTAAATAATTTTAAAAATATTTTCTTAAAAATAATCACTTGTATCATTTGAAAAGATAAATAAATAAACAAAAAAAATACCTCATCGTCCACAAAAGTATTTAAGGATAACTTGTGGCCTGCAATGAAAATAATTTCATGAGATAAGTACAGCACAAATGCCATCATTTTTGTATGGTGCTCATTTGAGTGCCATAAGTTTTTCTTAGACCACTTAAGTGTCATAACTTTTAAAAAAACGTTCACTTGAATGCTATAACTTTCAATTGATCACTTAAGTGCCAATTTATTTTTTAAAATGTTCACCCAATTGCCGTAAAGCCGACGTGACATAACACTTATGGTGAATGTTTTAAAAAAGTTATGGCACTTAAGTAACGGATTGAAATATTATATGATGCTCAAGTAATTGAAAAAAAGTTATGGTACTCAAGTGAGCACCGTATATAAGTTATGGCATAGTTATGGCACTCAAGTTAGCGTCATACGAAAGTTATGGTACTCGTAGCGATCTTATCCTAAATTTTATTGATAAATTATTTTAAGTAATATAAGCGATAATTTCTAGAAAAAGATTTTTTCAAATAATCCATTTTTGAAGTGATACAAGAATTTTAGGAATATTTTTTCAACTATCACTTGAAAGATAGATTATTTCAGAAATATTCCCGTTAAAATGATCGCTTATGTCGCCAACAAAAATGAACAAATGAAACAAACTATAATCGTCCACGAAAATTCTTAGACATAATTTTTTGTCAATAATCTAAATATTTTTTATCAACTAATTTTTTAAGTAATACAAGCGATCAGATTTAAGAAAATATTTGATAATTTTTTTTTTTTGGCGAAACAAATAGAGTCTTAACAATAATTAAACACCTCTCATGAAAACCATAATGATGAACTTGTTTGGAATGGAAACCATTTAATTTTAGAGACAGAGGTCTGTAAATTCCCACGTTGGGTCGGAGTCAAGCGGGTTTGGGAGATGCGTGTTTTGAAGCTAACAAGATGGGGCCTTCCTGTGTATACCTCAATAAACACGTCCACGTGATCGAACGCGGATGAATTGTCTCCAGGTTTTGCTTCTCTGCATCAAGCCTCATCAGCAAAATCGCAGATTGCCACTCTCGACTAAGCTTTCGAAGTGTTGACTAAAGAGCACTCGCTTAAGAGCTTCGATTGCTGACATGTCGTGTTCCGATTGGTTGCGGTGCAAAGATTGTTTGAGACATCGTCCGGGTGAATTATGAATCAAGTGATACCTTGTACCGCATATTGGTCGCCGGCGACATGGTGGTCGTGAGCGGTGCGATGGAGAGCGACCAAGTCATTGGCACTCAAGCTGATTTTACATCAGTTAAAAGAAGAGATGACAAGCAAGTTTGTATTCAATCAACCAACAAGACTCTGCCCCATATTTTTCAAAAGCAATCTTGTAGACCATTGGAATTGTATCTACAACGTCGTTCTTCCTCACGGGCAATCGGGGTATTTATCACATGACCCTTCCCAAACACCCCCAGCACGACACTTCGCATGTTTGATGCGACGTAGAATTATGATGAGAACTATGTTACAATCGTAGTGCATGTGCACAAGACAAATGGAAGGAGGACCACACAATAACACCATTCTATGAAATTCTATGTACACGCAAGGGATCAAACATGATATGACGCAGTGTTCGCCCTAAAAGGGCACGAGCATAGTGCCGCTGTCAAGTATTCCCACTTGTGGCTAGAAAGTCAGGTACGACCCATTTTAGCGTTCTCGTCCGGGCAAGGAGCTATAAAAGATTCGGCAACAGCAATTCTACCCAGGAAAAGGAGCTATAGGAAATATCAAGTACACCACATTAATTAGGAACATGGTGACATTTTCCTAGGACGAAAATAATTTTGTCGCCGTTGATATCGTGTTGCGATCCAACCCAAGTTCGTCGCCGTGGCCAAGCAATGGCGATGAAACACAAATTCCGTTGCCATTGAGAAACCAAATGCGACGATAAACATTTCTTCCCCAATTATACCCTATAGCAATGAAATATTAGTGCCGTCTGTCTAAGCAAACTAGAACGAACAAATGTCCGTCGTCGTTTCAATGAGCGATAGTTACGGAGTTTTATTTTTGTTGCGTTTAGGTTGATCAATGGCATCGAAATCAAGGTAAGGAGCTGTGTAAAAGATTAAAGTTCCGTTTGTTTTAAGGACAAAATTTGATATATGTGGAAAATAATTTCATAGAGCTCGTTTTTTGGAAAATGATAATATTTTACCATATTTGGCTTAAATATGAAAATGAATTGAAGAGGAAAACTTGATTTTATTTTCTTAAAAAGGCATTATTGACGTCCAATTCTTATTCATTTTTTATTTTTAGAAAATTAATTAAAAATCAAGAAAAATTCATAAAAATAAAAAATCAACTTCCAAACCCTTGGCAAAGCACAAGAAACCAATTTTGAGCAAAAAATAATAATTTTCCTATTTTTTTCGGTATTTTTGGAATTTCTTTTCATTTAAAAATAGCAAAAAATTGAGAAAAATACCAAATGAAGTTGTAAAAATCTGGAAAAATAACCATTAGTCTTTTCTTAATCCCAAGCACGTTTTTTTCACTTTAAGTTCCAAAAATTTGATCGGGAACCTTAAATTCTAAAATTTTACATTTAAATCCCTAGTTGAACAAAATTCTCAAATTGAGTCTTTTCAAGTGTTCTTTTCACTTGGCCCAAGTTATGAAATTTTTTTCTAATACCTTTAATTGCATTTTGGTCCAATCGATTCACAGATTGAGCAACTTTGGAAAATAGACCTAATTGCATTTTCAGTTTACTCCTTAATTTTTCAAATTATGGTGAATTGGTCATCCTTGGGCAATCTCGTGCAAAACTAAACCCTGTCCCAAGGTTTTTCCATCAGCCTAAACGCATCGGCAGCGTTCAATGGGTTCAAATTGGTCATTAAGGGCCTTAACCGACCAAATTCTCATTTGAGTTAAACTTTTGAAACTGGGATTTTCAAAAATATCGAGAACGGTTGGACAAATGCATGCCACGGTGGGGTCCTAAATGTAGTCTAGATCAGGGAACCGCTTTCGTTTTAGCAAGAACCGGCCTAAGTATGCTTGAACTAGCCTGATTCTGTTTTCTAATTCAATGGAACCGGACCGGTTCAGTCCAATCGAACCGGCGGTCAACAGGAGCAAAAAAAACGTCACTTGTTCTACCTGTTCCTTCACACACGATGCCAGTTTTGCCAGGGAAAAATGTGAAAAACTCCTTTCTATTTTGCAATACCTGTTGGATAATTTAGTAGTTTTGTAATATCTTTAAAATGATTTTGATAGAAATTATGACTGCTATGATTAGCCATCATTATTTTCGATAGTCAGTTTTTTAACGGTATTATAACGGTTTTTTGATGACCATATAACTTCCGTATAACGGTTTTGTAACGTTTGATTTTGTCATCATAAAACCTCCAACAATCATTTTCTTTAATAGTTACCATTTGATTTAGGACGCTTTCTTAACCACTCTATTTTTTGTTTTGCATATAAATTACAATCCACACCACAATTACCGATCTTGGATTGAGAAAGAGAATCTTCATTTCCTCCACATATCTTTCGCTTTATTGCTGGGTTATATACATAACATTATTTCTGTTTCTTCTAATATTCAATGCAGAGTATAAAGGTCCGGCATATCTTGGGAGTATAGCTGCTAGAAGCCTTAGACACTAAGTTTCGTACTCTTAGGGGATAAATTATCCTTAAGGACAGTACCTGCACGCCTCGGATAATTGTTCCCACTTTCTCATCTTTTCTAAATAGATTTTTAATGATTCTTATGGATTCTCAACCTAGAATTGCATTGCTACCACTATTGATGGAATTGAGCGAGTACTCGGAGATCGTGAAGGACCGGTTTCGTATATTCATGGTCGGTTATCATGGGACATTACTGAGCATCGGTACAAAAGAGCTGTTGTTCATTTCGGTAAGGATATTGAGTCTCGGGTAAAATTGTTTCGATAAGGACATGCATGAAGAAGGAAGAGTTGTCACATTAGCATGTTGTTTCGACCTCTTGAGGAATCATCAACATTATCTATGATACCCCAAAACTTAGGGCCGGTTCAAGCTTATGGTTCGGACTAATTGTAGAAAGTCGCTAGAGTTGACATAGGCCACCAAAGGAATAGAGATCGCCTTTGATAAGGTTCGTGGCTCAATATGTCAATCGGCTATGCTATTGATTGAGGTTCAACTCTGTGGCGATCTTAAATTAAGCATGTATCGATTATGATCGGTTTCGTTCAGCTGTGAATCAACCATAGGATCACCTTGTAGCTAGCCAGGGATTGATCCATGGTGTGATTTGCGAGCTAATATTAATCGACAACCAAACTAGCCATGAGTCCAAAGAGGGTTGATTCGTACTAGAACCCTATACCGGTCATACACTAGTCAAGGATTAGCTACCCTGGACTGCGCGACGTGCTGCTGGAGGACTACGAATCGAGATGAGCCAAGCCTTCATCAATTTGAATTGGTCATGAGAGGCGAGCTCAATAGTGTTGAATTATGTCATCGATTTAGGAATAGGTGATTCCAACCCTAAATCAAGTTAAATTTGAGTGGCTCTCGACTCGATAGGCAACCAAACACGTCTTGGAACGCGTTAAACCATAGATTGGGTGACGCCTCCGGAAGTGCTTATACGTGAGCCGATTTTATTTGGCAAAATAGATACTCCGACCTTTAGCTTCTTAGGCGCCTAAAGTAGAGAACTGCATAAATATCTTGAGAGTTTGACAAGTAGCACTTTTTAAAGTCTTAGAGCAATGAATAAGAGGTTGATTACTAGACGACCTTACCTATTTAAATAGAATGCCCAAATTGCCATTAGCATTAGTTATACTTGGCATCTATAGAATATAAATGAAAGCTTACGGACCTTCTTGATTGGGCGACACCAAGGGGTACTGAGATTTATGTGTTAAATCTCTATTTTAAATGTAAACAAAAATAAAAAAAAATGATCTTCTCATGTAATATAGGTGTGAGAGACATAAGAAAAGGGAAATAAGATATTTAATAATAAAAATACTATCATATGGTGCAGAGATCATAGAATGAGATGCGCTGCGCCATGATTGAATAGATAAAATAAAATTATATGATTGGATTGGGGAACAAGAAAGGGGTTCTAGAACATTATCAATTATTGAGCAAAAATTAAATGAGAAATGTTCTACATAATTGGCTTGGAAAGCAAGCTAGCACATGAAGACAAAATAGGCTTAGAAATAATTGGCTTGAAGAGTAAGCTAGCACCTGAAGACAAAATAAGCTTAGAAATAATTGGCTTGAAGAGTAAGTTCGCATATAAGGACGAAATTGACTTAGAAAACAAGTCGGAATAAGAGAGCGACACGTGAAAAATGCATAAGACTAATTCGACTTGAAGATCAAGTCAAAAATATAAGATAAGTAAAATAAATATATAAAATAATTTTTGGTTTGAATTAGAACAAGTCAAGCATATAAGACAAATTTGGATTAGAAAAAGTAATCTAGAATAAATAAAAATGTCTAATTTTTTACTTAAAGAGCAAGAAAAATAGTCTAGGATCTTAGGATATCCTATCCTAGACTAGCTAGCTATGTGGCAATTCCTAAATGACATCTCTAGAATATTCTATGCCAATTATTAATATAGAAAAGGCAAAAGAATTAATTAGTAGACTTAAATAAGAAAAATGAAAATGAAAATGATGTAAAATGCTCCAGAGTAGGCATGTAAGAGGGAAAAGGGCATTAAAGGAATTTAATCTCATCTTAAATAGCATAAGAAAAATGTAAGAATTAGTAAAACTTGAAGAGCAAGTAAAGACTTCTAGAAATAGTAAAGCTTGGGGAGCAAGGCAATATTTAGAAACATATGACAATTTAATAAAACTTGGGGGGCAAGATAAGGTTTAGAAACATGTGACGATTTAATGAAACTTGTGGAGCAAGTTAAGAAATTCTATAAATAGACTCAAGACCACTTCATTCTCACCATTTTTCTCTCTCATCGACTCTCTCTCTCTCTCATTCCCTCTCTCACTCTCTCTTTCGGCCACTTTGAGCCACCATTTCACCACCACAAAACTAACACCGTTGGATCGCCTCCGAGACCGTTACACAAGCACAAGACGATTGACTACTTCTTTTGTTTCTAACGTTCATCTACGTAAGGTAAGTCATATCTAACCCTTATCTAGGCTGTAAAGCTTTAGCTACTCTAATGCTTGCTTGAAGAATATATGATATGTTGGCCAAGGACTAAGTGTCACACGATGACGCAAGTCTCGTGGGGGCCACCTCTTGAACCTTGGATCATTGTGATGCATGTTCTCCTTGGTCTTGTTACCTTTGATGGTGAGATTATATGATATGATATGTTATATGCCTCATTCGTAAGGATGAGAGAGCTTCGCGCATATATAAAAATGGTGGATCCACATGACAAGATATGATAAGATATGTGCACACGCCTCATCCGCAAGGGTGAGAGGGCCTTAAAAAGTGCACAATATGATATGAGAAGTGGAGATGTTATGCATATATGAAAATGAATCAGAAACGATTCATATATGGTATGATTGTTTGCATTATGAATTGTACCTCTAGCTTGCTTACTATATTTGATTTATATATTCGCTTACTGAAATAGTTATATCTCACTCCTTATCTTTTCAGATTTGTAGGTAATGGTAAGTCCCCCTCCTCATTTCGATATTATTATATCCGTAGAAGTTTATTGTCTTGAGATCATGGTTGTGAAATAAGAAGTAACTCTTAGACGCTATGTGACTACCATATGGGTGGACAAGGGTTACCACATATAGATTAAAAAGAAAAAGCGAAGATGAAGCTCTTTTGATTGAGAAAAAGTATAGCATGAAGATGGATGGCGTGTACCCTAGGCAACCGACCTACATGGAGGAGTTTTTGGAAGCTGAAGGTAACTTTTTGGGACATTTTACTATCCCGAAGTAGAGAACTTAAATGGCGCCATGTTGTGATGCATACATATGTTGTAGATTGATATAGTTTGATGTAAATGATATGGATAGATGAAGCATATTATTACTCATAAGTGTTTCTCCTAGATTTTTAACTAATCGAAAGCTTAAAATGAAATTGCTTCCGCATGCGAATCATTGATAATAGTGAAAACAATTAAGGGTCGATTTTGAGGACGGTGTACCTGGGACACCACATGTCCTCCCCCGCAACGTCGTGACTTTACGATTCTCATATGATCTCGGTTTATAAATGGCGTAAAGCCGTAGTGCTCTTGGAGGGATTCAAGAGATCGAGAGCACTAAAGGAGCTTAAGTTTCCTATTATGGGCAAAAGGGTTGGGTTGGGAACATCACATTATCTCTCATTTTACTGATGATCTTTATTAAGTTTGAAAATTAAGTGGTTTGATCTGATGCCAAGATTTACTTTACGGGGTTCTTAGTCTAAAATAGGACATTGGTTGCTATTACTAGCTTGACCAAATGATAGTAGTAGCTTATAATCGCTACTTGATTAAATTTGGTGTAAATTATGTAACAGAGTTAGATGAATACATGACTCCTTGCTTTGATTGTGGTGAAGGGTTCATGAGTTCGAATGGTAGCTTGGACCTCAAGTAAAATATTTTGGGATTGTTGACAATTGATTTTTGATCAAGTGTTTCTTAGTTTTATTTTATAAAATTCACAAAAATTCGTAAAAAGTCAAAAAATTGAAAAATCAAGTTTGGTAGCCTTGGCCAAGTATAAGGAACCATTTTTGAACAAAAAATAATTTTTCATATTTTTCGCGTTTTTTAATATTTTCGAAAAATAGAAAAATACAAGAAAATTCACAAAAAAAATACTTCCCGAGGTCACAAAAATATAGAAAAAATGTTTGATATTTTTCTTTTAATCCCCTTTTCATATTGACGTAAAGAAAAATTAAAAATTGAATTCAATTTTAGGTGTTTCTTCACAACACCAAGGGTTGAATTTGCCTAAAAAAATGCAATTTGAGTCTTTTTATTTACAAATTTTGTATATTTTGAGTCAAGAAATTTCATTTCAATCATCTGTAGTTTCAATTTAACCAATTTCACCCTCAATTGCACGGATTGGGCAAAATACCCAATTTTTCTTTACAATTTAGTCCCCGGGATTTTTAATTTATGAAATTACTTTTAATCCAAGGACTTTCATGATAAAATTGGACTACCCCCTATGGTTTTCATATGTTCTAAATCAATTGGCAGGGGTAATTTGATCCAATTTGATTATTTGGGCACTCAATTGAACTTTTCCCCAACTTGCGATTTTAGAAAAATTTGGGGTTTACATAGAAATTGATGGTAACTTTTGGGCAAAATCACATTTCTAGATAGTGTTTGAGTCCCCGAGTTCAATTTTAAGGATTAATTGTAAACATTCCCCATAAATTTTGATTAATTTCGAAAATTGCAAGTCTGAACCCGTTCAGACCGGTCTAACCGTCGATCGGATCGGTCTAACTGGTCCAGAACAATATCGTCTTCTTCCTCAAAGCTCTCGCACGAGTGAACAATCCTCCGATTGATTTTGACGATCAAATTGACAAGCCAATCGGTGATAATTGAATCAATTAATGTGGGCATTTTGTTCCTCAGGTTGATACGTGCTCGCCGAACCCGACCTCTAGGTCAATGGTCGCCGGAGGAGCGTCGGCGAAGCGATCAAAGTCCCAGCAATACGTAAAGTCGAAGTTTTCACATAATTGATCAAACGACGTCTAATTTGCGCACGTCGAATGCGAGATAGGTTGGACGGAATTCCTCATCGTCGCCGTCGCCGTTTGGACCCCTTCGCACGCATGAGCACGTGCGAAGGAAGGTCTGCGAAGCTCATCGTGCGCGCCAATTTTTGAAAAGTGGTATAAAAGGCCGAGAAGCTTCGCGAATCAAAGAGAGGTTCATTGGTGCTCGTCTGTGATACCAAAATAGAGAGAGAAAGAGAAAAGTAGAGAGAGAGGTTCTCGTGTGACGCCATTGCCGAAGCTTCACACCGAAGCTTCACGACTTCAGCCCACCCAATCCAAGCTAAATTGAGACCTCGGATCATCACCGGAAGCTCGCCCGAGCTAGGAGGAAGCGATCGCACCAGCTCAATTGACATGTAGCCTCCGAAATTGGCGAGTTCACCTCTCGACTTTCTCACTGTGCATCTATGGCGAAGCTCGTCTCCATCCATAATCCTTAAATATTATTGAGGCGTTTTGCTCCCGTAACGTAACCGAGCGCATATGCATTCCTATTTTGCATCGATTTTGCTCGAATCGCCCGAGTCAAACCTTCCACTTGTCATGGTCTGGCCGAGCATCAACTAGGCGTTTCTAGCCATTGCGAGCTCAATCGGAGCTCGAGGTAAGCTTTCCGAACCTCCTACGATGCTTGTGTATGGATGAATTGGTATGATTTGGCTTGATTCTGTATGCTCGAACTCGGCGGTGGCCGACTGTGCGTAGCTTGATACTCGCGATCTAGCGGATGAAATAGCTTGATTCTTTGATATGTTGATCCGGAGGTCTATGCGAGTCGTTTGGTCCTAGTTTGGAGTCAATTGGCCGAGATTTCACCGTCGGATCTCGCCGGGGAGTCTCGGTCGTCCGTTTGGTAGTCGTCGAGAGGTTGAAGACGAGCCGACGTGGCCTGGTCGGCGAGTCAAAGTCCGAGGTGGCGAGCTGCGGTTGGTCCAAGGTGTCGCCCGGTTAGCTTAGCCGTGGCGCCATTGAGCTGAGTCGGATTAGATCCGACGATCGTGATAAATAGTTTAGTTTAATTCCGGACCGTTAGATTAGACTTTTTATATTTTTTGGTAATTAGTTTATTAGATAGAGAATAAAAATGATAAACGGTGCCGTTTTGCATAAGAGACGCGCGACGTCGTTTGGGAAGAAAGGCCGATGCGTTGTCGTTTAGGCTTTAGTATGGATGAACGGCCCCGATCGAGTCTAAGTTTAATCGTGGCCATTCGTTCATTTTTTATACGGTGTCGTTTTGATACGGAGGGCAGGCGTGATCGGGTGTAACAAGGTGTACGTAGGCTTGAGCGATTGCACGGCCGAGATCGCTTCTAGGTTTAATCCCGATCGTCCGTTTATTTTTTGTATTTTCAGATATTAGGAAAATAGTTTTAAAAAATCAAAAATATATAGGTAAATAAGATCCGACGTCGTTTTAGGTCTTGTGGGTCGCGAGTCGGGCCGGGGTCGGGTTGACAGGGTTGACCCGGTCCGAAAAATTAATCAAAATTAATAAAATTTTCTAAAAAAAAAAACAATAATATTCATAAAAAATTCATAAAAATTCTTGGATTTCCCCAAGAAATTTATCAAAAATGTCTAGATCGATTCGGGACTCTTATAGTCCGGATAGAAATTTTGAAGTTCCAAGGGTCGACTTATATCGATTTGGAAAATTATTGATTTTCGAAAAATAAATAAAAATTCAAAAAAAAAAAAAAAGGAAAAATTCCAAAAAGGTCTAAAAATTCACAAAACATGGGAAATTACCACATTCAACCGGCCCGACCCCATTTTGTGGTTTTTGGGTCTCGAACCTTTCAAAATAACCATTTTACTCTCTTGGGTATTTCGCCCCAAAAATTTCCCGAATCATCCCGGAACTTGAATAGATCTTTCTCTAGACCGATAGGGCCATATTAGACGTACCATGCTCGTTTGATTGTATGATTTGGTTGTGATTACTTTGATTGTGCACTTCATTTGGTGATTGTGATTGATAGGATAGAAATTCCCGTCTACATGATTACCCTAAATCGTTAGAGCCTACCTCATCCTAAATTTCATCCGCATGAATTCCTAGGTTAGAAAATCACTTAATTTCGGTAACCGAAAGGGCCTCGATGTAAATCTCGGCGTAACCAAGTCCCCGGACCCATTTATCTAGTTCTCGTAGAATCGAGCGGCTTCTCCCGACCGTTCGATAGGGTTTTCGATCATACCTTCCAAAAATTGATCGGTGGCGACTCCATATACATGTACACCGTGCACATGTCACTCGACCCCACTAAGGTCGATCTCGATTTTGATATCTACTCCCCGTCGTGATTCGAGTAATGGGTCTTGGGAGGGACCCGCGTACAAGATCCATTGCTAATCGGGTCAAAGTGCGGCTCGTTAACCTCGCCTCGATCGCCGCTATCCGTCGAAGAGGGTCGCGACAGACCGGCGACTCCGCTGAGGAAAAACTTGATTACAAAATCATTAAGAGGACTTAAGCCGATAAAAAAAGTTGAGTGTTTTTATAACTTTGTTTTCTGCAGATATTCTCGAAGGTGAGGTACATCCACTAACGAAAAGTGTTAAATGTTGGTGCGGATGGGAGTTATAAGGAGTGGCGTCTATGCTAACCTATTTTGTGCGGATATGGTGTTTCGGGTTTTGTGTGTTTATTTATGCACATATTGAAGTGGTGTTTGATACAAACCGCTGTGCATGCTTTGCATATTCCGAGGATCACGACACTGCACACACAAGCGCCTAAACCCGAGCCGCGAATCACCCTTTTAGGTTGCCTTAGATAGGGATTGGTATGCAAAGCTCCTATGTTTGATTGCACTGGGGTTGACCATATTTAATCCCGCTCGCTATGCGAGGTTGATGATCCTACCCACTTGTTGTATGATTGCGCTTGTGGGCGGCTCAACAATTCGTATAGCGGGAACCTTTTTAGGTCCATACCCTAGCCTTTTTTATTTCTTTAGAGTTAAACCTCACTTGTCTCATGCGCATGTGAATGGAAGGTTGGTATACCTAAAACCAAAAATAAAAAAAGAGTAACATCAGTTGGTAAGACTTTTGCCCTTTATATTTTTAACTTGTAAATTTAAATTACGTATAGCATGCATTATCACAAACATATCATGGAAAATTGTAAGATCGTTTAAGTGATTGGGGTAGAAGGTCATTTTTTTTTAGACTAGATGATGCCTCAAGATCAAACCAACGTTCCCGATGTGTTCATGTGGGAGCGAAGGAGCATTCGACGTAAGGGCCGAGAGCCGGATTCATTCCAAGTCTTCGGATTTGTCCACGGGAGGGAACTTAATGGACGCAACTGCATCCGTGGTGAAAACTGTTACTATACAAGTTGCGCACGACATTTGGAGCTCAAACGGGGAAAAGAATGGATCCGAGAGCTATATGCGAAATTGATGGGGCGGCCTCGCGCAATCAAGATGACTCCGGATCACTCTCCAGTCAAGAAGAGGGAAATTGTTGTCATATCCTCCGGTGATGAAGAAGATGTTAAGCCTCCCGAGTTGGTAGAGATATCGTCGGATGAAGACGTCGCTTTGAATAGTTAGTTTTAGTTTGACTTTGGGGCATTTTTTAGGGATTATTACACTTCCCCCGGCTTGTCTTTGTATTTTCCTTCGACATGTATTGGTCGAACATCTTTAGATGTTTTTATGTCTCATTTCTTTGAATTTAACCGTATTAGGGTTGACAATTTGTGAGTTATCAGATTCAAAAATTGTAATAGTAACTTTCTCCCCCGATTACACTTAGACGATCCTAATCAATGACATGCCATCTTTAGGTGGGATTTGATCCATAACTATCCCATTTGGTTTCTTTTAGTCAAATGGGAGTGTTTGATCCTCATTTTACTAAAAGATGACATGGAGTTGAATTAGTGCATTTGCATCACATTTCATGCATATCCATCATAATCCGTGGTAATTGACTTTAGAACCATCATTTTGCATATTCTAGATCATGGGGAATGGAGATATCAAGATCATCCCGATGCCTCGCAAAGAGCTCTCTCAATGGTGGGATCATCTCAACCCGATCAATAAAGCATATGTTGAAGGACGTTTGGGCCGACTAGTGGATCCGATTAGAGTAGAGTATCAACCAGCCCGTATTCAAGCTTTAGCCAAGACATAGGATGTGCACACGATGACTTTCAACTTCCAAGGCCTCGAGATGACCCCTACACTCGAAGAATATTCTGCTATCATCGGGGCCAATTTCGATGACCATATAGCTCAACCTCCTTTAGATATGGATCCTACCCTTTCTCTATCGAGTTTCTTTCGCCTCGAGACCTCCGAGATAGAAAAGGTCTACAAGTCCAATTCTGGCAAATTCACTTTCTCTATCCGCCGACACCGGTCATAAATCGGGAAATGTGTTTATTCTAGCTTTCTTTGCCTTTGTCATATTTCCTACCTCTAGAACTACCTTTGACCCCTCCATAGTTCACATAGCTCGACAAGCATGTTGCCGATGGAATTATTCCTACATGATCTTAGCCGAAACCTTCCTTTCTTTGAACCGTTTTAAAACCTCCAAAAAAGCTACTTTTCAAGTATCCAACAGACTACTTCATATGTGGTTCGTTTCTCACATAAAGACTTTCAAACTTCGAGTAAGATGCTATGAGATCAATGAGCACGTACATCCTCTTAAATCCTTCCTCAAGTGCCAATCCTTAGTGCCTAAGCTTTCTTTCAAGAAATGGGTCGAGATGGTGAGAGATTGGGAGCCCGAGCATATCCGATGGCGTCTGACTTGGCCTAAGATTCTGGAGGCTCGCATTACTGGTATTGATGATAGTTCTATTACTTTACTGCGGTATACCGGTGCAAGAACCTATTATCCTGTTTGCGTGGTGAGGCAATTCGGTATTTTACAACGAATACCGCCGGATGTTTGTCCTGGGATCTTCTCATTTGATATGGCACATGGAAAGCTCACTAGAGAAACAAAGAAACTCTATCGAGCCCGAATCAAGCTTATCCTTCATGCCTTGAAGAATTCCTCATTGCAACAAGTTGAATGGCCTGACTATTTGGATGAGAAGATGAACATCCATAGGGCTTCCAAGGAGTATATTCAGAAGTTCAAGGAGTACCGTAGATCATTGGTCGAGCCGTACTTACCCGAGTGCGTATCTTCCCGGATTGAAGAAGTGGAATCCTATGTACCCGAGTACATACGTCCCGGGAGTGGAGTCATATATCCCTGAAGATCCGGAGCTTTGGATGTCCGAAGAAGGGGAAGATCCTTATTTGTGGGATTTGGACGGATCGGAGGAACAAGAAGAATGCAAGCATCCTCGGCTCGGATAGATCCATTTCCCCATTTAGTTCTAAATATTGTTATCTTTTCGAACACTTTTGAACAATTTGAGTTGTAATAAATGCAGTTTATTTCCTTTATGTGCGTTTCATGCATACACATCATCATATAGGAAATACAATTACCACGGGATTAATCCTTTCAGATTTTGAACGCTCTCAATACTGATTGGCGTCATGAAAAATAGGTAACTCATAAACACGAGGACTCGTAGCAAGGCACGCCTTATAAAAATGGAGCAAGAAGAACTCGCGCCTCATGTGGGTAATCCGGAGAATCGGATGAACATGATAGCCACAATGGTGGCAAAGATGAAGGTAATGCTGATCGCCGCCTAAGGGAAATATCCTATCGACCCAAATTCTCAAGCTCCTCCGAGCGCATCATATGGTACATGTACTAACCCGGCCCCCGCTGTAAACCCCTCTCCGAATTTGGAGCAGCCACTTAAGGACCCTCCAGTTGTAATCATTCCGGAAAAGAAAGAGAAACAAGCCCTCAAGATGGAGGAAGAAATTAAGAAACTCTCCAAGATTGAAGAATGCTTGGCTAGTCGGGGATACGAGCTTTCACGCTTTGACAAGGTGAAACCGTTTGAGAAGATCGAGGTTCCTTCCGACTATAAGGAGCCTGATTTCGTAAGAAAGTATAACGGGATCGGATGTCCCAAAGCGCATTTGAAGTACTACCTGCGTCGTATGTCTCAATTCTCAGACAATATCCCGCTATTTGTCAATACTTTCCAAGAGAGTCTATTTGGGGCAGCCTTAGCATGATTTATTGAACTGGAACCTACAAGGCTCACTGATTGGGACAAGTTAGCTAATGAGTTCCTCGGGCAGTATAAGTTAACACTATGACGACCTTTACTAGGGAAGACCTCTTGAGGACCGTTAAAGGGAAGAATGAGGCCGTTCGCGCCTATGTTCAAAGGTGGAGGACCTTAGCTGTGCAAGTGAAACCACCCGTCCCCGAAGAAGAGTTGGTGGATATTTTTCTCAAAGCATTACCATTTGAGTACTTTGACAAGTTGAACACTTCTGGGTGTCAGACGTTTGCGAACCTAATCAAGGTAGCGGAGCGTCATTAATGGGCATTGCGGGAAAATAAGATACTCGACTCATCTTTTAGACGTCAATACCCCGTAAGAAGAGATAGAGAGCAAACTGGAGATGTAGCATTTGTTCATAACCCACCTAAACCGAAAAAGTTTTCACCTTCCACCGCTACCCAAGGAGCTTCTTCTTGGACTGTCCCTAAACCGTCGGAGCTAAGAAAGAGAAACCAACCTGTTTTTACCCCACCGCCTCGACCTTTGTCTAAACTACTACTCATGCTGCTAGAGAACCGATTGGTTGCAAAGGAGCCTCATAGAGCGAATCCTCCAAGGTTCGCTGGGTTTGACGAGACCCGGACATGCATATATCATATGGGAGAAAGAGGGCATAATGTTGACAATTGTCTTCCTCTTAAATATAAGGTGCAAGCCTTGATTGACGATAAGGTCCTGGAATTTGATAGGGCTGAACCAAACGTGCAACATAACCCTTTACCGGAGCATCGTGAGGTGAACGCGATATTTGAGAGTGACCATGAAGAAACTCTGGAGTTCATAATCGACGTGAGTAAAATGCAAGACATCCTAACGCTAGCTTCGCAACACCCCGATGGAGTGACCATTTCTAGGGAACAAAAGGATGCATGTCTGGAACGGTTGATCAATCTAGGTGTCATTGAAAGAATGGAGGATGTTACTTTTAAGGGAACCTATGTAACCATTGATATGGTAGTAGAGGAGTTCGTGATGAAAGCCACGAGAGGAAAGACCTGGAGAGTTCCTTCGAGATACCCGATGAATGTCCAAGATGACATACGGACGGAAGAGCTAGATGATTATGAAGTCCGCCTTGAAAAAGCCCGTTGAGGTGACAGAAGGTTCATGCAGAAGGCTCTTGAAGAGGCGAGATAGTTGACAATCTCGGAGAAGATAGCAGTGGCTACAACTTTAAGGTCTTGTACTCGGCACCGCCAAACTTTTTCATTGATTCAGGAGATATAGCTCCCGATGGCAAAGGTGGCATGGACGACCTTGAGAGCAAAGAGTTCGTGGGGACGATTGATGAAGTTGAGAATCAAGAGGTCCCTCGGGTTGAATAGAAGAATCAAGAGTCCAATATGCAACTTTCTAATTTGGAAACTCACATACGTTACCCGACGAGTATGGTGGCGGAGTAATCTCGGTTAGCGGTCAAGAATAATACCACGACAAGAGAGGAAAGTATGTAAATCCTGGAGATACAGCAAAATATTGAAACGCAGAATCGACGGATCGCGTTGTTGCAAGAGCAATGCGATGATGTTTCAAAGAAGATGGACAAATTATAAGAGCTGATCGTGGTAATCACTCGAATTAGAAATACTCCACCCCAAGGCGTGAATCCGATGGTGACTTTCCGCTTGAAATATGATGGTGCTGGGTGTCCTCTAGCACATATCTCATATTACTTCGCCAAATGGTTGGTCATCATGAAGATGATGAAACATTGATCCAGAATTTTAAACATAGTTTGACCGGTTTCGCGTTGGCTTGGTTCCAATCAATCGATCCGGATTAGGTCCCAAGCTAGGAAGAACTATCAGAGCACTTCGTACGGCACTTTGAAGCTGGGATTAGAGGATACTTCACCAAAGCCAACTTGTTGAATATCGAAAAAGGGGAAGACGAGAGTTTTGAACTCTTTGCCAGAAGATGGAAAAAGCATGCCATGATGGTGCAACCTCCGCTATCAGAAAGGGAAATGTTGGAATTTATGCTCAAGTCAATGCCGGCGGTGTATTTTGACCGTATGTATGTATACACATATTCCTCCTTCCAACACATGGTGGGTGTTGGTATGAGAATTGAGGGCATAATCATGAGAGTCGGGAGGGAAAAGTAGAGACACTTTGACGAAGGAAATGTCACCGATGCAACACTTGCGAGGCCATGTCCCGAACATAATCCCGAAAGCATTCATGAGGATGAAATGATTGGGTTGGTAGATGTCCCGATCCGTTTTGTGATTGATCCGAATAAGGTGGATAACTGGGACGCTTCCGGTTCGTAAAAGTTGCAGAAGGGAAAAAAAGAAAGAAGATGAATGTTGAAGATGAAGAAGACAAAGACAGAAGGGAGAGATGGAAAGGGGTGGGGTCGCGTCAGACAAGAAGAGAGAGAGAGAGTGGTTAAAAAGCAAAAGTTAGGGGAGGGGTCGGCTTGGGCGATGTGGGGGAAAAAAGAAGAGGACGGACGTGAGCATTGGAGGGGAGAGAAATTTGACTAAAATAAAATAGGGTGGGGCCCATGATTTTAACTCACCTTTAAAACTTTTGTTTTATACCAATTAAATCCAATGACATTTTAGTAAATTGGAAAAATGGGTATCGATAGTCATTTGGCTCAACCGATTGAGGGCAAAATTGGGATTTTTACATTTAGGGTTTGATCATGACTAAATTTGCGCTGAAGGGTTTCGGTATTACGAGTCAACATTTGACTATTCAAACTTGACTTTTTTTTTTTTCAAACGTCCCTAAATAACCAATCATCATCTCTTAAATCCTCAAAATCCAAATTTATTTTCCACGCTGGAATTCATAATTTTTCTTACATAAGTCAAAATTCCTAGGCGTCATAACTCTCCTATCTTTAGGAAATTTCGTCCTCGAAATTGAAACTCAGTTATATTTCCTCCAAAAGAAAAGGGTTCAAATTTCTCATCACTTCTTCGCTTTCCCATGTTGCAACCTCAATTCCATGGTGTTGCCAAATCACATTGACCAATGACATTGTCTTATTCCGAAGCATTTGCTCTTTCTTATCCGCATTCTTCACCGGATGTTCCACGTACGAAACTCGATCACCCACTTCAATCTCTTCAAAACTTAACACATGAGCTGGATCAAACTTATACTTTCTCGGTATCGACACGTGAAAAACGTCATGCACTTGAGCAAGTCTTGGCGGCAATGCAAGACGATATGCCAAATTTCTAATCTGCTCTAAAATTTCAATCAGCCATACATATCTCGGGTTTAGCTTTCCTTTCTTGCCAAATCGAGATTTCCCATGCATCGGCGACATTTTCAAAAATACATGATCTCCTACCCGAAATTCCAAAGGTTTGCGTCACTTGTTGGCGTTACTTTTCTGGCAACTATAATTTGTCTTGAGTCTTTCTCTGGTGACCTTGACCGCATCCAATAACCGTTGTACTACCTCGGGGCCAGTGATCCATCTTTTACCAACTTCGTTCCAACACACTGGTATCTTGCAAGGCCTACCATACAATGCTTTAAAAAGGTGCCATTTTAATGCTCTGTTGAAAACTATTATTGTAGGCAACTCAATCAAATGAAACTATTCTTCCCAACTTCCCTTAACATCCAAAATACAAGCTTGTAACATATACTCGAATGTTTGAATTATCCTTTCAGATTGGCCATCCTTCTATGGATGATCGGCCGTCTTGAACTGCAGCTTCGTATCCAACGTAGCCTGCATACTTGTCCAAAAGGTGATAGTGAACTTGGGATCATGACCCGAAGTGATCGTCACTAGTACTCCATGCGATCGCACATACAACTCTGCATATCCGTCCAAATTAAAATCCTTTTGCACTACAATGAAATGCGTTGACTTTGTCAATCTGTCCACCTCAACCCAAATCGAATCATTGCTTCTTTGATTCCTTGGCAATCTCATCACAAAGTGTATTGTGATATGCTCCCATTTCTACTCTAGAATCTCAAGAGATTGTAGCAATCCGCCATGCTTACAATATTGCGCCTTGTCTTGTTGGCATGTTAAACAATTCACCACGTGCTTGGCTATGTTAGCCTTTACACCATTCCTCCAAGAATGCTATCTTAAATTATGATATATCTTTGTGCTACTTGGACTAATACTTTCGCTACTATGATAGGTTTCCAATAAAATTTCCTCCTTATCAAAACTAAGACCCTCATGGTCATTGTCTTACTTAACTTAGTGGCCTTACTAAGCTTTCGTTGCGTACTCTGATCACTTACTTTTCTTATTTGCCACATCTCGCAATCTTAACCTTAATCAGGGTCATCTCCGACCTTAATAACTCATAGATTTATTTGGGAAATTCCACTATGTCATCCACTCATAACTTGCCATTACGAACCCTTCTTGTTCGTTCTCACAATTCTTCGTTCAACCCGCCCGCCTAAGGTTCCATTGGTTACAGTCCTCAAATAGTATACACTCTACCACAACATTGTTAGATTGTTGGTTAACTAGCTCGTATAGGTCTCAAATCATTCCAAGACTATCCTAGCCACACAAAGCAGGGCCCTCTCCAACTCACATTCAGAGGTACAAACCGACCTTACTAATACCACAAAACACAAAAGTATAACTTGTTTGCGACATCTCGACCCACTCACAATCTTTCATCTATCGCTCAAGATGCAACGTTATGCATTTTCAAAATATATTTTTCACTTTGAGAACCAACTTCAATGTCATAAACATGTGCGGTATATGACCGTTTTCACCACTCTTCACATATCACTCGCTTTCACGACAATCTTTATCAGTTCAAACTTTATAACTCCATAAGTGACCATCATATCTCGTAGATCAATTGCCTAAGTCAACCTATAACTTCATGTCTAATCGTTGTCCAAACAAAACTCATATGCATTAAATCACATTGGACTTTAGTTCAAATGTTCGTCATTCACTTTCCTACGAAATTTTTCTCATCAATCGGGGCCGTCAATAAAAATCAACAACTTAAACCATCAAAGTACCACACAAATTCAGACCTATACTCCATAGTTATCAATTACTACAATTCCATATCCACAATCATTCCAAATAGGCTAGCCACCAAATTCTAACAATTCAAATCTAAATCTCTATCTTTTGAACTTATCGTCCAACCCACCTATCGGTCACTTTACTATATCTTCAAGTTTGGTCATTGACAATCCAAAATCACAATCATATAATCCAACTGGCCCTTCGTCCATACGTAAATCATTAAACCTCATGTACATTCACCAGTTCCAACCTACGCTTAAAACTTTCCGGTTCTCGTTATCTTCTTTACGAATCTCAATTATATCACCATTTAAGTCCATTAATGAAAGTTGATAACTAAAGCCATCAAAATACAACACAAGTTCAAACTTATAGAATCCACAAATACTAGTCATCTCATTACAAACCTATATTCACAAGTTAAACATATCAATAAGCCTTTTTCCACTTTGACTATCTATAACTAACTTATAACCGGGACATCCTATCGCAGATAATCCACTATCCTTTAGCGGGGTCGATTTAGGTTATCCTACGGAGCGTTCCTTCAGCGTTGTCCTCCTTGCAATAGCTGTGCTTACACTCCCCTTTCTCTTCGCGGATAATCCTTCACTTGGTGGCCATGCCGACCACATCCAAAGTAAGCTCCCATTCTAAAAGGGCATGAAGCTGTTCCATGCCTTTGCTTATAGAATCGGCATTCACTAATGGGGTTGGGTGCCGGCTTCCCCTATGCATTCTTTCGGTTGGGTTGTATAGGGTACTTTTCTCCAGACATCGGTTTCTTCCCATTCCGATGATCGCTTCTTCTAGAGAGAAAAAACTGCGATCGAAATGAGGCTGCCCTTTTAGTTAAATTCCTCTCTATCGGTTGGGTCATCTCATACAACTCATTATAATCCTTCAAGTTCAGCGGCATTGGCTGATCCTTTAATTCAGGCTTCAACCCATCTCGAAACCTTTTTGCTCTGTCCACATGGTCTTCTAGCATTCTAGGTGCATACATCGACAGCTTAGAAAAATTAGCTTCGTACTAAACCGACATGTGGTTCCGACACAGGTGCATAAATTCAGCCATTTTCTACTCTCCGGTACAGTCATAAAAGTACTTGTTCTTAAAAGTTTCCACAATGGCATTCCACGCCGGGACCGTACCCGTAGGAAAGATCCGTCCTCGTGAGGCTTTCCATCAAGTGCTGGCATTCCCTTGCAACCGATACACAGCCAACGTCACCTTATCTTCCTTAGTGCATCGTAATAGAACAAAAATCTTTTTTATCTCCTTAATCTAAAGGGTGGCAGCCTAAGGATCACCAACTTTAGAAAACTTTGGCGGCTTAACCTTCAAGAACTGCTCCAACAACTTATGCATCTATTGACTACCATTCTTGTTTCTAGCCAACGGATCCTCTTGCAGAGCGGCAATAGTAGTAGCTTGATTCCTCACTTGTTGCCCAATTATGTCTCCAAGAGCTTTCATTGCCCGCAGGAGCCCATCCACTATAACTATCTTACATCCTAAACACCATAATGAAACTAATGCTTTATCCTTTGAGGGTGTGGTAACATGCTGCAGAACTTCTAACGATTTTAATTCCATTACAGCCAATTCAACAAATTAGGCAAATACGAAAGAATGCGATACTCCAGGATCAAATAAAGCATATACATCATGATTATATAAAGTAACCGTACTTGTGACCACGCCAGGCACATTCTCCACGTCCTTACGCGCCACAACATATACCCTTTCTTGAGTTGGTGACTTATTCAAATTGTTTTGCGGGGCAGCTCCCGCTTGAGGTCCCGCCTAAGGTCTTTGAGCTTGGAACTCAGGTCCTAGTACTTGACTCGGGCAGTTCCGTTTCTAATGGCCATGTTGACCACACCCGAAGCACGCGCCCGTCCCGCTCGGACAAGGTCCATTTCCATGTCTCCTTCCACACAAGCGACAGTTCCCGTTGGATTGATAAGCAAGGTTCCCAATATACTTCCTAACCGGAGAGACAAAGCATCGATTGTTCGCCATCAGCCTCTTGCCAAATTGGCGATTGTTTCTAGCGAGAGTAAATCGCAATCCAGAGGCGACTTCTCTCTCTTTCATATCCCTTTCAATCATCCGACCTCGCTCATACAACTCATCATAATTTCTCAAGTTCAACAATATCAACCGATTGCGGCGTTTCGGCCTCGGTCCATCCCGAAATCTCCTTGCCTCATCTAGAGAGTTTTCCACCATCTTTGGGGCATACTTTGATAATCTTGAGAACTCAGCTTCATACTGGTCAATTGTCGGATGACTCCGGCGAAGCTATTAAAACTCAACTAGTGTTTATTCTTATGCGATCTCCGAAAAGTACTTTCCATTGAACACTTCTAAGAAGGCAATCCAATTTGGCACTGTTCCTTCCGGGAAAACTCTTCCTTTGGTGGCCTTCCACCAATCATTGGCGATACCTTGAAGTTGATACATTGCTAGGGTCACTTTCTCAACTTTAGTGCACCCTAACACCTCAAAAGCCTTTCTCGGTGGCCCGGGCGACAGAGGCAACTCTTTCCTAAGCCCACCTACCCATTAAGTTCCCTCTTTCTTCCAAGGCCCCGATGACCCCATCTATCCTCGGGACTTTCTGACACGGTAGCCTCAAGCTTGATGCTCCTCTAGTACCCATACCCCGATTGCTCTTCCTCGTTAAGGGTCTCATAACACCCGAACCACTATAGTTCCGCCTAAGAATTAGAGACCTAAGCCATCTATACAAGTCTAGCGGTTCTAAGCTACTAACCATAGTAGCAAACATATCCAACAATCATTTACTAAGCAAGCATTGAAAGCACCAATCTCATTCATACCGCAAGTCTAGACGTAACTACAACTTAGTATAACCACAACAAGCTATCCATACACCCGATAGACATCAGCCAAACATGCATCGATGCCAAGTACAAAGCTTTACAGTCTATTAATTACCCAAGGTGATGCCAAACACAAGCGCTAATTTATAGGACATGCTTATCATGCTTAACTCTAGTAAAATCCTGAGGCCTTGCTATCTAGTCATCCTAAAGTGATAACTCCTTATTACTTTAGGTTTCAACCAACTTGGATCGAGCCGACCTTACTCTGATACCACTTAAACGGGGGTATCACATCCCGAACCCTTCGGGCCCGCTAACATCCCACCACGGCCGTTTCAGTTCATCATTTCCAAGTTCTAATAGCGAACATCTTAAGCGCGATATGAAATGCACAAGAGAAAGCATAAACAAAACTCCATACAAAAATTGAATCCAGATGACTTAGGACAAGCACGATACATAACATAAAGTCAACTTAGTTTACACTACAACTTAAATAGAAATACAATATAATTGGGTTCGGGAATAGGCGATACATAACG
This sequence comes from Rhodamnia argentea, assembly GCF_020921035.1. Taxonomy (NCBI): domain Eukaryota; kingdom Viridiplantae; phylum Streptophyta; class Magnoliopsida; order Myrtales; family Myrtaceae; genus Rhodamnia; species Rhodamnia argentea. The sequence goes on along the minus strand of NC_063157.1, from coordinate 17,253,437 downwards.
TCAAATGGATACATTAGCCCAAAACTAATTCCTCTAACCTAGAAGAATGTCCAAAATGTAGGTGTTACGGTTACACTTAAACATCAGCCTTACTGTTGCTTGTCGATAGTCTCGGCTCCACGTAATCAAGATCGAAATCCATAGGGGTGCTCATCTTACTCTCCAGGTCCGAATCGGTCTCGGTGTCCATCCTCAAATCGGTGTTGGAGGGCAACGCTATAACTCTAACCAACTCGAGTCTTGGTAGCTCCAGTTCCGGCTCCATTTCTATAAGTCCCATATCGGAATCAACTACTATGCTACCGGAATGAATAACTTCAGCAAGGTCCATAGCTCCAAGCACCTCATCGGGTATGACCACTCCCTAATCAATCCAAAATACGTGGCCCCATCTCGGTAGGTACAAGGTAAAAAGGTCAACGGTCTCTAAGAATCGCCTCCCTCATCCACCCAAAATGTACTAGCTTTCCTATAGTACGCCTGGCTCCCGCCTACCGGATACTAGTGATCACGGTTTTAAGGTCCATCGGCATCCCAAAAAGTGGTGGCATGGTGATCGGTATCAAGGCTTATGGTCTAAAAAGTTGGTCCCACGACGAGGTGAGTTTATAACTCGACAAGTTAACCCTAAACCTAAACTAGGCCAATAATACCTCCATACACTTGGAAAACATACAATTATTTACAAAAGTAGACACATGGCGATCAATACATAAGATAAAGTCATGATATGATAGCACCGAATAATTTCATAAGTCAATTCACAATGAAGGGCCAAGTCATACAACTTAGACTAAGCTTCGTACTTAGGTAAACAATAGCTCATAAGCTCGTAGATATAGGATGGTATTCAATTCCATTACTATGGTCCTCAATTCTTAATGGCCAGGCCCGCATTAGTACGCCTTAGGCTAATCGTAATTCATTAAACTCGTGTTAGTATGTCTCTGGTTACAATTACCATTTTCGGACCTACTTTAGTATGCCTCGAGTTATATCCTACTTTAGTACACCTCGGGATATAATGTATACATACATACATATCTCATTCAATTCGTTGGTCAATAATTCGGAGTACACAACCAACATTGGATTCTCATAAATCGACCCTTAAAAGCCCAAAATTGATCACTTAGGCCCATTGCCACATACATGGCTAAACATGCCCTTGGGCCAAACAATAAACTAACCGATCAATTTGACACATCAAATCATGGCCGATCACACATAAAGCAACTTTCATGTTTGTACTTCATGATCGAGTATAGTAAACATGGGTAAGTCATTTGAGTCATTTGGTACATTAAAATGGATCATGCACAAGTTCGAGCTCCAAACATCCCGATTACTCAATCCGGTATAAAACACGCTATCTTAGCTTATTGTCATGTAAAACTCACGCACCTAGAGCCTTGATTTAACATGATTTAGGCACAACATCATAAGTTTCAATCAAGAACAAATCACTAATCAAAGAAACAAATAAGGTAGATTCGGATTCCACACATTTCCCGTCAAAACAGCCCATGAACATCATTAAACACATACTTATCTTGGTTTATTAGTACCCCAAAGTCCAAATAAAGGTTTAAGGGCAACTTACCAAGGGTTTCAATTGAGAGAACTGACCAAAGAGGACAGCAAGATCACGGTTCAACCTGGACAATGGCTTGTTCGATTTTTCCAGCAAAACACCCAAAGATCAATCATGAAAAACCACTAAATCCACCCATAAACTCAATAACCAACCCTCCTACCCATTAAGCTAAGCTCAAGAGGTGCCTTACCACTTGAATGAGTGAACTAAGCTCCTAGAACATCCCTTAGTATTCTCGACTTTGTGCGGGGTGTGGGTGATCCGTTCGGTCTCCTTAGGTTCTCGATGAACTAGTAGCTTAAAGACGGTGGCTTGTAGCTATGGAAGTGAGGTGGCTTCGGCTGGTGGGGGTGGCTCATGGCCAAGGAAGAAGAAGGACGAGGAAATAGAGTGAGAGAGAGAGATGATGTTCGGTAAGGGAAATGGGAGAAGAATAGAGAGTTGTGGTGTCTCAAGGTGGAAGTTGAGGGGTTCTTGAAATGACATGATTGAAAGGCTTGAGTGACATGTATGAGTAACTGTCGCGACCCTCCCTCCGAATTGTGGCATTCGTTTAGGGGAAGATGTTGATTCAAGCGGGGTTAACGAGCCACACTTCGACCTAGTTGACAGTGAATCTCATGCGCGGGTCACTCCCAAGACCCATTACTTGAATCGTGACGAGAAGAAGAGATAGAAATCGAGATCGACCTTAGTGTGGTCGGGTGGCATGTGCATAGTGTATATGTATATGGAGTTGCCACCGATCAATTTTTGGAGGGTATGATCGAGAACCCTATCGAGTTGTCGGGAGATACCGTTCGATTTTACGAAAACCAGAGAAGTGGGTCCGGGGACTTGGTTACGCCGAGTTTCAAATCGACACTCTTTCGATTACCAAAGTTGAGTGATTTTCTAATCTAGGAATTCATGCGAGATGAAATTTAGGGCCGGTAGGCTCTAACGATCTAGGGTATCATGCGGACGGGAATTCACTATCTTATCGGTCACAATCAAGAAATGAAATGCGCAATCAAAATATTCACAAATCAAATCAAGTAAATCAAACGAGCATAGCATGTATAATACGGCCCTATCGGCCTAGAGAAAGATCTAATCAAATTCCGGGATGATTCGGAAAATCTTTGGGGCCTAATGCCCGGAAGGATAAAATGGTCATTTTTACAGGTTCCGGACCCAAAAACCACAAAATAGGGTTAGGCCAGTTAAATGTGGTCATTTCCCATTTTTTGTGATTTTTCAGAATTTTTTGAAATTTTTCTAATTTTTTTTGGAATTTTTATTTATTTTTCGAAAATCAATAATTTTTCGGATCGATATAAATCGACCCTTGGAACTTCAAAATTTTTTGATCCAGACTATAAGAGTTGCGAATCGACCTAAACATTTTTTAGAAATTTTTTGGGAAAATCTGGGAATTTTTTGGAATCTTTTATGAATTTTATTGATTTTTTTGGATTTTTAGAAAAATTTTATGAATTTTAATTAATTTTTTATTAATTTTTCGAATTGGGTCAACCCAAGAAATGCCTGGTCAACCCGGCCCCGACCCGATTCGGACCAGCTAGACCTAAAAACGACATCGTGTCTTATTTTCTATATATTTTGATTTTTTAAAACTAATTTTTTTTAATATCCTAAAATATAAAAAACTAACGGATGGTCAAGATTAAATCTAGAATTAATCTCAGCCGTTCACTCACTCGCGCCTACGTGGGCCTCGCCGCACCTAATCACGTCTGCCTTGTGTACAAAACGACGCCGCATTGCGAATGAACGAACGGTTGCGATTAAACTTAGACTCGATCTGGACCGTTCGCTCGCCTAAACTACAAAACGACGACGCATCAAGCCCATGCTCTAAACGACGCCGCACGCCCACTAACCTAAAACGACACCGTTTCTATTTTTTATTTTCTATCTATTAAACGAATTATCAAAAAATACAAAAATCTAATCTAACGGCCTAGAATCAAACTAACCTATTTATCACGACCGTCATATCTAATCCGACTAAGCTTATTCGCGCGAATGGCTATGCTGACCGGACGTCGACCTGGACCACTCACGCCTCGCCACCTCGGACTTTGACTCGTTGACCTGCCACGTAGACTTCGTCTTCAACCTCTCTCCGACAACACAACTAACGACCGAGAACCTCCGGCGACTATCTAACGGTGAAATCTCAATGAAATTGCGCAAAACCAACACCAATCAACTCGCCTACTCTCCCGGATCAACATATCTCAGAATCATGCAATTCTATCGCCTAAATCGCAAGAATCGAGCTACGCGCAGAATGACATGTCAGAGTTCAATCATGCAAATTCAAGCCAAATCAGAACAATTCCTTCGCACGCGATCATCATAGAAGGTTCAGAAAGCTTACCTCGAGCTCTGATTGAGCTCGCAATGGCTCGAAAAGTCCGGCCGGTGTTTAACCGGACCGTAATAGGTTGAAGGCTCGACTCAAATGTTTAGTGCAAAATCAATGCAAAACAAGAATGGAATTGTGCTTAGTGATGTTCAAGAAGTAAAATGCCTCAATAATATTCAATAATAATGGTCGGAGGCGAGCTTCACCATAGATGCACAGTGAGAAAGCCGAGAGCTCGACTTACCGATTCAGGCGGTCTTTGGCGGCGAGATCGGTGGCGATCGCTTCCTTGATCTTCAAGCAAGCTTCTGGAATCAACGGCGACACCTAAATTGGCCTGGATTGGTCGGCCGAGTAGCTCACAATCCCCACTCAAGCTTTCGTCAATGGTGGACGACGAGAGCTTTTTCCTCTCTCTAGCTCACACTCTCTCTATTCCGTTATCTCCGGCGAGCATGAATGAGCCTCTCTTCTTCGTTCGCGAAGCTTCTTGGCTTTTATATCAACTTTTCAAAACTTGGCGCGCACAGGCCAAGCTTCGCCGACTCCAATTTCGTGCCCTCACGTGCCATTTGGTCATCGGACGGCGACAGACTTAGTTAGGATTCCGTCCGGGTCCATTAGACACTCCGCCGAGCACGACCGAGCACCAATTTTACTCGGTTTTTAAGAATGTTGACTTTTTGGATTACCAAGGCTTTGACCAGCCATCCCGTCGTGCTCCGGCGACCGTTGGCCCCAAAGTTGGTGGCGATCAACGCGTATTAGCTTGGTGAACAAAACGCCCACAAGAATCCATCCAAGTAGGCCCGAATTGATCTTCAATTTGATCATCGAAACTTAGGTCTTAAACCTGCAAAAATGGCACGAAAGGCTGCGGAAGACGACACTGTTCGGGACCGGGCCAACCGGCAATCAGATCGATTCGAACCGGTCCCGACTTGGAATTTTCAAAATTAATCCAAATCTGTGGGGAATTTTTGCAAGTAAACCTCAAAATTGAATTCGGGGGCTCAAATACTATCTAGAAATGTGATTTCGTCCAAAAATTTTCACCAATTTCTATAAAAACCCCAAATTGTTTTAAAATTGCAAATCGGCGAAAAGTTTAATTGAGCGCCCACATGATCAAATTGGATCAAATCACCCCTTCCAGTCGATTCAAGACATATGAAAACCTTGAGAGGTAGTCCAATTTTGTTATGAAAGTCCATAGATTAAAAGTAATTTCAAAAATTGAAAATCTCAAGGACTAAATTGCAAAGAATAATTGGGTATTTTGTCCAATCCGTGCAATTAGTGCAATTGAGGGTGAAATTGGTCAAATTGGAACTGCAGATGACTATAATTGAATGTTTTGACTCAAAACATGCAAAAGTTGCAAATAAAAAGACTCAAATCGGATTTTTTAGGCAAATTCAACTCTCGGTGTTGTGAAGAAACACCCAAAATTGAATCCAATTTTCAATTTTTCTTGAGGCCAATATGAAGAAGGGATTAAAATAAAAATATGAAACATTTTTCTATATTTTTGTGACCTTGGGAAGTATTTTTTGTGAATTTTCTTGTATTTTCCTATTTTCCAAAAATATTAAAAAATGCGAAAAATATGAAAAAATATTTTTTGTTCAAGAATGGTTCCTTATGCTTGGCTAAAGCTTCCAAACTTGATTTTTCAATTTTTTTTTGACTTTTTATGAATTTTTAGGAATTTTTCAAAATAAAACTAAGAAACACTTGATCAAAAATCGGATGTCAACAATTGCCCCTCTTTGAAAGTAATCTCGGTTAGAGGTTGCTTTCAAAGAAAATGTGACACATGAATCTTCAATCGACTCAATTGGGGAAACGTTTGAGAAAAACGAATCTCGACATTCAATTATTTCACCTTTGCCGTTGAGGTTCAAAGTCTTATGGAGATGTCTCTTTGGCACATTCCTAATGTGAGAGAGAAATGAGGAGAGAGAGGTTTACCCGTAACTCACCTGTCAACGGTCTAGAGATTGTCGGTCAGAGGTTGATAGGATGAGTTTATGAAATTACCTTTGAACAATCCGTGAGGTTTCTTTTAAGGAGCAAGACCCGTCCGGTGGTAAGAGTCTTTTTGCAGTGGTTTGAAGGTTAAAAGGAGGGTTTACCCTATAATAAGGGCTTTACCTAGAAAGATCTAAAAATGGATATTTGATTATTTGTTTAAAAGGAGATTGACTATCCTGTAGAAAGGAATTTACTTATGGAAAGGAAATTTGCTATCCTGTAGAAAGGAATTCACCTTTCAAAAGGAAATTGGCTATCCTGTAGAAAGGAATTCACATATCAAAAGGAAATTGGCTATCCCGTAGAAAGGAATTCACCTGTTAATAGACTACCCTAATGTCTTCCTTCCGGAATTGACAAAAACAAGAACAAAGGTATTGTTCCAAGGACCTATGATCACTAGGAATCCTTTGGAAATTTAAACTAAATTTCAGATTTAAAAGAAGGAGGGTGTCATCCGAGGACCTAGGATTACTAGTGAACCTACAAAAGCTCGAACCCGAATTTTAGATTTAAAAGATGAGGGTGCCATCTGAGGACCTAGGATTACTAGTGAACCTACAGAAGCTCGAACCCGATTTTCAGATTTAAAAAGAATGAGGGTGTCATCCGAGGACCTAGGATTACTAGAGAGCCTACAGAAGCTCGAACTAGATTTTCAAATTTTAAAAGAATGAGGGTGCCATCTAACGACCTAGGATTACTAGAGAACCTATAGAAGCTTAAACCCGTTTTTCAAATTTAAAAAAGAATGAGAGGGTACCATATGATAACCTAGGATTATTAGCGAACCTTCAGAAGCTCGAACCCGATTTTTAGATTTAAAAAGAGGAGGATGCCATTTGAGGACCTAGGGTTACTAGGGAACCTATAGAAGCTCAAACTCGATTTTTAGATTTAAAAAGAGGAGGGTGCCATCCGAGGACCTAGGGTTACTAGAGAACCTATAGAAGCTTGAACCCGATTTTCAGATTTAAAAAGAGGAGGGTGTCAACCGAGGACCTAGGGTTACTAGGGAACCTACGTAAGCTCCAACCTGATTTTTTAAAAAGATCATGGTGCCATCCGAGGACCTAGGATTACTAACGAACCCACGTAAGCTCAAACCCGATTTTCGGATTTAAAAAGAGGAGTTTTGAGGATCCGAGGAGACCAGAAAACCTGCAAAAATTCAAATTAGTTAGATCTTCATAAGTGCGGTCATTTTGAGGATTTGGGGATACTAGAAAACCTGTAGAAACTCAACTAAACGTCATTAGAGCCGCTTTCAGAGCAATCCAATAGGTTGAGGTCCATGGATCATGACAAAGAAAATGCGATCCTAGGTTTAAGGGAAAAACTTAGGTATCCCAATTAAAAGGTTTTCAACTTGTATTCGTGAAGGAAGCTTGTCCAAACACATCGTCGAATAGCACATATGTTCAAATTTCCAATGGGGAAGAATTTTGAATATCACGATCCGAGTATCCTTCAAAAATATTGTCTTAAAAGTTTTCAAAAGGACTTCCTTCATCCAAGAGGGCTTCTCACAATTTGGGAAGGCTTTTTAAAACTCGAATCTGCTCACGTAAAACCTAATCTTAAGGTTTCGGGATCATTCGAGGTGTATACAATCTGACCGATCGGAGAAGGCATTTAAGAAGGACCGTAATTCAAGCCAGGTCAAAAGCTTATCAAAGAATATTCATCTTGAGGCTAAGAAAGGAATATTCATCAAGAATAGCTTCTTCGGGTCTACAAGTCAAGAACCCTAAAGATACGATAAGACAGGATTGTACTTATCCCTTTAAGCGATAGTTTCCTATGTGATCTCTCGCATTAGCCCGAGACATCTTTGGATCAGAGAAGCTTTGGGGATAGGTTGTACCTTGGTTTGAGGTGGGCTTTTTGAGAAAGGCCATATTTTCAAAAAGAGGGGTGAACGTGGGTGATCACCTTGATATCCTTACCAGCGGTTGTTCGGGCTTTTAGGAAGATTCACAAATATCTTTCTTCAACTGACTTTGAGGATTTTCCTCTTTTCATTGTAATTATCAAACTTGTTCTTTTTCTTCTCTTTTCTCGTTTTTTTTTTCACGAGACGATTTCAAATGGGTCTTGGTCTTCGCTTTTACCAGGCACTTTGCTTTTTCTAGCCCTTTTGTCTCTTGTCATTTTCTGCATAGACCGGCTCTTTTCGAGACCAGGATTGAAATTTTTTCTTCGAATTACACCTTTGATTTATCGCTGGTAATTCCTGTGTCTTGCCCCAATATAGGGAGGTGATCACCAATGATGGGTTAGAAATGAAGATTATAAAGGCTCAAATTGGCTCATCAAAGGATAAAGTGTTCGGGGATATAGAAATGAAGTGCTTTTCTTCACTTTGAGGTGTTCTAAGCCTCTGCGAGAAATCACTTGAAGCTATCACAAAAGGATTGATGCAAGTTAGCATAATAAAGTCTTACATTGATCTTTTCTCCAAGGAATCAGCCAACGAACCTCCAAATATGCCCCGGTGTGGGGTAGTTCTTGACAGGGTTTTGTCTAGAAAAATTTCTCCCTTTTTGGTTCAAAATGGTTGTCAAGGGATATAAGTGTGTATGGAAAATTTGAAATGATAATGTCTTTCATCATTTCAATCCATGTAATCATCGCGAATGTATTGGTGGCTAGTGAATTCACCTAGAGGGGGGTGAATAGGTGATAACATGTAATTTTAAGATTTTATTGCGGAATTCAAATCACACGATGTAAAATAGAAATCTCAAATGCTCAAGCAATTTAATTTATGCAAGATGTGTAATAGGATCAATGCGTATTGTCCGTGTGCGGTTTAGCTATCACAAAGTATTTAGAGTGATCAAAGTAAGAGATAAGGAAAACTGCACAGAGGGATTATAGTGGTTCGGCTTTGGTTAAGCTTACGTCCACTTCTTCAACCGACAGCCAATCGACTGGATTCCACTATTAATCTGCTCGGAGGTTACGGATCGGTGATCTCCTTGACACGCAGGACTTCACACCTAGCGTTCAACACTCTTGTGTACACCTCCTCACAATTACAATGGATGGATCAAGAAGTGTGTTTAAAATGGAGTACACTATATCTAGGAATTATGAACATTTTCCCCTTTTTACGCCGATCTATTTTCCCTTCATCTTCGAGATGTCTTTTATACTCTTTCGCCTCTAATCTAGCTGTTGCAAGGCATCCAGAAGAGATCTCTCCAAATCTACCCTTTTGGACGAGATGTTTGCAAAAAGAAGATCTCTTAACCGTTGGGGATCGCCAAAGGAAAGTTTTCCCCGTTTGGATCAAATCGCCCATACAATTATGATCCCGGGTTTCCATAGATGGTTTCTTCCATTTAGAAAGTCTTGATTTGTCTTCTTGGTTCCGCATTCTTGATTGATCTCAATCGATGAGAATCTTCAAGGATGATCCAGCTCGATGGCGTCCGTTGATATGCATCAATTAAGCTTAATTAAAAATTGAGTTAAGAAAATGATGAGCAACTTCAACAAAGTTACTCTAGTGATAATCTTGCTAAGTAATAATTATGGAGTGTCGTTCCTTGTACTTTTAGCAAGAATAAGTTCTGAGAAAGAATGCATTTATATGCTATGATGAGCAATCTTTAGAACTTGTGTTATCTCAATCGATAAGTTTGTGTTCTAAGTGCTTTGAGATATTAAACGGTTTCAAATACGAACAAGTATTGTAACTCCTCAAATCATCACGCTTTGTTAATGCTCAAAACTTGTCCTGTTTAGTCAAAGCTTTCAAATATGTTATTTTGAAAAAGTGGAACTTGTTCACCTGTTTTGTTTAAGAGAATATGTTCCTTCTCGGATGATGTCTCCAAAGTTCATGCTTTTGTATTTCGCAGAACATGCTGAAATCCTGTATTTAAAGGATACTTGCCAGAATACACATACATATAATAGATTGATCTCACACGATCCATTCATACAATCATATACAATTATGAAGTGTATATCATGACACCATCAAAACATTATCACAAATATATCTCAATTGAATCATAACACCATCAAAACATTATCACAAATATGTCTCAATTATATGCCATTTTTCTCCCCCTTTTTGTCATCAGCAAAAGGGAGTATCTTGCATAGTCAGATAGTGATAAAACATTGCTCCCCCCGAATTCAATGTCTATTCAGGTCATTTATGCAATCTACTCAAAACATACTAGCATTTAGAAAATAATGAATCATTCAATCAAATCATGCTGCATTCAATTTGTCAATCATTCAATCAAAGAAGCGAAGAGTGTGATAGATGAGGTTCTTATTTAGTGCAACGAGGTTAAGAATGAAAGAAGTTGGAAGAGAGCTTTAGTAGATTTGAAACACAACAGCTCGTGTCATGTGAGACAACTTTTCGTTGACTGCAGCTGCTAGCTTATGCAGATTCTTTTCAGCTTGTTCGAGCTCGAAGCCCGTGAGATGGTATTTGTTGTTCATATTTTCTTTGAGGGTCTGTCCCTTCAAACTTAGCTGATCTTTGATTGCAGTCATTTCAATGTTGAATTCTGTGCCGAACTTCCTCATGTTATCTTTGCATTTACCCCGCTTAAACAGAATATCTCATAGCTTGTCTGTGTCAGAGATTTCTGATTTCTTTGTATCCCAGAAGTGACACCAATCTCCCCGAGTGTGATCATATTTATCTTGTTGAATCTTATGGACAATATCCCTGTTTATCTCGGTAGATAGCTTTTCAAGAGCCCGTATTCCGGTCAAGATGTAGCTTGGATCCAATTTCCGTTCTTCCACCACTACTCTTGCACATTCCGCTCGAGCAAAGTCTTGCTCATTTTCCTTGCAAAAGTAAAGAAGATCATGAATGTGAAAATCGTTCAGATTCAACTCGTTGTCGGTTTGAACTCCTTGCAATGAAGCCTTCTTCAATTCTTCCTCGGTTGGCTTGGTTGCATATTCGATCACTTCTTGCTCGTAGACGAACCCATTGTGCCTTATCAAGGCTTTCACGGATTCCTCTTCATCTTCTTTCTGTCGAGCTATAAGAATTGTCTTTCTAACAACTTTGGCCAATCTTATTTTCCTTTCAAGATAAAAGGCAACTCTTTTGGCAGTAAGAGACTTTACCGATTCAGAATGCTAGTTAGTTTCCTTCCTTGTTAGTTGTAAGGAGCTCTGTGGTCCTGTGGATAATATGAAGTCTTGTGGGAATTTCATCAGCACCAGTTTTGAGAATTCTTCCAACCTTTGGTTGATGGATTCCTGAAGTGTATCCACCATCTTGATTAATCTGTCGGTTTTGAAGAGAATTTGTCTTGCTTTCTCTGAGAGTTCCTGTGCCGGTGCACCGAACTCTTCCATTAGCCTTTCTCTCATTTCTCCTATCTCCCGAAAGAGCAAACCGTACATTTCGGTGATTTGTTACTTCATCTCGGTCCGGTAGTACAATACATCCTCCAACAAGCTAGAGTCATTATTCTGATTCATTTCTTCTTCTTCAATGCTTGGTTTTGTTTCCATGTCCTCCCCTTGAGATTTTTCTCCTTGGCTTACAGACAATTGCGTTGGGTCGCGAGTTTCTTCTTGCGGTTCTCAACCGGAGCGTCATAGTATTCTGCCAACATCTCTTTATGATAGATGTCTTTTTCTTCCGGAATTCCATGTTTTGCTTTTATGACTGATGTTCTTTCCTTTCTGACTTTTTCAACGAACTCGTTGAGGGAAAGATGATCATCATTCTCTAGATCACTTTGAGAAAGATCGGGGTAGTTTGTTGAGGATGGGATGTTTTTGGGCTCCATGAGGATTGCAGGGCGTTGATAGTTTTAGGAGACTGAGATTATGAAAGAAGGTTTTGGGAAAAACAAGTGTGAAGACTACCCCTTTTAAATATGAAGAAATGACTTCGATTTAGAAAGAAGGATTCTGTAAAAGATGATCCTAATCTTGATAAAATAGGAAATTCTTTTGATAATATTTTAACTCAACCAATTAAATCAGAGTAATCAAGACAATCACATAATATTTGCCGAAAATTTAGGAAGATTGTGTTGATGCGTACCTTATTTGTTGCCAAAAATAAAAACGACTTTCGCGCCAAGATTTTGAACGATTAAATCTTTTGTCGTATCTGCTCGTAAGATGTTGTCTACAAATGATTTTCCAAGTTCCGAGATTCGTAAGTTCCTTCGGAAGATGCTTTCAAGCTCTGGAGCCGCCGAAGGTCTTCGGATGATACTTTCCAAGTTCCGAGGAAATTTCTCTTGTCTATATCTCAGCTCAAATAGGAATCATGGTAATACCCAACTCATGTCTAATGTACTCAAATGTATTTTTATTGAGTGTCTTAGTGAATATGTCAGCTAATTGATGTTTAGAATCAACAAATTTAATGTTGACGTCACGATTATACACATGATCACGAATAAAATGATGCTTGATTTTAATATGCTTAGCTCGTGAATGCAGAACTAGATTCTTTGTGAGGTTGATAGCACTTGTGTTGTCACATTTGATTTCCACATTGTGAGCTTCAACACCAAAGTCCTTCGCTTGTTGCTTCATCCATAGTATTTGAGCGCAACAGCTTCCTAGTACCACATATTCAGCTTCTGCAGTTGATAGAGCTACGGTGTTCTGTTTCTTGGAGAACCAAGACACCAGCATTGATCTCAAAAGTTGACATGTGCCCGAAGTACTTTTTCTATCCAACTTACAACCTGCAAAATCAGCATCCGAATAGCCATGTAATATAAGATCCGATGTTTTGGGATACCATAATCCTAGGTTTGGATTAGTTCCTATATACTTGATGATTCTTTTGACAACAGACATATGAGATTCTTTAGGATCAAATTGAAATCTCGCACACATGCATACACCGAATATAATATCATGTCGAGATGCAGTAAGATATAACAAAGAACCAATCACGCTCCCGTATAGCTTCTGATCAACCTGTTTACCCCGTTCATCATTATATAGTTTGGATGAGGTAGACATTGGTGATTCTGTTTTCTTGCAATTATTTTGACCAAACTTCTTCACTAGTCCCAAGGCATATTTTTCTTTATGTATGAATGTGCCATGATTAGTCAGATTTACTTGTAGCCCTAGGAAGAATTTAAGTTCTCCCATCATGCTCATCTCGAACTCATTCTGCATGTTCCGAGAGAAGTTCTCACAAAGATGTTGGTTAGATGAGCCAAAGATAATATAATCAACATATATCTGGATAAACAGAATGTCTTTACCTTCCCTTCTGATAAAAAGGGTTGTATCGACTTTACCTTTTTCGAAACTTTTTTCGCTTAGAAAATTACTTAACTTTTCATACCAAGCTCGAGGTGCTTGCTTCAGCCCGTAAGGAGCCTTCTTCAGTTTGTACACATGATCCGAGTTCTTTGGATCTTCAAAACCTGAAGGTTGTTTGACATAAACTTCCTCATTGATATACCCATTGAGAAATGCGCTTTTAACATCCATCCGGTACAACTTGAAGTCATGATGGCAAGCGTAAGCAAGTAGCAACATGATAGCTTCCGGTCTTGCTACTGGTGCATAGGTTTCATCATAATCAATCCCTTTTTCCCGTGAGTAACCTTATGCAACAAGGCTTGCTTTGTTCCCGACTACTTTTCCTTTGTCATCCAGCTTATTTCGGAAAACCCATTTGGTTCCAATGACAGGATGATTCTTTGGTTTGGGTACAAGTTCCCAAACTTCATTCAATCTGAATTGTTGTAACTCTTGTTGCATAGCTTCGATCCAGCTTTCATCTTCAAGAGCTTCTTCAATTCTTTTGGGTTCAACTTCAGAAACTAGAGCAAAGGCATTTATTGTATCCTTGAGTCTAGATCTGGTTCTGACTCCTTCATCTATATTCCCAATAACTTGATCTGTATTTCCAGCTTCTATTTGATTTGTCATGTTCGGTCTCGGTGAGGTCTTCATCATTTGATCCTTCAGATGATGTGCCTTGCAAGGTGTTTTCCATATTCTGAAACGTTTCGACTAGTTCAGCGTCTTCGGATGCTAGTTTTTTTTTTTTTTTTTTTTTTTTTTTTTTTTTTCAGATGATGTGTTTTGAATTTCAGATCTTGTTGTTTCTTCAGAATCCATCGTCCGAGTAATCCGCTCTTCTTCAAATTTCACATTCATTGATTCTTCAACCGTCCGAGAGTTCTTGTTGAAGACTCGGTATGCTTTACTAGTAGTGGAGTAACCCAAGAATACACTTTCATCCGATCTTTCATCAAACTTACCAGTCCTATCACTTGTATTCTTAAGAATATAACATTTACTACCAAACGCATGAAAATATGAAATATTTGGTTTTCTTCCTTTGTAGAGTTCATAGGGAGTTTTCTCAATCAATGATATGAGGAAAACACGATTGATTACATAACATGCAATCGAAAACGACTTCACCTAGAAATGAGGTGGAGTTTTGCTTTCAATTAAAAAAGTTCGTGCCATTTCTTGCAAATGTCTATTTTTCCTTTCAACAACTCCATTTTGTTGAGGAGTATATGGAGAAGAAAAATTGTGTTGAAAACCATTTTGATCACGTAAATCAGCAAAGTAGTTATTTTCAAATTCTCCTCCGTGATCTGTTTTGATACTTGTAATTGAATAACCTTTTTCATTTTAGACTTTTCTAGAAAAGGTTTTAAAGAATAAGAATGCATCACTCTTGTGAGTAAGAAAGAATACCCAAGTGAATCTTGTGTAGTCATCCACAATAACAAAGCAATACTTTTTACCTCTAATACTCTGTGTTCGAGTGGGACCAAAGATATCCATGTGCAATAGTTGCAGAGCATGGGTAGTGATGACTTCATTAATGGGCTTGTAAGAATTTCTTACTTGCTTTTCGAGTGTGCATGCTTCGCAAAGTTTTGTCTTTTCAAATCTGACATTTGGAAGTACTCTCACCAGCTTCTTTTTGGAGAGCTTGTTTATTTGCTTGAAGCTTATATGTCCCAGCTTTCTGTGCCATAGTTCTGGATCATCTTTGACGGATAGAAGACATTTTTCATTTTCGGATGATGTGTCCGAAAGGTACATGTTCCCATATCTTCATCCGATAAATGATGATTTGTTGTCTTGGCTTGTACCTGAGCACTTATTTTCTGCAAAAGAAACTTTGTATCCAATATCACATAATTGGCTAATACTAACAAGATTGAAGTTCAAACCCTTGACTAATGAAACATCTTTGATGAGTAGATTGCCAATCTTCACAGTTCCTTTGCCGATAATCGTTCCTTTGTTGTTGCCTCCAAAGGACACGTTTCCTCCATCAAATTTTTCGAGATCAATGAGCATGGATGAGTCACCAGTCATATGTCTAGAGCACCCGCTATCAAGGTACCATTTGTTTCTTCTTTTGTTTGGTACCTGCAATGATCAAAGATTCTCACTTTTTCTTTGGTACCCAAATATGTTTGGGTCCTTTGAGGTTAGTCGTAGAAGTGTATCTAAGAATGTCAAATGTTGATCGATTGATCTTTGAGTAGTAGCTCCTGGAGTGTTTCGGATCACCACAATTTGAACATCCCGAGGGATGTTGTCCTTCAAATCTTACAAATTGTTTCCTAAAATGACTTTTATAAGCGTGTTTGGAAGGTCGCCGCTTGAGTCTTTCTTTTACGGTTGGAAAATAATTTTTCTCATTACTTTCCTTTTGAAAACTAAGTCCCGACTTGTTATAGTAGGGAGCTTGTATGGAAAGTATATGTTGCAAAGTTTTTGAACCGAATGAGAATTTTTTGTGTATCTCTAAAACTTCCTTTTTCAAAATAGAATTCTCTTTTCCGAAAATATCTTTTTCCTTTTTCTGAGAAATGTTCTCCTTTTCAAAATGATTTCTTTCCCTTTTCAAGAAATCATTTTCTTTTTCGAGAAATTCTATCCTTGATTTCAATTGCGAATTTTCGCAAGATATAGAATCGGATTTCTCATTTAGTTGACAAAATTCTTTTTCAAGAAAGTTGATTTTATCTTTTTGCGAAATATCCTTCTGTCTAAAGACGGCAACTTCCTTTTTCAATTCAAAAAGTCTCTTAAGAGTAGCCTTGTATTCTAAACATAACTCATCTATATACGCAGATATTTCGGGAGAGATGTTTGGGTGAGTTACCTCGATATCATCATCCGAATCCGCCATTAGACAAACATTTGCGTATTCTTCATCACTTTCACATTCGGTGTCGCTCCAAGTTTCTGCTTTCAAAGCTTTCTTGGATTTTTCATCCTTGTCTTTCTTCTTTAACAGAGGGCAATTGGGTTTGATGTGGTGTCTTTTCTTACATTCGAAGCAAATGACTTCTTGGCCTTCATTTTTGGTCTCAGATGATCTTCTCCGATTGGATCGTTTGAGATCCTTTTTGTTTTTGAAGTTCGCCCTTGTTTGGCCATTCGTCCGAATCTTTTGACCATGAACGCTAACTCTTCATCATCTTCGACTTGAGAATCTGAAACATCGAAATCAATATTAGATTTTAAGGCAATTGACTTCTTACCTCTAGTTGTGGTTTCATCATTGATTCTTTCTTCTTCATAAGATTGAAGAGTTCCAATGAGCTCATCAATTGACAAGGGAGATAGTCTTTGAGTCTCTCAAATGGAAGTTTTAACATTGTCCCATTCCTTTGTAAGAGCTCATAGTAGCTTGTTGATTCTCATAGGTCTAGAAACTGGTTACCCGTGATATGTGAGACCATTCACTATTTCAGTGAACCTGTCAAACATCTCTTTCACTGTCTCATCGGGCTTCATTTTGAATGCTTCATATTGTCCGAGTAAAAAGTTGACTTTTGTCTCCTTTACTCTGTCTGTTCCTTCATAGGTGACGTGAAGCTTATCCCAAATTTCTTTTGATGAAGAGCAATCCGCAATACGTCTATATTCGGTAGGAGATAGTGCATTGTAAAATGAATAAATGGCCTTTGCATCAAGAGCATCTCTCTTGGTTATCTCTGTTGCGCTTAGAGTAGTCATCGTGTTATCCCCTGCACTTGTAGTCTCTATCGCTGGATTTACTCCTCTTTGTATGACATCCCGGATTTGAGGATCCCGGCATCTTAGAAATGGTTTAAATTTGTTCTGCCAATCGCTATAATCTTTTCCTTCAAAGTATGGTGGCCTGTTGTTGCTTCCACCTTCGATCCAAGAAGGAGAGAAATTACTAGCCATAAAGATCGTTAGCTCAGAAATAAAAAACACTTCACAAAATACGAGCACCTCGCTCCGATACCAATTGTTGGTGGCTAGTGAATTCACCTAGAGGGGGGTGAATAGGTGATAACGTGTGATTTTAAGATTTTATTGCAGAATTCAAATCACACTGTGTAAAATAGAAATCTCATATGCTCAAGCAATTCAATTTATGCAAGATGTGTAATAGGATCGATGCGTATTGTCCATGTGCAATTTAGCTATCACAAAGTATTTAGAGTGATCAGAGTAAGATATAAGGAAAACTACACGGAGGGATTATAGTGGTTCGGCTTTGGTTAAGCCTACGTCCACTTCTTCGGCTGACAATCAATCGGCCGGATTCCACTATTAATCTGCTCGGAAGTTATAGATCGGTGATCTCCTTGACACGCATGACTTCACACCTAGCGTTCAACACTCTTGTGTACACCTCCTCACAATTACAATGGATAGATTAAGAAGTGTATTTAAAATGGAGTACACTCTATCTAGGAATTATGAACACTTTTCCCTCTTTACGCGGATCTATTTTCCCTTCGTCTTCGAGATGTCTTTTATACTCTTCCGCCTCCAATCTAGTCGTTGCAAGGCATCCAGAAGAGATCTCTTCAAATCTACCCTTTTGGACGAGATATTTGCGAAAGGAAGATCTCTTAGTCGTTGGGGATCGCCAAAGGAAAGTCTTCCCCGTTTGGATCAAATCCACTATACAATTATGATCCTGGGTTTCCATTGATGGTTTCTTCCATTTAGAAAGTCTTGATTTGTCTTCTTGGTTCCGCATTCTTGATTGATCTCAATCAATGAGAATCTTCAAGGATGATCCAGCTCGATGGTGTCCGTTGATATGCATCAATTAAGCTCAATTAGTATTCCTCTTGAAATTCGATTCATCGCTAGTGAAGTACTTCTCTCAAAGCTTGAGCATCATTCAACGTCCGAGCTATGCCCACTCAATGTCCGAGCTCGAACCAGCATCTCGAGACTCTCGAAACAACATCTAAGCCAAATCCTTTTGCTAGATTCAATCATGTGCATCCCCGCATCGAAGGATAATCCGCAAAACAAGTAAATCACAATATTATCTCAAAACACAAGAGTACTAGGATTGTTTTGTCAACTTCAAAACCGTCTAGGGATTTTTTCTCAACGGAATGATCCCTACGTCCAAAGATAAGCTTTTTTTCTCTATCATCTTCACTCATCTCTCAAGTGTATTAGGGACGTGTTTGAGGACAAGGTTTGCCTCTTTTCACCCGAAGGATCATCCTTTTGAAAAGGCTTTTAAAACATGCCCTTTTGTAGAACCTCACGGCGTTTTCATCAAAATTCACTATTTGCGGAAACTTTTATCACAAAAGATATATTCAAAAGGTGTTTGTGAAACTTCGAAGGGATGTTTCTTTAAAAGGCCTTGCAGCTTTGCAGATCCAAAAAATTTTCTTAGTATTAAGCGTGATAACATCTTTTAATGTAGATGAGTATCCTTCATGAAGGAAGAGAACCTCAAGCCTGTCTTCTTCAAATGCTGATTCTTGTTTCCTGGAGAAACAAAAGAAACTAATCGATTATGGATATTCGAAATTTCAAATCAAAACCAACTCCCTGTTTGATTGATTGCTTTGCAGAATTCTTCACAACTCAAAGTCCTCTTGCAAAATGTAAACATATGCAAATGCATGTATGCAGATGGCATGTAAATGCAAAGTTTTATGTGACTCAGATTTGCTCATCAAAGAACCCGAAGCTTGGTTTTATTTCGGGGATTGTACTCTTCACATCATATGCATTTACTAGACTTGTCAATTCTTCTCCGTCCATGTTTACAAGAATAAGAGCTCCCTCGGACAAAACTTTCTGGATTACGTAGGGGCCTTCATAGTTCGGTGTAAACTTGCCTCCCGGGTGTTGGGCATTTGGGAGTACCTTTATCACAACTAGCATCCCCGCTTCAAAATTCCTAGACTTGACCTTTTTGTTAAAAGCCCTGGCCATTTTCTTCTGATAGCTTTAGCCATGGCAAATGGCTTTCAACTGTTTTTCATCAATCAAGTTTAATTGCTCATGCCTCTGCTAATTCCATTCATCCTCTGAGAGTTTGATCCGGGAAAGGATCCTTAAAGAGGCAATTTCAACTTCTATTGGTAGGACTGCTTCCATACCATATACCAATGAGTAGGGAGTTGCCCCGGTTGAAGTACGAATCGAAGTTCGATAGGCCATTAGAGCATATGGCAATCTTTCGTGCTAATCTCGATATTTCTCGACGGTCTTGGCTAATATTTTCTTGATTTTTTATTTGCTGCTTCCACAGCTCCATTCATTTGTGGGCGGTAAGGTGAAGAGTTGAGGTGTTGTACCTTAAACCGATCCAATAGGTGATCGACTACCTTGTTGTTCGGGTTGGAGCTATTGTGCGTAATGATCGCTCATGGAACTCCATATCTTGAGATGATATCTCGCTTGATGAACTTAGCCACACTGTTTGCAGTGACGTTGGCATATGAGCTGGCTTCAATCCATTTGGTGAAGTAATCAATGGCTACTAGAATAAAACGATGACCGTTGGAAGCGTTCGGGTTGATCGAACCAATCATGTCGATCCCCCACATAGAAAACGGCCAAGGTTCCGAATTTGATAAAGTTCATTTGGCGGTACATTTATCTTGTCACCATATACTTGGCACTGATGACAAGTTCTAACATGTTGATTGCAATCTGACTCAATAGTCATCCAGTAATATCCGAGTCTCATGATCTTCTTGGCAAGGAGGTGACCATTCATATGCGGCCCACATTTTCCTTCATGGATCTCTTTCATAATGAGATTTGCTTCTTTGGCATTTACGCACCTTAGCAAGACCGAATCAAAGGATCTTTTGTATAAGATCTATTCACCGAGGAAGAACTTAGAAGATATCTTGCTGATGTATTTCTTATCTTGTGGTTGGTTGTTTGAGGGAACTCGCCTTTCAGCAGATAATTTTTGATATCGTGATACCATGGTTCTTCATTAGATTCTCCGTCGACGGCCATACAAGATGCTGGTTGATTAAGGATGTCAATCCTCAATGGCTCTATCTCCAGGCCATCTTGTACTTGCAAATAGCCGATAATGTGGCTAAAGCATCAGCAAAGTGGTTCCGAGTTCTTGGCAAATACTCGAATATGATCTCATCAAAATGTTGGATCAATCCTTCGAGAAATTCGTGACAATGGATAAGCTTAAGATCCTTTGTTTTCCATGCTCCCCGGGTTTGTAGGATGATGAGCATGGAATCTCCATATACCAGCAATTTCTTTACTTTCAATGAAATGGCCAGTTGTAACTCAAGGATGCAAGCTTCATATTCAGAGATGTTATTGGTGCACGGGAATACCAACTTGGCCGAGACGGGATAATGTTGATCTTCGGGAGATATTAAAAGCGCCCCGGTGCCTGACCCGGTGCGATTTACAACGCCGTCAAAGTACATTGTCCATTTGTCTTCAGATATGTTCAAAATTTGACCTCCATCATTTCGTTCTAGAATGTCCTTAGGAGGATTTTCGGCCAACATGTCGGCGATCGTTCTTCCCTTGATGGATTTTTGGGGTGAAGTTCTGATTTCGAACTCCAAAAAGAGCACTTGCTACTTGACCATCTTTCCCAGTAGAGCTGGTTTTTCTAGAAGATACTTGATAGGGTTATTTTCGGTGACCAGTTGGATATGATAATGCATGGTATATTGCCTCAATTTGTGGAGGACCCAAACCAATGCTACACAAGTTCTTTCAATTGATGAGTACTTGGCTTCGTACGCCGTGAACTTCGTACTCGGATAATAAATGGCCCGTTCCTTTCGATCCTTGGGGTTAGTTTGGGCAAGTAAAGCTCCCAAGGACTCATCATGAATCGTCAGATATAAAGTCAAAGCAACGTTAGGGACAGGGGGTACCAAGATCGGTGGTTGTACCAAATACTCCTTGATCTTTTCAAATGCTTGTTGACATTCGAAATCCCACTTCACTTTCGCGCCTTTTTTTAAGAGTTTGAAGAAGGGCTTTGCTATTTCCGACAATTGTGATATGAATCTGGATATGTAATTCAGCCTTCCAAGTAGACCCCTTACTTCTTTGACGGTATACGGGGTCCCAATTTCCCATATGGCTTTAATCTTGGAGGGGTCAATTTCGATACCACGACTACTTACGACAAATCAAGCAACTTTCCGGATCCGGCGCCAAATACGCATTTTGCGGGGTTCAGCTTGAGCTTGTATTTCCTCGGCCGATCAAACAAATTTCTTAGTACTTGAACATGATCTTCTCCGGGTTTGGATTTGGAAATCATATAATCGGCATAGACTTCTACTTCTTTGTGTATCATGTCATGAAACAGAGTCACCATAGCTCTTTGATAGGTAGCCCCGCGTTTTTTAATCCAAAGGGCATGACTTTATAGCAGAAAATCCCCCACTAGGTGACGAACGAGGTCTTGATCTTGTCTTCTTCTTTTAGCATGATCCGATTATATCTTGAGAAGCCATCCATAAAGGAGAACAATTCAAAGCCCGCGGTACTATCAACAAGCACGTCAATATGCGGTAGAGGGAAGTCGTCTTTTGGACTGTCTTTGTTCAAATCTCGATAGTCAACGTATATTCGGATTCTCCCATCCTTCTTCTTACCCGGTACAATGGTAGCAACCCAATCAGCATATGAAACGGCTTCGATGAATCCCACTTTAAGAAGCTTCATCACTTCTTCTTTGATCTTATCGGACAACTCGGGGTTCATTCTTTTGCATGGCTGATTAACGGGTTTGCAAGTAGGATTTGTGGGCAAGGCATGTTCCACTACATCTCGGTCTAATCCCGGCATGTCAGCATATGATCGAGCGAAGATATCCCGATATTCTTTAAGTAATGCCGTCATTCTCAAAATGTCGATTGTAGATAAATGTCCCCCTATTTTCACTTCTTTAACACAAACTAAGTCTCCCAGATTGACAACAATAGGTTCTTGAGAAATAGGAGGCTTGGACTCTTCGAAACAATCTCATTCTCTCTTGACATCACTCACATCTATTTCTTCTTTATCAATCTCATATGAGTAGTCATCGAGCTGATCCGAGTCGGATATTAACCTGTTATGCATGGGAGGCATGATATGCTTGAAATGCATCAAGAAAGGTCAATACACTAAAATGATGAAATTACGGGATGCATGACCGATTTTGACAGAAAGTGTTTTCGAATTCTTTTTTGAAGAAAAAGGAAAGAGAAAAGAGAACTAGTCCTTGATCTTCCGGACATCCTGGTTCTCAATCGCCATTTTGAAAACCAAGGATCATATGGCGGATCGGGCCTCAAGTTTCATGGTCAGTGCAATTGTCATCATCGGACCAATCCGTTGCTCCATATATCCTAAATAAAATCGAAAATGATTTTTATTGATAGATGCAACTAATAGCAATATAATACTGCACTTCTTGAATCACGACACGAGATCCAAATGGTGCTTAAAAGATGAAACAATAGAGAAAACAACAGCTTTAGTTGTAGGAAACAAATGTAGTAATAGAAAAGCAATGAAAGATAGAGTTTAGAAAGAGCCTTTTACTCGGGGGTGGGAAAGTCGTCGTCGAGTCATTCAATGATCACATTCACCCGATTGTTCGAAAATGGGTTGAATAAATCTGGCTCTACAAGATCAGAAATATCTTCATCCTCAAGCCATTTCCCTCCTTTGGAGAATACTTGAGATAAGGGATTTTCAAACATTTTCCCTTTATCTTTCCAGGCATTGATGCCAATGAAGTAACTATCTCGGTGTCCACGACATCCTTGGTCTCCATAACATTTGTTTCGACCTCGGCCTTGACCCGTATCACGTCTTATCATTCCCTTATATCCCAGACCAACCTTGTGATCATTTGAGTTAAGACTTAAGGGATTACGAATTCCTTGGACATACTTCCCCAATCTAGTGCCAAGAATGAAACCATTTGTGAGGAGTACCTTTCCAGCCATAGTTGCAGGCTTAGATAACTCCGAAGTAGCTATCTTTGCATCATATGGTATATGCATAATGGATACGACATCAAAGGTGTGATAACTAAGCTCATCCTCTTTTAGGGGCCTAATGTAGGGAACCATTCCTTTCGGGGTAGCGCGATGTCCCGTTTCACCATGAATAGTGATCAGACGGCCTTGGACCACAAACTTAACCTTCTGATTTAGAGAAAAAGGTACTGCTCCCGATACATGGATCCATGGTCTTCCCAAAAGCATAGTGAAAGTGCTAGGGATATCTAGTACTTGAAATGGTATAGAGAAAGTTACCGGCCTAATGGAGACATCCAGTTCGATCTCGCCCACCACATTCTTAGAAACTCCGTCGAATGAACGAATAGTCGCCTTGGATGTCTTGACGAAGTCATCATTTATCCCCAAGCTCTTCAGAGTGCTTAGAGGACACAAATTAAAAGCTGAGCCGTTATCAATTAAAATATGAGGTACCTCTTTTCCATGGCACCTTACGGCGATGTAGAGAGCCTTGTTGTGAATGCGTCCCTCTCTCGGAAAATCTTCATATGAGAAAGAAATCTGATCTTTCAATAGAATGGCCCCCATGAAGTCATCATTTATCCCCAAGCTCTTCAAAGTGCTTAGAGGACACAAATTAAAAGCGGAGCCGTTATCAATTAAAATATGAGGTACCTCTTTTCCATGGCACCTTACGGCGATGTAGAGAGCCTTGTTGTGAATGCGTCCCTCTCTCGGAAAATCTTCATCCGAGAAAGAAATCTGATCTTTCAATAGAATGGCCCCCACGAAGTCTCCCAGCTGGACTTTGTTGATAGTCTCGAGAACGTGCACTTCGTTTAACACCTTCAACGGAGTGTTCTTATGCTTATCTGAATTTTTGAAGAGGTCAAGCAATGAGATTTGTGCGGGCATTTTCCGGAGTTGGTCGATGACTTCATATTCACTAGTCCTCACAATAGATTGAAGCTTTTCGACTTCTTCCGAGGTCGGCGCTTTCTTCTTAGGTTCCATCTCCCTTGGAGCATAACATCTTTCGGATCTCATCACGGCATCAATCTCACCGGTCCTATAATCCCAGTATATCGCCTTTGGGTCATATTCTTCTATAGGTGGAAGTTTAATCTTTACCGGTTTAATTGTGTCATCTTGACCTTTCAAGGCTTCCGCCACTTCTTTACAAGAGAAATCCAGTGTTGACGGCTTTTCCGAACTGGAAGCATCCCAGGTATCCACCTTATTCAGATTAGTCACAAAACGGATTGGGACGTCCAACATCCCAATCATTTCATCCTCATGAATGCTTTTAGGATTATGTCCATGACAGGGCCTTGCGGACGTTGCATCAGCAACGTTTCCTTCGTTAAAGTGCCTTTGTCTTTTCCTCCTGACTCTCATGATTATACCTTCTATTCTCATACTAACATCCACCATGTGTTGGAAGGAGGAATATGTATATGCATACATTCGGTCAAAATACTCTGCCGGTAATGAATTGAGCATAAATTCCAACATTTCCCTTTCCGATAGTGGTGGTCGCACCATCATAGCATGCTTTTTCCACCTTCCGGCGAAGAGTTCAAAACTCTCGTCTTCTCCTTTTTTGATATTTAACAAGTTGGCTTTGGTAAAATATCCTTTAATCCCAGCTTCAAAGTATTGTAGGAAGTGCTATGATAGTTCCTCCTAACTTGGGACCCAATCCGGATCAATTGATTGGAACCAAGCCAATGCGAGACCAGTCAAACTATGCTTAAAACTCTGGATTAACACTTCATCATCTTCGTGATGACCAACCATTTAGGGGAGATAATACGAGATATGTGCCAAAGGACACCCAGCACCATCATATTTCATGCGAAAAGTCACCCTCGAATTCACACCTTGGGGCGGAGCATTTCTGACTTGGATGATTGGAATGATTAACTCCTTTAGTTCTTCCGTCTTCCTTGAAAGATCAACACCTTGCTCTTTCAGCAACATAATCTGTCGGTTATGTGCATCAATAGTCCGTCGTATCTTTAGGATTTACATATTTTCTTCTACTGTTGTGGTATTGTTCTTGACCGCTAGTTGAGATAATTCCGCCACCATACTTGTCAAATGACGTATGTGGGTCTCCAGTTTAGAAAGTTGCATATCGACCTCCCGATTCTCCCATTCATTCCGGGGGTCCGTCTAATTCTTGACTTCATCAACCGTTTCCACGAATTTTTCGCTCTTGGAGTCGTCCATGCCACCCCAACCATCGGGAACTATATCTCCCGAATTAATGAAAAGGCTTAGCGGTGCCGAATACAGAACTTTAAAGTTGTAGCCGCCACTATTTTCCCCGAGGTTATCAACTATTTCGCCCCTTTCAAGAGCTTTCTGCATGAACCTTTTATCGCCTCGGCGAGCTTTTTCAAGGCGAATTTCATAATCATCTAGCTCTTCAATTTCTTTGCCATCTTGGATATTCATCAAGTATCCCGAAGGAACTCTCCAAGTCTTCCCTCTCGTAGCTTTCATCATGAACTCCTCTACTACCATATTAATGGTTACATAGGTTCACTTAAAAGTAACATCCTCCATTCTCCCAATGACGCCTAGATTGATTAGCCGTTCTAAGCACGCCTTCTTTTGTTCCTTGGAAATCGTTGCTCCATCGGGGTATTGTGAAGCCAACGTTAGGATGTCTTGCATTCTACTCACATCCATTATGAACTCCAGAGTCTCTTTAGGATTATCTTCAAATACCGCGTTCACTTCGCGATGTTCCGGTAAAGGGTTCTGCTACACGTTTGGTTCTGTCCTATCAAACTCCAGGACCTTACCATCAATCAAGGCTTGCACCTTATACTTGAGAGGAAGACAATTGTCAACATTATGCCCCCTTTCTCCCATGTGATAAACGCATGTCCGAGTCTCATCGAACCTAGCAAACCTAGGAGGATTTGCTCTATGAGGTTCCTTCGCAACCAATCGGTTCTCAAGTAGCATGGGTAGCGGTTTAGACAAATGTCGAGACAGTGGAGTAAAAACAGGTGTATTTTTCTTCCTTGGTTCTAGTGGTTTAGGGATGGTCTAAGAAGGGGATCCTTGGGTAAGGGTAGGAGGTGAGAACTTTTTCGGTTTAGGTGGGTAAGGGACAAACGCTACATCACTAGTTTGTTCCCTATCTCTTCTTATAGGGTATTGGCGCCTAAAGGACGAGTCGGGTATCTTCTTCTCCCGTAACGCCCATTCATGACGTTCGGCCACCTTAATTAAGTGTGCGAACGTCGGACACCCAGAGGTGTTCAACTTATCAAAGTAATCAAAGGGTAATGCCTTAAGGAAGATATCCACCAACTCTTCTTCGGGGATGGGTGGTTTCACTTGAACGGCTAGAGCTCTCCACCTTTGAACATAGGCGCGAACGGCCTCATTCTTCCCTTTAGCGGTCCTCAAAAGGTCTTCCCTAGTAAGGGTCGTCAGAGTGTTAAACTTGTACCGCTTGAGAAACTCATCGCCTAATTTGTCCCAATCGGCGTGCCTTTCGGGTTCCAGCTCAATAAACCATGCTAAGGCTACCCCAGATAGACTTTCTTGAAAAATGTTGACCAACAGTGGGATGTTGTCCGAGAATTGAGACATGCGGCGCAAGTAGTACTTCAAATACGCCTTGGGACATCCGGTCCCGTTATACTTCCTTACGAAATCGGGCTCCTTGTAATTAGAAGGAACCTCAATCTTCTCAAACGGTTTCACCTTGTCAAAGCGTGAAAGTTCGTATCCTTGGCTAGCCAAGCATTCCTCAATCTTGGTGAGTCTCTTGATTTCTTCTTCCATCTTGAGGGCTTGTTTTTCTTTCTTTTCCAGATCAATTACAACTGGAGGATCCTTAGGTGGCCGCTCTAGATTTGGAGAGGGGTTCACAGAAGGGGCTGGATTGGCACATGTACCATTTGATGCGCTCGGAGGAGCTTGAGAATTCGGGTCGATAGGATATTTTCCTTGACCTGCAATCAGCATTGCCTTCATCTTTGCCACCATCGTAGCTATCATGTTCATCTAATTCTCCAAATTATCCACACTAGGTGCAAGTTCTTCTTGTTCCATTTTTATTAAGTGCGCTTTGCTACGAGTCCTCGTGATTATTTGTCACCTATTTTTTCATGACGTTAATTAGTATTGAGAGCATTCAAAATCTGAAATTATTAATCCGTGGTAATTGCGTTTCCTGTATAATGATGTGTATGCATGAAACACACATAAAAGAAATAAGATGCATTCATTACAACTCAAATTGTTCAAAAGTGTTCAAAAAGATAACAAATATGCAAAACTAAATGGGGGAATAAATCTATCCAAGTCGAGGACCTTGAATTCTTCTTGCTCATCCGATCCGTTCGAATCCCACAAATAAGGATCTTCTCCTTCTTCAGACATCCAAAGCTCCGGATCTTCAGGGATATATAGCTCCACTCTCAAGACGTACGGTACAATGTACTCGGGTACATATAATTCCACTTCTTCAATGCGGAGAGATATGCACTCAGGTACGTACTACTCGACTAATGATCTACGGTACTCCTTGAACTTTTGAATGCACTCCTTGGAAGCCCTATGGATGTTCATCTCATCATCCAAATAATCAAGCCATTTAACTTGTTGCAACGGGGAATTCTTCAAGGCATGAAGGATAAGTTTGATTCGGGCCCGATAAAGCTTCTTCGCTTCTTTGGTGAGCTTTCCATGTGACATATCAAATGAGAAGATCTCGGGACAAACATCTAGTGCTACTTGTTGTAAAATGTCAAACCGCCTCACCACGCGAATAGGATAGTAGGCCACTGCACCGGTATACCCCAGTAAGGGAATAGGGCTATTATCAATGCCAGAAATGCGAGCCTCGAGGATCTTGGGCCAAGTCAGGCGCCATCGGATGTGCTCGGGCTCCAAATCTCTCAAAAGCTCGACCCATTTCTTGAAAGAGTGCTTAGGCACGAGGGATTGGCACTTGAGGAAGGATTTAAGAGGATGTACATGCTCATTGATCTCATAGCACCCTACCCGGAGTTGGAAAGTCTTTATGTGAAACACGAACCACATATGAAGTAGTCCGTTGGATGCTTGGAAAGTGGCTTTTTTGGAGGTTTTAAAACGGTTTAGAGAAAGGAAGGTTTCAGCTAGGATCATGTAAGAGTAGTTTCATTGGCAACACACTTGTCGAGCTATGTGAACTATGGAGGGATCGAAAGTAGTCTCGGAAGTGGCAAATAGAACGAATGTAAAGAAAGCTAGAATGAACACCTTCCCCGATTTATGATCGGTGTCGGTGGATAGAGAAGAGTAATTGTCGAAGAGGAATGAGAAAGTGAATCTTCCAGAGTTGGATTTGTAACTTTTTCTATCTTCGAGGTCTTGAGGTGAAGAAAACTCGATAGAGAAAGGGTAGGGTCCATATTTAGAGGAGGTTGAGCTATATGGTCATCAAAGTTAGCCCCGATGATAGCATAATATTCTTCAAGTGTATAGGTCATATCGAGGCCTTCAAAGTTGAAAGTCATTGTGTGCGCATCCCATGTCTTGGCTAAAGCTTGAATAAGGGCCAATTGATATTCCACTCTGATCGGATCCACTAATCGGCCCAGGCGTCCTTCAACGTATGCTTTATTGATCGGGTTGAGACGGTCCCATCATTAAGAGGGCTCTTTGCGCGGCACCGGGATGATCTTGATATCTCAAATCCGCATGATCTAAAATATGCAAAATGATGATTCTAATGTCAATTACCACGGATCATGATGGATATGCATGAAATGTGATGCAAATGTACTAATCCAATTCCATGTCATCTTTTAGTAAAATGAGGGTCAACTACTCCCATTTGACTAAAAGAAATCAAATGGGGTAGTTATGGACCAAATCCCACCTAAAGATGGCATGTAATTGATTAGGATCGTTTAAGCTCAATTGGAGGAGAAAGTCATTATTACAACTTCGAGTTTGACAGCTCATAAAACTCACGATCCTAATACAATTAAATCCAAAGAAACAGGATATAAAGACACCTAAAGATGTTCGACCAATACATGTCAAAAGGAGATACAAAAACAACCGAGAAGAAATGCAATAAATCTTAGAAATGCCCCAAAGTCCGACTAAAATTAACTAGTCGAATTGATGTCTTCATCCAAGGACATCTCTACCAACTCGGGAGGATCAACATCTTCTTCGTCATCGGAGGATATGGCAACAACTTCCACTTTCTTGATTGGAGAGTGATTCGGGGCCGTCTTAATTGCGCGAGGTCTCCTCATCAATTTCGCGTATAGCTCTTGGATCCTTTCTTTTCCCCGTTTGAGCTCCAAGCGGCGCGCGCAACTTGTATAATAACAATCTTCACCACGAATGCGGTTACGTCCATTGAGTTCTCTCCCGTGGATAAATCCAAAGACTTGGAATGAATCAAGCTCTCGGTCCTTGCGTCGAATGATCTTTCGCTCCCACGCGAACACATCGGGCACGTTGGTTCGACTTTAAGGTGCCATCTAGCCTAAAAAGAATGACCTTCAACCCCAATCACTTAAACGACCTTACAATTTTCCATGATATGTTCATGATAATGCATGCTATACGTAATTTAAATTTGCAAGTTCAAATTAAAAGAAAAAAGCCTTACCAACTGATGTTACTCTTTTTTTTTTTTTTTTATTTTAGGTATACCAACCTTCCATTCACATGCGCATGAGACAAGTGAGGTTTAACTCTAAAGAAATCAAAAAAGCTAGGGTATGGACCTAAAAAGGTTCCCACTATACGAATTGATGAGCCGCCCACAAGCGCAATCAAACAACAAGTGGGTAGAATCATCAACCTCGCATAGCGAGCGAGATTAAATATGGTCAACCCCAGTGCGATCGAACATAGGAGCTTTGCATACCAATCCCTATCTATGGCGACCTAAAAGGGTGATTCACGGCTCGGGTTTAGGCGCTTGTATGCTCAATGTCGTGATCCTCGGAATATGCGAAGCATGCACAATAGTTCATATCAAACACCGCTTCAATATGTGCATAAATAAACATAATACACTCGAAACACCATATCTACACAAAATAGGTTAGTATAAACGCCACCCCTTATAACTCCCATCTATATCAATATTTAACACTTTTCGCTAGTGTAAGTACCTCGCCTTCAAGAGCATCCGTAGAAAACAAGGTTATAAAAACACTCAACTTTTTTATCGGCTTAAGTCCTCTTAATGATTTTGCGACCACCTATCCCTAGCGGAGTCGCCATTCTGTCGCGACCCTCCCTCCGACGAATCGGTTGGCTTTTGCGTCGAGGAGAAGATGTTGATTCAAGTGGGGTTAACGAGCCGCACTTCGACCCGGTTGATAGTGGATTTCGTGCGCGGGTCATTCCCAAGACCCATTACTCGAATCGCGACGGGAAGAAGATATAGAAATCGAGATCGACCTTAGTGTGGTCGGGTGGCATGTGCATAGTGTACATGTATATGGAGTCGCCACCGATCAATTTTTGGAGGGTATGATCGGGAACCCTATCGAGCGGTCGGGAGAAACCGTTCGATTCTACGAAAACCAAAGAAGTGGGTCCGGGGACTTGGTTACGCCGAGATTCAAATCGACGCCCTTTCGGTTACCGAAGTTGAGTGATTTTCAAACCTAAGAATTCATGCAAATGAAATTTATGGTGAGGTAGGTTCTAACGATCTAGGGTATCATGCAGATGGGAATTCACTATCCTATCGGTCACAATCAAGAAATGAAATGCGCAATCAAAATATTCACAAATCAAATCAAGCAAATCAAATAAGTATAGCATGTATAATATGACCCTATCGGCCCAAAGAAAGATCTAATCGAATTCCGGGATGATTCGGAAAATCTTTGGGGCATAATGCCCACAAGGGTAAAATGGTCATTTTTAAAGGTTTGAGACCCCAAAACCACAAAATAGAGTCAAGTCATTTTTTTTTTGGTCGAATAGGCCAGTTGAATGTGGTAATTTCCCATCTTTTGTGATTTTTCAGAATTTTTTGGAATTTTTATTTATTTTTTGAAAATCAATAATTTTCCGGATGGATATAAATCGACCCTTGGAACTTCAAAAATTTTTGATCCAGACTATAAGAGTCTTGAATTGACCTAAACATTTTTTAGAAATTTTTTAGGAAAATCTTGGAATTTTTTGGAATTTTTTTTATCAATTTTATTGATTTTTTTGGATTTTTAGAAAATTTTTATGAAATTTTATTAATTTTTCGGACCGGGTCAACCCGGTCAACACCCGACCAACCCGGCCCCGACCCGACTCGGACCCGCTAGACCTAAAAACGACACCGTGTCCTATTTTCTATATATTTTGATTTTTTAAAACTATTTTTTTTAATATCCAAAAATATAAAAAACTAACGGACGGTCACGATTAAATCTAAAATTAATCTCGGCGGTTCACTCACTCACGCCTACGTGGGCCTCGCCGCATCTAATCACGTGTGCCCTGTGTACAAAACGACGCCGCATTGCGAATGAACGAACGGCTGCGATTAAACTTAGACTCCATCTGGGCCGTTCGCTCACCTAAACTACAAAACGACGACGCATCAAGCCCATGCTCTAAACGACGCCGCACGCCCACTAACCTAAAACGGCACCGTTTCTATTTTTTATTTTCTATCTATTAAATGAATTATCAACAAATACAAAAATCTAATTTAACGGCCTAGAATCAAACTAACCTATTTATCACGATCGTCGGATCTAATCCAACTTAGCTTATTCGCACGAACGGCTATGCTGACTGGACGTCAACCTGGACCACTCACAGCTCGCCACCTCGGACTTTGACTCGTTGACCTGCCACGTAGACTTCGTCTTCAACCTCTCCCCGACGACACAACTAATGGCCGAGAACCTCCGGCGACTATCTAATGGTGAAATCTCAATGAAATCTCACGAAACCAACACCAATCGACTCGCCTCCTCTCCCGGATCAACATATCTCAGAATCATGCAATTCTATCGGCTAAATTGCGAGAATCGAGCTACGCGTAGAATGACATCTTAGAGTTCAATCATGCAGATTCAAGCCAAATCAAAACAATTCCTTCGCACGTGATCATCATAGAAGGTTCGGAAAGCTTATCTCGAGCTTTGATTGAGCTCGCAATGGCTCGGAAAGTCCGGCGGGTGTTTGACCGCACCGTAATATGTTGAAGGCTCGACTCAAATGTTTAGTGCAAAATCAATGCAAAACATGAATGAAATTGTGCTCGGTGATGTTCAAAAACCAAAACGCCTCAATAATATTCAAGAATAATGGCCGGAGGCGAGCTTCGCCATAGATGCACAGTGAGAAAGCCGAGAGCTTACTTAACGATTCATGCGGTCTTTGGCGGCGAGATTGGTAGCAATCGCTTCCTTGATCTTCAGGCAAGCTTTTGGAATCAACGGCGACACATGAATTGGCCTGGATTAGCCGGCCGAGCAGCTCACAATCCCCGCTCAACTTTTGTCAATGGCGGACGACGAGAGCTTTTTCCTCTCTCTAGCTCACTCTCTCTCTATTACGTTATCTCCGGAGAGCACGAATGAACCTCTCTTCTTCGTTCGTGAAGCTTCTTGGCTTTTATATAAACTTTTCAAAACTTGGCGTGCACGGGCCAAGCTTCGCCGACTCCAATTTCGTGCCCTACACATGCCACTAGGTCATCGGATGGCGACGGAATCGGTTGGGATTCCGTCCAGGTCCGTTAGACCCTCCGTCGAACACGAGCGAGCACCAATTTTACTCGATTTTTAATAATGTTGACTTTTTGGATTACCGAGGCTTTGACCGGCCGTTCCGCCATTCTCCGATGACCGTTGGCCCCAAAGTTGGTGGCGATCAACGCGTATTAGGTTGGTGAACAAAACGCCCACATTAATCCATCCAATTAGGCCCGAATTGATTTTTAATTTGATCATCGAAAATTAGTTCTTAAACCTGCAAAAATTACGCGAGAAGCTGGGGAAGACGACACTATTCTGGACCGGTTCGACCGATCCAACCAGCGGTCAGAACGGTCTAAAACGGTCCCGACTTGCAATTTTCAAAATTAATCCAAATCAGTGGGGAATTTTTGCAATTAAACCTCAAAATTGAATTCGGGGGCTCAAATACTATCTTGAAATGTGATTTCACCCAAAAATTTTCATCAATTTCTATAAAAAAAAACCCAAAATTTTTCTAAAATTGCAAATCGGGGAAAAGTTCAATTGAGCACCCAAATGATCAAATTGGATCAAATCACCCCTACCAATCGATTCAGGACATATGAAAACCTTGAGAGGTAGTCCAATTTTGTTATGAAAGTTCCTGGATTAAAAGTAATTTCAAAAATTGGAAATCTAAGGGACTAAATTGCAAAGAATAATTGGGTATTTTGCCCAATCGGTGCAATTCGTGCAATTGAGGGTGAAATTGGTCAAATTGGAACTGCAGATGACCATAATTGAATGTTTTGACTCAAAACATGCAAAAGTTGCAAATAAAAAGACTAAAATAGGATTTTTTTTAGGCAAATTCAACTCTCGATGTTGTGAAGAAACACCTAAAATTGAATCCAATTTTCAATTTTTCTTGAGGCCAATATGAAGAGGGGATTAGAAGAAAAATATGTAACATTTTTCTATATTTTTGTGACCTCGAGAAGTATTTTTTTTATGAATTTTCCTGTATTTTCCTATTTTCCAAAAATATTAAAAAGTGTGAAAAATATGAAAATTTATTTTTTGTTCAAGAATGGTTCCTTATGCTTGGCCAAAGCTTCCAAACTTGAATTTTCAATTTTTTCACTTTTTATGAATTTTTAAGAATTTTTCAAAATAAAACTAAGAAACACTTGATCAAAAATCGGGTGTCAACAGTAACTAGTGATAAATGGGTTGGTGAGTGATTTTGGGACAGTTATCTCCAACTTTATGTCCATCAAAGGGGGACCCCTACCCAAAAGTTTAAATATCTTGTCTTATCTCCATTATTCAAGACCACTTGGATACTTATGCCCTCTAGGTTTCAGCTATGTGGGGTCATAGACCAAAGACCCTCTTGCCCTTGTTATTGTCTAGAGGAATGAGCATTTATCGGGGATAAAAGGGTAAACCCACACTTTGGTTCCGAAGTTCGATTTTCTGACTTCCAAGGGGCAAACAACAATTTTAATTGATCTTGATGAGGTGACGTCCAAACTTTAATTGTTGGAATCCTCGAATGTTCGACGTCCAGTTCTGAAGTCCAATTCATAGCTAAAATTCCTCAATTTCGATTTCAATATATCTTAAACTAACGTGTGGCTTTTAAGAGTTACGCGTATTGACCCGTGATTAATATCACGTTTAAGAGTTATTCGAGCGATGGTACTTTGGTTGTCATATAATTACAAGGGTCAATCTGCTAGTTCTGAAGGACGCGATCGTTAGGAATCGGTTCGGGTTAATTTGCAAATCATACGATGGCTAAACGGAATCACCTGTGAACCATTGGTATAACGCTAGCAAATTATTCTAAGACCAATCTTAGATCGGCCTTTAATGGCCCAAAATATTCCCTCGATAATTCTTATGGTCAAAGTGTCAATCCATGATCGAGTTCTTTAGTTCACGTACTTAAATCCCGATTAGCTTTTCCCTTTTAGTTAGTTAACTCAAGAGCGATCAAGTCTAAGCGAGATTTAACTAAAATACGTTGATAGACATTTCATTCATTCATAAGCTTCGAAAAGGGTCAGAATTCAGAATGTCACAAACCTCTACCCTTCTCATTCTCTCTCTTATCAAGAAAAGAGCAAAGTACATCTACCTCTTTCCAACTGGAGCTTATATTGAATGGCATGAAAGTTCAATGTCATGACTCATTTTCTTTCATTTTCCTAGTGGAGTCGATTAAAACTCAGGTGTCACCTTGTTTTTTTGAGTAATCTCTATCAAGATCTCTCTCAAAGAGAGCCAGCTGTTAACACCCGATTTTTAATTAGTAGTTTTTCGAGAGACTTTTTAAAAATCCATAAAAAATTTCATAAAAAGTCAAAAAAAAGTACAAGATCAACTTTGGTGACGTATGCCAAGCCTAGAGAACCATTTTTTGAACAAAAAATAATTTTTCATATTTTTCCAATTTTTAATACTTTTCGAAAATAGAAAAACACTTGAAAATCCGAAAAAAATAGCATTTGAGGTTAGAAAAATACGTAAAAATAGTCAATATTTTTCTTATTATTCCCTTTTCATTTTGACCTCTCAAAATTTCAAAAATATAGTTCAATTGTAAGTGTTCTTTCGTTGCACATAGAGTTGAGTTAGCTCAAAAATTACAATTTGAGTCATTTCTTTTGTAATATTTGCATTTTTTGGAGTCATGACATTCAATTCTAATATCCTGCATTTCAATTTAGTCCAATTATTTGATTAATTGCGCGAATTGCATGGATTGGGCATATTTGCACAGTTTTCTTTCAAATAGGTCCTTGGGTTTCGATTGAATTAGCATTAGTTAAAAATCGGAAGCTGTCATGCCTTAATAGGACCAACACCCTATGTTTTTCAACCTTTTGAATCAATTGGTGGGGATATTTTGGTTCGATATTACCATTTAGGGTTTCAATTTGGCTTTTTCATTTCTCGGGTTAAGATGCAAATTTGGGGTTTTTGTGCAATTCCTTATAAATTTTTAGGAAAAATCACATTTTCTAATGGAATTCATGCCCCTGATTTCAATTTTAAGATTTAATTTGACAAATTCTCAAGAATTGAAGGTCAATTTGAAGAAATTGAATCAATGGGGTTTACATGATCGAATCGGGTCCGACCGAGCGACCTAGTCGAATAGTGCCTTCTTCCCCAACGGATCCCCCCTAATTTGAATCCTGCAAACCTAACTTTGAGCATTAAATTGAAGACTAATTTGTAGACAATTGACGGAGATTTGCTATGGGTTTTGTTCCCCAAGTCGTCCCGCATCGATTGGGACCAACCTCGCTGCCATTGATCATTGAAGCACAACAGAATTGGACAGTCAAAGCTTTAGACCTACAAAAGTCAACATTGTTAAATGCAGGCCAAAGTCGTGCTAAATTCGCACAAAATGGGAAACGCTGGAGAAGCAAACGGAGCTGGACGAAACCCTCTCCATTCCCGACGCCATTTAGACCATTTAGCACGTAGTCTCACGTGCAAATTGAGGTAGCCAGAACCCCGTCCCCCCGATTGCACAAAAATTTGAAATGCCATATAACCTTATAACATGTTCTAGAAAGGAGAGGAAGTTCATTTTGGTTCACAAAAAAACAGAGAGAGAGAGAGAGAGAGAGAGAGAGAGAGAGAGAGAGAGAGAGAGAGGCTCTCGAAGATTGCCATTGACGAAGCTTCAGACTGAAGCTTCGTGACTTTAGCCCGGCGAATCTAGGCCAAATCGAGACGTCGGACCTATTAGAGATATGCCCTAAAGTGAATATGTAATAGTTACATGTAAGGGATTTCAGTTGTATTTTTAATTTCTTATGTAATTAATGGCAAAGATGTATTTATTCATTTGTCCAATTATTTACTTATATGTATAAATTCCATAAGATCGGTTGTGGCTAGACCTATTCTTGAAACATTGAGAATATGTGTGACGAGTTCACGGTTAGATTGAATATTTAAAGCAGCTCTGGTCGATGGATCATTAAATGAATATCAATGATCCTATTGAGATCGGTGTGTTCTTAACTTCACCATTAAGTATTGGATATTTAAGGGAATAACGAGTCACAAGTTATTGGGCATTGCGATGTCCGAGTTAGAACACAGGTGCTTGTACCGGATAAGTTCATCGAACGCGACACGCATTAAACGATTAACAACATGGAATCTTTTAGCGTGATCAATGTCTAATCGTTCATGCTTTGGTCTTATATAAATAATCATTAGACACGAGGCACAATGTTGGCTTGTATGTTGGATGGTTATGATTCACAAGTGCACATATAGGCGGTTCGTTGATTCGCCTCTGTACTTGATGGTCATAGTTCATACACAGATGAAGTCACATGTATGCACAAAATGGAATTTGTCTCCTTGTTATAGGCAAGGTATGATGTCTTGTGCGATCTAATTATAGCAATGTATTGAAATCCTCGACCGGAGTTGTAATCGAGAATGAAATGTTCATGTCTCATATAAATGCATGTCAATTCGATTTGTGCATATGATCGAATTGGTGACCCGACAAATATTCCATGGTATTTGTTCGATCAAGATATAGTAAGATAGAGGGATTGAATTACACCGTAGCCAAAGCCGACGGGTTCATAATGTTTTTAAATAATTCACATTATCCGGGTAGCCATGACATATTGCTAGATGTCACTCATGGCTTGTGGAAACTAGAGGTTAATCGGGACAATTAATTCTCTTGAAAGTACTAACATGTTAGTGCATGTCTTCTTGCCCGCTCGGTGATGTTGATAAAAATCCCTAGACAGTTTTGAAGTTGACAAAACAATCCAAGTACTCTTGTGTTTTGAGATAATGTCGTTACTGATTATCCTTTGGTGCGGGGATGCACGGGATTGAATACGGCAAAAGGATTTGGCTCGGATGTTGTTTCTAAGAGTCTCGGACGTTGGTTCGAGCTCGGACGATGAGCGGGGATAGCTTAGACGTTGTAATGATAC
The DNA here is from genome assembly GCF_020921035.1 of Rhodamnia argentea. Taxonomy (NCBI): domain Eukaryota; kingdom Viridiplantae; phylum Streptophyta; class Magnoliopsida; order Myrtales; family Myrtaceae; genus Rhodamnia; species Rhodamnia argentea. The sequence continues at coordinate 17,215,491 of NC_063157.1, read as the reverse complement.
TCAAGCTCTGAGAGAAATATTTCACGAGCGATAATCAGAATTTCAAGAGGACTACAAATTGAGCTTAATTGATGCATATCAACGGACACCATGGAGCTGGATCATTCTTGAAGATTCTCGGTGACAGAGAAAAATCAAGGATGCGGAACCAAGAAGACAAACAAAGACTTTCCAAATAGAATAAACCATCTATGGAAACCCGGGATCATAATTATATGGGGGATTTGATCCAAGCGGGGAAGACTTTCCTTTGGCGATCCCCAACGGCTAAGAGATCTTCTTTTGGCAAACATCTCGTCCAAAAGGGTAGATTTGGAGAGATCTCTTCCGGATGCCTTGTAACGGCTAGATTAGAGGCGGAAGAGTATAAAAGACATCTCGAAAACGAAGGGAAAAGAGATCAACGTAAAGAGGGAAAAGTGTTCATAATTCCTAGATAGAGTGTACTCTATTTCCAACACACTTCTTGATCCATCCATTGTAATTGTGAGGAGATGTACACACGAGTGTCGAGCGTTGGGTGTGAATTCCTGCGTGTCAAGGAGATCACTAATTTGTAACCTCCGAGCGACTTACTAGTGAAATCTAGCCGATTGGGCATCAGCCGAAGAAGTGGATGTAGGCTTCACTAAAGCCGAACCACTATAATCCCTCTGTGCGATTTTCCTTATCTCTTACTCTAATCACTCTAAATATTTTGTGATAGCTAAACTGTACACGAACAACACGCATCGATCCCATTACATATTTTGCATCAATTGAATTACTTGCTCGTTGCGATATACTCTAGCTCCATTATCTGAGATCTCTGTTTTACTCTGTGTGATCTAAATTTTGCAATAAATTCTTAAAATCACACTCTATCACCTATTCACCCCCCTCTAGGTGAAATCACTAGCCATCAACAATTGGTATCAGAGCCCGATGCTCATATTTTGTGAAGTGTTTTTACTTCTGAGCTAACGATCTTTATGGCTAGCAATTTCTCTCCTTCTTGGATTGAAGGTGGAAGCAACAACAGGCCACCATACTTTAACGGAAAAGATTATAGTGATTAGCAGAACAAATTTAAAGCATTCCTCGGATACCGGGATCCTCAAATCTAGGATGTCGTACAAAGAGGAGTAAATCCAACGACAGAGAGTACAAGTGCAAGGGATAACATGACGGCCGCTCCAACTGGAACCGAGATAACCAAGAGAGATGTTCTTGATGCAAAGGCCATTTATTCATTTACAGTGCATTATCTCCTACTGAATATAGACGTATTGCAGAATGCTCCTCATCAAAAGAAATATGGGATAAGCTTCACGTCACCTATGAAGGAACAGACAGAGTAAAGGAAACAAAAGTCAATTTTCTACTCGGACAATATGAAGCATTCAAAATGAAGCCTGAAGAGATAGTAAAAGAAATGTTTGACGGGTTCACTGAAATAGTGAATGGTCTCACATATCACGGGCAACCAGTTTTCGGACCAATGAGAATCAACAAGCAACTTCAAGCTCTTACAAAGGAATGGGACAACGTTAAAACTTCCATTCGATAGACTCAAAGAATATCTCCCTTGTCAATGGATGAACTCATTGGAACTCTTCAATCTTATGAAGAAGAAAGAATCAATGATGAAAACACAACTAGAGGTAAGAAGTCAATTGCCTTAAAATCTAATGTTGATTCTGACATTTCGGATTCTAAAGTCGAAGATGATGAAGAGCTAGCGCTCATAGTCAAGAGATTCAGAAGAATGGCTAAATAAGGTAGGAACTTCAAATACAGAAAGGATCTCAGACGATATAATAAGAGAAGATCATCTGAGACTAAAAATGAAGGTCAAGAAGTCGTCAGTTATGAATGTAAGAAAAGAGGCCACATCAAACCCAATTGCCCTCTATTAAAGAAGAAAGACAAGGATGAGAAATCCAAGAAAGCCTTGAAAGCAAAAACTTGGATCAACATCGAATGTGAAAGTGATGAAGAATACACAAATGTCTCTATAATGGCGGACTTAGATGATGATCTTGAGGTAACTCATACAAACATCTCTCCCGAAGTATCTGCATATATAGATGAGCTATGTTTAGAATATAAAGCTACTCTCAAGAGACTTTCTGAATTGAAAAAGGAAGTAGCTGTTTTTAAACAAAAGGATATTTCGTGAAAAGATAAAATTAGCTTTCTCGAAAAAGAATTTTGTCAACTAAATGAGAAATCCGATTCTATATTTTGCGAAAATGCGCAATTGAAATCAAGGGTGGAAACTCTCGTAAAGGAAAACGATTTCTTGAAAAAGGAAAGAAATCCTTTTGAAAAGGAAAACATTTTTTCTAAAAAAGGAAAAAGATCTTTTCGAAAAAGAGAACTTCATTTTGAAAAAGGAAGTTTTGAAGATACACAAAAAATTCTCATCCGGTTCAAAAACTTTACAACATATACTTTCTATACAAGTTCCCTACTACAACAAGTTAGGACTTGGTTTTCAGAAGAAAAGTGATGAGAAAAATTATTTTCCAATAGTAAAAGAAAGACTTGAGCAGCGACCTTCTAAAGGCGTCTACGTAAGTCACTTTAGAAAACAATTTGTAAGATTTGAAGGACAACATCTCTCGGGATGTTTAAATTGTGGTGATTCGAAACATTCCAGGAGCTACTGCATAAAGATCAATCGACCAACACGTAACATTCTTAGATACATTTCTATGGCTAACCTCAAAGGACCCAAACAAATTTGGATACCAAAGAAAAAGTGAGAATCTTTGATCATTGTAGGTACCGAACAAAAAAAGAAACAAATGGTACCTTGATAGCGGTTGCTCTAGACACATCACTAGTGACTCATCCATGTTCATTGAATTTGAAAAACTTGATGGAGAAAACGTTTCCTTTGGAGGCAACAATAAAGGAACGACTACCAGCAAAGGAACTGTGAAGATTGGCAATCTACTTATCAAAGATGTTTCATTAGTCAAAGGTTTGAACTTCAATCATGTTAGTATCGACCAATTATGCGATATTGGATACAAAGTTTCTTTTGCAGAAAATAAGTGCTCAGGTACAAGCCAAGACAACAAGTCATCATTTACTGGACGAAGATATAGCAACATGTACCTTCCGGATACATCGTCCGAGAATGAAAAATTCCTTCTATCCGTCAAAGACGATCCAGAATTATGACACAGGATGCTAGGACACATAAGCTTCAAGCAAATCAACAAACTTTCCAAAAAGAAGCTTGTGAGAGGACTTCCAAATGCCAGATTCGAAAAGACAAGACTTTGTTAAGCATGCACTCTTGGAAAGCAAGTAAGAAATTCCCACAAATCTACAAATGAAGTTATCACTACCCATGCTCTGCAGCTGTTGCACATGGATATCTTCGGACCTACTCGAACACAGAGTATTGGAGGTAAAAAGTATTGTTTTGTTATTGTGGATGACTATACTAGATTCACATGGGTATTCTTTCTTACTCACAAGAGTGATGCATTTTCATTCTTTAAAACCTTTTCAAAGAAAGTTCAAAATGAAAAAGGTTATTCAATTACAAGCATCAAAACTGATCACGGAAGAGAATTTGAAAATCACTACTTTGCTGATTCTGTGATCAAAATGGTTTTCAACACAACTTTTCCTCTCCATATACTCCTCAACAAAATGGAGTTGTTGAAAGGAAAAATAGATCCTTGCAAGAAATGGCAAGAACTTTATTAATTGAAAGCAAAGTTCCACCCTATTTACGGGTTGAAGTTGTTTCAACTGCCCATTATATTATCAATCGTGTTTTCCTCGGACTATTGATTGAGAAAACTCCCTATGAACTCTACAAGGGAAGAAAACCAAATATTTTATACTTTCATGTGTTTGGATGCAAATGTTATATTCTTAAGAATGCAAGTGATCGGACTGGTAAGTTTGATGAAAGATCAGATGAATGTGTATTCTTGGGATACTCCACAACTAGTAGAGCTTACCGAGTCTTCAACAAGATCTCTTAGACAGTTGAAGAATCAATGAATGTGAAATTTGAAGATGAGCGGACTGCTCAAACGATAGATACTGAAGAAACAATAAGATCCGAGAATCAGAAATCATCATCCGAAAAGGAAAAACCAACATCCGAAGACACAGAACTAGATGAAACCTCTCAGAACATAGAAAATACTCCGCAAAGCACATCATCCGAAGATTCAAATGATGAAGATTTTACTGAGACTAAACATGACAAATCAAATAAGAGCTGGAAATACAGATCCAGTCATCCCGCAAATCAGGTCATTGGAAATATAGATGAAGGAGTCAAAACCAGATCCAAACTCAAGGATACGGTAAATACCTTTGCTCTAGTTTCTGAAGCCGAACCCAAAAGAATCGAAGAAGCTCTTGAAGATGAAAGCTGGATCGAAGCTATGCAACAAGAGTTACAACAATTCAGATCGAATGAAGTTTGGGAACTTGTACCCAAACCAAAGAATCATCCTGTTATTGGAACCAAATGGGTCTTTCGGAATAAGCTGGATGACAAAGGAAAAGTAATCGGGAACAAAGCAAGGTTCGTTGCAAAAGGCTACTCACGGGAAAAATGGATTGATTATAATGAAACCTATGCACCAGTAGCAAGACCGGAGTCTATCAGATTACTACTCGCTTATGCTTGCCATCATGACTTCAAGTTGTACCGGATGGATGTTAAAAGCACATTTCTCAATGGATATATCAAGGAGGAAGTTTATGTCAAACAACCTCTAGGCTTTGAAGATCCAAAGAACTCGGATCATTTGTATAAGTTGAAGAAGGCTCTCTACGGGCTGAAGCAAGCACCCCGAGCCTGGTATGAAAGGTTAAGTAATTTTCTTCTTGAAAAAGGTTTCGAAAAAGGTAAAGTTAATACAACTTTATTTATCATAAGGGAAGGTAAAGACATTCTGCTTATCCAAATATATGTTGATGATATTATATTTAGCTCGTCTAGCCAACATCTTTGTAAGAACTTCTCTCGGACCATGTATAATGAGTTCGAGATGAGTATGATGGGAGAACTCAAATTCTTCCTAGGACTACAAGTAAATCGGACTAATCAGGGCACATTCATACATCAAGAAAATATATGCCTTAGAACTAGTGAAGAAGTTTGATCAAAACAACTGTAAGAAAACAGAATCGCCGATGTCTAACTCATCCAAACTGGATAAGGATGAACAAGGCAAACAAGTTGATCAGAAGCTATACGGGAGCATGATTGGTTCTTTGTTATACCTTACTGCTTTTCGACCTGATATTTTATTCAGTGTGTAAATGTGTACAAGATTTCAATCTGATCCTAAAGAATCTCATATGTCTGCTGTCAAAAGAATCATCAAGTATATAGGAACTAATCCAAACTTAGGGTTATGGTATCCCAAAACATCAGATCTTGTATTACATGGCTATTCGGATGCTAATCCCGCAGGTTGTAAGTTGGATAAAAAAAGTACTTTAGGCACATGTCAACTTCTGGGATCAATGTTAGTGTCTTGGTTCTCCTAAAAACAGAACACCGTAGCTCTGTCAACTGCGGAAGCTGAGTATGTAGCACTAGGAAGCTGTTGCGCTCAAATCATATGAATGAAGCAACAAGTGAAGGACTTTGGTGTTGAAGCTCACAACGTGGAAATCAAATGTGACAACACAAGTGCTATAAACCTCACAAAGAATCTAGTTCTACACTTGCAAGCTAAGCATATTGAAATTAAGCATCATTTTATTCGTGATCATATGCATAACTGTGATGACAATATTCAATTTGTTGATTCTAAACATCAATTAGTTGATATATTCACTAAAGCACTTAACAAAAATATATTTGAGTACATTAGACAAGAATTGGGTATAACCATGATTCCCATTTGAGTTGAAATCTAGACAGGAGAAATTGCCTCAGAACCCGAAAATACAATCTGAAGACCTTCGGAAGTTTCAAAGCTTAAAAGCATCATCTGAAGGAACTTAAGGATCTTAGAACTTAAAGGATCATCTCAAGACAACATCTTCCGAGCGGATATGACAAAAGATTTGATCGTTCGAAATCTTGGCGCGTAAGTCGTTTTTATTTTTGGCAACAAATAAGGTACGCATTAACACAATCTTCCTAAATATTCGGCAAATATTATGTGATTGTGCTGATTATTCTGATTGAATATTTGATTGCCTTGATTGAAATTAAATTGATTGAGTTGAAAAATTCTCAAAAGAATTTTCAAAAGAATTTCCTATTTTATCAAAATCAGGATCATCTCTTACGGAATCTCTCTTTCTTCCTAAATCGAAGTCATCTCTTCAACTTTTTTTTTTTTTTTGGTCATACATCTCTTCAACTTTAAAAAGGGTGGTCTTCACACTCATTTTCTTCCAAAGTCTTCTATAGTCTTCCATAATCTCAGATTCCTAAACTATCACCGCCCTTCAATCCTCATGGACCCCAAAAACATCCCATTCTCAACAAAATACCCCGATCTTTCTCAAAGTGATCTAAAGAATGATGATCACCTTTCCCTCAACAAGTTCGTTGAAAAATTCAGAAAAGAAAGAACGGTAGTCATAAAAGCAAAACATGGAATGCTGGAAGAAGAACACATCCATCATAAAGAGATGTTGGCAGAATACCATGACGCTTTGGTTGAAAATCGCGAAGAAGAAACCGTTGATCCAACGCAACCGACCGAAAGCCAAGGAGAAAAATCTCAAGGGGAAGACATGGAAACGGAACCGGGCATTGAGGAAGAAGAAATGAGTTAGAATAATGATTCTGACACATTGGAGGATATCATGTACTACTAGGCTGAGATGAAGCACCAAATCACTGGAATGTACAATTTGCTCTTTCGGGAGATAGGAGAAATGAGAGAAAGGCTGATGGAAGAGTTCAATGCACTGGCACAGGACCTTTCGGAGAAAGCAAGACAAATCCTCTTTAAAATTGACAGATTAACCAAGACGATGGATATACTTTGAGACTCTATCAACCAAAAGCTGGAAGAATTCTCAAAACTAGTGCTGGTGAAATTCCCACAAGACTTTATACTGTCCACAGCACCATAGAGCTCCTCACAACCAACGGGGCGGGAATCTGACCAGCATTCCGAATTGGTAAGATCTCTCACTACTAAAAAGGCTGTTTTTTTATCTTGAAAGGAAAATAAGGCTGGCCAAAGTTGTTAGGAAGACAATTCTTGTAGCTCAACAGAAAGGAGATGATAAGAAAACTGTGAAAACTTTGATAAAGGACAACGGGTTCGTCTCAGAACAAGAAGTGATCGAATATGCAACCAAGCCAACCGAGAAAGAGTTGAGGAAGGCCTCACCGGAAGGAGTTCAAACCGATAACGAGTTGAATCTGAATGATTTTCACATTCAAGATCTCCTTAACTTCTGCAAGGAAAATGAGCAAGACTTTGCTTGAGTGGAATATGCAAGAGTAGTGGTGAAAGAACGCAAATTGGATCCAAGCTACATCTTGACCGGAATACAATCTCTTGAAAAGCTATCTACTGAGATGAACAGGGATATCATCCAAAAGATTCAACCGGACAAACATGATCACACTCAACGATAATGGTGTCACTTCTGGGAAACAAAGAAACTAGAAATCTCGACACGAGACAAACTATGGGATATTCTATTTAAGCAAGGTAAATGCAAAGATAACTTGAGAAAGTTTAGCACATAATTTAACATTGAAATGATTGCGATCAAAGAACAGCTGAGTTTGAAGGGACAGACCCTCAAAGAAAATATGAACAACAAATACCATCTCATAGGCCTTGAGCTCGAACAGACTGAAAAAAATCTACACAAGCTAGCAGCTGAAGTCAATGAAAAGTCGTTTCACATGACACGAGCTGTCGTGTTTCAGATCTACTAAAGCACTCTCCAAAAATTCTTTAGTCTAGACTTCATCTTGACCTCATTGCCTTGAATAAGATCCTCATCTGTCACACTCAATCCATCATTTTCTTCTCTGATTCATTTGATTGAATGATTCATTATCCATATATGAATGTTAGCATGTTTGATTTGAGTATACTGCATAGCCGACCTGAATAGGCATCAAATTCGGGGAGAACAACGTTTTATCTCTACAATTTATATCCGACTATGTAGGACACCCCCTTTTGCTGTTGAAAAAAAGGGGGGGAATGGTATATTATGTAATTATGTGCGATATATGACTAATTTGTGATGTCGTGATGTGATATGTGATTGAATTATGTGAAATCAATCCGTAATATGCGTCGTGTGTACAAAAATCAAGAACAGGATTTCAGGTTAAGCATGATCCGTGGAAACATTATCCGAGAAGGATTATCTTCTCCTAAGCTGAGCAGGTGAACAAATTTCATTCCTTCAAGATTATATAAGTTTGAAAGCTTTGGCTAAACAGGACAAGCTCTGAGCATCCGACGTAACGTGATGCTCCGAGGAGTTACAACTTTTATACTTGCTTCATATTTGAAACCGTTATACATCTCAATAAGTATATGTACTTAGAATACAATCTCATCAATTGAGATGGCACAAGTTCAGAGACCGATCATCATCGTATATAAATGCATATTTTTTTAAAACTTATTATTGCTAAAAGTACAAGGAACAAATCGCTAAAATTATTCCTTAGCAAGATCCTCACTAGAGTAACTTTGCTGAAGTTGCTCACCTTTTCTAAACTCAATTACTCATTACTATTATGGATCATTTTGTCATCATCAAAAAGGGGGAGATTGTTGAGAAAAATCCCTAGACAGTTTTGAAGTTGACAAAACAATCCAAGTACTCTTGTGTTTTGAGATAATGCCGTGATTTACTTGTTTTGCAGATTATCTTTTGGTGCGAGATGCATGAGATTGAATATGGCAAAAGGATTTGGCTCGGATGTTGTTTCTGAGAGTCTTAGACGCTGGTTCGACCTCGGACGATGAGCCGGGATAGCTTCGATGTTGGAATGATGCTCAAGCTCCGAGAGAAGTATTTCACGAGCAAGAATCGAAATTTCAAGAGGAATACAAATTGAGCTTAATTGATGCATATCAATGGACACCATCGACCTAGATCATTCTTGAAGATTCTTGGTGACAAAGATCAATCAAGGATGCGGAACCAAGAAGAGAAACAAAGACTTTCCAAATGGAAGAACCATCTATGGAAACCCGGGATCATAATTGTATGGGCGATTTGATCCAAGCGGGGAAGACTTTCCTTTGGTGATCCCTAATGGCTAAGAGATCTTTTTTTGGCAAACATCTCGTCGAAAAGGGTACATTTGGAGAGATCTCTTTTGGATGCCTTGCAACGGCTAGATTGGAGACGGAAGAGTATAAAAGATATCTCGAAGACAAAGGGAAAAGAGATCGGCGTAAAGAAGGAAAAGTGTTCAAAATTCCTAGATAGAGTGTACTCCATTTCCAACACCCTTCTTGATCCATCCATTGTAATAGTGAGGAGATGTACACACGAGTGTTGAGCGTTAGGTGTAAATTTTTGCATGTTAAGGAGATTATCGATCCGTAACCTCCGAGCAGCTTACTAGTAGAATCCAATCGATTAGGCATCGGCCGAAAAAGTGGATGTAGGCTTAACTAAAGCCGAACCACTATAATCCCTTTGTGCGGTTTTCCTTATCTCTTACTCTAATCACTCTAAATATTTTGTGATAGCTAAACTGCACACGAACAGCGCGCATCAATCCCATTACATATCCTGCATCAATTGAATTACTTGCTCGTTGCGATATACTCTAGCTTCATCATCAGAGATCTCAGTTTTACGTTGTGTGATCTAAATTCCGCAATAAATTCTTAAAATCACACTCTATCACCTATTCACCCCCCTCTAGGTGAAATCACTAGCCATCAACATGTGATGAACCTAGGGAAGCCACACACCTTAACCAATACATGACGACGTTAAACGGAAAGACAATATTGTAAATATGTTTGCAATCACGACTATCGAATTAGTCGAACTAAAATTAGATTAAATGAGATTTAATTTAATTTTATTTTGGGTCATCAGCGCGCGTGCATATGATGCACACGTATGCTCAACGTGGACATATTATACGTCCAATATGCACATTTATTATTGTATATCCTTTCTTTTATTATTATAATAATAATGGTTATTATTATTTATTATTAAAAAAATTATTATTATGTGCATGTACATGGTCAGCAAATGTTGACCATATGCATGGCACACGATGAGCAAATGTTGCTCATCATGTGCCCATGCACAACGAACGACAACGTCGGTTGCCGTCATTGTACAATGCACCCACAATCAGATCATGGGTGCTTCTCACGATGCTAATCGTGCGGTGCACTTTTCAAATAAAAAAAATGTGTTGTTTAAAATAATGGATAAGGGAAGTGAGGAAAAGGGTTTCCTCTTGAGATGTGCATTTGTGAACCGTGAAAAAGTGAGAAAAAAAACCAGAAAATTCTATCTAGACGTTTGCTCTTACGGTGACCAAAAATTTGAGAGCACGAAGAATTGATTCCACAATATTGCTAGCACAATTCAAGTGGTGATTCTCGCGAGTTCGTTCTTCCATTTGACATTGCAATTGGTGGTGTGTTTGAACTAGAGGTCCGACATTTGTGAGGCTCAAACAAAGAACATCTGAACCAATTTGTTTTCAAGCATGCTACGAGAGGTAATCCTTTAACCCTCTTAATCAATATATGAATTTCGATTGAAACGCACGAGCTACGCCTCCGGAGATATGTACATAGGTCTTAATTTATTTTCTCTACGTATTTTATATGTTTTATTTACCTATGCATGCTATGTGTATCCCAACAGGACCACCTCAAGAAGCTTGCTCGAGCTCCAAGGAAGCGATCGGACCAACTCACACCGCCGGAGATCTCCAAAAACGATGAGTCAAACTTTGAGCTTCATCTCTGCCCTCACGTGGCATCTCACATTCCCAATCATCATTCTTGCAATTATAATTGGCGTTTAACATATTGAACCTTGCTAATCATGGTCGCACTGTGTTTGTGCTTCGATTTTGCATAAATCCTTCGAGTCGAACCTCCTACCGGTCATGGTCTAATCACGACCTAGCTAGCCAAGTCCGGCGATCTACAGCTTGATTGGAGTCTCGGGTAAGTTTCCTAAACTCCTTTTGGTGCTTATGTATGAAGGAATTGAACAGTTTTGCTCGTCATTGCCTAATTCGAATCGCCATGGCGGACTTGGTTCGAGCTCGATTGTTATTGATTTCATGGATGGAATTGCATGATTCTTGGATATGTTGTAGAGGAGGAGTAGGCGAGTCGATTGATGCTGATTTCATGTTGATTGGCCAAAGTTTCGCCGTCGATCGGCGCTAGAGAAACCCCGGCCGTTCATTCCGTAGGCTCGAGGTTGAAGACGACGACCGATCAACTCTCATTGACTAGTTTGACGTGGCACCGACGTGGCCCGACACGGGCGCATATATCAGCCATACCATTAGTTCGGTATCGATTTAATAAATAGGATAGGATAGCCATGGTGATGCCACATGGTTCAATAGGAATCGTAGGATTGGAAATTAGAAATAAAAAATTCTAAAAAATGAATAAAAAAATTTAGAAAATTAGAAATAATAAAGAATGTATAAATGGTGTCCTTTTAGTGCCGAGGGGGTCCGGAGTCTAGTCCGGGTCGGGCGCTCGGTTCGCATGGACCAAGTTGACTCGATCCGAAAAAGATTAAAAAATCATTAAAAAATTCCAAAAAAACCAGAAAAATAGGAAAATTTCCAAAAAAAATTCCAAAAATCACAAAAATTGGGAAATGACCACATTCAACTGGTTTGACCCAATTTTGTTGATTTGGTTTTCCTAGCTTTTCAAAACGATTGTTTTACCCTTTTGGACATTTGGCCATCACATTTTCCAAACCAACCTCCAAGTTTTAATTGCCCATTCTCTAGCCTATAGGGCTATACTAGGCTTGCAATGTTGATATGATTGATTGATTTGATGTGATGTATCCTCACATGTCATTGATTCCTTGACATTAGCGTTTAATTTTATAATTGTGATTATTATGATAGAAAATTCCTTTCTACATGATATCCTTAGGTCGTTAGAGCATACCTAACTTCTTGGAGCATCCGTGTGAATTCTTAGATTAGGAAATTACTCACTTAGATACCGAAAGGGCGTCGATGGCATTCTTGATGTAACTAAATCCCCGAACCCATTTCTCCGATTTTCGTAGAATCGATTGGTACCTCCCGATCATTCAAAAGGGTTTCCAATCATACCCACAAAGAAATGATTGGTGGCGACTCCAATGGTACGTACACTATATACATGCCACCCGACCATACTAAGGTCGATCTCGATTTTAATTATTTCCGTTGTTGCGACTTGGGTAATGGGCCCTAGGAGGGGCACGCGTCTGAAATCCACCCATTACGAGATGAATGACGATGACCCATTAACCCTCAAGATCGTTCCCCACCAACAGAACCTCGGGGGTGTCGCGACCGTAGCACCGGTCCGAATGCCAACGTTAGAAGACTCCTGCCGAGTCCTGGTACGTTTTCAAATGATGAGGTTGTAGTATCCTGTGATGAAGCATCTAAGGCAATCTACTATATCAACAGCATCAATTTCCATATCTATATCCTCCCCCTCAAATGTTGCTTCCCTCTATGCAACCCCTTCACTCAGAATAAATTCAAAGATATTGATTTGTTCGATTTAGTCTTCTTGAGGCCGTGTCGGCATCTCTTCATCATCCCGAACCACTTTCTACGATTCTTGAACCTTAGAAGGTTCATCAACTTCTTTGTCCTTATGTAGGACATCCTCGGGTACTTCAACAAGTGCATTCTATTGTCTTTCTTCTTCCTTCTTTTTCTCTTCTCTCTCCTTCTCTTGCTACTCCATCGATACTGTTGTCTCATCCTCAAATGTTGACCTCACAATTATCCGAGTCATTTCTTCAATCTCATTGTCCCTTACCAAAGGGCTATCATAAGTTTTCTCTTTTTCGATCGTTTCAAACAACTTCTTAGCAAGCTTTCTCTTCTTCAGTCCAGACTTGGTGGACTTATGAGTCAATATTTTCATTCTCCTCTTTCGAGTGGACTCAGAGGATGGTCCCGTTGGTGAAGCTTCAGCAGACTTTTCAGCAGTCAATGTTCCCTTCAGAGTGGTCTCTACTACTACGGTTTATGCCGTAGAAATATCTATCAGTATGATATTCTTTTTCCTATCTCTCCACTGATCATTTTCAAGCTTGTAGCCCATCTTGCTAAACATTATCTCACTAGTACTACCTTGGGGAACTTGTAAAGATCTAAGGTGCTGTGGAATTGCTATTCTCGGATATTCGAAGTGTTGGGGCTAGCATTATTACCTAGAGGGGGTGAATATGTGTTTATAGAGTATTTAATAAACAATTGCAAAAAATAAGATCACAGCTTAACCCTTAGATGACGAGCACATGTAAGATCATTGCATGGTGTACAGTTTTATTATCACAAGATATCAAAAACGAATAAGGGATAAAGAAACCGCATAAAGGATTTATAGTGATTCGACTTTGTTCAAGCATACATCAACTTCTTCACTCAGGTAGCCAGTCAGCTGGATTCTACTAGTTAATTGCTCAGAGGTTACAACTTAGTGATCTCCCTTGAGATGAAGGACTCCACATCTAATACCTAACACTCGTATATACACCTCTAAGTGTTACGGTGAATAGATCAAGGACAATATAAAAAGTTGAAGTTCTCTCAATCTTGGAATTTAGAATCATATTCCCTCTTGTGCTAACCTTTTTTTTTTTCTCTTTGACTTTGAGATGTCTTTTATACTCCTCCACCTCCAACTATCTGTTACAAGGCCTCCAGAGGATCGCTCTGCAAAACTACCCATTTGGACAAGATCGTATCCCAAAAGAAGATCTCATAACCGTTGAGAGTTGCCAAAGGAAAGTATTCCCCATTAGATCAAATCGTCCATATAATTATGATCCTAGGTTTCCATAGATGGAGTTCTTCATTAAGAAGGTTACGCTCGTCTCCCTTAATCTGCATCCTTGATAGATCTTCAAGATAAAGAATCTTTAAGAATGATCCAACTCAATTACTAGTCGTTGTGATGATGTAATATATCAATTAAATCATCTTACAATATATCTCTTGATATTCTGGTCGTTGCGCATGAAATGCTTCTCTCGACCCTTGAGCATCATTCCAACGTCTAAGCTCCACATAGCATCTAAGTTCCTTAGATTAACATCCGAGTCCCTTTTGGCCAGATTCAATCTTGTGTATCTCCACACCTTTGGATAATCTGTAAAACAAGTATTTCACCGCATTAATACGGATCAAGAGGTCTTAGATTGTTTTGTCAATTTTATAATCACTCGGGGATTTTTCTCAATACAAAGATCTTAGTGATCAATGATCCATAAGGCAACCGACCCTTGTTCTTCCTTACTGTTCTACGTATGTACGTAAAGATAAAGTGTGGAAGAGAAAAGGGTTTGCTATTTAGGATAGCCTAAATGATTTTGGCTTCAAATCGCGAAACATCAGTCTTGGATGAGCCTTTGGGGCAAAGGCGGTTTATGACTACCTTATACGTAATGATGGTTCTCAGAGGAAAATGATTATGCTCAACATGAGCTTTGTTTAATCTAGACAAATTTTGATTGCCTAAGAGATCTTTGTAAACAACATCATCCGAGATAGAAATTGGAGTGAAGGTAGATAGTACAGTGTTAATAACTTCTGTAAGATCTGCAGCACTTTGGATGATATTCTGTTCAAAAAAAAAAAACTGAATGGCATCTCTAGAGATCGTAGAGAAGTTGGAACAAAAGTAGGCAATCAACTCAAGATAACAAGGGGTATTTAGAGAATAAAGAGTTTGCAATTGAAGTTTGGTAAGTGGATAAAAGATTTGCAAACCATTCTTCTCAAAGTACTCGAAGTCAATCGGCTTATTTGCCATAGAAGTTTTGGCAATCAAAGAATTATAATAAGCACGATGTTCCTTAGATCCGAACATTCTATCTGCCTTTCTTTCCTTAGCAAAAAATATCATTACCATTCCCTAAAAGTGAGCATAGATCATCTCATCACCATCTTCACTTAGATGATCATTGACTAGTATAGTTTTTGCTTTAGCTTCTTTCTTAGCCGTAACACCTTCCGATCTTGTCTCTATCAATGCAATTTGCATCTCCTCTACTCTTGAAAGTTCACCAACCTTCTCTTTTCCTTTCTTAGAGGAATCAGATGACCTTACTTTTTGAAATTCATCTCCTGCCTTTGTAGGCTGCCTAATCTCATCCCGAGTCGGCATCTCACTAAATTTACGTAATTCTCCATAAAAAATCCATTTCTATGCAAAAATTCTTGAATATCATCAACAGGCATGTCTTGCATTCTCATTCCCCTAATCACATTTGATAAACCCCTTGCTAGTTTGATTGTCTTATCAATAGGAAGATTAACATTTTTTTAGGGGTTCGAATTGCCATGTTCGTGAAGCGATCCCGAAGTTTCTTCTTCTTTTTCTGCATGACCTTTGGGGCCTCGATAATGGTAACTCCAGCTACTAATCTTCGTACCCCCTCTATTATTTTATCATCACTTCCTTCCCCTATAGAGCTTGTGAGATCATACTGAGTTGGAACATCGATCGAGGCTCTAGGGCCACGTGTGTAACGCCCCTGACCCGACCCCAATGGTACTCTAACATAAAATTAGCACTAATAGGGGACCAAGGCCTGTCACAACCGCGAAGCCTAGGCAACGGCGGGTGAGGTCCATAGATGTCCCAAGCACGTCGACCTCAACTCGTCCTGCGTTATGTTCAATTAATTCGAGCGATTATTTATTCTTGTCTATTACTAAAACAAATACATATAGAAACATATAAACAAACATACTATTCTACTAACATAACGTCCATTTCATTTACATCACTATGCTAGTATATGCTTCTATCTATATTACATAAGTCTATGGTATAGGGCAAAGGTATTCCTAGCTCCTCTAGTGGCGTGTACATCCAAAAGCAAGTATAATACCTCTTCACAAAATCAGAATTAACAGGAGTAGAGAAAACACGACCATTATCTCGGCTAAAATCAAAGCACCTCTTGGAAGAACTTTCTTCGCAATGTATGGACCGCCATAGTTTGGAGGAAATTTTCCTTTTGGGAGAAGAATTATCGATAACAACTTCTATAGGACAAGGTCGCCTACCCGAAAATGTCATGGCCTGAATTTCTTGCTGAAAGATTTAGCAACTCGTTGGTGGTAACACTGGCCATGACATAGAGCTCTAAGCCTTTTCTCATCAATCATGTTCAAATGATCCAATCTTTGATGGATCCAAACTACTTCTGACAATTTCTCTAAGTCTTTTATCATTGTTGAGAGAGTATTATTGATGAATGGCTTTATACCTGGAGCTCGATTGGGAAAGCATGGCCAAGGGATTCGTAATCCTTTGAATTTGGAATCGAATGACCACAAGGTTGGTCCGGGTTATAAGGAAGAAAGCGATCGTTATGGAGGCCGAGGTAAAAATCACGGAGGCTATGGAAGCTATGGAGGCCGAAACGATGGGACTATCGAATCTGGTAATTGGAAAGTGAGAGGAAAGATGTTCAAAAACCCGTTGAGTGATGCATTTTGCAGAAGCACCAAGTGGCTCAAGGATGAAGATATCCATGCTATCGCCGAACTGGATTTATTCAACCATTTCTGAGATGACCGGGTGAATGTGACCATTGAGTGGCTTGAAAATGACGCCATTTTTCTAGAGTAAAAGGTTCCTTCTCAACTTTCCTTTTAATGCATTTAATTTTTGCATTTGATTTCTTGCAATTTAAGATTCTATCATTACATTTCCTTTTAAGTACCCTTGGATCCTTGATTATTGACCCAAGAAGTGCAGTATTGTAAAGTGATTCATTTCATCAATCAATGAAAGCATCCCAAGTTTTGTTAAAGACATGTGGAACAACAAATCATACTAATGATGATACTTGTCTTCAGAAATTATGAAGCTAAAGGCCCGATTTACAATAGGATTCTTGATTTCTAAAATGGTTTTAAGAGAACTAGAATGGCTGATGAGAAAAGGACTAGTTCTCCTTTATCTTTCCTCTTCATGAAATGGCGTCAAAAAAATATTTTTCATAAAAAATCATGCTTTTGCGATGATTATTATGGCATACTAACGATATCTGTCACATTTCGGGCATATCGTTCCTCCCATACATAATGGGCTATTATGTGACTCGGACCAACCAAATGATTATTTGTATGAAATTAACGAGGAAGAGGCTGATCTAAGTGATATCAAGCATGATTGGAATCGGTATGACACATATAAGTCACTTACGACGGAGAATGCTATCACAATTAACCTAGGAGATTATGAAAATATTAGGGAGGTGAAAATCAGAGAGCGATTATCCTCATTTGAAGCATCTAGAATGGCTGATCTTTCAAGAGAATACCAGGATGTCTTTGCTTGGTCTTATGCTAATATGCTGGGACTAGATCCAAGTATTGTGGAATATTATTGCCAGTGGACCAGAATGTCCCTCCTAAAAAGCAGAAGCTTAGACGAACGAAATCAGAGCTTTCAAAAAAATTGAGGAAGAGGTGATAAAACTCATTAGTGTGGGATTTATCGAAATTATCTCCTACCCTTAATGGCTTGCCAACATCATTCACGTGATGAAGAAAGACAAGAGAGTCAGAGTATGCGTAGATTATCGAGATTTGAACAAGGCAAGACCAAACGATGACTTCCCTTACTACACATCGATATCCTAGTAGACAGATCTGTTGTCCTCGAACTATTCTCGTTTATGGAAGAATTCTTTGGATATAATCAAATATTTTTGAAAGAAGAGGATAAAGTCAAAACTTCTTTATTACATCATGGGGCACCTTTCGCTATAAGGTCATGCCTTTCGGACTGAAAAATGCGGGAGCTACCTATCAAAGGACAATGGTGACCCTTCTTTATAACATGATGCATAAAGAGATTGAGGTATATGTGGATCATATGGTCGCCAAGTCTAGTATTGGAGAGGATCATGTACTTATGCTGAGAAAGCTATTTGAACAATTATGGAAATATAGGTTGAAACTAAACTCCGTGAGATGTGTGTTTGGAGCCAAGTCGGGAAAGTTGCTTGGATTTGTGGTAAGTAATCATGGTATCAAGATTGATCCTTCTAAAATCAAAGCCATATGGAGCATTGGAACTCCTACGACAGTTAAAGAAGTAAGGAGTCTACTAGAAAAATTGAATTACATTGCCAAATTTATATCCTAGTTGTCGAAATCGCTGAAACCATTCTTCAAGCTCCTAAAGAAAGGAACGAAAGTTAAGTGGGACTCTGAGTGTCAGCAAGCATTTGACAGGATCAAAGAATACATTGTGTGACCATTAGTTTTAGTACCCCCTATTCCTGGTGTTCCCCCGACATTATATTTGATAATTCATGAAGAGCCATTAGGAGCATTACTCGCCCAAACGAGTCCCAAAGATAAGATGGTACGGGCCATTTATTATCTAAGCAAAAAGTTCATTGCATTTGAAGCTAACTATCACACGGTTGAAAGAACTTGTGTTACATTGGTATGGGTACTCCATAGATTGTGGCAAGACACTCTTGATCACCATATCCAGTTGGTCACAGAAAATGACCCAATCGAGTATCTCTTGGAGAAACCGGCTGTATTAGGAAAGTCAGCCAAGTGGTAGGTGCTCCTATCCAAATTTGATATCAGGAGTTCTTCCCAAAAGTCGGTTAAAGGAAGAGCATCACCGATATGTTAGTGGAAAACGATCAAGAACATGAGAACCCTACAGAAGAAGGGCTTGAGGATCAAATCTTGAACTTATAAGAAGACAAATAGACCATGTATTTTGATGGTGCTATGAATCTTCTTGGATCAGGCGCTAGGGCTGTTTTAATATCCCTAGGAGGTCAACATTACCCCGTGACGGCCAAGTCGGTATTCCCATGTACCAATAATATTTCTGATCATGAACCTTGCATCCTCGGCCTACGGTTAGCTATTTCCATGAAGGTGCGCAAGTTACAGGTCCGTGGAGATTTTATGCTCATCATCCTGTAGACAAAATGGGAGTGGAAAACAAAGGATTCCAAGCTTATTCCTTACCACAATTTTCTAGAAGAATTGATCAAATAGTTTGATGAAATTGCTTTTAAATATCTACCGAGAACTCACAATCACTTTGCGGATGCGTTGGCCACTTTATCATCCATGTTGCAAGTAGAGATAGCCTTGATATAGAACTTTTAAGAAATGATATTCTTGATCAACCAGCTTACTGCATGGTAATTAAAGAAGGGTTTGATGATGAACCCTGGTATCATGACATCAAGAATTACCTCTTGAAGGGTGAGTTTTCACAGAATCATCAATCGGGAGATAAGAAGTACATTACCAAGATGGCTTCTAAGTTCTTTTTTAGTGGATAAATTCTATACAAGAGATCTTTCGATTCGATCCTATTAAGGTACATAGATGTCAAGGAAGCTACCTAATCATAAATGAAATCCATGAAGGACAATGCAGATCGCATATGAATGGGCATCTCCTTGCCAATAAGATTATAAGACTCGATAATTACCTAATGACCATGAAGTTAGACTACAATCAACATGTGAGATCTCATCCCTAATGTCAAGTATACGGTCATAGGATTAATGCGCCTCTTAATGAGCTACATCAAATGTCCGAAGCCTGGCCATTCTCTATGTGGAGGATCGATACGATTGGGACCATTTGTCGCGACCCTCCGGAATTTTCGAGCGGTGAGATGAGGTTAACGAGCCGATCCATTGTAGATCCCGATTGCCGGCGGGATCTTTGGATCGCGAGCCTCTCCCAAGACTCATTACTTGAATCGCGATGTGAAGAAAATTTTATTGAAATCGACCTTAGTGTGGTCGGGTGACATGTGCATAGTGTACATGCATTTTGGAGTCGCCACCGATCAATTTATTGGAGGGTATGATCGGAAAACCCTACCGAGCGGTCGGGAGAAACCGTTCGATTCTACAAAAACCAGAGATTTGGGTCCGGGGACTTGGTTACGCCAAGATTTATATTGACGCCCTTTCGATTACCGATATCGAGTGATTTTCTAACCTAAGAATTCATGCAGATGAAATTTCGGGTGAGATAGACCCCAACGATCTAAGGTATCATGCATATAGGAATTTTCTACCCTAACAGCCGCAATCATGAAATTTAGTGCGCAATCAAAGTAATCACAATCAATTCGGACAATCAATCAAGTGAACGAGTCTAATATGACCCTATCGACCCACAGAAATATCAACTTTGGGGTTCCGGGGTGGTTCGGGAAAATTTGGGGCGAAAGGCCCGTAAAGGTAGAATGATCATTTTTGGGGGTTCGGGACCTGAAAATCATAAAATCGGGGTCGAGCCGGTTGAATGTGGCCATTTCTCATTTTTTGTGATTTTTCAGAATTTTTTATAATTTTTCTAATTTTTTTTAATTTTTTTATTTATGTTCTAAAAAGTTGGGAATTTTCCGGATCGATGTGAATTGACCCTTGAAATCTCAAAAATTCTCGATCCAGACTATAAGAGTCTCGAATCGATCTAAAAATTTTTAGAAATTTTTGGGAAAAATCTGGGAATTTTTATGAATTTTCTATGAATTTTTACAATTTTTTTGGATTTTTGGAAGTTTTTATTTAATTTTTATTATTTTTTATTAATATTTTCGGATCGGGTCAAACTGGTCAACCCCGTCCGGATCGATCATAGACCGCCTGCGACACAAAAACGACGCTGCATCCTATTTTCCTATTATTTTTCAATTTTTCGAAATTAATTTCTAATATCCGAATATATATAAAAAGGATAAACGGTCGAGATCAATCTTGGTCGTTCGTGTTCATTAAACCAAAACGACGCCGCATCTAGTTCACCTATCTAAAACATCGTCGCATCGAATCTTAAAATGGACGGCCACGATCTATTCTAGATTTGATCCGGACCGTCGACTCGCTTAATACCCAAAACGACGACACTTCGATTAAATGCACGGACGGCTACGATCAATCCTAGACTTAATCCAAGCCATCCGTTCCCTATCTGCCTTAAACGACGACACATTATATAGCTAAAGCGGCACCGTTTTTTATTTTTCCTATTTTTTAACGAAAAAACTAATTAACAGAAAGTACAAAAATTGATCCAACAGTCGAGAATCAAATCCACCAATTTATCTCAACCGTTGGATTGGATCTAAGTCGGCTCGCTCGCGCCAACGGCCGAGCCGACTCGAATCCAAGGCGGACCTATCACCTCGCGACACCTCGGCTCGTTGACCGGTTGACCTGCCACGTAGACTTCGTCGTCTACCTCTCGACGACGATGAATGAACGGCCAAAAATGTTCCGACGAGATCTAACGGCGAGATCTCGCCGGATCGATGCAAACCCACCACCAATCGACGCGCTTTAACATCCGGATCAACATATCTCAGAATCAAAGCATTTCATTCACAGAGTCAACATGAATACAGCTCGCACGGAACCAAAATTGTAGAACTCAATCGCATAATATAAAGCATAACAGTCCGATTCAATCACGGATGAGCATACTCGGAGGTCCAGAGCACTTACCTCAAGCTCTGATTGAGCTAGCAAGGGCTAGAAAAGCTCGGCCGGTGCTCGGCCAAACCGCGATAGGTGGAAGGCCCGACTCGGGTGATTCGGGTGGAATCGATGCGAAAATGGAATGCGATCATGTTCATAGGTGTTCCAGAGACAAAAGACACACATCAATTGCAGCAATCGAGTTCATGAATGCGCGTCGCCATGAATGTACAGTGAGGATGTTTGAAGTTCGACTCACCATTTTTGGAGGTTGCGGGCTGATTGAGCTATGCAGATCGCTTCCCCGGGTTCGGGCGAGCTTACGGAAGTGGCGGCGAGCCTCGATTCTCTCCGGATTGCCTCTCGAAGAACTCACGGCACCGAGGTTAAACCTTCGATCGCACGGGCGAGAAGGTGAGCTCTCTCTCGCTTTCTCTCTCTCTCTCTCTCTCTCTCTCTCTCTCTCTCTCTCTCTCTCTCTATCTCGCTCTCTGAGTTGGTTGCGAGCCAAAATGAACCTCTCCTTTCGCTCCGGAACCTCCTCGGCTATTTATACCCAACTTTGAATCTTAGCGCGTACGGGTGTGAGCTGGCCGAGCCAATTCACGTGCACTCATGTGCCAATTGGCTTGCCGGACGGTGACGGAATCATTAGGATTCCGTCCAAGTCTGTTAGATGCTCATTAAGCCCAAGCGAGTGCCAATTTCACTCTAAATTGAATATGTTGACTTTTTCGAGCACCGGTTCTTTGACCGGTGATTCTGCCATGCTCCGGTGACGGTCGGTCGTGGTGTTGGTGGCAATCAATGCACCTTGGCCCGAGGATCAAAAGCCCCACAACAATTAGCTCGATTATGGCTGAATTGAACTTCAATTTGGCTGTTGAATCTCACCCTTCTATTCTGCAAATCACGCAAGTCGACTAAGGAAGACAACACAGTCTTGGACCGGTTCGACCGGTCCGACTGGCGGTTAGACCGGTCCGAACCGGTTCAGACTTAGAATTTTTGAAATTAAATAAAATCTGTGGGGAATTTTCACAATTAAACCTCAAAATTGAACTTAGGGGCTCGAATTCTATTTTAAAATGTGATTTTGCCCAAAAGTTCACTTCAATTTCTATGAAAACTCCAAATTTTTCAAAATTCCCAATTTGGGGAAAAGTTCAATTGGATGCCTAATTGATCAAATTGGACCAAACCACCTATGCCAATCGATTCAGAATATATGAAAACCTAGGGGGACGATTCAATTTTGCCACGAAAGTCCCTCAATTAAAAGTAATTTAAAAAATTGACAAATTGAGGGACTAAATTGCAAGATTTTTTAGAAATTTCACCCAATCCATGCAATTCGCGCAATTGAGGGTGTAATTGATCAAATTGAAGTTTGAAAGGACTGTAATTGAATGTCTAAACTCCAAATGTGCAAAAATTGCAAATAAAAAGACTCAATTTGTATTTTTTATGGAAATTCAACTCTAGGCATTATTAAGAAACACCTAAAATTGAATTTGAATTTTAATTTTTTGTGAGGTCAATATGAAAAGGGAATTTTAAGAAAAATATTGGACATTTTTTTTGTATTTTTATGACCTCGAAAAGTATTTTTTATGAATTTTCTAATATTTTTCTATTTTTCGAAAATATTAAAAAATGTGAAAAATATGAAAAATTATTTTTTGTTCAAAATTGGTTCCTTATGCTTAGCCAAGGCTCTCAAACTTGATTTTTCAAGTTTTTGATTTTTTGTGAATTTTTGGTGAATTTTTTTTTAAATAAAACTAAGGAAAATTGATTAAAAATCAGGTGTCAACAACTGCCACTCTTTGAAAGTAATCTCGGTTAGAGGTTGCTTTCAAAGACAAGGTGACACCTGAATCTTTAATCGACTCTGCTGGGGAAAAATCTAAAGAAAACAAGTCTTGACATTTAGTTGCCTTACCTTCGTCATTGAAGCTCAAGATTTTGTGGAGGGTTTGTCTCGGCTCATGCTCATTTTTATGTGAAAGAGAAATGAGGAGAGAGAGAGAGAGAGACTTACCCGTAGCTAACTTGTTTGTGGTCCGAGATTTGTTGATCCGAGGTTAAGAGAATGATTGTATGTAATTACCTTTGAATGGTTCGCGAGATTTTGTAATGGTTAGCGTCCGTCTGTTGTCGAGTTGTGGTTTGAAGATTTGGAAGAAAGGTTCACCCTTGTAACAAAAGGGTTTTACCTCTTAAGACGCAGATTGGTTATCCTCTAGGAAGGGATTCACCATCTGGACAAATTGGCTATCCCGTAAGAAGGAATTCACTATTTCAGATACAGATCGGTTATCCTCTAGGAAGGGACTCACCGTCCGGAAGAAATTGGCTTTCCTGTAAGAAGGAATTCACCATTTAAGATACAGATCGGTTATCCTCTAGGAAGGGACTCACCGTCTGGAAGAAAGTGGCTATCTTGTAAGAAGGAATTCACCATTTGAAAAGCAGATCGGTTATCCTCTAGGAAGGGATTCACCGTCTAGAAGAAAGGTTCACCCTTGTATCAAAGGGGTTTCGCCTATTAAAATGAGATTGGTTATCCTCTAGGAAGGGATTCACCGATTAAAATGGGTTGGCTATCCTCTAGGAAGGGATTCACCGATTAAAATGAGATTGGTTATCCTCTAGGAAGGGATTCACCGATTAAAATGAGATTGGCTATCCTCTAGGAAGGGACTCGCCGATTAAAATGAATTGGCTATCCTCTAGGAAGGGATTCACCGATTAAAATGGGTTGGCTATCCTCTAAGAAGGGACTCGCCGATTAAAATGAGATTGGCTATCCTCTAGGAAAGGATTCACCAATTAAAATGTGTTGGTTATCCTCTAGGAAAGGATTCACCAATTAAAATGAGATTGGCTATCCTCTAGGAAGGGACTCGCCGATTAAAAAGAATTGGCTATCCTCTAGAAAGGGATTCACCGATTAAAATGGGTTGGCTATCCTCTAAGAAAGGATTCACCGATTAAAATGGGTTGGTTATCCACTGGGGATTCACCTATTAAAAGAGGAGGGTGCCATCCGAGGACCTAGGTTTACTAGTGTACCTACAGAAGCTCAAACCCTATTTTCAAAATTTTTCAAATGTTTAAAGGGTGAGGTTCTGAGGACCCGGGGATGCCGGAAGACCTGCAGAAAATCCAAGTTAGTCAAATCTTTAAAATGTAGCTTTTCCGAGGATTTGAGAATACCAGGAAACCCGCAGAAAATCCAAGTTAATCAAATCTTTAAAATGTAGCTTTTCCGAGGATTTGGGAACACCAGGGAACCCGTAGAAAGTCCAATCAAACATCATTAGAATAGCTTTCAGAGTAATTCAATGGGTTGAGATACTTGAATATCAGATAAAAGAGTGACAATTCTAAGTTCTGGGGAGAAACTTAAGAATTCCGGATAAATTTTCAAAGTATAATTGTGAAGGAAATGCGTCCAAACACAAGTTCGGACCTCCACTGGGGATGGATTTTGAGTGACACATCCCGAGTATTCTTACAAGAAGGTTGTTTTAAAAGTTTTTCAAAAGGGTTTTCCTTCATCCAAGAGGGCTTCTCATCATTTGGGAAGGCTTTTCTTGAAATTCAAATCCTCTCACAAGAAGCTTAACCTTGAGGTTTCGGGATCATTCGATGTGCATACAATCTAACTAATCAGATAAGGCATTTAAAATGGACCATAATTCGGGCCAGGTCAGAGGCTTATCAAAGGATAATCATTTTGAGGCTAAAGAATAAGCCTTGATAGGAAATAGCTTCTCCGGGTCTACAAGTCAAGAACCCCGAAGTCATGATAAGACAGGATTGTACTTACCTCTTTAAGTGGTAGCTTCCTGTGTGATCTCTTGCATCAACCTGAGACACTTCTTAGATCAGAAAAGTTTTTGGTGACAGGTTGTATCTTGGTTTAAGGTGGACTTTTTGAGAAAGGCCATATTTTCCAAAAATGGGTGAACTTGGGTGATCACCTTAATATTCTAACCAGCAATCATTTGCTTTTGAGGAATTTTTATGATCATCTTTCTTCAGCTTGCTTTGGGGATTTTCGTCTTTTCATCTTGATTTTTCAAACTTTGCCCTTTTCGGGACGCTTTTCATGGGCTTTGGCCTTGCTTTTACAGGCACTTTGCTCTTTCTAGCCCTTTGATTCTTGCCATTTTTGCATTGATTGGCTCTTTTCGAGACCAGGGTGAAATTCTTCCGATTATACTTCTTGACTTATTGCTAGTAATTCCTTTGTTTTGCCCAAGTGTAGGGAGGTGATCACCAACAAGGGTTTAGAAATGAAGATTAAAGGTTCAAATTGGCTTAACAAAGGATAAGTGTTAGGGGATATAGAAATGAAGTGCTTTTCTTCACTTTGAGGTGTTCCAAGCCTCTGCCAAAAATCACCTGAAGCTATCACACAAAGATGGATGCAGGTTAGTACAATAAAGTCTTACCTTGATCTTTTCTCCAAAGAATCATCCAATGAACCTCCAAATATGCCCCAGTGTGGGGTAGTTCTTGACAGGGTTTTATCTAGAAAATTCTCCCTTTTTGGTTCAGAGTGGTTATCAAGGGATATAAATGTGTATGTATAATTTTGAAATGGAAATACCTTTCCTCATTTCAATCCATGTAATCACCGCGAATGACCCCTACGTCCCAAAATTAAGCATTTTTCACTTTGTCACTCTCACTCATCGCTCAAGTGTATCGGGGACGTGTTTGAGGATAAAATTTGCCTCTTTTCATCCGAAGGACCATCTTCTTGAAAAGCTTTCAAAACATACCCTTTTGTAGAGACTCGGGGCATTTCCATCAAAATTCAAAAATTTTCCTTCAAAAGATGTATTCAAAAATGGCTTGTGAAATTTTGGAAGGAACTCTCCTTAAAAAGGCCTTGTCGCTTTACGAATCAAAGTTTTTTTTTTTTTCAATTTCAAGTACGACAGTGTATGAACATATTTCATAAAAGAGGAAAACCTCAAACCTGTCTTCTTCAAATGTTGGCTTCTGCTTCCTGTGTAAATAAAAGGAAACAATCGGTTCAAAGATGTTCAAAGTTTCAAATCCCAAAGCGACTTCCTCCTGTCTTCTTCGAATGTCAATTTCTGCTGCCCGCATAAACAAGAGGAACCGATTAGTTAAAGATGTTCAAAATTTCGAATCGGGAATGACTCCCTCGTTTGATCCGTTGTTCTTCATGATTCTTCATGACTCCAGGTCTACCTGTAAAATACAAACATATGCAAATGCATTTATGCAAATGTCATACGAATGCAAAATTTTATGTGACTCGGATCTGCTCATCAATCACTTCGGAGCTCGATTTTATTTCAAGGATAATATTTCTTCACGGCATCTGCATTTACTGGACTTGCCAATTCTTCTTCATCCATGTTTACAAGAATAAGAGCTCCCCCATATAAGACTTTCCGAATCACGTAGGGGCCTTTATAATTTGGCATGAATTTGCCTCCTGGGTGTTGAGCATTTGGGAGCACTTTCTTCACAACCAGCATGCCCGCTTCAAAATTTTTGAGCTTGACCTTCTTGTTAAAAGCTCTGGCCACTTTCTTTTGGTAGATTTGACCATGGCAGATGGCCCTTAATCGCTTTTCATCAATCAGATTTAATTGCTCGTGTCTCTGCCGGTTCCACTCATCCTCCTTGAGTTCTACCCGAGACAGGACCCTTAAAGAGGGGATTTCCACCTCTACTGGTAAGACCGCTTCCATACCGTATACCAAAGAGTAGGGAGTTGCCCCGGTTGAGGTACGAATCGAAGTTCGATAAGCCATAAGTGCATATGGCAATCTTTCGTGCCGCTCTCGATATTTCTCAGCAGTTTTGGCCAATATCTTCTTGATGTTTTTGTTTGCCGCCTTCACAGCTCCATTCATTTGTGGGTGGTAAGGTGAATAATTAAGGTGTCGTACCTTAAATTGTTCCAATAAGTGGTCGACTACCATGTTGTTCAGATTGAAACCATTGTCCGTAATGATGGCTCTTGGAACTCTGTACCTTGAGATGATATCCCGTTTAATGAATTTAGCCACGCTATTTGCAATGACATTGGCGTATGAGCTGACTTCAAACCACTTGGTGAAATAGTCAATAGCCACCAGAATAAAACGATGTCCATTGGAGGCCTTTGGGTTAATGGGGCCAATCATATCAATTCCCCACATAGAAAACGGCCAAGGTTCTGACATCCGATGTAGTTCAGTTGGAGGCGCATTTATCTTGTCGCCATATACCCGGCACCGATGACAAGATCTAACATGTTGATTGCAATCCGACTGGATAGTCATCTAGTAATGTCCGAGTCTCATGATCTTCTTGGGGAGGAAGTGACCATTCATATGCGGCCCGCATTCCCCTTCATGGATCTCTTTCATAATGAGATTTGCTTCTTTGGCGTTTACGCACCTCGGTGGGACCGAATCAAAGGATCTCTTGTATAGGATTTGTCCACTGAGGAAGAATTTAGAGGCCATCTTGCTAATGTACTTATTATCTTCTGGTTGATCGCTTTGTGGGAATTCGCCTTTTAGCGGGTAATTTTTTATGTCATGATACCACGATTCTTCATCGGGTTCTTTTTCGATGACCATGCGGTATGCGGGTTGATCAAGGATGTCAATTCTTAATGGCTCTATTTTAAGACCATCTTGTACTTGTAACATGGCTGATAATGTGGCCAAAGCATCAGCAAAATGATTTTGAGTCCTTGGTAGATATTCGAAAGTGATCTCCTCAAAATGTTGGATCAACTCTTCGAGGAACTTATGATAAGGGATAAGCTTGGGATCCTTCATCTTCCACTCTCCTTGGGTTTGTAAGATGATTAACATAGAATCTCCATATACCAATAGTTTCTTCACTTTCAAGGAAATAGCCAATTGTAACCCCAGTATGCAAGCCTCATATTCAGAAATGTTGTTGGTGCATAGAAATACCAACTTGGCCGAGACTGGATAATGTTGATCTTCGGGGGATATCAAAACGGCCCCGGTACCTGATCCAGTGAGATTTACTGCGCCATCAAAATACATCATCCATTTGTCTTGAGATATGTTCAAAATTTGGCCTCCCTTGTTTTGCTCTGAAACGTCTTTAGGAGGATTTTCAGCTAGCATATCAGCAATCGCTCTCCCTTTGACAGATTTTTGGGGAGATGTTCTAATGTCGAATTCCGAAAGCAGTACTTGTCATTTGGCCATTTTTCCTAACAAGGCTGGTTTCTCCAAAAGGTACTTAATGGGGTCATTTTCGGTGACCAATTGGATATGATAGTGCAAGGTATACTGCCTCAATCCGTGGAGGATCCAAACCAATGCTACGCAAGTCCTTTCCACTGATGAGTATTTAGCTTCGGATGTTGTGAACTTTTTGCTCAGATAGTATATGGCCCGTTCCTTTCGATCCTTGGGGTTAGTTTGGGCTAATAAAGCTCCCAAGGACTCATCATGAACTGTCAGATATAGAGTTAAAGGAACGTTAGGGATATGAGGTACCAGATCTTGGGGTTGTACCAAGTATTCCTTGATCTTCTCAAACGCTTCTCGACACTCCGAATCCCATTTCACTTTCGCGCCTTTCTTTAAAAGTTTGAAGAAGGGTTTCGCCGTTTCTGACAACTGCGATATGAATCTGGATATATAATTCAATCTTCCAAGTAGACCCCTCACTTCTTTAACAGTGGAAGGAGTCCCTATTTCCCATATGGCTTTGATCTTGGAGGGGTTGATTTCGATTCCACGACCGCTTACGACAAATCCAAGCGGTTTTCCGGATCTTGCACCAAATACACATTTCGTAGGGTTCGGCTTGAGCTTGTATTTCCTCAATCGATCAAATAATTTTCTCAGCACCTGAACATGATCTTCTCCAGGTCCGGACTTGGCGATCATATCATCCACATAAACGTCTATCTCCTTATGTATCTGTTGACACCCGATTTTTCATCATTTTTCTTTTGGTTTTATTTTCAAAAAATTCTCAAAAATTCACAAAAAATCAAAAAATCAACATTGGAAGCCTTGGCCAAGCATAAGGAACCAATTTTGAACAAAAAATAATTTTTCACATTTTTCACATTTTTTAATATTTTCAGAAAATAGAAAAATATTAGAAAATTCATAAAAAATACTTCTCGAGGTCACAAAAATACAGAAAAATGTTCAATATTTTTCTTTTAATTCCCTTTTGATATTGACTTCAAGAAAATTTGAAAATTGAGTTCAATTTTAGGTGTTTCTTCACAATACCTAGAGTTGAATTTGCACAAAAAATACCAATTGAGTCTTTTTATTTGCAATTTTTGCACATTTTTGGTCTAGACATTCAATTACAGTCCCTTTGAACTTCAATTTGATCAATTGCACCCTCAATTTCGCGAATTGCACGAATTGCATAAGAATCCCCAAAAGTTTTGCAATTTAGTCCCTCTACTTGCTAATTTTTTAAATTACTTTTAATTGGGGGACTTTCTCTGTAAAATTGGACCACCCCCTAGGGTTTTAACACATTCTAAATCGACTGGCATAGGTGGTTTGGTCCAATTTGGTCAAATTGACACTCAATTGAGGTTTTCCCCAAATTGGGAATTTTGAAAAATTTGGGGCTTTTGTGCAAATTGATAAGAACTTTTGGGCAAAATTGCATTTCTAGATAATATCCAGGCCCCTAAGTCCAATTTTGAAGTTTAATTGCAAAAATTCCCCACCAATTGTGTTTAATTTTGAAAATTTTGCAATGTACACTGTCCGAACCGGTTCGGACCGGTCAGACCGGTCGAACCGGTCCAAACAGTGTCATCTTCTCCACGAGCACGGGCCGATTTCCAGATTCAAGAGTTGGATTTCAATGGCCAAATTAGAGAACAATTCGTGCCTAATTGATCCAATTAACTTAGGGCTTTTGTGGTACAGGTTATACCCCGTCGATTGCGCCGGCCGGCAGCGTTAATTGTCGCTGGAGATGGTCAGCATTGCCAATCAAAGGTGCGGCGGAGCAAAAAGTCAACATTCCTAAGCCCGTGTCAAATTAGTACTCGTCTTGCATCCAACGGAGGCTTAACGGACTGGGACGGAATCATAACCGATTCCGTCACCGTCCGGCGACCCAATCGCACGTGATTGCACGTGAGATTGAGTCGGTGAGCCCCCCCCGGCGCGTCAATTTTCAAATGTGAGTATAAAAGGTTGGGAAGGTTCTCGATCACAAAAGAGAGGCTCATTTTCGCTCGCTCGGGCAACAAAATAGAGAGAGAAAGGGAGAGAATTAGAGAGAGAAACTCTCGGGCGACGTCCTCGCCGGAGACTTAGTCTAGAACTGTGCAACTTCGGCCCAGGCGATTAAAGCCAAATCGAGCCACCGGACCACCGCCGGAAGCTCGCCTGAACTTCCGGAAGACGATCGCGATAGCTCTCTTAGCTTGAAACCTCCAAAAGTGGTGAGTCGACTTCTCACGCTTCGCACTGCTCGATCATGGCACCTCACTATCCCGAGCGTGATTATTGAAATTGATGTGTGCCTTTTGCCTTTGGAACCTCACTAACCACGTTCGCAACTTGCTTTTGCATTGATTTTGTCCGAATCATTCGAGTCAAACCTCCAACCCGTGCCGGTCAGGTCGAGCTTCGGCCGGGCGATCCTAACCCTTGCGAGCTCGATCCGAGCTCGAGGTAAGCTTCCTATACTCCTTTTAGATCTTACGTGCGAATGAATTGAATCAATATGCTTTGTGTTGCTTGATTGAACTTGGCGATGCCGAGACCGTATAAGCTTGATTCCTGTTGATTACGGGGATAAAATACCTTGATTTTCCAATATGTTGATATGGATGATTATGCAAGTTGGTTGGCGTTGGTGCGAGGCCATTCCGGTGAGATCTCACCGTTAGATCTCGCCGGAAGAGTCTCGGCCATCCGTTTAGGCGTCGTCGCAACGAAGAAGATGACGCCAACGTGTCCGATCAAACGGTCAACAGCTGAGGTGTCGAGTCCTCATTGGTCCAACATGTCGGCGACTCGGCTCGGCCGTTGGCGCGAGCGGGCTGAGTCGGCTTTGATCCAACGGTCTAGGTAATTAGATGAATTTGATTTAGGACCGTTGGATCTGATTTTCGTATTTTCTATAATTCAATATATTAGATAGATAATAATAATAATCGAAACGGTGTCGTTTTGGCCATAAGATGCGTCGTCGTTTTGGGCATTAGGCGATTCAATGGCTCGGATCAAATTAGAGATCAATCGCGGCCGTCCAATGTCTTAATTGAAGTGTCGTCGTTTTGGTCAAGAGAGGGCGAACGACTCAGATCGGATCTTGGATCTAATCTCGGCCGTCCATACAACAGAGCGATGCGGCGTCGTTTTAAAAGAATGCCGAAGCATCGTCGTTTTATGTGTGCAGAAGGAATGAACGGCTCAGATTGAACCTTGTGATTTAATCGCGACCGCCCGTGTATTAGGCCGATGCGGCGTCGTTTCGATTAGTAGAGGACCGATGGCTGAGATTGATTTACGGATTGATATCGCCCGTCCATTCATTTTAGTATATTCGAATATTAGGAAAATATTTTCGAAAATCAAAAAAATAATTGGAATAAATAGGATACGGTGTCGTTTTAGGCATAGAGAGAGTGTGAACCGGTCTGAACCGGGTTGACCGGTCGTTGATTGGGTTGACCCGGTCCAAAAATATTATAAAAATAATAAATAAAAATAGATAAAAATTTCCAAAAAAAATCAAAAATACTTAGAAAATTCACAAAAATTCCCAGATTTTCATAAAAATTTTCTAAAAATTCCTAGATCGATTCGGGACTCATAAAGTCCGGATCAAAAATTTTCGAGACTTCGAGGGTCGATCCGTGTCGATCCGGAAAATTCCCAACTTTTTGAGAAAATAAATAAAAAATAAAAAAAATTAGAAAAATTAGAAAAATTCAAGAAAATCACAAAAAATAGGAAATGGCCACATTCAACTGGTCCGACCTCGGTTTTGTGATTTTCAGGTCCCAAACCCCCAAAAATGACCATTCTACCCCTTCCGGGCCTTTCGCCCCAAATTTTCCCGAACCACCCCGGAACTCAAATTCAACTTTTACGTGGGTTGATAGGGCCATATTAGACATATCAAACCTTGATTGATTGATTTGATCGTGTGTGATTATATTGATTGCGCTTTTGATTTTTTCGATTGTGACTGTTAGGAATAGTAAAATTCCCATCTGCATGAATACCTAAAACCGTTAGGGCCTACCTCACCCGAAAGTTCGTTCGAATGAATTCATAGTTTAGAAAATCACTCAACATCGGTAACCGAAAGGGTGTCAATGTACATCTTGGCGTAACCAAGTCCCCGACCCAAAAATCTCTGGTTTTTCGCGGAACCGAACGGTGTCTCCCGACCGCTCGGTAGGGTTTTCTGATCATACCCTCCAATAAATTGATCGGTGGCGACTCCAATTGCATGTACACATTGCACATGCCACCCGACCACACTAAGGTCGACTTTGAGATTTGATAAAATTTTCTCCGATATCGCGATTCGAGTAATGGGTCTTGAGAGAAACCCGCGGTTCCTAAAGAATCCCGCCGACAACCGGGGTTCCATATAAAAGGGGATCGGCTCGTTAACCCTATTTATCCCGGATAATTATAAGGAAATTTCCGGAGGGTCGCGACAGTATCATGTCATGAAAAAGGGTTACCATAGCCCTTTGATACGTTGCCCTTGCGTTTTTCAGTCCAAAGGGCATGACTTTGTAACGGAAGATCCCCCATTGTGTAGTGAATGAGGTCTTGATCTTGTCTTCTTCTTTCAACATGATCTAGTTATATCCCGAGAACCCATCCATAAAGGAGAATAATTCAAAGCCCGCGGTACTATCAATGAGCACATCAATGTGCGGTAGAGGAAAATCATCTTTCGGACGAGCTTTGTTCAAGTCCCGATAATCCACGCATATTTTAATTCTTCCGTCCTTCTTCTTAATCGGTACAATGTTGGCGACCCAATCAGCATATGGGACAGCCTCGATAAATCCAACTTTAAGGAGCTTCATCACCTCCTCTTTGATCTTATCTACCAGTTCATGGTTCATTCTTCTAGACGGCCGATTAACTGGTGTGCAAGTAGGATTTGTGGGCAGAGCATGCTCCACTATTTCACGGTCTAAACCTGGCATGTCAGCATATGACCAGGCGAAAATATCTTGATATTCCTTGAGTAACGCCGTCATTCTCAAAACATCTGCTGCAGATAAGTGTCCTCCCACTTTCACTTCTTTGACGCAAGTAGAGTCCCCCAGGTTAATAGTGATGGGTTCTTCGGAGATGGGAGGCTTGGACTCTTCAAAACAATCCCATTCCTTCTTAATATCGCTCACATCAGCTTCTTCTATATCGATTTCATATGCATAGTCATCGAGTTGATCCGAGTCACATATTAACCTGTTATGCATGGGTGGGATAACATGCACGAAATGCATCATGAAAGGTTAGTATTTAAAGATGACAAAATTAAAGAATGCATGATCTTTTTTAACATGAAAACATTTTTCGAATTCGATTTTTGAAGAAAAAGGAAAGAGAACTAGTCCACAATTTTTTGGACATCCTTGTTCTCAAAAAGCCATTTTTAAAACTCAAGATCATATGGCGGATAAGGCCTTAAGTTTCATGGTATAAGCAATTGTCATCATCGGACCAATCCGTTATTCCATATGTCTGTAATAAAATTTGAGATGATTTTCATTAATAAATGCAACCAAAAGTAATACATTACTGCATTTCTTGGATCACAACATGAGACCCAAAGGGTGCTAAAAAAGCGAAAAGCTTTAAATGCAGTAATCAAAATGCATTAAAAAGTAAAGTTTAGAAAGAGCCTTTTACTCCGGGGTGGGGAAATCATCGTCCAGCCATTCAATGATCACGTTCACCCGATTATCCATGAACGGGTTGAACAGGTCCAGTTCTGCATCTTCAGAAATATCTTCATCTTCTAGCCATTTACCTTCTTTGGAGAACACCTCAGATAGGGGATTTTTAAACATCTTTCATCTAGCTTTCCACGCATCGGTGCCGATAAAGCGACCCCCTCGTCGTCCACGGCGTCCTTGGTCTCCGTAACAATTGTTTCGACCTCGACCTCGACCTGTATTGTGCCCTATCGTCTCTTTATAGTCCAGACCTACCTTATGGTCATTAGAGCTCATATTCAAAGGATTACGGATCCCCTGACCGTACTTCCCTAATCCGGCACCCGGAATAAAACCATTTGAGAGTAGCACTCTTCCCGCCATAGTTGCAGGTTGTGACAACTCCGGAGTAGCTATTTTTGTATCCCGCGATACATGCATGACAGATACGATGTTAAAAGTATGATAACTCAGCTCTTCCTCCTTTGAGGGTTCTATGTATGGAGCCATTCCTTTTAACGAAGCGCGATGCCCTGTCTCGCCATGGATGGTGATCACCGGGCCCCCGACCACAAATTTTACCTTCCGATGTAGGGAGGAAGGTACCGCTCTAGACACGTGAATCCACGGTCTTCTAAGAAGTAAGATGAAGGCGCTAGGAATGTCCAGCACTTGAAACGGTATGGAGAAGATTACCGGTCCAATGGAGATGTCCAGTTCAATCTCCCCCACCACATTTTTGGAGACTCCGTCGAATGACCGGATAATGGCCTTGGATGTCTTAACGAGATCTTCATTTATCCCCAAGCTTCTCAAAGTGCTCAGAGGACAAAGATTAAAGGCTGAGCCATTGTCAATTAGGACGTGAGGCGCCTCCTTTCTGTGGCACTTTACAGCGATATAGAGAGCTCTATTGTGCACACGTCCTTCCCTTGGAAAATCTTCATCCGAAAAGGAGATTTGGTCTTTCAAAAGGATAGCACCTATGAAGTCTCCGAGCTGAATTTCATTAATGGTCTCCGGAACATGCACCTCA
The DNA here is from genome assembly GCF_020921035.1 of Rhodamnia argentea. NCBI lineage: Eukaryota > Viridiplantae > Streptophyta > Magnoliopsida > Myrtales > Myrtaceae > Rhodamnia > Rhodamnia argentea. The sequence continues at coordinate 17,179,816 of NC_063157.1, read as the reverse complement.
TCCAAGACTTTCGGGAGGGCATTCTTATGCTTTTCCGAATTTTTGAAGAGATCTAGTAAAGAGATCCGTGCCGGCATTTTTCTAAGTTGGTCTACGACTTCGTATTCGCTAGTCCTTACGACCGATTGCAACTTTTCAACTTCTTCTCGGGATGGGACTTTCTTTTCAGAATCCGCCTCTCTTAGTGGATAACATCTTCCCGATCTCATTATGGCGTCAATCTCGCCCTTTCCATAATCCCAGTGAACCGCCTTCGGGTTATATTCTTCGATAGGCGGCGCTTTAATCTTCACTAGCCCGACCTCCTCTTGAGGTGATTTAGATGTTGACGGTTTTTCCGAGGCGGATGCTTCCCAATTATCCACCTTATTCAAGTCGATCACAAAGCGGATCAGGGTATCTACCATTCCGATCATCTCATCTTCATGGATATCATCGGAATTATGTTCAAGACATGGCCTTATTGGCATGGCATTCTCTTCATCTAAACGTCTCTACCTTTCCCTCCCGACCCTTAAGATTATTCCTTCAATTCTCATGCCGATCTCCACCATATGTTGGAATGAAGAATACGTGTATGCATACATGCGGTCAAAATACTCTGCCGGAAGTGACTTGAGCACAAACTCCAACATCTCCCTTTCTGACAGTGGCGGTTGCACCATCATAGCATGCTTCTTCCATCTCATAGCAAAGAGCTCAAAACTCTCATCTTCACTTTTTCCGATGTTCAACAAATTGGCTTTGGTAAAGTACCCTCCGATCCCAGCTTCAAAGTGCCGTATAAAGTGCTCTGATAAATCTTCCCGGTTTGGGACCCGGTCTAGGTCGATCGATCGGAACCAGGCCAATGCAATACCCTTCAAACTATGCTTAAAATTCTGAATTAGGGTTTCATCATCTTCGTGGTGGCCAACCATCCGGCGGAGATAATATGAGATATGTGCTAGAGGACAACCAGCACCGTCATACTTGATGCGGAAGGTTACTCTTGGGTTCACGCCTTGGGGTGGCATATTCTTAGCTTGAGTGATCGACATGATCGGCTCTCTCAATTCATCCATCTTCCTTGATACGTCGCCACTCTGCTCTTGTAGCAACATGATTTGTCGATTTTGTGTATCCATAGCCCGCCTTATCTCCAGAATCCGTAGATTCTCTTCTGCCACCGTGGTATTATTCTTAACCACCAACCGAGATAACTCCGCTACCATGGTCGTCAAATGACATATATGGGTTTCCAAATTGGAAAGTCGTATATCGACCTCCCGATTTCCTCGTTCATTTTGAGGAACCGCTTGATTCTTATCTTCATTAATTGTTCCGACGAATTCTTCGCTTTTAGGATCATCCATGCCGCCCCAACCGTAGGGCACTATATCTCCAGAATCGACGAAAAAGCTTGGTGGTGCCGAATACGGGACTTTAAATTTATAACCGCCACTATCCTCTCCGAGATTATCAATTATATCGCCTCTCTCAAGGGCTTTCTGCATAAACCTTCTATCACCTCGGCGGGCCTTTTCAAGGCGCAGTTCATACTCGTCTATCTCTTCAATTTCCTTATCATCTTTGACGTTCATCAAATATCCCGAGGGTATTTTCCAGACATCTCCCCTCGTAGCTTTCATTGTGAATTCCTCTGCCACTATGTCTACAAATACATACGTTCCTTTAAAAGCGACATCTTCCATTCTTCCTATGACGCCTGGATTGATTAGCTTTTCCAAGCATTCTTCCTTTTGTTCTTGGGAAATACTCTTTTCTTCCGGGTATTGTGAGGCCAGCATCAAGATATCCCTCATTTTACTTACATCCACTATAAATTCCAGAACTTCTACCGGATCATCCTCAAATATCGCGTTCACCTCGCGATGTTCGGGTAGATGGTTCCGTTGCACATTTGGTTCGGTCTTATCAAACTCCAAAACCTTACCATCGATCAAAGCTTGTACTTTATACTTGAGAGCGAGATAGTTGTCCACGTTGTGCCCCCTTTCTCCCATGTGGTACACACATGTCTGAGTCTCATCAAACTCGAAGAACCTTGGAGGATTAGTTACGGGTGGTTCCTTCGCAACCAATCGGTTTTCCAGCAACATGGGTAGTAATTTGGACAGTGGTCGAGGCGGTGGGGTGAAGACAGGTTGGCTTCTTCTTCTTGGTTCCAGCGGTCTAAAGGCGGTCCAAGAAGAAGCTCCTTGGGTAGGGGTCGAAGGCAAGAAATTTTTGGGTTTAGGCGGGTTAGGGACAAAGACCACTTCTCCAGTTTGCTCCCTATTGTCTCTTCTCAAGAGGTATTGGCGTACGAAAGGTGCTTCGGGTATCTTCTTCTCCCGTAACGCCCATTCGTGGCGTTCCGCCACCTTGATCGGGTGTGCAAACGTTTGACACCCGGAGGTGTTCAACTTGTCGAAGCACCGAAAAGGCAATGCCTTGAGGAAAAGGTCTATCGGTTCTTCTTCGGGGACGGGCGGTTTTACCCGCACAGCCAATGCTCTCCATCTTTGGGCGTAAGCGCGAACGGCCTCATTCTTTCCTTTTACGGTTCTCAAAAGGTCTTCCCTCGTAAGGGTTGTCGGGGTGTTGAACTTGTATTGCCGAAAGAACTCGTCGGCCCGCTTGTCCCGGTCGGCGAACCTTTCTGGCTCGAGCTCGATAAACCATGCCAAGGCTACCCCATATATGCTTTCTTGGAAAGTGTTGACCGATAGTGGGATATTGTCCGAGAATTGGGACATACGGCACGAATAGTATTTCAGATGCGCCTTGGGACACCCTATCCCGTTATACTTCCTCACAAAGTCCGGTTCCTTGTAATTAGCAGGAACCTCAATCTTCTCAAATGGTGTTACTTTATCAAACCATGAAAGCTCATACCCCCGACTTGCCAAACATTCCTCGATCTTAGCGAGTCTTTTAATTTCCTCTTCCATTTTGAGGACTTGCCTCTCCTTCTTTTCCAGGTCAATCACAATTGGAGGATCCTTAGGCGGTCGCTCAGATTTTCGAGTGGGATTTGCGGTAGGAGCCGGATTAGCATTTGTTCCATTTGACGAGCCCGAAGGGGCTTGGGAGTTTGGGTTAACGGGATATCTCCCACGACTAGCGATTAACATCGCTTTCATCTCCGCCACCATTGTGGCGGTCATATTCATTTGGTTCTCCAAGTTACCCACACGAGGTGCGAGCTCTTCCTGCTCCATTCTTAGTTGGCGCGTCTTGCTACGAGTCCTCGTGTTTATCAATCACATGTTTTTCATGACATCAAATCAGCATCGAAAGTATTCAAAAATCTAAGAGGGTCGATCCGTGGTAATTTGTATTTTCTATATGTATGCATGAAATGCTCATAAAAGGAATAATATGCATTTATTACGGACCAAATTGTTCGAAAGTATCTAAAAGATAACAAATGTGTCAAACTAAATGGGGGAATGGATCTATCCAAGTCGAGGACGCTTCCACTCTTCTTGCTCTTCTGATCCATCCGAATCCCACAGGTATGGGTCTTCTTCAGACATCCAAAGCTCCGGATCTTCCGGAATGTACGGCTCCACTCCCGGGGCATACGACACTATGTATTCGGGCTCATAGGACTCCACCTCTTCAATGCGAGGAGATACGCATTCGGGTACATACGGCTCAACCAAAGATTGTCGGTACTCCTTGAACTTCTGAATGTATTCCTTAGAAGCCCTATGGATGTTCATCTCATCATTTAAGTAATCGGGCCATTCAACTTGTTGCAACGGTGAATTCTTCAAAGCATGAAGTATGAGCTTGATCTAGGCTCAATACGGTTTCTTTGCTTCCTTGGTGAGCTTTCCTCGTGTCATATCAAACGAAAAGATCCCGGGACGGACATTCGGTGGCACTTCTTGTAAAACTCCGAATTGCCTCACCACACGAATGGGATAATAGGCCACAGTACCAGTACACCCCAATAGAGGAATAGGGCTATCTTCGACACCGATGATCTGAGCCTCCAAAATCTTTGGCCAAGTCAAACGCCATCGAATATGCTCAGATTTCAAGTTATCCAATTGCTCAACCCACTTCTTGAAAGAGTATTTGGGTACAAGAGATTGACACTTGAGGAATGATTTAAGAGGGTGAACGTGCTCATTGATCTCATAACACCCAACTCGGAGTTGGAAAGTTTTTATATGAGAAGTGAACCACATGTGGAGTAGTCCGTTGGATGCTTGGAAAATGGCTTTTTTGGAAGTTTTGAAACGGTTTAAGGAGAGAAAGGTTTCGGCCAGAATCATATAGGAAAAATTCCAGCGACAACATGCTTGTCCGGCTATATGGACTATAGAAGGGTCAAAAGTAGTTCTTGAAGTGGGAAATAGAACAAATACAAAGAAGACTAAAATGAACATCTTTCCCGATTTATGACCGGTTTCGGTGGGTAGGGAAGAATAGTTATCAAAAAGGAAGGAGAAGGTGAATCTGCCGGAGTTGGACTTATAAACTTTCTCTATTTCGGAGGTTTTGAGACGAATAAAGCTTGATAGAGAACGAGTAGAATCCATGTCAAGAGGGGGTTGAGCTATATAATCATCAAACTTGGCCCCAATGATAGCAGAATATTCCTCAAGCATAGGAGTCGGTTTGAGACCTTGGAAATCAAACGTCATCGTGCGTATGTCCCATGCCTTAGCCAAAGCTTGAATAAGGGACGGTTGGTACTCAACTTTGATCAAATCCACCAATTGTCCCAAACACCCTTCAACGTATGCCTTGTTGATTATGTCGAAGCGATCCCACCATAGAGAGAGTTCTTTGCGTGGTACCGGAATGATCTTGATGTCTCCATTCCCCATGATCTAGCATGTGTAAAATGATGATTCTAATGTCAATTACCACGGATCATGATGTATATGCATGGAATGAGGTGCAAATACACTAACCAAATTCCATGTCATATTTTGGTAACATGAGGGTCAACTACTCCCACTTGACCCAAATAAGCCAAATAGGGTAGTTATGGACCAAATCTCACCCAAAGATGGCATGTAATTGATTATGATCGTTTAAGTGTAATCGGGGTAGAAAGTCACTTTTACAACTCAAAATTTGACAACCCACGAAATTCATAAGTTTGATACAATAAAGCCCAAAGAGATAAGACACGAGGGGTCTAAAGATGTTTGACCAATACATGTGAATGGATCATACATAATCGACTCAAAGTGTAATGACCCCCTAAAAACGCCCCAAAGTCTCACTAAAACTAGATAGTCGAAATGATGTCCTCATCCGATGATATCTCCACTATCTCGGGAAGCTCGACATCTTCATCATCATCTGAAGATATGACAACAATTTCTTTCTTCTTGATTGGAGAATGCTTCGGGGACGTCTTGGTCACGCGAGGCTTCTTCATCAATTTCGCGTATAGCTCTTGAATTCTCTCTTTTCCTCGCTTGTGCTCCAAATGGCGCGCACAACGTGCATAATCGCAACTTTCGCCATGGGTGCGATTGTATCCATTGAGCTCCCTTCCATGAACAAATCCAAAGACTCAGAAAGTAGCGGGCACTCGATCCTTACGTCGAATAATCCTCCGCTCCCATACGAATGTGTCGGGGACCTCAACCCGACTCTGGGGCGTCATCTATCCTAAAAAAGGGAAATTAACCTTCAACCCCAATCACTTAAACGATCTTACAAGTGTCAATGATATGTCATGAAAATGCATGATATGCAAAATTTAAATTTACAAATTCAAAATAAAGAGGGTAAAAAGCCTTACCAACCGATGTTACTCTTTTTTTTTAAATTTTTGGTTTTAGGTATACCAACCGTCCATTTCACATGCGCATGAGACAAGTGAGGTTCAACTCTAAAGAAATCAAAAAGGCTTAGGTATGGACCTAAAAAGGTTCCCGCTATACGAATCGATGAGCCGCCCACAAGCGCAATCAAACAACAAGTGGGTAAGATCATCAATCTCGCATAGCGAGCGGGATTAAATATGGTCAACCCCAGTGTAATCAAACACAGGAGCTTCGCATAACAATCCCTATCTATGGCGACCTATAAGGGTGATTCGCAACTCGGGTTTAAGCGCTTGTGTGTACAGTGTCGTGATCCTCAAAAATATGTAAGATATGCACAACGGTTTATATTCAAAACACTGCTTCAATATGTGCATAAATAAACACACAACCCGAAACACCATATCTCGCATCAAAAAGGTTAGCAAAGACGCCACCCCTTATAACTCCCCACTGCATCAACATTTAACACTTTTGTTAGCGGACGTACCTCACCTTCAAGAGCATCTCGCAAAAACGGGGTTAGAAAGCACTCAACATTTTTATCGGCTTAAGTCCCCTTAACGGGTTTGCAACCGTTCATTCCCAGCCAGAGTCGCCGGTCTGTCGCGACCCTCCGGAATTTTCGAGTGGTGAGATGAGGTTAACGAGCCGATCCATTGTAGACCCCGGTTGTCGGCGGGATCTTTGGATCGCGGGCCTCTCCCAAGACCGATTACTCGAATCGCGATGTGAAGAAAATTTTATTGAAATCGACCTTAGTGTGGTCGGGTGACATGTGCATAGTGTACATGCATTTTGGAGTCGCCACCGATCAATTTATTGGAGGGTATGATCGGAAAACCCTACCGAGCGGTCGGGAGAAACCGTTCGGTTCTACAAAAACCAGAGATTTGGGTCCGGGGACTTGGTTACGCCAAGATTTACATTGACGCCCTTTCGGTTACCGATGTCGAGTGATTTTCTAACCTAAGAATTCATGTAGATGAAATTTCGGGTGAGGTAGACCCTAACGATCTAAGGTATCATGCAGATAGGAATTTTCTACCCTAATAGTCGCAATCATGAAATTTAGTGCGCAATCAAAGTAATCACAATCAATTCGGACAATCAATCAAGTGAACGAGTCTAATATGGCCCTATCGACCCATAGAAATATCAACTTTGGGGTTCCGGGGTAGTTCGGAAAAATTTGGGGCGGAAGGTCTAGAAAGGTAGAATGGTCATTTTTGGGGGTTCGGGACCCGAAAATCACAAAATTGGGGTCGGGCCAGTTGAATGTGGTCATTTCCCATTTTTGTGATTTTTCAGAATTGTTTTTAATTTTTCTAATTTTTTTTGAATTTTTTATTTATTTTCTAAAAAGTTGGGAATTTTTCGGATCGATGTGAATCGACCCTCGAAATCTCGAAAATTCTCGATCCAGACTATAAGAGTCCAGAATCGATCTAGAAATTTTTAAAAATTTTTGGGAAAAATCTGGGAATTTTTATGAATTTTCTATGAATTTTTACAATTTTTTTTTATTTTTGGAAGTTTTTATTTATTTATTATTATTATTTATTAATATTTTCGGACCGGGTCAAACCGGTCAACCCGGTCCAGAGCGGTCAGAGACCGCCCGCGACACAAAAACGACGCCGCATCCTATTTTCCTATTATTTTTCGATTTTCCGAAATTAATTTCTAATATCCGAATATATATAAAAAGGATAAACGGCCGAGATCAACCTTGAGATCAATCTTGGCCGTTCATGTTCATTAAACCAAAATGACGCCGCATCTAGTTCACCTATCTAAAACGTCGTCGCATCGAACCTTAAAATGGACGGCCACGATCTATTCTAGATTTGATCCGGACCGTTGACTCGCTTAATACCCAAAACGACGACACTTCGATTAAATGCACGGACGGCTACGATCAATCCTAGACTTAATCCAAGCCGTCCGTTCCCTATCTGCCTTAAACGACGACATATTATATAGCTAAAGCGGCACCCTTTTTTATTTTTCCTATTTTTTAACGAAAAAACTAATTAACAGAAAGTACAAAAATTGATCCAACGGCCGAGAATCAAATCCACCGATTTATCTCAGCCGTTGGATCGGATCTGAGTCGGCTCGCCGGCGCCAACGGCCGAGCTCACTCGGATCCAAGGTGGACCTATCACCTTGCGACACCTCTGCTCGTTGATCGGTTGACCTGCCACGTAGACTTCATCGTCTACCTCTCGATGACGATGAATGAACGGCCAGAAATGTTCCGGCGAGACCTCGCCGGATCGATGCGAAACCACCACCAATCGACGTGCTTTAACATCCAGATCAACATATCTCGAAATCAAAGCATTTCATCCACAGAGTCAACATGAATACAGCTCGCACGGAACCAAAGTTGCAGAACTCAATCGCATAATATAAAGCATAACAATTTGATTCAATCATAGATGAGCATACTCAGAGGTCCAGAGCACTTACCTCAAGCTCTGATTAAGATCGCGAGGGCTAGAAAAGCCTGGCCGGTGCTCGGCCGGACCGCGGTAGGTGGAAGGCCCGACTCGGGTAATTCGGGTGGAATCGATGCGGAAATAGAATGCGATCATGTTCACAGGTGTTCCAAAGACAAAAGGCACACATCAATTGCGGGAATCGAGTTCATGAATGCGCGTGGCCATGAATGTACAGTGAGGATGTTTGAAGTTCGACTCACCGTTTTTGGAGATTGCGGGCTGATTGAGCTATGCAGATCGCTTCCCCCGGGTTTAGGCGAGCTTCCGGAAGTGGCGACGAGCCTCGATTCTCTTTGGATTGCCTCCGCGAAGAACTCATAGACCGAGCTCAAACCTTCGATCGCACGGGCGAGAAGGTGAGCTCTCTCTCACTTTCTTTCTCTCTCTCTCTCTCTCTCTCTAAGTTGGTTGCGAGCCAAAATGAACCTCTCTTTTCCCTCTGGAACCTTCTCAGCAATTTATACCCAACTTTGAATCTTGGCGCACACGGGTGTGAGCTGGCCGAGCCAATTCACGTGCACTCACATGCCAATTGGCTCGCCGGACGATGACGGAATCATTAGGATTCCGTCCAAGTCTGTTAGATGCCCGTTGAGCCCAAGTGAGCGCCAATTTCACTCTAAATTGAATATGTTGACTTTTTTTAGCACCGGTGCTTTGATCGACGATTCCGCCGTGCTCCGGTGACGGCCGATCGTGGTATTGGTGGCAATCAATGCACCTTGGCCCGAGGATCAAAAGCCCCACAACAATTAGCTCAATTATGGCTGAATTGAACTTCAATTTGGCTGTTGAATCTCACCCTTCTATTCTGCAAATTGCGTGAGTAGTCTAAGGAAGACGACATCGTGTTGGACCGGTTTGACCGGTCTAATCGGCGATCAGACCGGTCCGAACCGATTCGGACTTAGAATTTTTGAAATTAAATAAAATATGTGGGGAATTTTCACAATTAAACCTCAAAATTGAACTTAGGGGCTTGAATTCTATTTAAAAATGTGATTTTGCCCAAAAGTTCACTTCAATTTCTATGAAAACCCCAAATTTTTCAAAATTCCCAATTTGGGGAAAAGTTCAATTGGATGCCTAATTGATCAAATTGGACCAAACCACCTATGCCAATCGATTCGGAATATATGAAAACCTAGGGGGACGGTTCAATTTTGCCTCGAAAGTCCCTCAATTAAAAGTAATTTCAAAAATTGACAAATTGAGGGACTAAATTGCAAGATTTTTTAGAAATTTCGCCCAATTCATGCAATTCGCGCAATTGAGGGTGCAATTGATCAAATTGAAGTTTGAAAGGACTGCAATTGAATGTCTAAACTCCAAATGTGCAAAAATTACAAATAAAAAGACTCAATTTGTATTTTTTATGGAAATTCAATTCTAGGTATTATGAAGAAACACCTAAAATTGAATTTGATTTTTAATTTTTTGTGAGGTCAATATGAAAAGGGAATTATAAGAAAAATATTGGACATTTTTGTGTATTTTTATGACCTCGAAAAATATTTTTTATGAATTTTCTAATATTTTTCTATTTTTCGAAAATATTAAAAAATGTGAAAAATATGAAAAAAAAATTTTTGTTCAAAATTGGTTCCTTATACTTGGTCAAGGCTCCCAAACTTGATTTTTCAATTTTTTGATTTTTTGTGAATGTTTGGTGAATTTTTTTAAAAATAAAACTAAGGAAAATTGATTAAAAATCAGGTGTCAACACCATTAGCCCGAACACTTCGAATGGATATCGCTTTATTATGGTGGTGAACAATTACTTTACTAAATGGATCGAGGTCAATTAGTATGCCAATATCACCGCGAATAGTATGGCAAAGTTTATCAAGCGGGACATCATCTCTAGATACGGAGTTCTGCAAGCAATCATTAAAAATAATGGTTCAAATCTGAATAACAAGGTGGTGGACGATCTCTTGGATCACTTTAAGATACGACATCTTAATTCTTCTCCTTACCGTCTACAAATGAATAGAGTTGTGGAAGTGACAAATAAGAATATCAAAAGATACTATCCAAAACAGATGAAAAATATCGAGATTGGCATGAAAGGTTACCGTATACGTTAATGGCATAACGCACCTCGATCGGGACTTTAATTGGGGCAATGCCCTATTCTTTGCTTTATGATATGGAAGCAGTCCTACCCGTGGAGGTCGAAACCCTTCTTTAAGAGTTCTATCTCAAATTAAGCTTGCAGAGACCGAGTAGATCCAGCATAGATATGAACAGTTGAATTTAATAGATGAAAAATGACTAAGGGTTATTTGTTGTGGCCAAAGTTATCATAGAAGGGTGGCTAAGTCATTCAATAAGAAAGTTAAACCCAAAAGCTTTGAAGTGGGGGATCCGGTCGTAAAGAAGATGATTCCGATTGCTCAACACCCTAGGGGCAAGTTCATTCCGAATTATAAAGATCCCTATGTAGTCAAGAAGATCTTACTTTGGGGATCTCTCATTCTTGTAAACATGGATGAAGAAGAATCGACAAGTTCTATAAATACCAACGCGGTCAAGAAGTATTACCCTTGAAATGAAATCAAAGGCCGAAAAGGGTACTCTTTTCCCAAGCGGATCCGAGTCACATTGAACTCATTTAATGCATTTCATGCATACATGCATACATATGCATTTGTTCTTGTTGTACAGGTCCCCAAAAGGAAATTCGAAAATGGAAGAGATGGACTCGAAAATCAAAATGAGCAAACACCAGAGATGAGTTAATTTTAATCCAAGCTCTTTTAATTACTTCTAGTGATTATATTCTTACTTTCCCAGGTTTTACAATTATCAGATTTGTCTAACAATGGAGTAAGGAGGCCAGATGATATACTCTTCTCCAAAAATCTTGATGCTCCCTAAGCTTAGAAATCCTAAAGCTTAGGATTATCTGAATTCTGATCCTTCAAAAAGGCCTACATATTTCAAAATGATTTTTGTCTCCAAAAAGAGGTTATTCCTTTTGAAATTGTCTAAACAAAGTTGAACATGCATTCAATGTCAAAATTCCCATTGTCGCGACCCTCCGGAAATTTCCTTATAATTATCCGGGATGAATAGGGTTAACGAGCCGATCCCCTTTTATATGGAACCCCGGTTGTCGGCGGGATTCTTTAGGAACCGCGGGTCTCTCCCAAGACCCATTACTCGAATCGCGATGTCGGAGAAAATTTTATCAATTCTCGAAGTCGACCTTAGTGTGGTCGGGTGGCATGTGCAATGTGTACATGCAATTGGAGTCGCCACCGATCAATTTATTGGAGGGTATGATCGGAAAACCCTACCGAGCGGTTGGGAGACACCGTTCGGTTCCGCGAAAACCAGAAATTTTTGGGTCCGGGGACTTGGTTATGCCAAGATGTACATTGACGCCCTTTCGGTTACCGATGTTGAGTGATTTTCTAAACTATGAATTCATGCGAACGAACTTTCGGGTGAGGTAGGTCCTAACGGTTCTAGGTATTCATGCGGATGGGAATTTTACTATTCCTAACATCCACAATCGAAAAAATCAAAAGCGCAATCAAAATAATCGCACACGATCAAATCAATCAATCAAGGTTCGATATGTCTAATATGACCCTATCGACCCATAGAAAAGTTGAATTTGAGTTCCGGGATGGTTCGGGAAAATTTGGGGTGAAAGGCCCAAAAGGGGTAGAATGGTCATTTTTGGGGGTTCGGGACCCGAAAATCACAAAACCGAGGTCGGACCAGTTGAATGTGGCCATTTCCTATTTTTTGTGATTTTTTTGAATTTTTCTAATTTTTTTATTTTTTATTTATTTTCTAAAAAAGTTGGGAATTTTACGGATCGACACGAATCGACCCTCGAAGTCTCGAAAATTTTTGATCCAGACTTTATGAGTCTTGAATCGATCAAGGAATTTTTGGAAATTTTTTATGAAAATCTGGGAATTTTTATGAATTTTCTAAGTATTCTTTATTTTTTTTGGAAATTTTTATCTATTTTTATTTATTATTTTTATAATATTTTTTGGACCGGTCAACCCAGGTCAACGACCGTTCAACCCGGTTCGGACCGGTTCACACTGTCTATGCCTAAAACGACACCGTATCCTATTTATTCCAATTATTTTTTTGATTTTCGAAAATATTTTCCTAATATTCGAATATACTAAAATGAATGGACGGTCGAGATCAATCTGTAAATCAATCTCAGCCGTCGGTCCTCTACTAATCGAAACGACGCCGCATCAATCTAATACACGGGCGGTCGCGATTAAATCACAAGGCTCAATCCGAGCCGTTCATTCCTTCGGCACACATAAACGACGACGCTTCGACATTCTTTTAAAACGACGCCACATCACTCTGTTGTATGGACGGCCAAGATTAGATCCAAGATCCGTTCCGAGCCGTTCACCCTCTCTTGACCAAAACGACGACACTTCAATTAAGACATTGGACGGCTGCGATTGATCTCTAATTTGATCCGAGCCGTTGAATCGCTTAATGCCCAAAACGACGACGCATCTTATGGCCAAAAAGACACCGTTTCAATTATTATTATTATCTATCTAATATATTGAATTATAGAAAATATGAAAATCAGATCCAACGGTCCTAAAACAAATTCATCTAATTACCTAGACCGTTCGATCAAAGCCGACTCGGCCCGCTCGCGCCAACGGCCGAGCCGAGTCAGCGACATGTTGGACCAATGAGGACTCGACACCTCAGCTATTGACCGTTTGACCGGACACGTTGGCGTCGTCTTCTTCGTTGCGACGACGCCTAAACGGACGGCCGAGACTCTTCCGACGAGATCTAACGGTGAGATCTCGCCGGAATGGCCTCGAACCAACGCCAACCAACTCGCATAATCATCCATATCAACATATTGGAAAATCAAGGTATTTTATCCGCAGAATCAACAGGAATCAAGCTTATACGGTCTCGACATCGCCAAGTTCAATCAAGCAACACAGAGCATATTGATTCAATTCCTTTGCACAGAAGCTCTAAAAGGAGTATAGGAAGCTTACCTCGAGCTCAGATCGAGCTCGCAAGGGTTAGGATCGCCCGGCCGAAGCTCGACCCGACCGGCATGGGTTGGAGGTTTGACTCGAATGATTCGGACAAAATCAATCCAAAAGCAAGTTGCGAACGTGGTTAGTGAGGTTCCCGAGGAAAAAGGCACACATCAATTTCAATAATCACGCTCGGGATAGTGAGGTACCATGATCGAAAAGTGCGAAGCATGAGAAGTCAACTCACCACTTTTGGAGGTTTCGGGCCAAGCGAGCTATCGCGATCGTCTTACGGAAGTTCGGGCGAGCTTTCGGCGGTGGTCCGGTGGCTCGATTTGGCTTGAATCGCCTAGGCCGAAGTTGCACGGTTCTGGACTAAGTCTCCGGCGAGGACGTCGCCCGAGAGTTTCTCTCTCTAATTCTCTCCCTTTCTCTCTCTATTCATTTGCCTGAGCGAGCGAAAATGAGCCTCTCTTTTGCGATCGAGAACCTTCCCAGCATTTTATACTCACATTTGAAAATTGGCGTGTCAGGGGGGGCTCGGCGACTCAATCTCACGTGCAATCACGTGCGATTGGGTCGCCGGACGATGACGGAATCGGTTATGATTCTGTCCCCGTCCGTTAGGCCTCCGTTGGATGCAAGACGAGTACTAATTTGACACGGGCTTAGGAATGTTGACTTTTTGCTCCGCCGCACCTTTGACCGGCAATGCTGACCATCTCCGGCGATAATTGACTGCGCCTGCGGCGGCAATCGACGGGGTATAACCTGTACCCCAAAAGCCCTAAGTTAATTGGATCAATTAGGCACGAATTGTTCTCTAATTTGGCCATTGAAATCCAACTCTTGAATCTACAAATCGGCCTGTGCTCGTGGACAAGATGACACTGTTTGGACCGGTTCGACCGATCCGACCGCCGGTCAGACAGGTCCAAACCGGTTCAGGCAGTGTACATTGCAAAATTTTCAAAATTAAACACAATTGGTGGGGAATTTTTGCAATTAAACTTCAAAATTGGACTTAGGGGCCTGGATATTATCTAGAAATGCAATTTTGCCCAAAAGTTCTTATCAATTTGCACAAAAGCCCCAAATTTTTCAAAATTCCCAATTTGGGGAAAACCTCAATTGAGTGTCAATTTGACCAAATTGGACTAAACCACCTATGCCAGTCGATTTAGAATGTGTTAAAACCCTAGGGGGTGGTCCAATTTTGCAGAGAAAGTCCCCCAATTAAAAGTAATTTCAAAAATTAGCAAGTAGAGGGACTAAATTGCAAAACTTTAGGGGATTCTTATGCAATTCGTGCAATTCGCGAAATTGAGGGTGCAATTGATCAAATTGAAGTTCAAAGGGACTTCAATTGAATGTCTAGACCTAAAATGTGCAAAAATTGCAAATAAAAAAACTCGGTTGGTATTTTTTGTGCGGATTCAACTCTAGGTATTGTGAAGAAACACCTAAAATTGAACTCAATTTTCAAATTTTCTTGAGGTCAATATCAAAATGGAATTAAAAGAAAAATATTGAACATTTTTCTGTATTTTTGTGAGCTCGAGATGTATTTTTTATGAATTTTCTAATATTTTTCTATTTTTCGAAAATATTAAAAAATGAGAAAAATATGAAAATTTATTTTTTGTTCCAAATTGGTTCCTTAAGCTTGGCCAAGGCTTCCAATGTTGATTTTTTAAATTTTTGATTTTTTTGTGAATTTTTGGGGAATTTTAGAAAATAGAACTAAAGGAAAACCGATTAAAAATCGGGTGTTAACAGCTGCCCCTCTTTGAAAGTAATCTCGATTAGAGGTTGCTTTCAAAGGCAAGGTGACACATCGATCCTTAATCGACTCTGCTGGGGAAAATTTTAAAGAAAACAAGTCTTGACATTCGATTGCTTTACCTTTGTCGTTTAAAGCTTTGACTCCGCGGGGAATTATTTCAGCTCATGCTCATTTTATGTGAAAGAGAGATGAGAAGAGAGACTTACCTGTAGCTCACCTGTCCGTGGTCCGGGATTTGTTGATCTATGGTCGAGTGAATGATTGCATGATATTACCTTTGAATGGTTGGCGAGATTTTATGATGGTCGGCGTTAGTGCGGTGTCGAACAGTGGTTTGAAGATTTGGGAGAAAGGTTCACCCTTGTAACAAAGGGGTTTCACCTATTAAAATGCAGATTGGTTATCCTCTAGGAAGGGACTCACCATCCGGAGAAATTGGCTATCCTGTAAAAAGGAATTCACCATTTGAAATGCAAATCGATTATCCTCTAAGAAGGGACTCACCGTGCGGAAGAGAGGTTCACCCTTGTAACAAAGGGGTTTCACCTATTTAAAATGATATTGGTTATCCTCTAGGAAGAGACTCACCATTTGAGATGCAGATCGGTTATCCTCTAGGAAGGGACTCACCGTGCGGAAGAGAGGTTCACCCTTATAACAAAGGGGTTTCACCTATTAAAATGAGAATGGCTATCCTCTAGGAAGGGACTCACCATCTAAAATGCAGATTGGTCATCCTCTAGGAAGGGACTCACCGTCTGGAAGGGAGGTTCACCCTTGTAACAAAGGGGTTTCACCTATTAAAATGATATTGGCTATCCTCTAGGAAGGGACTCGTCGATTAAAATGGGTTGGCTATCCACTAGGGATTCACCTTTTAAAAGAGGAGGGTGCCATCCGAGGACCTAGGTTTTCTAGTGTACCTACAGAAACTCAAACCCTATTTTCAAATTTTAAAGGAGGAGGGTGTCATCCGAGGACCTAGGTTTACTAGTGTACCTACGAAAGCTCAAACCCGATTTTCAAATTTCAAAGGAGGAGGGTGCCATCTAAGGACCTAGGTTTACTAGTGTACCTACAGAAGCTCAAACCCTATTTTCAAATTTTAAAGGAGGAGGGTGCCATCCGAGGACCTAGGTTTACTAGTGTACCTACAGAAGCTCAAACCCGACTTTCAAATTTTCAAAGGAGGAGGGTGCCATCCGAGGACCTAGGTTTACTAGTGTACCTACAGAAGCTCAAACCCGATTTTCAAATTTTCAAAGGAGGAGGGTGCCATCCGAGGACCTAGGTTTACTAGTGTACCTACAGAAGCTCAAACCCTATTTTCAAATTTCAAAGGAGGAGGGTGCCATCTGAGGACCTAGGTTCACTAGTGTACCTACAGAAGCTCAAACCCTATTTTCAAATTTCAAAGGAGGAGGGTTACGAAATCCAACCCTTTTGAAGTAATGAAATGTCATCGATGTATTTCAGTAAATCTCGCTCGAAATTGATCACTCTTGAGTTAACTAACCGAAGGGGAATGGCTAACTAGGAAATGGGTACGTGGACCTAAGAACTTGACCATGGATCGACAATTTGGCCATAAGGGTTGTCGAGGGAAGGTTTAGAACTATTATAGGCCGATCCAAGAACGACTAAGGAACAAATTGTTAGCGTTATATAATTGGATCGCGGGTGATTCCGTTTGACCACAGTATAATTTATGAACGTTCATAAACCGTTTCTTGACGATCGCGTCCTTCCGAACTAATGATCGACCCTCGCAATCACATGACAACCAAGGTCGCCATAGCTTGAGTATGATACGAATCATAAAGTCGATACGCGTAACTCCTAAAGAGCCACCCGTTAGTTTGAGATAAATTGAGTTGCAATCGATTGGGATTAGCCATTAAATTGGACTTCGAACTTGGGCATCGGACTTTTAAGGATCACAATATGAATATTTTGGACGTCGCCTCACTAAAGTCAATTAAGTTTACGGTTCGTCCCAAAATGATTAGAAAAGTGAGATATATATGGAATTAGAAATTTCTCTTTTACCGTTGGATTAGAACTCATTCCTCAAGTTAGATTAAGGGCAAAGTAGTCTTTAGACTTGAGTTGGATTTACAAGATTGCCCCTCTTGTTGTTATTTGCAAGAAGCCAAAAGTTTGAATTATTGATGTGACTCCCTAGACAACTCTCCTTAAAACCCTCAACCACCTAGTCTACTAAGCCCCCCTCAAGTCAAAAGCCTAGTCTAAGACAACCCATCACCTCAATCTCTCATTCTTTCTCTCGGCTTTGGGAACAAGCTTTTGAGAAGCAAGAGCTCATTTTCACTCTCCCTCTCCCCTTTCTCACCACCATCTCCTTCTTGTTACCTTGTCCGTTGGTCACCGGGATGCCTCACCACCACCACCACCATCGACCACCCTCCTCCGCAAGAGCACCGTGAGCCTTGAACCGCCGTCCGCGAGCCATTGAGAGCCCGCAAAGCCAAGCCAAAACGGCTGCTGCCATTCACTGGAATTATGGACTTGTAAGGCTGTTCTAAGGAGTTTCTTGAGTGGTTTCAAGGTAAGAAACTCCATATACCTCGCTTAGTATGTTAGAAAAATTGTGGAAGAATTTTGGAGTGGATTAAGAGGATTTAAGTGGCTGACTTCAAGCGTTTTCCTTGGACTGAATCAGCCCTCAAATCTGTTCCAGATCTGGTCGTGAAGTCTTGCCGCCCTTGGTTGGCTTTTCAAGCTTCAATCTTGTGGTAAGTTACTCTTAAACTTAGTCTAGGACTTTAGGTTACTAATGGATGGTTTAGAATTGGATTGGTAGAATTTTAGGGTAGTTTTGTATGAAGAATATGTGAAACCCGAGAGACCCGTTAATCCCGTTTTTCAGCGCGCGTCGAAATTGAAATGGCTCGTTCGAGGTCGTCTGGAGTCCGAATTGAGCTCCGTTTTCTCCCACACGACCGTAAGATCATGAGGAACATGATTATGAGTTTGGATTGCTCAAAAAGAGATTATAAAAATGTCAGTTTTTCTGAGAGTAGGTCTGGATGTAGAAATCAGTAGGTGGATACCGCCGAGGATGCATGGACGTGGCTAAATTAACTTGTTTGCCCTATATGTGTTTGGTCTTGAGGTGCCTTGTGGATTGATTACTTATCGTTATTATGTTTGGCTATGGTTTGCCAATGTGAATTGAGCATTTGGAATTGATTAGCTAAGTACCTTGTATTCGGTCATGAGGGATTGAAATGATCGATTGACTGAATTGATAAATTGCTCCTAGTATGACTTGATGCGTGATTACGCGAGTCTTAATGCTTAAAATGGCCTGAAGCGTTATGACGCGGGCACTTGGCAATCTGATATCAATGATTGGTATGTGATTGAGATATGCGATAGGAAACACCCTTTATGATCCTGTGATTTGTGAAATGTCCAAGTACGAAGCTCGACCTTAAAACCGTAAAGTATGACTTCAATTGCGAACTTCTATCTTATGTTTGTAGTGTGCTTTTGTCGTTTTGCTTGTTGAGCAATTGTCCCTTTGAGTAGAATTACATGTTTTAGGATTTGTCTGGAGGTACTATTGGCCTGGTCTAGGTTTAGGAATAACTTGCTGAGATTTATTCTCACCCCGTCGTGGGATAACAATTTTCAGGTCCCAAATGATGAAGTCCCATGACCGCCATGGATTGGCTTTTGAAGATGCCCTTTTGAAGTAGATGAACCGTTAACCTTACTCGATTGTACTCCTTTTTGTAGTCTTAGAGAGCTGTTTTTATATTTGGGGTTGTATTCGCCCGTATAGCTCTGTAAGGTTAAACTTCATCTACCTTGTTTTATTAAGAGAAGTTGTATTTTGAGAATTATCAAGTAGTAATTTTTGAAGTCAATTTGACGTTTTTAAGAAATGTATGGAGTAAGTTTTAAATCTCTCTTTTACATCCCGAGTCATTGTATTTCATTCAGTTGTATGGAGTGTAGTTCTCGCTTCCGCATGTGCTTATCATTTTAGGCTTAAGTTTGTTGCCGTTAGATCCCCGGGAAGTTTATAAATTTACGGCCCGTGCGAGGTGTTGGCGTGCTCGTAAGGTTCGGGGCGTGACATCCCCGTTTAATTGGTATCAGAGCAAGGTCGCCTCGATCCAAGTTGGTTGAGACATGGAGTAATAAGGAGTGATGACTTTAGGATGATTAGATGGTAAGACCTTAGGCGGTTATAAAAGTTTAGCACATTCCGCATGTCATGTGAATTGGCGCTTGTAATTGGTGCACTTGTTTCGCATTACCTTGTGTGATTATAGGTCGTAAAGCTTCGTACTTGGCATTGGGTGTTGTTTGGCTAAAGTTTCAATGAGGTGTTAATTGGCATGTTGTGATGATGCTAAGTTGCGGATGCGTCCGGACTTGAGGTATGAATGAGAACTTTTGATGGGTTACCTATGATTGCTTGAATTGTGATGAATTCCTGGTTGTATTTGTTGAGGTGATAAGTAGCCCGAACTGCTAGACTTAAATAGATGGCTTAGGTCTCTGATTCCTGGATGGAATTATGGTGGTTCGAGTGTGGTGAGATTAGCGAGGATGAGCAATCGGGGTAGAGGTACAAGAAGAGCCTCTAGCTCAAGAGCACAAGTGGTTGAAGACCCAAGAGTAGATGGGGTCCTTAGAGCGCTAGAACAGATTGGGAATATGATGGGCGGGCAGGCCGAGGAACGGGCTGCCACCGCCGCCCAACGAGCTCAAGAGAGGGCTGCCAATGTTGCCCAAGCCGCTGAAGCTGCCGTTGCTGCCGTGAATATGGCGAATGGGAACAATGGGAATAATGGAAATAATGGTCGGGGTAACGGAGGTGGTAATGCCCATGGTAACGAAAATCGCTTGATGGGTCAGTTAGTAGAACAGTTCATGAAGCTGAAGCCATCCAAGTTTGATGGCAAGGGAGATCCCGAGGCTGCCCCTAGATGGATCGAGGAATTAGAAAAGGCCTTTGAAGTTTTAGGGTGCACCGAGGCTGAAAAAGTAACCCTAGCAATTTACCAGCTTCACGGGATTGCAAATGATTGGTGGAAGGCCACCAAGGGAAGAGTTTTCCCCGAAGGCACTGTGCCAAATTGGACTGTCTTTGCTGAGGCATTTAATGCAAAGTATTTCTCGAAGGCGGCCCAAGAACAGAAGCTGGTTGAATTTCGGAACCTCCGCCAGAATCAGATGACAATTGATCAGCATGAAGCCGAGTTCTCCAGATTGTCCAAGTATGCTCCAAGAATGGTTGAGAACCCCGTGGATAGGGCAAGGAGGTTTAGAGATGGATCGAGGTCCGATCTTCGCGAGCCGACTAGTGCTTCTGAATTTGAAAGATTATGATGAGCTGTACGAAAGAGGCCAGTTGGTAGAACGGGACATGAGAGAAAGAGGAATCACATTTGAACCACGATTTACTCCTGCTAGGGATAATCGTCACTTTGGCAAGAGGCATGTGACCGACAATAGGCGTTTCGTCCCTTCTGTCAAGAAGAATATTGGGAAGCCAACGTATCAAGCTAACTGGACTTGTCGGCTTTGTGGACGGAAGCATGGGAATGGGCCTTGCCCAAGTAAGATGGGAGTATGCTATAGTTGTGGCCGGCGTGGCCACCATAAGAGGAATTGCCCAAATCAAGCTGCAGGAACTCAATTTCAAGTGCAACGACCTCGGGCGGGACCTCAAGTAGGAGCTATTCCGCAGGCTAATCCGAATAGGCCGCCAAATCAAGGAAAAGTATATGTTGTGGCGCGCAAGGAGGCGGAGAATGCGCCCGGCGTGGTCACGGGTAAGATTTCTTTATGTGACCAAGCTGCTTATGCCTTATTTGATCCTGGAGCATCGCATTCTTTTGTGTCTGCACAATTTGCTGATTTGGCGGAAATGGAATTGAAACCGTTGGATGTGATATTGCATGTTACCACCCCTTTAAAGGATAAGGTGCTAGTCTCGTTAAGATGCCAGAATTGTAAGATAGTTATTGGTGGTAGCGAAGAGCCGATAGACTTAGCAGTATTGGCCATGTATGAATTTGATGTTATTATTGGTATGGATTGGTTGGGTAAGCAAAAGGTTGTAGTGGATTCTGGTAGCGGGGTGATCCAATTCCATCCGATTGGTCGCCCTAGATTCGAATTTGCGGGAAGTCGAGGAGGAATCTTGATCCCTTTGATCTCGTCACTTGAGGTGACTAAGTTGATAGATGAAGGATGTGAAGCTTATCTAGCTGTTGTGGTTGATTCGACAATTGAAGAGACTAAGCTAGATGGTATAGCTGTGGTGCATGAATTTCCCCATGTCTTTCCTCAAGAATTACCGGGATTGCTACCCGAAAGGGAAGTAGAGTTTGTGATTGAGTTAGCCCCAGGAACGGAACCGATCTCGAAGGCGCCCTATAGGATGTCCTTATCGGAGTTGAAAGAGTTAAAGGTACAGATGCAAGAGTTGCTGGACAAATGATTCATTCGTCCAAGTGTATCGCCGTGGGGAGCACCGGTATTATTCGTAAAGAAAAAGGATGGGTCATTGCGTTTGTGTATTGACTATAGGCAGCTGAATCAAGTTACCATCAAGAATAAGTATCCGTTGCCAAGGATAGACGATTTGTTCGATCGGTTGCAAGGAGCGTCAATATTTTCCAAGATTGACTTAAGGACGGGTTACCATCAATTAAGGATCAGAAAGGAGGATATACCGAAGACGGCTTTTAGGACGAGGTATGGGCACTATGAGTTTACAGTCATGCCGTTTGGATTGACTAATGCCCTAGCCGCTTTTATGGACTTGATGCATCGAGTATTCAAGGAGTATTTGGATCGCTTTGTTATCGTATTCATAGATGATATTTTGATTTACTCAAGGACTTGTGGGGAACATGAACAACATCCGAGAATAGTTCTACGGACCCTAAGAGAACACTCACTTTATGCTAAGCTTAGTAAGTGCGAGTTTTGGATTAATAAAGTAGCTTTCCTTGGTCATGTAGTTTCTGGAGAGGGGATCTCGGTGGATCCTTCCAAGATTGAAGCGGTTATGAATTGGCCAAGACCAACGTCGATTACCGAGGTTCGAAGTTTTCTAGGGTTGGCAGGTTACTACGTAAGGTTTGTGGAAAAGTTCTCCTCAATAGCTACTCCATTGACAAGGTTGACTAAGAAGGAAACGCGGTTTGAGTGGACAGATAAGTGTGAAAGGAGTTTTCAAGAACTTAAGCATAAGGCGACGACCACACCAGTATTGACTATTCCTTCCGGTCCTGGAGGTTATGAGATTTATAGTGACGCGTCCCTAAAGGGATTAGGATGCGTATTAATGCAGAATGGAAGAGTTGTTGCTTATGCATCACGACGGTTAAGACCTCATGAGATGAACTACCCAACGCATGATTTGGAGTTGGCGGCTATTATTTTTGCGTTGAAGATTTGGAGGCATTATTTGTGTGGTGAAAGATTTCAGATCTATACGGATCATCAAAGCTTGAAGTATTTGTTTTCCCAGAAGGAGCTAAATATGAGGCAACGTCGATGGATGGAATTACTTAAAGATTATGATTGTGATATCCTATATCACCCCGGGAAGGCAAATAAGGTAGCGGATGCCCTTAGTAGAAAATCAAGCATCATGCATTTGATGGTTAAGGAATGGACTTTACTTGAAGGAGTAAGGGATTCGAAATTTAAGTTCGAGGTTTGTCATCTTTCAAGTTTGATGGCTACTTTGAGGGTTAAACCTGAGATTCAAGAGAGGATTAAGGTATTGCAATCTACGGACCCCGACATCCAAAAGATTTTGGAAATGGATTCAAATAAGAGGAAACCCGACTTTCAAGTATCCGAGGATCGGATCTTGAAGTTTCGTGGACGATTGTGCATACCCAACGATATGGAGTTTAAGGAAAGGATTTTGTCGGAAGCTCATCGAAGTAACTATAGTATTCATCCGGGTAGCACAAAGATGTATCGGAACTTACAACAGCACTACTGGTGGAACGGAATGAAGGTGGATGTAGCTAAGCACGTGGCAAAGTGTTTAACATGCCAACAAGTGAAAGCCCAATATTGTAAGCCCGGTGGTATGCTGCAACCCTTGGAGATTCCCGAGTGGAAAAGGGAACATATCACCATGGATTTCATTATGGGTTTACCTAGGAGTCAGAGAGGGCATGATTCGATTTGGATAGTCGTGGATAGATTGACCAAGTCTGCACATTTCTGGGCTGTGTGAAAAGATTTCACCATGGATAGAGATGCAGAGTTATACATGCGCCAGATAGTCCGCCCGCATGGAGTCCCGGTGACGATTACGTCGGATAGGGATCCTAAATTCACTGCGACTTTCTAGAAAAGTCTTCAAGATGCCATGGGAACAAAGCTGCAGTTTAGTACGGCATATCATCCTCGGACCGATGGACGATCTGAGAGGACAATTCAGACATTGGAGGATATGCTTCGTGCATGTGTAATAGATTTCAAAGGAGGTTGGGAAGAGCATTTGTATTTAGTAGAGTTCGCACATAATAACAGTTACCAACAGAGCATCGGGATGGCACCATTTGAGGCATTGTACGGCAGAGCTTGCGGGACTCCGGTGTGCTGGGATGAGGTTGGTGAAAGAAGTATACTGGGTCCGGAATTAGTTGAACAATCTGTCGAGGCGGTGAAGGTTATTAGAGAAAGACTTAAGACCGCTCGTAGTCGCCAAAAGAGCTATGCCGATAAGCGACGTAGGCCTTTGGAATTTCAAGTAGGAGATCATGTCTTCCTTAAAGTGTCGCCAATGCGAGGACTATCTCGATTTGGAAAGAAAAGAAAGCTAAGTCCGAGATATGTAGGTCCTTTCGAGATACTAGAAAGAATTGGAAATTTGGCATATCGCCTTGCCTTGCCCCCGAGTTTATCGCGGGTTCATAATGTATTTCATGTATCAATGCTGAGGAAGTATGAACCGGACCCGACTCATGTGCTGGATCATGAAATTATTGAAGTGGACGATAGAGTGTCTTATGTGGAAAGCCCAATTCGAATCGAAGACAAAAAGGAGCAAGTCCTAAGGAATAAGACGATTCCGCTAGTCAAGGTAATCTGGGAGCACCATGGAATAGAAGGAGCCACATGGGAGAATGAGGACAAGATGAGGCGTCTGCACCCCCACTTGTTTTAGTAGTTGGATTGATGTAAATTTTGAGGACGAAATTTTTGTAAGAGGGGAAGAGTTGTGATATTCCCAAATCCGACCCTTTTGAAGTAATGAAATGTCATCGATGTATTTCAGTAAATCTCGCTCAGAATTGATCACTCTTGAGTTAACTAACCGAAGGGGAATGGCTAACTAGGAAATGGGTACGTGGACCTAAGAACTTGACCATGGATCGACAATTTGGCCATAAGGGTTGTCGAGGGAAGGTTTAGAACTATTATAGGCCGATCCAAGAACGACTAAGGAACAAATTTTTAGCGTTATATAATTGGATCGCGGGTGATTCCGTTTGACCACAGTATAATTTGTGAACGTTCCTAAACCTTTTCTTGACGATCGCGTCCTTGAGAACTAATGATCGACCCTCGCAATCACATGACAACCAAGGTCGCCATAGCTTGAGTATGATACGAATCATAAGGTCGATACGCGTAACTCCTAAAGAGCCACCCGTTAGTTTGAGATAAACCGAGTTGCAATCGATTGGGATTAGCCATTAAATTGGACTTCGAACTTGGGCATCGGACTTTTAAGGATCACAATATGAATATTTTGGACGTCGCCTCACCAAAGTCAATTAAGTTTACGGTTCGTCCCAAAATGATTAGAAAAGTGAGATATAGATGGAATTAGAAATTTCTCTTTTACCGTTGGATTTGAGCTCATTCCTCAAGTTAGATTAAGGGCAAAGTAGTCTTTAGACATGAGTTGGATTTACAAGATTGCCCCTCTTGTTGTTATTTGCAAGAAGCCAAAAGTTTGAATTATTGATGTGACTCCCTAGACAACTCTCCTTAAAACCCTCAACCACCTAGTCTACTAAGCCCCCCTCAAGTCAAAAGCCTAGTCTAAGACAACCCATCACCTCAATCCCTCATTCTTTCTCTCGGCTTTGGGAACAAGCTTTTGAGAAGCAAGAGCTCATTTTCACTCTCCCTCTCCCCTTTCTCACCACCATCTCCTTCTTGTTACCTTGTCCGTTGGTCACCGGGATGCCTCACCACCACCACCATCGACCACCCTCCTCCGCAAGAGCACCGTGAGCCTTGAACCGCCGTCCGCGAGCCGTTGAGAGCCCGCAAAGCCAAGCCAAAACTGCTGCTGCCATTCACTGGAATTGTGGACTTGTAGGGCTGTTCTAAGGAGTTTCTTGAGTGGTTTCAAGGTAAGAAACTCCATATACCTCGCTTAGTATGTTAGACAACTTGTGGAAGAAGTTTGGAGTGGATTAAGAGGATTTAAGTGGCTGACTTCAAGCGTTTTCGTTGGACTGAATCAGCCCTCAAATCTGTTCCAGATCTGGTCGTGAAGTCTTGCCGCCCTTGGTTGGCTTTTCAAGCTTCAATCTTGTGGTAAGTTACTCTTAAACTTAGTCTAGGACTTTAGGTTACTAATGGATGGTTTAGAATTGGATTGGTAGAATTTTAGGGTAGTTTTGTATGAAGAATGTGTGAAACCCGAGAGACCCGTTAATCCCGTTTTTCAGCACGCGTCAAAATTGAAATGGCTCGTTCGAGGTCGTCTGGAGTCCGAATTGAGCTCTGTTTTCTCCCACATGACCGTAAGATCATGAGGAACATGATTCTGAGTTTGGATTGCTCAAAAAGAGTTATAAAAATGTCAGTTTTTCTGAGAGTAGGTCTGGATGTAGAAATCAGTAGGTGGATACCGCCGATGATGCATGGACGTGGCTAAATTAACTTGTTTGCCCTATATGTGTTTGGTCTTGAGGTGCCTTGTGGATTGATTACTTATCGTTATTATGTTTGGCTATGGTTTGCCAATGTGAATTGAGCATTTGGAATTGATTAGCTAAGTACCTTGTATTCGGTCATGAGGGATTGAAATGATCGATTGACTGAATTGATAAATTGCTCCTAGTATGTTTGACATTATGATGTGGAACATGAATGAATTGATGTGTTTGGGGCATAGTGGACGAACCATGAGATGTCCTTTGTGATTGTGCAATTCATGTTTGCTCGAGCAAGTACTATGGTTAATTGGCATGGCTTGTGTTGTTTAAGTCATGATTGACCTTGAATTCAAGTTTGACTAAGCGAACGAATTGATTATATATATGTGATCACATAATACCCTGAAGCGTGATACGCGGGGAATTGAATTTATCATGAGGCGTTAAACGCGAGATAACGACTTGATGCGTGTTTACGCGAGTGTTAATATTTATAACGACTTGATGCGTGTTTACGCGAGTCTTAATATTTATAACGACTTGATGAGTGGTTACGCGAGTCTTAATATTTATAATCTTGATGAGTGATTACGCGAGTTTTAATGCTTAAAATGGCCTGAAGCGTTATGACGCGGGCACTTGGCAATCTGATATCAATGATTGGTATGTGATTGAGATATGCGATAGGAAACACCCTTTATGATCCCGTGATTTGTGAAATGTCCAAGTACGAAGCTCGACCTTAAAACCGTAAAGTATGACTTGAATTGCGAACTTCTATCTTATGTTTGTAGTGTGCCTTTGTCGTTTTGCTTGTTGAGCAATTGTCCCTTTGAGTAGAATTACATGTTTTAGGATTTGTCTGGAGGTACTATTGGCCTGGTCTAGGTTTAGGAATAACTTGCTGAGATTTATTCTCACCCCGTCGTGGGATAACAATTTTCGGGTCCCAAATAATGAAGTCCCATGACCGCCATGGATTGGCTTTTGAAGATGCCCTTTTGAAGTAGATGAACCGTTAACCTTACCCGATTGTACGCCTTTTTGTAGTCTTAGAGAGCTGTTTTTATATTTGGGGTTGTATTCGCCCATATAGCTCTGTAAGGTTAAACTTCATCTACCTTGTTTTATTAAGAGAAGTTGTATTTTGAGAATTATCAAGTAGTAATTTTTGAAGTCAATTTGACGTTTTTAAGAAATGTATGGAGTAAGTTTTAAATCTCTCTTTTACATCCCGAGTCATTGTATTTCATTCCGTTGTATGGAGTGTAGTTCTCGCTTCCGCATGTGCTTATCATTTTAGGCTTAAGTTCGTTGCCGTTGGATCCCTGGGAAGTTTATAAATTTACGGCCCATGCGGGGTGTTGGCGTGCTCGTAAGGTTCGGGGCGTGACGGGTGCCATCCGAGGACCTAGGTTTACTAGTGTACCTACAAAAGCTCAAACCCGATTTTCAAATTTTCAAAGGAGGAGGGTGCCATCTGAGGACCTAGGTTTACTAGTGTACCTACAAAAGCTCAAACCCTATTTTCAAATTTTAAAGGAGGAGGGTGCCATCTGAGGACCTAGGTTTACTAGTGTACCTACAGAAGCTCAAACCCGACTTTCAAATTTTCAAAGGAGGAGGGTGCCATCCGAGGATCTAGGTTTACTAGTGTACCTACAGAAGCTCAAACCCGATTTTCAAATTTTCAAAGGAGGAGGGTGCCATCCGAGGACCTAGGTTTACTATTGTACCTACAGAAGCTCAAACCCGATTTTCAAATTTTCAAAGGAGGATGGTGCCATCTGAGGACCTAGGTTTACTAGTGTACCTACAGAAGCTCAAACCCTAGTTTCAAATTTTAAAGGAGGAGGGTGCCATCTGAGGACCTAGGTTTACTAGTGTACCTACAGAAGCTCAAACCCGACTTTCAAATTTTCAAAGGAGGAGGGTGCCATCCGAGGACCTAGGTTTACTAGTGTACCTACAGAAACTCAAACCCGATTTTCAAATTTTCAAAGGAGGAGGGTGCCATCTGAGGACCTAGGTTCACTAGTGTACCTACTGAAGCTCAAACCCTATTTTCAAATTTCAAAGGAGGAGGGTGCCATCTGAGGACCTAGGTTCACTAGTGTACCTACGGAAGCTCAAACCCTATTTTCAAATTTCGGAGGAGGAGGGTGCCATCCGAGGACCTAAGTTTGCTAGTGTACCTACGGAAGGTCAAACCCTTTTTTCAAATTTTCAAGAAGGAGGGTGCCATCTGAGGACCTAGGTTTACTAGTGTACCTACAGAAGCTCAAACCCTATTTTGAAATTTTCAAAGGCGAGGATCCGAGGACCCGGGGATGCCGGAAGACCTACAAAAAATCCAAGTTAATCAAATCTTTAAAATGTAACTTTTATGAGGATTTGGGGTCACCAGGGAACCTACGTAAAGTTCAATCAAACATCATTATAATGACAATTCTAAGTTCTTGGGGGGAAACTTAAGAATTCCAAGCAAATCTTCCAAAGTGTATTTGTGAAAGAAACATATCTAATCACAAGTTCAACTTTTCTCTAGGGATGGATTTTGAATGACACATCCCGAGTGTTCTACAAAAAGGTTATTTTAAAAGTTTTTCAAAAGGATTTTCCTTCATCCAAGAGGGCTTCTCACCATTTTGGGAAGGCTTTTCTTGAAATTCAAATATGCTCACAGGAAACCTAACCTTGAGGTTTCGGGATCATTCGAGATGCATACAATCGGCCTGATCGGAAAAGGCATTTTAAAAAGGACCGTAATTCAGGCCAGGTCAATGGTTTATCAAAGGATATTCATTCCGAGGCTTAGAAATGATCCTTGATCAAAAAATAGCTTCTTCGGGTTTACAAGTCAAGAATCCCGAAGTCATGATAAGACATGATTGTACTTACCTCTTTAAGCGGTAGCTTCCTGTGTGATCTCTTGCATCAACTCGAGACACCTCTTAGATCGAAAAAGTTTTGGCGACGGGTTGTATCTTGGTTTAGGGTGGGCTTTTAAGAAAGGCCATATTTTCAAAAGGGGGGTGAACTTGGGTGATCACCTTGACATTTTTCCCAGCATTCATTTGATTTTGTAGAAGATTCATGATCATTCATTCTTCAATTGACTTTGAGGATTTTCCTCTTTTCATCTCAATTTTTCAAACTTTGTCCGTTTTTCGGGATACTTTTTCATGGGCTTTGGCCTTGCTTTTACCAGGCGCTTTGCTTTTCTAGCCCTTTTGTTCCTTGCCATTTTTTGCATTGACCGGCTCTTTTGAGACCAGTATCAAGAATTCTTCCAATTATGCTTTTCGACTCATTGCTGGCTATTCCTTTGCTTTGCCCTAGTGTAGGGAGGTGATCACCAACAAGGGTTTAGAAATGAATATTTAAAGGCTCAAATCGGCTCTTCAAAAGGCAAGTGTTTGGGGATATAGAAATGAAATGCTTTTCTTCACTTTGAGGTGTTCCAAGTCTCTGCCAGAAATCACCCGAAGCTATCACAAAAAGATTGATGCAGGTTAGCATAATAAATTCTTACCCCGATCTTTCTCCAAGGAATCATCACCCAATGAACCTCCAAATATGCCCCAGTGTGGGGTGGTTCTTGACAGGGTTATATTCAGAAAATTTCTCCTTTTTGGCTCAGAGTGGTTATCAAAGGATATAAATGTGTATGGATAATTTTGAAATGGAAATGCCTTTCATCATTTCAATCCATATAATCACCGCGAATGATCCCTACGTCCCAAGATTAAGCTTTTTCACTTTGCCACTCTCGCTCATCGCTCAAGTGTATCAAGGACGTGTTTGAAGATAATGTTTGCCTCTTTTCATCCGAAGGATCATTCTCTTGAAAAGCTTTCAAAATATGCCCTTTTATAGAAACTCGGGGCATTTTATCAAAATTCATCGTTTGCAAAAATTTTTCATCAAAAGATATATTCAAAATATGTTTACGTAACTTGAAAGGAATGTTTCTTTGAAAGGGCCTTGTGGCTTTATAAATCTACGTCTTTTCAATTTTTTAAGCATGACAGTGTATGAAGATATTTCATAAAAGAGGAAGACTTCAAACCTGTCTTCTTCAAATGTTAACTTCTATCTCCCGTAAAAATAAAAGGAAACAATCGGTTCAAAGATGTTCAAAATTTCAAATCCCGAAGCGACTTTCTCTTGTCTCCTTTGGGTGTCGATTCCCGTTTCCTGTAAAAATAAAAGGAAACAATCGGTTTAAATACGTTCAAAGTTTTAAATCCCGAAGCGACTTTCTCTTGTCTCCTTTGGGTGTCGATTCTCGTTTCCCGCACAAACAAAAGGAAACAATCAGTTAAAGATATTCAAAATTTCAAATTCCGAAACGACTTCTTCCTATCTCCTTCGGATGTGGATTTCTGTTTTCTGCATAAACAAAAGGCACCAATCGCTTAAAAATGTTCAAAATTTTAAACCCCAAAATGACTTCCTTGTTTGATCCATTGCTCTGCAGGATTCTTCATGATTCTTGGTCCACCTGCACAATACAAACGTATGCAAATGCATGTATGTAAATGTCATACGAATGCAAAATTTTATGTGACTCAGATCTGCTCATCAATCGCTTTGAAGCTCGATTTTATTTCAAGGATAATATCTCTTCACGGCGTCTACATTTACTGGACTTGCTAATTCTTCTCCATCCATGTTTACAAGTATAAGAGCTCCCCCGGATAAGACCTTCTGAATCACGTAGGGGCCTTCACAATTTGGCATGAATTTGCCTCCTGGATGTTGGACATTTGGGAGCATTTTCTTCACAATCAGCATCCCCGCTTCAAAATTTCTGGGCTTGACCTTCTTGTTAAAAGCCCTGGCTACTTTCTTCCGGTAGCTTTAACCATGGCAGATAGCCTTCAATCGTTTTTCATCAATCAAATTCAACTGTTCGTGTCTCTGCTGGTTCCACTCATATTCCGTGAGTTCTACCCGAGACAGGATCCTTAAAGAGGGGATTTCCACCTCTACTGGTAGGATTGCTTCCATACTGTATACCAAAGAGTAGGGAGTTGCCCCGGTGGAAGTATGAATCGAAGTTCGGTAGGCCATGAGAGCATATGGCAATCTCTTATGCTAGTCTCGATATTTCTCAGCAGTTTTGGCCAATATCTTCTTGATATTCTTGTTTGCCACTTCCACGCCTCCATTCATTTGTGGGCGGTAAGGCGAAGAATTAAGGTGTCGTACCTTAAACTGTTCCAATAATTGGTCGACTACCTTGTTGTTCGGATTGGAGCCATTATCCGTAATGACAGCTCTTGGAACTCCGTATCTTGAGATAATATCCCGTTTGATGAATTTAGCCACACTGTTTGCGGTGACATTGGCATATGAGCTCGCTTCGATCCATTTGGTGAAGTAGTCAATAGCCACCAGAATAAAACGATATCTGTTTGAGGCCTTTGGGTTGATAGGGCCAATCATATCAATTCCCCACATTGAGAACGGCCATGGTTCTGACATTTGATGTAGCACAGTGGGATGAGCATTTATCTTGTCACCGTATACTTGGCATTGATGACAAGATTTCACATGTTGATTGCAATCGGACTCGATAGTCATCCAATAATACCCGAGTCTCATGATCTTCTTGGCAATGAGGTGACCATTCATATGCGGTCCACATTCTCCTTCATGGATTTCTTTCATAATGAGATTTGCTTCTTTGGCGTCTACGCACCTCGGTAGGACCGAGTCAAAGGACCTTTTGTATAAAATTTGTCCACCGAGGAAAAATTTTAATGCCATCTTGCTGATATATTTCTTGTCTTCTGGTTGACTGCCTTGCGGGAATTCGCCCTTCAACAGATAATTTTTTATATCATGATACCATGGTTCTTCATCGGGTTCTTCTTCAATGACCATGCAAGATGCGGGTTGGTCAAGGATGTCAATCCTTAACGGTTCTATCTCAAGGCCATCTTGTACTTGTAACATGGCTGATAATGTGGCCAAAGCATCAGCAAAGTGATTACGAGTTCTTGGCGTATACTCGAAAGTGATCTCTTCAAAGTATTGGATCAACTCTTCGAGGAATTTATGATAAGGGATGAGCTTGGGATCCTTTGTCTTCCACTCTCCTTGAGTTTGTAAGATGATTAGCATGGAATCTCCGTATACCAGTAGCTTCTTCACCTTTAATGAGATGGCCAATTGTAATCCTAGTATGCGAGCCTCATATTCAGAAATGTTGTTGGTGCACGGGAATACCAACTTGGCCGAGACCGGATAATGCCGATCGTCGGGGGATATTAAGACTGCCCCGGCACCTGATCTAGTGAGATTCACTGCGCCATCAAAGTACATCGTCCATTTATCTTCGGATATGTTTAAAATTTGACCTCCTTTGTTTTGCTCAGAAACGTCTTTAGGAGGATTTTCAGCTAGCATGTCGGCAATTGCTCTTCCCTTGACAGATTTTTGAGGAGAAGTTCTGATGTCGAATTACGAAAGAAGCACTTGCCATTTGGCCATCTTTCCCAATAAGGCTGGTTTTTCCAGGAGATATTTGATGGGGTCATTCTTGGTGACCAGTTGGATATGATAGTGCAGAGTATACTGCCTTAATCCGTGGAGGACCCAAACCAATGCTATGCAAGTCCTTTCCACGGACGAGTACTTGGCTTCGAATGCTTGTGAATTTTTGCTCAAATAATAGATGGCCCGTTCCTTTCGATCATTGGGGTTAGTTTGAGCTAATAAAGCTCCCAAGGATTCATCATGAACCGTCGGATATAGAGTCAAAGGAACATTAGGGATAGGAGGTACCAATACTGGAGGTTGTACCAAGTATTCCTTGATCTTTTCAAATGCTTGCTGACACTCCGAATCCCATTTCACTTTTGCGCCTTTCTTCAAAAGCTTGAAAAAGGGTTTCGCCGTTTCGACACACTGTGATATGAATCTAGATATATAATTCAATCTTCCAAGTAGACCCCTCACCTCTTTAACAGTGGAAGGAGTCCCTATTTCCCATATGGCTTTGATCTTGGAGGGGTCGATTTCGATTCCACGACCGCTTACGACAAATCCAAGCGGTTTTCCGGATCTTGCGCCAAATACTCATTTTGCGGGATTCAGCTTGAGCTTATATTTCCTCAATCGATCAAATAATTTTCTCAAGCACTGAACATGATCTTCTCCAAGTCCGGACTTGGCGATCAAATCATCCACATAAACCTCCATCTCCTTGTGTATCATGTCATGAAAAAGGGTCACCATAGCCCTCTGATATGTTGCCCCCGCATTTCTCGATCCGAAGGGCATGACTTTATAACAGAAGATCCCCCATTATGTAGTGAATGAGGTCTTGATCTTATCTTCTTCTTTCAACATGAACTGGTTGTACCCCGAGAATCCATCCATGAAGGAGTATAATTCAAAGCCCGCAGTGCTATCGACAAGCACATCAATGTGCGGTAGGGGAAAATCATCTTTCGGACTAGCTTTGTTCAAGTCCCGATAATCCACGCATATTCTGATTCTTCCATCCGTTTTCTTAATCGGTACAATATTGGCGACCCAATCAGCATATGGGACAGCCTCAATAAATCCAACTTTGAGGAGCTTCATCACCTCCTCTTTAATCTTATCTACCGGTTCGGGGTTCATCCTTCTAGATGGCTGATTAACCGGTGTGCAAGCGGGATCCGTGGGCAGAGCATGCTCCACTATTTCACGGTTTAAACCTGGCATGTTAGCATATGACCAAGCGAAAATATCTTGATACTCTTTGAGCAATGCTGTCATTCTTAAAACATCTACTGCGGATAGGTGTCCTCCCACTTTCACTTCTTTGATGCAAGTAGAATCTCCCGGATTAATAGTGATGGGTTCTTCGGAGATAGGAGGCTTGGACTCTTCAAAACAATCTCATTCTCTCTTGATATTGCTCACATCAGCCTCTTCTATATCAATTTCATATGCATAGTCGTCGAGCCGATCTGAGTCACATATTAACCTGTTATGCATGGGTGGGATGATATGCCCGAAATGCATCATGAAAGGCTAGCATTCGAAGATAACAAAATTAAAGAATGCATGATCTTTTCAAAACATGAAAACATTTTTGAACTCAATTTTAAAGAAAAAGGAAAGAGAACTAGTCCATAACTTTTCGGACATCCTCGTTCTCAAAAAGCCATTTTTTTTAAAGCTCAAGATCATATGGCGGATCATGCCTCAAGTTTCACAAGATAAGCAATTGTCATCATCGGACCAATCCGTTGTTCCACATGTCCGTAATAAAACTTGAGATGGTTTTCATTAATCGATGCAACTAAAGGTAATACAAGATCGCATTTCTTGGATCACGATATGAGACCCAAAGGGTGCTAAAACAATGAAAATCTTTAAAAACAAATGCGGTACTCAAAATGCATTAAAATGTAAAGTTTAGAAAGAGCCTTTTACTCCGGGGTGGAGAAATCATCTTCCAGCCACTCAATGATCACGTGCACCCGATTATCCAGGAACGAGTTGAACAAGTCCGGCTCAGTATCTTCCGAGATATCCTCATCTTTCAGCCATTTGCCCCCTTTTGAAAACACCTCGGATAAGGGATTTTGAAACATCTTTCCTCTAGCTTTCCATGCGTCGGTGCCTATAAAACGGCCACCTTAGTGTCCACGGCCTCCTTGGTCTCCATAACGATTGTTTCGACCTCGGCCTCGACCTGTATTGCGCTTTACTGTCTCTTTATAGCCCGGACCTACCTTATGGTCATTCGAGCTCAAATTCAAAGGGTTAAGGATCCCCTGACCGTGCTTCCCTAATCCGGCACCCGGAATAAATCCGTTCGAGAGTAGCACTCTTCCCGCCATGGTCGCGGGCTTTGAAAGCTCATGTGTAGCTATCTTTGTATCCGGCGATACATGCATGACAGACAATATATCAAAAGTATGATAACTCAGCTCTTCCTCTTTTGAGGGTTCGATGTATGGGACCATCCCCTTTTAAAGAAGCTCGATGCCCCGTCTCGCCATGAATGGTGATCAGCTGACCCACGACCACGAATTTGACCTTTTGATGCAAGGATGAGAGTACCACTCCGGACATGTGAATCCATGGTCTCCCGAGAAGCAAGATGAAAGCACTAGGAATGTCCAGCACTTGAAACGGTACAGAGAAGGTCACCGGTCCAATTGAGATGTCCAGTTCAATTTCTCCCACTACATTCTTGGAGACCCCGTCAAATGACCGGATAGTGGCCTTGGATGTCTTCATGAAATCTTCGTTTATCCCCAAGCTTCTCAAAGTGCTCAGAGGACAAAGGTTAAAGGCCGAACCATTGTCAATTAGGACGTGAGGAACCTCCTTTCCGTGGCACTTCATGGCGATATAAAGGGCTTTATTGTGCACCCGTCCTTCCCTTGGGAAATCTTCATCTAAGAACGATATCTGGTCTTTCAAAAGCATAACACCTACGAAGTCTCCGAGCTGAACCTCGTTAATGGTTTTCGGAACATGGACCTCGTCCAATACCTTCAGGAGGGCATTCTTGTGTTTTTCTGAATTCTTGAAGAGATCTAATAAGGAAATCTATGTAGGCATTTTCCACAATTGGTCGACGACCTCATATTCACTAGTTCTCACAACCGATTGCAACTTTTCCACTTCTTCCGCGGATGAGACTTTCTTTTCAAAATCCGCCTCTCTTGGTGGATAACATCTTCCCGATCTCATTATGGCGTCAATCTCGCCCGTTCCATAATCCCGATGAAGCGCCCTCGAGTTATACTCTTCTACGGGCGGCAATTTAATCTTCACCGGTATGATCTCTTCCCGAGGTGATTCAGAGGTTGACGGTTTTTCCGAGGCGGATGCTTCCCAACTATCCACCTTATTCAGATCAATGACAAAGCGAATCGGAGTATCTACCATTCCGATCATCTCATCTTCATAGACATCATCGGGGTTATGTTACGGATATGGCCTTACCGGCATGGCATTTTCTTCATCCAGACGCCTTTGCCTTTCCCTTCTAACTCTCAAGATAATTCCCTCAATCCTCATGCCAATCTCCACTAGATGTTGGAATGAAGAATACGTGTATGCATACATGCGATCAAAATATTCCGCCGGAAGTGACTTAAGCACGAACTCCAAGCATCTCCCTTTCGACGGTGGTGGTTGCACCATTGCAGCATGTTTCTTCCATCTCCTAGCGAAGAGTTCAAAACTCTCATCTTCCCCTTTTCTAATGTTCAACAAATTAGCTTTAGTGAAGTACCCTCTAATTCCAGCTTCGAAGTGCCGCATAAAATGCTCTGATAATTCTTCCCGACTTGGGACCCAGTCCAGATCGATTGATTAGAACCACATTAGTGCGAGGCCCGTCAAGCTATGTTCGAAATTCTGGATTAGCGTTTCGTCATCCTCATGATGGCCAACCATTTAGCGAAGATAATACGAGATATGCGCCAGAAGACACCCAAGACCATTATACTTCGTGCGAAAGGTCACTCTCGGGTTCACGCTTTAGGGCGGAACATTTCTTACTTGAGTAAGTGGCGTAATTAGCTCTTTTAACTCATCCATCTTCCTTGACACATCATCCCCTTACTCTTGCGGTAGAGCGATCCTTCGATTTTGCGTTTCCATGGCACGCCGTATCTCCAGAATCTGCATGTTCTCTTCCACCGCCATGGTATTTCTTTTGGTCATCAACTGCGATAAATCCGCCACCATGTTTGTCAAATGACGTATATGAGTCTCCAAATTGGAAAGTCGCATATCGGCTTCCCGACTCTCCTGTTCATTCCGAGGAGCCTCTTGATTCTTAGCTTTATCAACCGTTCCCACAAATTCTTCACTTTCGGGGTCATCCATGCCACCCCACCCATCGGGGACTATATCTCCAGAATCGACGAAAAAGCTTGGGGGCGCCGAATACAAAACTTTAAAATTGTAACCGCTATTGTCTTCTCCGAGGTTATCCACTATCTCGCCTCTTTCAAGGGTTTTTTGCAAAAATCTTCTATCGCCTCGGCGGGCCTTGTCTAGGCGGATTTCATATTCATCAAGTTCTTCAATTTCCTTATCATCTTTGACGCTCATCAAATATCCTAAGGGTATTTTCCGGACACCTCCCCTCGTAGCTTTCATCGTGAATTCCTCGGATACCATGTCCACAACCACATACGTTCCTTTAAAAGCGACGTCCTCCATTCTTCCTATGACGCCCAGATTGATCGGCTTTTCCAAGCAAGCCTCATTTTGCTCCCGGGAAATACTCTCTCCTTCCGGGTATTGTGAGGCCAATGTCGGGATATCCCGCATTTTGCTTACATCCACTATAAATTCCAGAACCTCTTCCTCTTCGTCTCCAAAAATCGCGTTCACCTTGCGATGCTCGGGTAGCGGGTTTTGTTGCACATTCGGTTCAACCTTACCAAACTCTAGGACTTTTCCATCAATCAACGCTTGTACCTTAAACTTGAGAGCGAGACAATTGTCCACGTTGTGCCCCCTTTCTCCCATATGGTAGACACATGTCCGGGTTTCATCAAACCCGGGAAATCTTAGAGGATGAGCTCTAGGTGGCTCTTTTGCAACTAGTCGATTCTCCAACAACATGGGTAGTAGTTTGGATAAAGGTCGGGGTAATGGAGTGAAAACAGGTTGGTTCCTTCTTCTAGGTTCCGGTGGTTTGGAAGTAGTCTAGGAAGACGTTCCTTGGGTAGAGGTAGAAGGTGAGAAATTTTTGGGCTTAGGCGGGTTAGGGACAAATGCCACTTCTCCAGTTTGCTCCCTATTGTCCCTTCTCAAAGGGTATTGGCGTCTAAAAGGTGCTTCGGGTATCTTCTTCTCTCTCGGTGCCCACTCATGACGTTCCGCTACCTTGATCGGGTGCGCAAACGTTTGACACCCAGAGGTGTTTAGCTTGTCGAAATACTCAAAAGGTAATGCCTTGAGGAAGAGGTCTATTAGTTCTTCTTCAAGGACGGACGGTTTTACCCGTACAGCCAATGCTCTCCATCTCTAAGCGTAGGCGCGAACGGCCTCGTTCTTTCCCTTTACGGTTCTCAGAAGGTTTTCCCTAGTTAGGGTAGTCAAAGTGTTGAACTTGTATTGCTGAAGGAACTCGTTTGCCAGCTTGTACCATTCGCGCGAGCCTCTCTAGCTCAAGCTCGATAAACCACGCCAGGGCTGCCCCGAATAGGCTTTTACGGAAGGTGTTGACCAAGAGCGGGATGTTGTCGGATAATTGCGACATTCGGCGCAAATAATACTTCAAGTGCGCCTTGGGACACCCGGTCCCATTATATTTCCTCACAAAATCCGGTTCCTTATAATCGGCAGGAACTTCAATCTTTTTAAATGGTGCGACCTTATCAAACCTCGAGAGTTCATACCCTTGACTTGCCGGGCATTCTTCGATCTTAGCAAGCCTTTTAATTTCCTCTTCCATTTTGAGGACTTGCTTCTCCTTCTTTTCCGGATCAATCACAACGGGAGGATCCTTAGGCGGTCGCTCCGAATTCAGAGTGGGATTAGCGGCGGGTGCCGGATTAGCGTTTGTTCCATCGGACGAGCCCGCGGGGGCTTGGGGATTCGTATCAACGGGATATCTCGCCCGGCTAGCGATCGGCATCGCCTTCATCTCTGCCACCATTGTGGCTATCATATTCATTTGGTTCTCCAAGTTACCCACACGAGGTGCGAGTTCTTCCCGCTCCATTCTCAATTTGCGTGTCTTGCTACGAGTCCTCGTGTTTATCACTCACCTATTTTTCAGAACATCAAATCAGTATGGAGCACATTCATGGATTTGGAGATGTTGATCCGTGGTAATTGACTTTTCTATATGTATGCATGAAATGCTCATAGAAGGAATAATATGCATTTATTACAAACCAAATTGTTCAAAAGTGTCAAAAAGATAACAAATATGTAAAATCTAAATGGGGGAATGAATCTATCCAAGTCGAGGACGCTTCCACTCTTCTTGCTCTTCTGACCCATCAGAATCCCACAGGTATGGGTCTTCTCCATCTTCAGACATCCACTGCTCCGAATCTTCAGGAATGTACGGCTCCACTCCCGGGACATATAATACTATGTATTCGGGTTCGTAGGACTCCACTTCTTCAATCCGAGGAGATACGCATTCGGGTACATACGGCTCAACAAATGATTGGCGATACTCCTTAAACTTCTGAATATACTCCTTGGAGGCTCTATGAATGTTCATCTCGTCATCCAAATAATCCGGCCATTCAACTTGTTGTAACGGGAAATTCTTTAAAGCATGGAGAATGAGCTTGATCCGAGCCCGATACAACTTCTTTGCTTCTTTTGTGAGCTTTCCTCGTGTCATGTCAAATGAGAAGATTCTGGGATAAACATCCGGTGGTACCTCTTGTAATACTCCGAATTGCCTCACCACTCGAGTGGGATAATAAGCCACAGCGCCGGTACATCCCAATAAGGGGATAGAGCTATCTTCAACACCAATGATGCGAGCCTCCACAATCTTAGGCCAAGTCAAACGCCATCGAATGTGTTCGGGCTCCAAATTTTCCAGTAGCTCAACCCACTTCTTAAAAGAGTATTTGGATACAAGGGATTGACACTTGAGGAAGGATCTAAGAGGGTGAACGTGCTCATTGATCTCATAACACCCTACTCGGAGTTGGAAAGTTTTTATATGAGATGTGAACCACATGTGGAGTAATCCATTAGATGCTTGGAAAACGGCCTTTTTGGAAGTTTTGGAACGGTTTAAGGAGAGAAAGGTTTCAGCTAAAATCATGTATGAATAATTCCAACGACAACATGCTTGTCTGGCGATATGGACTATAGAGGGGTCAAAAGTGGTCCTAGAAGTTGGGAATAGGACGAATGCAAAGAAGGCTAAGATGAACACATTTCCCGATTTATGACCGGTTTCGGTGGGTAGAGAGGAATAGTTGTCAAAAAGGAATGAGAATGTGAATTTGCCGGAGTTGGATTTATAAACTTTCTCTATTTCGGAGGTTTTGAGACGAAGAAAGCTCAATAGAGAACGAGTAGAATCCATGTCAAGAGGGGGTTGAGCTATATGATCGTCAAACTTGGCCCCAATGATAGCGGTATACTCCTCAAGCGTAGGGGTCAATTCAAGACCTTGGAAGTTAAATGTCATCGTGCGCATGTCCCATGCCTTGGCCAATGCTTGAATGAGGGCCGGTTGATATTCAACTTTGATCAAATCTACTACTCGTCCCAAACGCCCTTCAACATATGCTTTGTTGATGATGTCGAGGCGATCCCACCATAGAGAAAGCTCCTTGCGCGGTACCGGGATGACTTTGATATCTCCATTCCCCATGATCTAAAAATGCAAAAATGATGATCCTAAAGTCAATTACCACGGATTTAATATGAATATGCATGAAATGTGATGCAAATGCACTAACCAAATTCCATGTCATCTTTTGGTAACATGAGGGTCAACTACTCCCATTTGATCCAAATAAGCCAAATAGGGTAGTTATGGACCAAATCTCACCCAAAGATGGCATGTAATTGATTAGGATCGTTTAAGTGTAATGGGGGTAAAAAGGTTACTTTTACAACTCCAAATTTAACAACCCACGAAATTCACAAGTCTAGTACAATAAAGTCGAAAGAGATATAATATGACAGCATCTAAAGATGTTCGGACAACAGATGTGAATGGAACATACATAATCGACTCAACATGTAATGAACCCTAGAAATGCCCCAAAGTTGTACTAAACTAGATAATTGAAGTAGTGTCTTCATCGGATGAGATCTTCACTATCTATGGAAGCTTGACATCCTCTTCATCATCAGAGGATATGGTGATGACTTCTTTCTTTTTAATCGGGGAGTGCTTTGGGGTCATCTTGATTGCACAAGGCTTCTTCATCAATCTCGCATATAACTCTTGAATTTTCTCTTTTCCTCGCTTATGCTCCAAATAGCGTGCACATCGTGCATAATCACAACTCTTGCTACGAATGCTGTTCCGTCCGTTGAGCTCCTGTCCATGGATAAATCCAAAGATTTGAAAAGTAGCGGGTACTCAGTCCTTGCGTCGAATGGTCCTCCGCTCCCATGTGAATACATCGGGTACATCAATATGACTTCGGGGCGTCATCTATCCTAAAAAGGAAAATTGACCTTCAACCCCAATCACTTAAACGATCTTACAAATTGTGATGATATGCTCGTGAAAATGCATGATATGCAAAATTTAAATTTACAAAAATAAAAAGGGTAAAAAGCCTTACCAACCGATGTTACTCTTTTTTTGGATTTTTGGTTTTAGGTATACCAACCATCCAATTCACATGCGCATGAGACAAGTGAGGTTCCACTCTAAAGAAATCAAAAAGGCTCGGGTATGGACCTAAAAAGGCTCCCGCTATACGAATCGATGAGCCACCCACAAGCGCAATCAAACAACAAGTGGGTAGGATCATCAATGTCACATAGCGAGCGGGATCAAATATGGTCAACCCAAGTGCAATCAAACACAAGAGCTTCGCATACCGATCCCTATCTATGACGACCTATAAGGGTAATTCGCGGCTCGAGTTTAGGCTCTTGTGTGTGCAGTGTCGTGATCCTCAAAATATGCAAGACATGCACAGCAGCTTTTATTCAAAACACCGCTTCAATATGTGTATAAATAAACAAACAACCCACAACGCCATATCTCGCATCAAAAGGTTAGCATAGACACCACCCTTATAACTCCCATCCGCATCAACATTTAACACTTTTTTGTTAGTGGACGTACCTCACCTTCAAGAGCATCTGCAGAAAACGGGGTTAGAAAACACTCAACATTTTTATCGGCTTAAGTCCTCTTATTGGTTTAGTAACCATTCATTTCCCCGGTGGAGTCGCCGGTCTGTCGCGACCCTCCTTCCGGCGAAGGTTAACGGTTAACGAGCCGATCCCTTTTTTTTATATGTGGGTAAATGACCCCGGTTGTCGGCGGGATTTTTTAGGATCGCGGGTCTCTCCCAAGACCCATTACTCGAATCGCGATGTCGGAGAAAATTTTATCAAATCTCGAAGTCGACCTTAGTGTGGTCGGGTGGCATGTGCAATGTGTACATGCAATTGGAGTCGCCACCGATCAATTTATTGGAGGGTATGATCGGAAAACCCTACCAAGCGGTCGGGAGACACTATTCGGTTCCGCGAAAACCAGAGATTTTTGGATCCGGGGCCTTGGTTACGCCAAGATGTACATTGACGCCCTTTCAGTTACCAATGTTGAGTGATTTTCTAAACTATGAATTCATGCGGACGAACTTTCGGGTGAGGTAGGCCCAACGGTTCTAGGTATTCATGCGGATGGGAATTTTACTATTCCTAATAGTCACAATCGAAAAAATCAAAAGCGCAATCAATATAATCGCACATGATCAAATCAATGAATCAAGGTTCGATATGTCTAATATGGCCCTATCGACCCACATGAAAGTTGAATTTGAGTTCCGGGGTGGTTCGGAAAAATTTGGGGCGAAAGGCCCGGAAGGGGTAGAATGGTCATTTTTGGGGGTTCGGGACCCGAAAATCACAAAACCGAGGTCGGACCAGTTGAATGTGGCCATTTCCTATTTTTTGTGATTTTCTTGAATTTTTCTAATTTTTCTAATTTTTTTTTATTTTTTATTTATTTTCTAAAAAAGTTGGGAATTTTCCGGATCGACACAGATCGACCCTCGAAGTCTCGAAAATTTTTGATCCAGACTTTATGAGTCCCGAATCGATCTAGGAATTTTTAGAAATTTTTTATGAAAATCCGGGAATTTTTGTGAATTTTCTAAGTATTTTTTATTTTTTTTGGAAATTTTTATCTATTTTTATTTATTATTTTTATAATATTTTTTGGATCGGGTCAACCCAGTCAACGACCGGTCAACCCGGTTCAGACCGGTTCACACTCTCTCTATGCCTAAAACGACACCGTATCCTATTTATTCCAATTATTTTTTTGATTTTCGAAAATATTTTCCTAATATTCGATTATACTAAAATGAATGGACGGCCGAGATCAATCAGTAAATCAATCTCAGCCGTTGGTCCTCTACTAATCGAAACGACGCCGCATCGGCCTAATACACGGGCGGTCGCGATTAAATCACAAGGCTCAATTTGAGCCGTTCATTCCTTCTGCACACATAAAACGACGACGCTTCGGCATTCTTTTAAAACGACGCCGCATCACTTTGTTGTATGGACGGCCGAGATTAGATCCAAGATCCGATCTGAGCCGTTCGCCCTCTCTTGACCAAAACGACGATACTTCAATTAAGACATTGGACGGGACGATACTTCAATTAAGACATTGGACGGCCGCGATTG
The DNA here is from genome assembly GCF_020921035.1 of Rhodamnia argentea. Taxonomy (NCBI): domain Eukaryota; kingdom Viridiplantae; phylum Streptophyta; class Magnoliopsida; order Myrtales; family Myrtaceae; genus Rhodamnia; species Rhodamnia argentea. The sequence continues at coordinate 17,136,433 of NC_063157.1, read as the reverse complement.
ATCTCTAATTTGATCCGAGCCGTTGAATCGCCTAATGCCCAAAACGACGACGCATCTTATGGCCAAAACGACACCATTTCGATTATTATTATTAGCTATCTAATATATTGAATTATAGAAAATACGAAAATCAGATCCAACGGTCCTAAATCAAATTCATCTAATTACCTAGACCGTTGGATCAAAGGCGACTCAGCCCGCTCGCGCCAACGACCGAGTTGAGTCGGTGACATATTGGACCAATGAGGACTCGACACCTCGGCTGTTGACCGTTTGATCGGACACGTTGGCGTCGTCTTCTTCATTGCGACGACGCCTAAACGGACGGGCGAGACTCTTCCGGTGAGATCTAACGGTGAGATCTCGCCGGAATGGCCTCGAACCAACGCCAACCAACTCGCATAATCATCCATATCAACATATTGGAAAATCAAGGTATTTTATCCGCAGAATCAACAGGAATCAAGCTTATACGGTCTCGACATCGCCAAGTTCAATCAAGCAACACAGAGCATATTGATTCAATTCCTTCACACGTAAGCTCTAAAAGGAGTATAGGAAGCTTACCTCTAGCTCGGATCGAGCTTGCAAGGGTTAGGATCGCTTGGCGAAGCTCGACCCGGACCGGCACGGGTTGGAGGTTTGACTCGAATGATTTAGACAAAATCAATGCAAAAGCAAGTTGCGAACATGGTTAGTGAGGTTCCGGAGGCAAAAGGCACACATCAATTTCAATAATCACGCTCGGGATAGTGAGGTGCCATGATCGAACAGTGCGAACCGTGAGAAGTCGATTCACCACTTTTGGAGGTTTCAGGCCAAGCTAGCTATCGCGATCGTCTTACGGAAGTTCGGGCGAGCTTCCAGCGGTGGTCCGGTGGCTCGATTTGGCTTGAATCGCCCGGGCCGAAGTTGCACAATTTTGGACTAAGTCTCCGGCGAGGACGTCGCCCAAGAGTTTCTCTCTCTAATTCTCTCCCTTTCTCTCTCTATTCTGTTGCCCGAGCGAGCGAAAATGAGCCTCTCTTTTGCGATCGAGAACCTTCCCAGCCTTTTATACTCACATTTGAAAATTGGCGCGTCGGGGGGGGCTCGCCGACTCAATCTCACGTGCAATCACGTGCGATTGGGTCGCCGGACGATGACGGAATCGGTTATGATTCCGTCCCGATCCGTTAGGCCTCCGTTGGATGCAAGACGAGTACTAATTTGACACGGGCTTAGGAATGTTAACTTTTTGCTCCGCCACACCTTTGACCGGCAATGCTGACCATCTCCAGCGACAATTGATTGCGCCGACGGCGGCAATCGAAGGGGTATAACCTGTACCACAAAAGCCCTAAGTTAATTGGATCAATTAGGCACGAATTGTTCTCTAATTTGGCCATTGAAATCCAACTCTTGAATCTGAAAATCGGCTTGTGCTCGTGGAGAAGATGACACTGTTTGGACCGGTTCGACCGGTCCGACCGGCGGTCAGACCGGTCCGAACCGGTCCAAAAAGTGTACATTGCAAAATTTTCAAAATTAAACACAATTGGTGGGGAATTTTTGCAATTAAACTTCAAAATTGGACTTAGGGGCCTGGATATTATCTAGAAATGCAATTTTACCCAAAAGTTCTTATCAATTTGCACAAAAGCCCCAAATTTTTCAAAATTCCCAATTTGGGGAAAACCTCATTTGAGTGTCAATTTGACCAAATTGGAGCAAACCACCTATGCCAGTCGATTTAGAATGTGTTAAAACCCTAGGGGGTGGTCTAATTTTGCAGAGAAAGTCCCCCAATTAAAAGTAATTTCAAAAATTAGTAAGTAGAGGGACTAAATTGCAAAACTTTTGGAGATTCTTATGCAATTCGTGCAATTCGCGAAATTGAGGGTGTAGTTGATCAAATTGAAGTTCAAAGGGACTGCAATTGAATGTCTAGACCTAAAATGTGCAAAAATTGTAAATAAAAAGACTCAATTGGTATTTTTTGTGCAAATTCAACTCTAGGTATTGTGAAGAAACACCTAAAATTGAACTCAATTTTCAAATTTTCTTGAAGTCAATATCAAAGGGGAATTAAAAGAAAAATATTGAACATTTTTCTGTATTTTTGTGACCACGAGAAGTATTTTTGATGAATTTTCTAATATTTTTCTATTTTCCAAAAATATTAAAAAATGAGAAAAAAATGAAAATTTATTTTTTGTTCCAAATTGGTTCCTTAAGCTTGGCTAAGGCTTCCAATGTTGATTTTTTAATTTTTTTAATTTTTTTGTGAATTTTTGGGGAATTTTAGAAAATAAAACTAAAGAAAAAGCGATTAAAAATCAGGTATCAACACCCACGAAGAGTCAATTTTGATGAAATGGACCTGAGATTTTTCAAACGCTTTAGTTTCAAATAAAATTTTCAAAAGGATGTTCCCTCAAATGATAAGAGGCAAGCCTTATCCCATACACATCCTATACACTAGAGTGATCGATGAAAGGAAAAGATTAAAAAAACCCCGATCAATGGGCGTAGGGATCATTCGCGATAATTACATAGATTGAAACGACGAAAGGCATTCATTTCTTATCCCCAAACACTTTTAAATTCCTTGCAAGTACTTCCGAGCCAAAAAAAAGTTTTTTGAATATGACCCTATCGAGAACCACCCCACACTCGGGGCTTGTTTGGAGATTCGTGGTTGATATATTGAAGGAAAAGATAGAGAAAGACTTTATTGTGCTAACTTCATCAATTTTTTTGTGATGAGCTCCAGATGATATCCTGTGGAAGCTCAAAACATTTTGAAGTGAAGAGAAGCAACTCATTTCTCTATCCAAACACTTCATCCCTTGATCAAGCCAATTTGAGCCTTTAAATCTTCATTTCTAAGCCATGTTGGTGATTACCTCCATACATTGGGGCAATGCATATGATTTACCACATGATCAAATGATTTCTAGATCTTTGAATAAGTCCTTAAAAAGTCAGAATGTAAAAAAGTCAGAAAGATTGTCAAGCATGTGAGTTCATAGACAAGTAAAAGCAAAGCACCCGGTAAACGCAAGGCAAAGCCCATTTTTGAGAAATTAAGAAGCATTGTGTGCATCAAAAAAGCCGCAAAAAGTAAAAGCAAAAGCTGTCAAAAGTATGACGAGGGAAAAGATCAAATCTCATTAGCCCAAGGAAATTAGCATGCATTGAATTTTCAAAGATCCCAAATGAATATTCCAAGTGGATGTGAGACCGTGTAATGATGCAAAGGCAATCACCTATACTTTTACATCTCATTCTGAAAAATGGCCTTTTATTAAGCCTACTATAAACCAACATTACAACCCTTCCCCAAGACTTCTCTAATCAAGATGTTTTGGATTAACATGAGAGTTCACACAGGAAACTGCTGCATAAAGAAATAAGTACAATATTGTCTTATCTAATCTTCGAGGTTCTTGACTTGTAAACCCGAAGAAGCTAATTCTAATATACATTTTATTCTAAGCCTCAAAGTGCATGTCCATTAAGAAGCCTTTAACATAGATTTAATTGTTGTCCTTTGAAAAGACCTGTTCGGATCAATCGGATTGTATACACTGCGAATAATCTCGAAATCATAGATCTAGATTTTGTGAGGAAATTTGAGTGTTTCCATGAAAACATTTCCCTAGCAAAGAGTTGAAAACTTTTCTTTTGAAGAATAATGAGAATTCCTTTCGGATGAAGGTACTCCAATTAAATTTTCTTTTAAACAACCCTTTTGAAAAATGTTTAAGTCATGAAATTCAAAGTTTCTCCCCAATAGAGTTTTGAATATGAATTTGTTATGATGTGTTTAGACAAGTTTCCTTCACAAACACAGTTTGATGTATCCTATTGTGATTCCTATTCTTCTTGAGTCTTAGGGTCACGTTCCCCTCTTAGCAAACTTTTAATCTCTCACCTCTTTTGTCCGCCCCAAAAAGGCGACATTAGGGTAATTCCATTGGTTATTTCTTTTTACAGGATAATCCAATCCTTTAATCTCTTACCACTTTTGTCGGCTTCCAAAAGGCGACATTAGGATAATTCCATTGGTAATTTCTTTCTACAGGATAATCCAATCTTTAGGCTGTCCCTATCCTTAAGAGATATTCATAGGTTGTCTCAGTCCTTAAGACATATTCATAGGCCATCTCTATCCTTAAGAGATATTTCATGACCCATCTCCGACCTTAAGAGATATTTCATAGGATGTCTATGTCCTTAAGAGATATTCATAGACTATCTCTATGCTTAAGAGTCATCTCATGGTCCATTCCACTATATGGGATATTTTTAATCCTAAACCCTTTTCTGCAAGGTGTATTCTTTGACAAATCCTTTTACGATGAGTCATTCTATGGTCAGACCCACCATACGGGTCAAAATTTTAATTCACTATAGGTATTCTTATAACGAATCCTTAGGTTTCCCATCATGATCAAACCCACCATATGAGTCAAAATTTTAATTCACCTTAGGTATTCTTATAATGAATTCTTTTGGTTTTCATTCGACCTTAACAAATTAACACCATTCGAACCGTCGATAGGTGAGCTTTAGGTAAATTTCTCTTTTTCTATCTCTCTAATATCAAAGAGAAACATAATGTGATCTCTTTTGGATTTAATTTTCATGTGAAGGGTATGAGAGTCAAATGTCACGACTTGTTGTTGGGGCTAGAATTATCACCTAAAGGAGGCTGAATAGGTGTTTACAAAATATTTAAGAAGTAAAGGATTTATAATGGTTCAGCTTTGTTCAAGCCTACGTCCACTTCTTCACACTGACAGCCAATCTGCTGGATTCCACCATTTTATTGCTTAGAGGTTACAATTCGGTGTTCTCCTTTGAGACGAAGGACTCCACACCTAACACTTAACACTTGTGTGTATACCTCTAAGTATTATAGTGAATAGATCAAAGAGAATATGAAAAGTTGAAGTTCTCTCGATCTTGGAATTTAGAATCATATTTCCTCTTACGCCAACCTTTTTTCTCTTCGACTTTGAGATATATTTTATACCTCTCCACCTCCAACTATATGTTGCAAGGTTTCTAGAGGATCGCTCTCCAAAACTACCCATTTGAACAAGACTATATCCCACAAGAAGATCTCGTAGCCATTGAGAATTGCTGAAGGAAATTATTCCCTGTTAGATCAAATTGCCCATACAATTAGGGTCTTGGGTTTCCATAGATGGAGTTCTTCATTAGGAAGGTCAAGCTCGTCTCTCCGAAAGATAAAGAATCTTCAAGAATGATCCAACTCGATTACTAGTCGTTGTGATGAAGTAATATAACAATTAAATCATCTTTCAATATATCTCTTGATATTCTGGCCATTGTGCATGAAATACTTCTCTCAGAACTTGAGGATCATTCCAACATTTGAGCTCCCCTACTCAACATATGAGCTCCACACAACGTCCGAGTCCTTCACATTAACATTTGAGTCCCTTTTCCCAAATTCAATCCTGTGTATCTCAACACTTTTAGATAATCTGCAAAACAAGTATTTCACCTCATTAACACAAATCAAGAGGACATAGATTATTTTGTCAACTTTAAAATCACTCAATGATTTTTCTCAACAATCTCCCTCTTTTTGATGATGACAAACCATCCATAAAAATATCAGTTGTTAAGTAAAAAAGAGGTGAGCAACATAATAATTTTGCCACTCGGGAAAAGTACATTAGAAGTGCCATAACTTTTGTACGGCGTTCACTTGAGTGCCATAACTTTCCAAATATTCACTTAAGTGCCATAACTTTCAAAAATCGTTCACTTGAGTGTGATGTTGACATGGACGCCGGAAAAGCTGATGTGGCAATCAAAAAGCTGATGTGACACATCAAAAAGCTGATGTGGCTTGCTAGAAAGATGACGTGGCACGCCGAAAAGCCGACATGGCACGCCGGAAAGCCGACATGGCATGCCGAAAAAGTTGCTGTAGCACTCAAGTTAATGATTTTTGAAAGTTATAGCACTTAAGTGAATGTTTTGAAAGTTATGGCACTCAAGTGAATGTTGTACATAAGTTATGGCACCCATGGTATACTTATCCCTTGCCACTCAATGGAGTATTGCTAAATAATAATGCATTATTTCATATCTTGTAGTTTAGCAAGAGATAAGTTCCGAAATAGAGATGAATTCAAAGTTTGAATTCATTATTCTTATGATTCCGCTTTTGCTCTTAGAACTTGTGAAACCTATACTCTTTAGAATCGTAGATGCACAAGTATAGAACATTTAAATTTTAAAGTGTGTAAACAGGGGATAAGTACACCATGGTGCCATAACTTTTGTACGGCGTTTACTTGAGTGCCATAACTTTCAAAACGTTCACTTATGTGCCATAACTTTCAAAAATCGTTCACTTGAGTGCCACGTCGGAGCAAAATCTTTCACTTGAGTGCTACAACAACTTTTTTGACATGCCACGTCGCCTTTCCGGTAAGTCACGTCGGCTTTTCGGCGAGCCACGTCGGCTTTCCGGCATGCCACGTCGGTTTTCCCGACGTTCACGTCAACATGGCACTCAAGTGAACGATTTTTGAAAGTTATGGCACTTAAGTGAACGTTTTGAAAGCTATGGCACTTAAGTAAATGCCGTACAAATGTTATGGTACTTCTAGTGTACTTTTCCTATGTGAACAGGGTATATGAGATAGTAAGATGTTCTTTGTGTTCAGAGCATATAATTTACGTGAACCCGTAATAGAATAATAATCTTCAAGAGATTATAGCAGTGTAAGATTTCGGAGCATAATACTTCAATTTTTTTACAATTACGTACTATAATGCTCAGAACATCTCATTCCGTATCTTTCTGAGAACCGATTCCTAAAACTTGAAACTTGTTTTCAGAACTAACTCAATATGATAGAGTGATTCTTTGATCACTACATCTATACCTGTTACAACAACATTTCACCTATTTTCAGGAACCTGGAGATCATAATACATTTGTTTCTGTTAGAACAACATTTCACTCATTTTCAAGAACCCGTAGATTATAATACATCTGTTCATGTTAGAACGACATTTCACTCGTTTTCGGGAACCTATAAATTATAAACTCACATTCTTTTTCACCTTTTTCATAGTGAGACTTCTCAGTAAGATAATTTAAGAAGGGGAAATTCATGTATTCATGCATAACTTCTCCCCTTTTTTGTCATCATCACAAAAGGTTATAGCGAACTACCAATATCTATGCAATAAAGACTTAAACAAGTTTAGGCATAATACCGTTCAATCAAAATACTTAAACATCAATAATTCAATAATTCAAGCTCAAAATATTCGGATACAAATCCAAACACCAACAAATTTGAATACAAAATGAAAAAGAGATTTAATTTGGAGGATTTGGAGCCGGAGTAGATGTGGATGGGGCTTGAGTGGAAGTTGTGGGGGCTTGGTCATCGGGAAGTTGGACAAGGACAAATTTTATAAGCTAATTAATATTCTGATCAAGATCCCTTTTCATGTTGAGGATGTTCCTATCCAGTTGTTCCAACTGGAATTCATGAATGCCTTCATTTGAGGATATTGTCTTCTTGAGTTACATAGCTTGAGAATCCGGTTTGACCCTCGGTTCATCAACATCCAGGTACAAAGACTTCTAGATGTTTGTCATCATCTCATCCATCTCTCTCTGCTTGTACACCAGTTTTCTAAGAAGCTCTGAGTCGGTAGCACCATCCATGTCATCATCAATTTGAGTGCCAACATTAAAAGACTCCTCCCGAGTCCTAGCACGCTTTTTGGACGATGAAGCCGTAGTGTTACGTGGTGGAGCATCCGAGGCGATCTTGCTCGGGGAATTTGTTGTATCAACAACATCAATTGCTATATCTATGCCTTCTCCTCAAATATTGCTTCCCTGTGTGCAACCCCTTCAATCTGCTTGAGCTAAATTATAATGGTACTTTCATCAATGTTTATGACATGATTATGAGTTTTCTTCTCCTTGTCTAATTCACTTGATTGAAGTTCTTTTGGATTACTTGGTTTTGAGTCATCCAATGTCCAATAGTCATTTTTCGTTTTCTTTTTATAGGATCGAGTGGACCTGCATGTTGCTCAGCATTTCTAGCCTTCTCTTTCGATTAACTTCATATGATTGTCCCGATGAGGATTCAGTAGGTGATGGATTTGTATGTAAACATTTGGAGTGACTGGCATCTATTGCTGCTATAGATAGTTCAACCGCTACTATATTCTTCTTTTTATCTCTCTATTGTCCTCTTATGAATCTGTAGCCCATGTTGGTTAACATTGATTTACTTGTACTCCCCTTTGGAACTTGCGGTGAACTTGGTCTAAGGTATATCAATCTTCGGAGGCTGAAGGATCTTGGTAATCAAAAAACCATAGGGAAGTTTTCCTTTGTCCTTCGTTACTATCCTTAGCATATGTAGGAAAACAATGTAAGGAATGGAGAAAGGCTTCCTATTCAAGATTGCCCAGATGATCTTGGCTTCATTTCTTGTCACCGTCCTAGAAAAACTTTTAGGCCTAAGTCAATTTATGACTACCTTATGGAGAACAATGCATAACAATGGAAAATTATCTGCATCAACATGAGATTCATTTGTTCTGGAGACTATTTGGTTGATAGAGAGTATCTTGAAGACATTTTTATCAAAGATTGGGATAGAGTTAAAGACATATTGCTCAAAGTTGAGAATCTCTACAAGTTTTGTAACACTTAGAGTGTAACATTGCCCAAGTAAATAGAACTGAATGTTATCTCTATCGGGTATGCAGAAATTTGAGTAGAAATAAGCGGTTAATTCGGGATAGCGGGGATCTTGTAAATTGCAGAGAGTTTGGAGGTGAGAGTTTGAAAGTAATGTACAAATATGCGATCTAGTAAGCACGATGTTGATCCGGACATCCTATCTACCTTTCCTTCCTCAGCCAAAAATTTCATTACCATTGGCTGAAAGTGAGCATAGATCATCTCATCATCATTTTCTCTCGGGTGATCACCGACCAGTATAATTTCTATTCTAACTTCCTTTTCAAGCATAGCACCTTTTGATCTTGTCTCTAACGATGCAATTTGCATCTCCTCTATTCTTGAAGGTTCACCAACCTTCTCTTTTCCTTTCTTAGAGGACTCAGATGACCTAACTTTTTGAAATTCATCTCCTACCTTTGTGGCCTGCTTAATCTCATCCTAAGTCAACATCCGACTAAATTTTTGTAATTCTCCTTCATCGGAGAATCCATTTCTATGCAGAAATTCTTGAATATCAAGATTAGGCCTTTCTTGCAATCTCATTCCCCTAATTACATTTGACAAACCCCTTGCTAGTTTGATTCTTTTATCAACGGGAAGATTAGTATTTTCTTCGGGGGTTCGAATTACCATATTCGTGATATGGTCCCGAAGTCTCTTCTTCTTTTTCTCCAATCCCTCCGGGGTTACGGTAATGGCGACTCTAGCAACTAATCTTCGTGCTTCTTCTGTTCTTTGATTATTAGTTCCTTCCCCTAGAGAACTTGTGAGATCTTACTGAGTTGGAGCGTTAATTGGGGCTCTAGGGCCTCAAAATTCCAATCGACCTGACCGACAAGTACCAATTGTGGATGTCTTCATCGTAGAATGATTTTTGGATGCCATTTGAGATTTCTTGTGGTTTGTAGGGAGGAATAGGAGTTTTAGGGTTTATAAGTGTGATCGAAAGGGAGATTCGAGATGCGAAGGTTTGAGAGAGAGTTATGAGTGAAAAGATGCGAAGGTTGAAGTTTTTAGGAGTATTTAAAAGAAGTGATGGTTCGGTGTAGAAGTTTATTTTTTTTAGTAAATTAAGTATGTATAAACTTTTCAAAGCACTAGGTAATAAAAAGGGGCCGAACACAAAAACCTTGACCCAATTAGGACACAAGAAATTGTCCTAGAGGGGTCAAAGGTGATGCGATGCAAAACATGTGTGAGAGCAAGGGATAAAGACCCCAAAAGGCCAAACAGGCAGCCAAACCCCAAGAGTGATGATCGGCCAAAACAACGGCCAAAGAACGCACCATATACACGGCCAAAATAGTAGCCAAAAGAGGAGAAACTTCTAAATGCCTAGGACCGGACCTCAAAAATGGTTGAGGATAGACCCCGACTTCTTTGTAGCCGCCGATTCGAGGGGAGGTCATCCACGCTTCCAAGGGAAAGGGCTTTGTCCTTCACCACCTTGATGAGGTGTTTGATCATACCTGGCATAAAAAGGCTTATCACGAGAATAAGATGTCATTCCTCACAGTCCATATAAGGTGAACAAACGCTCTAAGAGAGAATCTAGAGATTCGGTGAGAGAAGTTCCGGCCACCTATATGCTTCATGGTCCAACGAATGTGATCCTACCACGGTCGGTTCCTCCAATTCAACTAGCACTTATCTCCCGGATCCGAGCTAAGCTCCCCGTGACCGAGCATCCAAAGAATAGATGATCCACGGAATTCGGTCTCCTCCTATAGAAGGCACAAGTACCTTCGGTAATCCTGCGCTAGTGAAGAAACAAAATCTGGTTACGTATGTGGTTGAGAGTAACTAACCACATGAAGAAAGCATGACGATGGGTAATGTTTCGATCCCAAACAAAAGAATGCCATAGAAGAATCCATCCTTTGTTCTTGATCAATTCCCATGCCGAAGCAACAGAGAAGGTACCGAAGGGGGCCGGCTCCAACCATCATATAATGGTGTCCAGTGTGGTAGACGGTAACCAATCGGTATCATTGAATGATCGTACCTAGGCATCATGGGGAATCCTAGACCGGTAAATGTCCTTGCTAGTGAATAGCTTGTGTATGGGGCCTTTAATGTGCCACCAATCATACCAAAATGACGTTGTACGCCCATTCCTTATCCTCAATCTGAACCGCATAAAGAATTCCAAGCGGAGATCCAAAATCTTCTTCCATGCCGATGAGCAAAATGTAGGTTTGGTGGCCACCCAAAAGTTGGTGTTCTTCAAGAAAGTCGAATGGATCCACTTATACCACAAAGACTCTTTATCGGTGAAAAGAATCCATATATGTTTAAGTGTCATTACCTTGTCGCAATCAACAAGTCTACAAATCCCCAAACCCCCCTTCTTTAGGAACACAAATGTTCGCCCATGATACCTTGGTGACCCCAACCCCTAAGTCAAGGCCTTTCCAAAGGAACTGTCTAAGGATAAGCTCAATATCATGCAAGATAGACTTTGGAATGCTACCCCAATAAACATGAATCAAATGAAAGATAGACTTGATGAGTTGTAGGCGTCCAGCATAAGATAAGAATCTTTGGGACCAAGAGTTAGCTCTAATCGTGATGGAGTCCACCAATGCCTTACAATCAGCCTTGCCTAGTCTAGATGCAATGACAAATACCCCAAGGTAACGAAATAGAAGGGTACCTTGTTGGAAGCCCGGGCAAAGCCGTATCCGATCATGGAGTGCCATTATGCCACATGAGAAGAAGATATCACTCTTGCTCCTATTTGGTTTCAATCCCGACCATCCCGAGAAGATATCTAGGCCCTCCTTAAGCAGCCGAACCGAACCCACATTAGCCTCGGTGAATAGGAGCACATCATCAGCAAAGAATAAATGGGATAGCCGTGAAGATTTACACCTACGAAAATATTTAAAGCCCGGAAGATTGGTCTTGGTGTGAAGGACACCCGAGAATACTTCCATAACCAAAGTAAATAAATAGGGGGACAAGGGGTTGCCCTATCTTATGCCTCTGCTACTAGAAAGGAAGCCATGAAGCTATCCATTAATAGCAACAGAAAAACGTGGTGATGAAACACATTCCATGATCAATCTAATAAGCAAGGCTGGGAAACGAAATGCTTGTAACACCAACTCAAGGAAGTGCCAATCCACCGTATCATAGGCTTTCCGGAAATCAACCTTGATTGCATGTTTAGGAAGATATAGCTCATGGTGAAAGTCCGCGAACAACTCTTGGGCGAGCAAAATGTTATCACTAATCCTTCTCCTCTTGACAAAGGTCGTTTGTGATGGACTAATGATGGAGGGTAATACAAGAGCAATCCGGTTAGCTATTATCTTGGTTATGCACTTGTAGATCGTGTTGCAACATGCAATGGGCCGATAATCCTTCATAGCCAAAACATTAGGGGTCTTCGGCCCTAGAGAAAGGATGGTGGTGTTGGTTTTTTTAAGTAGACAACCAGTCAAAAAGAAATCCTTAATAGCCAAGATAACGGACGGACCAACAGTTTCCCATGAAGATATGAAGAAATCAACATTGAAACCATTAGGGCTAGGAGCTTTACCTCTGGCAAGAGAGAAGAAAGTGCTTCGGATTTCCTCGTCCGTGACTTGCCGTGATAAGGAGTCAATTTGGTCATCATCCGGAGAGCAAGCAATGAAGTTACGGATATCCGAAACCCCCGGGCGAATAGAGGCCGAATCCCCGTTAAGCGGTTGTTGAAAATGCCCCACGATGTGCTCCCAAACTAGATTGGGTTCTGTCAATGTTACACCAGCTGTGTCCGAGACCAAGAGGATGCGATTTTGGTGATGCCTCTTGTTGACGATGTGGTGGAAGTATCTCGTATTTTGATCACCCTCCTTGAGCTACGGGATTCGAGATTTCTATTTGTAAAAGGATTCCTCCTAGAGTCCGAGATCCTAGAATGCCCAAAGGAGTTCCAACTCCCGATCAACCAAGCTGCGATTCGTGGGATCAAGTTCTAGGGCATCCCGAATCGAAGAGAGAGCTAACCTTGCTTGTTCGGTCCGGCTAGAGATGTCAGAGAACGAGCTTGTATTTAGTTGTTTGAGTCGAGCTTTGAGGAGCTTGAGCTTACAACATATCGAATACATAGGAATGCCCCGGATAGAAGTGCTCCCAACCTGTCTCACAATATCCTTATAGGACGGATGAGAGGTCCAGTAGTTGAAAAATTTGAATGGCTTCTTGGATACTATAGAAGAGACAATCTTGACCACCATAGACGTGTGGTCCGAGATGCCAGGTTCCAAGAATGCTACCTCGGAAAAGGAAAAGACACAGCTCTAGTATTCATTGATAAGAACCCGATCAATCTTACGCCGCTTACGAGAATCCCCCAAATAGGTGGCCCACATGAACCTATGCCCGACATATCCGGGATCATCGAGTCCCACCCGAGCTAAGCAATTTCCAAATTCATTGAAGGCGGGGATCCAAGCGTTGGAGCTACCCATCCTATCGCTGTGATCCCGAATGGCATTGAAGTCCCCTACCACTATCCACGAATCCTCACCTCCACCGAGACGAATAAGGTCAGCCCAAAGGGCTCCCGCGCCACAAAAGTGTGCTCATCATAAGCAATGGAGAGATAACAGGACTTACTCATGGTAATAAACCTAAGATGGACGTGAATCAACCGAGTAGAAATCAATCGAACAAGAATATCAACCTCCCGAGGATCCCAACCAATCCATATCGTACCCAGAGACAAATAATTATAGTTGGGAATCCAACGCCAACTCGGTAATAGACCACCAGATATAGATCCAATAAGAGATGGTTTCACCTTAGTCTCCAGAATTCCTATACAAGAGAGTCGATTGATCCTAACAAGGGACCGGATTTCAGCTTGCCTAAGGGGGTCAACTAGGCCCCTAATATTCCAAAAAGCAAGAAACATATATATAAGGAAGAGAAAACAAGTTACCAGTACTTCTTCTTGACCTTCTTCTTCTTAGACTTCGAGCCTGTCTTAGAAGAAGAAGGGCTATCTTCCTTCCGAGCAATAGTCGGCTCTCGAGGGGCTACATTCGGTTGGATGGTCCGATTGTGGTCCTCCACAAGAACGTAAACCGTGGCCCGAGCTCTAGTAATAGGAAGGGAGGGGGAGGATATATCCTCCTCAAAGTCGCTGCCAATAATACTCCCCGTGTCATCGCCATTTTCCGACTCCGAAGAATGGACAGCAAAATCCTTGAAGAGTTGCACAAGAATAAGGGCTATTGGTTTGCTGCGGTACATGGTATACAGAAGATTCAAGAAGTAGTGCATGGTCTCCTGCAATAGGCTGTAATGCCTCAGTGTTGAAGGCAAAGGAAGTGGGTCTAATTATGTGAGGATCCGAATCGGGGGCTGGTTCCAAATGCTGCTGTGCAGGCTAAAAGACCAAGCAGAAAGTCTGCCGAACAGCAACAACTACATGGTTTGTGTTATTTGCGGGAAATGGTGGCCCTTTCAAAAGGCTCCAATGTTGCAGACTTCAAACCAAGAGAGGTGGGACTAGTTATATCCGGGTCTACAACAAGGGTTAGATCCACCCGTGGTCGTGCGGCTTTCATGATAGATGCGTCCACCGTTTGGGGCTGTTTTTGCCCCACATTTCGACGACCTTTCCTCCCTTATACTTGCTGCGACATACCTTTAGGTTGGGGGCGAGAGATAGGAGCCGATCGCTTATCTTTAGGAGGTCCATGGTCGCTTGCACAAGGATGACCATTTGCCCCCAATTTATGACCAAAGATGCCACAAACGTCACATGAAAAGGGTTCCATTCATACTCAACTCCAATTATGGTCAACTCAGCATCCCATCGAATTTTGACCGATTCAAGACGAAGTTGGGAGGGCTTGATCTCTACATATACACGAGCAAAGGATAATCTCTTCATTTGTTCCGTTTGGGCATCCACATAGAGTGAATTTCCAATCGCACTAGCGATGCACCCAATACCTTGGGGTGACCATAAGGAGAGTGGCACTTCCCTCAATCTAACTCACACCGGGAGGGTATCATTCGCACCTTTCTTGAGCTTCAACTTCGAGTGCCAAGGTTGTAGTGTCATAGTACTATTAAGGATAGTAATAGGTCCCATATCCAATACCTTCCTCCCAAAAGTTCCATCCAGAATATGGATGAAATAGAAGCCATTCTCATGCATTCGGACATCCATGACATGAGGCCCCCCAAGCCTTTTTAATGGCTTTCTCGGTAATCTTAAAGAAAATCTTCTTCCCTAAGAAGTGTCCCACAATACATTCCTTCAACATCGGGTTCTCATTGGCCACAATCTCGGGGGTGATGTCTACAATCAACTCCCCATCCTTTACCAAGGGCGCTACATATAAGAGATCATAGCCTTTAGCCATTACTTTGGTGACATTAGCTTAAGTTTGCGATTGTATTTGCTGTTTTACCTCCAACATTGGCCGGGAAGGGCCAGCTGCAAACCGAGCCTTATCACCGCCATTTTGGATCAACGGAGGCTTAGACTTCCTCCTAAGTGATCTCCCCCTACTACGGTTTTGCCTAGGATCACGTTAAACCCCACGTGCCATCCCAACCACAGCCTTTCCAACTGTTGAGAAAAATCCATAAACAGTTTTGAAATTGACAAAACAATCCAAGTACTCTTGTGTTTTGAGATAATTCCGTGATTTACTTGTTTTGCAGATTATCCTTTGGTGCGGGGATGTACGGGATTGAATCTACCAAAAGGATTTGGCTCGAGATATTGTTTCGAGAGTCTCGGACGCTGGTTCGAGCTCAAACGATGAACGGGGATAGCTCAAACGTTGGAATAATGCTCAAGCTCTGAGAGAAGTACTTCGCGAGCAGTAATAAGAACTTCAAGAGGAATACAAATTGAGCATAATTGATGCATATCAACGGACGCCATCGAGCTGGATCATTCTTAAAGTTTCTTAATGATAGAGATCAATCAAGGATGCGGAACCAAGGAGACAAACAAAGACTTTCCAAATGGAAGAAACCATCTATAAAAACCCGGGATCATAATTGTATGGGCGATTTGATCCAAGCGGGGAAGACTTTCCTTTGGCGATCCCCAACGGCTAAGAGATCTTCTTTTTGTAATCATCTCGTCCAAAAGGGTAGATTTGGAGAGATTTCTTCTAGATGCCTTGTAACGGCTCGATTGGAAGCGGAAGAGTACAAAAGACATCTTGAAGGCGAAGGGAAGAGAGATCGGCGTTAAGAGGGAAAAGTGTTCATAATTCTTAGATAGAGTGAACTCCATTTTCAACACACTTCTTGATCCATCCATTATAATTATGAGGAGGTGTACACACGAGTGTTGAGTGCTAGTCCTGCGTGTCAAGGAGATCACTAATCAGTAACCTCCGAGCAGCTTACTAGTGGAATCCAGCCGATTGGTCATCAGTAGAAGAAGTGGATGTAGGCTTAACCAAAGCCGAACCACTATAAACCCTCCGTGCGATTTTCCTTATCTCTTACTTTGATCACTCTAGATATCTTGTGATAGCTAAACCGCACACGAACAGCACACATTAATCACATTACATATCTTGCATCAATCGAATTACTTGCTCGTTGCGATACACTCTGTCTCCATCATTTGATATGTACATTTTACGCTGTGTGATCTAAATTCCACAATAAATTGTTAAAATCACACTCTATCACCTATTCACCCCCGTCTAGGTGAAATGACTAGCCACTAACAATTGGTATCAGAGCTTGATGCTTATATTTTGTGAAGTATTTTTACTTCCGAGCTAACGATCTTTATAGCCGGCAATTTCTCTCCTTCTTGGATCGAAGGTGGAAGCAACAACAGGCCACCATACTTTGAAGGAAAAGATTATAGCGATCGGCAGAACAAATTTAAAGCATTCCTCAGATGCTAGGATCCTCAAATCCGGGATGTCGTACAAAGAGGAGTAAAACCAACTACAGAGACTACAAGTGCATGGGACGACACAACACCGACGGCCGCTCTATCTGCAACCGAGATAACCAAGAGAGATGCTCTTGATGCAAAAGCTATTTATTCATTTTAAAGTGCATTATCTCCTACCGAATATAGACATATTACAGATTGCTCCTCATCGAAAGAAATATGGGATAAGCTTCACGTCACCTATGAAGGAACAGACAGAGTAAAGGAGACAAAAGTCAATTTTCTACTCGGACAATATGAAGCATTCAAAATGTAGCCTGAAGAGACAGTGAAAGAAATGTTTGACAGCACCAAATGCTTCGGCTATGAGTGATTTTAGGCCTATTGCATGTTGCAATACAATTTATAAATGCATAACCAAGATCATAGCAAACAAGATTGCTATTGTTCCGCCCTCTATCATAAATCCATCACAAACGGCTTTCGTCAAGGGGAGGAGGATTAGTGATAATATTATGCTTGCCCAAGAATTATTTGCGGGCTTCCACCATGAGCCGTACCTTCCAAAATGCGCAATCAAGGTTGACTTCCGGAAAGCTTATGATACGGTGGATTGGACCTTTCTTGAGTTGGTACTACAAGCATTTCGGCTCCCAACTTTCTTTATTAAGCTGATCATGGAATGTGTTTCCTCACCGCGGTTCTCGGTTGCCATCAATGGAGAGCTCTACAGTTTTTTCTCTACTACCGGAGGTAAAAGACAAGGCGACCCTTTGTCTCCCTACTTGTTCATCTTGGTCATGGAAGTATTCTCGGGCATCCTTCGCGCCAAAACCAATCTCCCCGGCTTCAAATACTTCCGGAGATGTAAAGCAGCAAGGTTGTCTCATTTATTCTTTGCTGATGATGTGCTCTTATTCACCGAGGCCAATGTAGGTTCGGTGCAGCCGCTTAAGGACAGATTGGACCTGTTCTCGGGATGGTCGGGTATGAAGCCGAATCGGAACAAGAGTGATGTATTCTTCTCGGGCGGCTCGGTGGCTCTTCATACTCGGATCCGGCTTTGCCCGGGTTTCCAACAAGGTAACCTCCCATTCCGTTACCTTGGAGTTCCCGTTATAGCATCTAGACTAGGCAAGTCGGATTGCAAGGCTCTAGTGGAGTCTATCACGGCAAGAGCAAAGTCATGGTCCCAAAGATTCTTATCGTATGCTGGACGCTTGGAACTCATCAAGTCCATCCTACACTCGATTCATGTCTATTGGGCTAGTATTTTCACCCTTCCGAAGTCCATTTTGCACGACATTGAACGCACCCTTAAACAATTCCTCCGGAAAGGACCTGATTTAGGGGTGGGAGGCGCCAAGGTATCTTGGGCGGATATTTGCGTTCCTAAGAAAGAGGGGGGCTTGGGGATTCGTAAACTTGTTGATTGCAATAAGGCGATGACACTTAAACACATATGGATCCTCTTCACCGACAAAGAATCATTATGGTGTAAGTGGATCCATTCGACGTTCTTGAAGAATACCAACTTTTGGGTTGCCCCTAAACCAACGTTTTGTTCTTGGGCATGGAAGAAAATTTTGGATATCCGTCCGGAATTCTCCCTACGGTTTACATGGAGATTGGGGAATGGACGTTCGGCGTCCTTTTGGTATGACCGGTGGCACACTAAAGGCCCCCTCTATAAACTTTTTTCCACCGGAGACATGTACCGCTCCAAGATACCTTATGATGCCTCTGTCCGATCGTTTCATGACTCCGATTGGCCTCCATCTTATGCTTTGGACACTATCACGTAATGGTCGGAACCAACCCCCTCCTTTGTGGATGACAAGGAAGACACACTCATTTGGAAAGCTCACCCCTCGGGCTCTTTCTCGGTTGCTTCGGCTTGGGAGCTCATTAGGAGCAAGAGAAGTGTTGTACCGTGGCACTCTTTTGTTTGGGATCGGGCTATTACACCCCGCCATGCATTCTTCATGTGGCTGGTCACTCTAAACCGTATTCCCACCCAAATTTTGCTACTACACTACCGCGGGATTACGGAAGGAACTTGTGCATTCCGTAGGATGCGACCGGACTCTGTTGACCACCTATTCTTTGGGTGCTACATCACACGAAGCTTGGCTCGATTTTGGGCCGCCAAGTGCCACCTTCCTTGGACGAACCGATCGTGGCAAGCTCACGTTATGTGGGCTATTAAGCACATAGGCGGACAGTCCTTTGCCCATCGGATCTCCGGATTTTCTCTTGCGGCCCTTCTCCACATTATATGGACGGCGAGGAACGACATATTATTCCGTGGTAAGCCTCTTTTTGTACTGGGTATGACCAAGCACCTTATTAAGGTCGTTAGGGACAAAGCTACTTCTCTAGGAAGCATTGCCGACCTCCCCCTCAACCGGCGATTGCGGTAAAGCCGGGGCTTCTCCACCACCATCTTTGAGGTTCGGTCTTAGCTACTTAGTTGGGGGTTGCCTACTGTTTTGGCCGGGTAGTCCTTTGGCTTCTTGCCCGTTTTGCTTGTCCTTTGGCCGAATGTTTGGCCTTTGTGATTTTCAGCTCTAGTCCATGTACATATTTTGCGCCGCATCACCTTTGACCCCCCTAGGACAACTTATGTCCTAATTGGGTCAAGGTTTTTGTGTCCGGCCTCCTTTGTTACCTAGCAGTTTGATAAATCTATACATACTTACCTTACCAAAAAAAAAAAAAAAAATGTTTGACAGGTTCATTGAAATAATGAATGGTCTCACATATCACGGGCAACCAGCTTTCGGACCGATGAGAATCAACAAGCTACTCTGAGCTCTTACAAAGGAATGGGACAACGTTAAAACTTCCATTCGAGAGACTTAAAGAATATCTCCCTTGTCAATGGACGAGCTCATTGGAACTCTTCAATCTTATGAAGAAGAAAGAATTAATGATGAAACCACAACTAGAGGTAAGAAGTCAATTGCCTTAAAATCTAATGTTGATTCTGACATTCCAGATTCTCAAGACGAAGATAATGAAGAACTAGCGCTCATGGTCAAAAGATTCGGAAGAATGGCTAAACAAGGTAGGAACTTCAAAGACAGAATGGATCTTAGACGATACAATTAGAGAAGACCATCCGAGACCAAAAATGAAGGTCAAGAAATCATTTGTTACGAATGTAAGAAAAGAGGCCACATCAAACCCAATTGCCCACTATTAAAGAAGAAAGGCAAGGATGAGAAATCCAAGAAAGCATTGAAAGCAGAGACTTGGAGCAACACCGAATGTGAAAGTGATGAAGAATACGCAAATGTATGTTTAATGGCAGACTTAGATGATGACCTTGAGGTAACTCATTCAAACATGTCTCTCGAAGTATCTGCGTATATAGATGAGCTATGTTTAGAATACAAGGCTACTCTCAAGAGACTTTACGAACCGAAAAAGGAAGTAGCTGTTTTTAAATAAAAGGATATTTCGTAAAAAGATAAAATCAGTTTTCTCGAAAAAAAATTTTGTCAACTAAATGAGAAATCCGATTCTATATCTTGCGAAAATGCGAAATTGAAATCAAGGGTGGAATCTCTCGAAAAGGAGAACGATTTCTTGAAAAAGGAAAGAAATCCTTTTGAAGAGGAAAATGCTTCTCCGAAAAAGGAAAAAGATCTTTTCGAAAAAGAGAACTCTATTTTGACAAAGGAAGTTTTGGAGATACACAAAAAAGTTCTCATCCGGTTAAAAAACTTTGCAACATATACTTTCTATACAAATTCCTTACTACAACAAGTTAGGACTTGGTTTTCAAAAGGAAAGTGATGAGAAAAATTATTTTCCGACAGAAAAAGAAAGACTTAAGCAAAGACCTTCTAAACACGCCAACGTGAGTCACTCTAGGAAACAATTTGTAAGATTTGAAGGATAACATCTCTCGGGATGTTCAAATTGTGGTGATCCGAAACATTCTAGGAGCTACTGCTCAAAGATCAATCGACCAACACGTAACATTCTTAGATACACTTATACGGCTAACCTCAAAGGACCCAAACAAATTTAGGTACCAAAGAAAAAGTGAGAATCTTTTATCATTGCAGGTACCGAACAAAAGAGGAAACAAATGGTAGATTGATAGCGGTTGCTCTAGACATATGACTCGTGACTCATCCATGTTAATTGATTTTGAAAATCTTGATGGAGGAAACGTTTCCTTTGGAGGCAACAACAAAGGAACCGTGAAGATTGGCAATCTACTCATCAAAGATATTTCATTAGTCAAGGGTTTGAACTTCAATCTTGTAAGTATTTGCCAACTATGCGATATTGGATACAAAGTTTCTTTTGCAGAAAATAAGTGCTCGTGTACAAGCCAAGACAACAAGTCATCATTTACCGGACGAAGATATGGCAACATGTACCTTCCGGACACATCGTCCGAGAATAAAAATGTCATCTATCCATCAAAAATGATCCAGAACTATGGCGCGGGACGCTAGGACACATAAACTTCAAGCAAATCAAAAAACTTTCCAAAAAGAAGCTTGTGAGAGGACTTCCAAATGCCAGATTCGAAAAGACAAAACTTTGCGAAGCATGCACACTTGGAAAACAAGCAAGAAATTCCTACAAATTCATAAATGAAGTCATCACTACCCATGCTCGCAACCTGTTGCACATGAATATCTTCGGACCTACTCGAACACGTAGTATTGGAGATGAAGGTGTAATCTTGGGATACTCCACAACAAGTAAAGCTTACCGAGTCTTCAACAAGAACTCTCAGACAATCGAGGAATCAATGAACGTGAAATTTGAAGATGAACGGACTACCCGGACAATAGATGCTGAAGAAATAATAAGATCCGAGAAGTAGAAATCATCATATGAGAAGGAAAAACCATCATCCGAAGACGCAGCACCAGACGAAACCTCTCAAAACATAGAGAATACTCCGCAAAGCACATCATCTGAAGATTCAAATGGTGAAGATTTCACAAAGACCGAACGTGACAAATCAAATAGGAGCTAGAAATACGGATCCGGTCATCCCGTAAATCAGGTCATTAGAAATATAGATGAGGGAGTCAGAACCAGATCCAAACTCAACGATACGATAAATGCCTTTGCTCTAGTTTCTAAAGTCGAACCCAAAAGAATCGAAGAAGCTCTTGAAGATGAAAGCTGGAATGAAGCTATGCAACAAGAGTTACAACAATTTAGACCGAATGAAGTTTGGGAACTTGTACCCGAACCAAAGAATCATCCTATTATTGGAACCAAATAGGTCTTCCGAAATAAGATGAATGACAAAGGGAAAGTAATCAAGAACAAAGCAAGGCTCGTTGCAAAAGGCTACTCACGGGAAGAAGAGATTGATTACGATGAAACTTATGCACCAGTAGCAAGACCGGAATCTATAAGATTGCTACTCGCTTACGCTTGCCACCATGACTTCAAGTTGTACCGGATGGATGTTAAAAGCATATTTCTCAATGGACATATCAAGGAGGAAGTTTATGTCAAACAACCTCCAGGCTTTGAAGATCCAAAGAACTCGAATCATGTGTGCAAGTTAAAGAAAGCTTTCTACGGATCGAAGCAAGCACCCCGAGCCTGGTATGAAAGGTTAAGTAATTTTCTTACTAAAAAGGGCTTCGAAAAAGGTAAAGTTAATACAACTCTATTTATCAGAAGGGAAGGAAAAGACATTCCGCTTATCCAAATATATGTTGATGATATTATATTTGGCTCGTCTAACCAACATCTTTGTAAGAACTTCTCTCGGACCATACGGAATGAGTTCGAGATGAGCATGATGGGAGAACTCAAATTCTTCCTAGGACTACAAGTAAATCGGACTAATCAGGGCGCATTCATACATCAAAAAAAATATGCCTTCAAATTAGTGAAGAAGTTTGGTCAAAATAATCGCAAGAAAATTGAATTGCCGATGTCTACCTCATCCAAATTGGATAAGGATGAACAAGGCAAACAAGTTGATTAGAAGCTATACAGGAGCATGATTGGTTCTTTGTTATACCTTATCGCTTCTCGACCCGATATTATATTCGGTGTGTGCATATGTGCGAGATTTCAATCCGATCCTAAAGAATCTAATATGTCTACTGTCAAAAGAATCATCAAGTACATAGGAACTAATCCAAACTTAGGATTATGGTATCTCAAAACATCATATCTTGTATTACATGGCTATTCAAATGCTGATCTTGCAGGTTGTAAGTTGGATAGAAAAAGTACTTTAGGCACATATCAACTTCCGAGATCAATGCTGGTGTCTTGGTTCTCCAAGAAATAGAACATCGTAGCTCTATCAACTGCAGAAGCTAAGTATGTAGCACTAGGAAGGCATTGCGCTCAAATCCTATGGATGAAGCAACAACCGAAGGACTTTGGTGTTGAAGCTCACAATGTAAAAATCAAATGTGATAACACAAGTGCTATCAACCTCACGAAGAATCCAATTCTGCACTCGCAAGCTAAGCATTTTGAAATCAAGCATCATTTTATTCGTAATCATATGCATAACCGTGATGTTAACATTCAATTTGTTGATTCTAAACATCAATTAGCTGATATATTCACTAAGGTACTTGACAAAAATACATTTGAGTACATTAGACAAGAATTGGTTATTACCATGATTCCCATTTCAGCTGAAATCTAGACAGGAGAAATTGCCTCAGAACTTGAAAATGTCATCTCAAGACTTTCAGTGACTTCAGAGCTTGAAAGCATCATCCGATGGAACTCAAGGATCTCGGAACTTAGAGGATCATTTGAAGACAACATCTTACGAGCAGATACGACAAAAGATTTGATCGTTCGAAATCTTGGCGCGTAAGTCGTTTTTATTTTTGGCAACAAATAAGGTACGCATCAACACAATTTTCTTAAATATTCAGCAAATATTATGTGATTATGCTGATTGTTCCGATTGAATATTTGATTGCCTTGATTGAAATTAAATTGATTAAGCTGAAATATTCTTAAAATATTTTCGAGAGAATTTCCTATTTTATCAAAATAAGAACCGCCTTCTATACCCTAAACCTTTTCTACTCGCTCACTCTCACAAATCGCACTCTCGGTCTTACGAAATCCAAAAACCCTAAATGTCCCAAAGCTCCACAATCAGAATCACCCGACAATTCTCATTCCTCATGGCACTCAAGAATCCTTCGGCACAGAAATCATCAGCTACCGGCTCTTGCCGTTACGTTCGTCTAGGATCCAGAGGATAGAGAGCATCTAGTAACGTTCCAACCCATTATGACCTCACCACATCGCCGAGCGAAGCCGAAAAGCAAGCACAAGATTGATCGCTCACATAGCGGAGACTTCGCCAACAAGAATGACAGAAGAGAAAAGCAAGAAGATTCAGCAACGAATCTCTTCCACGGTAATCCGAACCCCCGAGGAAAACACTAGTTTGCCTGTTGACAAAAGGATAAAGCTAGCTAGGGGTCTATCGAATGTCATTAAAAGGATGCGGATTGATGGTAGGTCCGAAAGTAACATTCTAAAATTTGAAAGAAGGAATGGGTTCTTCAATGAGGAAGAGCAGTACAAATTTTCCGAGATGCTCACTCGTAAAGAAATAGGGCTAGCTACCGGGGTAGGAATCGAATTTCAGAAGAGTAATCCCTTTAAAAAGAGAAAAGAAAAGGTTGGAGAACTCGTAGAGGTTGAGCGGGGAAGTGCTCAAAAGGAGGATGTGAAGGAGGAAGAAATTTACGTGGATGAACATCCGAGGGATGATGATGATGAACCGATTTATTCCTTCTTCAAATCTGTACCAATGAAGTTTTTGGCTGATGAAGAAAAGGCGGACAGTCGTTCGAGATCGAAAGAACATCAACAGTGTTACAAGGCACTACTTGCTAAAGACATTATACCTAACGGACTTATTGATTCTGACTTTTCCGAAAGAAATGGTCTGCAGATCCTCTATCCCCTCACCAACTTGCAGCTCCACAACTTCTACTCCTTAGCCACTCCAACCTATACTGAACCGATCGCCTATTTCTACTTAAACTTTACAATGATCGATAGAAATGCAATTCAGTTTTCTTACGGGGAGTAGAACATCATTCTGATCGCTGAAGACCTAGCGTACATTCTTCAGACCGAGCTGTTCGGTTTCACCAAAATTCCCGTCTCAGATGAAGATGTCTACAAGGAGCTGCCCGGCAACCCCGATCTTTCAAGAGCCAACAAGCCACACATTGAGTATCACAACTTCCCTCCGAAGACCATCATACTGCATAAGGTAGTTATCAATCGCCTAAGGCCAAAGGGATCCTCAAAGATAGATGTCTCAAGGTATGAGGCAAAGCTTATCTGGGCTATCCTAAATGGAAAACCCTTTTCTCTGCCTCACCTAATTTTTTTACACATGAGGAGAGCAGTGAAGAAGAATAAGGGTCAACCGCCCTATGGATCTCTAATAGGCAGAATCTTTGAGTACCTGCGAATAGTGGCAGCCTTGGAACTCGGATCCATAGAGCTTCATCAGGGAAGTATAGGAGAGATAATGCTCATAAAGATGGGTTACTGATTTGAAAATGGAATCGGGAGGGATAGAAAGAAGAAGGTGATCCCCATAGATCTTCCTCGGAAGGAGCCCGCTGTTGAAACTCCACGTAACAAATCTGCAGAACCATCCTTAGAATCCACTCGAAAAAGGAGGATTAAGATAATTGTTCACAAATCAACCGGACCTAGCATCAAAAGAAGAAAACTTGCTAAGGTGTTGCTTGATAGAATTGAAAAGGAGCACATCTCGGACAGCTTATCAACAAATGATACAGAATTAGAAGAGTTGATCCAAACGATCGTCAAATCAACATATGAGGATGATATCGCCACTCAACCGGAGCAGCAGGAAAAGGAGAGAGAGGACACAGAAGAAGAAGGAGATACGGTGAGAGAAAAAATGTCATCTGTCCCCGAATAGGAAACAGAGACTGAGGGGCCACTTCCACGAGAAGGACATTTGAGAGGGAGCAAACCGAAATAGATATCGATGTCGCTGAAATAGCAAATCTCTTAGGCAAATCCGCTTCATCATCCGAGCATCATGCAAGGACTCGGGAGGAGTCAACAAATGTGGGCACTCGGACGGATGAAACAGACAGTGCCAATGACTCAGACCTTCTCATGGAGATAGCACAGAGGCAATAAGAGATTGACCAAAAATGGTCAGACCTTTGGACCTCTCTGTGCTCAAAAGTTGAAGGCCCGAGTACAAAGATAGATGCTGAGGTTGCAAAAATTCAGAAAACAGTCCATGATTATTCAGAATATCACTTGGGCTTCTTGGTCAATAGGATCCTCACTCTGAAGCGGGATCTGGACCTTAAGCTAAATCAGCTATCCAAGTTTGTCCTAGTTCAACTACCTACGCACCAAGCATCCACTTTAGATCAAGCTCCATCATCTTCTCATCCGGACCAAACACCAAAACCTTAAAACTGTTTTTTACAACATTTCATGTTTGGATCCGTATTCTGAATCTCACTCTGAACACTGTCCTTTTTCTCTTCCGATGCATTTAATTGAGTGATTCATTATTTCCTGTAAAATTCTATATCTGAATGTTAGCATGATTGATTTGAGTATACTGCATAGATGACCCGAATAGGTATCAAATTCGGGGGGAGCAACATTTTATCTCTACAATTTGTATCTGACTACGCAGGTCACTCCCTTTTGCTGGTGACAAAAAAGAGGAGAATGGTATATTGTGAGATATGTGTAACATAATTGTGTGTGACATAATTGTGTTATAACTTGTGATGTCGTGATGTGATATGTATGTGAATGAATCGTGTGAAATCAATATGTGATATGCGTGCGTATTCTGGCAAGAATCCCTCAAGTACGGGCTCTCGGGTTAAGCATGTTCTATGAACACAGAAACATCATCCGGGAAGCATGATCTGTGGAAACATCATCCGAGAAGGAATACCTTCTCCTAAGGCGAGCAGGTGAACAAGTTCCCTTCTCTCAAAATCACATATTTCACTTGACAAGTTAAACTTGAAAGCTTTGGCTAAACAGGACAAGCTCTGAGCATCTAACAGAATGTGATGTTATGAGGAGTTACAACTTTCATACTCACATCGTATATGAAACTATCACACGTCTCAATAAGATATGCACTTAGAATACAAACTCGTCAATTGAGATAGCACAAGTTCCGAGACTACTCATCATCGAATATAAATGCATTTTTTTCATAACTTATTCTTGCTAAAAGTACAAGGAACGAACCGCTAAAATTATTCCTTAACAAGATCCTCACTAGAGTAACTTTGCTAAAGTTGCTCACCTTTTTAACTCAATTACTCGTTACTATTGTGGATCGTTTTGTCATCATCAAAAAGGGGGAGATTGTTGAGAAAAATCCCTAGACGATTTTGAAATTGACAAAACAATCCAACTACTCTTGTGTTTTGAGATAATGCCGTGATTTACTTGTTTTGCAGATTATCCTTTGGTGTGAGGATGCACGAGATTGAATCCGGCAAAAGGATTTGGCTCAGATGTTGTTTCCGAGAGTATCAGACGCTGGTTCGAGCTCGGACGATGAGCGAGGATAGCTCAGACGTTGGAATGACACTCAAGCTCTAAGAGAAGTACTTCACGAGCAATAATAAGAACTTCAAGAGAAATACAAATTGAGCTTAATTGATACATATCAACGGATGCTATCGAGCTAGATCATTCTTGAAGATTCTCGGTGATAGAGATCAATCAAGGATGCAAAACCAAGGAAACAAACAAAGACTTTCCAAATGGAAGAAACCATCTATGGAAACCCGGGATCATAATTGTATGGGCAATTTGATCCAAGCAGGGAAGACTTTCCTTTGGCGATCCCCAACGGCTAAGAGATCTTCTTTTTGTAATCATCTCGTCCAAAAGGGTAGATTTGGAGAGATCTCTTCCGGATGCCTTGCAACGGCTAGATTGGAGGCGGAAAAGTACAAAAGACATCTCGAAGGAGAAGGGAAGAGAGATCGGCATTAAGAGGGAAAAGTGTTCATAATTCTTAGATAGAGTGAACTCCATTTTCAACACACTTCTTGATCCATCCATTGTAATTGTAAGGAGGTATACACACGAGTATTGAGCGCTAGGTGTGAAGTCCTGCGTGTCGGGGAGATCACCGATCTATAATCTCCGAGCAGCTTACTAGTAGAATCCAACCGATTGGGTGTCAGCCGAAGAAGTGGACGTAGGCTTAACCAAAGCCGAACCACTATAAACCCTCTGTGCGCTTTTTCTTATCTCTTACTTTGATCACTCTGGATATCTTGTGATAGCTAAACCGCACACGAACAACGTGCATTGATCACATTATATATCTTGCATCAATCGAATTACTTACTCGTTGTGATACACTCTGTCTCCATCATCTGAGATCTTTGTTTTACGCTGTGTGATTTAAATTTCGCGATAAATTCTTAAAATCACAATCTATCACCTATTTACCCCCCTCTAGGTGAAATCACTAACCACCAACACCAACACCAACACTAACAGCAGGCACACCAAAAGTAGCAAGAACAACAAATTTCCCCTTCAAATTTGGGACATTATGTCCACCACCCCGAACAACAACATCAGCTAAAGGCTGAGAGGCAATTTCAAGTATAGAGGAAGGACTTACCTCATCTAAAGAAGCTATACACGAAGCGGGTCAAATAGGAGAGGCGTTGGGTTCGTAGTTGAAATTAAACCCTAACCAACGAAAACCAGCCACCAAGTAGAAGCTCCACCCACCAATCAAAGCAACAGGACCAATGATTTTAAAAACATGACCAAAGACCCCAAGGGCGCCGCACAATACCGAGCTACACAAACGGAGCAACAGGATATACACTATCGAGTAGAGTACTACGGCTATTTTGTAGATCCGCTCGACAGATCTAATCCCTCAACGGCTAGAAAAACCGTTTATATGGGATGTAGTGGGAAGGTATATGGCCTCCAAGGCCAAAGCATAGCAAAGGCGCCGGCCAGAAAGGCCAGAAACCACCACAAACTACCAAACAGACCGTAGAAGCCACACTAGAGAAAAATGAGACTTTTAGATGCTGTACGTGCCAGAAAACTCCACGTCTGGTCACCAAATTTTGAGAGAAGATAGAGGAGAGGAAGAAGAGCTTTGTCTCCAAAGATCAGCCCCAATGGCCGCCGAAGTCGTCAAAAATCGCAAACAACCAACAGACTATCCGGGAGAGAACTGAACCACAGCAACCAAGAATTGTGGGGGCTCTACAGGTCAGAATACTCCACGAATGTTCACCAAATTTGGAGGGATGATAGAGGAGATGAAGAGCAACTCACCCTCCAAAAATCAGCCCAAACGGCCACCGGAGCTAGCCTAAATCATAAGAAATCCGACAGGTGAACAAGACCCGCAAGGTCTACCACTAGGAGCATTTTGAAAGAGCGCATGAGCGAAGCGGCGTGATTAGTGTAGAAGGTTTTTTTTTTTTTTTTTTGCTAACATAGGAAACTGCTTTTAAAAGTTGATTTTGAAATATAAATTCCATAAATAAAATATTTTGAAGAGATATGATAGGTTAATTTTGGAAGCATAATATTCAATCAATTCAATCAAGATAATCTCATCAATCACAATATTTCACATGATATTAAAAGGATTGAGATTCTGTGTACCTCATTTGTTGTTAAAAATAACTATTTAAGCGCTAAAAATTTGAACAATCAAACCTTATATCATGTTTTCAGACGATGACTTCCTCGGATGATGCATTTAGTCTTGAGACTCCTTTCAATCATCGAATCTCTTCGGATAAAGCTTATCATCTTCTTGCTTTCTTCAAATGTTACATTCTATTCGGAAGCAATACTTACCTATCTAGAGAACAACTTAAACATGCATAGTAATGATATCCAATTCTTGTATGATATATTCAAAAGTATTTTTCTCAAGTAGTTTTGTGAATATAAAGCTGATTCATGTTTTGAATCAACAAATCGAATATCAACATCACCATTATGCATATGATCATGAATAAAATGATGTTTAATTTCAATATGTTTAGCTCGAGAGTGCAGAATTGGATTCTTTGTGAGATTGATTACACCGGTGTTGTTATACTTGATTTCCACATTTGATGCTTTAACGCTAAAGTCTTTCAATTGTTGCTTCATCCATAGAATTTGAGCACAAGAACTTCCTAATGCCATATACTCGCCTTCTGCTATTGATAGTGCCACAGTGTTTTGCTTCTTTGAGAACCAAGACACTAGCATTAATCCCAGAAGTTGGCATGTACCTGAAGTACTTTTCCTGTCTAACTTACAACTTGCAAGGTCAGCATATGAATAGCCACATAGCATAAAGTCCGATGTCTTAGAATACCACAATCCTAGATTATGATTTGTTCCAATGTATTTTATGATCCTTTTATCTCGAGAGAGGTGAGACTCCTTAAGATCTGATTGAAATCTAGCACACATACACACACTAAAAATAATGTCATGTCTAGAAGTAGTATGTGACATTTTGAAAATCCGACCCTTTTGAAGTAATGAAATGTCATCGATGTATTTCAATAAATCTCGCTCGTAATTGATCACTCTTGAGTTAACTAACCGAAGGGGAATTGTTAATCGGGAAATGGGTACGTGGACCTAAGAACTTGACCATGGATCGACAATTTGGCCATAAGGGTTGTCGAGGGAAGGTTTAGAACTATTATAGGCCGATCCAAGAACGACTAAGGAACAAATTGCTAGCGTTATATAATTGGATCGCGGGTGATTCTGTTTGACCACAGTATAATTTGTGAACGTTCCTAAACCGTTTCTTGACGATCGTGTCCTTCGTAACTAATGATCGACCCTCGCAATCACATGACAACCAAGGTCGCCATAGCTTGAGTATGATACGAATCATAAGGTCGATACGCATAACTCCTAAAGAGCCGCCCATTAGTTTGAGATAAACCGAGTTGCAATCGATTGGGATTAGCCATTAAATTGGACTTCGAACTTGGGCATCGGACTTTTAAGGATCACAATATGAATATTTTGGACGTCGCCTCACCAAAGTCAATTAAGTTTGCGGTTCATCCCAAAATGATTAGAAAAGTGAGATATTGATGGAATTAGAAATTACTCTTTTACCGTTGGATTAGAGCTCATTCCTCAAATTAGATTAATGGCAAAGTAGTCTTTAGACTTGAGTTGGATTTACAAGATTGCCCCTCTTGTTGTTATTTGCAAGAAGCCAAAAGTTGAATTATTGATGTGACTCCCTAGACAACTCTCCTTAAAACCCTCAACCACCTAGTCTACTAAGCCCCCTCAAGTCAAAAGCCTAGTCTAAGACAACCCATCACCACAATCTCTCACTCTTTCTCTTGGCTTTGGGAACAAGCTCTTGAGAAGCAAGAGCTCATTTTCACTCTCCCTCTCCCCTTTCTCACCACCATCTCCTTCTTGTTACCTTGTCCGTTGGGCACCGGGATGCCTCACCACCACCACCATCGACCACCCTCCTCCGTAAGAGCACCGTGAGCCTTGAACCACCATCCGCGAGCCGTTGAGAGCCCGCAAAACCGAGCCAAAACAGCTGCTGCCCTTTACTGGAACTGTGGACTTGTAGGGCTGTTCTAAGGAGTTTCTTGAGTGGTTTCAAGGTAAGAAACTCCATATACCTCGCTTAGTATGTTAGACAAGTTGTGAAAGAAGTTTGGAGTGGATTAAGAGGATTTAAGTGGCTGACTTCAAGCGTTTTCCTTGGACTGAATCAGCCCTCAAATCTGTTCCAGATTTGGTCGTGAAGTCTTGCCGCCCCTTGGTTGGCTTTTCAAGCTTCAATCTTGTGGTAAGTTACTCTTAAACTTAGTCTAGGACTTTAGGTTACTAATGGATGGTTTAGAATTGGATTGGTAGGATTTTAGGGTAGTTTTGTATGAAGAATGTGTGAAACCCGAGAGACCCGTTAATCCCGTTTTTCAGCGCGCGTCGAAATTGAAATGGCTCGTTTGAGGTCGTCTGGAGTCCGAATTGAGCTCCGTTTTCTCCCACACGACCGTAAGATCATGAGGAACATGAGTCTGAGTTTGGATTGCTCAAAAAGAGATTATAAAAATGTCAATTTTTCTGAGAGTAGGTCTGGATGTAGAAATCAGTAGATGGATACCGCCGAGGATGCATGGACGTGGCTAAATTAACTTACTTGCCCTATATGTGTTTGGTCTTGAGGTGCCCTTGTGGATTGATTACTTATCATTATTATGTTTGGCTATGGTTTGCCAATGTGAATTGAGCATTTGGAATTGACTAGCTAAGTACCTTGTATTCGCTCATGAGGGATCGAAATGATCGATTGGCTGAATTGATAAATTGCTCATAGTATGTTTGACATTATCATGTGGAACATGAATGAATTGATGTGTTTGGGGCATAGTAGATGAACCATGAGATGTCCTTTGTGATTGTGCAATTCATGTTTGCTCGAACCCGTGCTATGGTTAGTTGGCATGGCTTGTGTTGTTTAGGTCATGATTGACCTTGAATTCAAGTTTGGCTAAGCAAACGAATTGATATATATATATATATGTGATCACATAATACCCTGAAGCATGATACGCGGGGTATTGAATTTATCTTGAGGCGTTAAACGCGAGATAGCAACT
The DNA here is from genome assembly GCF_020921035.1 of Rhodamnia argentea. Lineage (NCBI taxonomy): Eukaryota > Viridiplantae > Streptophyta > Magnoliopsida > Myrtales > Myrtaceae > Rhodamnia > Rhodamnia argentea. The sequence goes on along the minus strand of NC_063157.1, from coordinate 17,104,098 downwards.
TGATGTGTGTTTACGCGAGTCTTAATATTTATAACGACTTGATGCGTGTTTACGCGAGTCTTAATATTTATAACGACTTGATGTGTGATTACGCGAGTCTTAATGCTTAAAATGGCCTGAAGCGTTATGACGCGGGCACTTGGCAATCTAATATCAATGATTGGTATGTGATTGAGATATATGATAGGAAACACCCTTTATGATCTTGTGATTTGTGAAATGTCCCGGTACGAAGCTCGACCTTAAAACCGTAAAGCATGACTTGAATTGCGAACTTCTATCTTATGTTTGTAGTGTGCTTTTGTTGTTTTACTTGCTGAGCTATTGTCCCTTCAAGTAGAATTACATGTTTTAGGAATTGTCTGGAGGTACTATTGGCCTGGTCTAGGTTTAGGAATAACTTGCTAAGATTTATTCTCACCCCGTCGTGGGATAACAATTTTCAGGTCCCAAATGATGAAGTCCCATGACCGCCATGGATTGGCTTTTAAAGATGCCCTTTTGAAGTAGATGAACCGTTAACCTTACCCGATCGTACTTCTTTTTGTAGCCTTAGAGAGCTATTTTTATATTTGGGGTTGTGTTCGCTTGTATAGCTCTGTAAGGTTAAACTTCATCTACCTTGTTTTATTAAGAGAAGTTGTATTTTGAGAATTATCAAGTAGTAACTTTTGAAGTCAATTTGACGTTTTTAAGAAATGTATGGAGTAAGTTTTAAATCTCTCTTTTACATCCCGAGTCATTGTATTTCATTCATTTGTATGGAGTGTAGTTCTCGCTTCCGCATGTGCTTATCATTTTAGGCTTAAGTTCGTTGTCGTTGGATCCTCGGGAAGTTTATAAATTTACGGCCCGTGCGGGGTGTTGGCGTGCTCGTAAGGTTTGGGGCGTAACATAGTAACATATAGTAAAGAACCGAACATGGTCCCGTATAGCTTGTGTTCAACCTATTTACCCTGTTCATCTTTGTCTAGCTTGGATAAATGGTTATTCAGTTTTCTTACGGTTTTCCCGACCAAATTTCTCACAATTTCCTTTGCATGCTTCTCCCGATGTATAAAGGTTCCTTGGTCAATTTGATTCACTTGTAGTTCAAGGAAGAAGGTAAGTTCTCCCATCATGCTCATTTCAAATTCGCTCTACATAATCCGAGAGAAATTCTTGCAAAGGTTTTTCATTAGGAGAACCAATATAATGTTATTACTTCTAAGCTTACGATCTTTATGGCTAGCAATTTTTCACCTACATGGATTGAAAGTGGAAGCAATAACGGACCACCATACTTCGAAGGAAAGGAGTGCAGTGATTAGCGGAACAAATTCAAGGTATATCTTATATAGTAGGATCCCAAGATTTGGGATGTTGTTCAAAAAGTCGCGAATCCAACCGCGAGTACCTCGAGCAAAACAAATGCGGGGGACAATACCGACATTATTCCCACTGCCGATCTAACTGCTACTAAGATAGCAAAGAGAGATGCTCTGGATGCTAAAGCTATTTATTCATTCTATAGTACATTATCTCCCACTTAATATAAACGTATTGCAGATTATTCCTTGTCAAAAGTGATTTGGGACAAGCTATACGTTACTTATGAAGGAACAAATAGAGTCAAGGAGACTAAAGTCAATATCCTTCTCGGCCAATACGAAGCTTTCAAAATGAAGCCCGGAGAAACTATGAAGGATATGTTTGATAGATTCACTAAGATAATGAATGGTCTCTCCTATCATGGACAACTTGTTTCTAGACCGATAAGAGTTAACAAACTCCTAAGGGCACTCAAGAAAGAATGGGATAATGTTAAAACTTACATTCGAGAAACTCAGAGGATATCACCACTATCAATGGACGAACTTATTGGAACTCTTCAATCCTACAAGGATGAAAGAATCAATGAAGAAGCAACGTTAAAAGGTAAGAAAACAATTGCTTTGAAATCTAATGCTGATTCCGATGCCTCAGATTCTCAAGACGAAGATGATAAGGAACTAGCACTCATGGTCAAGAGATTTAGAAGAATGGCTGGAAAGGAAGAAATTTTAAAGACAAAAGAGATTTAAAACAAGGTGATCAGAGAAGATCAACTGGAGGTAGAGATGAAAGCAAAGATGTCACTTGCTATGAATGCAAAAAGAGAGGACATATCATGCCAAACTGCCCTTTATTAAAGAAGAAAGGAAGGGATGAGAAATCCATGAAAGCCTTGAAGGTAGAAACTTAGAGCAACACAGAATATGAAAGTGGTGAGGAATATGCCACCATCAGTCTTATGGCCAACTCAAAAGATGAGTATGAGGTAACACATCTAAAAATCCCTCCCGAATTATCTCAATATATAGATGAACTGTCTTCAAATTATAAAACCAATCCTAAAAGGCTTTTTGAATTAAAAAAAGGAAGTAATCAATTTGAAATAGAAAGATGTCTCTCAAAAAGATAAATTAAGTTTTCTTGAAAGCGAATTTTCACAAATTAAAGAAAAATCAGATTTGATTTCTAATGAAAATATGCAGTTGAAATATATGAATGAATTCTTAAAAGATGAAAACATTTCCTTGAAAAAGGAAAAAGATCTTTTGGAAAAAGAAAATGTTTCTTTAGAAAAGTAAAGAAATTCCGTTGAAAAAGGGAATGGCTCTTTAAGAAAGGAAATTTCTGATTCTTGTTGATTCCATTGATGTTTTGGTCTAAACCTAAGTTATGTTGCTCCGGAGGAGTAGGCGAGTCGATCGGCATCGATTTTAGGCCGATTGACCGAGATTTTGCCGTCAATCAAGCATCGAGAAACCTTGGCCATCCATTTAGTCATCTTCAACCTCTCGACAAAGACCGGTCAACCTTCGTTGACTTGGTTAACATCGGTGTGGCGCCGACGTAGCGCCACATGGCATCCACGTCAGCTGGGGGTATTCCGAAAATGTTTTTTTGAAAATAAAAAATAAAACCCAGATCGGATATCCACGAGTTGACCATGTAGCCCGATCCGGGAATTTTCGGAGACAAAAATTCAATTTTGGTTTATAAAAACTCTTTCGTAATTATAAAAAAAATTTGATTGGACAATCGAGAAGTATTCTCATCGTGTGATCGTGGCCGTAGGATTTAGTATGTTGATTGAATGCTAAGAGTTAGCCTCTTCATTCGATCTTGGCCGTTGGTTTTAGTAATCTGATCGGACAGTTGAGATGATAGTCTCCATTCGATCCGGACCGTTAATTTAGGTAATTTGATCCAAGGGGGGTCGCTTAGCCACGTGGGCAAGTTCTGACCGTAGGATTAGAAATTATAATTAAAAATTCTAGGAAAATCCTAAAAAAATTTAGAAAAATTAGAAAAAAAATTTAAAGAGAGAGAGAGAGAGAGAGAGAGAGAGAGAGAGAGAGAGAGAGAGAGAAGCGACACCGTTTTAGACCAACCTAGGACCAGTAGGGTCTAGGTCGAGCATCCGAGTCTCTTGTGTTAAGTCAACCTGGTCCGAAAAATATTGAAAATTCAAAAAAAAATTGAAAAATTATGAAAAATTCATAAAAATCATAAAAAAATTCAAAAAAATTCAAAAAAAATTCAAAAAAATCACAAAAAAATCACACACAAAAAAAAAAAAAAAAAAAGGAAAAGGCCACATTCAATCGACCCAACCCATTTTCATAGATTTTGGATTCCATAGCCTTCCCAAACGATCATCTTATCCCTCTGGACACTTTGTCCCGAATTCCTTCCAAACCACCCTTGAACTTAAATGACACATTCTCTAAACCTTTAGAGCTCGAATAAGTATTCCATGTGACAAATTGTGTGATGACTTGATGCATTTTAACGCACGTTATTGATTCCTTGATTTACGCGCTTACTTTGATGATTGTGATTGATAGGATAGAGTTTCTCATTTGCATGAAAACCTTTTAGATGTTTGAGCCTACCTCACCCTCGAGACATCTGCATGAAAATCTTAGGTTAGAAAATCGATCAACTTAGATACCGAAAGGTTGTCGATGGCAATCTCGACGCAACTAATTCTCTAAACCCACTTCTTTAGTTTTCATAGAATTGAACGAAATCTCCCAATCGTTCGATAGGGTTTCCAATCATACCCTCAAAAAAATTTATTGGTGGCAGCTCCATTGGCATGTACACTATTCGCATGTCACTTTGGGCTGACCCCACCCTTGTTTTTTTTTTTTAATAATACCTCTCCACCGCGATTTGGGTAATGGGCCTTGGGACTAGCCTGCATCCGAAATTCATGTCATTGCGAGTTGGACGACGACGACCTATTAACCCCCTCGAACAAACAAAATTTTCGAGGCAGCTCGCGACAATAAGGAATGATTATTTATTTTTATTATATATGATAGAGATATTATAATTAGATGCCTAAAACATAGCTAAAATACTAAGTTGTGTCGGAGAATAGCATAAAGGATATATCATGCCAAAGTCACATGACAAGTTATTTTAGAGGGAGCTTCCGAGATATGGATAATAGGCGGGAGTTACATCCTATGAAGCACCGACACGCCAAACCCCTCGGCATGTCGGTGTCGGACACGTGCCGGACATGAACATGCGTCCGCCACATTCCGACACGCGTTCGACATTCGGTCAACGCTTGTCGGAGGTCCGACACGTAGTCAACCCCGGCGACACTTCGGGGACATGCGAGTCGTGAAGAAGGAGGGAGGGAAAGGCAAAACCAAAGGGCAGATATTGGTGGGGGAGGGGGGAAAGAGCGTCTCGGGCCATGAGAGGGATGAGGGAGGGAGCCGGCGACACGCGGCGAGCATCCGAGCAGAGAACGGCTTTTGTGTGCAACAGAGTAGAGAGCAAATGAGCAGAGGACAGAGCCGGACAACTTTGGAGGACGGATGAGCAACAAAAACCATGGTGGTCGACGTCGACGTTGGCTTCGCGAGATAGAGAGGACTAAGAGAGGGGTGTGAGATTTTTTTAAGAAGTAGAAAGGAGGATGGGGGAACATAGAGAAGAGAGAGATGAAACATGTGAGATGTTCTTTTGGTGATTTTTTCAAAAAGCAAAGAGAGAGAAGAGGGGGAGACAGAGAGGAGAGAGAGGGGGTTGAGGCATGTGTCGGATATTTTTTCAAAAAAAGTAAAGAGAAAAGGGGAGAAGACATGAGAGAGGAGGAGAAGCATGCGGATGCAGATTAAGAATTTTTTTTTCTTTTTAATTCATTATTTATTTATTTTTATAGGCTAATTGGATCAAATTATGGAAGTATCTATGGTATGAGCTTTCTTTTTATTATAAGAACTCTTTATGCAAATTCTCCATTTTATAAAAAAAATTATAGAAATAATAACATATCATGCATATATAAAAATATATTTAATATATAACGTGTCCCCAACCCGTCAGAAATCTCTATTTTTTAGAAATGACGTGTCGACGTATCGCGTAGTGTAGTGTCGCGTGTCGGTGTCATGTAGTGTCGCGTGTCGGTGTCGATGCTACTTAAGTTACATCAAAATACGCTTTAACTTGCCGGTTGAATCGTACGGGCCACGAGATATGAAAAAACAAAAGGGAAAATTTAAAAAGGAGAAGAATCCATGTTACTCTCTCATCACATTTTGCACCTATACAATTTTGCGTCCTCTATTTCTAAAAATAGAACTTTTGCATCCTAGAATATCATTCAGGAACGAAGGCCCCATTGTCAATCATTTAAAATTCACGATGTGGTTGTATGATTGGGATTTCTATGATTGTGGATGCTGGGATTCACGTAATATGCAGAGGCAAAAATAATAAATTAATGCAGCGAAAATAAAGCCCATACATGTATCTCCATAGACATCATTCTACGTTTCAATCGAAAAACAAATTAAATGAAAAGGGTTAAACGGATTACCTTTTGTAGCATACTTGATACAAGTTGGTTCAAACGTTCTTCAGTTTGAGCCCCACAAATGCCAGGCCTCTTGTTCAAACACACCACCAATTGTATGTCAAACAGGAGAAAAAACTCACAGTATCACCACTATAATTATGCTAGCAATCACATGAAGACAATTCTCCGTACGCGGTGAGAATGAAAGCTAAGAGATGCTCCTTTTTCACTTCCTTTCTCTGCGTTACTTTTAACACCATCTGCACACACTTTTATATTCATGTTTTTCAGCAACTGTTGCTGATAACATTAAATGGGATCAGCAACAGTTGCTAATCGCACAACACGATCAGCAACTGCTGATCGTGTGTGTGCACGTTACGCACGAAGCGTAACGTGCAGATGGTCAGCAATTGCTGACCGCGAACCACTCACAAGGTCAGCAATTGACGCACAAGGTCAGCTGACCTTGTGTTGACTTAATTTTTTTAATTTTTTTTAGCTTATATATATATATATTAAAACAAAACAAAAGATAATAGATATGTGTGCAAATAGGGCACATCAGTATGTGCTCATTTTGGACGTGCATGTGCATCATATGTACATACGTCAATGACCAATAAATAAGAATTAAATTAGATCTCATTTAATTTAATTTCAATCCGACTATTTAGATAGCCATGATTGCAAACATATTTGCAATATCATTTTTCCATTCAACATCGTCTTATATTGATTAAAGTGTGTGACATCTTTGAGTTCATTACTAAGTTGGCAGTAAGACATGCACTAACACATTAATATTTTCAAGAGAATTGATTGTCCCGATCAATCTCTAGATCCTACAAGTCATGAGTGACACATAGCAATATGTCATGGCTACCAAGACACTGCGAATGCTTTAAAAAACATAATGAACATGTCGGTTTTGGTTACGGTATAATTCAATCCCTCTGTCTTACTATATCTCGATCGAACAAAGACCATGGAATATTTGTCAAGCCACCAATTTGATTATATGTACAAATCTAATCGACATGCATTTATATGAGACGTGAACATTTCATTCTCGATTACAACCCCAATCAAGATTCCAATGCAATGTCGTAATTAAACCGCGTAGGACATCACTAGTATACCTTGCATGTAACAAGGAGACAAATTCCATTTAGCGTACATGTATAACTTTGCATGTGAACGAACCAAGACAATCAAGTACAGAGATGGATTAACAAATCGGCAATACGCGTACACGTGAACCACAGCCGTCCAACACACAACTCAGCATTGTGCCTTAAGTCTAAGGATCATTTACACAAGACCAAAGCATGAATGATTAGACATTGACCATGCTATGCTAATCATTCAATGTCTGTCATGTTCAGTGAACTTGTCTGATACAAACACATGTGTTCTAATTCGGGTATCACATTACCCAATAGCTCGTGACTCGTCATTCCCTCAAATATCCAATACTTAATGGTGAAGCTAAGAACACAATGATCTCAATATGATCATTAATATCTAGTAAATAATCATTGACCGGGGACAGTTTAAAGATTCAATATAATTGTGAACCTATCACTCACATTCTTGACGTTTCAAGAATAGGTTCGATTACAATTGATCTTGTGGAATCATTCATATATAAATAGTCAGACAAATGAATGAATACATCTTTGCCATTAAATATATAAGAAATAGAAAGTATAACTGAAATCCTTAACATGTAACTATTACATGATTGCTTTAGAGCATATATCTAATAGTGGATTGGTAATCAAGATGGTTTACTATCTAGTATCTGTATCGCGTTGAACAATATAAATTTCCATGATTGTGGATTGATAAGCATAGCATTGTACCAGCACCGAGACGCAATTAGTAACCCCATGGTTACCTGATAACTTAAGTGATACGGGGTTTGTGATTTCATTTACAAAACTCTATAGAGGTCGAAACGGGTTAGGAAAATACTCAAAGTCAATGAGACGGATTTGAGAGGAGATTAGACATGTCACATCAATCCCGCTGCCGTTCCTATTACTTTCATTTTAAAAGATCCGTTTCCGGTTCAGCAGAGGTTATGTTGGAAATATGTGACAAATTGAAGGGTGGATGAATGAGAAATTGATGCTCAAAGAACACCCTTGAGTTGGAAGTGGGAAGTGGAAAAACACTAGTCCCACATTGAAAAGAAAGAAGGTTTTAGAGTGCTTTATAGATAGTTACCCTCCTTTTGAGTGGTAATCGTCACAACACAAGTACTATGCCTCGCGCACGGGAGCAGGGGGTGCAAATCCCAAGCCCCGACGGAGGCCCAACGAGCTGAAACTTGGGCGCAAGCGCACGACCTGCGTACACGAATGCAAGACCGAGAAGTGGGCCTCGCGAAAAGCCCAATTTTGCCTTCCGATTTATTTTTCCAACTCAAATTGTTACAATTTTTTGTAACGGTTGCCGAAATCGATATTATAACGGCAGATTAATGGCATTGCCGTTACGTTACGAAATCAATATTATAATGGCAGCTTTAATCAGCGTTATAATTCATTAGCAGGTTAATGTTAAAACGGCTGCTAAATTGATTCTGTCGTTACATAATAACGGCATATTTAATTGGCCGTTATAGTTCAATTTCCGAAACGTCCCCCGCTGACCCTAGAAATAGGTGGCTTCCCATCCAAAATTTTTTGCTCGTCCGAAAATCCTCTCTCTTTCTACTCTCAGCATTTGCATTGTTTTCGATAGTGTTCGGTTCGGTTCCGCTTTGTTCAGGTTCGCCGATAGCCTTGAGGTGCGTGCTTGCTTCTTCGCTACCAACCGTTGTATCTTGGGAGACAGACGTTCACGAAACCTCGAGCACGTAATAGAGGGGACGAATCTATTTTAAGGAAACCGTGTCAAACATAGACCTCGGTATTATTTGTATCGACACCGTTTCTTTTCAATATTATTATTGCAATTCCATTTATGTTCGGTTACGTGATTGTACTGTTCTAATTTCAATTTTAATACGTTTATCAATTTGTATACTGTTCACGACATTTATATTATCGCCATATTGAATTTTGCTACAATCTTAAAACAGATTCGTACTTGAAATTCAAATGGCTACCGGAAACGAAGTTGTCTCTGCCTTAAAAATGTGCCTGCTGACAACATCAACCAAAGCATTGTCTCTGCCTTAGCTGTCCAACCGCTTGGATCATCCTCTGCCCCTGCTGCGGTTTCTGTCCACCATGGTGAGAAACCCGAAAAGTTCAACGGATCGAACTTTAAAAGGTGGCAGCAAAAGATGCTGTTTTACTTAACAACCTTGAATCTTGCGAGATTCTTGACCGAGGAAGCTCCTAAGCTATCCGAGGGACAAACGGATAAGCAAGCCTTCAACGCTGTTGAGGCATGGAAGCACTCTGACTTCCTATGTAGGAACTATGTCATGAACGGTTTACATGACTCGTTGTACAATGTCTATTGTGCAATAAAAACAGCAAAGGAGTTATGGGAATCCTTGGATCGGAAATATAAAATAGAGGATGCCGGAGCAAAGAAATTTGTTGTCGATCGATTCCTTGATTATAAGATGGTGGATTCTAAGACCGTGATTAGTCAAGTGCAAGAAATTCAAGTGATCTTGCATGAGATTCAAGCTGAAGCCATGATCTTGAGTGAAACCTTCCAAGTAGCTTCTATTATTAAGAAGCTACCTCCTGGGTGGAAGGATTTCAAGAACTACCTCAAGCACAAGCGAAAGGAAATGAACCTAGAGGAGCTGATTGTTAGACTTCGAATCGAAGAAGATAACGGAGGTTACGAACGCAGAGGGTTCAATCCTACTACGGCTAAAGCAAATGTTGTGGAGCATAGGCATGGCCCCAAGAACAGGAAGATTGCCAAGCCAAAGTTGGGACCAAAAGGAGGAGTTTCCAAGAACAAGTTTCAAGGAAAATGCTTCAACCGTGGCAAGATGGGTCATAGATCTGTGGATTGCAGATTTCCAAAGAAGAAGAGTTATGAAACAAATATGGTGAATGACATCGCTCAAGACGTGTCGAGTATAAACCTCTACTGCAATGGTTTCAAGTGAACTTGGTTGGGTCCAATCCGAAGGAATGGTGGATTGACACCGGTGCCACTAGGCACGTATGCTCCAATAAGGACCATTTTACAACTTTCGAACCAATTATTGGGGAGAAAGTTTTCATGGGAAACTCTGCCTCTTCTGCTGTCGAAGGCCAAGGGAAGGTACTGCTGAAGATGACATCCGGAAAAGAGGCGACTCTGAATAATGTCCTATATGTGCCAGAAATTCGAAAGAACCTGGTCTCCGGGTCTCTGTTGAACAAACATGGATTTCGTATGGTGTTCGAGTCAGACAAAGTTATTTTGTCTAAATCCGGAATGTATGTGGGGAAGGGATATGTATCCGATGGGCTTTTTAAGCTCAATGTAATGACAATTATCAATAAAGATAATAAGTCTTCCGTTTATTTGCTTGAGTCTTCCAATTTATGGCTTGGTAGACTAGGACACGTTAATTATGATACATTGCGTAGATTAATTAACTTGGAACATATACCCTCATTCCAAATTGATTCAAAACATAAATGTGAAATTTGTGTTGAGTCAAAATTATCCAGATCATCGTTTCAAACAATTGAAAGAAACACCGAACCCCTTGAATTAATTCATAGTGATGTTTGCGATTTGAAATTCATGCAAACAAGAGGTGGTAATAAATACTTTATTACTTTTATCGATGATAGCACGAAATACTGCTATGTGTATTTGCTTAAAAGCAAAGATGAAGCCTTAGAGAAATTTGTTCTCTATAAGAATGAAGTTGAAAATCAACTTAACAAGAAAATTAAAAGATTGAGAAGTGATAGAGGTGGTGAGTATGAAGTACCAATTGGTGAATTCTGTGCACAACACGGAATTATACATGAAGTAACCGCACCCTACTCACCTCAATCAAATGGTGTTGCTGAACGTAAAAATCGCACATTGAAAGAAATGATGAATGCGTTATTACCGAGTTCAAGTTTACCTCAACATATGTGGGGTGAAGCTATTTTGTCAAGCAATTACCTTTTAAATAAGGTACCTCGAAAGAAAGAGGATAAAACCCCTTATAAGCTATGGAAAGGTAGGAGACCATCCTACAAATACTTACGAGTGTGGGGGTGTCTTGCAAAAGTGGCTGTTCCAACACCAAAGAAAATAAAGATAGGTCCTAAAATGGTGGACTGTATCTTTATAGGCTATGCACATAACAGTAATGCATATCGATTTCTTGTACATGAATCGAAAATTCCAGATATACACAAGAATACGATCATGGAATCTAGGAATGCATCATTCTTTGAAGATGTATTTCCTTGCAAATCCAATGATGGATCAAGTTCGTCTAAACGAATGAATGAAACTATGAATGGAAAAAATCATGATTCGGATCATGAACTAGAACCCGGACGTAGCAAAAGAGCAAGAGTGGAAAAATCATTTGGAAATGATTTTCTAACTTATTTGTTAGAAAATGAACCATTAAACTATGCAGAAGCTGTGAATTCTTCCGAGGGGCCTCTATGGAAAGAAGCAATAGAAAGTGAAGTTGATTCTATTTTACAGAATCATATTTGGGAGCTAGTGGATCTTCCTCCTAGTTGTAAACCTTTAGGGTCTAAATGGATCTTTAAAAGGAAAATGAAACCATATGGCTCCATTGATAAGTATAAAGCCGGACTTGTAATCAAAGGGCACAGACAACGAGAAGGCTTAGATTACTTTGATACTTATTCTCCAAGAATGAGAATAAACTCCATTAGGATGATACTTGTAATTGCAACATTGCGAAATCTAGAAGTACATCAAATGGATGTAAAAACAGCTTTCCTAAATGGTGATTTGGATGAAGAAATCTACATGGAACAACCGGAGGGTTTTACGGTTCCGGGGCAAGAAAGGAAAGTACGTAAATTGGTGAAATCATTATATGGCCTAAAACAAGCGCCAAAGCAGTGGCATGAAAAGTTTGATTATGCAATGATTACCAATGGATTTAAGATCAATGAATGTGATAAATGTGTCTACATTAAAGAGACGAAAAATGGCTATGTCATTTTGTGTCTTTATGTAGATGACATACTCATTGTTGGTAGCAATGACAAAACGATCAAATCTACCAAGAATATGTTGAATTCAAGATTTGATATGAAAGATATGAGACTTGCTAATGTGATTTTAGGAATTAAAATCATAAGAACGTCAGAAGGTCTTATTTTAAACCCGTCACACTATGTGGACAAGATTCTTGAAAAATTCAACATGAATTATTCTGGTATTGCTAGAACACCATTAGACAATAGTCTTCATCTGTCCAAGAATAGAGGAGAGGGTATTTCTCAAGTAGAGTACTCTAGAGTTATTGGAAGTCTAATGTACTTAATGAGTTGTACTAGACCAGATATTGCCTATACGGTTAGTAGATTGAGTAGATATACGAGCAATCCGAGTGCTGATCACTGGAAAGCAATAGTAAGAGTACTTAGGTACTTACGATATACTCGGAATCATGGCTTGCATTGTACCGTATACCCGGCTGTTCTAGAAGGATATAGTGATGCGAACCGGATATCCGATATAAAAGACTCAAAATCTACTAGTGGATATATATTTACATTAGCGAGTGCAGTTGTATCTTGGAAATCCCGTAAACAAACTGTTATAGCCGGATCCACAATGGAATCTGAATTCATAGCTTTGGATAAATGTGGTGAAGAGGCTGAATGGCTACGCCATTTCTTAGAGGATATTCCAAAATGGCAAAAACCTGTGCCACCAATCTGTATACATTGTGACGATCAATCTGCGATTGGAAGAGCACAGAGTAACATGTATAATGGTAAGTCTAGACATATACGTCGTAGACATAATACCATTAGACAACTACTCTCAACTGGAATTATCTCTATTGACTACGTAAAGTCAAAGGATAATATTGCGGATCCGCTAACCAAAGGGTTAAATAGAGAGTTAGTTGAAAAATCGACAAGAGGAATGGGACTGAAGCCCATGAAAGAATAAGTTGATATAAATGAAACCCAACCTAGTTGATTGGAGATCCCAATATCTAGGTTCAAAGGGACAACCTAACTATATAAACTTAGTGATGTCACTGTGGGGGTTTATCCCTAAAACCATTCCTATAAAATATCGGTGATATTGTAAGGAAAAGGATAGCAATTTTTACTTTAATGATTCTTAAGTGGAGTAAACAAATTACTCAAAATTAAGTAATCACCTATGTGAGAGAGAAGTGGGGTCGCTTCAAAGGAGAATTATTTAGGGCTAAATTCTTTAGAAACTCTCGCAGAACCAGGTTGATGTTCATGGCCAAAACGAACATAATCATGAGAACCGAACAAACGTTTAGATGATTCCCGTGTGAAGTGTATGGTTCATTTACATGAGAAAGCAGGACAGTTCAAGGACATCATGTCTATTGGACAGCTAGTAAAGTAAATACATTTTCATAAGGGAAGGTTCAAAGGGTAACACCTACCTATCCTATGCAGGTTTCAATTGTTGAACACTATCACGTAGTCAAAACTAAAACAATTTTCATTCATGTGGGGGATTGTTGGAAATATGTAACAAATTGAAGGGTGCATGAATGAGAAATTGATGCTCAAAGAACACCCTTGAGTTGGAAGTGGGAAGTGGAAAAACACTAGTCCCACATTGAAAAGAAAGAAGGCTTTAGAGTGTTTTATAGATAGTTACCCTCCTTTTGAGTGGTAACTGTCACAACACAAGTACTATGCCTCGCGCACGGGCGCAGGGGGGGTGCAAATCCCAGGCCCCGACGAAGGCCCAACGAGCTGAAACTTGGGCGCGAGCGCAGACCTGCGTACACGAATGCAAGATCGAGAGGTGGGCCTCGCAAAAAGCCCAATTTTGCCTTCCGATTTATTTTTCCAACTCAAATTGTTACAATTTTTTGTAACGGTTGCTGAAATCGATATTATAACGGCAGATTAATGGCATCGCCGTTACGCTACGAATTCAATATTATAATGGCAGATTTAATCAGCGTTATAATTCATTAGCAGGTTAATGTTGAAACGGCTGCTAAATTGATTCTATCATTACATAATAACGGCAGATTTAATTGGCCGTTATAGTTCAATTTCCGAAACGTCCCCCGCCGACCCTATGTCACGCCCCGAACCTTACGAGCACGCCAACACCCCGCACGGGCCGTAAATTTATAAACTTCCCGGGGATCCAACGGCAACGAACTTAAGCCTAAAATGATAAGCACATGCGGAAGCGAGAACTACACTCTATACAACGGAATGAAATACAATGACTCGGGATGTAAAAGAGAGATTTAAAACTTACTCCATACATTTCTTAAAAATGTCAAATTGACTTCAAAAGTTACTACTTGATAATTCTCAAAATACAACTTCTCTTAATAAAAGAAGGTAGATGAAGTTTAACCTTACAGAGCTATACGGGTGAACACAACTCCAAATATAAAAACAGCTCTCTAAGACTACAAAAAGAAGTACAGTCAAGTAAGGTTAACGGTTCATCTACTTCAAAAGGGCATCTTCAAATGCCAATCCATGGCGATCATGGGACTTCATCATTTGGGACCCGAAAATTGTTATCCCACGATGGGGTGAGAATAAATCTCAGCAAGTTATTCCTAAACCTAGACCAGGTCAATACTACCTCCAGACAATTCCTAAAACATGTAATTCTACTCGAAGGGACAATTGCTCAGCAAGCAAAACGACAAAAGCACACTACAAACATAAGATAGAAGTTCGCAATTCAAGTCATGCTTTACAGTTTTAAGGTCGAGCTTCGTACCGGGACATTTCACAAATCACAAGATCATAAAGGGTGTTTCCTATCATATATCTCAATCACATACCAATCATTGATATTAGATTGCCAAGTGCCCGCATCAAAACGCTTCAGGCCATTTTAAGCATTAAGACTCGTGTAAACACGCATCAAGTCGTTATAAATATTAAGACTCGCGTAAACACGCATCAAGTCGTTATCTCGCGTTTAACGCCTCAAGATAAATTCAATTCCCCGCGTATCACGCTTCAGGGTATTATATGATCACATATATGTATCAATTCGTTCGCTTAGCCAAACTTGAATTCAAGGTCAATCATGACCTAAACAACACAAGCCATGCCAACTAACCATAGCACGGGTTCAAGCAAACATGAATTGCACAATCACAAAGGACATCTCATGGTTCATCTACTATGTCCCAAACACATCAATTCATTCATGTTCCACATCATAATGTCAAACATACTATGAGCAATTTATCAATTCAGCCAATCGATCATTTCGATCCCTCATGACCGAATACAAGGTACTTAGCTAGTCAATTCCAAATGCTCAATTCACTTTGGCAAACCATAGCCAAACATAATAACGATAAGTAATCAATCCACAAGGCACCTCAAGACCAAACACATATAGGGCAAACAAGTTAATTTAGCCACGTCCATGCATCCTCGACGGTATCCACCTACTGATTTCTACATCCAGACCTACTCTCAGAAAAACTGACATTTTTATAATCTCTTTTTGAGCAATCCAAACTGAGAATCGTGTTCCTCATGATCTTACGATTGTGTGGGAGAAAATGGAGCTCAATTCGGACTCCAGACGACCTCGAACGAGCCATTTCAATTTCGACGCGCGCCAAAAAACGGGATTAACGGGTCTCTCGGATTTCACACATTCTTCATACAAAAACTACCCTAAAATCCTACCAATCCAATTCTAAACCATCCATTAGTAACCTAAAGTCCTAGACTAAGTTTAAGAGTAACTTACCACAAGATTGAAGCTTGAAAAGCCAACCAAGGGGCGGCAAGACTTCACGACCAGATCTGGAACAGATTTGAGGGCTGATTCAGTCCAAGGAAAACGTTTGAAGTCAGCCACTTAAATCCTCTTAATCCACTCCAAACTTCTTCCACAACTTGTCTAACATACTAAGCGAGGTATATGGAGTTTCTTACCTTGAAACCACTCAAGAAACTCCTTAAAACAGCCCTACAAGTCCACAGTTCCAGTGAAGGGCAGCAGCTGTTTTGGTTTGGCTTTGCGTGCTCTCAACGGCTCGCGGATGGCGGTTCAAGGCTCACGGTGCTCTTGCGGAGGAGGGTGGTCGATGGTGGTGGTGGTGAGGCATCCCGGTGACCAACGGACAAGATAACAAGAAGGAGATGGTGGTGAGAAAGGGGAGAGGGAGAGTGAAAATGAGCTCTTGCTTCTCAAAAGCTTGTTCCCAAAGGCAAGAGAAAGAGTGAGAGATTGAGGTGATGGGTTGTCTTAGACTAGGCTTTTGACTTGAGGGGGCTTAGTAGACTATGTGGTTGAGGGTTTTAAGGAGAGTTGTCTAGGGAGTCACATCAATAATTCAAACTTTTAGCTTCTTGCCAATAACAACAAGAGGGGCAATCTTGTAAATCCAACTCAAGTCTAAAGACTACTTTGCCACTAATCTAACTTGAGGAATGAGCTCTAATCCAACGGTAAAAGAGTAATTTCTAATTCCGTCAATATCTCACTTTTCTAATCATTTTGGGACGAACCGCAAACTTAATTGACTTTGGTGAGGCGACGTCCAAAATATTCATATTGTGATCCTTAAAAGTCCGATGCCCAAGTTCGAAGTCCAATTTAATGGCTAATCCCAATCGATTGCAACTCAGTTTATCTCAAACTAACGGGCGGCTCTTTAGGAGTTACGCGTATCGACCTTATGATTCGTATCATACTCAAGCTATGGCGACCTTGGTTGTCATGTGATTACGAGGGTCAATCATTAGTTCCGAAGGACGCGATCATTAGGAAACGATTTAGGAACGTTCACAAATTATACTGTGGTCAAACGGAATCACCCGCGATCCAATTATATAACGCTAGCAATTTGTTCCTTAGTCATTCCTGGATCGGCCTATAATAGCTAAACCTTCCCTCGACAACCCTTATGGCCAAATTGTCGATCCATGGTCAAGTTCTTAGGTCCACGTACCCATTTCCCAATTAGCTATTCCCCTTCGGTTAGTTAACTCAAGAGTGATCAATTCTGAGCGAGATTTACTGAAATACATCGATGACATTTCATTACTTCAAAAGGGTCGGATTTCAGAATGTCACAACTCTTCCCCTCTTACAAAAATTTCGTCCTCGAAATTTACATCAATCCAACTACTAAAACAAGTGGGGGTGCGGACGCCTCATCTTGTCCTCGTTCTCCCATGTGGCTCCTTCTATTCCATGGTGCTCCCAGATTACCTTGACTAGCGAAATCATCTTATTCCTCAGGACTTGCTCCTTTACGTCTTCGATTCGAATTGGGCTTTCCACATAAGACACTCTATCGTCCACTTCAATGATTTCATGATCCAGCACATGAGTCGAGTCCGGTTCGTACTTCCTCAGCATTGATACATGAAATACATTATGAACCCGCGACAAACTCGGGGGCAAGGCAAGGCGATATGCCAAATTTCCAATTCTTTCTAGTATCTCGAAAGGACCTACATACCTCGGACTTAGCTTTCCTTTCTTTCCAAATCGAGATAGTCCTCGCATTGGCGATACTTTAAGGAAGACATGATCTCCTACTTGAAATTCCAAAGGCCTACGTCGCTTATCAGCATAGCTCTTTTGGCGACTACGAGCAGTGTTAAGTCTTTCTCTAATAACCTTCACTGCCTCGACGCATTGTTCAACTAATTCGGGACCCATTATACTTCTTTCACCAACCTCATCCCAGCACACCGAAGTCCCGCAAGCTCAGTCGTACAATGCCTCAAATGGTGCCATCCCGATGCTCTGTTGGTAAGCGTTATTGTAGGCGAACTCTACTAAATGCAAATGTTCTTCCCAACCTCCTTTGAAATCTATTACACATGCACGAAGCATATCCTCCAATGTCTGAATCGTCATCTCAGATCGTCCATCGGTCTAAGGATGATATGCCGTACTAAACTGCAGCTTTGTTCCCATGGCATCTTGAAGACTTTTCCAGAAAGTCGCAGTGAATTTAGGATCCCTATCCGACGTAATCGCCACTGGGACTCCATGCGGGCGGACTATCTGGCGCATGTATAACTCTGCATATCTATCCATGGCAAAATCCTTTCGCACAGCCAGGAAATGTGCAGACTTGGTCAATTTATCCACGACTATCCAAATCGAATCATGCCCTCTCTGACTCCTAGGTAAACCCATGACGAAATCCATGGTGATATGTTCCCATTTCCACTCGGGAATCTCCAAGGGTTGCAGCATACCACCGGGCTTACAATGTTGTGCTTTCACTTGTTGGCATGTTAAACACTTTGCCACGTGCTTAGCTACATCCACCTTCATTCCGTTCCACCAGTAGTGCTGTCGTAAGTTCTGATACATCTTTGTGCTACCCGGATGAATACTATAGTTACTTCGATGAGCTTCCGACAAAATCCTTTCCTTAAGCTCCTTATCGTTGGGTACGCACAATCATCCACGAAACTTCAAGATCCGATCCTCGGATACTTGAAAGTCAGGTTTCCTCTTATTTGAATCCATTTCCAAAATCTTTTGGATGTCGAGGTCCGTAGATTGCAATGCCTTAATCCTCTCTTGAATCTCGGGTTCAACCCTCAAAGTAGCCATCAAACTTGAAAGATGACAAACCTTGAACTTAAATTTCGAATCCCTTACTCCTTCAAGTAAAGTCCATTCCTTAACCATCAAATGCGCGATGCTTGATTTTCTACTAAGGGCATCCGCTACCTTATTTGCCTTCCCGGGGTGATATAGGATATCACAATCATAATCTTTAAGTAATTCTATCCATCGATGTTGCCTCATATTCAGCTCCTTCCGGGAAAACAAATATTTCAAGCTTTGATGATCCGTATAGATCCGAAATCTTTCGCTACACAAATAATGCCTCCAAATCTTCAACGCAAAGATAATAGCCGCCAACTCCAAATCATGCGTTGGGTAGTTCATCTCATGAGGTCTTAACTATCGTGATGCATAAGCAACAACTCTTCCATGCTGCATTAATACGCATCCTAATCCCTTTAGGGACGCGTTACAATAAATCTCATAACCTCCAGGACCGGAAGGGATAGTCAATACGGGTGCGGTCGTCGCCTTATGCTTAAGTTCTTGAAAACTCCTTTCACACTTATCTGTCCACTCAAACCGCGTTTCCTTCTTAGTCAACATTGTCAATGGAGTAGCTATTGAGGAGAACTTTTCCACAAATCTTCTATAGTAACCCGCCAATCCTAGAAAACTTCGAACCTCGGTAATCGACGTTGGTCTTGGCCAATTCATAACCGCTTCAATCTTGGAAGGATCCACCGAGATCCCATCTCCGAAAACTACATGACCAAGGAAAGGTACTTTATTAAGCCAAAACTCGCACTTACTAAGCTTAGCATAAAGCGAGTGTTCTCTTAGGGTCCGTAGAACTATTCTCGGATGTTGTTCATGTTCCCCACGAGTTCTTGAGTAAATCAAAATATCATCTATGAATACGATAACAAACCGATCCAAATACTCCTTGAATACTCGATGCATTAGTCAATCCAAACGACATGACTATAAACTCATAGTGCCCATACCTCGTCCTAAAAGCCATCTTTGGTATATCCTCCTTTATGATCCTTAATTGATGGTAACCCGTCCTTAAGTCAATCTTGGAGAATACCGACGCTCCTTGCAACCGATCGAACAAATCATCTATCCTTGGCAACGGATACTTATTCTTGATGGTAACTTGATTCAGCTGCCTATAATCAATACACAAACGCAATGACCCATCCTTTTTTTTACGAATAATACTGGTGCTCCCCACGGCGATGCACTTGGACGAATGAATCCTTTGTCCAGCAACTCTTGCATCTGTACCTTTAACTCTTTCAACTCCGATAAGGACATCCTATAGGGCGCCTTCGAGATCGGTTCCGTTCCAGGGGCTAACTCAATCACAAACTCTACTTCCCTTTCGGGTGGCAATCCCGGTAATTCTTGAGGAAAGACATCGGGAAATTCGTGCACCACAGCTATACCATCTAGCTTAGCCTCTTCAATTGTCGGATCAACTACAACAGCCGGATAAGCTTCACATCCTTAATCTATCAACTTAGTCACCTCAAGTGACGAGATTAAAGGGATCGAGATTCCTCCTCGACTTCCCGCAAATTCGAATCTAGGGCGACCAATCGGATGGAATTGGATCACCCTGCTACCACAATCCACTACAGCCTTTTGCTTACCCAACCAATCCATACCAATAATAACATCAAAGTCATACATGGCCAATACTGCTAAGTCTATCGGCTCTTCGCTACCACCAATAACTATCTTACAATTCTGGCATCCTAACGAGACTAGCACCTTATCCTTTAAAGGGGTGGTAACATGCAATATCACATCCAACGGTTTCAATTCCATTTCAGCCAAATCAGCAAATTGTGCAGACACGAAAGAATGCGATGCTCCCGGATCAAATAAGGCATAAGCAGCTTGGTCACATAAAGAAATCTTACATGTGACCACGCCGTGCGCATTCTCCGCCTCCTTGCGCGCCACAGCATATACTTTTCCTTGATTTGGCGGCCTATTCGGATTAGCCTACGGAATAGCTCCAACTTGAGGTCCCGCCTAAGGTCGTTGCACTTGAAATTGAGTTCTTGCAGCTAGATTTGGGCAATTCCTCTTATGGTGGCCAGGCTGGCCACAACTATAGCATACTCCCATCTTGCTTGGGCAAGGCCCATTCCCATGCTTCCGTCCACAAAGCCGACAAGTCCAGTTAACTTGATACGTTGGCTTCCCAATATTCTTCTTGACAGAAGGGACGAAACGCCTATTGTCGGTCACATGCCTCTTGCCAAAGTGACGATTATCCCTAGCGAGAGTAAATCGTGGTCCAAATGTGATTCCTCTTTCTCTCATGTCCCGTTCTACCAACCGGCCTCTTTCGTACAGCTCATAATAATCTTTCAAATTCAGAAGCACTAGCTAGCTGCGAAGATCGGACCTCAATCCATCTCTAAACCTCCTTGCCCTATCCACGGGGTTCTCAACCATTCTTGGAGCATACTTGGACAATCTGGAGAACTCGGATTCATACCGATCAATTGTCATCCGATTACGGTAGAGGTTTTGAAATTCAACCAACTTCTGTTCTTGGGCCACCTCCGAGAAATACTTTGCATTAAATGCCTCGGCAAAGACAGGTCAATTTGGCACAATGCCTTCAGGGAAAACTCTTCCCTTGGTGGCCTTCCACCAATCATTTGCAATCCCATGAAGCTAGTAAACTGTTAGGGTTACTTTTTCAGCCTCAGTGCACCCTAAAACTTCAAAGGCCTTTTCTAATTCCTCGATCCATCTAGGGGCAGCCTCGGGATCTCCCTTGCCATCAAACTTGGATGTCTTCAGCTTCATGAACTGCTCTACTAACCGACCCATCAAGCGATTTTCGTTACCATGGGCATTACCACCTCCGTTACCACGACCATTATTTCCATTATTCCCATTGTTCCCATTCGCCATATTCACGGCAAGAACTGCAGCTTCAGCAACTTAGGCAACATTGGCAGCCCTCTCTTGAGCTTGTTGGGCGACAGTGGCAGCTCGTTCTTCAGCCTGCTCGCCCATCATATTCCCAATCTGTTCTAGCGCTCTAAGGACCCCATCAACTCTTGGGTCTTCAACCACTTGTGCTCTTGAGCTAGAGGCTCTTCTTGTGCCTCTACCCCGATTGCTCATCCTCGCTAATCTCACCACACCTGAACCACTATAATTCCATCCAGGAATCAGAGACCTAAGTCATCTATTTAAGTCTAGCAGTTCGGGCAACTTATCACCTCAACAAATACAACCAGGGATTCATCACAATTCAAGCAATCATAGGTAACACATCAAGAGTTCTCATTCATACCTCAAGTCCAAACGCATCCGCAACTTAGCATCATCACAACATGCCAATTAACACCTCATTGAAACTTTAGCCAAACACCACCCAATGCTAAGTACGAAGCTTTACGACCTTTAATCACACAAGATAATGCGAAACAAGTGTACCAATTATAAGCGCCAATTCACATGACATGCAGAATGTGCTAAACTTTTATAACCGCCTAAGGTCTTACTATCTAATCATCCTAAAGTCATCGCTCCTTATTACTCCATGTCTCAACCAACTTGGATCGAGCTGACCTTGCTCTGATACAAATTAAACGGGGATGTCACGCCCCGAACCTTACGAGCACGCCAACACCCCGTACGGGCCGTAAATTTATAAACTTCCCAAGGATCCAATGGCAACCAACTTAAGCCTAAAATGATAAGCACATGCGGAAGCGAGAACTACACTCCATACAACAGAATGAAATACAATGACTCGGGATGTAAAAGAGAGATTTAAAACTTACTCCATACATTTCTTAAAAACGTCAAATTGACTTCAAAAGTTACTACTTGATAATTCTCAAAATACAACTTCTCTTAATAAAACAAGGTAGATGAAGTTTAACCTTACAGAGCTATACGGGCGAACACAACTCCAAATATAAAAACAGCTCTCTAAGACTACAAAAAGAAGTACAATCAGGTAAGGTTAACGGTTCATCTACTTCAAAAGGGCATCTTCAAATGCCAATCCATGGCGATCATGGGACTTCATCATTTGGGACCCGAAAATTGTTATCCCACGATGGGGTGAGAATAAATCTCAGCAAGTTATTCCTAAACCTAGACCAGGCCAATAATACCTCCCGACAAATCCTAAAACATGTAATTCTACTCGAAGGGACAATTGCTCGGCAAGCAAAACGACAAAAGCACACTACAAACATAAGATAGAAGTTCGCAATTCAAGTCATGCTTTACGCTTTTAAGGTCGAGCTTCGTGCCGGGACATTTCACAAATCACAAGATCATAAAGGGTGTTTCATATCATATATCTCAATCACATACCAATCATTGATATCAGATTGCCAAGTGCCCGCATCAAAACGCTTCAGGGCATTTTAAGCATTAAGACTCGCGTAAACACGCATCAAGTCGTTATAAATATTAAGACTCGCGTAAACACGCATCAAGTCATTATCTGGCGTTTAACGCCTCAAGATAAATTCAATTCCCC
Source organism: Rhodamnia argentea (assembly GCF_020921035.1). NCBI lineage: Eukaryota > Viridiplantae > Streptophyta > Magnoliopsida > Myrtales > Myrtaceae > Rhodamnia > Rhodamnia argentea. Next base: position 17,081,020 of record NC_063157.1, on the reverse strand, counting down.
GCGTATCACGCTTCAGGGTATTATATGATCACATATATGTATCAATTCATTCGCTTAGCCAAACTTGAATTCGGGGTCAATCATGACCTAAACAACACAAGCCATGCCAACTAACCATAGCACGGGTTCGAGCAAACATGAATTGCACAATCACAAAGGACATCTCATGGTTCATCTACTATGCCCCAAACACATCAATTCATTCATGTTCCACATCATAATGTCAAACATACTATGAGCAATTTATCAATTCAGCCAATCAATCATTTCGATCCCTCATGACCGAATACAAGGTACTTAGCTAGTCAATTCCAAATGCTCAATTCACTTTGGCAAACCATAGCCAAACATAATAACGATAAGTAATCAATCCACAAGGCACCTCAAGACCAAACACATATAGGGCAAACAAGTTAATTTAGCCACGTCCATGCATCCTCGGCGGTATCCACCTACTGATTTCTACATCCAGACCTACTCTCAGAAAAATTGACATTTTTATAATCTCTTTTTGAGCAATCCAAACTGAGAATCGTGTTCCTCATGATCTTACGGTTGTGTGGGAGAAAACAGAGCTCAATTCGGACTCTAGACGACCTCGAATGAGCCATTTCAATTTCGACGCGCGCTGAAAAACGGGATTAACGGGTCTCTCGGGTTTCACACATTCTTCATACAAAAACTACCCTAAAATCCTACCAATCCAATTCTAAACCATCCATTAGTAACCTAAAGTCCTAGACTAAGTTTAAGAGTAACTTACCACAAGATTGAAGCTTGAAAAGCCAACCAAGGGGCGGCAAGACTTCACGACCAGATCTGGAACAGATTTGAGGGCTGATTCAGTCCAAGGAAAACGCTTGAAGTCAGCCACTTAAATCCTCTTAATCCACTCCAAACTTCTTCCACAGCTTGTCTAACATACTAAGCGAGGTATATGGAGTTTCTTACCTTGAAACCACTCAAGAAACTCCTTAGAACAGCCCTACAAGTCCACAGTTCCAGTGACGGGCAGCAGCTGTTTTGGCTTGGCTTTGCGGGCTCTCAACGGCTCGCGGATGGCGGTTCAAGGCTCACGGTGCTCTTGCGGAGGAGGGTGGTCGATGGTGGTGGTGGTGAGGCATCCCGATGACCAACGGACAATGTAACAAGAAGGAGATGGTGGTGAGAAAGGGGAGAGGGAGAGTGAAAATGAGCTCTTGCTTCTCAAAAGCTTGTTCCCAAAGCCAAGAGAAAGAGTGAGAGATTGAGGTGATGGGTTGTCTTAGACTAGGCTTTTGACTTGAGGGGGCTTAGTAGACTAGGTGGTTGAGGGCTTTAAGGAGAGTTGTCTAGGGAGTCACATCAATAATTCAAACTTTTGGCTTCTTGCCAATAACAACAAGAGGGGCAATCTTGTAAATCCAACTCAAGTCTAAAGACTACTTTGCCATTAATCTAATTTGAGGAATGAGCTCTAATCCAACGGTAAAAGAGTAATTTCTAATTCTATCAATATCTCACTTTTCTAATCATTTTGGGACGAACCGCAAACTTAATTGACTTTGGTGAGGGGACGTCCAAAATATTCATATTGTGATCCTTAAAAGTCCGATGCCCAAGTTCGAAGTCCAATTTAATGGCTAATCCCAATCGATTGCAACTCGGTTTATCTCAAACTAACGGGCGGCTCTTTAGGAGTTACGCGTATCGACCTTATGATTCGTATCATACTCAAGCTATGGCGACCTTGGTTGTCATGTGATTGCGAGGGTCAATCATTAGTTACGAAGGACGCGATCGTCGGGAAACGATTTAGGAACGTTCACAAATTATACTGTGGTCAAACGGAATCACCCGCGATCCAATTATATAACGCTAGCAATTTGTTCCTTAGTCGTTCCTGGATCGGCCTATAATAGCTAAACCTTCCCTCGACAACCCTTATGGCCAAATTGTCGATCCATGGTCAAGTTCTTAGGTCCACGTACCCATTTCCCAATTAGCCATTCCCCTTCGGTTAGTTAACTCAAGAGTGATCAATTACGAGCGAGATTTACTGAAATACATCGATGACATTTCATTACTTCAAAAGGGTCGGATTTCATAATGTCACACCCTAGAAGTAGGTGGCTTCCCATCCAAAATTTTTTGCTCGTCCGAAAATCCTCTCTCTTTCTACTCTCAACATTTGCATTGTTTTCGATAGTGTTCGGTTCGGTTCCGCTTTGTTCGGGTTCGCCGATAGCCTTGAGGTGTGTGCTTGCTTCTTCGCTGCCAACCGTTGTATCCTGGGAGACGGACGTTCACGAAACCTCGAACACGTAATAGAGGGGATGAATCTGTTTTAAGAAAACCGTGTCAAACACAGGCCTCGGTATTATTTGTATCGACACCATTTCTTTTCAATATTATTATTGCAATTCCATTTATGTTCGGTTACGTGATTGTACTGTTCTAATTTCAATTTTAATACGTTTATCAATTTGTATACTGTTCACGACATTTATATTATCGCCATATTGAATTTTGCTACGGGTTAGGCCCAATGCTGATTGTCCGAAAGAATACCATGAGCCGACACGGGTGTCCAGGCCCATCTCCTCAAAGCTAACGTTGTTTCGTCGGTTGAAAGCTCCGGGGAGAATGGTGCTTGTCCAATAATTACTTTTCACGATAATCTATGCAAGAATTAGTCTTTTTGGTTTTGGTTTGGCAAACTAAAATCCCCACATTTACGTAAATCTTTATTCCCGAATGTTTGGTCTATAGAATCAATGTTAAAGGGGAACCGAAAGTAGCTTTAGATACAAATTTTTACACTGCGTAACGTCATCATCAAGAGAGATCCCTCCTTCATAAAAACGAAATTATTTAAGTTCTTTTTTCCAATGCGTGAGTTATACAGAGTATTCAGTAAATTATAGACCACTTGGTCATTTGAAGCTCCCATGGTGAGTCTCAATCGAATAGAACCAAACCTCTTTATTGCAAATTCTGCTGGTGGAGAAATCTTGTTTTTTACTAACAACGTTTCTTTCAATAATTATGTTCAAACTGTTGTTCTACATAGATTATTTAGATCAAATTAAAGAAGAAGGGAAGTAAAAATTTGTTATACCATGCATCTACTATCTTCAACATATGTTAGATATCACCGGTGAAGTCCCGCTAATGAAAGTATCTTTGTTGTGCGTGAATTTGCAATGTCCAATATTAAAAGGGCAGAAATGTTAGTGCAATAAAATTTTAATATATTTTGTAAATTCTTTTCCGGTTTAATATGAGGTCACACACTAAATCTCCTTTAAAGCACTGTGCGCCATTTAATCTTTTTTCATTTTTCCCTTGAACATATTCATTTATAGTTTTAATGAGTAGGTTTGTGGATTGAAATTTTTTTTATTTGGGTAAGAGCATGAGGATAATTTTTAAAGTTTGTTTAGTGAATGAAGTGCATACATACTACTTATAGAAAATACATAGACAAAAAAAAATGTAACTAAAGGTCAACCTCATTGCTGAGTGTAAATAATTTCTTATGTGTGATGCGGGTTGATGTTTTAATTGTGTGTTATCCAACTTATGTTATTATTGTGATATTTCATGAGTCTGTCTTTTATTTATTTCAAAATTACTTTCTCGTTATAGAAAATGATGTGTCTAACTTTGAGATGTGTTATGCTCGATATTTGATTACTATGATCATTATCTTTAAACACTTAGGCTGCGTTTGGTCGTCGGGATTTCTGATCAGAATAGGATTGGATAGGATAAGATAAGAAATCCAGGGATTTGGCCTTATCCTATCTACTGTTTGGTGAACTAGGGATTTAAAGTCGGATAACTTCATATCCTATCATATCCTGCATTTGATAAAAAAAAATATATATCAATATAAAGGACATATATGCCCCTCCGTGATGCTCATGAAATATTTCGATCTTATTACTATAAAAAATAACGTTCTCACACACAAATAAACTTGAAAATATGCACATTTTATTAGATTTTCAAACCTCTTTGCAAAAAAATAAATAAAATGAAAATACAAACAAATGAGACAAGAAAGTTGTCATCATCATTTTCATGTGTTGCCCCATGAACTTGAAGCCTTTTCCATACACAATCAAGCAGAGGTTGCAATCTATGGAAAATAGACGCCCACCCTTAGGAAACCTTTTCATGTGTAACAAGACAAAATCCATAAGAATAATGAACAAGTTTTTCTTGGCGTTATCTTAGCGAGCTGACCCTCTCCAATATATACCGACTTTCACCGCTGATTCGATTAAGGGGATGCGATCAACAAAAAAACAGAAGGCGATTTAGAGAGAAAAACAAAAGAACCAGAGAGCGAGTGAGAGATAAAAGAGGAAGGAGAGAGAACTCGGGGACGTCATTAACGCTCTACATCCAGAGAGCATCCAACCTCTAGCCGGGCATTTGAGGACGAATCAAGCTTCAAAGTTTAGCTCACAAGCTTCTTGAAGTCCCGTAAAGCTTCCCAAACCCACTCCGTCACGCCTACAACCTCCCGAAAGGGGAGCTTAATTTCAGCCCTCTCGAGCTGGTTTTAATGGCATCTCACGATTTAGACTAGGTTTCTTCAAGATTTTTTATTCATTATGCTCCTAGTGCTCCCCTAATCTCGAATTCCTATTTATTTTGCATTTTGGTTGCATGAAAATCACCGAGTCGACCCCAAGCCCAAAAACCTATCTTGAACTCATGAGTCCGTTATTCATAAAATTGAACCTTTGCGATAATCGGGTAAGTCCCCTCTCACTCCTTGGATGCTATTTGACGTGTTAGTGTAGAGATTTAACATAGAAATTACTCTATTGTTTCTTCATCGGAGATTAGCTCTCAGCCGAAGCTAGTTAGTGTAGTTCAAGGTTGATTCGGGCATCAAAATATTCTGATTTTCGAAAATTAAAAAAATTATTGAAGCAAGCAGTAGCGTGGGTGAAGGAGTACGTGAATGAAGGGGTAGGATTCCTAAAAACTAGCTTTTATACGATGGATAAGAGAAATCCTATCCGACCTTATCCTACCCCCTCCCCTCGGATTTTTTTATCCGGCTTATATCCCCTCTATATTCGACATTATACTATCCAGGACACCTACCAAACACGGGATATGATAAAATATATCCTATCTCGAGTTTTATACGGACGACCAAAAGCAGCCTTATTGGTTTCACTCTAGGTAGTGCACCTCATCATAAGTATAGTGTGTTTAGAAAAATCTACTAAATCTTTTTAATTTTGCTACTCTTATCTTGTACTAAATGCTAACTATTTTTTATGTTATTCTCCCTGTAGAATTCTTGGGAGTGTACTTTTTCATTAATATTATTGGCTTATAGATTCTCAAAGTGTTGTTTCTATTCCTAATATTCATAATTTATTACAATATAATGAAGTTGTACTGATATGATCGGTCAATATGCTATTATCATTCATTTTAGAAGGCAAACGTCTAGCTTGAATTATAACAAAGAAAAAATAAAGAAAAATAGTCCAAAAAGTCTTAAATCTATTATACGGCGGCTAATTCAGTCATACACCTTTTAATTGTGTCATTTTAATCCTAAATATTTAGACAACTTGTCAATTCTTTCTTAAGCATTTCAATTATGCTAATTTAATCATAAATCTTTTAATGAATTGTCAAACTAGTCTTAAAAATTTTAATGATTTACCAAACTAATCATAAACCTTTTAACGAATTGTCAACTTAGTCCTTTAGGCCAATTACTCAAATAATAGGTTTACAACTAAAATGGGAAACCTTCAAAAGATTTAGGATTAAATTAGCAAAATTTTAAAAGGTTTAAGACTAAATTAACACAATTGAAAGGTTTAGGACTAAATTGACAAAATTAAAATTTTAGAACCGAATTGATACAAGTGCAATATGTGTAGGATTTTTTTTAGTAATTTAAAAAAAAAAACGAGAGGCTTTCGCCTTACTATATCTCCATTCCTAAAATCCTTAGTCCGCCTCGCTTCACTATGATAATCAATTACTAAATTAAACTATCTCGTAACTTGCGATTGTCATTTACACCCATCTTGCTATGCCTATGATCATGACCAATATGATGGTCGGTACTAACATAACAATTATGCAATGTTTTTTCTTTTTTCTTTTTTTCATTTTGGCCCGTGAGAGGCCACCGGCGACCCTTGCCCGAGGTCTTTGCGGCCAACAAGGCCATGATGGCCTTCACAACCCCGCACGCAATCGATCGGGCTATAATGGCCTCACCAAGAGCCATCGCAACCTCGCCTAGGGCCTTGGCGGCACTGCCGGCCACGAGCAAGGTGGTCCTTGCCAAGCTAGCCAAAATGAAAGGAAAGAAACAACAACAACAACAAAAATCAAGAAATGAAAAGAAAAAACAAAACAACACTGTAAAAATTTTAAATATTATTAAAATGTCTACGTTAACGCCGGCCGTGCTACGTAGAATGGTCGCCATCCATGTCGGCATTTTCGATCAAAATTAGCTAGATAACCTTAATTGGCAAACCGTAAAAGGGTTTAGAACCAAATTGACATAATTAAAAGGTATATGACTGAATTGGTATAATTACAATAGATTTAGTATTGTTTTGGCACTTTTCGCTAATCCTCTCTCTAAGTGGTTGGTAGCATTCCTTCGATATTCCGTTGAATCCAAAGTCGGTAATGCTGGGTTAAATTCTTGCTCCAGTAACCAGTTTTTTTTTGGGTCAAAACACACTGCATATCATTCACTTCAACAATAAACTACAAGACATGAAAGACAAGATTCAGAACAAAGCAGATGGGGGAGCCAATTTGATGGGAGGGACCCATTCGCCACCCAATCAGCGACTTGATTGGACTCCCGCGGAGAATGGAGCAAGGTTACATTTGGTAATTGGGCCAACATAGCGTTACATTCTTCAAAAAGGTGATGGAAGGCCCATGGGCTATGCTGAACAATGGAAAGACCAATCAGTTTGGAGTTCCAGGTGCAAACCTGGTTGTACTTGCAATTCAGTTCCTTCCTTGAGAGTCGACAGAGCCCTTTTCACTGCTAGGGTTTCTAGCTCAAAGACGGATAAAGCTTTCTCCGTCACGGCGAATCCGGCAATGATGCTTCCCCGAAAATCCCGACAAACTCCGGCCACCGATCCTTCCTTGTTACCTTCGATCCATGAACAGTCAACGTTAAACTTCCAGTTCCCCTGTTTTGGGAGCGTCCGTTGCGCTAGTTCGGTATTCTTCTTTCTTTTCCAGATCTTCTCCGTGGGAAGGCACTGAATGCAAGTTTCACTTATCAGATCTGCTCCAGTAACCAGTTGAGGTGTATATAATAGTCGGCCAGATTATTTTCGGCATGATTGTTGCTTTCAGATGTCGTCATCCAATGATCTACCCGCTCCTATACCTATTGACTCATTGGAATTGTGTTTAACACGAATTGACAATTTGAAGCAGGAGATTGACCGTTGCAACACGAATTAGCAATGTGTCGTTCGGAGCGTAGAGATCATAGAACGAACTCTTGACGAGATTCTTGAAGAGGACGTGCCAATTGAAGTTATATAAAGGAGGAAAAAACCAATTTGGAGAATCATAGATAGGTCTATCGGTAACAATGCACTTGGTAAAAGAAACAGAAAAGGGTGCAGCCTTGAAGGGTGTCTTGAAGCCTTCAGATACTGCAAGGACTCCTTCAGAGGTCTCCCGTGACTTGAATGAGTCAACAATTGCGGACTCTCTCTCTAACATGACAGAAACTGGTCAGAGGAACCCTCCAAGAAGTAACAGCAACAATGGCTTGCACTAATTGCCAACCGTGCTTCTGTTCTGCATCTGACAATTTTATTTTCTTATTTTTCTTACATTTTTTTTTACATTAAAATTTCGCTTCAACCATGTGATTCGTGTCCTTTCTGAATCCCATCCTCCGTTACATAGCGTGGTGACTTTACCCCCAGAGCTCTTTTCTGCAGCAACACCACCAACATGTCATGAATTATTGCGGGCGAGAGTGTCTGCCGATGCCCTACATGACAAACGAAATGTATGAATTGAATGGAGGTGACGGCCCTTTCTGGGAAGCAACACCATTTGTGGAGCAACAGTGGTGGTGAACTGACATCCATTGATCATGCCCAAGAAATTTCAAAGCTTCGAGCTTGAATGGACTCAGAAATATCTAACCTCTTTTACAGTGTTATCATCTTGTAACGAATTTTTTTACTAGTACTTCGGGTGCTCCAATCATTTGTCGTTTGAAATCCTAGAGACGATAGAAAATTCCTTCCCCTCTAGTCCACAAGTTAGGTCGAGTCACGATGATCAGAACAATGTCCACGTTTGATGATGGGGTTTTAGCTTCGACTTTATTGTGATTCAGTACGGTGAGCGAAAGTTGATTGACGATCTCACCTGACATCTGTAATCAGAAGAGGAAGTTTCACTCCTTTCTTCTTTTCGTGTGCAGTATCCCGATCTATCTTCCTATGTCCATCTTAATACGAGATTTAACTCTCAAATGTCGGAAAGTAAGGCTTTCGCCGTGTCAGGCGGGAAGCTTTTGCTAAGACCTTGCAAGATAATTAGGCGATGTCCAAGGCATGGATCCCTAAAGACCCCCTTGCTATGTTTACCACTTCAATTGTCTAAACAAAAGTCGGTAAATAACCAATCCCTCCTGGACTTTTCTAGCTAAAATCAGGTGTAGTAGTATAGGCATAGTAAAGCATATGCTAATGCCTGGAGGATGTAGCATTTCTCTAGAGAAAATAAACCCAAACAGACCTAGAGCTTCTTAGCCCCTGTAGATTCAGCCGATTGTAGCTCGAGACATTGTTTGAGCTTGAATCCTACCTAACTAAAGAAACATGAGAGAACTGATTTGATGCCTCCCTGACAAAAGTTCATCTTCATGCTTGCCCCTTCTGAGGAAGAGAGCCATTAGCTCTCTTTCCTTTTTGCCCTTTTGCGCTGGTTCTTTTTACTAAACCCTCACTTTCTGTTTTCAAAAAAGAAAAGAAAAGAAGGAAACTCCCTCGCTCACCCCACCAGTCTGCCTTGTTTGACAAGTTCACTGAGCAACAGAGGCTTCTAATGAAAAAAATAAAAACAAAACGAAAAGTTTTTCTTTTTTTCTTTGAGGATTATCAAGTACAATTTGTGAGAGGTGAGGTCACTTTAGAGGCCCACTGACTTACATTCGATGGCAATATTAAAGAGGGCTCGGGACACTTGGATGAATCATGAAGCTTTGCCCAACATGGATCATGACACCCACTCCTCCAACACATTCTTTAAGCTTTTCCTACGTCCGACAATCAGAGCTTTCCTCATCCTTTTTAGCTTTACAAATCACAATAATGCATACTCCTCTGAGCAAAGTGACTCTGCATCTTCATTTCAATTATATAAGCCTCGAACCCCGGCCTTTTCGCCTGCCCTTCAAAAGGGTCATCTTCATCTTAGCCCTGGAAAGATCACAGATGCGCAAGGAGAAAAGGAGGAACGGCCGGGAGGGCTTACAAAAGCTAAAGGCGTTTCTGCAATATGACCACACAACGACAGAGAGAATAGACTTTTCATGTAGACATATAATTTTCAGTCGATAAAATATATCCCGTTAATCGTAGATAGGAAATAATAGTAGATCTGTAGTTTCAGGAAATAGCAACCTTCACATGCCCATATCTACAACTTCTATCAGAAAATGAGAGTACAAGATGGATTGGACCCCAGCATAATCACCATCCCACAAGTGCAATAAAGTTCCTTACAATTCTAGGTAAAAAAGGGAACTCCTCTTTCATACGTGATGAAGCTGTAGCTGCAACAGTCTGGAGTAGGCCCCTTCTGGTCGGCTCACAAGCTCGGCGTGGCTTCCTTGCTCCGCGATACGCCCATCCTGGACCACGCCAATGCTGTCCACCCCTCTTATGGTTGAGAGCCGGTGAGCCACCAGCACGGTCGTGCGCCCCCGCATCAGCCGCTCGAGCGCTTCTTGTAGCACGCACTCCGATTCGGGATCAAGCGCGCTCGTCGCCTCGTCCAATAGGAGGATCGCAGGGTCCTTGAGGACAGCCCTGGCTATCGCAATCCTTTGCTTCTGCCCTCCGGAGAGCTGGACCCCTCTCTCCCCGACGGGGGTTTTGTAACCATCGGGCAATGCGCTCACGAAGCCATGCACATTGGCTGCCCGCGCCGCTTCAATCACTTCGGCTTCGGTGGCGCCCTCTTTCCCATATGCAATGTTATCGAGGATGCTCGCGGCAAAGAGGGCCGGCTCTTGTTGGACCAGTCCAATCTTGAGCCTGAGAGACTTCAAGTTCAGCCTCCTTATGTCCTTGCCATCAATCATGACTTTCCCAGCAATCGGGTCGTAGAAGCGCTCGATAAGTGCAATGACCGAGCTCTTGCCTGAACCACTGGCTCCAACAAGGGCTTGGCTCTGGCCAGCTCGGATCCTAAGGCTGAGGTCCTTGAATACAATCACATCAGGTCGGGAAGGGTAAGCAAAGTCAACATGCCTGAGTTCGATCTCTCCACGTAAAGAGCCAACCTGCTCAACCTCGGGATCGTCAGGGTCGATCTTCGTCTGACGGTCCAAAATGGAAAAGACGGATCCCACTGCCTCGCCACCTCTGATGATCTCTGGGGCAAGGCTCACAGTCTCCGCCACGGAGTTGGCAGTGATTACAAGGACCACGAAAACTTTGATCACCTTGGAGAAGGTGGACATGCCCCTGCTCACGAGGTGGGCACCGTACCACAGAATCAGGGCCTCAGAGGCATATAGAGAAAGTTGAGAGACACCGAAGAGGAGACCGGCAGTTTGGCTGCGGCCGAGGCTCCTCATCTGTGGGAGGCGGAGCTCGTGGCAGAACAAGGAGAGGATCTTGTTTTGGGCATTGAATGCCGCGACAGTTCTGATGTTGCTCACTCCCTCTCCCGCGATCATGCTAGTCTTAGCATGCGCCTTGGCCGTGTCTCCGGCGAAGCCTTTGAGAGAAAGTTGCTGCCGAATCAAAAACAACAATAACATGATTATATCCTGATTATCAGGAAACTGCATACAGCAATTTAAATGATATGGTCTAATCTCCATGGCTTCAAATCATTCCATTTTCATGCTAATCTCATTGTTCAAATCTCTTTATTAGAGAAAACCAAATTCCACATATTGTCTTGAAGCATGACGGAATCGTGTTTCAGAACTATATGGAAGAGAAAAAACTACGGTAGAGTGAAAAACTCGCTTGCCCAATAATGTCTCCCACCCAAGAAAATCAAAGCAACACAGAAAACAGTTGGCCTTACATATATAGCATGAGCGTCCTAGTGTCTTCAGTTTCTTTATATCCATGTGAAATCAAAAGCTTCACACTCCGGCAAATCTTTTCTCCATGTTTGTAAAATTTAGGCTCAGGAGTGTGTGTTGGATACATGACTGACAGTGACAACTACTCCACCTGAATTTTCACTACCATAGAGATGCCCCTACCAGGAAAGTGCCAAAAACAAGCCTACTACATACCAAAGGACCAACCAAGAAAGACGTAGGGTTACCTCCTACAGTGGACAAAGGACTTAAGTGCAACTATCAACACAACAGAAGTATTCCAAATTAATAGAAGAGAGCCATGGCCTTACCCATCTTTTGTCATACTACGTTATATGCAAGTTCATTTCATCCTAATCATTGTACAAAATCTCGGACCACACGAGTGCTAGGAAAAACGAAGACGCAGATCGTGCATTTATGGCATCAGGTCAGGTGGGGACCAGGATCCACTGAGCATTGAGTTTTCAATACGATCAACGACGGATCCGACCGTTGCCACAACTGGTAATATTAAGTGAGCAGTGGCGATACAAAATCATTTATTTGCAATAATCAACTTTAAATGTCGTACAACATTTTGATAAAAAATCTAATTATCTTCTAACATTTTCCAAAGAGTTTTGTTTGTAAACTTGAGGAGCTGTGAAACCCAAAATAATTAACTTGAGAACAACAGAAAGCTCGAATTTAAAAAAAAAAAAAAAAAACTTAAAAGAAAAAGAAAGATAAATAGATCGTGGCCTCGAGAAACAGAATATGCGACTTCTCAGTAGCGGAGAGCGAGGAGACTTCTTTCTCGTTAGGCTAGTGATTGGAATCTTTCTTAGCTCTTCTTAATTTATTATCTTTCCTTCCTCTTTTTCTTTCTCGTTTTGAGATTTAGCGTGAGTTTATTCGAAAAATATTTTTCAAAATATGATTGCTTTTTACTGACAAATTTTTCTAAACAATAGAACCAAATCTTGAGTCGCTCCCTTAGCAATGACATTTTTACCGATTTCGTGTTTTTAGTACGAGCTCGGTCAAATATTATGAAGCAGACGAATCACTAAGACCCGAAATTCGAATCTAACACGTGAATACGGAATATCACCGTAATTTTACTTTTTGCTGCAATGCCATGGGATTTAGAAAAGTGCAGTGAAACTGAGTATTGATGGGTCAATGGGTCGGGACTTTGGGACTTGGGAAGGATGGAGCAGCACGTGCAGAGCTGACACCTTTTCTTAAATTTATTTTTCTTTTGTTTTTGGGGTAGTGTTTGTCGTGTGACGGGACAGGTTCAGTGTGAAGTTAGATCCCTCGAGGCATCACAGGAATCTATCTGGCCTAGTACTGTTGTCGTTTTCTCTTTTCACTCCGTTAGATTATATGTTATTCACCATTCTACCATCGTCCCTATCGTTTATGTCGAATTCATTTAAGTAAAGCTTAATCATGATTTATAAATAATTTAGGTTCTCTCTTATTTCCATTTAACGCTTATCACTATTTAGTCGTCCCGGATGACCTTTTTTTTCATTGTTATGATATGAAAGGGACTCCGATTTAGCCTAGACAAATCAATGAAAAATTCGTAGGTGGAGTGCAGCTTTTTACCTGAGCGAAGTTGGCGAGGACCAGTAGAGGGAAGGTGGCCAGGATCAGGAGAGACACCCTCCACTCAATAATGAAAGCCACGATGAAGGAAGTGAGCAGCGAGGTCATGTTCTGCAATATCACCGATATCCTCTCAGCGATCGCTGACTTCACGTCTGCGGCGTCGGTTGCCAGCCTAGCCGCCACCAGGCTCGAGTTGTGCTCCTCCTCGTCGAACCATCCGACTTCATTCCTCAGAATTGCTGGACAATGAGCACGAATTACATCTCAATCGGCACAAATAAATAACGTGACAAAAGCAAATTTATGAGCAAACAAGCATGATTCGAGATCAATACCTGCAAGCATCATCCTCCGCACTCTGGTGGTGAGGTTCTCTCCCATGATGCTGAAGAAGTAATGTTGGATCAGGTACGCAACGACGGCATAGAGGCCGGCCCCTATGTAGATAAACACATACTCCTTCGTCTTCCTCTCCATGGAGGCTGGGTTCCTGTAGTAGAATACCTCGATCATGTTGCTCATGACAATCGCGAAGGTCGGCCCGATGAACCCCGAGAGCACAGACCCCGCGGCACCCATTATGGAGTAGGGCCACTCGGGGGCGTTCAGCTTGAGGAGCCTGCAGAAGTAGCCGTCAGGTGCGGGGTTCCTCCTCTCAGTCTCGGCATTCGAGACCATCTCGATGCGGCCATCAGCACCAGTGCTGTATGAGTAGCTCAGGTTCCTCAGGCTGCCAGACCGGAGGCTCAGGGACTTGGTCGAGAGTGAGTGGCTTAGCCGCGACGAGCGAGACCTGCGGGTCGACGGGTTTGAGAAGTCTCTGTTCCCGACCATCTCCTGGAACCTGATCAGCGAGGCGTAGGCCCCAGCCTTGGCAATCAGCTCCTCATGGGTCCCGGTCTCGACGACCTGCCCCTGCTGTATGACTGCAATGCTGTCGACGTTCCTGATGGTGGAGAGACGGTGCGCAACGACGACGGTCGTCCGGCCTACCATGAGGCGGTCAAGTGCTTCCTGGACTATGCTCTCCGAGCCGGCATCAAGCGCGCTGGTGGCCTCATCGAGTAGTAGGAGTATAGGGTTTTTCAGCATGGCCCGCGCAATGGCGATCCTTTGCTTCTGACCTCCCGATAGCTGAACTCCTCGCTCCCCTGCCTGGTTTCACATTCAGAAGCAGACAGCTCAGAGTGACTCAACTGTAATTCCGTTAGAATGCGGCGAATACTAATTAGAGAGACTGACCTGAGTACTGTAACCTTTAGGAAGCAAGGTGATGAAGCTATGAGCATTCGCCGCAGAAGCGGCTGCTTCCACTTCAGCCATCGTGGCATCCGGCTTACCGTAAAGTATGTTCTCAAGTATGGTGGTGGCAAAGAGAGCAGGCTCTTGATTGACAAGGCCGATCTGATCGCGCAGCCATTTCAGCTGCAGCGTCTTCAGGTCAACATTGTCCAGCAAAACTTGCCCTGTTGAATCATTTTAACATAAGTTGACAGTCCAACCAAACCGTTTCACAAATCAATCCATCGGTCTCGACAAGGGAGATTCTGTCACCTTGATTAGGATCATAGAATCTCTCGATCAAGGACACAACGGTGCTCTTCCCAGAGCCACTCCCGCCAACAACAGCAACGGTTTTTCCAGCCGGGAAGAAAATGGAGAAATTGCGGAAGATGATGACGTCCGGCCTCGAAGGGTAGCTGAACGTCACATCCTTGAACTCGATGTTCCCACTGATCTCGGGCAAGCATTTCCCGTTCGAAGGATCGTGAGCTATGGAGGGCTTCTGCTTGATCACTTCCATCAGCTTGTATCCCGCCGCTTTGCCTTTGCTGAATGCTCCGAGGTTCGAAAATGATTGGCCCAAACTCCTAAAAAAGAAAAGAAAATCACAAGATCATTATCAATTGCTAAAACCATGGTTTGTTGTCATTGTGAATAGATGAAGTCCATTAGCTTTAGGGCTTACATGCCACCAACGATAGCGGAGAAAATGGCCGTGAACGCCTTCCCTCCATCTGTCTGTCCGTTCCTGATGAAAACACCGGCATACCAGAAGACGAGCGCCCACGACATGCATGCGATCCCATATGTACATCCCAGCCCCAAGCCCTTGGCCATACCGGCCTTGTACCCAAGCTTCAGCGTGTTTTGTATTGCATCTGAGTAGGAATTCAGGGCCTTGCTCTCGCCAACATAAGAGTAGACAGTCCGGACTTGCGCTATCGCCTAGAGCAAAAATCAAGATCAGAATTTAGCAAATTGGCGCCAAGCCTCGTGAACTCAGGGATATTCTAACAAACATAGATCAAATATTATGTCCTTGGTCTCCTTTGATACCAAAAGATAAAAGAGCTAAAACAAGCACAGCATCTAGACTCAGATTAATCTAATATGCTTCAATAAAACTCAACCGACTTCAAAGTCACTGTTCTTTCACTTCCTGCAAAAGGAGGAAAAAAACCCACACACCTGCTCGGCGATTATGCCGGCATTCGCATAAGATTCGCGACTCTTGGACGTGAGGCCGGTGAGTGTGTAAGCATACAAGCCTCCAGCAAAAGCGATTCCAGGAATCACAGCCACACTCAGCAGCGCAAGCCTCCATGCGGCCACGAAACCGACCACCAGCCCAGCCAGAAACGTAGACAGATAGTGTATGAAGTTGCCAACCTTCAGAGAAACATTAAAAAAAATCAGAAAACTAAAACAGAAAAGCACTGATGACCAAAGAATTGAAGTAGTATCATAATAAAACAACAAAAATAAGAGAGAGCCATCAGCCAAGGAAAACAATGAAGCACGGCGCACGTTAACTCAGGCTGGCTAACGTGCGCCGTCAAAGTCCAGGGTTCAGATCATGGGACCCGCCATAGCCATAAAAGAGTAACAACCAGCCAGACGAGCACTTCACGATTTAACGTCATCCCAACAGCTAGATTTGGCACTCCCAACAGGGCAAAACCAGAGGATAAAACATGAAAAGTGGAGAGAACGAGAGATGGGGTCTCTGACCTTCTCGCTAATGGCGTCTTGGACAAGCAGAGTGTCGGTCGAGACGCTGAAGACGATGTCTCCGGTCCGAGCATCGGTGTCGAAGAACCCCACGTCTTGCCTTAACACGGCCTCCAAGTACTTCTTCCTCAACGTGCTCGCTTGCCTTTCTCCGGTGTACATCCAACAAGCAATCTCTGTTTTCCAATCGTTCAAAATATGGAATCCACAGACTTGGTCAATACGTGGTTGGATAGAGTTGAATGCAATGAGGACGATGTCACGTGAACAAAGAAATGACACGGGGCTGATCGGTCCCAGAAAGACCCGTTCGCACATAAATACGAGTAGTTCTAATTAATGAGCAAAAGAGAATAGCGAAAGAAAAGACATAGCTCACCTGCATAGGAAGAGAAGCAAACAACCAGCCCAAGATACACGAAGTAGAGTGCATACTGCATCAAGAATTTAAAAAGAAACCCAGAAATCAGAAACTTTAACCAGATTCAAGATCTAAATCTGCAGCGGAAGAATATTAGAAAATGGAGGGTGCATTCGAGCAGAAAATTGACAAGAAAGTTTCAACCTTTGACACTTCTTGGGTCATCTTCTTCAAATCGGATTGGTTCTTGCCGAACCCGTTAACCATTTCGCCAAACAAGAGGAAGAAGACGGGCATTGAAGATCCGTGGATAATAGCTCCTAAGCTGCCAGAGATCATGAGCAGCCAATCGTACTTGTCGGCGAACGAGAAGAGCTGGTAAAAGGGCAAGCTTTGCTCCTTCTTCTTCTCTGCATCGGGCAATGCTTTAGCATCTCCACTCTCTGCCATTTTTTTTGGTGTTTCTCTCTCTCTCTCTCTCTCTCTCTCTCTCGCTTGCCTCGAGACAAGTAGGAGAGATTGGGAAGGGATCAGCTGGTTGGTTGACTTGGGATGAAGAAACTCTTCAGGAGAGTTCAAGAGTGAGGATGGTGTCGCTAGATTTTCGCCATTGAAGGAAAGATCTGATGACCACCCTTTCCTTGTTGTACGTGCTCTCTCTCTCTCTCTCCCCCTCCCCTTCTCTCTCTCTAAAGGGGCACTGACAGCGTAGCAGTTTAGTTCATCAGCTTGCGTTTGCTGGAGAGGAAAAAGGCAGAGACCATGAGTAGAGAGAGAGAGAGAGAGAGAGAGAGAGAATGAGAGTGATAGTGAGAGTGTGTTGAGAGTCTTGAGACCTGGCGGTCAAAGAAAGTGGAGAAAATGAGTTCCAAGAGCGGATGGCGTGAGCTACTTTATAGAAGGGGAGTTTCAAGGAATTGAATCAGAGAAAGCAAATAACTTTTTCGGGGTCGATTATCTTTCCTTTTTTAAAATCTAAATTAGAAACAGTAAAAGATTTTTTGAGGCAGAGATCATATGATCCATTTATAATATTAACTCATTTCATGATCTTGTTGAAATTTAGCTATTGTTAAAGAAAAAACTGTTAGTATAATGATTATTATTATTATTATTGTTAAGCACTCTGTGAAATATTATGATGATTTTTTTTTAAATTAAAAAAATTAACCAGGTTTAGAGGAATCTGGAAACTGGGTTTTAGTGCCCGACTTGCTTTTGAGTTATATGCCTCGAGTTCTGAGCAGCCAGACCTTCTCTTTATGTGCAAACTGCATGTTGGAATTTCGAAGCATATACATATATAATATGTAATAGACAATAAAGAAAGAAAGAAAGAAAGGAGGAGAGAAAATAACTTGACACAGGCTGGTTCTTGTTTGCAAGCGAAGGACTAATCAGAGTCGACGGTGAGAGAGAGGGAAATAGTGAAGCAATGGATGGTTTGATTGATTGCTTCGTGAAGTCATTCTCATGCCCAGTGTCAAACCAAATTCATGAACCCAATAAATCATACAAATGGAAAAATATATATAATAAGAAAAAAAGCAAATTCATGAATGCTGATTATACTGTTACTGTGAGTTGAGAGAAACGGTTTGCCGTGAAGGCGTTATCTTTCTGTGATTTGCGGTTCAAGGGATTGCTCCTATGCTTTTGTTGTCCTTCACTCTTTGGTAAACCTCGTTTTCAGTCTCGAAATTGAAACTATTTTGGGAATCGACCCATCTGACCAACATGTTCTCGTGCAACTTGGGGCACGTTTGCAATTTTGACCGGCTCGGCTCCCGCATAACTTTCAATCGAGACCCTCATTTTTTTTTTATAAGAAAAAAGTCACCAAAAATCATAAATTATGTTTATTGTGACATATTAATTTTAAATATTTTTTGAAGACATCAAAAATCACAAACTTATACCAGTGTGACAAATTTACCACATGTTTAAGCATAGGGTTTTTTTTGTTACAAGAAAAAATTTGAGTTAAATACATCAAGTTTGGAGTAAATGTATCACATGAGTATAAATTTGAGGTAAATATGTTACAAGAACATAATTTTTAATTTTTTGTGGCTTTTACCCTTTTGTTATTTTGTTATTGATGTTAGTCTCTCCAAAGTTTTGATTCTTTTTCCTTTTTCCTTCGTAAGAACCCGTGAGAGAGTTCATTGAGTTTTTTTCAGCTAGCCTTTAAGCACGCGTTTCATGCATGCATGATTACTTGTACAAGAACTTGCTAGGGTTGCACCTGATTCATGATGGAGGAAAAGCAGTAAAGAAATTTTCAGAACGTGTATGGAGGCGCTTTGGGCAATTTTATGCATTGTTTACTTTTCAACTATGGACTAAGGCTGTGTTTGTTTAACTATGAATGAATGATGTAGAAGATATTTTCTTAAAATTGATCGTTGTATCGCTTGAAATAATTAGCCAATAGAAAGTATTTTCATTATCGATGATATCTTCATGGATGAAGAAAATATTTTTTGTCCATTCATTTTTGTAAGCAATAGGAGCAATCATATTTTAAAAAATATTTTCTAAACTATTTATTTTTTCGTAAAGCAAACTGAGCCTAAAATTTGATCCGAACTTCTTTTTTGGGTTCCGCGAGAATGGTATTAATGTATCAAGAGGACTCTGTTCGGTATTAAGGTTTCATGCTTCATTGACGAGGCAAGTTCAATTTGTGTGCTTAGTTATGGCAGTCAAGGCTCAAGAAGACATAAAGAGAAGCACATTACATGTTCAAGGTAAAGAGATAGAAAATAATAATTATAGTGATTTTCGTGTATTTCCTTGTCACTACTAGTCACGGAATTTAATGAATTTGTCTCTGCTTATATTGTTACCTTAATATCTATGAGGTCAATTTTTTTGTTCATTAAAAATAATGAACTATTTTTTTTCTTTTCCGCTAAGTTTGTTTAGTGAAAAATAAATTATTTGAATTCTTTTCCTAAAAATGATCACTTGTTTTGCTTGAAAAACATATAAAAAAAATAATAAATTTTTTGCATTGGTATCAATTCAATCATAAACTTTTTATTGGATCAATTAATTCCTAAACATTTTGCATTGATACTAATTGAATCCATTCGACCAATTTTGACTAAAAATTTTTAACTTGGACACCATTCATCCTACGTGGTATGGTCATCTCTGACATAGACATTTTTAATAGTATTTAAATAATTTTTAATTTTTTTCTTTTATTCTCTATTCTTCTTTTTTTTTTTGGTCATCCTACATGGTACATTCAGTTTCTGATTCCATAAAATTGGAATCGATGATTTTTTGTCCAATTCTTGGCTCTAGGGTGGATTTGCCCACTCGGACCACCCGGACTGGATAAATTATTTAAATAATTTTTAATTTTTTTCTTTTCTTCTATGTTCTTTTTTTTTTGTCATCTTACGTGGCACATTCAGTTTCCGATTCCATAAAATTGGAATTGATGATTTTTTGTCCAATTCCTGGCTCCAAGGTGGATTTACCCACCCAAATCGCCCGGACTGGATAAATTCATTTATTTTTATTTTTACTTTTATTTTAAAAAAATTTTAAGGAACCATTTAAACTCTTTATTATTTGAGGTACTACTACAAATAGTCATAGAATAAAAATGACTTTGTTAAAGGCTTTTCTCCAGTATGAAACCATGCAAAGATGGTGGACTAAGCAAGCGCGATCATGCTCACATAATTTTGGAAACCTCTTTTGGAGCAGTTTGATGTTTCTGTAGGTAAGGCGAAATGGCCTCCAACCTTGCCTTGATTGACAATGTTGTTGCAGCAGAATGTGAAAATTATGTGAATGTGTTTGAAGCACATGCGATCGGTTTCACTAGATCGCCCAAGAAATAAATCGAACCGGTCGATCGGCCTGGTCCAGTTCCAAGCACTTTCAATATGGTCCTTGATTCAGGAAACTGGGAATCGATCCCTTTGATCCGGTCCCCAGTTTTGAGGTGGGAATCGAATTGCCCGGAAATCGATCATCCTTAGTTTAATGTTGTATTGACAGCACACTAATTTTAATGGTCACGAAAGTTCTTGCCTAATGAAGAAGTCGAATCATACCTCGACTTAACATTAATGGTGGAGGAGTGGCAAGTTTCATAGCGATGCAGGGTGGCAACCATTGAGGAGATAATGGTTCTAGAGAAATGTGATTATTATCACGACAATGATAGCGGACTAAGACTAACAGGCATGTTTTGTGGTTAATGTTTTTGTTGATCAATTTTTTCACTTAGTTTGTTTCGTAAAAAATAAATTGTTTAAATTTTTCCTAAAAATGATTGTTTGTATCACTTGAAAAAGAGAAAAGTACCGAAAAATTCATAAATATATTGTGTTGGTATCAATTTAGTGATGAACTTTTTAATTGGATCAATTTAATGATAAACGTTTTTGCATTGGTACCAACCGAGTCCATTAGAAAAATTTTGACTGAAAATTATTAATGTGGACATTGACCGTCCGACATGAATTTTTTTGATAGTATTTCAATAATTTTTTATATTCTTTTCTTTTGATTTTTGTTCTTTATTTATTTTTATTTTTTTGGGTGAGGGGTGGCGGCCCTTGCCAGCCCATAGAAAAATAGTAAAGCATAGAAAGAAAAGAAAAAAAAGAACCAATAAATTATAAAAGAAATCAAATTTTATTAAAAAAATGTCCAGGCAAGCACCGTCTATGCCACGTAGGACGTCGTCGGCCACATTAGCGATTTCCGGTCAAAATTGTCTATATGAGTTGAATTGGTATTAATGCAAAAAGGTTTAGGATTAAATTAATCAAATTACAAGATTTAGAACTGAATTAGCACCGATAAAATAGAATTAAAACTTTTTTCGCACTTTTCCCATTTGAAAAATATTTTTGTCATCTACGAAAATATTTATACATAAATCGTTGTCCAAAATGCAATATTTTTCACCGACTAATTCTTTTAAGCGATATAACTGATCATTTTAAGAAAATATTTTTAAAATTATTCATTTTCGCGAAACAAGTGGAACCATCTTTGGTCTGATTTGTTCCATGAATCATTAATTGTATTATGATAATGCCACTGCTTTGGCAATGTTCTTCCTTCATTTGCCTTACCACATTGTGAAAGACAAGCTCCAGAGAATTATAAACACAGAGAATAGCGCACACCATAAAAATGTTAGGTAGCACATAGCACCTTGCAGTTGTGACATTGATAGGCAAATACATGGCAAGCTAGAGCAATTGACAGATACAACCACAAACACAAAAATATATATTACTCTGACCACTACTAATACATTGGAGCTTGAGCAGGGGCATATCCAATCTCATAATATTCACCGGCATGACTCGCCTTAGGCGCGGTGCTGATGGGACCAGATGCTGCGCCGGAACTTTGGACCTCTCTCATGACCCGCTTCGGATTTCTTCGTTGCAGCTCGCAGAGATTCGCCAAATAAACACCTGCTAAAATCAATTGCAGATTTGAGGGGACAATGTTCTTCCCATGCTGCTATGATAAATCCGTTTCAAAGCATATGGCGTGGATTGATTCACCGTCAGGACTTACCTTCTCCGAGTGCCAAGTTAAAGTAAAGATCAACAATGTTAGGGCAGTTGAGGTAACATGCCGTCGAGCAAAGCTTGGCAGTGAAGTGAGGCTGAAGGAGAGCATCTGAAGATATGCCCACAGACTCCCTATCCACTCCACAGGCGCTGGTGCAATCATCGGTCTCGATCCACTCGTGCATGATATCCACAGCCACCTGAGAGGTCTTGCATTCGTATTCCATCTTCCGATCCGTTGGGCTCACGTAGTTCTCCAGGACGCATCGCCTTCCGTTGGACGCAATCGAGAACGAGCAGAGTTCTGTAGGCAACTGTTCGCACACAATATCACCTAACCACGAAATAGATAAGGGAAAAAAGATGGGTCAGTCGAGAACTATTCGAGGAATCAAATAGCTTGTCACAATTGCATTTTGGCCAAGAGAGACCCAAGGTGATACCCAGAGCTCCTTGGAGGAAGAGCGAGAAGGCGAGGAAGAGAATCAAGGCCATTTTGGGGAGAAGAAGAGGAAGACTGCTTCTCAGACAAAAACGCCGGCAAGTGAAAGATCTCTGTACTTGGTTTTATAGCAACTTCTTTTTGCTGGTGATGAATCTGTCTCCGGAGGGTGCCATTATATATATAGAACAAGGTGTTGACGACCTTTTTGGCAACGAGAACATTCAGTATGAACACAAAAGCGTAAGCTTGCGAAGGGATGCTTGTTTCTGTACCGTAACCCCGTGCAAGTCAATGAACTCCGTGAGACAACCATAAAGGAAGTTTACTTTGGTGGCAACGAAATCAACAAATTTCGGACCATTTCGATCTCTCCAATGTGCCGTTTGGTTCCCACTACATTAGCAGATGCACATAGGTTAAAAAAGCGGTACACCAAAAAATAATATTTTACCTATGTCCATTTATTAATATAAGTTGTATCGTCATGGAAAAGTTTGTATTTAAGCGTAATTTAGAAAAGAAACATAGAAGGTAGAATTAGTTTTCTTATTTCTCTTCTTTTCTTTTACCTATATGTATCTATTAGTTTGAATTTATCCTCTCTAAAGAAAAAAAATGTATTTCGACATATATTAGAAAAAATAAAAGGAAAATTTTCACTTACTAATCTAAATTTATCCTCGTGTCAAAAGAAAAATTTCAAAGAGATTTAAAAAAAATTAAAATAAGTGGTCCCATTTTTTAAATTGTGTGCAAGAGCAAAATAGCAACATACTAGGAAAAAAACTCTAGGAGTGTCAAAAATTGTGTACTACGCTCACTTTATTATCAAATGTTGTATATGACACTCATTTTAGTGCTAAAAGTATTTCTTCAGATCACTTAATTGCTAAATTTGTTGAAAAACGATCGCTTAAGTGCCAACTCCACTCTGCTTAGCCGGAAATCCAACATGGCATTTTTTTTATTAATATATGAAGTCGACATGGCTTGCCGGAGATCTAGTCATCAATAAAAAAAAAAGCTAAAATCTGAAAAAAAAAAATACAAACATAATTAGACTAAAAAAATAAAAAAAATAAAAATCCAAAAAAAAGATATGTGTACTTGAGGTCCTAAAACTTGTTACGAAAGTGCGGTTGAGTCTTAAAACGTATAAAAAATGCATTCAAGTCCTAAAACTTATCAAATTAGTGCAATCGAGTTCTTTCTTTAACTCCGTCAATTTGGACTAATAGAAAATACTAATGTTTTTAAATATTTTCTCTCTCCTACATGGTAATGACGTGGCTAAGACGACTTCGTTTTTGTTGGAATCTGATTTTTAACACAAATTTTATTTAAAATAAATATAAAAATAAGCTCAAAATTAATATTAAAAAAAGATAGCGGTGGAAACCGGGCGGCGAGGGTGGGGGATGGCTGGGGCCCGACGACCCTCGCCACTTGGTTTCCACAGTTAACTCTCTTTTTTAAAAAAAAAAGTTGAGCTTATTTTTGAATTTTTTTAAATAAAATTTTGTATTTTAATTTTTTAAAAATTTTTAGCTCATCTTTAAATTTAAATTTATTTTATTTTAATTTATTTTAATTTTCTTACTTTAGAAGTTCACGTGGAAGCCCACATGGACCGAACTTTTAAAAATAATACCATGTCATAATAAAATTTAATTATAAAAGCCACGTATTAATTTTGGCCGAAATCTCTCGCCTAAGGCACTTAAGCGATCTTTTATTTTATTTTATTTGCAGTTAAGGGATCCGGTGGAAACTTTTAACACTAAAGTGAGCTAAGTACATAACTTTTGACACTTCTGGTGTTCTTCTCCCGCCACATACCAATTATCCTACGTTAATTTTGGGTGTTGATAATTATTTTTTAACACTTACTGTTTTTTATGTTTAAAAGCATAAGTAACTTGCGAAGTCAATATATTCATTTGCTGTCTTGCAGAAATGTAGATTTGTTTGTGTGTGTGTAATTACTTCTTTTAGACACAATTCGTATAACCCATCAACTAGGTGGATTCTTTACATTTGATTGTAGATTAGGTCAAGCGATTCCAAAGTCATTCCGGAAGGCTCCCAAACTGCAGATCCACAAAAAAAGATGAGAATACCGTGAGTATCTATAGGTTTGCAGAGTGTGGAGATCAAGAGATGGACATTGTTCATAGCTATATCTAGAGGACCGTGCACATCTGCATTTACTAGGGGTGATCGATTCCCGGATGGTTTGGTTCCCACCCAGAAAATGAAAAACGGATCACTTGGTCTTAGAATCGGATTGACCAACCCAATTTGGATCTCAAGTGGTCCAGTGTAACCGGTCTCATGTTCTTTTCTCTCTTTTTTCTTGTGATTTATCGTTATATTCTCTCGTTAACAACAAAATCAGCGGACCACCTCTCGTTACTCGTATTGCATTGGATTTGAATATATTTTGCAAATTAGAAAATAGTCACACATATTCACCCATCTAAATGTCTAAAACTAGAAGTGCTTAAGGCTAAATTAATTTGTCACAAGCTGATTCTTGCCAAATCAAACAGCCTCACATTCCTGTTAGCCTTGGTCTTAGAATTGGATTGACCAACCCAATTTGGATCTCAAGTGGTCCAGTGTAACCGGTCTCATGTTCTTTTCTCTCTTTTTTCTTGTGATTTATCGTTATATTCTCTCGTTAACAACAAAATCAGTGGACCACCTCTCGTTACTCGTATTGCATTGGATTTGAATATATTTTGCAAATTAGAAAATAGTCACACATATTCACCCATCTAAATGTCTAAAACTAGAAGTGCTTAAGGCTAAATTAATTTGTCATGAGCTGATTCTTGCCAAATCAAACCGCCTCACATTCCTGTTAGCCTATAATTTGTATTTTGTATGAAAAAGGGCAAAAAACAGAGCCTTGGAAATTACCTTGGTGAGATACGTAAAACAAAGGAAAAGCGGAACACATGTGTCAAGACTCGAGATGACACCGTGAGAGGGACGCGTCTCGAGCTAGGGGGCCGCAACTCGAGCTAGAGAGGGTGGCGCTGTCTAAGAGTCGAGCAAGAGAGTGGCTAAGAGAGCCTTGAGTCGTTAGTAAGGGTGAGCAAAAAGAACTGATCAAACTAGACACTGCTTAGGTTGTCATGATTTTCATATCTGACTATTTGCTTCTTCACTTTCTATTTCTTTAGGTACATCTTTTCATTATCGATCTGCAGCATCGGTGCATGATTTAACACCAGCCACCGCTTGAAATCTCGGGGTGAAGCCATTCTCATCCTGTGATTTGCAAAAGAAACACCAGCATTTGATACCTGAAGTTATTAATTTGAAAGTAAATTGTTAATGGAAAAATATGATCGATTATTACTAATTCCAATGCTATCGGTGGCCGCGTCGAGCCCAACACAAACAAGGATGGGTCATACCTTTCGACAAATGCTCATTTTATGTTGATCCGTTAATCGCAACCACTCAATGTTAGTTTGATACTGTGGTCGGATAAATGCAGCCTATTTCAAATGCATGCAGCGCGGTATAAATCTCAACATTAGATGCTGGGAAGATAGCCTATTTTGCAATGTTAGTCTTGATTGGCAATGTCGTTGTGATGTAAAAGGGTGCATCCACTTTAACTGCAGAGAAAATGAAAAATGTGTAAATATGTGTGCCAACCACATGCGACAACTGTTGAAAAACATCTATATGATATTTTGATAATTACCAAAGTATACATATCATTAATGATTACAATGATCAATGCAGATAGTGAAACTATTTATCATTATCAATTATCTTATCTATCAGCTAAGGACGGGATACTTAGTTTCTGACATTTAGGTAAACAAGCGCCATCGAGAATGTGATCTCATGGTAGCTTGAAAGGACCCGTCGAGATGGTATTCTTGTAAGTCTATAATACTGATGAAGATGGAAAAGATCATGAATCTTAACATCATGTGTTAAATAGATGGTATCTCATTGAAGATGGTCAATCCGGTCATGAACAATATGCTCTAGTGATAAGGTAATTTAGATAGAAGAAGTGATGTGTAGGTTCTGATGATTGTGAAATACGCACCGCAATATGAGCATTGATGTCTCAAAATATTATTGTTGTGGGTCCGCATTCCGTAGCAGAAAAATCGGGAATGCATATGTTAAAGCATATATCGGTTCGGCTACAATTACTTGCAGCAGACTCCATTTTGAGAAACCAACACCGATGATGGAAGGGATTGATGTAGCAGTCTAGATCATATCGGGCTTAGACTCCCAGCGACTCCAAACGGCTAGCTATCTCCAATGGGTACCATGAAGAGATCAATATATAAGAGGCAAAGAAGCTATTGTTATTGTTGGACATTTTGATATACTATGGAAACTTCCCTAGACTCAAGTCGTCTCTGATCTTTTATTGTATTGCTCTCTGTATTGATTTAGCACTTTCATAGCAAGTAGCAAAGTATACAAGTGTAAGAGCATTGGTTGTGTTCCAATAGTGTGATTTATCATACGAGTAGAATAACACTAGTCAATTGTAATTTGCTATGCGGATTGTTAGTGGAACCCTGCCATTATTAAGGTCGTTAGTCCGAGAGTGGACGTAGGCTTGATTTTAAGCCGAACCACTATACATCATTGTGTGATCTTCAAACATCTATCTTATTTACTTATAATCTTCACATAAGTTGTTTACTCTGGTTTACCATCTTGAGTGCTGATTGTCACACATTCCGCAAAAGTTTTCAAAACATCTCCACTTAACCTATTCAATCCTCTCCCCTTTTAGAAGTATTTTACTTCGGAGGATAAAGATATGTTTTTATGACTAACCTCGATAGCTTTCTTAATCTCGACTCCTCTGCTTCCAACAAGCCTCCTTATTTCGATGGAACAAATTATGGATATTGGAAGCAGAGCATGCAAGCTTATTTAGAAGCAATTGAGATGCTGATGTGAGAAGTCATTGAGAATGGACTAGTTGTTCCAGCTCGAGCACCCGCTCAAGCTCAAGAAGGCGAAGATCCAAGAAGATGATGCAACCATCACCGCAGGCAACTCTATTTGAGGAAACTCAAAAGAGACAAGCTCTTAATTTTGAAGCAAGACACTTGCTTTACTGCTATCTATCTCCTATTAAATCCAATAGAATCTCTTCATGTGTTACATCGAAAGAAATCTAGGATCGGCTCCAAATCACATTCAAAGGAACCGATTGTGTTCGTGAAACCCAGATTAACATTCTTCTATGAAACTACGAGATGTTCAAGACTAAGTAGATGAGACTGTTATCGATATGTCTACACAGTTCACAGTAATCATGAATGGTCTCGATCACCAAGGAAAGATCTTCACCGACATTGAGAAAGTGAACAAGCTCCTAAGCTCACAACCGAAGGAGTAGAGTCAAGTAAAACCTCAATATGAGAAATCATGAGGATTCAAACTATATCCATGGATGAATCAATAAGAACATGTGACGACTTGAACTTCCGCCTATCCATTTAACGAACAAATCAGATTAATTTTGGTGGCAATAATAGAGAAATTGTGTGTTAAGGGACTTTAGTCCACATAGGGCTAAATTATGTGAAAAATGGGTACAACTAGTGAAATTTCTTCTCGGTGGAATGAGGACACGTGGAGGCGCGCATGGAAGGACAAGTGGCACCCATGCACAACACCCACCCACACTATATAAGGTTCCATCTTCTCTCTCCTCCTCATTTTGGAAGAAAAACCAAGAGCTCTCAAACTCTCTCCTCTCTCCCTGTCGTCCTCCCCCTCCTGCCGGCACTCTCCCCCTCTTCCTCTTGCCGACCCCCCCTCTCTCTCTCTCTCTTGATCGTGGTCTTGCCCGCACCATGAGGAAGGAAGGCAGGAGGTTTGACAGCAGTGCAGCAGCTCGTCGATGAACGTTTTCGTGCAAGGACTTGAGACGAGTGACACTTCTAACTCTTCTACTCTTGTACCGTATGATCTTGGCTTGCATGTAGCCGATCCTTTGGGCATGTCGTGTATGTTGGTGTAATAGATGTCTTTAAGGGTCGAGTTTGTGGAATTGGTGGACGGATCATCGAATTGGACGGCAGCTTGAGGTGGGCCGTACATATGAGTTCTCAGTCTTGAAGGCATTGGTGCACGACAAATTTTGACTGACTTGCATGTTGGGTTTGGTGGTTCGAAAGACCTTTTAAGGCGTTGGGTTAGTTGAATGCATGGGTTGATCATTGCAAGGTGTAAGAAATTCTGGTTAATTTCACTTGAGAGTTCTTTGACGGAGGTGCGTGTACATTTGATTGGGTCTCGGATGACTTGCATGTTATAAATTTCAAATGGTTAAAATCTTTCTTGAATCTAAAATTGATTGGGTCGATAGTCAATTCAGTATGACGGGTGTTATTTTGCTTTGTTTGTTGTGGCGGACTAAATTGAGTACACAGATGTTGTGATGTGATTCGTGGCATATCACAGCATAAACATGTCATTACAGTGCATTCCACGTAATGAATGGATATGATGCCATTGATGACTAATGGTGATGATAGCCCATGGAAGCCAGGATTGGAAATCGGGATGTCTCAGCTATATGAGTTTAGAGAGGACCCGTGCTTTATGCATTCGGGGAAGCCTCGGAGTGAGATACATGTGGATATGGCGATCCGCAGAAGCCTGGTTAACAAATCACAAGTGACCCACACGAGCAGGTCTGCAAACCGGTAGCCGTTAGGTGGAGTGGATTTTGAAATGCAATGGCAAATAAAACTACAAGCATATGGCATATAGAGTTGCATATTGATAGTCGAGCGTCTTATGTGTATCCTCTAGTATGCTTGTTTGATTTATATCTGGATTTGTGACATGTTTGCTAAGTGACTGATGCATCCAATTGTTGGCGAGTTAGACATTTTACTTGCTCACCTTTAGCTCACTTCTGTCGATTTATTGTTTTCAGATAGTTAGTATCATACCTCCGATGATACCAGCAGTCCCTATGGTGCGTTACGGTATGCTTGTAGACTTTACTAGTGGATGGGAAGAGTTTGTGGAACCTGATTTTCTGAATGTGCAGTTTAGAAAACCTATGTCCATTCTGCGGATAGACGTAAGATCAGCCTTAGGTCCTGCTCCCTATTGCTTTGTGTCCGCCTTTGTGAGAGCCCATGATGGAAACCTGGTGGGACCGCCCCCTTTTGTGCAGGATAATGATGGTGATGACGGTAGCGGTGTGGAGTAGATGAGTACAGTGACGGAGTTGGGCTGTACAGGTAAGTTTTTGGGTCGGGGGCTCGGTAGTCACCGTTTCGGCGAGCCGTGATAGTATGGTCATGGACGACATAGTAGTCGTGGTGGTGTAGTGGTGGTTCTGACGTAGTTTTCCCAACCTTCCAGTCATCTTTTGAGCATGTTCGCCAATTTATCTAGTATGTTTATATTAAGAGCCTACTTGGTTCATCATTTACAAAAGACATTGAGGGTCTAAAGTCCCTTGACCAAATACAAATAGCGTTTGGTTCGTTTTTTTGCTCAACTTTAAAAAAATGCAATTGCATCTCCAAAGACCCCTAAAGGCCTTTAGCGCAAAGTAACTTTGGAGGTTCTTTGGAAAGTTGCATTTTTGGAATGTAACTAATTTTTTTTTTAACTTTGTCACCTCCACCTATTGCCACTTGTCGCCCGTCGACCGCCCCCCGCCGTTGCCGGTGGACGGCAACCCTCCTCCCACCGCTGCCACCGCTTGCCACCTCCGTCCGTTGATCGCCGCTTACTACCACCCCCTGTCGATTGCCGCTCATCGCTGCTGCCGCCCGCTGCTCACCACCGCCGACTATCGACCTCTACCCACAACTCATCGTCGACCACCTGCAGCTCACTACCGCTTGTCGTGGCCCGTCGATCGTCGTCCGCCACCCACTACTCACCACCGTCGCCCGTTGATTGCAGCCCACCCGCCACTCACCACCGCCGCCCGCCATTGTAACATCCCAAATTTTGGGGTCCATCTTGGTACCACCACGGATGAGCTATGGATTGGAGCCATGGACGCCGGGGATAGAGTTAGTTCACAATCGCAGAAATCCCATATCTAGACACATGTTGATCGGGGATTGATCACCCTCGGTTAAGCAATATGGCGTATGGGATTACGAGCCTAGGCAAGCCAATCCTGCATCAATGGTAAATTAGTCATGAAAGGTTGCCTCGATTATGTTTTGATCAGATGCTCGGTTAAGGAATGGGTGATTCCGACCTTAAAGGGAGTCAAATGTGAACATGCTCTTACTCGACGACTGACGGGCGCACCCGGGACGAGCCGGACTCCACACTTGGCGGTGCCATCCACCGCATATGGCTACACCATTCACGGCATACGGCCGTACCCGGTGGCAATCCGGCCGCGCCTTCGCCATGGTTTGGTGGAGAACCGGCCATGCTTGGAAGTCCAAAGCTCAATCCAATCTTTGACACAAGTAAATTCCAATGAAATTACATAGATTTTCCTTTTAGCAACACATGATACCTAGAATTGTCTGCCACCTCATAGGCACAAACCACAATAAAGATTATGAAATCTTTGACCTAGTCAAATTGTACAAGATCTTTGAAAAGTCAAGGCACAAATTCTTAGATGATAAGATCAAGGCACAAATTCCTAGATGATAAGATCAAGGCACCAATTTTTAAATGATAAGATCTTTGACTAGTCAAATATAATATAATATTAAAAAAACTGTAGAATTATTAGCACATCAATAGAATACCCAAATTGTCATTAGCAATAATTCAAATCAATAATTAGTAATAATTCAGGTCGAGTTAGTAGTTCCGAAAAGAACTAAATAAGAAGTTCTATCCGACATTTAGATAAAGGAATTATAAATTGACATGTTAACGAGTGACTAATTAACATTAACTCTTGGCATAGGATGGAACCAATTCACTCGATATTGGCTAAATTTGAATATATTTTAGTTATAATTAATTAGCATCATTAGAAGAATTTAGGAACCATTGAAAACCCTAACAGCTAATGAACTAAGAATAAATAAGAAATCTCTAGAAAGGGGCACCTATGCTAGCATGAGGCACAAGGGAATAAGCTCTAGATCCTTCAATAACTATGTGTCCATATATTCATAAATATAGGGGTATGTGGATTAAAATAAGAGGGCCACATTAAGCAATGAAATAATGACTCATGCTACTTCATTAATCATAGGGATTATGTGGCAATTATATGACCATAAGATGGTGCCACATATAAAGAACAAGAGGACAAAATTTGCTTGGAGAGCAAGTCAAAAAATTAATAAAATTGGGAAATAAATTAGAAAATTCCACTATAAATAGGCAAGAACCTTCTTGGCCCCCTACCTCACGCCACTCTCATCCATCCCTCTACACCCTTCTTTTCCTCTCTTCACTCTCTAGCTCTCTCAACCAATCACTCATAGCACGTGTGCACTCTTGCCAAGTTCGGCCGCCACTCACCGCCGCGAGTCCTCATCTTGTCTTACACGTTCTTGGCAACAAGATATGTAAGTAAATTTTATAAAATTTTGCTAGGGCGAAGGCTAGTACCGATCTAAGTATCTTGCATGAGAGAACCATAGCTTGCATGCTCTTTTCATGCATTATCGTTTATAACGGTAAGTTTATAGTATATGATATGATATGCCTCGTTCATGGGCGAGTATGTGCACCTCGACTATGAAATTTGGTATGGTATGAATTGATTAGAACGACGGAAACACATGTTCGAGTCATGTTTGGATTGCCCTACGGGATGCCTTGGTATATCGAAAGTGCACGCCAAGACGCCTTATCTAAGAATGGATGGGTGGGCCTGCGAAAATCGCGGGATGTATATGACATGATGGGGTTTTCCGTATTCTAGGTGGGCAAGTTCTCTCGCACTCGGGTCTCCTTGTGGGTGGAGCTTGGGGTATCGTCATGGGAAGTGAGCGTTATAGAGGGGGAAAGACAATTGGGTCTCCGAGAGTGGTACTAGGACAAGTTTGTACTAGGAGTTTTAGGTAAGATAGAATATATCCTTAGGAGCTCTGAAGGCGGGGTTGGCCTCTTGTATACAAACTAGCCGGGAGCCGATACCGCTCTCTTGATGAGGTCATGGCAGGCTGAAACTAGTTGTAGTGCTTAATGTAGTATGCTATCGCTCGATATGAAGGATACTCAAGCTAAGCTAGATGTGGTATGATCTAATATAGGAAAGCTATTTGCCTAAGCGTTCTATGGAACAACTATATGAAGGAAGGCTGGCTTGGCATGGCTTGCCAAGCACCACGCGGGCTAATTTTGTGATCGAGATCTGTTGGCTCGTGACACTTGTCTATGATAGACTACATAGCCTAATGGTTTAGTGTTGATTATATTGCCCTTGCTTGATTCTTATGCTCAATATTAGCTAACTTCCTATCAATAGTCTAGAATTTTTACTTACCGAGACGTGTTCTCACTCCTTATATTTTCAAACTTGTAGTTATGACTTCTAATCCACCGATTCGCTTTAGTTTGGTCATGTCCATAGAAATTATTTTTACGAACATAATGGATGTAGAACACAATTGTAACTTTCGTCGCTACCTTACTACTATCTATGTGGATGAGGGGCTCGACCATTTGGTCCCTCATCGTTATGTAGCGTGGTATATAGTCCTTGGAGGAGGAGACCTTGTCGGCCCAATTAGAAACTTCAACGGACCCCCAAGCTTCCATGGTGGTGAACGGCCGCATGACATGTAGGAGGAATCAAGAAATGTGGTTTTTATTTTGGCAAAGAAAGAATGACAGCAAGAGGGGCGAATTTTGATGTACATGCCACTAGAGGCGCTAGAAGTACCCTTGCCCTATATGTAAACTCGTATGATGTAAATAAAGGCATATAATAGCAAAGCAATGTAAAGAAATAGACGGTATGTAATAAAATGGCATGTTTGATGATGTGTTGTTATAAGTGATGTTACTCGAATAGATGTTAAGATTCAAGAATTGGTTGAATTAAATAAGCATATTTAGCAAATAGTGGGATGAATTGAGGTCGACGCACCCGGGACGTCGATGGACCTTACCCGCAGAAGCCTAGGCCTTATGGCCGAGATCGGCTCCGGTCCCCAATTAGCACCACTCATGTACTAGGATACCATTGGGGTTGGGTAGGGCGCGTTATAGCTGTTGCTTGCCGTCGCTAGTTGATCGCCCCTACCCCTCACTACGATCGCCTATCGCCGCTCGCTGTTGCCCATCGATCGCTACACACCGCTCACCGCCTTCACCCGTCGATCGCCGCCACTTATCTACCGCCGCCCATTGTCGCCCGTCGATCACTGCTTGCCGCCGCCCGTCGTCCGCCGTCGTCCATCTACTGCCGGCTGCTGTCCCCCATCGATCGCCGCCCACCGTTCACCACCGCCACCCTCCGCTACTCGTCGACCGCTAACCGCTGCCCATCAACCATAGGCAATTGGCCAACGCAAGTAGTTTAAAAGTTTTTTTTTAATAGTAAAATTTCTTTCTTTTTCAAAAAGTAAAAATACTTTTTGCTTTGGTTGTAAAAAAGTAAAAATACTTTACAAAGTGTATTTTTACCAAACGACATTTACGTCAAGTTGCTTTCCAATGTATTTTTAAAATACAATTTACCAAACACTACTTGCATTTTGGAAATCCCTTTAGCCCAAAAATATTTTCATGTTCTCAAAGACATTTTCTCAAAACTGAATCAAACAAGCTCTAAGTATAGGTAGTGAAACTATAAGGCTGCCCTTTATACGCGCGTTGTCTGTTATTGAATGTGCTTTATATGGCCTGTTGTGTTTCCTTTTGCCTTCCACATGAGCCGTATTTTTTATAGATAATAAAAGATTAACAGACCATGGTACTCCGTTAATAATGATCCGGGACGTCACAAAACACTAATATCCTATAAAATTGAATATCATATAAGTTTCGTGATGTTTATAACCATATTAACACCCAAAGTTACTCCAAGAATCACGTAACGGGCACGAGCAGGAGTTTTAATTGCTGCAGGCAGGAGTACCGAAGACAGACTCGGGAGAACCTCGCAGATGCTACCCGTCAAAGAAAGTTTTGGCGGCATCTTCCTTGAGGGACGAAAGGAGAAGTGCGTGAAAGGAGCCACGATCGGGGCGGTTAATGAAAGATTGGCGGTAATCCCCACGAGGTGAAAAGAGAGGGCGTGAGAATCGAGAAACCGTTAAAAGGCTATCCACACGACTTATCGGAAAAGGATAAAACGTGGAGCCAAAGGAAATAACTGCTCGACGATTACCGGATATAGTCTATAAATACCCCGCGACCACAACACAATAGACACACACAGACAAATACAAACACTTATCTTTACAATTAAACTCTTAGCCTTTAGCTTAGCTATAGCTTTCAGATTCCCATCGTCGATTCAATTCCGGTGAGTTTCATATTCAAAGTTAGGTGTCGTTGATTAAATTCTGGCATCTACTCATTAGGTTCAATACCGTCGATTCAATTCCGGTGTTGTACCCTTCGCTCATCTCGTCCAATACCGTCGATTAAATTTCGGTATTGTGTCCTTCATTCCCCCTTCCAGTGTCATCGATTAGATTCCGGCATTGTGTCCTACAATCTGATTCGGCCTCGTTGATTAAATTCCGGAGTCGTATCCTAAGTCCTAGTACGTCGAAGTTCGTCTCACTATTGAATGTGTGGGCTGTCAAATCGTCAAGAGTCCGTATTACGCCTTTGGTATCAATATAATTATTCTTTGCATATGACGCTCTCTATCCAAAACTGACCTAGAACTTCTAATTGGAAAACGAACGGATTAAGTTCGATAAAAGATTCTCGCATCGTTAATCCTTTTGGGCTTCAACCCTTTTTGGGCCAAGATTCATCCGCTTGGGCCTCGTCGAGGGATTTCGACTTGCAACGACCCAATACAGCAACAACATTTTTCATGGCCGGGGATGATATATGGCGACGAAATTAGGTTCGTTGCTGTTGCAGCACCTACTATGAATTATGTTCCGTCGTTGGTAATCTATTATGGCGGCGAAATTAATTGCATCACATTTGATTTTTTTTTCCCTCTCATCTTTGACTATTTCTTGATTTTAATTTTCAATTTAGGCCTTTTTTAAAAAAAATTTTAACTACTCATGAATTAAATGATAGAGTACATAGAGATGTGTGAAACCATCACATTAAATATGATAATATATGATCCAAATGCTAAAGTAGCGAACTTTTCGTGATGAAACCTTTTTGCTCGCCCTAACATCGAGACAAAAATAGTATGAGTGAAATAAATTTTATATGGCGATCACTTGAATACCATAACTTTTTTTTCGTTCACTTAAGTGCCACATCTAAATAAAATCATTCATTTGAGTGTCATTTCTGTCAAATCAACTTATGTTGACTTTTTACTTAGATTTTCATTTGACGTGAATTTTTAAAAATAAATAAAAACGCTAGGTGGGTTTTTATTATTATTTTGACATTCTTTCCTCATTCTTTTTCCTTTTCTTTCTTTGCTTATGATGGTATATGAGTTTTACGATGTGTGCCCATGCGGACAATCACACTCGCCCACTATAGATAACTGCAAAAGCAGCTATCCGCTAATTCAAATGTGAAAAGTCACGTCTCTTTAGAGACGTAAATATACGCTCTCCTCCTTTTCACTAGTTGTTTGTCGCATTCAAGAGAATAGAGAAAAACAACGACAACACTCTCTCCTCCCCACTATTGAATCGCGCTCGATATGAAGGAACTTTCGAGATCGCAAAGGGGCATCTAGTCTGTGGCAATAACGGTATGTCCTTGTGATATACTTGTTCTGATTAGCGATACAAGTGATGAATTAAGCATGTTTTTGCAAATTTGATTTTAGATTGATAGGATTTAGTATCCAACGGTTTTTTTTGGGCTAGCGACCCTCGTGGCCTTAGCTAGAATTAGGCAAGGGCTTCGCGAATCGCGAGGCCACAAAGCCCTAGGCTAGGGCCTTCACGGCCCCGTCGACCGAGGGCAAGGCGAACCTCACCAAATCTAGGCAAGGCCGTCTGGCCCGCGGCCACCTTCGCAGCCCTACCAACATAGTGTGAGGCGGCCCTCACCCAAACCGAGCAATTCCTTTGCAGCTGATGAGGGTTGTCGATGACCCTCACTAGCACAGAAAAAATGGGAAAAAAGAAAACATAAATAAAAATAAAAAATAAAAAATTCAAAAAAAAATTGTCCACATCGTCTCTTCCGACGAGAAAAATCGTTGATGGTACTCAAGTGATCGATTTTTCAAATTTATGGTACTTAAGTAAGTGAAAAAAATTATGACAGTCAAATAAGCGCCGTAGAAAAGTTATAACACTTCTATTGTTCTTGAGATTTGGGAGACAAAATTCAAGGACCTAGAGTGACGAGTGTAGAAGGTGGTTGAGAAGTCATTGGCAGTGGTGGTCATGGAGATGGGCAACGGACGGCATTGGCATAGCCGTGATAGCTTCGACGGGAGAGGGCCTGATCAAGATGTGTGTCGTTTTTTCTGATTTTTTCAATTAAAATCAAACATAAATGTCATGTGCCAATCAGAAAATGGAATAGCCAGTGTTGGATAGGCTCTAGTCAACGTAATATTTTAGCACAAAATAAAGTCGTGGTTTGGTTATAGTTTTGAACTTGCTGATTTAACGTTTAACGTGAATTTTAGTTGTGGTTCTCTTTTCGAATTGATAAAGTTGGGATCAGGATGGGAATACACCATGAGTCGAAATCAAAAGGAGAAGAGAAATGATTGAATAGACCTGACAATTGACAATGGCATTTGCACTTGAAGGACTCCTTTGGACACTTCTGACTATATATGCAGTAATTACGTTACAGTTTAGGGGTGAGCAAGACGGACGGATCGAACTGAAAAATGGCAAGATCGAATCGAACTGGCCTGTTCCTAATTTCATAAAATTGAAATAAGTGATTTTGGGTTCGGTTCCCAATTTTAAAGGAGAACCAAACCGCTTTGACAAATTATTTTATATTTTTTTAAAAGTAAACTTAATAATTCACTAGTTATTGTTTTATTTCTTAAATGCAAACTTAATTTTAATTAATAATTAAAATTAAATTCTGTGTTACTCATCCCTTTTTATAATCCATTGGTTTTATTGGACCACCCTAAAATCAAACCGATTCCATCCCGATCCTTGAAATTGAGTGATCATTTTTGTCCGATTCTCAATTTTTAGATGAGAACAGATCGAACTGAGGACCAAGACCATCGCTCCGTTATGAACCTAATTAAAAGCACCGTGGCATTCAATTTGTGACTGTATTTCGTACGGAAAAATTTAATCCCTCTCCCTGTGCAATGAAATGAATGGGGTTACAATAGAGGTGGACCCATCAGCACTTACAGCATAAATTAAAGGCCAAATTGCAATGCAAATTCTTCCTTTATTACGATTTTCAATTTCATCCCCGTCTTTCTAAATCATCAAGATGGAATCATTATGTTTTAAACTCATATAGAATTTACCCCAAGATTAGATGTTGCTCTTTTCAGCATTATATATTCACAACATTCCCATTAAGGTTATGTTTACCGTAAATTATTGAGATAGATGTGTGAGTTGTGTTAAAAAAATCTTCTATCAGGAAATTATTGTAAAGTTGAGCGATTAATATATCCAAATAGGCTCATAACTCAATAACTTAAGCTTTTGAGTGAAGGTGGATCCAAAAGCCTAATTTATTGACTTTTTACTTGCAAAAAGAATTCAAAAAAGTTGTACTTAGTAAAAATTGCTAATATAAAGCATATAAATATTTTTCCAGTTTAAAAAGTAAAAACAAAAGAAAAGAGGCAGGAAAAAAATACACAAAAGTAAAGAGCTAGGGTTAAATTGAAATGCGGGACGTAATATAAGAGAATGTCCCCTATCAGAAATGGTGCTAAAGAGGCTAGGACGTATTTGAAATATATTTGAAAGGTTAAGTATTCTTTCTTCTAATAGGATTAAAAGGTTGGGGTAAATTTGAAAACTAATAACAACGTTAGGATCTATTTTATGATTTGGTCTAAAATAAATCATGCATGTACAATGATTTTTCTGGTATTTCTTTTTTTGGCTTTTTGATTTAGGTTTGTGTGTGAGAATAATCATGGGAGCATTGTGACAGCTATTATTGTTGCTTAATGATTTTTTACCCTCCATAAGTAATTATCTCCTTTTGGATCTTGCGTGAAAAATTGAAAAGCATAATGGCCTTTCTCAATACAATGTCGGGTCGTGGTTGTGGGGCCGAGAGATGCTGGAGCACTACAGGCAAACCTGTCTGGTGTTCGTTTCCTTCTTTTTTCCTTCCTCTTTCTTTCTTTCTTTTATCTCTCTACTTTTGGGGTGGATAAATTTAATGTTAATACTTCGACCAAAAAATAATAATAATCTAATGTTAATACACACAAATCATCTCACGGGCGAGATTAATTTTATGATTGTGATCCAACGTTAACATGCATGCGGGATACTGTGATATGAATACGTAATCTCCAGTATTTGATAGAAGTGAGCAGCTCTAGGAATCGGTCCAAGTTTTACCTACAACCTGAAACATATCTATCGAAATCGATTTCTTAAATTTTGAAACCCGAAACCTACTGTGCATACCTTGAAATTTATAACATACTCAATCACGGGTTTAGGGTCAATTTCGGTGTTTATCTAGATTTCACATGTATTCTTAATAAAACAATTACGGTGAATCATCAAATCTAATGACCACCATTTGTTGTTATAATCCACCGACCACAACCATATTTAAATACACGAAAAATATGAAATATTAACAAAGTAAAAGTCTCAATCATGAATATCGTCATAAATGGAAGATTAGATTAGTTGTTCCATATTTCACACTCATCATCGGATGCCATGTAATATTGTGAGATCATGTGAAGACATAGAACAAGAAAAATACAAAGATTATATTTCCTTGAGAACCAATTCTCGAATTTTAGAATCTAGAACCTACTATGCATATCATAAAACTTAGAACCGAATCGGTCCCTTGGAACCATCCTCACCTCTACTAATTGAAGTAAATGCTTAATGACTCAAGCCAATCAAGGTCAAAGATTTTTGAAAATATTCCTCAAGTATCGGTGTAAAGAGGTTTCTAAAGAATTTTTTTTACTTATATTTATCGTAATTAGGCTATGTTCGAAAAAAAGTTCCGGCAATGGTTTTTAGGTATTAGCACAAGCACATGTGTAATTACATGTATAAGTGGCGATTCATATCCATTTGGTTAATACATAGCTAATGTTTGGCTACTTCAATAACAAACCGGACGGAACAAGGCGGGACAATGTGTGGGCCGGGGAGGAGTTTGTATCAATGCGGCCCGCCCGCCCAATAACTGTCCTATTTGTACCTTATATATGTATATGTATGTATACACATATGTATATTTGTATATATATACATACATATGTATATATATGATCCACTGTATTGTCCCAAGTAATATATTCAAATGTAGGTTACTATGAAAATTAACTCATTTTAATATAACTAGTTATACAACCTACACTTTTTAGGCATATGTATATTGTCACGCCCCGAACCTTACGAGCACGCCAACACCCCGCACGGGCCGTAAGTTTATAAACTTCCCAAGGATCCAACGGCAACGAACTTAAGCATGAAATGATAAGCACATGCGGAAGCGAGAACTACACTCCATACAACAGAATTAAATACAATGACCTAGGATGTAAAAGAGAGATTTAAAACTTACTCCATACATTTCTTAAAAACGTCAAATTGACTTCAAAAGTTACTACTTGATAATTCTCAAAATACAACTTCTCTTAATAAAACAAGGTAGATGACGTTGAACCTCACAAAGCTATACGGGCGAACACAACCCCAAATACAAAAGTAGCTCTCTAAGACTACAAAAAGAAGTACAGTCGAGTAAGGTTAACGGTTCATCTACTTCAAAAGGGCATCTTCAAAAGCCAATCCATGGCGATCATGGGACTTCATCATTTGGGACTTGAAAATTGTTATCCCACGACGGGGTGAGAATAAATCTCAGCAAGTTATTCCTAAACCTAGACCAGGCCAGTAGTACCTCCAGACAATTCCTAAAACATGTAATTCTACTCAAAGGGATAATTGCTCAGCAAGCAAAACGACAAAAGCACACTACAAACATAAGATAGAAGTTTGCAATTCAAGTCATGCATTACGCTTTTAAGGTCGAGCTTCGTACTTGGACATTTCACAAATCACAAGATCATAAAGGGTGTTTCGTATCGTATATCCCAATCACATACCAATTATTGATATCGGATTGCCAAGTGCCCGCGTCATAACGCTTCAGGCCATTTTAAGCATTAAGACTCGCGTAAACACGCATCAAGCCGTTATAAATATTAAGACTCGCGTAAACACGCATCAAGCCGTTATAAATATTAAGACTCGCGTAAACACACATCAAGTTGTTATCTCGCGTTTAACGCCTCAAGATAAATTCAATTCCCTGCGTATCACGCTTCAGGGTATTATGTGATCTCATATATATAATCAATTCGTTCGCTTAGTCAAACTTGAATTCAAGGTCAATCATGACCTAAACAACACAAGCCATGCCAACTAACCATAGCACTTGTTTGAGCAAACATGAATTGCACAATCACAAAGGACATCCCATGGTTCGTCTACTATGCCCCAAACACATCAATTCATTCATGTTCCATACCATAAGGTCAAACATACTAGGAGCAATTTATTAATTTAGCCAATCGATCATTTCAATCCCTCATGACCGAATACAAGGTACTTAGACAGTCAATTCCAAATGCTCAATTCACATTGGCAAACCATAGCCAAACATAATAACGATAAGTAATCAATCTACAAGGGCACCTCAAGACCAAACACATATAGGGCAAACAAGTTAATTTAGCCACGTCCATGCATCCTCGGCGGTATCCACTTACTGATTTCTACATCGAGACCTACTCTCAGAAAAAATGACATCTTTCTAATTTCTTTTTGAGCAATCTAAACTCAGAATCATGGTCCTTATGATCTTACGGTCGTGTGGGAGAAAACGGGGCTCAATTCGGACTCCAGACGACCTCGAACGAGCCATTTCAATTTCGACGCGCGCTGAAAAAGGGGATTAACGGGTCTCTCGGGTTTCACACATTCTTCATACAAAAACTACCCTAAAATCCTACCAATCCAATTCTAAACCATCCATTAGTAACCTAAAGTCCTAGACTAAGTTTAAGAGTAACTTACCACAAGATTGAAGCTTGAAAAGCCAACCAAGGGGCGGCAAGATTTCACGACCAGATCTGGAACAGATTTGAGGGCTGATTCAGTCCAAGGAAAACGCTTGAAGTCAGCCACTTAAATCCTCTTAATCCACTCCAAACTTCTTCCACAAGTTGTCTAACATACTAAGCGAGGTATATGGAGTTTCTTACCTTGAAACCACTCAAGAAACTCCTTAAAACAGCCCTACAAGTCCACAGTTCCAATGCAGGGCAGCAGCTGTTTTGGCTTGGCTTTGCGGGCTCTCAACGGCTCGCGGACGGCGGTTCAAGGCTCACGGTGCTCTTGCGGAGGAGGGTGGTCGATGGTGGTGGTGGTGAGGCATCCCGGTGACCAATGGACAAGGTAACAAGAAGGAGATGGTGGTGAAAAAGGGGAGGGAGAGTGAAAATGAGCTCTTGCTTCTCAAGAGCTTGTTCCCAAAACCAAGAGAAAGAGTGAGAGATTGAGGTGATGGGTTGCCTTAGACTAGGCTTTTGACTTGAGGGGGCTTAGTAGACTAGGTGGTTGAGGGTTTTAAGGAGAGTCGTCTAGGGAGTCACATCAATAATTCAAACTTTTGGCTTCTTGCAAATAACAACAAGAGGGGCAATCTTATAAATCCAACTCAAGTCTAAAGACTACTTTGCCCTTAATCTAACTTGAGGAATGAGCTCTAATCCAACGGTAAAAGAGTAATTTCTAATTCCATCTATATCTCACTTTTCTAATCATTTTGGGACGAACCGTAAACTTAATTGACTTTGGTGAGGCGACATCCAAAATATTCATATTGTGATCCTTAAAAGTCCGATGCCCAAGTTCGAAGTCCAATTTAATGGCTAATCCCAATCGATTGCAACTCGGTTTATCTCAAACTAACGGGCGGCTCTTTAGGAGTTACGCGTATCGACCTTATGATTCATATCATACTCAAGCTATGGCGACCTTGGTTGTCATGTGATTGCGAGGGTCGATCATTAGTTCCGAAGGAAGCGAACGTCAAGAAACGGTTTAGGAACGTTCACAAATTATATTGTGGTCAAACGGAATCACCCGCGATCCAATTATATAACGCTAGCAATTTGTTCCTTAGTCGTTATTGGATCGGCCTATAATAGTTCTAAACCTTCCCTCGACAACCCTTATGGCCAAAGCATCGATCCATGGTCAAGTTCTTAGGTCCACGTACCCATTTCCCGCTTAGCCATTCCCCTTCGGTTAGTTAACTCAAAAGTGATCAATTTTGAGCGAGATTTACTGAAATACATCGGTGACATTTCATTACTTCAAAAGGGTCGGATTTCAGAATGTCACAACTCTTCCCCTCTTACAAAAATTTCGTCCTCGAAATTTACATCAATCCAACTACTAAAACAAGTGGGGGTGCAGACGCCTCATCTTTTCCTCATTCTCCCATGTGGCTCCTTCCGTTCCATGGTGCTCCCAGATTACCTTGACCAGCGGAATCGTCTTGTTCCTCGGGACTTGCTCTTTCCTATCTTCGATTCGAACCGGGCTTTCCACATAAGACACTTTATCATCCACTTCAATGATTTCATGATCCAGCACATGAGTTGGGTTCGATTTGTACTTCCTCAACAGTGATACATGAAATATATTATGGAGTCGCGACAAACTCGGAGGCAAGGCAAGGCAAGGCAATATGCCAAATTTCCAATTCTTTCTAGTATCTCTAAAGGACCTACATACCTCGGACTTAGCTTTCCTTTCTTTCCAAATCGAGATAGTCCTTGCATTGGCGATA
Source organism: Rhodamnia argentea (assembly GCF_020921035.1). Classification (NCBI taxonomy): domain Eukaryota; kingdom Viridiplantae; phylum Streptophyta; class Magnoliopsida; order Myrtales; family Myrtaceae; genus Rhodamnia; species Rhodamnia argentea. The sequence goes on along the minus strand of NC_063157.1, from coordinate 17,037,569 downwards.
CTTTAAGGAAGACATGATCTCCTACTTGAAATTCCAAAGGCCTACGTCGCTTATCAGCATAGCTCTTTTGGCGACTTTGAGCAGTCTTAAGTCTTTCTCTAATAACCTTCACCGCCTCGACCAATTGTTCAACTAATTCCGGACCCATTATACTTCTTTCACCAACCTCATCCCAGCACACCGGAGTCCCGCAAGCTCTGCCGTACAATACCTCAAATGGTGTCATCCCGATGCTCTGTTGGTAACTGTTATTGTAGGTGAACTCTACTAAATGCAAATGTTCTTCCCAACCTCCTTTGAAATCTATTACACATGCACGGAGCATATCCTCCAACGCCTGAATCGTCCTCTCGGATCGTCCATCGGTCTGAGGATGATATGCCGTACTAAACCGCAACTTTGTTCCCATGGCATCTTGAAGACTTTTCAAGAAAGTCGCAGTGAATTTAGGATCCCTATCCGACGTAAATGTGATTGGGACTCCATGCGGGCGGACTATTTGGCGCATGTATAACTCTGCATATCTATCCATGGCGAAATCCTTTCGCACGGTTAGGAAATGTGCAGACTTGGTCAATCTATCCACGACTATCCAAATCGAATCATGCCCTTTCTGATTCATCGGTAAACCCATGACGAAATCCATAGTGATATGTTCCCATTTCCACTCGGGAATCTCTAAGGGTTGCAGCATACCACTGGGCTTACAATGTTGTGCTTTCACTTGTTGGCATGTTAAACACTTTGCCACATGCTTAGCTACACCCACCTTCATTCCGTTCCACCAGTAGTGCCGTCGCAAGTTCCGATACATCTTTGTGTTACCCGGATGAATACTATAGTTACTTCGATGAGCTTCCGACAAAATCCTTTCCTTAAGCTCCTTATCGTTGGGTACGCACAATCGTCCACGAAACTTCAAGATCCGATCCTCGGATACTTGAAAGTCAGGTTTCCTCTTATTTGAATCCATGTCCAAAATCTTTTGGATGTCGAGGTCCGTAGATTGCAATGCCTTAATCCTCTCTTGAATCTCGAGTTCAACCCTCAAAGTAGCCATGAAACTTGAAAGATGACAAACCTCGAACTTAAATTTCGAATCCCTTACTCCTTCAAGTAAAGTCCATTCCTTAACCATCAAATGTGCGATGCTTGATTTTCTACTAAGGGCATCCGCTACCTTATTTGCCTTCCTAGGGTGATATAGGATATTACAATCATAATCTTTAAGTAATTCCATCCATCGACGTTGCCTCATATTTAGCTCCTTCCGGGAAAACAAATACTTCAAGCTTTGATGATCCGTATAGATCTGAAATCTTTTGCCACACAAATAATGCCTCCAGATCTTCAACGCAAAGATAATAGCTGCCAACTCCAAATCATGCGTTGTGTAGTTCATCTCATGAGGTTTTAACCGTCGTGATGCATAAGTAACAACTCTTCCATGCTGCATTAATACGCATCCTAATCCCTTTAGGGACGCGTCACTATAAATCTCATAACCTCCAGGACTAGAAGGAATAGTCAATACTGGTGCGATCGTCGCCTTATGCTTAAGTTCTTGAAAACTCCTTTCACACTTACCTATCCACTCAAACCGCGTTTCCTTCTTAGTCAACCTTGTCAATGGAGTAGTTATTGAGGAAAACTTTTCCACGAACCTTCAGTAGTAACCTGCCAATCCTAGAAAACTTCGAACCTCGGTAATCGACGTTGGTCTTGGCCAATTCATAACTACTTCAATCTTGGAAGGATCTACCGAGATCCCATCTCCAGAAACTACATGACCAAGGAAAGCTACTTTATCAAGCCAAAACTCGCACTTACTAAACTTAGCATAAAGCGAGTGTTCTCTTAGGGTTTGTAGAACTATCCTCAGATGTTGTTCATGTTCCCCACAAGTCCTTGAGTAAATCAAAATATCATCTATGAATACGATAACAAACCGATCCAAATACTCCCCGAATACTCGATGCATCAAGTCCATAAAAGCAGCTAGGGCATTAGTCAATCCAAACGGCATGAATGTAAACTCATAGTGCCCATACCTCGTCCTAAAAGCCGTCTTCGGTATATCCTCCTTTCTGATCCTTAATTGATGGTAACCCGTCCTTAAGTCAATCTTGGAGAATACCGACGCTCCTTGCAACCGATCGAACAAATCGTCTATTCTTGGCAAAAGATACTTATTCTTGATGGTAACTTGATTCAGCTGCATATAGTCAATACACAAACGCAATGACCTATCCTTTTTCCTTACGAATAATACTGGTGCTCCCCACGGCGATGCACTTGGACGAATGAATCCTTTGTCCAGCAACTCTTGCATATGTACCTTTAACTCTTTCAACTCCGATAAGGACATCCTATAGGGCGCCTTCGAGATTGGTTCCATCCTAGGGGCTAACTCAATCATAAACTCTACTTCCCTTTCGGGTGGCAACCCCGGTAATTCTTGAGGAAAGACATCGGGAAATTCGTGCACCACATCTATACCATCTAGCTTAGCCTCTTCAATTGTCGGATCAACTACAACAGCCAGATAAGCTTCACATCCTTCATCTATCAACTTAGTCACCTCAAGTGACGAGATTAAAGGGATCGAGGTTCCTCCTCGACTTCCCGCAAATTCGAATCTAAGGCGACCAATCGGATGGAATTGGATCACCCCGCTACCACAATCCACTATAGCCTTTTGCTTACCCAACCAATCCATACCAATAATAACATCAAAGTCATACATGGCCAATACTGCTAAGTCTATCGCCTCTTCGCTACCACCAATAACTATCTTACAATTCTGGCATCCTAACGAGACTAGCACCTTATCCTTTAAAGGGGTGGTAACATGCAATATCACATCCAATGGTTTCAATTCCATTTCAGCCAAATCAGCAAATTGTGCAGACACGAAAGAATGCGATGCTCCAGGATCAAATAAGGCATAAGCAGCTTGGTCACATAAAGAAAACTTACCCTGGACCACGCCAAGCGCATTCTTCGCCTCCTTGCGCGCCACATCATACACTTTTCCTTGAGTTGGCGGCCTATTCAGATTAGCCTGCGGGATAGCTCCAACTTGAGGTCCCACCCGAGGGGGTGGCACTTGAAACTAAGTTCCCGCAGCTTGATTCGGGCAATTTCTCTTATGGTGGCTAGGCTGGCCACAACTATAGCATACTCCCATCCCGCTTGGGCAAGGCCCATTCCCATGCTTCCGTCCACAGAGCCGACAAGTCCAGTTAGCTTGATAAGTTAGCTTCCCAATATTCTTCTTGACAGAAGGGACGAAATGCCTATTGTTAGTCACATGCCTCTTGCCAAAGTGACGATTATCCCTAGCAGGAGTAAATCGTGGTCCAAACGCGATTCATCTTTCTCTCATGTCCCGTTCTACTAACCGGCCTCTTTCGTACAGCTCATCATAATCCTTCAAATTCAGAAGCACTAGCTGGCTGCGAAGATCGGACCTCAGTCCATCTCTAAACCTCCTTGCCCTATCCACGGGGTTCTCAACCATTCTTGGAGCATACTTGGACAATCTGGAGAACTCAGCTTCATACCGATCGATTGTCATCCGATTCCTGCGGAGGTTTTGAAATTCAACTAGCTTCTGCTCTTGGGCCGCCTCGTAGAAATACTTTGCATTAAAGGCTTCAGCAAAGGCAATCCAATTTGGCACGGTGCCTTCGGGGAAAACTCTTCCCTTGGTGGCCTTCCACCAATCATTTGCAATCCCGTGAAGTTGGTAAACCGCTAGGGTTACTTTTTCAGCCTCAATGCACCCTAAAACTTCAAAGGCCTTTTCTAATTCCTCGATCCATCTAGGGGTGGCCTCGGGATCTCCCTTGCCATCAAACTTGGACGGCTTCAGCTTCATGAATTGTTCTACTAACTGACCCATCAAGCGATTTTTGTTACCATGGGCATTACCACCTCCGTTACCCCGACCATTATTTCCATTATTCCCATTGTTCCCATTCGCCATATTCACGGCAGAATCTGCAGCTTCAGCAGCTTGGGCAACATTGGCAGCCATCTCTTGAGCCTGTTGGACGACAGTGGCAGCTCGTTCTTCAGCCTGCCCGTCCATCATATTCCCAATCTGTTCTAGCGCTCTAAGGACCCCATCTACTCTTGGGTCTTCAACCACTTGTGCACTTGAGCTAGAGGCTCTTCTTATACCTCTACCCCGATTGCTCATCCTCGCTAATCTCACCACACCCGAACCACTATAATTCCATCCAGGAATCAGAGACCTAAGCCATCTATTTAAGTGTAGCAGTTCGGGCTACTTATCACCTCAACAAATACAACCAGGGATTCATCACAATTCAAGCAATCATAGGTAACACATCAAGAGTTCTCATTCATACCTCAAGTCCAGACGCATCTACAACTTAGCATCATCACAACATGTCAATTAACACCTCATTGAAACTTTAGCCAAACAACACCCAATGCCAAGTACGAAGCTTTACGACCTTTAATCACACAAGGTAATGCGAAACAAGTGTACCAATTACAAGCGCTAATTCACATGACATGCAGAATGTGCTAAACTTTTATAACCGCTTAAGGTCTTACTATCTAATCACCCTAAAGTCATCGCTCCTTATTACTCAATGTCTCAACCAACTTGGATCGAGCCGACCTTGCTCTGATACTAATTAAACGAGGATGTCACGCCCTGAACCTTACGAGCACGCCAACACCCCACACGGGCCGTAAGTTTATAAACTTCCCAAGGATCCAACGGCAACGAACTTAAGCATGAAATGATAAGTACATGCGGAAGCGAGAACTACACTCCATACAACGTAATTAAATACAATGACCTAGGATGTAAAAGAGAGATTTAAAACTTACTCCATACATTTCTTAAAAACGTCAAATTGACTTCAAAAGTTACTACTTGATAATTCTCAAAATACAACTTCTCTTAATAAAACAAGGTAGATGAAGTTGAACCTCACAGAGCTATACGGGCGAACACAACCCCAAATATAAAAGCAACTCTCTAAGACTACAAAAAGAAGTACAATCGGGTAAGGTTAACGGTTCATCTACTTCAAAAGGGCATCTTCAAAAGCCAATCCATGGCGATCATGGGACTTCATCATTTGGGACCTGAAAATTGTTATCCCACGACGGGGTGAGAATAAATCTCAGGGGAAAAGTACACCAGAAGTGCCATAACTTTTGTACGGCGTTCACTTGAATGCCATAACTTTCAAAACGTTCACTTAAGTGCCATAACTTTTAAAAATCGTTCACTTGAGTGCCATGTTGACGTGGCGATCGGAAAAGTTATCGTAGATGCCGGAAAAGTTACTGTAGCAAGTCGGAAAAGTTACTACAGACGCCGGAAAGATAACGTGGCACGCCGGAAAAGTTACTGTAGCACTCAAGTGAACGATTTTGCTCTGACGTAGCACTCAAGTGAACAATTTTTGAAAGTTGTGGCACTTAAGTGAACATTTTGTAAGTTATGGCACTCAAGTGAACGCCGTACACAAGTTATGACACTTCTAGTGTACTTTTCCCTAATCTCAGCAAGTTATTCCTAAACCTAGACCAGGCCGGTAGTACCTCCGGACAATTCCTAAAACATGTAATTCTACTCAAAGGGATAATTGCTCAGCAAGCAAAACGACAAAAGCACACTACAAACATAAGATAGAAGTTTGCAATTCAAGTCATGCGTTACGCTTTTAAGGTCGAGCTTCGTACTTGGACATTTCACAAATCACAAGATCATAAAGGGTGTTTCCTATCGTATATCCCAATCACATACCAATCATTGATATCGGATTGCCAAGTGCCCGCGTCATAACGCTTCGGGCCATTTTAAGCATTAAGACTCGCGTAAACACGCATCAATCCGTTATAAATATTAAGACTCGCGTAAACACGCATCAAGTCGTTATAAATAGTAAGACTCGCGTAAACACACATCAAGTCGTTATCTCACATTTAACGCCTCAAGATAAATTCAATTCCCCACGTATCACGCTTCAGGGTATTATGTGATCTCATATATATAATCAATTCGTTCACTTAGCCAAACTTGAATTCAAGGTCAATCATGACCTAAACAACACAAGCCATGCCAACTAACCATAGCACTGGTTTGAGCAAACATGAATTGCACAATCACAAAGGACAACCCATGGTTCGTCTACTATGCCCCAAACACATCAATTCATTCATGTTCCATACCATAAGGTCAAACATACTAGGAGCAATTTATTAATTTAGCCAATCGATCATTTCAATCCCTCATGACCGAATACAAGGTACTTAGACAATCAATTCCAAATGCTCAATTCACATTGGCAAACCATAGCCAAACATAATAACGATAAGAAATAAATCCATAAGAGCACCTCAAGACCAAACACATATAGGGCAAACAAGTTAATTTAGCCACGTCCATGCATCCTCGGCGGTATCCACTTACCGATTTCTACATCGAGACCTACTCTCAGAAAAAATGACATCTTTCTAATTTCTTTTTGAGCAATCTAAACTCAGAATCATGGTCCTCATGATCTTACGGTCGTGTGGGAGAAAATGGGGCTCAATTCGGACTCCGGACGACCTCGAACGAGCCATTTCAATTTCGACGCACGCTGAAAAAGGGGATTAACGGGTCTCTCGGGTTTCACACATTCTTCATACAAAAACTACCCTAAAATCCTACCAATCCAATTCTAAACCATCCATTAGTAACCTAAAGTCCTATACTAAGTTTAAGAGTAACTTACCACAAGATTGAAGCTTGAAAAGCCAACTAAGGGGCGGCAAGATTTCACGACCAGATCTAGAACAGATTTGAGGGCTGATTCAGTCCAAGGAAAACGCTTGAAGTCAGCCACTTAAATCCTCTTAATCCACTCCAAACTTCTTCCACAAGTTGTCTAACATACTAAGCGAGGTATATGGAGTTTCTTACCTTGAAACCACTCAAGAAACTCCTTAGAACAGCCCTACAAGTCCACAGTTCCAATGCAGGGCCGCAGCTGTTTTGGCTTGGCTTTGCGGGCTCTCAACGGCTCGTGGACGGCGGTTCAAGGCTCACGGTGCTCTTGCGGAGGAGGGTGGTCGATGGTGGTGGTGGTGAGGCTTCCCGGTGACCAACGGACAAGGTAACAAGAAGGAGATGGTGGTGAGAAAGGGGAGAGGGAGAGTGAAAATGGCTCTTGCTTCTCAAGAGCTTGTTCCCAAAACCAAGAGAAAGAGTGAGAGATTGAGGTGATGGGTTGTCTTAGACTAGGTTTTTGACTTGAGGGGGCTTAGTAGACTAGGTGGTTGAGGGTTTTAAGGAGAGTCGTCTAGGGAGTCACATCAATAATTCAAACTTTTGGCTTCTTGCAAATAACAACAAGAGGGGCAATCTTGTAAATCCAACTCAAGTCTAAAGACTACTTTATCCTTAATCTAACTTGAGGAATGAGCTCTAATCCAACGGTAAAAGAGTAATTTCTAATTCCATCTATATCTCACTTTTCTAATCATTTTGGGACGAACCGTAAACTTAATTGACTTTGGTGAGGCGACATCCAAAATATTCATATTGTGATCCTTAAAAGTCCGATGCCCAAGTTCGAAGTCCAATTTAATGGCTAATCCCAATCGATTGCAACTCAGTTTATCTCAAACTAACGGGCGGCTCTTTAGGAGTTACGCGTATCGACTTTATGATTCATATCATACTCAAGCTATGGCGACCTTGGTTGTCATGTGATTGCGAGGGTCGATCATTAGTTCCGAAGGACGCGATCGTCAAGAAACGGTTTAGGAACGTTCACAAATTATACTGTGGTCAAACGGAATCACCCGCGATCCAATTATATAACGCTAGCAATTTGTTCCTTAGTCGTTATTGGATCGACCTATAATAGTTCTAAACCTTCCCTCGACAACCCTTATGGCCAAAGCATCGATCCATGGTCAAGTTCTTAGGTCCACGTACCCATTTCCCGCTTAGCCATTCCCCTTCGGTTAGTTAACTCAAGAGTGATCAATTCTGAGCGAGATTTACTGAAATACATCGATGACATTTCATTACTTCAAAAGGGTCGGATTTTATAATGTTACATATATGTTTGTAAATATTACTTTAATATAATTAGTTACATAGCCCGCGCTTTCTAGCCATATGGATATGTCTGCAAGTACTACGTTACATGTGTTTGTAAACAAGTAGACTTCTCATCACTATATCGCATTGCAACATTTCTTTGATTCTTTCTTCTCTTGAACATGATTTGAGGGCTTTGTTGACATGATCTCGAATCGAACACCACGAATATAAAATTCAAACTACAAAATTACCCAACCCCGTCTCTGTCCTCTCTCGTTCAAATATGTGTTTCATCGACGGTGTTTTTATTTAATTACAAGGAAGCCTACCTTATTAGGTAAGTTCCAACTCTTCTCCTATCAATCTCATGGACCATCTGAAAAGGCCAGCCTAAAGCTGGATAAAAAGTCTAAATATAAAATACTTTGCATTTGATGGTTGAGGAGTACATGTAGTATAGTGCGTCTCATCCACAGACGTGTCTGTTTCTCAATGACTAAGCCGACTCCCATGGGTCAGTAATACTTATTATCACAGTTGATTATATCAAGTCAATTATATCAATTCCCTTTTACCATTAGTACGTTACTTTAATATGGACGGATAACGAGAATCGAACCCGCGTCTTCTACTTGGCAAATAGATATTTATCATTCAACTATATCCTCATTTCTTTCTTTCTTTCTTGATATCTTGATAGGAGGTGTGTGGATAATATTCATTCCTAGTTAGGTCAGATACTCATTCAGAGCGATTCCAATTCAATTTGCAATTTACATTAATATTATAATATTACTAATTACATTAAAATTTGAATATTTTTCTTTTTTATTTGTTATTTTTTGTTCATATTTCATTTTATTAGATTTTCAATTTCTTATTTATTAATTTTTTTTGTTATTTTCTATCATTTACAATGAGATAAATACCCCTTGCATCTATTTCTCAAACTTCCACTTCTTGCACCTTTTTTTAGGGATGATGGTGAAAATGGGCGCTACAGGTTTGATACGATATTTGGCAAGGTCCTTGGAGAGACGCTCTAACAATTACAACACTTTATAGCAGCTTTTGGGAAACTCTTTCATCCAATTTTGAGGTATTGCGACCTTAATGAACTTGCCGTGAGCTAATGGTTTAACTAAAAATCTATGCCTTAAATCGAACACTCCCTTGCAAGTGTGGAACTCCTACGGTAATGGTTAGGAACGTTTTTCAATAATAATCACCTTTTCGTTCCCTTCTTACTTGTTGGAAAAGAAAATGTTGAGCCATTAGGTTCCACCATAATAAGTAGTTTGCTCCATTTTGGTAGCTCTCTCGAAATCTAAAGCGGTCATTAAGCCTTCACAAATTTTCCATAATGTGAGGGTGGTTAGGTGAGATGGCAAAATCATCGGGTCATCTCTAGCAATCCCTGTCTAAGTTTTGTCTATACAAGGTTATGTCCTTTGGATATTATCCTCCAAGAATTAGCCCCCCAATTATAGCCCCTCCAATCCACCGAACCATGCTTTTAGTCACATCAACCCCATTTCTGTATCCGTCTCAGGGACTCCCCGAGGCCCATCTGCACGTGACTCTAAAAATTTTATGCAACTTCGGATAAGTTCGATCCTATTCCATCGATATATAATTTAATTTTCAAGATAACAAACATTCCCGAGACACTTATTATGTATCCTTGAATTGAAATAACTTAATTTTCGAAAAAGAGACTGCACATAACACAATGACAGCCAATGTACTCTAATAATGAAAACTCCATTATGGTTAAAGATATACCCACGAGACACTCATTTATAAAATAAAAAATTTAACAATGTATAAGCAATTAGAACGCTTCAATTTAAATCACATATATTGACATTTTAAAATGTTTCCAGTGTGAAATTTATCTTTTACGCGAGCAATCTAGGGATAGAAATATAGACAGTGCCAGTGTCACAATTTGAATTATGCTTGTCAAATTATCTCAAATAAAAGTTTGGATAGTATCTTATCAAGCCAAACTTTCTTATCATCCTTTCCGGCGGGGAACCCAGAATTTTCTCTTTCTCCATGACGGCCATAATCAACATAAAAATGTGCCACTCTGAGTTGATCCTTAAGTGGGCCGACCCTGGCGGTCCATTTCTCCTCCATGATATGTTAAAAAGAAAAAGAAAAGCCACTTAAATCGAAACACTTTTTAGGCCCATCCCTTGCATACCACACAGTAAACTATATCGGCTTTTCTTTCTTCCCCTTTTTGTGGTAGTGGAGATTTGTTCGTTGTTTTATTGCCTCCTTGATTTGATAAGCTGATCAGATTAAAAACTAACCTGTGTGGCTGCTATTAAAAGCTACATTGGCTTGTCCCCAACTGTTTTAAGATTCTTGTACAACAGAAAACAAGGAAGAAAGCCAAAAAGAGAGTTCAAAGGAACCCCCAATATATATATTGATGCTCTACATATTTCGACAGCTCTTATACTACGTGAACTGTTACTTCTCAAAATGTTCTGAGCCTGTGGCACACTGTGTCAAACCCTTCGGCTACAATTTGGGCATTATCAATATAGAAATGGACATATGCATGGGAAATCAAAGGAGAGAGCATAGATGGAATGTCGACTGGAAAGATAAAGCGTGGTTTTAAATTTGGATGGAGTCTATGAAATTTGACATACAATAGTGTTAAATATGTCTTGAATTTTATGTATCCGGTCCGGTTTATCACCCTACCCGACATATTTTTGTGCGGCCTAAAAGTGGAGGAAAAAATTGAGATTTAGTTCGTGACGCGAAGAGTTGGACTGATAGGCCCAACTCGAAGCAAGCGAACAAATCTCCATGGCGGTGCAAACAGATCCGTATGGGGGTTCGGGGACAACGCTCACAAATTTTTTTTTTTTGGGCTCTATTTTATACTGCAGCTAGGGTTTCTTTTCGATTTGTATTGAGGATTTTATTTATGTGAGAGACTAGTGAGCTTGTGCTTTTGTTCGGTCGATAAAACCGATTTCTGTAATCTATACTCTCTTTGATTATAGTGGAATCTTGTTTTGCCTCGCATGTGGACGTATATCACCTTGATCGAACCACGTAAATCCTTGTGTTCTGTGTTCGCTTTTGCATTTGTTTCAACAAATAGCATACCAAATCTTATGTGAAGATTGTCAATATATCTTCTAGTATGCATTTTATTAACAAATTTTGGAGCATGGAGCAGGTGAATTGTCCTTCCAACTTTTAGAATTTGTTAGTAGTACCGTGTTCTTTGACCTGGGGGACCATGTAAAGAGCAAGCACCTTCTTGGAAGATAGTTGGACCACAATTATTATTTGCTTATTTAAAGCCCTAAAACACTCTGTGACTGTGATGGCAAAGAGGTAAAACCCTAAATTTTGCGTTCTGATATAATATGAGTCTGACAGTCACATCTAATCCATCAACTAAGAAATGGGTACCTTGTTTTTGAATGTCCAATTCATCGGGTCAGAATTAGGAGCAAGAACAGAGAATTGCGGTGCACGCCGACAAACCCTAGCCGTTTGTGTGACGTGGTCTAGTGTTAATATCACGATAAAAGCCATTGATTATAATATGTTAAGGAGAAAATTTGGTCATCAAAGTCAGATCAATGTCTCCAAGAGTGAGGAGAACGGTCTGCTAGTTTATTGACATTAAGTTGTACTTTGAATGGTCATAGGCCCCGCTTGTGAGTTTTCAAAGTTTGAGCAATAACAATTTTTTAGATTACACGAGAGCTATTACATTAAGATATTGGATTAACAATTCATTAATTAGGCGGCACTGGTTGGGTTGTAGCCCCTTTTGGGAACAACAGATCCGCTTTGGTGAAGCAGAGGAAGCCTCTTAGCGTAGTAGTTAGCATGTGATGTTCTTCTTGCCGATTGGTGGAGTTTTTAAGTTATCTTTGGAATTTCTTTGTTGTAAAGATTTATTGTCATTAGTAGGACGTGGTATCCAACTGCATAAACTCAATGAACGATGTATGATTGAAAGTGATGGATCATGGATCGTCTATATGAAGAATATCATATACTAATGGCACGTTTTATAGGAATAATGTTCATGATATTACAAGTCCATTATATGATGTGATTGCTCTCAGAATGACTGTTAAACTATGCCACCAAAACTATTATAGCTATTTATTTTCATGACCATCAAGAGAAAATTACCAAAAAACTCATAAACCTATTATAATCGTGTCAATTTAGTCATCAATATTTTTTATACCAATTCAATCCTAAAACTTTTGCATTTGAGCGAATTCAATTGCTCTGGCTGTTGTTGTCGTTGACTTTTTTTTAATAATATTCTAATATTTTTTTATTTTTTTCTTTAGTTTTTTTTTAAACTTAGGTCCGGCAAGGGTCGGGATGCCCTTGCCGGCGCCGGGTGAGGGCATCACGACCCTTGTCGGCACTAGAAGACACCGTTGCGGCCCTCGTCCAAACCCGGTGAGGGCGTCCCGACCCTCATTTGGCCTAAGTCCAAAAAAAAAAAAAAAAAACAAAGAAAAAGAAAAGATAAAAAAAATTTAAAATTTTATTAAAATATTATTTAAAAAAATTCCACATCAGCGCCGGCCAGTTAATGTTTGTCATTTCCAATCGCTTTAAGTTAAAAAAAAAAGCAGTTCGTGTAACAATTACTAATTGAGTAATTATTATTATGATGTTAATTAGCTATAATGTTGACTATAATACTGTTTATCATGCAACAAGTAACCATACGAAACTATATTAGTACACATTTGTCTCCAAACTTGTTAAACAATCACCCCCACAAATTTTCATTTTGTTACGGCCGTTAAGCCTTTCGTTGATTTTCCATACATGACTTTTAAAGGGCAAAAGTATAATTTTCATCGTCCTCTTTGGATGAAATTGTGCTTTTACTCTTAATTGTACTAAAAGAAGGAAAACATACGAAGAATACGGAAGAAAACTATTAGACATATGCCCTAAAGTAGCCATGTAATAGTTGCATGTTAGGGATTTTAGGTGTATTTCAATTTATTATTCAATTAATGGCAAAGACGTGTTTATTCATTTGTCCAATTATTTATATATATGAACAAATTTTATTACAATTATAACTGCACCTATTCTTGAGACGTTGAGAATATATGTGATGGGTTCACGGTTAAGCCGAATTTTTAAACTGTTCCCGGTCTATGGATCATTGAATAAATATTAATGATCCAGTTGAGACCAATGTGCTCTTAACTTCACCATTAAGTATTGAATATTTAGGGGAATGACGTGTCACAATTCATTGGATATTGCGATGCCCGAGTTAGAATACATGTGCTTATACCGCACAAGTTCACCGAACGTGACACACATTGAACGATTAGTAACATGGAAGCTTTTAGCATGGTCAATGTCTAATCGTGCATGTTTTGATCTTGTATAAATAATCTTTAGACCTGAGGCACAGTATTGACTTGTATGTTGGATGGCTATGGTTCATAAGTGCGCATATTGGCGGTTCGTTAATCCATCTCTATACTTGATGGTCGTAGTTCATGCACATACAAAGTTACACGTGTGCGCAAAAGTGGAATCTATCTCCTTGTTAAATGCAATGTATGATGTCTTATGTAATCTAATTGTGACATTACATTGAAATCCTCGGTCTGGATTGTAATCGAGAATGAAATGTTCATATCTCGTATAAATACATGTTGATTAGACTTGTGCATATGATCAAATTGGTGATTTGACAAATATTCCATGGTCTTTGTTCGATCGGGACATAGTAAGATAGAGGGATTAAATTGCACCGTAGCCAAGCCCGACATGTTCATTATGTTTTTAATGCATTCACACTTTTTGGATAGCCATGACATATTGTTAGATGTTACTCATAGTTTGTAAGACTTGAAAATTGATCTAGACAATCAATTATCTTGGAAGTACTAATGTGTTGGTGCATGTCTTACTGCTAGCTCAATGATGAACTTAAAGATGTCACACATACTTTAACCAATGCATGATAATGTTGAACGTGAAAGACACTATTGCAAATATATTTGCAATCACGATTATCGAATAGTCGAGCTGAAATTAAATTGAATATGATTGAATTTAATTCTTGTTTTTTATCATGGACTACGTGCATAAGATGCACACGCATGCTCAAAGTGGACACATATTGATGTGCCCAAAATGCACATGTATGGCTGCATTATTTTGTTATTAGCGCGCATATATATATATATATATATATATATATATAATTGTACGCATGGTCAGCACATATATGCTGACCATACGTTTTCTATTTAATAATAATAAAAAGAATTTGTGTGCCCAGACGTGGTCAGCAACGGTTGCTGACCATGTAGACGTGGGGGCGCCCGATCAGTAACGACTGATCGTTATTGCGGGCAAATGGAGCGTCCAGTGTAGCGGCAAAAGAGGTATTCATGAGGGCAGAAAAATAGAGAGAGAATAGGATTTTCTCTGAGTTTTTCATTCTTGACGTAGCACAAAAAGTTCTCTCTTTCAAGTGTGCATTGTGAGAGAGAAAGAGCAGAAAAATGTTCTCTCTGTTTTTTTCTTGATGACCGAAATTTTTAGATTACGGAGTAATGTCGCCACAAGATTGCTAGCATAATTAAGTGGTGATTCCCGCGAGTTCGTTCTTCCGTTCATCGTTGCGATTGATAGTGTGTTTGAACTAGAGATCCGATACTTGTGGGGCTCGAATTGTAGAACATCTGAATCATCTCATTTTCAAGCACGCTTCAAGAGGTAATTTGTTTAAGCCTCTTTATTAATATAATTTTTGATTGAAACGCACGAATTACGCCTCTAGAGATACATGTATGGGTTTTATTTCCACTGCCTATGCATGTTACGTGTATCCCAACAAGAACTAAATTAAGTAAAGTACTAATTGAAGGGATTTATCGAAACCGAATCAGACGATCACACAGAGAATCAAGAAAAATTGGAATGACGCATGAGATTACCCGGGTTTACTCTAAGATTAGGGCTACGTCCTACAAAGAGATTTCACTATATTTGTCGGTTTTACAACCAATTCTTACACATACAATGATAAAATTGAGCAAAATATATATGCCCTCACCCAACGGACGGCTGCCCCGCTCGCCGGTGAGCCGAACCCCCATCGGGAGGAGCTGCCCCCAAACCCCCGCCCGCCGACCGGGCAGCGGGACACCCTGTCGAGGGCGCTGCCCCCGAACCTCCGCATCCCACGAGCGGGGGTCACATGTCGTTGGGTAGCACTTCGCTTTTCCTAAGCTCATGTGGGCGTATCCGGTGTGAGAAACAAGGGTTCCCGAAGTATTCGCCAACTCCAACACTAATGACATTGTAAATATAAAACGACGAATAAAAATTTCTTGAAATTTGATAAACATAAACACTTCAATGGAGCCAATCAAGATATTTTTAAAAAAAGAAGAATTTCACAACTTAAGTAAAAACAGAGAAGGCTTATACCAAAATGGTAAAATTTAAAAAATTGATTAGTCATTATGTATTTTTGAATGGTTTATTAACGTGAAAAATGATTGATCAACAAAAAAATAACTTTAGTTTCAGTTAATCATTTTTTCTAGGAGTTGACGATATGGGTTTGTTTTATAATCATTTCCAAATCTTTTTTATCAACCAATCATTTTTCACATTATCTAAGCATTCGAAAATATATAATGAGCAATCAATTTTTTTCATTTTACCATTTTTTCATTGAGACATTTTTCATTTTCACTTAATTATTTTTAGCATCAAAATTCAGGGGGTTTTGTATTATTTCCCCCATTACAAAACGGTTACGTACTTCATAATTAACACCTAACGTGTTTTTCAATTACTTAGCTACAAAGCGTGCCGTTTAGCATGAGTTTTGATGAGAGGGAATGATGTTTTGACAGCAAAACTTTATTTTCGTTATCATGGTGGATCATTATGGCAGACATTCATCCTTGTGATAATAAAACTTGGAGAAAAATTCAAATAAAGGCCACAAAAGCCCTCATTTTCTCAAATAAGCATTTGAAGCGGACATTATTTTAAATAAGACATAAAGTAGCCATGTCAATATCAAAAAAGAGCCTTACTTCACCGATTGGTTAATGGCATTTTCGTCCTTTATATTTTCCTTTTTCAACTTTTTCCTCATTATGTTTTTTTCTTTTCTGGCTGATCACAAGCAACACCCAAAGAGGGTCGATCGAGGTTGCTCTTGAAAGCCATGGGCCCTACTCTGTATTTTACACAAAATCTTAATTAAATTAGGTTAAAAATCTAAATTTTTTGCACAACCACAAAAAAGCTAAAACTTAAAAAAAAAAAAAGGAAAAGAAAAAAATTGGGCCATTTGCTTGTGACCGCCACCCCCATCACTGGTGGGATGTTTGCGGTAGCCGATGGGGTTGTCGGTGCCTCAACCCCGGGCTTGACTTGGGCGAGGGCCGGCAACCCTCGACTAGGTTTAGCAAAAGGGTCGCAGCCCTCTCCAAACTACGGCAAGCACCGGCTAGCCCTCACCGAGGTGTTACCAACCCCACCAATTATTGTCGACGCTCCACCGACGGTGGGGCGGTGACAAGCGAGAATGCCTACTCGTACTTTTTCTCTTTTCTACAAACTTTTATAAAGTTGTCTTTGGACGAAAATGTCCTTGTCTGACTGGAATATTTAGTCGGCCAGCAAGGTCATGCCCTTATTTGAAATAGTGATGGCCACTTCAGGCCACTATTTGAAATAAGATCTATCTCAAGCCCTCATTTTAGAAAATGATAGCATTTAAAGCTTTTATTTAAAATTTTCTCTAAAAATATTGTATGTCGAGGTAATCTTTTAGCATAATAATACACACTTCGCCATTATCAGCTTTTCGAAGTTTGTGACGTTGACATTCGGTACTTATATTAACTGTTTCAATCAATTATTTATTTTGTCCAGTGATGAGATATAGATGTTAGTAATTTCATATTTGATCGAAACATAAGAACACCAACCCGCTAAAGTCTAAATTGATGAAGTCACCCCAAGTATGGTCATCATTGCACATATATATAGTTTGAGCCTCGAAATATTTTTACATGTTTTGTAATACTCCCCGATTTGTAGTTTTTGGGCAAATTTTAGGAATCAAAAGAATGAAATAAAATTTTTAGGACTTAAGAGCACTGTTATTACAAATTGTAGGACTTATAATGGAGCCACTTCTCTACTCACGCATCACAAATTTTAATTGGTGGCCAACAATTGTAGGCTCCATTTGTTTCATAGAAAACAACTTCGAGAAAAATGTTTTTTGAATTTTCGACATTTCGTCCATAAAAAA
Source organism: Rhodamnia argentea (assembly GCF_020921035.1). Classification (NCBI taxonomy): domain Eukaryota; kingdom Viridiplantae; phylum Streptophyta; class Magnoliopsida; order Myrtales; family Myrtaceae; genus Rhodamnia; species Rhodamnia argentea. The sequence continues at coordinate 17,020,131 of NC_063157.1, read as the reverse complement.
TAAAAAATAGTTAAGGAAAACATTTTTCATAAATGGAAAAAAGACATTCAAAAGTGGAGAAAACGGTTTTTTTTTTAAAGAGTAAATCATTTTCCCTTATCTTTTCTCCATACACTCCTTCACATTCTTTTCTTTTTAACCATCTGAAAACTTTCAAAAAAATTTTATACTTATTAATTTTTAATTTTTTTAATTTTCTTATTTTCTTTTCTTCTTCTTCTTACGCCAATCGCCGGCCACCGGCCATAGGCGAGTTCGGCCTTACTAGCCTTGGGCGAGCTCATCCTCCGCTGTGGACGATCACCAACCGTCATCGTGGTTGTCAATTGGCAGTGGAAGAAAGGAAAGAAAAAAAAAAAAAAAAAAAAAAAAAAACAACATTAAAAATAATTAAAAATTAATTTTTTTTATTGTTCTCCAGAAAAATCAAATCATATTGTCCATACGAAATGACCAAAAGTATTTTCGTATTCATTACGAGCCGTAGCCAAACATAAAAAAATATGATCATTTTTCTAGAAAATAACTTTTAAAAAAATATTATCCAGAAATGTCTCATTTTTTCGCAAAATAGATGAAGCTCCAATTTTATGAGATTTTATATGAATATTTAATTCTGCATGGGTGATAGCCAGTAGTAGTTTGCCCAAAAATGGATAGAGTAGCTGGTCCGAGACTATCGTAGTAATTGTATTGAAGGGCTAATTTGACTTTGGTATGGAAAGTTGAGGGACAAATTGAATAAATTAACAGTTTAGGTACTAGGTTACACATTTCACACTAGTTTTGAGACTTGTGGCGGCTTTCTCCCTTACATGAAAAACGAAAGGGCTACACTGAATATTTAATAATAACTCAATAACCACATTAAATGACTTACAAATTCAAAAATGACATTGCAAATTAGGTCAAAATGAACCGACTATGAATATCATTTTCCCAATTATAAAAACAAGCATGTGCATGAGCCAACTCCACCGAATCCATGAGTACTTGCTTTTACTTATTTATTTGTTATAAACACTTGATTTATACAGCTTGATGTTGCTAAGCTCAGCTAAGCTAAAAGCTGCCTTTGACAGCAAATCAAAGAGGTCAACATGAAATGATTGTCATAAGCCTGATCTAATATAAGATTAGAGAATATGACTTACTTTCTGCGTCTTTCGTAGTGTCATTATTGTGAAGAGAAAAAGAATCGTACAAAAAATATGCCTGTAATGGTCCGAGAATGGTGAGAACATGGACCCACATAGAAATATATATTTTATATTCGATGCCCAATGTCCGAAAAAAGCTATGTCAGTAATTTTTCGTTAGCTAAAATTGGATGAAATTAATGGAGGGATTCAATTGCACTAAATCGATAAGTATTAAAATCAGATTGCATATTTTAAAAATTTTAGAACTTTAATTATATTTTGAGATAAATTATAGGATTTTCGGAGCGCTCCTTATTTATTTGTACATAGGGTTTGTTGAATAGTGCAAAGTGCCATCAGCCGTGGAATAGAGGGAAAAAGTTGAATTTAGGCAACGGGCCCATCCAAGTCACGATCTTCATCATGCAGCCACATATAGGCTATCATTCGTTACTTGCTTTTTTATCAAACCTACAAGTCTTATTATTCTTTTTGCGATTTCGGCTAGAGAATGATGTTGGGGATAGAATTAGGTTAGCTTTTTCCCATGTGGACTACTTGATGCAAACTCATAAGTGGTTCTTAACTCTGATGGGGATGGCTGAATGATCTTCATGCCATTGTACGGTTCCTAATTATTGAATATTATAATGTGGGTATTAGGGCTTAAGTACTAAGCACATTTAGAGCCCCTTTAGTTCGTAAAAGCTTTTTGATTATTCATGAAATAATTACTAAAAAAGTCCTAAATCTATTGTAATTGTACCAATTAAGTTCTAAACATTTTTTTTTTGTCAATTTAGTCCTAAATCTTTCGTATTTGTGCCAATTCAGTTCTAAATTTTTTGCATTTATGCTAATTCAGTTTATGCGGCCAATTTAGGCAAGACATTGTTGATGTGGTGTGACCGACGCAATTTCTAGTAACATTTATTCAACAGGTCGCGACTCACTAGATTTGGGAGAGGTTACGCCTCACAAGTGGTTGGCGGGGGCGAGCTTTGCTAGAGGTCGTCGACAAGGTCAACCACGCCGGTGATGTGGGAGCATCCAACACATGGGAAACATCCATAAGCTCTGATCTGAATCTATCGGCTAGTCCATCGGCATCATTGATTATTCAAGCAAAATCGACTACGGTTACAACTTGCTTCGATGGTGTAGAGTTACCAGCATGAAGTCTAGCACCCGAGTAGCCGACTAAAGAGTTACTTACTCATGACGTAGCCAATTAAGCTCGATTTCTCCAAGATAGTTGCCGATTTTGTTGCGGACTAATAAAATACCAACGGGGGACTTATATAAGCTATTTCCTTGGTCATCTGAAGACTTCCCATGAAGATTAACTGCTGGTCTAGTTTGGTGGACGAGATTGCTAATGAGTCCAAGTGCAAGTCTCCATATCTTTATTGTTTTCTAGTTTCTAGTTGTCATTTATTGCTTTTCTAATTACTAGGTATTTGCCTACTTCCTAGTCCCCATGAGCCTTTACTGTCCAGGGAGTCTGTATGTCGTCTAGTCCCCATGTCCTTTATTATCATCTATTTCTTATGTCTGAGTCCCTCTATAATGAGGAAGAGTTTTTCTGTCACGTCTCGAACCCTATGAGCATGCCAACATCCCACCTGGCCACACTTAAGTACAGTTTCCCCAAGAACCAATCGCCAACAAAATTCGGACTAAACACCAATGGTAAGCACATGCGGAAGCGAAAACAAATCTCCATGCAAAACAAATAACATACGATGCTTTGGGACAGAAAAAGAAGCTTATATACATATTCACATATCCTTTATAAAAGCCAAACCCAAGGCTTCAGAGGCCAACTATACAAACCTAAGATCACCTATAACAAAAACGATCAAGTGGTCAAAGCTTATCTCCTATCATAAGAGGGTACTCCCAAAAAAGTCAAGGGGCAACTATCCTAAGCCCCATCTCTGTTGTCCTCTGAAGACGTCTCCAATGCCTCCTCATCATCGGTCTCAGAAGGCATCTTCGGGTCGACCTCTGCATTGGACAACTCCACTATCTCCATGTCTTCACCGGGCTCCAAAATCTCTGGATCTAACTTTGAATCTTCCGGACCGGTGTCTAGGCTCGTCACCACGCCATCGGGAGGGGTAGCCTAAGTGGAGTCCCATTCCCCAACTCCATCGTAAGGGATGTTGAAACCTCTAAGTGGTCCGACAAACAGATCCCCATGTCTATAAAACCAAGTTAGATAAGTGTGTAGCTTCCAAAAATCACCTCCCTCATCTACCCATATAGTAGTGACGTACCTAAAATATACCTTATCATCTCCTACAAGATACTCCGTAATCATAGTCTCCATGTCCATAGGTATCTCAAACCAATGCAGTGGATTGTTCATAGTCAAGATTGAGGGTCCGAAAAGGTAACCTACGAAGGGGTGAGAATAAATCTCAGCAAGTAAGTTTCTAAACCTAGGTTAGTATGATAGTGCCTCCGGATACATCATTGGCGAACAGTTCTAAAATAAATTGCAACTAAGCCAAAAGTACATAACACAAAGCAAGAAATAAAAGCATATCATTCCTCTAACTCACCACGCCTTTAATAAGGCTAAATTAATCAAAAGTCCACGTAACACGCATCGGGCTACAATATAAGGACAGATCTACGTAATAACACTTCAGGCCATTATAGTACTCTAGACCCGCGTGATAACACCTCAGGTAGATATAACCCGCGTAATAATGCCTCGGGTTAGTATCTCGAGTTTAACGCCTCATGATGATTACAAAACCCAGCGTAATAATGCCTCAAGGTATAATATGGTCTCATATACTCAATAAATCCCGCGTTTAACGCCTTATGATAAATACAAAATCCCGCGTAATAATGCCTCGGGGTATAACTTCCACAATTATATTTGAATCTCTATAGAAAAGACCTTATATCAATAATATTCACTCAAACAACCGATCAAGACCGCACGATCACATTAAACCTCGATCAACAAATCAAAACCACACGATCTTGCTAAACTTCCCGATTAATAGATCGGGACCATATGATCTCACTAAACTTCCTTGATTAACAGATCGGAACCCGCACGATCTTCCTAAACTTCCCGATTAACAGATCGGAATCATACGATCTTCCTAATCTTTCCAATGAACAAATCGGAACCCCACGATCCTCCTAATCCTCCCGATGAACAGATCGGGACCACACAATCTAATCACATTTGTCGCGACCCGCGATCTCGTTGGCGGGAAATCGTGGGCTAATGGGTCGCCCCTTCGGACGCGGGCCCCTCCCAAGGCCCATTACCCAAATCGCGATGGAAGATAAAAATCGTAGTCGACCTTTCGGTGCGGTCTAGTGGCATGTGCTGCGTGTGCATGCCAACGGAGTCGCCACCAATCGTTTTTTGGAAGGTAAGATTGGAAACCCTATCGAATAGTCGGGAGTTTCTATTTGATTCTGCGAGAACCGGAGAAGTGGGTTCGGGGACTTAGTTACGTCAATTATCTTAATTGACGCCCTTTCGATACTTAAGTTGAGTGAATTTTTCTAATTTCGGATTTCATGCAGATGAGTGGGGTACGGATCCTAAATCTAGGAGTTCATGCGGATGAGAGTGACTATCCTAGCAATCACAATCAATCGGAGTAAATGCGCAAATCAAGGAATCCGTAACGTGCGGATAAATCGCATCAAATCAGCGTGGCATTCCTAGTATAGCCCTATTGGCTTAGAGAAAGAGGTATTCAAAGCATAGGAGAGGGTCGGGAATGACTTGGAAGCGATTCGCCCATGAGGGGCAAAATCGTAATTTTGAGAAAATTTGGGGACGATTTGCCAAAAAAGGGCAAAATCGTAATTTCAGACAAAATTTGGAGTGAGGAAGGTTGAAAATAGGATTGGCCACCTAAACTAACCCATTTCCTAATTTCCAACATTTTTTTTTTAAAGTCCACAGGAATTTTTGGAGACAAATTACCCCTAAAGGGTAAAATTGTCATTTTTGGAAAGATCGGGAGGAGAAATCTCAAAAATAGGATTGGCCAGTTGATTGTGGCCATTCCTCAATTTTTGAGAATTTTTGGAATTTTTGGGAATTTTCTACAATTTTTCCTAATTTTTTTGGATTTTTTAATGATTTTTTTATTTTTGATTTCTTTTCTTCTTTTTTTTTTCTTTTCGGACCGGGTCAACCTGGTCCACGGACCGATCCGCCCGGTCCGGACCCACCCCCGAACCGGCATACAGAGAAACGGCGCCATTTGCATCTCGACGCACGCGGATTTTCAAAATCCCGCCCAAAAATCATCGACGCTTAGGATTGTGCCACGTGGCGCAAGGAGGACGGTTAGATCAAGCGACTGGAATCGACGGCTCAGATCGAAGATGGACTTAATCTCTACCGCACGATCTACATACCGAGATCAACGGTCCAGATCAAATGGAGAGACTAAATCTCAACTGTTCGATCTAATCATTTTTTTATATATATATTTTTTTTGAAAATGATTTTATTTATTATTTGAATTTCCGAAAATTTGATCCAACGATCGGAATAGTGACACGTGGCCAAACCTGGGCCGCGCGATTACAAAAATCAGATTTTTATTTTTCTGAAAATGGAATAAATTCGGAAAAATCATTTTATTTTTCAAAAATCTGAGATCTTGACACGTGGCGTATCTTGAACCGTCTGATCGACTTTCTATTTTTTATTCTGTTATAACAAGATTGCCGACGTGGCTGCCACGTGGCCGCCACGTCGGCGACACCTGGACGTTGACCGGTCAACGTCTTCGCCGGAGAAGACGATTGGCGCCGGTGAACCTCGCCGGCGCTTCGCCGGAACACGATTCCGACGTGCAAACTCGCCCGAAATCCCTTGATTTTCTCTCCATTCGATTCCAACACCAACCTACTTCGACATATTTCAAGTTTAACGCGAATGACTAACACGAACTATACTAAACCGGCATCCAATGTCCGGCCGAACCTCCAAATTCCGGCGAGCGAATATACACCGACTACCGATCATCCAATCTGAGACTTAAGCATATAATCCACATCAAAAACGGTTCGAGAAACTCACCTGGTCATCCTTACAAGTTCAGAATCAATCGCTAACAATTTCCGGCGCGAGACTCCGGCGAGGTATATATGCAGGTTTGGATGTACGGTTTTTTGACCACATCAATGCATAAAAAGGAGAAATCCGAGTTCGGAAAGTGGTGTAGATGCAAACGAAAGTGTAAGAAGAATGAATAAACAGGATCGCAGACTCATAGTTCGGCTCGGCATTCTTGGATTCATACGGGCATTTCATCATACGGGTATCATGCTAATGCTAAGGGCGAATATATTCCAATCATACACTAGATTATGCAAAACCCGAGTCTATATCTACGTTCAACTAACTCGAATCCTTCAAAACAATGCATCAATTCGGTTCGACATGGACAGAATCGACTCAGATCGCAAACTCGCAATGTTCGCCGGAAAAACTAACAGAGAAGTCCGAGCTCACCTTTTACGTTGGAGCTGATCCGAGGCGCGGCGACAACGAGCTCTCCTCCGAGACGCGACGACGACGGGCTCCGATTAATCTTTTGCTCTCTTCTCTCGCTTTTCCTCTCTGTTCACCTCCCTCTTTCTTCTTTTTTTTTTTCTCCGAATCCCCCTCCCCGCCGTTTGCGAGCACCACCCTTTTTCTTAATCTCTCCCCGTGCTCGCTCCTCTAACCGCCGACCCTTCCGGAAGCTTCGCGAAGGTTCCTGTTCGTTGAAGATAGCCATTCGAAAAATGGCCTTGCCCTCTCTAATTTGCGCCGGTGGACACTTGGGGAAGACAATGAACAGTGCCGGGTCACCGGGTCGGATCTGCCCGACTCGGCGGACCCGGTTCTCGCAAAGAAAGGCCAAATCGAAGTAACAATTGACATTTTTTTGCGAAATTGATGCCACAAATCGCTTCCCCATCATGGATTACCTCTGAAAATGAGATTTTCGTGAAAAATACCCCATGAATTGAATGAAAACCCCAAATATTGAGTAGGATCCGAAATTGATTTTTACAAAATTGGAGTCCTTAATGAAGGAATTAACCTCAATTGAGCCTACCATTAGATTTAGAAGGTCAAAAACTATAGGATAGGTGTCTTGGGGTTCCATGGGTGTCTCTCAATGAAATTTAATATTGAATTTGGCCTTCTAGGGACTAAAATGAAAGAATTTTATATGCAATTAAGTCCCTAATGCCAAAATTGAGCAAATTAAGGCGCAATTGGACCAGAATGTGAAATGGAATACAAGAGAATCATGTCACAACCTTAATAGTGAAGAAAGAAAAATAAAATGACCCCAAATGGTATTTTTATGTCTAATTTGTGAGGTGCATTTGTGAAGGAACACACAAATCCGAAATGGAATTTCCAAATTTTAAGAGGTCAAAATGAAAAGGAAATTAAAAGAAAAATACTGACAATTTTTTTGTATTTTTGTGACCTCGAATGGTATTTTTCTTGATTTTTCGGGTATTTTCCTATTTTCTGAAAAATATCAAAAAATGCGAAAAATATAAAAAATTATTTTTTGGTCAAAAATGGTTCCTTGAGCTTGGCCAAGGCTACCAAAGTTGATTTTGCAATTTTATAATTTTTTTGTGAATTTTTTATGAATTTTCAAAAATAAATCGAAACAAAGATGATTAAAAATCGGGTGTCAACAACATTAAAGCAAAAACCAATCGGGACCACACGATTAAATCATCATAAAACAACAATCAATCGGGACCACACGATTAAATCATCATAAAGCAACAATCAATCGTGACCACACCATTAAATCACCATAAAGCAACGATCAATCCCAACCACACGATCAACCACATGATGAGCTCATGAAATCAATGCCACACGATCAACACATGCCACAAAATTTCGGTCAAAACATCCAAGAACTCAACCAAGCAAATTTTCATCGAAAACACTCCAATGTAACGCCATTAGCAACCTAACAACCTAATCAAGGTTTAGAAGCTTGCTTATCTTTAAATCTAGCTAAAACCTACGGCCAAAAAGCTGGAAAATCCAAGATCCAAGTGGCGGCGTCCTTTCGGCGGCGTTCGGCTCCACGGCGGTTCCGCGGCAACGGGCGGTTCAACGGTGGCGGCGGGTGCTTCGGTGGTGGCTAGTGGTTCACGGTGAGGCTGGTAGTGGCTGGATGGTAGTTCGGCGGTGGTGGTGGTGGTTCGGCGGTGGTTCGGTCGGATGAGTGAGAGAGAGAAAAGTGAGAGAAAGTTTGTCCAAGAATGAAGAAGATGAAGAGGATGAGTAGATAGAATAGGTTAGGATATTTTGGAGTGAGAGATTTTGCAAGAATTATTGGTCTTTGAATGATGAGACAAGGACTTGTGGGACTCACCAATAATTCATTTCATTATCTCTCTTAAACTCAAGAAGGGCAATTTGGTAATTTGTTGCACAAGTGGACACCTAGCCCACCAATAATTCGGCCACTAGAGGGGGTAAATGATCGAAATACCCTTTGACTAAATTCAAGAGATGGGCATTTCCTAAGGGTAAATGGATCTTTTCCCATTTCCAATCCAAATTTCACTTTCCTAAACACTTTGGGGTGAACTGCGAAATACCCATACTTCGGATGAGGCGATGTCTAAAACATTGCTATTGGAATCCTTGGAAGTTCGACATTTAAGTTCGAAGTCCGATTTGTGGTCAATATCGATCAATTGCAATTTCAGTGTATCTTAAACTAATTGGTAGCTTTTAGGAGTTACACGTATCGACCCGTTTAAGAGTTACTTGAGCCATAGCGACCTTGGTTGTCATGTAATTGCGAGGGTCAATCACTAGTCCCGATGGACACGATCGTTAGAAAATGATTTAGGGACGTTCGGAACCCATACAAGATCAAACAGAATCACTTGTCATCCAACCGTAGGGTATCAACAAATTGTTCCTTAACCTCTCTAGGATCGGCCTATAATGGTCTAAAATATTCCCTTAACAATCCTTATGACCAAAGAGTCAATCTAGGATCAAGTTCTTAGGTCCACGTACTTGATTTTCCTAGCTAGTCATTCCTCATTGGTTAGTCTTCCTAAGACGGATCAATTTTGAGTGAGATTTAACTGAAATACATTAATGAGATATTTCATTCATTCACGGCTTCGAAAGTAGGTCGAAATTTAGAATGGCACATTTTCATTGTAATATAGACGTTGTTTGAATGAACAAGAATTCCTCTGCGTGAATTGAATTATAAACCTTCGGCATTTTTATCCTTGGGGATTGGATTATTCCTTCGCGGTGAGCCAAAAGCCCTTTATCCTCGGTTGGTGGCTTTGCCTTTTTATCGTGATGGTGAGCTTTCATCCTATTGCGATCTTTATTCTTGGCTGGTGTTATCTTTAGGTCTTGGTGGTGATCGTACTATCCCTCGTTTTGTATCGTCGGCTGGTGGTTTGTCCTTTACGCCGCGGTATAGTTCATTTCCTATTGGTTACGTACTATTCTGATACACTATTTCATACACTTATCCTCGAAATGTCCATACACCATTCATACACTTTGATCCATTGTTATCGGTTGCAACTCTGAAAGTCCCACCGACAAATCACTTGCCCATGCAAGCATCGGTTGGCCCTCGCCTTTGGCCGCCTGCGTTCGGGTGGAGGAAGAAGAAAGGGGACAAAAGAAAGAAAGAGAAAATAAAAAGAAAAAGAAAAAGAATAAAAGAATAAAAGAATAAATAAATTCAAAAAAATGTTAAAATATTATTATGAACTATCCATGTCGGTACCGATCACGCCACTTCAATGATTTTCAATCAAAATTGATCGGATGAACTGAATTGACACTAACGTAAATGTTTTAGGCCTGAATAGATAAAAAAAAAAGGATTTATGATTGAATTGGTACAATTGTAACAGGTTTAGAACTTGTTTGATAATTTTGTCCATTTATCATTCATGGTAAATAAAAATAAAATCTCTTATCTTTTTTCAACGAAATGATTTCTTGACAAATCGTGTTTTTCTTATTTCATCTGGAAACAGTTTTTAATTTGTGATCGAACATGTCTTTAGCACTCTTTTCAATTTCCTTTGAGAACTGGACCAATTTTCTTTTGCCCGTGCCCTCAAGCCTTTAGTTTAGTCTCATCGATATCTCTGGGCTTTATGCCTTGAGAGTTTACGCCAATAATAGCAGAAAGACTACGGCTACTTATAACCGCGGATTCAAGCCTACGTGCTGTCGCGACCTAAAATCAGGCTAACGGATTATCGTGTCAATTAAATCAAACTAACCTAATTCGGACCCTCCCAAGTCCTACCGAATCGCAACTTAGGTTTATTCATGAAAAAAAAATTCAATTGGAGCCGCCACTAATCATTTAAAGTAGGTTGATTAGAAACCTATATAAAATAGCGGGAGAACTATTTTATCTCTACGAACCAGAGAGATTGGGTTCGGGGACTTGGTTACGTTAATTAAAAATTAACGCCCTTTCGGTACCAATTTCATGAAAAAGCCTTTCCGATTGATCGGTGTGAATTTGATGATTAATTAGAAAAATGTGACATGAGGACCATATATTATGCGCACAGATGATGATTTTTTTTAGTATTTTCGGTAATAAAAGAAAACATTCAAAAGCAATCAAAAATCTGAATAAAAATAAACAAAAATGCCCATAATATACCTTTAAATCCGATTTTCCGATAAATCTTCTCATTCCCAAAGATCCGGGTTAGAGCGAGATTTTATCCGCTACATCCACAAGGATTCGAACCGGTATGCGGATATGTGTATAGAAAAACAACATCCCTTCTCGCCAAAGGGCGTAACACGAATTTCTATACTAAATCACATCCCATTCCACGAGATCGTAGCTAAGGCGTGTGATTTATTTTTCGACGGGTCTAGGCACATTGGGGAGCATATATTATGGGCATGTTTGTTTAAAGATGTGCAAATTTTGTAATAAATCAAAACAAACAGCACGACAAAAATAAAATGAAAATGAGTCAATTGAGGTTGAAACTTCTAAAATTAGAGGGGTGGCCGAAATTATGAGATTGGGGATCCACCTTTCCTCATCCAAAATTTGATCCAATTTGAGAAAATTATCTTTAAGATTTGAAAAAATTTAATTTTAGATAATTCTCAAAAATTTGGATATATGTCCAATCCAAATCAAATCTTATCTCTAATCAAACAAGTTTAGAAAAATTCACAAGAGATAAGATTAGATATCTACTAGATAAACATCCAACCAATTCACATGTCAAAGATAAACATTCAAAGCAAAGGATTATCCAAGATAAGTTAGATATTATCCAATTCAAATATTCTCAAAGATTAGATAAAGTTTAGTTTATTAAACTTCATCCACAACGCAGAGGTAAGGTAAAATTCACTAAGGATAATATCACACGACCAATCAAGGATACAATTTGAAGCAATGGTCATCCGTTAACATGTTGAATTCGTCCATAGAGAATGTGGTGCTGGAAAAATATAAACTTCATCTTTAATTCGGCAAAATTCTCAAATTTTCAACCAATTCAATTTGATCTTAAAAATTTGCTTGAATGAGTTTTACTTTGAGAAAAGATAAACTTTCAATTAAGCTTAATCAATTCCCAAGATTATCACAATTCGACCAAATCGACGAACAAGTTGTAAAAATCAGAATTTTATTTCAATAATCTATCTTCGGTTCTTGGTATAGAATGAATAGAAAAGCTTGAATCTTTTTTAACTTTAATTGCAAAAATCGATCTGTTCAAAGAGATCTAAGAACAACGATGCTAGTTTCCAATCAAACAAGCACGATTTAGCAATCAAAAGTTAAAGAATCATACCTTTTCCGAGCCAAATTCTTGCACCTATGCAAGCTGTAAATTCGCCCAAGAACAGCAGCCCTTTGACCCGAATTTGTCACCGATTGAGCTCCGGATTGGAGAAATTCTATAACCAAACAGCAGCTATATCAAGCACCAAATAACGATGAAAAAATAGGGCTGATTAACCTCAAAATCTGAGCTGATTGAGCGCAAATTAAACAAGATTGATCCGCAGCTCGGCAAGCAAGCAACTTTAGGTGACGGTGCAGGGGGCTGTTACGGCTAATGTGAGCACGCTAGAAAGCATGAAGATCTCCTCAAGCAAAGACACGTCCAGATGGTCCAGGTGCCTTGTTTGTCTTTATGTGAAAATTCAATAATGCTGGTGAAAAAGGTAGTGGGATAGCTGAGATTGGCTTAGTAACGTGAAAGAACTAAGCCATGAACCTTCGGAAAATCTTGTCTTGACTTGCTTCGGATAATGCCTGTAGAAACTGGAAACTCATTATAATTTTACCAGTAAAAAGGCACTAAGATAACCCGCAAATAAAAATAAATAAATAAAAAATGCAACCAAAAACGTGTTGGAGCCTGTCAAGAAACTCGCCAACAAAGGGATCACCGGCGAAACTGGATTTTAGGGAAGGGGTCGGCATCGAACTTGCTGGATTATGCCAAAGGTACTAGAATCACTCCAGCTACTACTTATTATCGATTGCGCGGTTGTAAGTTGAAAGGGATTCTCATTGGCTGGCCATCATGGCTTCTAGGTCTGGCTCTCTGATGATGAGGACTTCACAGGCACACGTCAAGTTTGAGCAACGATGGTAAGAGCGTCTCGGATCTGAGGATGGTCACCATGAACCATGGCAAGCCCGGTGATAGAGGTTGCACTATGTGCCTCCTTAATTTTTCTTTTGCCTGCATCCGGGGGTCACCAAGACCGAAGCTTTTGCTGCCTTATTTCGGCAAATAGGGACGAGGACCAGAAGGCAACAAAAGTTCACCGCTCTTCTCACATCTTTGGCTCCAAACGGTGACTTTTCTCTTTTTCTTCCTGCAGCAAGAAAAGTTAAATAATCATGAAAGTGACAATCTTGTGGCAGATAACCTTGGACTCGCTGGAACCGTATTCACAGGGATGTGACTCTTGCGATGTCCCTCTATGATGAGTGAATCAGCATGGGCAAGGATGACCGAGAGGGAGACTCGAACGAGAACTCCTCCTTTCTCGTGGAAGACCCCTCCTCTCTCAATGTATATCAGAAGGTGGCTCCCCAAAATCTGCCCCGTCTTCCATGAATCTCCTCTTGAATGTAAACCCTACGTGTGTATTTATAATGGTGAACTAGGGTTTACATGTTATTTTCATTATTTGCAAAATTGTCCCTCAACTTGTGATAATCGCAATTTGATCCGGAGACAAAATATTCATCTATGAAGCCCTTTTTTTCAATTAATGGACGTTTTTTAATTAAAAGGATTTTCCCAAATTAAACAGTAAATGGGCTGATTTAAGCTCAAAATTATTCCAATAACCTTGTTAATTTTCGACACACACTCCTTCTTGATTGCCAAAAAATCCAAACTAAGCCTAGTCCAGTCCTCTGTCAAATTGAGCTCGGTTGCTTTGCCTCTAGCTTGAATGCAATGATATGCATGACTGACAAAAAGTAAATATGCAGTGCATGAGAAATTAATTTTTGTGAGAACTATGATAATTCTCATTTTATACTTAAATGAATGATTTACTAAAAATCAAAATTTAGGTGTCAACACGTACTAGTTCAAATAATTTTAAGAAAACGAAGTATGTGATGTGGAGTAACTAAATTATTCTCAGCTTGATATGCAAACTATCTGTAAATTCACGGCAGGAAAGTAGAAGAACATATTCTTAAACCTGAAGAACACGATAAACCCATTTCAAATGGAGCATTTGAGTTGGGCTGACGTAAAAAGAAAACATCCAAAGAGTTCTTCAATGCTTACAGAATTTTTCTCTTCCGCTTCTTTGAAGACTATGGTATCATTTGAATTCGGGTTAGTAAATCTTCTAAGGCTTGAATTTAGCCTCTTCTTCGGGACTACGGTGGAGGTTTTAAGGACGACATTGCATGTGGGCTAAAGTTCAAGGTTCACATTAAATAAACTAAAAGTTCGGAGACGACATTGTACATGGACTAAAATTTAGGATCCAAATTAAATAAATTAAAAGTTTAGGAATGATATCTCAAAATGGTAACTATCCCATCTCAATTAGGATTGCTTAGATTACGGTTATATGTGTCTTGATCTTTGGACTGGGTTGGGCAGCACCTAATGGGCTCACCAAATCTAACCCATTAAACTAGAAATTTTTCCTCGGAGGGGGTCGCCGACAGAGGAGAGACAAATTCTATCTTGGGCCTCAAAGACACTAGGGACGTGGGCAAACGTGAACTGCTTGTCATGGACGACAAAAGGAAGGAGTGTGCTGCGACCCAAAAAAAAGAACGAGAGGAAGGAGTGTGCATGGTGGCTGCGTTTGTTTCCCGAGACAGCAGAAGACTTGACAAGCCATCTCCAAACTGCAAGCAATAAAAAAGCGTTGTGACCATCCAGGGGAAGTATTTATATGTCAGTCACTCGGTGGGGACGATACGACGGACCGATTAATTGCTTGTGCCCTATATGCTCACCATTCCGCGTGATGATTAAAATTAGGAACCGTCCAGTTTTCATTAGCTTGTTATTGCACAAATCAATGTCAGATGGTGTGTGTTGGAATAAATAAATATTAAATCACGCATTCTTCTAATAGCTTAAGCTTTTAGAACAGTTAGCAGTAGTCTCATCAAATCTTTTATCTAAAAGATTTGAACTCGAAACCTCTTACTCTGATACCATAAAAGATTTTATGAGACCACAACCAACTGTTCTAAAAGCTTAAGGCGACAGACGGAGGCTTGGTTTAATATTTATATATTCCAACAGTGTGACCGTCACACGAGAAACTTTTTGGAGGATCGAGAGGTATCGTCGGAAGTGGAAGATTGGATATCTTTTCAATTTCATGATTAAGTCCTTCGATAGGCAAGTGAAACCTAACCATGTGATAGAAAGACCTCTATGTTGAGACCAGATTAAGTATTTTTATGAAAATCTACCTTTTGGAACTAAATTCGGAAATTTCGCTTTAAGCAATTTTTTTTTGTTTTCTCCATTTTTCTTTGTAATATATCTAGACATAAAAGTGTCAAATTATGTATGAACCAATTGAGTTTGGCATACTCTAATACGAAGTTAAGCTTTTTTGTTTTGTTTTCTCCAACTATTAATTTGTTGGAGAAACTGTATACTTTACCCCTGAACTTTGGGAATCGTACACTTTTGCCCACGAACTTTCAAAAGTCAGACGATATTCCTTGAAATTTCATTTTGTTACGGCCGTTAAGCATCCATTAATTCTTCCAATGGCACATGCAGTGCACATGAATTTTAAGGGGCAAAAGTGTGTTTATTATTTCATTCTTGAAAGGGAAATACGGTAAATCGTAGGAAAAAGTATCAAAAAAATCCTAAGCTTGTTGCTTTAGTACTAATTTAGTCATAAACTTTTTAATTAGATTAGTTTATTCATAAATCTTTTCATATTAGTACCAATTGAATCTATTCGGCCAATTTAGGCCGAAAATTGCCGACGTGGATGCCGACGGTCCTAAATGGTACAAATACCGCTAACATAGACATTTTTTAAATAATTATTTTTTAAAATTTTTTCATTTTTGTTTTTAATTTTTTCGTTTATATTTTCTTTTCTTTTCTTTTAACTTTCCACTGAGCCGACGAGCTTGCCAGCAAGCGTGCAAGAGTTGCAGCCCTCATCCGACCTTCTTGCTATATCCTAGCCGATGGCAAGCGAAGGCGCTCGCGGTCCTCACTCGGCCTTGCTAGAGCCTAGAATACGGCTGGTGAAGGTGGCCTTGCCAGCAATTCCCCCAAGGTCGGGGAGGCGGTCGGCAAGGCCATGGCCACCTTTGCCCGCAATAGCCTGGCGATGGTCATGGTGAGGCTCGTGTGGTTGTGAGTGAGGTTACCTTCATCCGCAGTAGGCTAGGCCATGAAGAGATTAGCCTTGTCTAGATCCGGGTTAGGGCCATGACCTTTGCCATCCGCCGGTGAGGGCTTTTCTACCCTCACCTAGTGCCCGGTGAACTCCGACATCCCTTACTAGCCACAATGAAAAAAAAAAAAAAGAAAGAAAAGAAAAGAAAAATTAAAAAATATTTAAAAAATATTAGCAAAATATGGAAAAAAAATGCTCACGTCAGAGTTAGTTGTGCCACTTAGGACGACCGACGTCAATGTCAGCAATTTCCAACCTAAATTTACCGAATAGATTAAATTTGTACCAATGTGAAAAGGTTTAGGCCTAAATTGATCTAATTGAATGGTTTATAACAAAATTGGTACCCATGCAATATGTTTAGAAATTTTTTAGTACTTTTCCCTAAAATTGTATATAGGTTAATAAATACTTTTTTTTTCCTCTATTAAAATTATGCAATCATGAATTTTATATTTTCAAATATTAATTATATTGATTTGTTGATCTTCATTTGTTTGTGAAAATGACACGTAATTTTCAAGTAAGCTTTTCAAATCTTCTATTCATCAAATGTCGGCTAGTTATCTTACATGTATAGTATCTGCAAGCATGGAATATAAATTTATAAGCATTCAATTTCTCTTGTTATAACTTGTACCTATGAATGTTTTATATCAACTTTTTCTTTCATCAACTTAAAATTTCAGCCTATCTAAGTTAGATGCAAGACTTTGTTCTCATCAACACGAAAAACAGTTTAGTTTCCGAGGCAAAATATGCTCGATCATGGCATAGAGCTTCTGAAGCATTTTATAATTTTTTTTTTTGTAACTTTGATGCAGGAATTTGTTCTATTAACTTGAAACAAATCATCCTATAGATATTTTATAATAGAATCTATGGCGGGAAAATTCTCCATATTGGTTGTAGTCTAATTTTTACTCTCTAAAAGAATTTGGACTTTGTTATCTGTGAACATAGAGTTATCTATAGAGTGTTTATATTGATACATGTGCTCGTATATTGCAGAGTTATCTATTAAGTTTAAAGTAAAAGCAGTACCTAGTGCCACTAAGTATAACTTCTTGAGATTACTAGTGAATTTTTACTATGATTGCTGATTATTAGTCTACAAAAATGGATATAGGTTAAAGGGATTGATAAAAACCACAATATGTCCATTTGCAAAACTTCTGACTCTTAAACTTCGTCATCCTTAAAATGACCATGAAAAGTTAATTGCTACATAAAAATTTCAATGTGAACATGTCATGTGACTCAATCTAGTGTCAAAGTCAAAAGAAAGTTGTCCAAAAAATTATAAACCTATTACACTTTTATCAATTCAATTCTAAACATTTTAATTATGTCAATTGAGTCCTATACATTTTTACGTTTTGTTAATTGAATTTATTTGATCAATTTTAGTTGAAAATTACTAACGGAGATGCTGATTATTTTATATAATACGATCGATGACGACGTGAATAATTTTTAATGACATCTTCGATATCATCACACCTAATAGCGTTCGCTTATCTTCATGGACCCCTCTTTTAATTATGCATCTGCGGATACTGATCCACCATCTTTAACCTGGCAAATCTGACAAATTGTAAAAGTGATGCTGCACGTTAGCGACTACCACGTTAAATGCACATGAAATCTGAAGCCCTGGTGGACCCCACTATCCTCAGTAGTCGCAGTGCACGCAATTGCGAGGCATTGGATAAGCAGTTGACGTGGCAGCTAATTATCGAACATACGAAATTTGTTTTGGTAAGTGTTATATTACTATATTATTGGTTCTTAAACGTGATTCATTTATTATGTCTAAAAAAAAAAAAGTGATTCATTTATTTAAAAAAAGTCGAATATATTTGAACACATTCTAGTGGACCCTATTATATTTTCTTTGTTAGACATTCCACTTTCAACATGATTGAAGCATGAGAGTGCAGTTAACATTTCACTTGATATGCCTCTTATCCCCGCTTGCCAACTCCGACGGAGAAAACTTATCGAATGGAACGAGGAGGAATGGAATTTGATTTCACTTACGTCGTCGAATAAATTGTTACCGAAATTGGAGTTGCCATGTGGATTTGTCTGACGTATTCAATACACTCATTTGGGAGCAACATGGGCAACACGTTAGGAGTCCGCAATTGTTCTAAGCATTACCTTCTTAATATAAGGTTTCTCTTATTAATATAATCACTTGTAGATACTTCTCCTCCGAATGATGGCTAACTTGCACTTAGTGGACTAAACAAGCTAATGCACACTTACGCTCTGTTTAGGAGAGCCAGGGAAAGAAAACGTGGGAGAAAAATGCTACAAATTCATAGATTTCCCTCCTCCTACTTCTCCTTCTCACAAAAATTTGAAAACTTCCGCTCTTTCTGAACCCACTTTCGTTCCCTCATTTTCCGTTTTCTCCCAAACAAAACCTAGAGCCAGGCACCTAACTTATTGTTCAATCGGTTGCCTAACGGAAAAGGACACTATAAGTATCATATTTTTCGTACGGCGCTCACTTGAGTATTATAACTTTTCTTTTCGATCACTTCAGTGCCATAATTTATGTTTGATGCTCACTTGAATGATATAACTTTTGTTCCGATCACTTGAGTGTATATAGCTTTTAAATTGATCACTTGTGTGTCATAAATTTTTAAAAGCGTTCACCACAAGTGCTATGTCACGTAGGGTTTTCGGCACTTAGGTGAACTTTCAAAAAAAAAAAAATAACACTCAAGTAATCAATTGAAAATTGAGGCACTCAAGTGATCATTTTTTCGAAATTGTGGCACTCAATTGATCGAAAATAAAGTTATGGCACTCAAGTAAACGCTATACGAAAGTTATAGCACATGTGATGTCCTTATCCCATGAAGGAAATGAATTCCAATGAAGGAAACGAATACCAAGTCCATAAAAAGAACATGCGGAAAATCATACTAAACATGCCCAATGGAATCACAAACTTGTATCACCGATCGGAATACTATTACATTGGAATGTACCCATTGTCTATAGATTAAGTGCCTCCAAAATGCGGCCATATGAGAATTGTCGTCCATTTGAATGCGAGAGTTTTTTAGAGCATTTGTCTTTTCTTGAGAGTGTTCTTGGAATGAATAAGAAACAACACAAGTGTTTCTCCTTTTACTCAAAGAAAGTAACCACCCTCTAGTAACGCCTACTGGTAACCATCCTCTGGTAATCGCCTTTTCGATAACCGTGCTCTAGAAACCGCCATGGGTTATCAGCCCATCATGGGCGTACATTGTGGCATCATGGATTCAAGAAATTCAATTAATTCCAACATCTTCCGTTGGCACATTATAGGCTATACACAATACCCTCTTCTCTACAAGATTCATATCAACAAACAATCCATGTGATCAGCATACACTAAGAGCTTGTTGCTATACATCCGTTAGGAATGTACAACAGCTTAAAATTGGACATAATCAAGAGTAGATCTTCATATGCGGTATCCTAGATCAATCAGTTACATGTATATCTCTCTCGATCTCTTTACATAGGATATGTTGTATTCACAATTATGATCACACAAAATAATCATAATTGATCGGTCGGTGAATATAAACTATAATGTGACTCGAAGTCTAAATCGATCTTCCTCTTTCCTTAAACCTCTCAATCTCGGTTCAGCTCACTTTTCTAGAAATACCCCATTAGGTTGAATCAATTTCATGACAATTGGTAACATCCTAAGATAGCAAATACTGAATAGAGACCTTGAGAAAAAGTAAGAATCGTGAGGGCACTAAATGAGGAATACTTATCCTCAAGAGTCTTATACGACTTAAAAGTTGAGATCAAAACTCTTCTCATGCGTATGTAGTATGAAATATGTATTATGATATTCTTTCCTTTCCCATGGGGTGCATGTGTAATGACCCGATTTTTTGCCAGTAGAAAATTAGAAGCGAAATAATATTTATCGGGCTCGGAATGCTAATTGGACGAGTTTTGGGGGATTATTATATTTGACGAGGTGAATTATTAGTTGGAAGATATATTTTGGGTGTAACAATTTTAATTAGACTGTTTTCAGTTTATTTAATTGAGCGTTGGAGTACGAAATTGGTCCGTAGTGAATTTGGTTCTCGGTTGAACCACAAAGGCTTTTAATTACCTCCGAACGCCACCTCCCCTCTACGTGCCACCCATCTCCCTCATAATCTACCCTCTCTCTCTCTCTCTCTCTCTCTCTCTCTCTCTCTCTCTCTCCCTTTTCATAACCTTCCCCCCACCGACCGACAACCTCCCCTCATTCCTATCTCTCATTTCCTCTCCTCTCTTCTTCTACTCCACTTTCTTCTCCTTCGTTTTTTTTCTTCGCCCAAGCAACTCCTCTTTGCTCAAGCTTTGTCTGACGACTTCCTTGACTCGACGGCAACTATCCACAAGGTCTCTAACCATGCGTAGCTCGCCCTCAATGCCGCTTATCCTTCTTGCTCACCCTTGAACTAGTGCGACGCACCCAAGGGAGGAAATTGTTGGTTCGAGCTTGTTTGGATGGCTATTTGAGCTCCGTTTCTTCGTGTGTTACCTTGAGGCAAGTAGCTTACTATCCTTAACCACTAAGTTGCCTATTGTCACTAGTCCGGGCGAATTAGCACCGTGTGAGCGAAATTAACGCTGAATGGAGGATGTTCTTGCGTGGCCGAGTAAATGATTTTGCATGTGGGATTAGTTAGTTGAATTTGAGTCTTAGAGAGGTGGGCATTCAGAATCTAGTAATTGTCATCGAAGTGAGATGAATTGGATTCTATTTTAGGTAGAGGATATACGGCCATGAGCCTTAGGGGTTATGTTGAGAGAATTTGTGTTCTTGTACGTTGAATTTGTCATTCGATTTAGTGATCATGAGGCATGGACAGCAAGAGGCGCGACTAAATTGTGCTAAATGTGGTTGATGTTGAGGTAAATAGTGACCGAGTCTATATAAGTGTTCACCTGCGGGGAGTTGCGGAATATTTGTGGTGTTTGTAACTTCTATTCCGGTGTCATGTTTGATAGGCTGACTATATGATAGTATTGATTGCACCTTGAATGTTTCCATCCTTATTATTATGAATTGTTGCCTATTTATGCGACTAAAAGGATGATTTATTTGTTTATGTTAGTATTCTATTTGCTGAGTTTTATACTCACACCGTCGAAATTTAACCTATTTCATAGGTGTAGCTAGATGAAGCCAACTTCATCACTTTTGGATATGGTTGTGGGAAATAGATTATTTGGAAATCGATGGATGATGATGGATTATGTTGTTGGTGCCGGTTGTCACTCGGGAGTAGATGATAGCCTTTTGGTCCTCCTAATGTACCCGTTAGTTTTGTTAATGGATAATGTATAGAACTGACAAAATATATATAAAAAATATACTGATTGTTACACAGGTTAGTGAAACCTATAAAGGCCATACCTTTTTAGGTGTGCCCGTTTGTTTTCATGCGCTTGCATTTGTATGGCCGCTGATTGTTTTTGGTTTGTAGGTTTTCGCATGCGCCAAGTATACTCTATGTAATATGAGATTAAAGTAGAACGCGTTTTTAGTGAGTACGATTGACGCCCTGGGATGTTACAATATGTCTTTTCACTTAATACCATACAGATGATAATTCAGACATACCCAATGTCTAACTTGAGCTCATAAATCTACATTGTTAAAAAAATCCATTAGAACTCGATGAAATATGTGGGTTATTTCACTTTCGAACATAATAAACATTAAGTCCTCATCTTAACATCCGTAAAAGCGACATCTATATTTTAAGCTTGTGCTCTCAATTATCACATAGATAATAAGCTTAGAATTGTTTCATCTCTATATATCACGAAGTAAGTAGAGTCAATTACCCGTGTGAGTGGGTTGATCTCCCATCCGTCCGATATACTTTCTCATCATAATTCACTAAGCATTAACATCGATAAATGTTATAAAAAAAAACTCATAGGCATTGATAATGGCAAACTTCATCATTAGAGAACATTCGTGAATACACAATATCCAGTACATCACATTCCACGCAGTCCTAGGGATTTTACATGACTATAGAAAGCATCTTTAGGAATCGGCTTCGTCAAAGGATCTGCTAGCATTCTATCCGTAGATATATATTGTATATTCACATCTTCTCATGTAACCATGTCCTTAACATAGTTATACTTATTGTGTATGTGTTTGGTCCTATAATGGAACTTGGGATCTTTAGTGTAAGCTATTGCTGCCTGACTATCACAAGACACGAATATCGGATTTGCAGCATCATTGGTAACACCTAAATGATCCAAAAATCTCCTTTGCCAAACACCCTCTTCTGTAGTTGCTGACAATGCTGCGAACCGAGCTTCCATCATGGACAAGGCTATACGCTCTTACTTCTGACGGATCTAAGATATGATGCCATTCTTCAATAAGAATACATTTTCAGAGATAGATTTCCTTTCATCTAAATCTCCTTTAATATCAGTATAGCCTTCAAGGTACATAACACTTCCTTGATAACTCAACGAATAATCAGCGGTAGCTTTTAGATACCAAAATATTCTTTTGATGGCGTACTAATGTGCTTGACCTAGATTAGATTGATATCTACTTACCATTCCAATCGCATAACAAATATCATATCTTGTACATATCGAGGCGTACATCAAGCTTCCAATAACACTTACATAAAGAGCACTTCTCATTCATTACTGCTCTTGTGGAGTCTCAATACACGTTACGTAACTTCAAGAATATATGTAGCTTCGCCCATATCTTTCATCTCAAAATTGGACGAACGCTAACTTTTGACTATTTTAACAAACTTCATGTTGCTTTTGGCAATTAATATATCATCAACATATAATGATGGAATCACAAATTGATCTTTGGACTTTTGATATATATATATAATTGTTTCAAAATCATATGTTACTATGACACTATGAAAACGTATATACCATTGTCTCAAAAAATGCTTAATGCCATATATCGATTTAAAAAATTGATGTATCTTTTTATTCTTGGCTTTTTGTAACAAACCCAATGGGTTGTTTCATATAGATTTCTTCTTCCAATTCTCCATGGAAAAAATAGTCTTTACATCCATTTGATGTAATTCAAAATCCAAGCTTGCTACTATTGCTAGAATAAGGCGAATTTAGTCCTACAACATTGTACTAAACTAGTTTATATAAGTATTGTCTATAGACTTTGAATGGGAAAATTGTCCAAAAAGCCTTAAACCTATTGTACGAAGGTCAATTGAGTCATACACCTTTTAGTTATGCTAATTTAGTCCTAAACCTTTTGAAAATTTATCAATTTAGTCCTAAATATTTCAATAATATTAATTTTTTTGGGTCAAACAATAGTGTCAATTTAGTCCTAAACTTTTTGATGATTTGTCAACTTGTTTCGATCTCATCGACTCCATCTTTTCTTCCATTGCTTGTATCCAGTTTTCTTTCTTAGGGCAAGATAGAGTCTCATTTACATTTCTTGACTCATCATCTTCTTGTAGAGCGACTACAAAGGCTTCCCCTTCAATCTCAAAGTATCGACGGGGAATGCTTTTGCAACTTGTTTGCCATGGAGAAGATTGTATCCTTGGTACTTCATTCTCTAGTACGCTCCCATTTGGATTAGATAACGATGGCATTGTCTTACTAAGGGTTGCAATTGAGACTGGTTTGAATCAAAATCCCCACTTCTTAAATTGCTCCTACTTATATGAGATGCTCCAATAATGTCATTATCACTATCAAAGGTTTCAAATAGGGAAAAATCTTCACCTAGTTTGCCCTTTTTAAGAATATCGTTCTCTGAGAATGTGGCATCTTGTAATTCAAATTCAGTCACACTTCTACCTTCTTGCTCGCCTATAAATACATACCCTTTCGAGTGATTCGAGTACCTTATAAAGATATTCTTTTTTCCCCTTGAACCTAATTTGTCATACTTATAGGAGGACTCGTGAGTATAGGCAGCACATCCCCAAGGTTTAAGAAAACTCAAATAGGGTTTTTAACCTGTCTATAACTCATTTGTGGTGGAAGTAAGTGATTTGGAAGGCACGTGATTAAGTATATATACGGCAATCAATAAAGTATCACCCAAATGGTAATTGGCAAATTAGCTTACCCCCTCATAGATCTAACCATTTCCATCGGGGTTCTATTTTTGTTCTTTGCAACACCATTTTGTTGAGAAGTGTATGGAATATACAACTGTCTTTCTATTCCCTTTTTATAACATAAATATCTAAACCGATCGGATAAATATTCTCAATCTAGATCGAATCTCAATGCTTTTATTTTTTTTGTTTAATTGATTTTTCACTAGGGTCATAAATTTCTTAAAGTAACTTAATGCCTCGGACTTATGAAACATCAAATAAACATATCCAAATCGAGTGTAGTCATCTATAAAAGTGATGAAGTAAACAATCCTATGCCTTGCTCTTACATTCAATGGATCGTAGACATCCGTATGGATTAATTGCAAAGGAAACTTAGCTATTGTTCATTTTCGAAATGATTTTCGCGTTATTTTTTCCACTAGGCAATGCTCATAAATCGACCAATCAACTTTTTTAATATTACCCAGTAAGCCCTCTTTGGCTAATCTATTAGTTCGTTATTGGCTACTATGACCATATCTAGCATGCCATACACTCACATCACTATCACATGATTCGGAAGATTTAAATAAGGAATAACAAACATTCACATTACTATCTTCAACATCCGACATAATAAAAAAATCTAGGAAATGACCTAAAACATAAAAACTTGTTCCCAATGACAAGTCCACACCATTGTTATGAAAATTCAAATTAAAATCAAGTTTAACTATGTTGCGACCCTCTCCCGGCGGGGAGCGAGAATGCGAGAGTTAACGAGCCGATCCCCATATGTATATATGACCCCGGTTGTCGGCGGGATTTTTTTGGGATCGCAGGTCTCTCCCAAGACCCATTACTCGAATCGCGATGTGGGAAAATTTTTATCAAATATCGGGATCGACCTTAGTGTGGTCGAGTGGCATGTGCATAGTGTACATGCATTTTGGAGTCGCCACCGATCAATTTATTGGAGGGTATGATCGGAAAACCCTATCGAGCGGTCGGGAGAAACCGTTTGGTTCTACGAGAACCAGAGATTTGGGTGCGGGGACTTGGTTACGCCAAGATTTATATTGACGCCCTTTCGGTTACCGATGTTGAGTGATTTTCTAACCTATAAGTTCATGTAGATGAAATTTCGAGTGAGGTAGGCTCTAACAATTTTAAGGTATCATGCGGATGGGAATTTTACTATTCTAACAATCACAATAAAAAATTAAATGCGTAATCAAAACAATCGAAGTCAATCCAGTCAATCAATCATATGGACATACCTAAAATGGCCCTATCGATCCACAGAAATATCGAATTTGGGTTCCAAGGATGGTTCGGGAAAATTTGGGGCGAAAGGCCCGGAAGGGTAGAATGGTCATTTTTAGGGGTTCGGGACCTGAAAATCACAAAATCGGGGTCGAGCCAGTTGAATGTGGCCATTTCCCATTTTTTGTGATTTTCTTGAATTTTTCTAATTTTTCTAATTTTTTTTGGATTATTTATTTATTTTTTAAAAAATTGGAAATTTTCCGGATCGACACAAATCGACCCTCGAAGTCCCGAAAATTTTCGATCCAGACTTTATGAGTCCCGAATCGATCTAAAAATTTTTAGAAATTTTTTGGGAAAATCTGGGTATTTTTATGAATTTTCTAAGTAGTTTTGGATTTTTTTTGAAATTTTTATCTATTTTTTTTATTTTTTATTAATATTTTCGGACCGGGTCAACCCGGTCAACGACCGGTCAACCCGGTTGAACCACTCGCAGACTCGTTCGACCAACTCGATCTCAGCCGTCAACTCTTCCTAAACTAAAACGACGTCGCCCAACTAAAGGAACGGACGGTCACGATTCAAAGAACAGATCTAATCCGGGACGTTCACTTTGGCTATGCTCAAAACGACGACGCATTTGATATTATCCTCCGAATGACGCCACATCCATTAATTGAATGGACGGCCACGATCTAACTTAGACTTAATCCCGACTGTTCACTCCTCTTCCGCTCAAAACAATGATGCATCGTTTGTGTAAAACGGCGCCGTTTCCCTATTTTTCTAATTTCTATCTAATAAACGAATATTCAAAATTACAAAATAAAGATCCTACGGTCCAGAATCAAACCTATCTATTAATCCGGGCCGTAGGATCAAATCTAACTCGGCTCGTCGCGCCAACGGCCGAGCCGAGTCAAAGACCACCTGGACCAATCGGGGAAGGACACATCGGACTATTGACTAAGTTGATCGCCACGTAGACTTCGTCGTCTACCTTGCGACGACGCCGAATGAACGGCTAAGGCTCCTCCGGCGAGATCTAACGGTGACATCTCGCCGGAATGACCTCAAACCAACGCCGATCAACTCGATTTAACCTCTAGATTAACATATCTCAGAATCAAACCATTTCATTCGCAGAATCGTGAGAATCAGATCACGCACGATCGCGACATCCGTAACTTCAATCACGCAATATAGAGCATAACAATCAAATTCTATCACAAAGAAGCCAGAAGAGGAGGTAAGGAAACTTACCTCGAGCTCGAATCGAGCTCGTAAGGGCTGGAATAGCCCGGCCGAAGTCCGACCGGACCGGTGTAAGTTGGAGGCTCGACTCGGGTGATTCAAGCAAAGTCAATGCGGAAACGAGTTACAATCGTGGTTGGTGATGTCCAAGTAGTAAAAGGCACACATCAATTTAAGAAATCGAACATGAGGTGGTGATATGCCATGATCGCACGGAGAGACGATCGAAGAGATGACTCACCGATTTTGGAGGTCTTGAGCTGATCCGGTAGATGCGATCGCTTCTTGGCGGCTCCGGCGAGCTTCCTATGGTGGTCCGGCGTTCTGATTTGGCCTGGATTCGCCGGGCCGAAGTAGCACGACCTTGGTTCGAAGCTCCGGCGAGAACGTCACTTGGGAGCGTCTCTCTCTAGTTTTTTTTTTTCTCTCTCTCTCTATATTCTGATACTTCAAAGAGCGTAATGAGCCCCCCCTTCGCGAATATTCCCCCGAGCCTTTTATACCATCTTTCAAAATTTTGGCGCGTCGGCCGAGTTTGAGTTGGTGACGATTACACGTGTTTCTCACGTGATTTTTGGTCGCCCGAGGTCGGATGGCGACGAGTATCTTAGTGAACTCCGTTTGGTTCTCCGTTAGTCGCGAATTGAGCTTGAATTCATGCGTTACGTGAAATGTTGACTTTTCGAGTGGTAGAAGCTTTGACCGGCGATTCTGGCGTGCTCCGGCGACAATTGGCTTCGCTGTCGGTGGCAATCGGCGCGGCATGACTTGTAGATCAAAACCCCCACACCAATTGAACCAATTAGGATCTAATTGCCCATCAATTTGATCGTTGAAACTCGACGTTCAAACTTGCAAAATGCACAACGATTTGGGGAAGATGACACTATGTTGGACCGGTTCGACCGGTCCGACCGATGGTCAGACCGGTCCGAACAGGTTCAGACAGTGAAATTCCCATAATTTTCAAAATTAAACAAAATCGATGGGGAATTTTCACAATTAAACTTCAAAATTGGACTCGGGAGCCTGAATATCATCTAAGAATGTGATTTTGCCCAAAATTTCTCATCAATTTGCACAAAAGCCCCAAATTTTCCAAAATTGCCAATTTGGGGAAAAGTTCAATTGGATGTCAATTTGAGTAAATTGGACTATGAGACCTATGTCAATCGATTTGAAATGAATGAAAACATAGGGGGACAGTCCAATTTTACCATGATAGTCCCTCAATTAAAAGTAATTTCAAAAATTGGCAAATTGAGGGACTAAATTGCAACTATTTTGGGGATTTTGTGCAATTTGTGCAATTCGCGCAATCGAGGGTGTAATTGATCAAATTGAAGTTCAAAGGGACTGTAATTGAATGTCTAGACCTAAAATGTGCAAAAATTACAAATAAAAAGACTCAATTGGTATTTTTTGTACAAATTCAATCCTAGGTGTTATGAAGAAACACCTAAAATTGGATTCAATTTTTAATTTTTTATGAGGTCAATATGAAAAGGGAATTAAATGAAAAATATTGGACATTTTTGTGTATTTTTGTGACCTCGAAAAGCATTTTTTACGAATTTTCTAATATTTTCCTATTTTTTGAAAATATTAAAAAATGTGAAAAATATGAAAAATTATTTTTTGTTCAAAATTGGTTCCTTATGCTTGGCCAAGGCTTCCAATGTTGATTTTTTTTTTTTTGAATTTTTTGTGAATTTTTAGTGAATTTTGGAAAATAAAACTAAAAGAAAACCGATTAAAAATCATGTGTCAACAACTGCCCCTCTTTGAAAGTTATCTCGGTTAGAGGTTGCTTTCAAAGACAAGGTGACACTTGAGTCCTTAATCGACTCTGCTGGGGAAAAATCTAAAGAAAACAAGTCTTGACATTTAATTGCCTTACCTTTGTCGTTTAAAGCTCTGACTTCATGGGGAATTATTTCAACTCATGCTCAGCTTATGTGAAAGAGAAATAAGAAGAGAGAGAGAGACTTACCTGTAGCTCACTTGTTTGTGGTCTGGGATTTGTTGATCTAAGGTTGAGAAAATGATTGCATGGAATTACCTTTGAATGCTTCGCGAGGTTTTGTGATGGTCGGCGTCTGTCCGGTGTCGAGCGGTGGTTTGAAGATTTAGAAGAAAGGTTCACCCTTGTAACAAAGGGGTTTCACCTATTAAAATGAGATTGGCTATCCTCTAGGAAGGGACTCACCATCTAAAATGCATATCGGTTATCCTCTAGGAAGGGACTCACCGTCTGGAAGAGAGGTTCACCCTTGTAACAAAGGGGTTTCACCTATTAAAATGAGATTGGCTATCCTCTAGGAAGGGACTCACCATCTAAAATGCAGATCGGTTATCCTCTAGGAAGGGACTCACCGTCTGGGAGGGAGGTTTACCCTTGTAATAAAGGGGTTTCACCTATTAAAATGAGATTGGCTATCCTCTAGGAAGGGACTCACCATCTAAAATGCAGATCGGCTATCCTCTAGGAAGGGACTCACTATTCGGGGGAGAGGTTCACCCTTGTAACAAAGGGGTTTCACCTATTAAAATGAGATTGGCTATCCTATAGGAAGGGACTCACCATCTAAAATGCAGATCGGCTATCCTCTAGGAAGGGACTCACCGTCTGGGAGGGAGGTTCACCCTTGTAACAAAGGGGTTTCACCTATTAAAATGAGATTGGCTATCCTCTAGGAAGGGACTCGCCGATTAAAATGGGTTGGCTATCCACTGGGGATTCACCTGTTAAAAGGAGAGGGTGCCATCTGAGGACCTAGGTTTACTAGTGTACCTACGGAAGCTCAAACCCTATTTTCAAATTTCAAAGGAGAGAGTGCCATCTGAGGACCTAGGTTTACTAGTGTACCTACAGAAGCTCAAACCCTATTTTCAAATTTCAAAGGAGAGGGTGCCATCTGAGGACCTAGGTTTACTAGTGTACCTACAGAAGCTCAAACCCTATTTTCAAATTTTCAAAGGAAAGGGTGCCATCCGAGAATCTAGGTTTACTAGTGTACCTACAGAAGCTCAAACCCTATTTTCAAATTTTCAAAGGAGGAGGGTGCTATCCGAGGACCTAGGTTTACTAGTGTATCTACGTAAGCTCAAACCTTATTTTCAAATTTTCAAAGGAGGATCCGAGGATCCGGGGATGCCAGAAGACCCGCAGTGAATCAAAGTTAGTCAAATCTTTAAAATGTAACTTTTCCGAGGATTTGGGGTCACCAATGAACCCGCAGAAAGTCAAATCAAACATCATTAGAATGACAATTTTAAGTTCCGGGGAGAAACTTAAGAATTCCAAGCAAATTTTCCAAAGTGTATTTGTGAAAGAAACATATCTAATCACAAGTTCAACTTTTCATTAGGAATGGATTTTGAATGACACATCCCGAGTGTTTTACAAAAAGGTTGTTTTAAAAGTTTTTCAAAAGGGTTTTCCTTCATCCAAGAGGGCTTCTCACCATTTTAGGAAGGCTTTTCTTAAAATTCAAATCCGCTCACAGGAAACCTAACCTTGAGGTTTCGGGATCATTCGAGATGCATACAATCCGACCGATCAGAGAAGGCATTTTAAAAGGGACCGTAATTCGGACCAGGTCAAAGGCTTATCAAAGGATATTCATTTTGAGGTTTAGAAATGAACCTTTAATAAAAAATAGCTTCTTCGGGTCTACAAGTCAAGAACCCCGAAGCCATGATAAGACAGGATTGTACTTACCTCTTTAAGCGGTAGCTTCCTGTGTGATCTCTTGCATCAACCTAAGACACCTCTTAGATCAGAAAAGCTTTGGGTGACAGGTCGCATCTTGGTTTAAGGTGGGCTTTTTGAGAAAAGGCCATATTTTCAAAAAAGGCGGGTGAACTTTAGTGATCACCTTGACATTTTTACCAGCATTCATTTGCTCTTGAAGAATTTTCATGATCAGCTTTCTTCAGCTTGTTTTGAGGATTTTCCTCCTTTCATTTTGATTTTTCAAACTTTGCCCTTTTTCGAGATGCTTTTCATGGGCCTTGGCCTTGATTTTACCAGGCTCTTTGCTTTTTCTAGCCCCTTCATTTCTCGTCGTTTTTTGCATTGACCGGCTCTTTTGAGACCAGTATCAAGAATTCTTCCGATCATGTTTTTTTAACTCATTGCTGGTAATTCCTTTGTTTTGCCCCAGTGTAGGGAGGTGATCACCAACAAGGGTTTTGAAATGAAGATTAAAAGCTCAAATTGGCTTATCAAAGGGTAAGTGTTCGAGAATATAGAAATGAAATGCTTTTCTTCACTTCGAGGTGTTCCAAGCTTCTGCCGTAAATCACCCGAAACTACCACAAAAAGATTGATGCAAGTTAGCACAATAAAGTCTTACCCCGATCTTTTCTCCAAGGAATCATTCAATGAACCTCCAAATATGCCCCAGTGTGGGGTGGTTCTTGATAGGGTTTTATTCAAAAAATTCTCCCTTTTTGGTTCGGAGTGGTTGTCAAGGGATATAAATGTGTATGGATAATTTTGAAATGGAAATGCCTTTCGTCATTTCGATCCATGTAATCACCGCGAATGATCCCTACGTCCCAAAATTAAGCTCTTTCGTTCTGTCACTCTCACTCATCACTCGGGTGTATCGGGGACGTGTTTGAGGATAATGTTTGCCTCTTTTCATCCGAAGGATCATTCTTTTGAAAAACTTTCAAAACATGCCCTTTTATAGAAACTCGGGGTGTTTTCATCAAAATTCATCATTTGCAAAAAGTTCTCATCAAAAGATATATTCAAAAGATGTTTCCATAACTTGAAAGGAATGTTTCTTTGAAAGGACCTTGTGGCTTTGCAAATCCAAGTTTTTTCAATTTCAAGCACGACAGTGTATGAAAATTCTTCATAAAGGAGGAGAACCTCAAACCTGTCTTCTTCAAATGTTAACTTCTGTCTCCCGTAAAAATAAAAGGAAACAATCGGTTCAAAGACGTTCAAAATTTCAAATCCCGAAACGACTTTCTCTTGTCTCCTTTGGGTATCGATTCCTATTTCTTGTAAAAAATAAAAGGAAACAATCGCTTAAAGATATTCAAAATTTCAAATTCCGAAAGGACTTCTTCCTATTTCCTTCGGATGTGGATTCTTGTTTCCCGCATAAACAAAAGGCACCAATCGATTAAAGATGTTCAAAGTTTTAAATCCCGAAGCGTCTTCTTATTTCCTTCGGATGTTGATTCCTGTTTCCCGCATAAACGAAAGGAATCGATCGCTTTAAAGATGTTCAAAGTTTTAAATCCCGAAGCGTCTTCTTATCTCATTTGGATGTTGATTCATGTTTCCCGCATAAACAAAAGGAATCGATCGGTTTAAAGATGTTCAAAGTTTTAAATCCCGAAGCGTCTTCTTATCTCATTTGGATGTTGATTCCTGTTTTCTGCATAAACAAAAGGAAATGATTAATTAAAGCTATTCAAAATTTTAAATTCCAAAAATGACTTCCTGTTTGATCCATTGCTCTGCAAGATTCTTCATGACTCCCGGTTCGCCTGCAAAATACAAATATATGCAAATACATGTATGCAAATGTCATGCGAATGCAAAATTTTATGTGACTCAAATCTGCTCATCAATCGCTTTGAAGCTTGATTTTATTTCAAGGATAATATCTCTTCACGGCGTCTGCGTTTCATGGACTTGCTAATTCTTCTCCATCCATGTTTACAAGTATAAGAGCTCCCCCGGATAAGACCTTCCGAACTACGTAGAGGCCTTCATAATTTGGCATGAATTTGCCTCCTGGATGTTGGGCATTTGGGAGCATCTTCTTCACAACTAGCATCCTTGCTTCAAAATTTCTGGGCTTGACTTTCTTGTTAAAAGCCCCGGCTACTTTCTTTTGGTAGCTTTGACCATGGCATATAGCCTTTAATCGCCTTTCATCAATCAAATTTAACTGTTCATGTCTCTGCCGGTTCCACTCATCTTCCGTGAGTTCTACCCGAGACAGGATCCTTAAAGAGGGGATTTCCACATCTACCGATAGGACTGCTTCCATACCGTATACCAAAGAGTAGGGAGTTGCCCCAGTTGAAGTGCAAATTGAAGTTCGATAGGCCATGAGAGCATATGTCAATTTTTCGTGCCAGTCTTGATATTTCTTAGCAGCTTTGGCCAATATCTTCTTGATGTTCTTGTTGGCCGCTTCCACGCCTCCATTCATTTGTGGGCGGTAAGGTGAAGAATTAAGGTGTCGTATGTTGAATTGTTCCAATAAGTGATCGACAACCTTGTTGTTTAGATTAGAGCCATTGTCAGTAATGATGGCTCTTGGAACTCCATATCTCGAGATGATATCCCTCTTAATGAATTTAGCCACGTTGTTCGCAGTGACGTTGGCATATGAGCTGGCTTCAATTCACTTGGTGAAGTAATCAATAGCCACCAGAATAAAACGATGTCCGTTGGAGGCTTTTGGGTTAATAGGGCCAATCATATCAATTCCCCACATAGAAAATGGCAACGGTTCCGACATTTGATATAGCTCGATTGGCGGTGCATTTATTTTGTCGCCGTACACTTGGCATTGATGACGGGATCTCACATGTTGGTTGCGGTCCGACTCGATAGTCATCCAAGAATATCCGAGTCTCATAATCTTCTTGGCGAGGAGGTGACCATTCATACGCGGTCCGCATTCTCCTTCATGGATCTCTTTCACAATGAGATTTGCTTCTTTGGAGTTTACGCACCTCGTAGGGACCGAGTCAAAGGACCTCTTGTATAAGATCCGTCCGCTAAGGAAAAATTTTGATGCCATCTTGCTGATGTATTTCTTATCTTCTGGTTGGCTGCCTTGCGGGAATTTGCCTTTCAAGAGGTAATTTTTGATGTCATGATACCACGGTTCTTCATCGTGTTCTTCTTCTATGACCATGCAAGATGCAGGTTGATCAAGGATGTCAATCCTTAAGGGCTCTATTTCAAGGCCATCTTATACTTGTAACATGGCCGATAGTGTGGCCAAAGCATCAGCAAAATGATTCCGAGTTCTTGGTAGATACTTGAAAGTGATCTCCTCAAAATGTTGGATCAGCTCTTCGAGGTACTTATGATAAGGGATAAGCTTGGGATCCTTCGTCTTCCACTCTCCTTGAGTTTGTAAAATGATTAGCATGGAATCTCCATATACCAATAGCTTCTTCACCTTTAATGAAATGACCAATTGTAATCCTAGTATGCAGGCCTCATATTCAGAAATGTTGAGGGTGTAAGGGAATACCAACTTAGCCGAAACTGGATAATGTTGATCTTCAGGGGATATTAAAACTGCCCCTTGACCTGATCCAGTGAGATTTACTGCACCGTCAAAGTACATCGTCCATTTATCTTCAGATATGTTCAAAATTTGACCTCCCTTGTTTTGCTCTGAAACATCTTTAGGAGGGTTTTCAGCTAGCATGTCTGCAATTGCTCTTCCCTTGACGGATTTTTGGGGAGAGGTTCTGATGTCGAATTCTGAAAGCAAGACTTGCCATTTGGCCATCTTTCCCAATAATGCTGGTTTTTCTAAGAGATATTTGATAGGGTCATTCTCGGTGACCAGTTGGATATGATAATGCGGGGTATACTGCCTCAACCTATGGAGGACCCAAACCAATGCCACACAAGTCCTTTCCACCGATGAGTATTTAGCTTCGGATGTGGTGAACTTTTTGCTCAGATAATATATGGCCCGTTTCTTTCGATCCTTGGGGTTAGTTTGGGCTAATAAAGCTCCTAAGGACTCATCATGAACCTGTCGATATAGAGTTAAAGGAACGTTAGGAATAGGAGGTACCAAGACTCGGGGTTGTACCAAGTATTCCTTGATCTTCTCAAACGCTTGTTGACACTCTGAATCCCATTTTACTTTTGCGCCTTTCTTCAGAAGCTTGAAAAAGGGTTTCGCCGTTTCTGACAAATGTGATATGAATCTGGATATATAATTCAATCTTCCAAGTAGACCCCTTACCTCTTTAACAAAGGAAGGAGTCCCTATTTCTCATATGGCTTTGATCTTGGAGGGGTCAATTTCGATTCCACGATCGCTTACTACAAATCCAAGCGCTTTTCCGGATCTTGAGCCAAATACGCATTTCGTGGGATTCAGCTTGAGTTTGTACTTCCTCAATCGATCAAATAATTTTCTCAAGACTTGAACATGATCTTCTCCAGGTCTGGACTTGGCGATCATATCATCCACATAAACTTCCATCTCCTTATGTATCATGTCATGAAAAAGGGTCACCATAGCCCTCCGATATGTTGCCCCCGCATTTTTCAAATCAAAAGGCATGACTTTATAACAAAAGATCCCTCATTGTGTAGTGAATGAGGTCTTGATCTTATCTTCTTCTTTCAACATGATTTGGTTGTATCCCGAGAATCCATCCATGAAGGAGAATAATTCAAAACCCGCAGTGCTATCGACGAGCACATCGATGTGTGGTAGAGGAAAATCATCTTTCGGACTCGCTTTGTTCAAGTCTCGGTAATCCACGCATATTCTAATTCTTCCGTCTTTCTTCTTAACCGGCACGATGTTGGCGACCCAATCAGCATATGGGACAGCCTCAATAAATCCAACTTTGAGGAGCTTCATCACCTCCTCTTTGATCTTATCTGCTAATTCGGGGTTCATTCTCCTGGATGGTTGATTAACCGGTGTGCAAGCCGGATCTATGGGCGGGGCATGCTCCACTATTTCACGTTCTAAACTTGGCATGTCGGCGTATGACCAGGCGAAAATATCTTGATATTCTTTGAGTAATGCCGTCATTCTTAAGACATCTCATTGAGATAGGTTGTTGACACTCGAATTTTTAGTCGGTTTTCCTTTAGTTTTATTTTTCAAAATTCACCAAAAATTCACAAAAAATCAAAAATTAAAAAATCAACATTGGAAGCCCTGGCCAAGCCTAAGGAACCAATTTGGAACAAAAAAATAATTTTTCATATTTTTCACATTTTTTTAATATTTTCAGAAAATAGGAAAATACTTCAAAATTCATGAAAAATACCTTTGGAGGTCATAAAAATACACAAAAATGTCCAATGTTTTTCTTTTAATCCCCTTTTAATATTGACCTCAAGAAAAATTGAAAATTGAGTTCAATTTTAGGAGTTCCTTCACAACACCTAGGGTTGAGTTTCCATAAAAAATACCAATTGAGTCTTTTTATTTGCAATTC
Organism: Rhodamnia argentea; assembly: GCF_020921035.1. NCBI lineage: Eukaryota > Viridiplantae > Streptophyta > Magnoliopsida > Myrtales > Myrtaceae > Rhodamnia > Rhodamnia argentea. Next base: position 16,984,159 of record NC_063157.1, on the reverse strand, counting down.
TTGCACATTTTAGGTCTTGACATTCAATTGCAGTCCCTTTGACTATCAATTTGATCAATTGCACCCTTAATTGCACGAATTGCGCGAATTAGACAAAAATCCCCAAAATGTTTGCAATTTAGTCCCTAAGATTTCAAATTCTTAAAATTACTTTTAACCTAGGGACTATAATTGCAAAATTGGATTGTCCCCCTATGTTTTCATACATTTCAAATCAATTGGCATAGGTCTCATAGTCCAATTTGGTCGAATTGACATCCAATTGAGGTTTTCCCCAAATTGGCAATTTTGAAAGATTTGGGGCTTTTGTGCAAATTGATGAGAACTTTTGGGCAAAACCACTTTTTTAGATAATATTCAGGCCCCTGAGTTCAATTTTGAAGTTTAATTACAAAAATTCCCAGCCAATTTTGTTTAATTTTGAAAATGGTGAGGAATTTATTGTCCGAACCGGTTCGGACCGGTCTGACCGCCGGTCGGACCGGTCGAACCGGTCCAAACAGTATCGTCTTCTTCCTCAAGGCATTTGCGCGCATGAAAAGTGTTTGGCCGAGATTCAAAGATCAAATTGACAAGCCAATTGATGGTAATCGGAGCAATTAACTTAGGCGTTTTGTTCCCCAGGTTAATATGCATCGATTGAGCACGATATCAAGATCAATGGCCGCTGGAGAAGCTCCGGCGAGCCAGTCAAAGTCGCGGCTGCGTGGGAAAGTCAACGTATGCAAGCCAAAACTCAATTCGCGCGTATTTTGGTTCGACGGAAGGCCAAACGGACGTGGACGGAGTTCTAACCAACTCTGTCACCGTCCAGTGACCAAAAGGCACGTGCTAACGCACGTGAACAAGCCCGGCGAAGCTCGCCTGCTCGCGCGAAATTTCAAAAATGTGGGTATAAAAGGAGGAGAACATTCCGGATCAAGAAAGGGGTTCATTTTGGCTCGCACAACAACGAAATAGAGAGAGAAAGAGAGAGAATTAGAAAGAGAGGGTCTCGAGCGAAGTCGTTGACGAAGTTGCAGGCCGAAGCTTCGCGACTTCATCTCGGACGATTCGAGCCAAACCGGGGCGGCGGATTGTCATCGGAAGTTCGCCTGAGCTAGGAGAAGTTGATCGGCACGGCTCAATCAGACTACAACCGCCAAAAACGGTAAGTTGAGCTTCAAAAACCGCTACCGTGCATCAATGGCATCTCATGTCCTCACGCTCGATCTTTGAAATTTTTGTGTGCCTTTTGCTTCTCATCCCTTACCGACCATGATCGCACCTTCTTTCAGTATCAATCTTGCTTGAAAACCCGAGTCGAACCTCAAATCCATCGCGGTCCGGCCGGACTTCGGCCAGACAAATCCGGCAACTCCGGGCTCGATCGGAGCCCAAGGTAAGTCTTCTTAACTCAATCTTAACTTGTCCGAAGCTTGAATCGCATAGTTATGCTCCGAGTTGAGATATTTTGTTCTGCAAGATCTATACTGTGCGAGCTTGATTAAGGTTGATTTTATGGATGAAATGCTTCGATTCCGAGATATGTTGATCTAGATGGTTAGGTGAGTAGATCCGCGGTGGTTTGGTGTCATTCCGGCGAGATCTCACCGTTGGATCTCGCCGGAGGTTTTTCAGCCGTCCAGTAGTGTCGTCGAGAGGTTGAAGACGACGAGTTGAGCTGGCAAGTCAAATGGTCAACGCTTTGAGGTGGCCTCGTGTGATAGGGCCAGCTCGGATTTGAGTCGGCTCGGCCGTTGGCGCGAGTGGGCTGACTCAGATTTGATCCAACGGCTGAGATTAATCGACTAATTTGATTCTCAGCCGTTGGATCATTGTTTTGTAATTTCGTTTATTAGTTTATATTAGATAGAAAATAGAATAATTCAAAAGCGGCGTTGTTTTAGGCTTTATATAGAACGAACGACTCAGATCTAGTTTTAGGTTTAATCTTGGCCGTTCGTAGTACTAAGTGGTGCGACGTCGTTTAGCTACTGGACCTCGGATGCGTCGTCGTTTAGAGCAGATAAGAAGTGGACGGTCTGGATTAGGTTTGGGATCGATCGTGACCGTCCGAAGTATTGATAGAAGTGACGTCGTTTTAGGCTTAGGTGGGTCGACGGCCGGGATTAGATCTAAGTTTAAATCCCGACCGTTCGTTTGTTGGCCAGATGCGGCGTCGTTTTGTAGAGAGTGTCCGACACGGCATCGTTTTTGAATAGGACGAGTCGACGGTTGAGATCAAATCTGAGATTGATCTCAGCCGTCCATCCTTTTTGTATATATTTCGAATTTTAGAAAATCAATTTAGAAAATAAAAAAAAATAAATAGAATAATAGCATACGGTATCGTATTGGAGGTCGAGCTGGTCTGAGTCCGGTCCGGACCGGGTTGATCGGCCATTGACCGGGTTGACCCGGTCCGGTTTAATAATAAAAAAAAATTAATAAAAAATAGATAAAAATTCCAAAAATTCCAAAAAAAATTGTAAAAATACTTAGAAAATTCATAAAAATTCCCAGATTTTCACAAATAATTTCTAAAAATTTCTAGATCGATTCAGGACTCATAAAGTCTGGATCGAAAATTTTCGAGGCTTCGAGGGTCGATCTGTGTCGATCCGGAAAATTCCTAATATTTTTAGAAAAATAAATAAAAATTCCAAAAAAATAGAAAAAAATAGAAAAATTCTGAAAAATCACAAAAAATAGGAAGTGGCCACATTCAATCGGCCAATCCGAAATTTTGTGATTTTCGGGTCCCGAACCCCCAAAATTGACCATTCTACCCCTCCGAGCCTTCCGCCCCAAACTTTCCCGAATCATCCCCGAAACCCAAATTTGACTTTTCTATGGGCCGATAGGGCCATTTTAGGTATGTCTATATGATTAGTTGATTTGATTGATTTTGACTGTCTTGATTGCATTTTTAATTTTTTCTGATTGTGATTGTTAGGATAGAAAATTCCCATCCGCATGAATACCCTAGAATTGTTAGAGCTTACCTCACCCGATATCGCATTTGTATGAATTCCTAGGTTAGAAAAACACTCAACATCGGTAACCAAAAGGGCGTCAATATGAAATTTGGCGTAACCAAATCCCCGGACCCAAAAATCTCTGGTTTTCGCGGAACCGAACGGTTTCTCCCGACCGCTCGGTAAGGTTTTCCGATCGTACCTTCCAATAAATCGATTGGTGGCGACTCCAAATTGCATGTACACCTCGCACATGCCACCCGACCACACAAGGTCAATTTCGATATCCGATAAATTTTACCCGACATCGCGATTCGAGTAATGGGTCTTGGGAGAGACCCGCGATTCCTAAAAAATTATCCCGCCGACAATCGGGGTTATAAAAAGGGATCGGCTCGTTAACCCTCTCACCACCGGAAACCTTATGACGATGTTTTCCGGAGGGTCGCGACATAGGTATCTACCCACTTTCACTTCTTTAACGCAAGTAGAGTCTCCTAGATTAATAGTGATGGGTTCTTCAGAGATAGGAGGCTTGGACTCTTCAAAACAATCCCATTCCCTCTTGATATCGCTCACATCAGCCTCTTCTATATCAATTTCATATGCATAGTCGTCAAGCTGATCCGAGTCACATATTAACCTGTTATGCATGGGTGGGATGATCCACTCGAAATGCATCATGAAAGGTTAGTATTCAAAGATGTCAAAATTAAAGAATGCATGGTTTTTATCATGAAAACATTTTTCGAATTCAATTTTTGAAGAAAAAGGGAATAGAACTAGTTCACAATCTTCCGGACATCCTTGTTCCCAAAAAGCCATTTTTAAAATTCAAGATCATATGGCGGATCGGGCCTCGAGCTTCAAGGTATAAGCAATTGTTATCATCGGACCAATCCGTTATCCCACATGTCCGTAATAAAACTTTGAGATGGTTTTCATTAATAGATGCAACTAAAGGTAATACAAGATCGCACTTCTTGGATCACAGCATGAGACCCAAAGGGTGCTAAAACAGCGAAAATCTCTAAAAACAAATGCAAGAATCGAAATGCATAAAAAGGTAAAGTTTAGAAAGAGCCTTTTACTCCGGGGTGGGGAAATCATCTTCCAGCCACTTAATGATAACGTGCACCCGATTATCCAGGAAAGGGTTGAACAAGTCCGGCTCTGCATCTTCAGAGATATCCTCATCTTCCAGCCATTTGCCTCCTTTAGAGAACATCTCAAATAAGAGGTTTATGAACATTTTCCCTCTAGCTTTCCACGCATCGGTGCCTACAAAACGGCCACCTTGGTGTCCACGGCCTCCTCGGTCTCCATAATGATTGTTTCGACCTCGGCCTCGACCCGTATAGCGCTTTACTGTTTCTTTATAGCCCAGACCTACCTTATGGTCATTCGAGCTTAGATTCAAAGGGTTACGGATTCCCCGACCGTGCTTCCCTAATCCGGCACCCGGAATAAAACCATTCGAGAGTAGCACTTTTCCCGCCATGGTCGCAGGTTTTGAAAGCTCCGGTGTAGCTATCTTTGTATCCGGCGATACATGCATGACGAATACGATATCAAAAGTATGATAACTCAGCTCTTCCTCTTTTGAGGGCTCGATGTATGGGACCATCCCTTTTAAAGAAGCCCGATACCCCGTCTCGCCATGGACGGTAATCACCTGACCCCTGACCACGAATTTTACCTTCCGATGTAGGGAGGAAGGTACCGCTCCCGAAACATGGATCCATGGTCTTCCAAGAAGTAAGGTGAAGGCGCTAGGGATATCCAGCACTTGAAACAGAGAGAAGGTTACCGGCCCAATGGAGATGTCTAGTTCAATTTCTCTCACTACATTCTTGGAGACTCAGTCAAATGACCGAATAGTGGCCTTGGATGTCTTCACGAAATCTTCGTTTATCCCCAAACTTCTCAAAGTGCTCGGGGGACAGAGATTAAAGGCCGAACCATTGTCAATTAGGACGTGAGGCACCTCCTTTCCGTGGCACTTCACGGCGATATAGAGAGCTCTATTATGCACACGCCCTTCCTTTGGGAAATCTTCATCTGAGAAGGATATTTGGTCTTTCAAGAGGATAGCTCCCACGAAATCCCCTAGTTGAACTTCGTTAATGGTCTTCGGGACATGCACCTCGTCCAATACCTTCGGGAGGGCATTCTTGTGCTTTTCGGAATTCTTGAAGAGATCTAACAAAGAGATCTGCGCCGGCATTTTCCGCAGTTGGTCAACGACTTCATATTCACCGGTTCTCACGACCGATTGCAACTTCTCAACTTCTTTTGCAGTTGGGACTTTCTTTTCAGAATCCACTTCTCTTGGTGGGTAACATCTTCCCGATCTCATTATGGTATCAATCTCGCCCGTTCCATAATCCCGGTGAACTGCCCTCCAATTATACTCTTCCACAGGTAGCAATTTAATCTTCACCGGTATGATTTCTTCCCGAGGTGATTCGGAGGTTGATGGTTTTTTCGAGGCGGATGCTTCCCAATTATCTACCTTATTCGGATCAATGACAAAGCGAATCGGAGTATTTACCATTCCGATCATCTCGTCCTCATGGACATCATCGGTATTATGTTCTGGACATGGCCTTACCGGCGTGACGTTTTCTTCATCCAGATGCCTTTGCCTTTCCCTTCTTACTCTCGGGATTATTCCCTCAATCCTCATGCCGATCTCTACCGGATGTTGGAATGAAGAATACATGTATACATACATGCGATCAAAATATTCCGTCGGAAGTGACTTAAGCACGAACTCCAGTATCTCCCTTTCTGACAGTGGCGGTTGCACCATCACGGTGTGTTTCTTCCATCTCCTAGCGAAAAGTTCAAAACTCTCATCTTCACTTTTTTAGATGTTCAACAAATTGGCCTTGGTAAAGCACCCTCTAATTCCAGCTTCAAAGTGCCGTATAAAGTTCTCCGATAGATCTTCCCAACTTGGGACCCAGTCCCGATCAATTGATTGGAACCACACCGAGACGGGGCCCGCCAATCTATGTCCGAAATTCCGGATCAGCGTTTCGTCATCTTCATGATGGCCAACCATTAGGCGGAGATAATATAAGATATGTGCCGAGGGCACCCAGGCGCCATTATATTTTATGCGGAAGGTCACTCTCAGATTCACGCCTTGGGGCGGAACATTTCTTGCTTGAATGAGTGGCGTAATCAGTTCTTTCAACTCATCCATCTTCCTTGATACATCATCCCCTTGCTCTTGTAGTAGAGCGATCTTTCAGCTTTGCGTTTCCATGGCTCGTCGTATCTCCAAAATCTGCATATTCTCTTCTACGCTTGTGGCGTTATTCTTTACCACCAACCGAGATAACTCTGTTACCATAGTCGTCAAATGACGTATATGCGTCTCCAGATTAGAAACCCGCATATCGACCCCATGATTCACCTGTTCATTCCGAGGAGCCTCTTGATTCTTAACTTCATCAACCGTTCCCACAAATTCTTCATTTTCGGGGTCATCCATGCCACCCCAACCATCGGGAACTATATCTCCAGAATCAGCGAAAAAGCTTGGCGGCGCCGAATACAGAGCTTTGAAATTGTAACCGCCTCTATCATCTCCAAGATTGTCAACTATTTCTCCCCCCTCAAGGGCTCTTTACAAAAATCTTCTATCGCCTCTGCGGGCCTTGTCCATGCGGACTTCATATTCGTCTAGCTCTTCAATTTCCTGGCCATCTCGGATATTCATCAAGTACCCCGATGGAACTCTCTAGGTTTTTCCTCTTGTAGGCTTCATTGTGAACTCTTCCGCCAGCATATCTATAGTAACATAGGTTCCTTTGAAAGAAGAATTTTCCATTCTTCCGTTGATGCCTAACTTAATTAGCTTCTCCAAGCACGCCTCCTTTTGTTCCCGGGAAATATTCTCTCCTTCCGGGTATTGTGAGGTCAATGTTAGGATGTCTTGCATTTTATGCACATCCATTATAAATTCCAGGACCTCTTCCTCTTCACCTCCGAAAATTGCGTTCACCTCGTGATGCTCGGGTAGAGGGTTCTGCTGCACATTTGGTTCAGCCTTATCAAACTCTAAAACTTTTCCATCGATCAATGCTTGTACCTTGAACTTGAGGGCGAGACAGTTGTCCACGTTGTGCCCCCTTTCTCTCATATGGTATACGCATGTCCGGGTCTCATTAAACCCGGGAAATCTTGGAGGATGAGCTCTAGGTGGCTCTTTTGCAACTAGTCGATTCTCCAATAGCATGGGTAGTAATTTGGATAAGGGTCGGGGTAAAGGGGTGAAAACAGGTTGATTTCTTCTTCTAGGTTCGGGTGGTTTAGAAGTAGTCCAGGAAGGTGTTCCTTGGGTAAGGGTGGAAGGTGAGAAATTTTTGGGTTTAGGCGGGTTAGGGACAAAGGTCACTTCCCCAGTTTGCTCCCTATTGTCCCTTCTCAAGGGGCATTAGCGTCCGAAAGGTGCTTCGGGTATCTTCTTCTCTCTTAGTGCCCACTCATGACGTTCCGCCACCTTAATCAGGTGCGCAAACGTCCGACACCCGCAGGTGTTCAGCTTGTCGAAATACTCAAATGGAAGTGCCTTGAGGAAAAGGTCTATCAATTCTTCTTCGGGGACGGGCGGTTTTACCCGCACAGCCAACGTTCTCCATCTCCGAGCGTAGGCGCGAACGGCTTCATTCTTTCCTTTTACGGTTCTCAGAAGGTTTTCCCTAGTTAGGGTAATCAAAGTGTTGAACTTATATTGCCGAAGGAACTCGTCCGCCAGCTTGTCCCGATCGGCGAGCCTTTCTTGCTCAAGCTCGATAAACCACGCCAGGGCTGCCCCAGATAGGCTTTCCTGGAAGGTGTTGACCAGTAGCGGAATGTTATCCGAGAATTGCGATATTCGGTGCAAATAATACTTCAAGTGCGCCTTGGGACACCTAGTCCCATTATACTTTCTCACAAAGTCCGGTTCCCTATAATCAGCAGGAACTTCTATCTTCTCAAATGGCGCAACCTTATCAAACCTCGAGAGTTCATATCCCTGGCTCGCCAAACATTCCTCGATCTTAGCAAGCCTTTTAATTTCCTCTTCCATTTTGAGGACTTGCTTCTCCTTCTTTTCCGGATCAATCACAACGGGAGGATCCTTAGGTGGTCGCTCCGGATTCGGAGTGGGATTAGCGGTGGGTGCCGGATTAGCGTTTGTTCCATCGGATGAGCCCGCAGGGGCTTGAGAATTAGGATCAACAGGGTATCTCCCCTAACTAGCGATCAGCATCGCCTTCATCTCTGCCACCATGGTGGCGATCATATTCATTTGGTTTTCCAGATTGCCCACACGAGGTGCGAGTTCTTCCTATTCCATTCTTAATTTGCGCGTCTTGCTACGAGTCCTCGTGTTTATCTCTCACATGTTTTTCAGAACATCAAATCGGTATTGAGAATATTAAAGGATTTGGAGACGTTGATCCGTGGTAATTGAATTTTCTACATGTATGCATGAAATGCTCATAAAGAATAATATATATTTATTACGGACCAAATTGTTCAAAAGTGTTCAAAGGATAACAAATATGTAAAATCTAAATGGAGGGAAAAGATCTATCCAAGTCGAGGACGCTTCCACTCTTCTTGCTCTTCTAACCCATCGGAATCCCACAGGTATGGGTCTTATCCCTCTTCGGACATCCACTGCTCCGGATCTTCGGGAATGTACGGCTCTACTCCCGGGACATATGGTACTATGTACTTAGGCTCGTAGGACTCCACCTCTTCAATGCGAGGAGATACGTATTCGGGTACATATGGCTCAACCAATGATTGGCGATACTCCTTAAACTTCCGAATATACTCCTTGGAGGCTCTATGAAGGTTCATCTCATCATCTAAATAATCCGGTCATTCAACTTGTTGTAACGGGGAGTTCTTCAAAGCATGGAGAATGAGCTTGATCCGAGCTCGATATAGCTTCTTTGCTTCCTTGGTGAACTTTCCTCGTGTCATGTCAAATAAGAAGATTCCGGGACAAACATCCGGTGGCACTTCTTGTAAAACTCCGAATTGCCTCACCACAAGAATGGGATAATATGCCACAACACCAGTACATCCCAATAAGGGAATAGGGCTATCTTCAACACCCATAATGCGAGCCTCGACGATCTTAGGCCAAGTCAAACGCCATCTAATATGCTCAGGCTTTAAATTTTCCAATAGCTCAACCCACTTCTTGAAAGAGTATTTGGGTATAAGGGATTGACACTTGAGGAAGGATTTAAGAGGGTGAACATGCTCATTGATCTCATAACACCCTACTTGGAGTTGGAAAGTCTTTATATGAGAAGTGAACCACATGTGGAGTAGTCCGCTAGATGCTTGAAAAATGGCCTTTTTGGAAGTTTTGGAACGATTTAGGGAGAGAAAGGTCTCAGCTAAAATCATGTATGAATAATTCCAACGACAACATGCTTGTCTGGCTATATGGACAATAGAAGGATCAAAAGTGGTTCTAGAGGTCGGGAATAGGACGAATGCAAAGAAGGCTAAAATGAAGACCTTTCCCGATTTATGACCGGTTTCGGTGGGTAGAGAGGAATAGTTGTCAAAAAGGAATGAGAATGTGAATTTGCCGGAGTTGGACTTATAGACTTTCTCTATTTCAGAGGTTTTGAGACGAAGAAAGCTTGATAGAGAACTAGTAGAATCCATGTCAAGAGATGGTTGAGCTATATAGTCATCAAACTTGGCCCCAATGATAGCGGTATACTCCTCAAGCGTAGGAGTCGGTTCAAGACCTTAGAAATTAAATGTCATCGTGCGCATATCCCATGCCTTGGCCAATGCTTGAATGAGGGCCGGTTGATATTCAACTTTGATCGGGTCCACTAATCGTCCCAAACGCCCTTCAACGTATGCTTTGTTGATTATGTCGAGGCAATCCCACCAAAAAGAAAGCTCCTTGCGCGGTACCGAGATGACTTTGATATCTCAATTCCCCATGATCTATAAATGCAAAATGATGATCCTAAAGTCAATTACCACGGATTTAATCATGAATATGCATGAAATGTGATGCAAATGCACTAACCAAATTCCATGTCATCTTTTGGTAACATGAGGGTCAACTACTCCCATTTGACCCAAATAAGCCAAATAGGGTAATTATGGACCAAATCTCACCCAAAGATGGCATGTAATTGATTAGGATCGTTTAAGTGTAATTGGGGTAAAAAGTCACTTTTACAACTCAAAATTTTGACAACCCATGAAATTCACAAGTCTAGTACAATAAAGTCGAAAGAGATAGAACATGATAGTATCTAAAAATGTTCGGACAACAGATGTAAATGAAAGTACATAATCGACTCAAAATGTAATGAACTCTAGAAATGCCCCAAAGTCGTACTAAACTAGATAGTCGAAGCGGTGTCTTCATCGGATGAGATCTCCACTATCTCGGGAAATTCAACATCTTCTTCATCATCGGAGGATATGGTGATGACTTTTCTCTTCTTAATTGGGGAGTGCTTTGGGGACGTCTACATTGCGCGAGATTTCTTCATTAATTTCATGTACAACTCCCAAATTCTCTCCTTTTCGCGCTTGAGTTCCATATGTTGTCCACAACGAGTATAATCACAACTCTTGCTACGAATGCGGTTCCGTCCGTTGAGCTCCCGTCCATGGATAAATCCAAAGACTCGAAAAGTAGCGGGTACTTGGTCCTTGCGTCGAATGGTCCTCCGCTCCCATGTGAATACATTGGGTACATCAATATGACTTCGGGACGCCATCTATCCTAAAAAGGAAAATTTGACCTTCAACCCCGATCACTTAAACGATCTTACAAATTGTGATGATATGCTCGTGAAAATGCATGATATGCAAAATTTAAATTTACAAAAATAAAGAGGGTAAAAAGCCTTACCAACCGATGTTACTTTTTTTTTTTTGGGGTTTTGGTTTTAGGTATACCAACCATCCTTTTCACATGCGCATGAGACAAGTGAGGTTCAACTCTAAAGAAATCAAAAAGGCTCGGGTATTGACCTAAAAAGGCTCCCGCTATACGAATCGATGAGCCGCCCACAAGCGCAATCAAACAACAAGTGGGTAGGATCATCAATCTCGCATAGCGAGCGGGATCAAATATGGTCAACCCAAGTGCAATTAAATACAGGAGCTTTACATACCGATCCCTATCTATGGCGACCTATGAGGGTGATTTCGCGGCTCGGGTTTAGGCGCTTGTGTGTGCAATGTCGTGATCCTCAAAATATGCAAGACATGCACAACAATTTATACTCAAAACACCGCTTCAATATGTGCATAAATAAACACACAACCCAAAACACCATATCTGCATCAAAAAGGTTAGCATAGACGCCACCCCTTATAACTCCCATCTGCATCAACATTTAACACTTTTGTTAGTAGACGTACCTCACCTTCAAGAGCATCTGCAGAAAACGGGGTTAGAAAGCAATCAACATTTTTATCGGCTTAAGTCCTTTTATCGGTTTAGCAACCATTCGATTCCCCGGTGGAGTCGCCGGTCTGTTGCGACCCTCTCCCGGCGGGGAGCGAGAATGTGAGAGTTAACGAGCCGATCCCCATATGTATATATGACCCCGGTTGTCGGCGGGATTTTTTTGTGATCGCGGGTCTCTCCCAAGACCCATTACTCGAATCGCGATGTGGGAAAATTTTTATCAAATATCGGGATTGACCTTAGTGTGGTCGAGTGGCATGTGCATAGTGTACATGCATTTTGGAGTCGCCATTGATCAATTTATTGGAGGGTATGATCGGAAAACCCTACCGAGCGGTCGGGAGAAACCGTTCGGTTCTACGAGAACCAGAGATTTGGGTCCGGGGACTTGGTTACGCCAAGATTTATATTGACGCCCTTTCGGTTACCGATGTTGAGTGATTTTCTAACCTACGAGTTCATGCAGATGAAATTTCGGGTGAGGTAAGCTCTAACAATTTTAAGGTATCATGCGGATGGGAATTTTACTATTCTAACAATCACAATCAAAAATTAAATGCGAAATAAAAGCAATCAAAGTCAATCCAGTCAATCAATCATATGGACATACCTAAAATGGCCCTATCGACCCACAAAAATATCGAATTTGGGCTCCAGGGATGGTTCGGGAAAATTTGGGGCGAAAGGCCCAGAAGGGTAGAATGGTCATTTTTAGGGGTTCGGGACTTGAAAATCATAAAATCGGGGTCGGACCGGTTGAATGTGGCCATTTCCCATTTTTTTGTGATTTTCTTGAATTTTTCTAATTTTTTTTTGGATTTTTTATTTATTTTTTAAAAAATTGGAAATTTTCCGGATCGACACAAATCGACCCTCGAAGTGTCAAAAATTTTCGATCAAGACTTTATGAGTCCCGAATCGATCTAAAAATTTTTAGAAATTTTTTGGGAAAATCCGGGTATTTTTATGAATTTTCTAAGTATTTTTGGATTTTTTTGGAAATTTTTATCTATTTTTTATTAATATTTTCGGACCGGGTCAACCCAATCAACGACCGGTCGAACCGCTCGCAGACTCACTCGACACCCAAAACGGCACCGTGTTCACTTTCCTATTTATTTTTGATTTTCTTTTTGAATTTCTAAACTAATTTCTAATATTCATATATATATATATATATATATATATAAAATGAAACGGACGGTTAAGATCAACTCTGGAATCAATCTCAGCCGTCGGTCCCGTACTAAACAAAACGGTGTCGCTTCGGCCTAATACACGGACGGCCACGATTAAATCCTCCAACTCGATCTCAACCGTCAACTCTTCCTAAACTAAAACGACGACGCTTTTGCGTCGTTTATTAAAACGACGTCGCCCAACTAAAGGAACGGATGGTCACGATTCAAAGAACAGATCTAATCCGGGACGTTCACTTTAGCTATGCTCAAAACGACGACGCATTTGATATTATCCTCCGAACGACGCCGCATCCATTAATTGAATGGACGGCTACGATCTAACTTAGACTTAATCCTAACCGTTCACTCCTCTTCCGCTCAAAACGACGACGCATCGTATGTGTAAAACAGCGCCGTTTCCCTATTTTTCTAATTTCTATCTAATAAGCGAATATTCAAAATTACAAAATAAAGATCCTACGGTCCAGAATCAAACCTATCTATTAATCTAGGCCGTAGGATCAAATCCGACTCAGCTCGTCGCGCCAACGGCCGAGCCGAGCCGGCGACCACCCGGACCAATTAGGGAAGGACACATCAGACCGTTGACTAAGTTGATCGCCACGTAGACTTCGTCGTCTACCTTGCGACGACGCCGAATGAACGACCGAGGCTCCTCCGGCGAGATCTAACAGTGACATCTCGTCGGAATGACTTCAAACCAACGCCGATCGACTCGATTTAACCTCTAGATTAACATATCTCAGAATCAAACCATTTCATTTGCAAAATCGCGAGAATCGGATCACGCACAATCGCGACATCCGGAACTTCAATCACACAATATAGAGCATAACAATCAAATTCTATCACAAAGAAGCCAGAAGAGGAGGTAAGAAAACTTACCTCGAGCTCTGATCGAGCTCGCAAGGGCTGGAATAGCCCGGCCGAAGTCCGACCGGACCGGTGTAAGTTGGAGGCTCGACTCGGGTGATTCAAGTAGAGTCAATGCGAAAACGAGTTACGATCGTGGTTAGTGATGTCCAAGTAGTAAAAGGCACACATCAATTTAAGAAATCGAACATGAGGTGGTGATATGCCATGATCGCACAGAGAGACGATCGAAGAGATGACTCACCGATTTTGGAGGTCTTGAGCTGATCCGGTAGGTGCGATCGCTTCCTGGCGACTCCGGCGAGCTTCCTATGGTGGTCCGGCGATCCGATTTGGCTTGGATTCACCGAGCTGAAGTAGCACGATCTTAGTTCGAAGCTCCGGCGAGAACGTCACTTGGGAGCGTCTCTCTCTAGTTTTTTTTCTCTCTCTCTCTCTCTATTCCGGTACTTCAAAGAGCGTAATGAGCCCCCCCCTTTGCAAATATTCCCCCGAGCCTTTTATACCAACTTTCAAAATTTTGGCGCGTCGGGCGAGCTTGAGTCGGTGACGATTACACGTGTTTGTCACGTGATTTTTGGTCGCCCGAGGTCGGACGGCGACGAGTATCTCGGTGAACTCCGTTTGGTTCTCCGTTAGTCGTGAATTGAGCTTGAATTCATGCGTTATGTGAAATGTTGACTTTTCGAGCGGCAGAAGCTTTGACCAGCGATTCCGCCGTGCTTCGTAGACAATTGGCTCCGCCGCCGGTGGCAATCGGCGTGGCATGACTTGTAGATCAAAACCCCCACACCAATTGAACCAATTAGGATCTAATTGCCCATCAATTTGATCGTTGAAACTCAACGTTCAAACCTGCAAAATGCACGACGATTTGGGGAAGATGACATTGTGCTGGACTGGTTCGACCGGCGATCAGGCCGGTCTAAACCGGTTTAGACAATGAAATTCCCATAATTTTCAAAATTAAACAAAATCGATGGGCAATTTTCACAATTAAACTTCAAAATTTGACTTAGGGGCCTGAATATCATCTAAGAATGTGATTTTACCCAAAATTTCTTATCAATTTGCACAAAAGCCCCAAATTTTCCAAAATTGCCAATTTGGGGAAAAGTTCAATTGAATGTCAATTTGATTAAATTGGACTAGGAAACCTATGCCAATCGATTTGAAATGCATGAAAACATAGGGGGACAGTCCAATTTTACCATGATAGTCCCTCAATTAAAAGTAATTTCAAAAATTGGCAAATTGAGGGACTAAATTGCAAATATTTTGGGGATTTTGTGCAATCCTTGCAATTCGCGCAATCGAGGGTGCAATTGATCAAATTGAAGTTCAAAGGACTGTAATTGAATGTCTAGACCTAAAATGTACAAAAATTGCAAATAAAAAGACTCAATTGGTATTTTTTGTACAAATTCAATCCTAGGCGTTATGAAGAAACACCTAAAATTGGATTCAATTTTCAATTTTTTATGAGGTCAATATGAAAAGTGAATTAAATGAAAAATATTGGACATTTTTGTGTATTTTTGTGACCTCGAAAAGCATTTTTTATGAATTTTCTAATATTTTCCTATTTTTTGAAAATATTAAAAAATGTGAAAAATATGAAAAATTGTTTTTTGTTCAAAATTGGTTCCTTATGCTTGGCCAAGGCTTCCAATGTTGATTTTTTTTAATTTTTTTTAATTTTTTTGTGAATTTTTAGTGAATTTTGGAAAATAAAACTAAAAGAAAACCGATAAAAAATGAGGTGTCAACAAACTAGCACTAACATGGAAACTAAATTCTGATGAATCTTTGGAGCATACAACACATCATGTAGGAACAAAGTGCGAACACTGCGCATATTGTGACAACCTAAATTTTAGGGCCTATTTAAATGTCGAGACAAGCGAGCTATGATTGGACCCATGAGCACCGGGAATAGAGTTAGCTCACAAATCACAGATGACATTGCCTACAAGTGAGTCATGATCAATCATAACTTCGTATCGTCTAATGGCAAGCATTTCCGACACACAAATAAATCGATCCCGAATTCCATTATGGCAATCTATCTTGAGAACCTCATACCCAAATACGTGCCGGCTACGGATCGATCACCCTCGGCTATGCAATATGACATGTGGGATTAGAGCCGCGAACTGATCACCGTCGGTTGTGTTCCGATTGGACATTCGGTTTAGGAATGGGTGATTTCGACCCTAAACCGAACCTAAGATAAAAATGATATCGTTCCCAGCGATAACGGGGTACATTTTGCGACATGCCTTCTTGTGCCACATGGCACATTCGGCCTTGTCCAATGGCATCCTAGCCATGCTTGATGGTGGCTCGGATATGCCTTTGGCGCAATTCAATTGAGGGATGGCCGCAGACAATCAATCATAAGCTAGATCCGACTCTCGACATAATAAATACTTACTAATCTCAAAAGAATTGACAAGACCAATCCTTAGGTGACACATGGCATCGCAGCTTCATGACACCTTGTGAGCACGAACTTCGGAAAAGATATAGGAAATCTTTGACCAGTCAATTATAATCATTACTAGAACCATTTTGAAAAGTCAAATCTCGTTTTTTAAGGAGGATTTTATCCTTGACTTGGTCAACAAAAAACCTAGGTAAGCATGACATCATCTTTGAATAGTCAAAACCGCATTCCAAGGAAGATTTTAGAATCTTTGAAAAATCAATGGCAAAGATGACTTGACCAAGTCAAACTAAGACCAAGTCAAAGCACGCATCCCTAGGTAAGGCACGAATCCCTAGATGATAAGATCAAACACGCACTTCTAAAAAGGATACTTTGAAAAGTCAAACATGCATTTCAAGAAAGGAGCTTTAAAAAATCAATGAACAATTTCCAAGGTAGATTTTTGTCAAATAAAAAAAATATTCCGGAAAACTATAGATTGTTCTAGCAAGTTAATAGAACGCCTGAATTTCCATTAGCTATAATTTAAATAATCCAGCAATTCCGAGAATAGAAATAATTAGAAAAATGGTTCCGTAAATTATTAAATTAATATTAAAAAAAATTACTAGAGGCAACCAATGGCCACCGACCATAGTATAGGTCGGCGCCAATAGTGCCACTATAGAGGCCAATTTAAATGGCCAATTCTCAATTATAGTAAATTAAAACCCTAAATAAAAATATAGAAATGCACATAAAAATGATAAAAATAGAATACTCTAGAAGACCACCTCATCTAGACATGTGGCATAAGATGGTGCACCTAGGTCCTCCATTTGACAAGTATATATTATAGCTATATAGACTAGGTAGATGTCATAATTTAATTGCGTCATATGAATCAATAGGATGTTGCTTCATATTAGCTCCAAAAACCATAAAGATTATGTGGCAATAAGTACAAATAAAATGGCGATACGTGTAAAGAAGCTTCTTGGAGAACAAGTCAAGAATTAAAATAAATAATAAATAAATTAGAAAAATATGGTTGTTAATAAGCAAGAGACCTCATTCGGTCCCCCACCAATTTTACCCCTCTCTCTCTCTCTCTCTCCCTACATTTCGACCACCCCTCTCTCACTCTAATCTCTTCCTTTTTCCTCACCGATCACTACCTCACCGACTATCCCCCATGAGCATACGCTGCCCACCGACACCACCGTCCGTCGTCTCACTTGATATAAGTTCTTGCCAACAAGATATGTAAGTGATTTTCTAAACTCATGTTAGGGTGAAGGCTATGTCGACTTATGTATCTTGCATGAATGAATTTTGGTTTGCATGCTCTTTTCATGCAGTGGTCAAGGATTAAGTGCTACACGATAACGAGAGTCTCGTGGGAGCCACCTCTAGAACCTTAGACCAATATGACAAGATATGGTATGCCTCGTTCATGGACGATTGTGTGCATCTTGACCGTGAGATTTGGTATGGGACAAATCGATTAGAATGATAGAAGTACATATTCGAGTCATGTTCGGGTTGCCCTATGGGATGCCTTGGTATATTCAATCAGTACGCCAATATGCCTCATTCGAGAAAAGAACAGGTGGGCCCATGAGAGGCATGGGACGTACATGAAATGATGGAAAATTGCATGCTTACCTACAAAAGAGTTACATGGCCGAATGATTTGGATATGGTCTTGAATGACCTATGTTTATTTATTTATTGCTTGATTCTTAAGTTTGACTATTAGCTACCTTCCTATCGTGGATTTAGATTTTCACTTACTGAGAAGACTCCTTTTATTTTTCAAATTTGTAGGTATGTCGTCGACTAATCCTCCAACTCATTTTGGTCTAGTCATGTCTCTTGAGGTAAACCACACCGAAGTAGAAGACGTCAAGGAGGATATTACTTATCGCCGCTACCTTACTACTGTCTTCGTGGAAAAGGGGCTTGGCTATTGGTCCCTCATTATTTCGTGGCATGTTACCTACTTCGTGGTGGAGAACTCATAGGTTCGTTAAGGGAATTCAATAGGCCACCCGACTCTAGCGGTAGTGGGAGAAGGTCATACTACATGAAGTAGTTTGGAGTGATGCTACTTTTGGATAAAGATAGATATACTATGAAGGGCGAGCTTTTAGAAGAGTACATGCCACTAGAGGAGCTAGGCGTACCTTTGCCCTTTTAGCGTATGCGTATATGATGTACATAGAAGCATAAAATTAATAGAGCAATGTAAATGACATAGAGACTATGTTAATGATATGATATGTATGTTTATGTGTTGTTGTGAATATACTCACTTAAGTAAAAGTGAATATCATGAATGGCTAGTGTGAATTAAGAAAATTTTAAAAAAATTGTGGGTTGAAATGAGGTCGACGCGCCTAGGATGTCATAAGAATTTACTCACCGAAGCCTAGGCCCTAGGGCAGAGACTGGCTCCGGCCCCATTTGGCATAAATTCCTCCATTGGATACCGTTGGAGTCGGGTCGGGGATGTTACGGCTGATTTGGTATCGGAGCGGGATTTATACTTATAGTGATAAGGTGCGTTGGAGTTACGAGTTTAGAAAATAGGAATACACCACATGCATGTGATAGTTATTATTAGTTTTGATTTTTACTGTTGTTGTTTTGGATTAATGCTAACTTTAGTGGTAGTTATATAGAACATTTCCCGAGTCGGCTTTTGACTATATAGTAAGATGGGCACTCGTGGAAGACCACCAAGACAGGACCCCCGACTAGATGGAATTCCGCAAGCCTTAACTCAAATCGGCAACCTCATAGGGTAGCAAGCTCAACAACAGGTAGCTAATGCCTCTGGTAACGCTTCAACATCCGAAAATGGAACTAGTCAAGGTAGTTATCATATGTAGGGTTTAAGTGAATAGTTTCTGAAATTGAGACCTGCTAAGTTTGCTGGTACTGGAAACCCCGATGAGGCAAAATTGTGGATTGATGAACTAGAAAAGATATTTTTCATTTTTGGAATGTTCAGAAATGGATCGTGTAATCTTGCGAGAATACTAGTTACGGGGTAATGCCAATTATTGGTAGAAAGCTACAAAAGGAACTGTCTTTCTAACAGGCATTGAGATAACTTGGGGTGCCTTTGTTAAAGCTTTCTATGATAAGTATTTTTCGGAAAGCGTCCGCGATAAGGAAGTGATGGAATTCATGCAGTTGTAGCAAAATGATATGAAAATGATTAGTATGAGACTAAATTATTTGAATTGTCAAGGTATGCTCAGAGACTAGTGGAGGAACTAGTAGCTAAGATTAAGTGGTTCCAAGAAGGACTGCGTCCTAGCATTAGGGACTAGGTCGTACAATTAAATCTTCGGGATTATAACGAGCTATATGCTTGAGCTCAGATGATAGAAAAGTATATGATGGAGCACGTGACCCCTACTATGAACCACGAACGAGTCCTTCCACGAATGGTGGGTCACACGGCAAGAGATATAGGGGAAAGAACCCCTAAATCCAAATAAAAAGAGGAAAGGATCGAACGTTGCTGTAAGTGAGACTTGTCGCTATTGTGGAAGGCAACACGATAATGGGCCTTGTAGAATGCATACCGGAGCCTACTTTCGATGTGGACAATAGAGACATTTGATGAGGGATTGTCCGCAACACAACAATTGCAGCAGCCGCAAGCAAGACAATAGCCGCAACAAGCTGCATCTCAAGGGAACTCGTAACGGCCACCAGCTCAAGGACGGATTTATGTTGTTACGTAAAAAGATACAAAGAAGTCTAAGATCGTGGTAACAAGTACGGTCTTTATTAATGATTGTGCCGCGCATGCCTTTTTTGATACTGGTGCTATCCATTCATTTATATCTAAGAAATTTATTAATTTAGTCAAGATATAAGCTAGACCACTTGAAGTAGTGGTAAAAGTTTCTACGCCACTAAAGAAAGAAATTATGACTACTTTAGTGTGCAAGGAATGTAAGATTTATCTAGGCGGTCAAGAAGGAAGGATAGACCTAATCGTTTTAGATATGTATGACTTTGACGTCATAGTTGGGATGGATTGGCTCCAACAACAACGAGCCAAAGTAGATTGCTATCAGAAGACAATCTACTTTAATCTTCCGGAATGCTCGAGTTATGACTTTGTCGGAAATGAAGGTGGATGTACGGCACTCATAATTTCGGTAATAGAAGCAATTGAACTCCTTAATGATGGGTACTAAGGGTATATAGCGATGGTAGAGGATACATCGAAAGGAGCCTAAATTGGAGGATATTTGTGTAGTACGAGATTTTCCGGATGTGTTTCCAAAGAATTTGCTGGGTTTACCTCCCGAGAGAGAGATAGAGTTTACTATTGAGTTAACTTCGGGTATGGAACCAATTTCTAAAGCTCCGTATAGAATGGCCCCATTAGAATTAAAGGAGTTAAAGGTACAATTACAAGAATTGCTTGATAAAGGTTTCATTAGGCCCAGTACATCACCATGGGGTGCACCGGCACTATTTGTGAAAAAGAAGGACGGGTCGTTGCGCCTTTGCATCGATTACCGGCAGTTAAACCAAGTGACCATTAAAAATAAGTACTCCCTACCAAGAATTGATGATCCGTTTGGTAAACTTCGGGGGGCCTTGATATTTTCTAAGATTGATTTTAGGTATGGGTACCATCGGTTAAGAATTAGACAGGAGGATATTCCGAAGACGGCCTTTCGAACTCGTTATGGCCATTATGAATTTGCAGTGATGTCATTTGGATTGATGATTACACTGGCATCTTTTATTGATTTAATGAAGCAGGTATTTAAAGCATTCCTCAATCATTTTATTATAGTATTGTTGACACTCGATTGTTGATCAAATATTTCTTAGTTTTATTTTATAAAATTCACAAAAATTCACAAAAAGTCAAAAAATTGAAAAATCAAGTTTGGTAGCCTTGGCCAAGCATAAGGAACCATTTTTGAGCAAAAATTAATTTTTCATATTTTTCACATTTTTTAATATTTTCGAAAAATAGGAAAATACAAGAAAATTCATAAAAAAAATACTTCCCGAGGTCACAAAAATATAAAAAAATGTTCCATATTTTTATTTTAATTCCCTTTTCATATTGACCTCAAGAAAAATTAAAAATTGAACTCAATTTTAGTTGTTTCTTCACAACACCAAGGGTTGAATTCGCCTAAAAAATGCAATTTTAGTCTTTTTATTTGTAACTTTTGCATATCTTGAGTCAAGACATTCAATTTCAGTCCTCTGCAGCTTCAATTTGATCAATTTCACCTTCAATTGCGCGAATTACATGAATTGGACAAAAATCCCCAAAATTTTTACAATTTAGTCCATAGAATTTCCAATTTTTTAAATTACTTTTAATCTAGGGACTTTCATGGAAAAATTGGACTACCCTCTAAGGTTTTCATATGCTCTGAATCGATTGGCAGGGGTAGTTTGATCTAATTTGGTCATTTGGGCGTCCAATTGAGCTTTTCCCCGATTTGCAATTTTAGAAAAAATTTGGGGGTTTTTGTAGAAATTAATGAAAGCTTTTGGGAAAAATCACATTTTTAGATTATATTTAGGCCCTTCAGTTCAATTTTGAAGTTTAATTGTAAAAATTCCCCACGGATTTTGATTAATTTTGAAAATCGTAAGTCCGAATCGGTTCGGACCGGTTTGACCGCCGGTCGGATTGGCCGAACCGGTCCAAACAGTGTCGTCTTCTTCCTCGGAACTACTGCGCGAGTGAAGAGTCCTTAGATCGATTTTGACGACCAAATTGACAAGCCAATCATTGCTAATTGAATCAATTAATGCGGGGGTTTTGTTCTTGAGGATGGTACGCGTCTATTGAGACCAACGACACGACCAATGGTCGCCGGAGGAGCGCCGGGGAAGCGATCAAAGCTGCGGTGGCCCAAAAAAGTTAACAATTTTCAAACCGTGTGAAATTTGTGCCCGTTTGAGTTCGACGGAAAGCCTAACGGACCTGGACGGAATCCCAACTAATTCCGTCGCCGTCCGGCGACCCAATTGTACGTGGGCGCACGTGTGAGAGGGTCGGCGAAGCTTCTCCAGACGTGCCAAAATTTGAAATGAGTATAAAAGGATTGAGAAGCTTCGCGAATGGAAGAGGCTCATTTTTGCTCGCCACAGACTCAAAGAGCTAGAGAGAGAAAGAGAGAGAAAGCGAGAGAGAGCTCGTTCTCCCACTTGTCCGGTCGAGAACTTGAGTTCGAACTATGAGAAGTTCGTCGGCTCGAACCAGACCGGATCAAGGCTCGTGATCAAGTCCAGAAGCTTCGTACAAGCTCCAAGAAGCGATCACACCAGCTCAAGCGGCCTGCGGTCTCCAGAAACGGTGAGTCGACCTCTCAAGCTTCATTCCGTGCGATCATGGCATCATACTATCGCGAGTATAATTATCTCAATTAGTGTGTGCGTTTTGTTCCCCATGCATCCCTGACTCCGTTCGCATCTCCATTTTGCATCTATTTCACTTAAACACCTCAAGTCGAGCCGTCAACCAGCCGCAGCCGGGTCGAACTTCGACCAGGCTTTCCTAGCCATCGCGATCTCAATCAGAGCTCGAGGTAAGCCTCCCGAACTTCCTATGATGCTCGTGTGCAACGGAATTGGTCTGTTATGCCATGTGTTGTGCGATTGAACTATGAGATGTTGTCTGTGCGTAGCCCGATACTCACGATTTAGCCGATAGAATTGCTTGATTCCGAGATATGTTAATCTAGAGTGTTAGGCGAGTCGATTGGTGCTGGTTTTGTGTCATTCCGTCGAGATCTCACTATTAGATCTCATCGGAGGAGTCTCGGCCGTTCATTGCGTCGTTAGCAAGAGGTTGAAGACGAGCTGATGTGGCTTGGTCGGCGAGTCAACGATCTGAGGTGTCGCATTTTGATTAGTCCGGTTCGAATCCGAGTCGGCATGGTTGGCGGCGCGAGTGAGCCGAGGCGGATTAGATCCAACGGTCGTGATAATTAGATGAATTTGATTCTAGGCCGTTGAATTGAATTTTTGGTATTTTCTAATAATTCGTTTAATAGATAGAAAGTAAAAAAATTGAAAATGGTGCTGTTTAGGTTAGTGGTCGTGCGGCGTCGCTTAGGACAAGGGACCGATGCATCATTGTTTTAGACTTAGGCGAGTGAACGGTCGAGATTAGATCTAGGCTTAAATCGTGACCGTCCATTTAGTCGTGAAGCGGCGTCGTTTCATGCGTAGGGCAAATGTGATCCAGTGTGGCAAGGCACATGTAGGCGCGAGTGAATCGACGGCCGAGATCGTTTCCAGTATTGATCTTGGCCGTCCATTTATTTTTTGTATTTTCGAATATTAGGAAATAGTTTTAGAAAATCGAAAAATATTAGGTAAATAGGAAACGGTGTCGTTTTAGTGTCGAGCGGGTCCAAGCCGGGTTAGGGTCGGGTTGACCGAACATTGACCGGGTTGACCCGGTCTGAAAAATTAATAAAAAATTCATAAAAATTTTCTAAAAAATCCAAAAAAATCAATAAAATTCATAAAAATTCCCAGATTTTCCCAAAAAATTTCTAAAAAATGTTTAGGTCGATTCGAGACTCTTAGAGTCTAAATAAAAATTTTTTGAAGTTCCGAGGGTCGATTCATATCGATCTAGAAAATTATTGATTTTCGGAAAATAAATAAAAAATCTAAAAAAAAATTAGAAAAATTTCAAAAAATTTTTGAAAAATCACCAAAAATGGGAAATGGTCACATGCAACTGGCCTAACCCTATTTTGTGATTTTTGGATCTTGAACCCTAAAAAATGACCATTTTACCCTTCCGGGCCTTCGGCTCCAAAAATCTTCCGAACCATCCCGTAACCCAAGTAGACTTTTCTTTGGGCCGATAGGGCCATATTAGACATGCCATGCTTTGATTGATTGCTTGATTTGGTTGTGATTACTTTGATCACATATTTTATTATTGATTGTGATTGATAGGTTAGCAAATTCCGGTCCGCATGATATCTTAGATCGTTAGGGCTTACCTCGCCCTAAATTTCATCTACATGAATTCTTATGTTAGAAAATCACTCAACTTCGGTAACCGAAAGGACGTCGATTCAAAACTCGGCGTAACTAAGTCCCCGGGCCCACTTCTCTGGTTTTCGTAGAATCAAGCGGTTTCTCCCGACCGTTCGATAGGGTTCCCGTTCATACTCTCCAAAAATTGGTCGGTGGTGACTCTATATGCATGTACACTATGCATATGTCACCCGACCACACTAGGGTCGATCCCGATATCTTAAAATATTCTTCACATCGCGATTCGAGTAATGGGTCTCGGGAGGGACCTGCGTGCCAAGATCTACTGCTAATCGGGTCGGAAGCGCGGCTTGTTAACCTCGCCTCGACATCGATCGTCGAGGAGAGGGTCGCGACAGTCTGGCGACTCCGCTGGGGATCGATGGTTGCAAAATCGTTAAGAGGACTTAAGCCGATAAAAAAGTTAAGTGTTTTTATAACCTTGTTTTCTGCATATGCTCTTGAAGACGAGGTGCGTCTACTAACGAAAAGTGTTAAATGTTGGTGCAGATGGAAGTTATAAGAGGTGACGTCTATGCTAACCTATTTTGAGTAGATATGGTGTTTCAGGTGTTATGTGTTTATTTATGTACATATTGAAGTGGTGTTTGATATAAACTGCTGTGCATGCTTTGCATATTTTGAGGATCACGACATTGCACACACAAGCGCCTAAACCCGAGTCGTGAATCACCCCTTTAGGTATAGGGACTGGTATGTAAAGCTCCTGTGTTTGATTGCACTGGGGTTGACTCTATTTGATCCCGCTCGCTATGCGAGGTTGATGATCCTACCCACTTGTTGTTCGATTGCGCTTGTGGGCGGCTCATCGGTTCGCATAGCGGGAGCCTTCTTAGGTCTATACCCGAGCTTTTTTAATTTCCTTAGAGTCAAACCCTACTTAACTCATGCGCATGTGAATGGGAGGTTGGTATACCTAACACCAAAAACCCAAAAAAAGAGTCACATCGGTTGGTAAGGCTTTTTCCCTTTTAATTTGAACTTGTAAATTCAAATTACGCATAGCATGCATTTTCACGAACATATTATGGAAAATTGTAAAATCGTTTAAGTGATCGGGGTTGAAGGTCATTTTTTTTATAGATAAGATAACGCCCCAAGGTCGGACCAATGTTTCCGATGTGTTCATGTAGGAGCGAAGGAGCATTCGACATAATGACTGGGAGCCGGATTCATTCCGAGTCTTCGGATTTGTCCGCGGGAGGGAACTCAATGGACGCAACCGCATCCGTGGTGAAAATTGTTACTATACAAGTTGCGCGTGACATTTGGAGCTCAAACGGGGAAAAGAGAGGATCCGGGAGTTGTACGCAAAATTGATGAGGCGACCTCGCGCAATGAAGACGGCCTCGAATCACTCTCCAATCAAGAAGAGGGAAATTGTCGTTATATCCTCCGATGATAAAGAAGATGTTAAGCCTCCCGAGGTGGTAGAGATATTGTTAGATGAAGACGTCGCTTCGACTAGTTATTTTAGTTGGACTTTGGGGCATTTGTTAAGGTTTATTGCATTTCCTCCGGGTTGTCTTTGTATTTTCTATCGACATGTATCGGTCGAACATCTTTAGATGTTTTTATATCCTGTCTCTTTGAATTTAACTCTATTAGGATTGTAAATTTTGTGAATTGTCTTATTCAAATTGTGATAGTGACTTTCTCCCCCGATTACACTTAAACGATCCTAATCAATTGCATGCCATCTTTAGGCGAGATTTAGTCTAGAACTACCCCATTTGGTTTATTTTGGTCAAATGGGAGTAGTTGACCCTCATTTTACTAAAAGATGACATGAAATTTGGTTAGTGCATTTGCATCACATTTTGTGCATATCCATCAAAATCCGTGGTAATTGACTTTAGAATCATCATTTTGCATATTCTAGAGCATGGGGAATGGAGATATCAAGATCATCCCGGCGCCTCGTAAGGAGCTCTCTCAATGGTGGGACCGACTCAACCCGATCAACAAAGCATATATGGAAGGACGTTTGGGCCGACTAGTGGATCCGATCAGAGTAGAGTATCAACTGACCCTTATTCAAGTTTTAGCTAAGGCATGGGATATGTACACGATGACTTTCAACTTCCAAGGCCTTGAGATGACCCCCACACTCGAATAGTATTCTGCTATCATCGGGACTAATTTTGATGACCATATATCTCAACCTCCTCTAGATATGGACCCTACCTTTTCTCTATCTAGAGTCCTTTGCCTCAAAACTTCTGAAATAGAAAAGGTATACAAATCCAACTCCGGCATATTCACTTTCTCATTCCTCTTCGACAATTATTCTTCTCTATCCGCCGACACCGGTCATAAATCGGGAAAGGTGTTCATTCTAGCTTTCTTTGCATTCGTCCTATTTCCTACTTCCAGAACTACCTTTGATCCCTCCATAGTTCACATAGCCCGGCAAGCATGTTGCCGATGGAACTATTCCTACATGATTTTAGCTGAAACCTTCCTTTCTTTGAACCGTTTTAAGACCTCCAAAAAAGCCACTTTTCAAGCATCCAACGAACTACTTCATGTTGATGGCTAGTGATTTCACATAGAAGGGGGTGAATAGATTATAGAGTGTGATTTTAAAAATTTATTGCGGAATTTATATCACACAGCATACAATAGAGATCTCGGATGATGATGCTAGAGTATATCGCAACGAGCAAGTAATTCAATTAATACGGGATATATAAGGGGATCGATGCCCGTTATTCGTGTGCAGTTTAGCTATCACAAAATATTTAGAGTAATCAAAATAAGAGATAAGGAAAATTGCACGGAGGCATTATAGTGGTTCGGCTTTGGTAAAGCATACATCCACTTCTTCGGTTGACAGCCAATCGGCTGGATTCCACTAGTAAGTCGCTCAAAGGTTACAGATCAATGATCTCCTTGACACGCAGGAATTCACACCTAACGCTCAACACTCGTGTGTACACGTCCTCACAATTACAATGGATGGATCAAGAAGTGTATTTGAAATGGAGTACACTCTATTTAGGAATTATAAGCGCTTTTCCCTCTTTACGCCAATCTCTTGTTTCCCTTCGTCTTTGAGATGTCTTTTATACTCTTCCGCCTCCAATCTAGCCGTTGCAAGGCATCTAGAAGAGATCTCTCCAAATCTAACCCTTTTGGACGAGATGTTTGTCAAAAGAAGATCTCTTAGCCGTTGGGGATCGTCAAAGGAAAGTTTTCCCCGCTTGGATCAAATCGCCCATACAATTATGATCCCGGGTTTCCATAGATGGTTTCTTCCATTTGGAAAGTCTTTGTTTGTCTTCTTGGTTCCGTATTCTCGATTGATCTCCGTCACCGAGAATCTTCAAGAATGATCCAGCTCGATGGCGTCCGTTGATATACATCAATTAAGCTCAATTTATATTCCTCTTGAAATTCGGATTACTACTCGTGAAATACTTCTCTCAAAGCTTGAGCATCATTCCAACGTAGGAGCTATCCCCGCTCATCATCCGAGCTCGAACCAGCGTCCGAGACTCTCAGAAACAACATATAAGCTAAATCCTTTTGCCAAATTCAATCCCGTGCATCCCCGCACCAAATGATGATCCGTAAAACAAGTAAATCACGGTATTATCTCAAAACACAAGAGTACTTGGATTGTTTTGTCAACTTCAAAACTATCTAGGGATTTTTCTCAACAATCTTCCCCTTTTTGATAATGACAAAATGATCCACAATAGTAATGAGTAATTGAGTTTAGAAAATGTGAGCAACTTCAGTAAAGTTACTCCAGTGAGGATCTTGCTAAGGAATAATTTTAGCGATTTGTTTCTTGTACTTTTAGCAAGAATAAGTTCCGAAAAAGAATGTATTTATATACTATGATGACTAGTCTCAGAACTTGTGCTATCTCAATCGATGAGTTTGTATTCCAAGTGCGTCTACTTATTGAGATGTGTGATAGTTTCAAATATGATGAAAATTGTAACTCCTCAGAGCATCACATTCCGTCAAATGCTCAGAGCTTGTCCTGTTTAGCCAAAGCTTTCAAACTTATGTAATCTTGAAAGAGAGAAATTTGTTCACCTGCTCACCTGAGGAGAAGGTATTCCTTCTCATATGATGTTTCCACAGATCATTCTTAACCTAAAATCCTATACTTGATGGATTCTTGCCAAGATATTACAGATTGATTTCACATGATTCAATCACATATTTTTCGAAGTCACATATCACATCACGACATCACAAATTTGTCATATATCGCACATAGCCATATATATGTCATCTCGAACAAAATCACATAATATATCATTCTCCCCCTTTTTGTCAGCAGCAAAAGGGTGTAACCTGCATAGTCGGATATAAATTGTAGAGATAAAACGTTGCTCCCCCTGAATTCAATGCCTATTCAGGTCATCTATGCAGTATACTCAAATAAAACATGCTAGCATTCAAATGGTGAATCATTAAATCAAATGAATCAGAAAAGAAAAGAACAGAGTTCAGAGCAAGATTCAGAGTACGGATCCAAACATGAAATGTTAAAAAAGAATTTTAATTTTTTTGTGTTTGGTCCGGATGGGAAGATGGTGGGGCTTGATCTCAAGTAGAGGCTTGATCCGCGGGTAGTTGAACCAGGACAAATTTGGATAGCTGATTTAACTTGAGATCCGGGTCCTTCTTCGTAGTAAGGATCCCGTTGTCCAAAAAGCCCAACCGAGATTCCGAATGATCATGGACAGTTTTCTGAATATTTGCAACCTCAGCATCTACCTTGGTGCTCGGGCCTTCAACTTCTGAGCGCAAAGAGGTCCAAAGGTCCGACCATTTTTGGTCCATCTCTTGTTGCCTCCGTGCTATCTTCCCGAGAAGGTCCGAGTCACTTTCCGTCTCATCTGTCCGAGTACCTACATTTGTTGACTCCCCCTGAGTCCTTGCAAGGTGCTCAAATGATGAAGCAAATATGTCTGGGAGATTTGCTATTTCAACAGCATTAGTATCTGTTTCAATGTGCTCCCTCTCGCACGTTCCTTCTCGTGGAAATGGCCCTTCTGTCTCTATTCCCCGTTCCGGGACAAATGGTATTTCTTCTCTTGCTGTATCTCCTCCTTCTTCCGTATCCTCTTTCTCTTTTTCCTGCTGTTCCAGTTGAATGGCACTCTCATCCTCATATGTAGATCCGACGATCGTTTGGATCAGCTCTTCTAGTTCTAATCATTTGTTGCTGAGCTATCCGAGATGTGCTCCTTTTCAATTCTGTCAAGCAACACCTTAGCAAGCTTTCTTCTTTTGTTGCTAGGTCTGGTTGATTTGTGAGCAATCATCTTGCTCCTTCTCTTTCGAGTGGATTCTAAGGATGGTTCCCAAGATTTGTTCAGTAAAGTTTCAATAGCAGCCTCCTTCCGAGGAAGATCTATGGGGATCACTTTCTTCTTTTTATCCCTCGAGCTTCTATTCTCAAAGCTGTAACTCATCTTTGTGAGCATTGTCTCACCCACACTTCCTTGATGAAGCTCTATGGATATGAGTTCCAGAGGTACCACTATTTGTAGGTACTCAAAAATTCTGCTTATCAGAGATCCATAGGGCAACTAACCCTTATTCTTCTTCACCGATCTCCTCATGTGCAGAAAAATTAGGTGATGCAGAGAGAAGGGCTTTCCATTCAGAATGGCCCAAATAAGCTTTGCTTCATACCTTGAGACATCTGTTTTTGAGGAACCCTTTGGTCTTAGGTAGTTGATAACTACCTTATGCGAGATAATGGTCCTCGGAGGGAAGTGGTGATGTTCAACGTGTGGCTTGTTGGCTCTTGAAAGATCAAGGTTGCCGGACAGCTCCTTGTATACATCTTCATCCGAGATAGGGATTTTGGTAAAGTTGAATAACTCAATCTGAAGAATGTCCGCCGTGTCTTCAGCAGTCAAAATGATGTTCCGCTTCCCGTAGGATAACCGAATTGCATTTCTATCGATCATTATGAAGTTGGAGTAGAAATAGACAGTCGGTTCGGTGTAAGTTGGAGTAGATAAGGAGTAAAAGTTGTGATGCTGCAGATTGGTGAGGGGATATAGGATATGCAGACCATTTCTCTTAAAGAAATCAAAGTCAACAGCTACATTAGGCATAATGCCTATAGCAAGTAGTGCTTTGTAGCACTATTGATACTCTTTTGATCCGAACAACCCGTCTGTCTCTTTTTCACCAGCTAAAAACTTCATTGGTACAGGCTTGAAAAAGGAGTAAATTAGTTCATCATCATCATCTCTCAGATGTTCGATCATAGAAATTTCTTCCTCTTTTACATCCTCCTTTTGAGCACTTCCTCGCTCAATCTCTCGCAGTTCTCCAACCTTTTCTTTTCCCTTTCCGGAGGGACTACTCTTCAGCAGTTCGGTTCCTACTCCGGTAGCTAACCCTATTTCTGTCCGAGTAAGCATCTCAAAGAATTTGTACATCTCTTCTTCATTGAAGAACCCATTCATTTTCACAAATTTGAGAATGCTATTTTCAGACCTACCATCAATCCGCATTCCTTTTATGACATTCAATAAGCCCCTAGCTAGCTTTATCCTTTTATCAACAGGCAAACTAGCGGTTTCCTCAGGGGTTCGGATTATCGTGGAGGAGATTCGTTGCTGAATCTTCTTGCGTTTCTCCTCCGTCACTCATGTTCGCGAAATCTCCGCCATATGAGCGATCAATCTCTGTGCCTGTTGTTCGGCTTCACTCGGCCGAGTGGTGAGGTCGTAATCGCTAGATGCTCTTTGTCCTCTAGATCCCAAACGATTAGAGCGACGAGAACCAGCGGTTGAAGATTTTTGTGCATAAGGATTCTTGGGCGTCATGAGGAATGAGAGTTATCGAGGGATTTTGATTGTAGAGCTTTGGGAGATTTAGGGTTTTTGGATTTCGCAAGACCGATTTATGAGATTGTGAGAGCGATTTGTGAGAGTGGGTGAGTAGAAAAGGTTTAGGGTATATGAGGCGGTTTCCAAAAAAAAGAAAATTCTTTTGAAAATATTTAGAGAATATTTCGACTCAATTAATTTAATTTCAATCAAGGCAATCAAATATTCAATTAGCACAATCACATAATATATGCTGAATATTTAGGACGATTGTGTTGATGCGTATCTTATTTATTGCCAAAAATAAAAACGACTTACGCGCCAAGATTTCGAACGATCAAATCTTTTGTCATATCTGCTCAGAAGATGTTGTCTTCAGATAATTCTCTAAGTCCCGAGATCCTTAAGTTCCTTCGGATGATACTTTCAAGCTCGGAAGCCGCTGAAGATCTTCAGATTATATTTTCGGGTTCCGAGGCAATTTCTCCCGTCTCAAGATCTTAGCTCAAATGGGAATCATGGTTATACCCAATTCTTGTCTAATGTACTCAAATGTATTTTTGTCAAGTGCTTTAGTGGATATATCAGCTAATTGATATTTAGAATCAACAAATTGAATGTTAACATCACGCTTATGCACATGATCACGAATAAAATGATGCTTGATTTCGATATCCTTAGCTTGCGAGTGCAGAACTGGATTCTTTGTGAGGTTGATAGCACTTGTGTTATCACATTTGATTTCTAGGTTGTGAGCTTCAACACAAAGTCCTTCAGTTGCTTCATCCATAGGATTTGAGCGCAATAGCTTCCTAGTGCGACATACTCGCCTTCCGTAGTTGATAAAGCTACGATGTTACGTTTCTTGGAGAACCAAAACACCAGCATTGATCCCGTAAGTTGACATGTGCCCGAAGTACTTTTTCTATCCAACTTACAACCCGCAAGATCAGCATCCGAATAGCCATGTAATACAATATCCGATGTTTTGGGATACCATAATCCTAGGTTTGGATTAGTTCCTATATACTTGATGATTCTTTTGATAGCAGACATATGTGATTCTTTAGGATCAGATTGAAATCTCGTACACATGCATACACCGAATATAATATCAGGTCGAGAAGCAAGAAAGTATAATAAAGAACCAATCATGCTCATGTATAGCTTCGATCAACCTTGTTTGCCTTGTTCCTCCTTATCCAATTTGGATGAGGTAGACATTAGCGATTCGGTTTTCTTGCAATTATTTTGACCAAACTTCTTCACTAGCTCCAAGACATATTTTTCTTGATGTATGAATGTGCCATGATTAGTCCGATTTACTTGTAGTCCTAGGAAGAATTTGAGTTCTCCCATCATACTCATCTCGAACTCATTCCGCATGGTCTAAGAGAAGTTTTTACAAAGATGTTGGTTAGACGAGCCAAATATAATATCATCAACATATATTTGGATAAGTAGAATGTCTTTACCTTCCCTTATGATAAATAGAGTTGTATCGACTTTATCTTTTTCGAAGCCTTTTTTAGTAAGAAAATTACTTAACCTTTCATACCAGGTTCGGGGTGCTTGCTTCAGTCCATAGAGAGCCTTCTTCAACTTGTAAACATGATCCGACTTCTTTAGATCTTCAAAGCCTGGAGGTTGTTTGACATAAACTTCCTCCTTGATATATCCATTGAGAAATGCGCTTTTAACATCCATATGGTACAACTTGAAGTCATGATGGCAAGCATAAGCAAGTAGCAATCCGATAGACTCCGGTCTTGCTACTAGTGCGTAGGTTTCATCGTAATCAATCCCTTATTCCCGTGAGTAGCCTTTTGCAACGAGCCTTGCTTTGTTTCTAATTACTTTTCCTTTGTCATCCAACTTATTTCGGAAGACCCATTTGGTTCCAATAACGGGATGATTTTTTGGTTCTGGTACAAGTTCCCAAACTTCATTCAGTCTGAATTATAGTAACTCTTGTTGCATAGCTTCGATCTAGCTTTCATCTTCAAGAGCTTCTTTGATTCTTTTGGGTTCAACTTCAGAAACTAGAGCAAAGACATTTATCGTATCCTTGAGTCCGGATCCGGTTCGGACTCCTACATCTATATTTCCAATGACCCGATTTACGGGGTGACTGGATCTGTATTTCCAGCTCCTATTTGATTTGTCACGTTCGGTCTCAATGAGATCTTCGTCATTTAAATCTTCAGATGATGTACTTTGCGGAGTATTTTCCATGTTTTGAGAGGTTTCTTCCGGTTCCGCTTCTTCGGATGATGGGTTTTCCTTCCGAGATGATGAGTTCTGATTTTCAGATCTTGTTGATTCTTCAGAATCCATCGTCTAAGTAATCTGCTCTTCTTCAAATTTCACATTCATTGATTCCTCGACTGTCCGAAAGTTCTTGTTGAAGACTCGATATGCTTTACTTGTTATGGAGTATCCCAAGAATACACCTTCATCCGATCTCTCATCAAACTTACCAGCCCTATCACTTGCATTCTTAAGAATATAACATTTGCATCCAAACACATGAAAGTAAGAAATATTTGGCTTCCTTCCCTTATAGAGTTCATAGGGAGTTTTCTCAATCAATGGTCTAAGGAAAACACGATTGACAATATAACGGGCGATTGAAACGACTTCGGCCTAGAAATGAGGTGGAGCTTTGCTTTCGATGAAAAAGTTCGTGCCATTTCTTGCAAGGATCTATTTTTCCTTTCAACAACTCCATTTTGTTGAGGAGTATATGAAGAAGAAAAATTGTGTTGAAAACCATTTTGATCATAGAATTCAGCAAAGTAGTGATTTTCAAATTCTCCTCCATGACCAGTTTTGATGCTTGTAATAGAATAACCTTTTTCATTTTGAACTTTCTTAGAAAAGGTTTTAAAGAATGAGAATGCATCACTCTTGTGAGTAAGAAAGAATACCCATGTGAATCTAGTATAGTCATCCACAATAACAAGACAATACTTTTTACCTCCAATACTTTGTGTTCGAGTAGGTCCGAAGATATCCACGTGCAACGGTTGCAGAACATGGGTAGTGATGACTTCATTTATGAGTTTGTAGGAATTTCTTACTTGCTTTCCAAATGTGCATGCTTCGCAGAGTCTTGTCTTTTCTAATCTGGCATTTGGAAGTCCTCTCACCAGCTTCTTTTTGGAAAGTTTGTTGATTTGCTTGAAGCTTATATGTCTCAACTTCCCGTGCCATAGTTCCGGATCGTCTTTCACGGATAAAAGACATTTTCACTCTCGGACGATGTGTCCGGAAAGTTCATGTTGCCATATCTTCTTCCGGTAAATGATGACTTGTTGTCTTGGCTTGTGCCTGAGCACTTATTTTCTGCAAAAGAAACTTTGTATCCAATATTGCATAATTGGCTAATACTAACAAGATTGAAGTTCAAACCCTTGACTAATGAAACATCTTTGATAAGTAGATTGCCAATCGTCATAGTTCCTTTGCCGGTGATCGTTCCTTTGCTATTGCCTCCAAAGGAAACGTTTCCTCCATCAAGTTTTTCAAATTCAATGAACATGGATGAGTCACCAGTCATGTGTCTAGAGCAACCATTATCAAGGTACCATTTGTTTCTTCTTTTGTTCGGTACCTGCAATGATCAAAGATACTCACTTTTTCTTTGGTACCCAAATTTGTTTGGGTCCTTTGAGGTTAGCCGTAGAAGTATATCTAAGAATGTTTCGTGTTGATCGATTGATCTTTGAGCAGTAGCTCCTGGAATGTTTCGGATCACCACAATTTGAACATCCCGAGAGATATTAACCTTCGAATCTTACAAATTGTTTCCTAAAGTGACTCACGTAGGCACCTTTAGAAGGTCGCCGCTTAAGTCTTTCTTTTACTGTAGGAAAATAATTTTTCTCATCACTTTCCTTTTGAAAACCAAGTCCCGACTTATTGTAGTAGGGAACTTGTATGGAAAGTATACGTCGTAAAGTTTTTGAACATGATGAGAATTTTTTGTGTATCTCCAAAACTTCCTTTTTCAAAATAGAGTTCTCTTTTTCGAAAAGATCTTTTTCCTTTTTCGGAGAAATGTTTTCCTTTTCAAAAGAATTTCTTTCCTTTTTAAAGAAATCGTTTTTCTTTACGAAAGAATTTCTTTCCTTTTTCAAGAAATTGTTTTCCTTTTCGAGAGTTTCCACTCTTGATTTTAATTGTGCATTTTCGCAAGATATAGAGTCGGATTTCTCATTTAGTTGATAAAATTCCCATTCGAGAAAGCTGATTTTATCTTTTTGTGAAATATCTTTTTGTTTAAAAACAGCTACTTCATTTTTCAATTCAGAAAGTCTTTTAAGAGTAGCTTTGTATTCCAAACATATCTCATTTATATACGCAGATACTTCAGGAGAGATGTTTGGATGAGTTACCTCAAGATCATCATCCGAGTCCGCCATTAGACAGACATTTGCGTATTCTTCATCACTTTCACATTCGGTATCGCTCCAAGTTTCTGCTTTCAATGCTTTCTTGGATTTCTCATCCTTGCCTTTCTTCTTTAATAGAGGGCAATTGGGTTTGATGTGGTCTCTTTTCTTACATTCGAAACATATGACTTCTTTTCCTTCATTTTTGGTCTCAGATGATCTTCTCCGATTGAATCGTCCGAGATCCTTTCTATCTTTGAAGTTCCTACCTTGTTTAGCCATTCGTCCGAATCTTTTGACCAGGAGCGCTAGCTCTTCATCATCTTCGACTTTAGAATCTGAAACGTCAGAATCAACATTAGATTTTAAGGCAATTGACTTCTTACCTCTAGTTGTGTTTTCATCATTGATTCTTTCTTCTTTATAGGATTGAAGAGTTCCAATGAGCTCATCCATTGACAAGGGAGATATTCTTTGAGTCTCTCGAATGGAAGTTTTAACGTTGTCCCATTCCTTTGTAAGAGCTCGGAGTAGCTTATTGATTGTCATCGGCCCGAAACCGGTTTGCCCGTGAAATGTGAGACTATTCACTATTTCAGTGAACCCGTCAAACATTTTTTTCACTGTCTCTTCGAGCTTCATTTTGAATGCTTTATATTATCCGAGTAGAAAGTTGACTTTTGTCTCCTTTACTATGTCTATTCCTTCATAGGTGACGTGAAGCTTATCCTATATTTCTTTCGATGAGGAGCAATCCGCAATACGTCTATATTCGGTAGGAGATAATGCACTGTAAAATGAATAAATGGCCTTTGCATCAAGAGCATCTCTCTTGGTTATCTCTTTTGTAGTTAGATCGCTCGTCGTGTTATCCCCCGCGCTTGTAGTCTCCGTCGTTAGATTTACTCCTCTTTGTACGACATCCCAGATTTGAGGATCCCGGCATCTAAGAAATGCTTTAAATTTGTTCCGCCAGTAGCTATAATCTTTTCCTTCAAAGTATGGTGGCCTGTTGTTGCTTCCACCTTTGATCTAAGAAGGAGAGAAATTGCTAGCCATACGGATCGTTAGCTCAGAAGTAAAAACACTTCACAAAATATGAGCACCGGGCTTTGATACCAATTGTTGATGCTAGTGATTTCACCTAGAGGGGGGTGAATAGGTGATAAAGTGTGATTTTAAGAATTTATTGTGGAATTTAGATCACACAGCATACAACGTAGATCTCAGATGATGATGCTAGAGTATATCGCAACGAGCAAGTAATTCAATTAATACGGGATATGTAAGGGGATCGATGCGCGTTGTTCGTGTGCAGTTTAGCTATCACAAAATATTTAGAGTAATCAAAATAAGAGATAAGGAAAACTCTACGGAGGGATTATAGTGGTTCGGCTTTGGTAAAGCCTACGCCCACTTCTTCGGGCGACAGCCAATCGACCGAATTCCACTAGTAAGCTGCTCGGAGGTTACGGATCGGTGATCTCCTTGACACGCATGAATTCACACCTAACGCTCAACACTCGTGTGTACACCTCCTCACAATTACAATGGATGGATCAAGAAGTGTGTTTGAAATGGAGTACACTCTATCTAGGAATTATGAACACTTTTCCCTCTTTACGCCGATCTCTTGTTTCCCTTCATCTTCGAGATGTCTTTTATACTATTTCGCCTCTAATCTAGCCGTTGCAAGGCATCCAGAAGAGATCTCTCCAAATCTAACCCTTTTGGACGAGATGTTTACCAAAAGAAGATCTCTTAGCCGTTGGGGATTGCCAAAGGAAAGTCTTCCCCGCTTGGATCAAATCGCCCATATAAATATGATCCCGGGTTTCCATAAATGGTTTCTTCCATTTAGAAAGTCTTTGTTTGTCTTCTTGGTTCCGCATCCTTGATTGATCTCTGTCACCGAGAATCTTCAAGAATGATCCAGCTCAATGGCGTCCGTTGATATGCATCATTAAGCTCAATTTGTATTCCTCTTGAAATTCGGATTACTGCTCATGAAATACTTCTCTCAGAGCTTGAGCATCATTCCAGTGTTTAAGCTATCCCCGCTCATCGTCCGAGCTCGAACCAGCATCTAAGACTCTTAGAAACAACATCTGAGCCAAATCCTTTGCCGTATTCAATCGCGTGCATCCCCGCACCAAAGGATAATCTGCAAAACAAGTAAATCACGGCATTATCTCAAAACACAAGAGTACTTGGATTGTTTTGTCAACTTCAAAACTATCTAGGGATTTTTTTCAACACTTTACATGTGGTTCTTTTCTCACAAAAAGACTTTTCAACTCCGAGTAGGATGCTATGAGATCAATGAGCATGTGCATTCTCTTAAATCCTTCCTTAAGTGCCAATCCCTCATGCCTAAGCATTCTTTCAAAAAATGGGTTGAGCTTTTGAAAGATTTGGAGCCCGAGCATATCCGATGGCGTTTGACTTGGCCTAAGATCCTGGATGCTCACATTACTGGTGTTGATAGTAGCCCTATTCCTTTACTGGGATATACCGGTGCATTGGCCTATTATCCTATTCGCGTGGTGAGGCAATTCAGCATTTTACAACAAGTGGCACCAGATACTTGTCTTGGGATCTTCTCATTTGACATGTCACATGGAAAGCTCACCAAAGAAGCAAAGAAGCTCTATCGGGCCCGAATCAAGCTTATCCTTCATGCCTTGAAGAATTCCCCATTGCAACAAGTTGAATGGCCCGACCATTTAGATGATGAGATGAACATCCATAGAGCTTCCAAGGAGTATATTCATAAGTTCAATGAGTACCGCAGATCATTGGTCGAGCCGTACGTACCCGAGTGCGTATCTCCCCACATTGAAGAAGTGGAATCCTATGTACCCCGAATACATAGTGCCGTACATCCCGAGAGTGGAGCCGTATATCCCCGATGATTTGGAGCTTTGGATGTCTGAAGAAGGGGAAGATCCTTATTTGTGGGATTCGGACGGATCGGAGGAACAAGAAGAATTCAAGAGTCCTCGGCTCAGATAGTTCCATTCCCCCATTTAGTTTTGCCTATTGTTATCTTTTTGAGTACTTTTGAACAATTTGAGTTGTAATGAATGTGTTTTATTTCCTTTATGTGCGTTTCATGCATACACATCATCATATAGGAAATACAATTACCACGGATTAATCCTTTCAGATTTTTGAATGCTCTCGATATTGATTAGCGTCATGAAAAATAGGTGACTCATAATCACAAGGACTCGTAGCAAGACATGCCTTATAAGAATGGAGCAAGAAGAACTCGCGTCTCGCGTCGGTAATCTGGAGAACCAGATGAATATGATAGCCACGATGGTCGTAGAGATGAAGGCATTGCTGATTGCCGGTCAAGGGAAATATCCTATCGATCCGAACCCTCAAGCTAATCCGAGCACATCGGATGGTACATGTGCTAATCTGGCCCCTGCTGTGAACCCCTCTCCAAATTTGGAGCGACCGCCTAAGGACCCTCCAGTTGTAATTGATCCGGAGCGAAAAGAAAAACAAGCCCTCAAGATGGAGGAGGAGATTAAGAGACTCGCTAAGATTGAGGAATGCTTGGCTAGTCGTGGATACGAGCTCTCGCGATTTGATAAAGTGAAGCCGTTTGAGAAAATCGAGGTTCCTTCTTATTACAAGGAACCTGATTTTGTGAGGAAGTATAACGAGACCGGGTGTCCCAAGGCGCATCCGAAGTATTATTTGTGCCGCATGTCTCAATTCTCGGATAATATCCCACTATTGGTTAATATTTTCCAAGAAAGTCTATCTAGGGCAGCCTTAACATGGTTTATTGAGCTAAAACCTGAAAGGTTCACCGATTGGGACAAGTTGGTCGATGAGTTCCTTAGGCAGTACAAGTTTAACACTCTGACGACCCTTACTAGGGAAGACCTCTTGAGGACCGCTAAAGGGAAAAATGAGGCCGTTCGCGCCTATGCTTAAAGGTGGAGGGCCTTAGCTATGCAAGTGAAACCGCCCGTCCCCGAAGAAGAACTATTAGACATTTTTCTCAAAGCATTACCCTTTGAGTACTTTGATAAGTTGAACACCTCTGGGTGTCAAACGTTCGCGCACCTAATCAAGGTGGCGGAACGTCATGAATGGGCGTTGCGGGAGAAAAAGATACCCGACTCGTCTTTTAGACGTCAATACCCCGTAAGAAGAGATAAAGAGCGAACGGGAGATGTAGTGTTTGTTCCCAACCCGCCTAAACCGAAAAAGTTTTCACCTTCTACTACTACTCAAGGAACTTCTTCTTGGACAGTCTCCAAACCGCCGAAGCCAAGAAAAAGAAACCAACCTATTTTTACCGCACCGCCTCGACTTTTGTCTAAATTACTACCCATGCTGCTGGAGAACCGATTGGTTGCGAAGGAGCCTCCTAGAGCGAATCCTCCTAGGTTCGCTGGGTTTGACGAGACCTGCACATGTGTGTATCACATGGGAGAAAGGGGACACAATGTTGACAACTGTCTTCCTCTTAAATACAAGGTGCAACCCTTGATTGACGATAAGGTCCTGGAATTTGATAAGACAGAACCTAACGTGCAACAAAACCCTTTGCCGTAACATCGCGAGGTGAATGCGATATTTGAAGATAGTCCTGAAGAGATTCTGGAATTCATAATGGATGTGGATAGAATGCAAGACATCCCGACGCTAGCTTCACAATACCCCGATGGAGAGACTATTTCCAGGGAACAAAAAGATGCATGTCTGGAACGGCCGATCAATCTAGGCGTCATTGGAAGAATGGAGGACGTTGCTTTTAAAGGGACTTATGTAACCATCGATATGGTAGCAGAGGAGTTTGTGATGAAAGCTACAAGAGGAAAGACTTGGAGAGCCCCTTCGGGATACTTGATGAATGTCCAAGATGATATAGAGACAGAAGAGTTAGATGATTATGAAGTCCGCCTTGAAAAAGCCCGTCGAGGTGATAGAAGGTTCATGCAGAAGGCTCTTGAAAGAGGCGAGATAGTTGACAATCTCGGAGAAGATAGCGGCGGTTACAACTTTAAGGTCTTGTATTCTGCACCGCCAAGCTTTTTCATTGATTCAGGAGACATAGTTCCCGATGGCTAGGGTGGTATGGATGACCTTGAGAGCGAAGAGTTCGTAGGGACAGTTGATGAAGTTAAGAATCAAGAGGTTCCTCAAGACGAACAGAAGAATCAAGAGTCCAATATGCGACTTTCTAATTTGGAGACTCATATTCGTCATCCGACGAGTATGGTGACGGAGTTATCTCAATTGATGGTCATGAATAATACCACGACGACGGAAGAAAATATGCAGATCCTGGAGATACAAATAAATATTGAAACGCAAAATCAACGTATCGCGTTGTTGCAAGAACAAGGCGACGACATTTTGAAGAAGGTGAACGAATTGAAAGAGTTGATCGTGCCGATCACCTAAGTTAGAAATATTCCGGCCCAAGGCGTAAATCCGAAGGTGACTTTCCGCGTGAAATATGACGGTGCTGGGTGTCCTCTAGCACATATTTCGTATTAGCTTCGCCAAATGGTTGGTCATCATGAAGACGATGGGACGTTAATCCAGAATTTTAAACACGATCTGACCGGTCTCGCATTGGCCTAGTTCCAATCAATCAATCTGGATTGGGTCCCAAGTCGGGAGGAACTATCGTAGCACTTCATACGACACTTTGAAGCTGGGATTAGAGGATAATTCACCAAAGCAAACTTGTTGAATATCAGAAAAGGAGAAGATGAAAAAGTTTTGAACTCTTCGCCAGAAGGTGGAAAAAGCACGCTATGCTGGTGCAACCGCCGCTATCGGAAAGGGAAATGCTGGAGTTTATGCTTAAGTCATTGCCGGTAGAGTATTTTGACCATATGTATGCATATACATATTCCTCTTTTCAATACATGGTGGATGTTGGTATGAGAATAAAGGGCATAATCATGAGAGTCGG
Organism: Rhodamnia argentea; assembly: GCF_020921035.1. Lineage (NCBI taxonomy): Eukaryota > Viridiplantae > Streptophyta > Magnoliopsida > Myrtales > Myrtaceae > Rhodamnia > Rhodamnia argentea. The sequence goes on along the minus strand of NC_063157.1, from coordinate 16,942,946 downwards.
GAGGGAAAAACAAAGACTATTTGACGAAGGAAACGTCACCGATGCAACACCGGTGAGACCATGTCATGAACATAATCTTGAAAGCATTCATGAGGATGAAATGATTGGGATGGTGGATGTCCCGATTCGCTTTGTGATCGATCCGAATAAGGTGGATAACTGGGAAGCTTCCAATTCAGAGAAACCGTCGGCGCTAGATTCATCCCGTGAGGAGGTAATGGAAGCCTCAAAAGGTCCATATGGCGTAATTAAGCTCGTAAAAATTAAACTTCCACCCGTAGAAGAACATGACTCAAAAACGGTACACGGGGATTACGGGATCGGTGAAATTGACGCCGTAATGACATCCGGAAGATGTTATGCTCCAAGGGAGGTAAAGCCTGAGAAGAAAGCGCCAACTACTGAAGAAGTCGAAAGGCTTCAATCCGTTGTGAGAACCAGTGAGTACGAAATCGTCGATCAACTTCAGAAAATGCCCGCACAAATCTCCTTACTTGACCTTTTCAAAAATTCAGAGAAGCACACGGACGCCTTTATGAAGGTATTAAACGAAGTGCACATTCTCGAAACTATCAACGAAGTTCAGCCGGGAGACTTCGTGGGAACCATCCTTTTGAAGGATCAGATTTCTTTCTCGGATGAAGATTTCCTAAGAGAAGGGCGTGTTCACAACAAGGCTCTCTATATCGTCATAAGGTGCCATGGAAAAGAGGTACCTCATGTCTTAATTGATAATGGTTCAGCCTTTAATCTGTGTCCATTAAGCACTCTAAAGAGCTTAGGGATAACTAATGACTTCATCAAGACATCCAAGGCGACTATTCGTTCGGTCGACGGAGTTTCTAAGAATGTGGTGGGCAAGATCGAACTGGATGTCTCCATCGGGCCGGTAACTTTTTCCATACCATTTCAAGTATTGGATATCCCTAGTGCTTTCACTCTGCTTTTGGGAAGACCGTGGATCCATGTATCCGGAGTAGTACCTTCTTCTCTATATTAGAAGGTTAAATTTGTGGTCCGAGGTCAACTGATCACTATCCACGTTGAAATGGGACATCGCGCTTCCTTGAAAGGAAAAGTCCCCTACATCGAGCCATTAAAGGAGGATGAACTTAGTTACAACACCTTTGATGTCGTATCCATCATGCATATACCATTTGATGCAAAGATAACTACTCTGAAGTTGTCAAAACTTGCGACTATGGCCGGAAAGGTACTCCTTTTAAATGGTTTCATTCTTGGCATGGGATTGGGGAGGCATGGTCAAGGAATTCGTAATCCCTTAAGTCTTAGCTCAAATGACCACAAGATTGGTCCGGGATACAAGGGAATGATAGGACGTGATACGGGTCGAGGCCGAGGTCGAAACAAATGTTATGGAGACCAAGGACGTCGCGGAACCCGAGATAGTCGCTTCATTGGCACTAATATCCGGAAAGCTAGAGGGAAAATGTTTGAAAATCCCTTGTCCGAAGTATTCTCCAAATGAGGTAAATGGCTTAAGGATGAAGATATTTCGATCTTTGCAGAGCCGGACTTATTCAACCCATTTCTGGACAATCGGGTGAATGTGATCATTGAATGGCTCGATGACGACTTTCCCACCCCCGAGTAAAAGACTCTTTCCGAACTTTATCTCACACTGCATTTCGATTATCGCACTTGCTTCCTACATCTAAAGCTTTTCCGTGTTTCTTCTTTTAAAGCACCTTTTGGATCTCGTATTGTGATTCAAGAAGTGCGGTGTTGTATTGTCATTAGTCGCATCTATCAATAAAAATCATCTCCAGTTTTGTTAAAGACATATGGAGCAACGGATTGGTCCGATGATGACAACCGCCCTTACCATGAGACTTAAGGCCCGATCCGCCATATGATCTTGGGTTTTAAAATAGCACCTTGAGAACCAGGATGTCCGGAAAGTCAAGGACTAGTTCTCTTTTTCTTTTTCTTCAAAAAGCTAATTCGAAAATATTTTTGTCAAAATAGGTCATGCATTCAGTAATTTCATCATTTCAAGATATCGACCTTTCTTGACAAATTTCAGGCATATCATCCCCCCATGCATAACAAGTTAATATGTGACTCGGATCGGATCGATGACTACTCATGTGAGATTGATGAAGAGGAAGCAGATATTAGTGATATTAAGAGAGAATGAGATTGTTTTGAAGAGTCCAAGCCTCATATTTCCGAAGAGTCTATTGTTATCAATCCGGGAGACTCAATTTGTGTTAAAGAGATGAAAATAGGAGGACATTTATCGACAGCTGACGTTTTGAGAATGACAGCATTAATCAAAGAACATCGGGATATCTTCGCTTGGTCATACACTCGACATGCCCGGTTGGACCGAGACATAGTAGAACATGCGTTGCCCACGGATCCCGCATGCAAACCAGTTAACCAACCATGCAGAAGAATGAACCCCGAGTTGTCCGATAAGATCAAAGAAGAAGTAATGAAGCTTCTTAAAGTAAGGTTCATCGAAGCCGTCCCATATGCTGATTGGGTCGCTAACATTGTACCGTTAAGAAGAAGGATGGGAGAATCCGAATATGTGTGGACTATTGAGACCGAAACAAAGCCAGTCCAAAAGATGACTTCCCCTTGCTGCATATTGACGTGCTTGTCGATAGCACCGTGGGTTATAAATTGTTCTCCTTCATGGATGGCTTCTCGGGATATAATCAAATCATGCTAAAAGAGCAAGACAAGATCAAGACTTCATTCGTCACCCAATGGGGGATTTTCTACTATAAAGTCATGCCCTTTAGATTGAAAAACGCAAGGGCGACCTATCAAAGAGCTATGGTGACCCTCTTTCATGACATGATACATAAAGAAGTGGAGGTCTATGTGGATGATATGATCGCCAAATCCAGACCTGGAGAATATCATGTCCAAGTACTAAGAAAGTTATTTGAACGGCTGAGGAAATACAAGCTCAAGCTAAACCCCGCAAAATGCATATTTGGCGCTAGATCTGGAAAGCTGCTTGGATTTGTCGTAAGAAGTCATGGTATCGAAGTCAATCCTTCTAAGATCAAAGCCATATGGGAAATAGGGACTCCCACTACCGTTAAAGAAGTAAGGGGTCTACTTGGAAGGCTGAATTACATATCCGGATCATATCACAATTGTCGAAAACGGCAAAACCCTTCTTCAAACTACTAAAAAAGGGCGCAAAAGTGAAGTGGGATTCCAAATGTCAATCGGGATTCCGAATGTCAACAAGCATTCGAGAAGATCAAGGAGTATTTGGTGCAACCTCCAAGACTGGTACCTCCTATCCCTAACGTTCCTTTGAGTTTATATATGACAGTTCATGATGAGTCTTTGGGAGCCTTACTCGCCCAAACTAATCCCAAGGATCGAAAGGAATAGGCCATCTACTATCCGAGCAAAAAGGTCACCGCATCTAAAGTTAAATACTCATCGGTGGAAAGAACCTGCGTAGCATTGGTTTGGGTCCTGCATAGATCGAGGCAATATACCTTGCATTATCATATCCAATTGGTCACAAAAAATGACCCTATCAAATACCTTCCGGAAAAACCAGCTCTATTGGGAAAGATGGCCAAATGGCAAGTGCTGCTTTCGGAGTTTGATATCAGAACTTCACCCTAAAAATCTATCAAGGGAAGAGCGATCGCTAACATGTTAGCTGAAAATCCTCCTAAGGACATTCCAGAGCGAAATGATGGAGGCCAAATTTTGAACATATCCGAAGACAAATGGACAATGTACTTTGATGGCGCTATAAATCTTGCTGGATCGTGTACCGGGCAAGTATTAATATCCCTTGAAGATTAACATTATCCCGTCTCGACTAAGTTGGCATTCCCATGCACCAATAACATCTCTGAATATGAGGCTTGCATCCTTGGGTTACAACCGGCCATTTCATTGAAAGTAAAAAAGCTACTGGTATACGAAGACTCCATGCTCATCATCCTATAAACCCGGGGAGCATGGAAAACAAAGGATCCTAAGCATATCCCTTATCACAAATTCCTCGAAGAACCGATCCAACATTTTGAGGAGATCACATTCGAGTATCTACCAAGAACTCAGAACCACTTTGCTGATGCTTTGGCCACATTATCGGCTATGTTGCAAGTATAAGATGGCCTTGATATAGAACCGTTAAGGATCGACATCCTTAATCAACCAGCATACTGCATGGTCGTCGAAGGAGAATCCGATGAAGAACCGTGGTATCATGATATCAAAAATTACTTGTTGAAGGGCGAGTTCCCACAAGACAACCAACCGTAAGATAAGAAATACATCAGTAAGATGTCTTCTAAGTTTTTCCTTAGTGGATAGATCTTGTACAATAGATCCTTTGATTCAATCTTGTTGAGGTGCGTAAATGCCAAAGAAGCAAATCTCATTATGAAAGAAATCTATGAAGGAGAATGCGGACCGCACATGAACGGTCATCTCCTCGCCAAGAAGATCATGAGGCTTGGATGTTACTAGATGACTATCGAATCGGATTGCAATCAACATGTTAGGTCTTGTCATCAATGCCAGGTATATGGAGACAAGATAAATACGCCGCCAAATGAACTTCATCAAATGTCAGAATCTTGGCCATTCTCTATGTGGGGGATCGATATGATTGGTCCCATCAACCCAAAGGCCTCCAATGGACATTGTTTTACTCTGGTGGCCATTGACTACTTCACCAAGTGGATTGAAGCTAACTTATATGCTAACGTCATCGCAAACAGTGTTGCTAAATTCATCGGGCGAGATATCATTTCAAGATATGGAGTTCCATGAGCAATCATTACGTAAAATGGCTCCAACCCGAACAACAAGGTTGTAGACCACCTTTTGGATCGGTTTAAGGTACGACACCTTAATTCCTCACCTTACCGCCCACAAATGAACGGAGCTGTGGAAGCAGCAAATAAAAACATCAAGAAAATATTGGCCAAGATCGCTGAGAAGTATCGAGATTGGCACGAAAGATTGCTATATGCCTTCATGGCCTATCGAACTTCGATTCGTACCTCAACCGGGGCAACTCCCTACTAATTGGTATATGGTATAGAAGCAATCGTGCCAATAGAAGTTGAAATCCCCTCTTTAAGGATTCTCTCTCGGATCAAACTCTCAGAAGATGAGTGGAATCGGTAGAGGCATGAACAGTTAAATCTGATTGATGAAAAGCGGTTAAAAGCCATTTGCCATAGCCAAAGCTATCAGAAGAAAGTAGCCAGAGCTTTTAACAAAAAGGTCAAACCCAGGAATTTTGAAGCGGGGATGCTAGTTGTGAGAAAAGTACTTCCAAATGCCCAATACTCGGGAGGCAAGTTTAAACCGAATTATGAAGGCCCCTACATAATCCAGAAGGTTTTATCCTTGTAAACATGGATGGAGAAGAGTTGGCAAGTCCAGTTAACATAGATGCCGTGAAGAAGTACTATCCCTAAAATAAAATCAAACTTCGAATTGATTGATGAACAAATCCGAGTCACATAAAACTTTGCATTTGCATATCACATGCATCCGCATATGTTTGTGTTTTGCGGGAGGACTTTGGGTCTTGAAGAATCCCCGAGAGCGATTGATCAAACAGGAAATCAGTTTTGATTTAAAATTCTAAATATCCATAACCGATTGGTTACGTTTGTTTGTCTAGGAAACAAGAAGCCGCATTTGAAGGAAACAGGTTTGAGGTCCTTTCCTTTATGAAGGATACTCATCTTCATGCTTGACATAGAAAATTTTTTATCTGCAAAGCCGCAAGGCCTTTTAAAGAAACATCCCTTTGAAATTTCACAAATACACTTTTAATATATCTTCTGATGAAAATTTTCACGAATGGTGAATTTTGATGAAAACGCCCCGAGGTCTAGCAAAAGGGTATATTTTGAAAGTTTTCAAAAGGATGATCCTTCAGATGAAAAGAGACAAACCTTGTCCTCAAACACGTCCCCGATACACTCGAGCGATGAGTGAAGGTGAGAGAGGGAAAAAGCTTAATCTTGGGACATAGGGGTCATTCGCGGTGATTACATGGATTGAAATGACGAGATGCATTTTCATTTCAAATTTTCTAATACACATTTATATCCATTGACAACCATTCCGAACCAAAAAGGGAGAATTTTTTCTAAATAAAACCCTGTCAAGAACCACCCCACACCGGGGCATATTTGGAGGATCGTTGGTTGATTCCTTGGAGAAAAAGATCAAAGTAAGACTTTATTGTGCTAACTTGCATCAATCTTTCATGGATAGCTTCAGGTGATTTCTTGCGGAAGCTCGGAACACCTCAAAGTGAAGAAAAGCATTTCATTTCTATATCCCCAAACACTTTATCCTTTGATGAGCCAACTTGAGCCTTTACAATCTTCATTTCTAAACCATTGTTGGCGATCACCTCCCTATACCGGGGCAAGACAAAGGAATTACCAGCAATAAGTCAAAAATATAAATTGGAAGAATTTTTTATCCTGGTCTCGAAAAGAGCCAGTCAATACGTAAAATAACAAGAGACAAAAGGGCTAGAGAAAAGCAAAGTGCCCGGTAAAAGCAAAGGCCAAAGCCCATTTAAAAGCGTCCCGTAAAGGGACAAAGTTTGAAAATCACAATGAAAGGAGGAAAATCCTCAAAGTCGACTCAAGAAAGATGTTCATGAACCTTCCTCAAAGCAAATGATCGCTGGTAAAAATATCAAGGTGATTACCCACTTTCACTCCTCTTTTAAATATATGGCCTTTCTCAAAAAGCCCACCTTGAATCAAGATACAACCTATCCCCGAAACTTTTCCGATCTAGAGATGTCTCGAGCTAATGCGAGAGATCACACAAGAAGTCGCCACTTAAAGAGGTAAGTACAATCCTGTCTTATCATATCTTCAGGGTTCTTGACTTGTAGACCCGAAAAAGTCATTCTTGATGAATATTCTTTTCTTAGCCTCAAGATGAATATCCTTTCATAAAGCCTTTAACCTAACCTAAATTATGGTCCCTCTTAAATGCCTTCTCCGACTAGTCGGATTATAAGCATCTCGAATGATCTCGAAACCTTAAGGTTAGGTTTTCTGTGAGCGGATTCGAGTTTTGAGAAAAGCCTTTCCAAATGGTGAGAAGCCCTCTTGGATAAAGGAAATCCTTTTGAAATCTTTTAAAATAACCTTTTTGGAGAATACTCAGATCGGGATATTCAAAATTCATCCATAATAGAGATTTGAACCCGTGTTTGGACACGCTCCCTTCACAAATGCAAATTGAAAATCTTTTTGGGATTCCTAAGTTTCTCCCCAGAATCTAGGGTCACCACTTCTCTATCATGATCTAAGGGTCTCAACCCACTGAATTGCTCTGAAAGCAACCCTAACGATGCTTAGTTGAATTTACGCAAGTTTTCCGGTGTTCTCAAATCTCCAAAAATGACTGCACTTGTGAAGAACTAACTAACTTGAATTTCTACAAGCCTTATGGTGTCCCCAAGTCCTCGGATATCCCCCATCTTTTAATCCGAAAAACGGGTTTGAGCTTCAGTAGATTCTCTAGTAATCCTGGGTCCTCGGATGGTATCCTCAACTTTTAAAATCTGAAAATCGGGTTTGAGCTTCTGTAGATTCGTTAGTAATCCTAGGTCCTCAAATGGCACCCTCTCTCCTTTTTAAAAAATCTGAAAACCGGGTTTGAGCTTCCGTAGGTCCTCTAGTAATCCTAGGTCCTCAGATGACACCCTCTTTCCTTTTTAAAAAATCTGAAAATTGGGTTTGACCTTCCGTAGGTCCTCTAGTAATCCTTGGTCCTCGGATGGTACCCTCTTTCCTTTTAAAACTCCGAAAAATTAGGTTTGAGCTTCTGTAGGTTCGCTAGTAATCCTAGGTCTTCAGATGGCACCCTTCTCCCTTTTAAATCCGAGATTTAGTTTAAGTTTTCGAAGGATTCCTAGTAATCATAGGTCCTTGGAACAATATCCTTATTACCGCTTTTGTCAATTTCGGAAGGAAGACGTTAGGGTAGCCTTTTAATTGGTGAATTCCTTCCTATAGAATAGCCAGTCTCCTTTTAAATGGTGAATTCCTTCCTACAAGATAGCCAATCCCCTTTTAAATGGTGAATTCCTTCATACAAGATAGCCAATATCCTTTTAAATGGTGAATTCCTTCCTACATGATAGCCAATTCCCTTTTAATAGGTGAATTCCTTCCTACTGAATAGCCAATCCCCTTTTAAATGGTGAATTCCTTTCTACAGGATAGCCAATTTCCTTTTACTAGGTGAATTCCTTCCTACGGGATAGCCAATTCTCTTTTTAATAGGTAAACTCCTTTCTACAAGATAACCGATTTCCTTTTACTAGGTGAATTCCTTTCTACAGGATAGTCGGTTTCCTTTTAAAGGGTAAAATCCCTTATTACGGGGTAGACCCTCCCTTTTAACTTTCAAACTACCGCGAAAAGACACTTATCATCGGACGGGCGTCGCTCTTTAAAAGGACCTCATGAACTATTCAAAGGTAATCCTACGCACTCGTCCTATCAACCTCTAATTGACGATTTCTAGACCATTGATAGGTGAGCCACAAGTAAATCTCTCTCTCCTCATTTCTCTCTCACATAAGGAATGAGCCGAAGTAATTTCTCCATAGAATTTTGAACTTCAACGGCAAAGGTAAGATGATTGAATGTTAAGACTCGTTTTTCATAAAATTTTCCCCGGTTGAGTCGATTAAACATTCAGGTATCACCTTGTCTTTAAAAGCAACCTCTAACCGAGATTACTTTTAAAGAGAGACAATTGTTGACACCCGATTTTTTATCAAGTATTTCTTAGTTTTATTTCATAAAATTCACAAAAAGTCAAAAAAAAAATGAAAAATCAAGTTTGGTAGCCTTGGCCAAGCATAAGGAACCATTTTTGAGCAAAAAATAATTTTTCATATTTTTCACATTTTTTAATATTTTCAGAAAATAGGAAAATACAAGAAAATTCATAAAAAATACTTCCCGTGGTCACAAAAATATAGAAAAATGTTTCATATTTTTATTTTAATTCGTTTTTTATATTGACCTCAAGAAAAATTAAAAATTGAACTCAATTTTAGGTGTTTCTTCACAACACCAAGGGTTGAATTCGCCTAAAAAATGTAATTTGAGTCTTTTTATTTGCAACTTTTGCGTATCTTAAGTAAAGACATTCAATTTCAGTCCTCTGCAGCTTCAATTTGATCAATTTTACCCTCAATTGCACGAATTACACGAATTGGCCAAAAATCCCCAAAATCTTTGCAATTTAGTCTCTAGAATTTTCATTTTTTGAAATTACTTTTAATCTAGGGACTTTCATGGCAAAATTGGACTACCCCCTAAGGTTTTCATATGCTATGAATCGATTGGCAGGGTTAATTTGATCCAAGTCATTTGGGCCTCCAATTGAGCTTTTCCCCGATTTGCAATTTTAGAAAAAATTTGGGGTTTTTGTAGAAATTGATGAAAATTTTTGGGTAAAATCACATTTTTAGATCATATTTAGGCCCCTAAGCTCAATTTTGAAGTTTAATTGTAAAAATTCCCCACGGATTTTGATTAATTTTGAAAATCGTAAGTCTGAACCGGTTCAAACCGGTCTGACCGCCGGTTGGGCCAGTCGAACCGGTCCAAACAGTGTCGTCTTTTTCCTCGGAACTACCGTGTGAGTGAATAGTCCTTAGATCGATTTTGACGACCAAATTGACAAGCCAATCGTTGCTAATTGAATCAATTAATGTGGGCGTTTTGTTCTTCGGGATGGTACGCGTCAATTGAAACCAACGGCACGACCAATGGTCGCCGGAGGATCGCCGGCGAAGCAGTCAAAGCTGCGGTGGCCCGGAAAAGTCAAAATTCTTCAAACTGTGTGAAATTTGTGCTCGTTTGAGTTCGACGGAAGGCCTAACGGACTTGGACGGAATCCCAACCGATTCCGTCGCTATCCAACGACCCAATTGCACTTGGGTGAACGTGTGAGAGGATCGGCGAAGCTTCTCCCGACGCGCCAAAATTTGAAACGGGTATAAAAGGATTGAGAAGCTTTGCGAATGGAAAAGGCTCATTTTTGCTCGCTACGGACTTAGAGAGCTAGAGAGAGAGAGAGAGAGAGAGAGAGAGAAAGCAAGAGAGAGCTTGTTCTCCCACTTGTCCGGTCGAGAACTTGAGTTCGAATTGTGAGAAGTTCGTCGCCTTGAACCGGACCAAATCAAGGCCCGTGATCAAGTGCAGAAGCTTCGGACAAGCTCCAAGAAGCGATCACACCAGCTCAATTGGCTTGCGGTCTCCAGAAACGGTGAGTCGACCTCTCAAGCTTCATTCTGTGCGATCATGGCATCATACTATCGCGAGTATAATTATCTCAATTAGTGTGTACGTTTTGTTCCCCATACATCCCCGACTCTGCTCGCATCTCCATTTTGCATCGATTTCACTTAAATACCTCGAGTCGAGCCATCAACCGGTCGCGGTTTGGTCGAACTTCGACTAGGCTTTCCTAGCCATCGCAAGCTCAATCAGAGCTCGAGGCAAGCCTCCCGAACTTCCTATGATGCTCGTGTGCAACGGAATTGGTCCGTTATGCCCCGTGTTGTGCGATTGAACTATGAGATGTTATTCCGTGCGTAGCCCGATACTCGCGATTTAGCCGATAGAATTGCTTGATTCCGAGATATGTTAATCTAGAGTGTTAGGGGAGTCGATTGGTGCTGGTTTTTGTGTCATTCCGTCGAGATCTCACCGTTAGATCTTGCCGGAGGAGTCTCGATCGTTCATTGCGTCGTTGGCGAGAGGTTGAAGACGAGCCGACGTGGCTTGGTCGGCGAGTCAACGCTCCGAGGTGTCGTGTTTTGATTAGTCCGGCTCGAATCTGAGTCGGCATGGTCGTTGGCGCGAGCGAGCCGAGTCGGATTAGATCCGACGGTCGTGATAATTAGATGAATTTGATTCTAGGCCGTTGGATTGAATTTTTGGTATTTTCTAATAATTCGTTTAATAGATAGAAAGTAAAAAAATTGAAAACAAGGCCGTTTAGGTTAGTGGTCGTATGGCGTCGTTTAGGACAAGGGACCGATGCGTCATCGATTTAGATTTAGGCGAGTGAACGGTCGAGATTAGATCCAGGCTTAGATCGTGACCATCCATTTAGTCGTGAAGCGGCGTCGTTTCATGCGTAGGGCAGATGTGATCCAGTGTGGCAAGGCCTACGTAGGCGCGAGTGAATTGATGGGCGAGATCGTTTCCAAGATTGATCATGGCCGTCCATTTATTTTTTGTATTTTCAAATATTAAGAAATAGTTTTAGAAAATCGAAAAATATTAGGTAAATAGGAAACGGTGTCGTTTTAGTGTCAAGCGGGTCCGAGTCGGGTTAGGGTCGGGTTGATTGCGTGTTGACCGGGTTGACCCGATCCGAAAAATTAATACAAAAATTCATAAAAATTTTCTAAAAAATCCAAAAAAATCAATAAAATTTATAAAAATTCCCAGATTTTCCCAAAAAAATTTCTAAAAAATGTTTAGATCGATTCGAGACTCTTAGAGTTTGAATCGAAAAATTTTGAAGTTCCGAAGGTCGATTCATATCGATCCGAAAAATTATTGATTTTCGGAAAATAAATAAAAAACCTAAAAAAAATTAGAAAAATTCCAAAAAATTTTTGAAAAATCACAAAAAAAAGGGAAATGGTCACATGCAACTGGTCCGACCCTATTTTGTGATTTTTGGGTCCCGAACCCTCAAAAATGACCATTTTACCCTTCCGAGCCTTTGTCCCCAAAAATCTTCCATACCATCCCGGAACCCGAGTGGACTTTTCTCTGGGCAGATAGGGCCATATTAGACATGCCATGCTTTGATTGATTGCTTGATTTGGTTGTGATTACTTTGATCGCATATTTTATTCTTAATTGTGCTTGATAGGTTAGCAAATTCCCGTCCGCATGATATCTTAGATTGTTAAGGCCTACCTCGCCCTAAATTTCATCTACATGAATTCTTAAGTTAGAAAATCACTCAACTTCGATAACCGAAAGGGCGTCAATTCGAAACTCGGCGTAACCAAGTCCCCGGGCCCACTTCTATGGTTTTCGTAGAATCAAGCGATTTCTCCCGACCGTTTGATAGGGTTCCCGATCATACCCTCCAAAAATTGATCGGTGGCGACTCCATATGCATGTACATTATGCACATGTCACCCGACCACACTAGGGTCGATCTCGATATCTTAAAATATTCTTCACATCGCGATTCAAGTAATGGGTCTCGGGAGGCACCCGCGCCTAAGATCTACCGCCAAGTGGGTCGGAAGCGCGGCTCGTTAACCTCGCCTCGACATCGATCGCCGGGGAGAGGGTCACGACAAGTATTCATTGACGACATATTTGTGTACTCAAAGAACAATAAGGAACATGCCCAGCATTTGCAAATACCTTACAAACACTTCGAGAACAAAAACTTTATGCTAAATTCAGTAAGTGTGAGTTTTGACTAAGTCACGTGATATTCCTAGGCTATGTAGTGTCGGACAAAGGTGTATCGATCTACCCAGCCAAAGTGGAAGCAAGAGTAAATTGGCCAAGGCCGACGATAGTTACGGAAGTCCGTAGCTTTTTTGGATTAGCGGGATTTTGTCGAAGGTTTATGGAGAAATTTTCTAGTATTGCCACCCCTTTAACAAGATTAATGAAGAAGGATGTTAAGTTTGAGTGGACGGAAAAATGTGAGTGAAGCTTCCAAGAACTCAAGCGAAATTATCAACTGCACCTGTTTTAACAGTACCATCTAGGACAAGTGGATTCGTGGTATATAGAGACACTTCACATAAAGGACTAGGCTGTGTCTTGATGCAGCATGGCCGAGTAGTAGTTTATGCATCGGGATAGCTCAAGCCATATGAGTTCGATTATCTAGTTTACGATTTGGAACTCGCAGCTATTATTTTTGCCCTAAAAATCTAGAGACACTATATGTATGGAGAGAGATTTGAGATATATATAGACCACCAAAGTCTCAAATATATATTCTCTAAAAAAAAGTTGAATATGCGGCAACGGCGATGGATGGAATTGCTCAAAGATTACGACCGCAATATCATCTATCATCCCGGAAAGGCGAATAAGGTCTCCGATGCTCTAAGTCGTAAATCCGTTGTTGCAACACTAATGGTTCAAGAATCGACGCTACTCGTCTAAGTTCGAGATTTGAAATTCAAGTTCGAAGGAAGGGAAGGAGATTTATCTAGGTAATTTTCTATGTTGCGAATTGAATCAAACATATGATAGAAGATCAAGTCCTCATAGTTGTGGGATACAGAGTTATTAAAAACTAGGAAAAGGTTCGAAGAAGGAAAGGAACCTAACTTCAAAGTAGATGAGGACGGAACTCTTATGTTTCGTAGACGGACTATGCATGCCTAATGATGATAAGCTTAAGGAGGAGATTCTTTTCAAAGCACATTATAGTCACAACAGTATCTCTCTAGGAAGCACTAAAATGTATCGGAATCTCCAACAGCATTACTAGTGGAGCGGGATGAAGGCATATATCGCTAAATTTGTGGCTAAATATTTAACATATCAACAAGTAAAAGCCCAACACTGTAAACCAGGAGGATTACTATAGCCACTTGAAATTCTAGAATCGAAATGGGAACATGTTACGATGGATTTTATAGTGGGGTTACTAAGGACCCAAAAAGGGAACTACTCAATATGGGTAGTTGTGGATCGATTATCGAAGTCAGCACATTTTCTACCAGTGCGAAAGAATTAGTTACTAGAAAAGTATACAAACTTATATATTAAGTAGATAATTCGCCTGTATGGAGTTCCGATTACAATTACTTTAGATCGAGACCCACGGTTTATCGCCACTTTCTCGCGAAGTCTTCAGAAAGCATTGGGAACTAAATTATAGTTCAGCACAACATATCATCCGCAAAGTGACGAACAAACGGAAAGGATGATTCGGGCATTGGAGGATATGTTAGAGCATGCATCCTGGATTTCAAAGGAAATTGGGACAAACATCTTCCTTTAGCATAATTTGCTTATAATAACAATTACCAGCAAAGTATAGAAATGGCTCCCTTTGAGGCATTGTACGGAAAGACTTGTAGAACTCCGATCTATTGGGATGAAGTCGGAGAAAGGAAACCGATAGGTCCAGAATTAGTATAGCTAAACACCAAAGCCATACAGATTATTAGAAATCACCTTCAAACAGCCCAAAACCACCAAAAGAGTTATGCGGACAAAAGATGGAAGCCATTAGAGTTTCAAGTTGGCGATTATGTATTTCTAAAGGTGTTGCCTATGGAAGGCATATCTCACTTTGGGAGGAAAGGTAAATTGAGTCCAAGATATGTAGGGCAATTTGTAATCTTGGAAAAGATCGGGAAATTAGCATACATACTAGCATTGCCGCCACGACTTGCTAATGTGCATGATGTGTTTCACTTCTCAATGTTAAGAAAGTATGAACCCAATCTAGCACATGTGCTTGATTATGAAATAATTGAAATAGGTGATAGAACAACATATGTTGAAAAGCCGGTGCGGATTGTGGATAGAAAAGAGCAAGTCTTACGGAATAAGACAATTCCCCTGGTAAAAGTATTATGGCAGTATCATGGTATAGAAGATGCCACATGAGAGAGTGAAGAAGAAATAAAACAAGAGTACCCTCATCTATGCCAAGAACCGGGTACATCATAGAATTTCGAGGATAAAATTTTATAAGGGGGAAGAGTTGTGACATCCTAAATTTTAGGGCCTATTTAAGTGTCGAGACGGACGAGCTACGATTGGTGTCACGAGTATCGGGAATAGAGTTAACTTACCAATCACGAATGACATTGCCTACAAGTGAGTCATGATTGATCCTAGTGTTTGGATGAATAATTGCTATAGGCGATCATAACTTGGTATCGTCCAACAGCAAGCATTTCCGATACACAAATAAATCGATCCCGAATTTGACTATGGTAATCTATCCTAAGAACCTCGTACCCACACACATGCTAGCCACGGACCGATGACCCTTGGTTGTGCAAGATGACGTGTAGGATTACAAGCCACGGACCGATCACCCTCGGTTGTATTCCAGTTGGACATTCGGTTCGGGAATGGGTGATTCCAACCTTAAACCGAACATGAGATAAAAATGAACGTTCCCAGCGATAATAGGGCACGCTATGCGACATGCATGGCTGTGCCACACGGCACATACGACCTTGTCCAATGGCGTCCCGGCCATGCTTGATGGCGCCCGGACATGCCTTTGGTGCGATTCAATTGAGGGATGGCCGTAGACAACCAATCGGAAGCTCAATCCTACTCTCAACACAATAAATACTTATTAATCTCAAAAGAATTGAAAAGACCAATCCTTAGGCATCACATGGCACCGTAGCTTCATGACACCTCGTGAGCATGAACTTCGGAAAAGATATAGGAAATCTTTGATCAGTTAATTAAAATCATTACTAGACCTTTTTGAAAAGTCAAAGCTCGTCTTTTAAGGAGGATTTTATCCTTGACTTGGTCAATACAAACCTAGGTAAGCATGACATCATCTTTGAATAGTCAAAACCGCATTCCAAGGAAGATTTCATAATCTTTGAAAAGTCAATGGTAATGATGACTTTGACCAAGTCAAAGCTTTGAAAAGTCAAAGCACGCATCCCTAGGTAAGGCATGAATCTCTAGATGATAAAAACAAACACGAATATCTAGATGATAAGATCAAACATGCATTTCTAAAAAGGTCACTTTGAAAATTCAAATACACATTCCAAGAAAGGAGCTTTAAAAAGTCAATGCACAATTTCCAAGTTAATTTTTGTCAAATAAAAAAAATAATATTTTAAAAAAATATAGAATGTTCTAGCATGTTATTAGAACACCTGAATTGCCACCGGCTGTAATTTAAATAATCCAGCAATTCCGAGAATAGAAATAATTAGAAAAATGGCTATGTAAATTATTAAATTAATAGTAAAATAAATTACTAGACGCAACCAATGGCCACCGAACATAGTATAGGTCGGCGCCAATGGTACCACTATAGAGGCCAATTTAAATGGCCAATTCTCAATTACAAGAAATTAAAACCCTAAACAAAAATCTAGAAAATGCACATAAAAATGATAATAAAAAAAAAAGAATACTCTAGAAGACCACATCATCTAGACATGTGGCATAAGATGGTACACCTAAGTTCTCCATTTGACAAGGATATATTATAACTATATAGACTAGGTGATGTCATAATTTAATTGGGCTATATGAACCAATAGGATGTTGCCTTATATTAGCTCCAAAAACGATAAAGATTATGTGGCAATAAGTACAAATAAAATGGCGACACGTGTAAAGAAGCTTCTTGGAGAACAAGTCAAGAATTAAAATAAATAATAAATAAATTAGAAAATATATGGCTATAAATAGGGGTGTCGGTGGTTCGGTTCGGTTCGGTTTTTCAGAAAACCGAACCGAACCAAACCATTAAGAAATTTGCTCGAATTGAACCAAAACTTGTTCTGAATCGAACCAAACCGAACCGAAAAACTTAGTTCGGTTCGGTTCGATGCGATTCAGTTTTCTATTCGAGTTTCTGATTTTTATTTTATATTTTTTCCCTTTTTTATTTTATTTTCTTTTGTTTGAGATCTCTACTACTTTTGTGCGTTGGTTCGATTTCTCCAAGAAAAAAAATGCTAATGATGGTTAAGATGAAAACCAGCCTTTCCTTCGTCGGTGACCACGAGCCCAACCTTAATACTTCATTCCGCCATTGCCACCGGAGTCGCAACGCCACATTTCTCCAGCTTGGCCGTCTCTTCCGCTTGGTGCCTCACTTCCGGATCTGTTGCCAAGTGACTAGATTTGGTCGGAACTCATCCATGGCTGAAGCTGGTCTCTTTTTCCACCAATCAACAGAATATCCATGGATTGAAAGAGCGGGATTTTGTCGAATCGTGTAGAAGATGAGAAAGCGGCGAGAGAAACCGTCCACTACTCCGATGAGAGAGAGCACGATGAAAAGGGGAGAGAGAAACTATCCACCGCTCCGATGAGAGAGAGCACGAAGATGAAAAGGAGGAGAGAGAAGAAGAAGAAAGAAGCCGTCCATTGCTCTGACGAGAGAGGAGAAGAAGAGGGAGGGGGAAAGTAAGTAAAAAAGGGGAGAGAGATTGCGATGACAGAGGGAGAGAGAGATTAAAGCAGAAAAATTAGGAGAGAGAGAGCACAAAGGTAGAGGAAGAGAGAGAATAAAGTAGAAAAAGGGGAGAGAGAGTGCACATTGAGAGTGGAGAGAGAGCATGCACAAAGGAAAGAGAAACCGTGATCCAAATTGAATTGATCCGAACCGAATTGATTTGTGAAACTATCCAAATTTTTTTACTATTAATCAAACTGAAACCGAACCGATCCGGAAATGTATGAAATTTCGGTTTGGTTCGGTTCGCTTTAGGTTTTAGTTCAGTTTTCAGTTTAGTTTTGATAACCTAGTTATAAATAGGCAAGAGACCTCATTTGATCCCCCACCAATTTCCTCTCTCTCTCTCTCTCTCTCTACATTTTGGCTACCCCTCTCTCACTCTAATCTCTTTCTTTTTCCTCACCGATCACCACCTCACCGATCATCCCCCACGAGCACACACCACCCACCAATACCACCGTCCATCATCTCACTTGATATAAGTTCTTGCCTACAAGATATGTAAGTGAATTTCTAAACTCATGCCAGGGTGAAGGCTATATCTACTTATGTGTCTTATCCGAATGAATTTTGGTTTGCATGCTCTTTTCATACAATGGTCAAGGACTAAGTGCTACATGATGACGGGAGTCTTGTGGGGGCCATCTCTATAACCTTAGACCAATGATACGATATGCTTCGTTCATGGGCGATTGTGTGCATTTTGACTATGAGATTTAGTATGGGACAAATTGATTAGAACGACGGAAGTACATAATCGAGTCATGTTCAAGTTGCCCTACGGGATGCCTTGGCATATTCAATGTGCACGCTAATATGCCTCGTTCGAGAAAAGAATGGGTGGGCCTATGAGAGGCATGGGACGTACATGAAATGATGGAAAATTGCATACTTACCTACAAAAGAGTTACATGGCCGAATGATTTGGATATGGTCTTGAATGACTTATGTTTATTTATTTATTGCTTGATTTTTAAGTTTGATTATTAGCTAACTTCCTAAAGTGGCTTTAGATTTTCACTTACTGAGAAGGCTCCTTTTATTTTTTAGATTTATAGGTATGTCGCCGACTAATCCTCCAACTAATTTTGGTCTAGTCATATCCGTTGAGATAAAACACACCGATGTAGTAGACGTTGAGGAGGATGTTACTTATCGCCGCTACCTTACTACTGTCTTCATGGAAGAGGGGCTTGGCTATTGGGTTCCTCATTGTTTCGTGGCGTAGTACCTACTTCGTGGTGCGGAACTCACAGGCCCGTTAAGAGAATTCAATAGGCCACCAAACTCTAGTGGTAGTGGGAGAAGGCCATAATGTATGAAGCGGTTTGGAAGGATGCTACTTTTGGATAAAGATAGATGTACTATGAAGGGCGAGCTTTCGGAAGAGTACACGCCACTAGAGGAGCTAGACGTACCCTTGCCCTTTCACCGTAAACGTATATGATGTACATAGAAGCATACAATTAGTAGAGCGATGTAAATGACATATAGACTATGTTAATGATATGATATGTATGTTTATGTGTTGTTGTGAATATACTTACTTAAGTAAAAACAAGTATCATTAATGGCTTGTGTGAAATAAGAAAATTTTAAAAAATTTGTGGTTCCCAATGAGGTTGACGTGCCTGGGATGTCATAGGACCTCACTCATCGATGCTTAGGACTTAGGGCCAAGACTGATTCCGACTCCATTTGGCATGAATTCCTCCGTTGGACACCGTTAGGGTCGGGTCAGGAGCATTACACATATACATTTGGCGTATGCCACTCCCTCTAACTTTCAGCCTCGAATTGTCCTCACATAAATTGACTTTGCTCCATGTGGAAATTGTCGGAACTTTAGAAAGACGTTTTTGTCTTTGGCTACATGGTTCGTGGTCCCTAAGTCTATAGTCCACAAAGGATGAGATTCAATTAGGAATATTGAACTTGATACAAAAGTAACACTCTTAAGTGTACAAAAGGTTTTTACCTTCTTTAATTTGACATAATCGTGAGCAAAGTGACCCTTTTTGCCTCATTGTAACATTTCACTCTTGAAATGTTCTTCTTAAAAGGACGTTTTCCCTTCTTTTGTTGGTTAAACTTTGGTTTCTTGACCGAGGAACTCCCTTCCTTCCCCTTCCATTTCATGAAGCCACCAGCATGCTTTTGCTTGGAGTTCGAAGCTCCATGTGAGCTAGAACCAATAAAGTGTACACCGGTTTGTAGCTTAGCCGCCGGAAGGCGGTCCTCGTTCAGCTCAAAGTAATGCATAGCATCCACGGACGTTTTAATGTTATCATTGTTGGTCAAATGGACCTTCATATGCTTGTCAAGAAACCGATCAGATAATATGTGTCCAACATCTTTGCACTTACCGTCCGTCAGATAATATGTGTCCGGCATCCTTTAGCTCACTAATCATGTTCGACATACGCCTTAGATTTTGTTTCATATTTTACCCATAAGGCATATTGTATGTGTCAAACTTGATAGAAAGTCGCCACAGCTTGGTGACCGATGTTTGCCCAAATCTGGCTTTCAATTCATCCCATGTAAGGATTCGGCCCCTCAATCCTCCTACTCTGATACCAACTCATGATGGACCGTCCTTACTCACTCACTTCTCATGTGTTGGTTCAATATTATATTATATAATAGAGGCGCATGTAGAAAACTGAAATAAAAAGAATACAAGTGCATGTAAAATAAAACACAAAGAAGGCACAATGCCTAAAGGGTACGTCCTTACTCGTAGGGTTTCCAAACATGTAGCACACATACACATGAACTAATATCATATACATACATACAGTTAAATAGCTAGCTAGTTAGTTAGTTACATTATCCATTTCAACTACAATTACGCTTTATTCATATACACGAATTGCCTATCCGTACCTCCACTTCATTGCCTCTCGATCATCTTTGCTCCTTGTCGCCATCTTCGCGGGCTAACTAATCTGAAAAGGGTTAGAACAACAAGGGTAAGTCGAAGCTCAGCAAGTAAAACGTCTAACGTAATAACTAGATTATCCCAAAGCCCTTCATTCAAATGAGAGCCAGACAAAGCAAGACACACCACAATTATGAATCACAAGCACATATATAAGGCTACGGCTAGTTAGAATTCCTTTGGAAACAACATTCGAATTACTAAACTTCACTAATCCCCTTAAGGCCCATGGCCAAAACTCAAGGGTTTCATCCCCTCCATCAACTCCACGGTCGAGTTACAAAAGGGACCTTGATTCTAATTTGGGTCATTTCGGCGATAATCCAAGTGATTTACTCCCATGTTCAGCTCACCAATAACACATGGATACTAATGTGAGCCAGGGTTTTAGCAACTAATTCTCCATTTCAAGCTCAAGGCCGAATACCCCTTTGACATCTAACTTCAATTCACCTTGAATTGACGACGATTAAAGCGATCAACTCCCCTTTCACGTAAAGTAACCCTTATCCATTCCCCGAATCACAAACGCAAGAACAAGCTCATGGTCCGTCATTACGATACTCTCTCGTAGTGCGAAGCCAGCTGCAATCTCCATTTACCATGCATGATTAATCTCATTGATATTGTCAAGTAGGAAAAACCCTTGTTAACACGGAGCCCACCCACAGCTTAGGACAAACTCGACAATCAATTCCAAAATCAATCCAAATCTTTCGGAACCAATCCGGGCTTCACATCTAATGACCTCTAATGAACACATCATTAGGCTTCATCACACAGCTTCCCAATTTCCTTCCGGCTCCCACAGGGTATCATTAAAACTCATCCGACATAACAACAATACCAGTCCAACTAAATTATGGTAAAGATACCAAACCAATTGAAGTACTGTGACGTTACTAGACAAATCGAAGTAATGTATTGACACCGGACACATTGCAATGTCGCTTTCAATACTAAACACTCTGAAGTATCGAGTTTCAATACCGGACACACTGAAGTATCAACTTGGTACCGGACGCACTAGATAATCACTTCTGATACCAGACACAATGAAGTATAGGGTTTACATCTACTTTCTCTTTCATGTTGACTCATTCACTCATTCTCATCTTTTACCAATATAGTTCGTGAGGGACACATGCTTCATATTTATCCGAGGGATACAGGCCTCGATTTTGGGTTTTACCAGTTATACGTTCATGAGGCACCGGCCATGGGAAGCATGGGGGATACAAGCCTCATTTCACATCCGAGGGACACATGCCTCGATTTTCCCTACTCCCGGGCTTCATTCCAACGAGACACCGTCCATGGACTTCCTAATTCCTAACCCATGTTATCTTACCATGACTACTTCAAACCACTAATCTCACAACCAGCAATGTTAAACGCCATAGTCCAATTACCTCACACCACGAAACACTCAAGACCATAAATCACCATTACTCATGTGATACCACTATTAGGATGGAATCCTCAATCCACCATCCATATTAACACGTCATAACCAACTTATCCCCATCTCAAAATCCGCTCCAAATACACATATCCAAAATTGGCGAATCGCGCCCAATCAAACCATTAATAGAGCAACTAGTCATCGGGTTAGAAGTATACTTGCCTTAGGATTATGGACGAAGAAGAGTGCATCTCGAATTGCGCCGAAAGAACGGTGCGTCTCTTCCTCCAGCTTCAGTGTAGCTCAAATTTTTGGCATTCCACTAACTTTTTCGACGATCAACCCAGATTTGAATTTCCCATGACCTTATAGTCGCGTAGGAAAAAATAGAGCTTGATTCGCCTTCTAGATGAGCTCAAACCAACACTTTCTTCTTGGGCGCGAGCTAGAGGGATGAGATAGAGAAACCCATGACTTTGAGAGCTATTTTCGAGGCTTGAAGACTCAAAGATTCATCATCAACGAGCCAAGATTTTGGCTGTGCTTGATAAAAAAACAAAAGAGGGCTTCGGGTGAAAGAGAAATCGAGAGGGAAGAGAACAAATGAGAGAGAGAGAGAGAGAGAGAGAGAGGCTATCCACAATGAGGGGAGGGTGAGAATGAGGGAGAAGAGAGAGAAAATGCCCTTATATAGGGTTAAAGAGGTGGTGGGGGGCTGTCTATGAGGGTTTGTGGTTCATCCGCATATCAAATTTGCACCGGACCAATTTCTCAAATCAAAACTATCAACTGAACATAAAAACTTAAATAGTATCATGCCCAACCATAGTATTAAGCTCAATTAATCCACTACTCTAACATTAGGTCCCTCAAATCATAATCTCGAATACTTAAAGTCCGATAATTTACTAAGCTGCTCGTTAATTAATCTGGAAAAATTTTGGCTGTCACATCCCATATGCCTTTGGCATTTTGAAAATGCTTGAACTCACGTATAATGCCATTCTCTAAACTACTCAGCAAGGCAATGAGGACAAATGAGTTCTTTTTCTTCCAAGCAGCAAATGCATCCATATCCCTTTTATGTTGCATAGTGTTTCCATCCTTAGGTTCTATCATGACTAGGTTAAGAGCTTTAAGTGCCTCTTGCTCTTCTTGCACATACCGAATTTTCATATTCCAGATTTCGTAGTTCTCACCGCTCAACTTTTCACCCTTGTTGAGTTCAGCCATGATGTTCTTAGAAGTCAATGCCATTATATTTGAATATTTTAGACATTTACGCATGAGTTATTAATGCTTAACATTTATGAATATATTTTTCACCAACTAATTACATTAATTAATAATTTAACATAAGATCTTAGATTCTAAAATTCATTAAGTTCCCAATCATTGTCTAAGAATCCTAACTTGAAATTATTATTAATATAATCATTAAGTAAAATTGAGTTCATTAAAGTTATTAGTACTTTCTAGAGCTTTCCACTCAACTATATAACACCGCTAAAGCATTATAAAACAAATCCCATAAATCACTCATAATGAAATATTTCATAAAATATATACAAACAACATGAATGGGAATAACATGAGAGGGAAATATTCACAAGTGACAAACTAAATCAATGCAACATCGGATGTAATAATGTTTCACATAAATAGGGAAAGACTCATCAAACTCGTTAAGAAATTTCTTGACCCTAGAAGGCGTTCCTATAGTGGCTCTTGTGAAATACTCGGGTTTACGCTAAGAAGAAATCAGTCCGCTCCAAGGCCCATTTATTGCAAGGGTCGGCATCTTCCTTACCCCAACTTTTATAAACTCTCTTAGGAAACTAATCCCAAGCTCTCTAAGTCTTGGAGACGACTTTCCATAAGTGATCCATGACCTCATGCCAATCCCTAGCAAGAGTGATTTTCGGGACTTCAATTTTCTCAAATTCTGGCACAAGATAATCCTTCCAAATGATTTCTTGTGTCATTTCGTTGATCGTGATGATATGTGTCATTATGTCAACACCACTATCCCATTGGTAAATAGCTAACTCACTAATCGGTTTTGTAAGGCCCAATTTTTCCTTCGTTGTCCTTGGGAATATAAGGGTTCACATTATATATTGCCTTGTCCCCGCAACAAATTCAAAACAAAACGATTACTCATAATCCACGATGCATAACATGGTAAAACAAATATACCATGTCATAGGAAATTTCGATACAAACACTTTGATAAAAAAAATATCCAATTTTAACATCACAAATGCCCCAAAAATGCTTTGCATGTGGGATTCACACGCTGCATGTGAACCGCATGGGCTGGTCAATGTGGTCAACGATCGGCGTTAACCGGTTAGCGGTCAATGTTGATCAGGTTGGGCCGGATCTCGGGGTATCGGGTTGGACCCAACATTGACCACCACGTCGGCGCTACGTTAGCACGCACATTACGATGAACCGTAGCACATGCTACACACGTGGGCACATGAAGCCCATGCACACCGTTGTCCTTGGGCGTGTATGACTTCATTCGGTGACTTGCGACCACTCAAAAGACTCATATTAATGAGTATTGATTGCACATGCAATAAAAATTAGCTCTCACTAGACATATTTTTCGAGAAAAGTCTAAAAATTGTACTATTCATACAAAAATGGGCTAAAATCGGGATAACTTCAAAGAATAGGTTTCGTAACATGGAATAGACAATTCTCACAGAGCACAACGATTAGGAAAACAAGTAATTTGGCCTCTGATACTAATGAAGGAAACGAATTCCAAGTCTCTAACGAAGAATGTACGGAAAATCATAGTAAACATGCCCAATAGAATCACAAACTTGTATCACACATGGAACGTACCCACTGTCCACAAATTAAGTGCCTTTGAATTGCGGCCTTGCGAGAATCGCCGTTCGTTAGAGTGAGAGGGAGTTTTTGAGAGCATTTGTCTTTTCTAGAGAGTGTTCTTAGAAGGAATATGAAACAACATAAGTTTTTCTTCATTTACTCAAAGACAATAACCGCCCTTTGGTAACCGCCTTCCCGTAATCGCCCCTCCGGTAACTACCTTTCGGTAACCACCGTGAGTTATCAGCCATCATGGGCGTTCATCATGGGATCATAGGATCAAGGGTGGATTAATTAATTTAAATCAATTAATTCCAACATCCCACAAATGGGTTCATGACAAGAATTCACTATGTGCATGTTTGCTACTATGGCCATGTTTGCCAACATATTAGATAGTTGCGCGATAAAACAACGACAACTTTTCGTTCAAGAGGAGTTACGGGACTTATTACACCAATCCGGAAAGCTTGTTCCAAGTACTCCACTGTAGTCAAGTTGGGGCCCTATTTGCTATTGTTCGGGGTCTCAAAATTCGTTAGGCATGTTTCAAAGCACTTTTCAATTTTAGAGCTTTTTTCCGAGTTAATTTTTCCCTTTTTATGTTTTCCTAGTTATTATCCTCATTTTATTTTTGAATTGTTCAGAATTTCCTAGGGTTTATCTGGTTGCACCAATATCTATATGTAATGGTCCGCAAAAACACTCGGTTGCCTCTTTTTCAAAAATATAAAAGATTAAGACGTTCCTTTCTGTTGGGCTTATAAGCCTTGCGCTTTGTGCACATCGTGAGTTGGGTCTCGTATTTATCATTTCCTTACATGTGCTATTTGTGTTCACTAGCTTGCCCAAGGAAAAATCCACCGTTACGCTCGCATTGCTCTGGCATCGATTAATGTAGGCTTGATACGCGTACACTCTCTCTACTAATGGTTTTAGATTTCAATGGGATATCCTAGAATACCGCATAGGGTAATTTGAGAGCCTACGCTACATAACACCGGCATGGAGTACCTAATAAATATCGTAGTTGGGATGCACAATAGAAATCCAATGACTTTATTTTCCGATTACCAAAAGAGTGTTTAAGTTCGAGTCTAGTAACATATTCCAATCGACCTATCTTCACTAATTATTGAATTATTATTGCATTAGATTGATTAATTGTTTGATTGCTCACAATTGCCTAATTTGGGGTTTCCCTTGTTACTAGGTGTCCATGACAACAGTTTTTTTTTTTTTTTGGTAAAGGTAAATATGTATATAACTTCCCACAGCGCTAATTACAAAGAGAATGTCGCACACAAAAACCTCGTACCCCAAATGACACAAGGAAGTGTCATAGCAGGTGCAAAAGTGTACCAGCTTAACAAAATACAAAAATAGCAAGCATACTTAGGCTAAAAGGCCAAAACAGCGGCTAAAGTGTCACTAAATCCAAGCGTGCAGAATGTAAAAGACGCCAACCAAATAAAGGGACCCAGTCGGCTAAGCTTGCATCAAACAGCCATAAAACCAAAGGAACAGCAGTTAGGGCAACGTAGAGTCTTTAAAAATCGTGGGCGAGATATCCCAATTCCTCTCGTATTCGTCTATTCCGGGAATGTCTTCAACCCGAGTAAAGGTAAGTCCTTTGTCTCCGACGACCTTTGTCAAGTGCTTAAGGATGGCCGGCACGAACAATGGCTTATTCCCGAAACAAATATGATTTTTCTCTGTCCAGATAATATGGCAAAGGGCCCCAAGAGAAAACCCGGCCATTCGATGAGCAAAAGGAGTGCCTCCAATATTCTGTATAGCCTACCAAATTGTCTCCTACCACGAGCAATTCTGCCAAGAAAGATTACATTTGGAGGCCCAAGATAATACAAGTGATCCCGTGATAGGGCACCCGAAGAATAGATGGTCGACAGAGTCGGGTCTATCATGACAAAAGGCACATGATCCAACAAGAATTTCGTGATAATGTAGCAGCAGAGTCCGAGTCGGTAGATGGTTAAGCGTAGAGAGCCACAGTAGAAATGCATGTCTCGGTGCTATGTGTCGGTCCCAGACAAAGGTGTGCCAATGTACCATCCGGCCTTTTCTTCTAATCAACTCCTAAGTAGTGGCCACCGAAAATCTGCCCGAAGAGTGGCCCCGCCACAAGCACCGATCGGGCTTAGTCGGATCAAGTAATGGGACTACATTATGCCATGAGTTAAACGTGTATAGCATTCTAAAGTCTTGCCGGGCTTGAGAGAGGAAGTCATTAACCGATGCATTCCTAGGAATGCTAGATTCATAGATCTCCCTGTTTGAGAAGATTTGATATAATGGTCCTTTTTCATGCCAAAAGTCGAACCAAAAGGAGACGGAGATTCCATCCCCAATACGCCACTTGAAATTTTGGAAGTGTTCCATTCTCAAATCTAGGATCTTCTTCCAGGTCTAGGAGCAAACAGTAGGTTTCGGAGCTCTTTTATGAAGTATGCTCATCTTCATACACTGTCGTGTTTGAAATTGAAAAACTTTGATTTGTAAAGCCACAAGGCCTTTTTAAGAAAAATTCCTTCCAAAATTTCACAAGCCATTTTTGAATACCTCTTTTGAAGGAAAATTTTTGAATTTTGATGGAAACGCTCTGAGTCTCTACGAAAGGGGCATGTTTTGAAAGCTTTTCAAGAGGATGATCCTTCGAATGAAGAGAGACAAACATTATCCTCAAACACGTCCCCGATACACTTGAGCGATGAGCGAGAGTGACAGAGCGAAAAAAGCTTAATCTCGGGACGTAGGGATCATTCGCGATGATTACATGGATTGAAATGATGAAAGGCATTTCCATTTCAAAATTATCCATACACATTTATATCCCTTGAAAACCATTCCGAGCCAAAAGGGAGAAATTTTCTGGATAAAACCCTGTCAAGAACCACCCCATACTAGGGCATATTTGGAGGTTCATTGTTTGATTACTTGGAGAAAAGATCAAGGTAAGACTTTATTGTGCTAACCTGCATCAATCTTTTTGTGATAGCTTCAGGTGATTTCCGGCAGAGACTTGGAACACTTCAAGGAGAAGAAAAGTACTTCATTTCTATATCCCCAAATATCGATCCTTTGATAAGCCAATTTGAGCCTTTAAATATTCATTTCCAAACCATTGTTGGTGATCACCTCCCTACACTAGGGCAAAACAAAGGAATTACTAGCAATAAGTCAAAAGCATAATTGGAAAAAATTTTGATCTTGGTCTCGAAAAAGAGCCAACCAATGCAAAAAAATGGCAAGAAACAAAAGGGCTAGAAAGAGCAAAGTGCCTGGTAAAAGCAAGGCCAAAAGCCCATGAAAAGTGACCCGTAAAAAGGGCAAAGTCTAAAAAATCAAGATGAAAAGAGGAAAATCCTCGAAATCAAATGAGGAAAAGCATTCATGAACTTTCCTTAAAGCAAATGAATACTGGTGAAAATATCAAGGTGATTACGCAAATTCACCCCTTTTTGGAAAATATGACCTTTCTCACAAAGCCTACCTTGAACCAAGATACAACCTATCACCAAAACTTTTCTGATCTAAGTGGTGTCTCAAGTTGATGCGAAAGATCACACAGGAAGCTACCGCTTAAAGAGGTAAGTACAATCCTGTCTTATCATGTCTTCGGGGTTCTTAGCTTGTAGACCCGAAGAAGCTATTTCTAATCAAGGTCATTGCTAAGCCTCAAAATGAATATCTTTTGATAAGCCTTTGACCCGGCCTAAATTACGGTTCCTTTTAAAATGCCTTATCCGATTAGTCGGATTGTATGGATCCCGAATGATCCCGAAACCTCAAGGTTAAGCTTCCCGTGAGAGGATTTTAATTTCAAGAAAAGCCTTCCCAAAGTAGTGAGAAGTCCTCTTGGATGAAGGAAAACCCTTTCGAAAAACTTTTAAAACAACCTTTTTGTAGAATACTCGGGATATGTCACTCAAAATCCATTCCCAGTGGAGATTTGAACTCGTGCTTTGGACACATTTCTTTTACAAATACACTTTGAAAATTTTTTGGAATCCCCGAATTTCTCCTCAAGAATTTAGGATCACCACTCTTTTATCAAAATTTAAAGGTTTCAACTCATTTGATTGCTCAGAAAGCACTTCTAACGATGTTTGATTAGACTTTATGCAGGTTCCCTAGTGATCCTAAATCCTCGGAAAAGCTATATTTTAAAGATTTGACTAACCTGAATTTTCCGCAGGTCTTATGGCGTCCCCAGATCCTCAGATCTTCTCCTTTAAAATTTGAAAAATCGGGTTTGAGCTTCAGTAGGTACGCTAGTAATCCTAGGTCCTCAGATGGCACCCTCTCCTTTAAAATTTGAAAAAAAATCGGGTTTGAGCTTACGTAGGTACACTAGTAAACCTAGGTCCTCAGATAGCATCCTTCTCATTTTAATAGGTGAATCCCCAGTGGATAGCCAACCTATTTTAATCGGTGAATCCCTTCCTAGAGGATAGCCAACCCATTCTAATCGGTGAATCCCTTCCTAGAAGGTAACCAACCCATTTTAATCGATGAATCCCTTCCTAGAGGATAGCCAACCCATTCTAATCGGTAAATCCCTTCCTAGAGGATAGCCAACCCATTTTAATCGGTGAATCTCTTCCTAGAGGATAGCCAATTTGCATTTCAAATGATGAATTCCTTCTTACAAGATAACCAATCTCATTTTAATAGGTAAAACCCCTTTGTTACAAGGGTGAGCCTTTCTTCCGGATGGTGAATCCCTTCCTAAAGGATAACCAATCTGCATTTTAAATGGTGAATTCCTTCTTATAGGATAGCCAATTTCTCCGGACGGTGAGTCCCTTCCTAGAGGATAACCGATCTGCATTTTAAATGGTGAACTCCTTCCTACGGGACAGCCAATCTCATTTTAATAGATAAAACCCCTTTGTTACAAGGGTGAGCCTTTCTTCCGGATGGTGAGTCCCTTCCTAGAAGATAACCAATCCGCATTTTAAACGATGAATTCCTTCTTACATGGTAGCTAATTTCATTTTAACAGGTAAAACCCCTTTGTTACAAGGGTGAACCTTTCTCTCAAATCTTCAAACCGCCGCTCGATATCGGACGGACGCCGATCAACATGAAACCTCGCGAACCGCTCGAAGGTAATTCCATACACTCATCCTCGCAATCTCAAATCGACAATCTTCGGATAACCGACAGGTGAGCTACATGTAAATCTCTCTCTCTCTCTCTCTCTCTCCTCATTCCGCTTTCACATGAAAATGAGCATGAGTCGGGACTATCCCTTCGCAGAATCTTGAGCTTTAACGTCAAAGGTAGGGCAATTGAATGTCAAAATTTGTTTTCCTTAAACTTTTTTCCCAAGCAGAGTTGATTAGAGATTCGGGTGTCACCTTGTCTTTGAAAGCAACCTCTAACCGAGATTACTTTCAAAGAGGGGCAGCTGTTGACACCCGATTTTTAATCAAGTTTTTCATTAGTTTTTTTTTTTTTGGTAAGGAAGTTTTTCATTAGTTTTATTTTCTAAAAATTCTCAAAAATGCACAAAAAAATCAAAAAATTGAAAAATCAAGTTTGGGAGCCTTGGCCAAGCATAAGGAACCAATTTTGAACAAAAAATAATTTTTCATATTTTTCACATTTTTTTAATATTTTCAGAAAATAGAAAAATGTTAGAAAATTCACAAAAAATACTTTTCGAGGTCACAAAAATACAGAAAAATGACCAATATTTTTCTTTAATCCCTTTTTCATATTGACCTCAAGAAAAATCAAAAATTGAATCCAATTTTAGGTGTTTCTTCACAATGCCTAGAGTTGAATTCCCATAAAAAAATACAAATTGATGTTTTTTTTATTTGCAATTTTTGCACATTTGGAGTCTAGACATTCAATTGCAGCCCTTTCAAGTTTCAATTTGATCAATTGCACCCTCAATTACGCGGATTGCACGAATTGGGCAAGAATCCCTAAATTCTTTGCAATTAAGTCCCTCAACTTTCCAATTTTTGAAATTACTTTTAATTGAGGGACTTTGATGGCAAAATTGGATCGTCCCCCTATGTTTTAACACATTCTGAATCGATTGGCATAGGTCGCACGGTCCAATTTGATCAATTAGACATCCAATTGAAGTTTTCCCCAAATTGGGAATTTAGAAACATTTGGGGCTTTTGCATAAATTGATGAAAAATTTTGGGCAAAACCACATTTCTAAATGATATTCAGGCCCCTAAATGCAATTTTGAAGTTTAATTGTGAAAATTCCTCGCCAATTTTGTTTAATTTTGAAAATTGTGAAAATTTCACTTTTCGAACCGGTCCCGAACAGTGTCATCTCCTTCCTCAAAACGCTCGCGACGATGAACAGTACTCGGGGTGATTTGGATGATCAAATTGACAAGCCAATTGGTGATAATTGAAGCAATTAACTTAGGCGTTTTGTTCCCCAGGTCGATATGCGTCGATTGAACCTAACATCAAGATCACGACCGCTCGAAAAAGTCAACATGTACAAACCAGAGCTCAATTCGTGCGCATTTTGGTTCAACGGGGGCTTAACGGATGGGGACGGAATCACAATTGATTTCGTCACCGTCCGGCGAGCCAAAAATCACGTGATTGCACGTGAGAACATCTCGACCAAGCTTCACCCGACGCGCGCAATTTCAAAAAATGAGTATAAATAGCCAAGAAGATTCGCGAGACAAGGGAGGTTGATTCACGTTCATCTTACACCAGAATAGAGAGAGAAAGAGAGATAGGAAGAGAGAGAAGCTCTCATGCGAAGCTTGAGCTCGAGTTGCGGACCGAGATTCCGCAACTTTGCCGCCGCCGATTCAAGCCAAATCGGGCCATCGAACCACCACCGGAAGCTCTCTTGAACCTAGAGGAAGCGATCCGCATAGCTCAATCGGCTTCAAACATCCAAATCAGGTGAGTTGAGCTTCTGATCTCCCTATTGTGCGACTATGGCATCTTATCTCCCCGAGCTCGATTCCTTCAATTAGTGTGTGCGTTTTACTTCCCGAACTTCCCTAACCACGATTGCATTCCATTTTTGCATTGATTTCTCCCTAATCGCCCGAGTTGAACCTTCACCGTACCTCAACTGGGCCGAGCACCGGCTAGGCGATTCCAACAACCGCGGGCTCAATCGGAGCCCGAGGTGAGTATTCTAAGCTCGATTTATGTGTGCCCGAAGCTTAGATTTGATTGTTATGCTCTATCCTGCTTGGTTGAGGTCCGAGATGTCGCGACCGTGCGTAGTTTGATTCTCACGATTTAGTCGACGAACTTGCTTGATTCTGATATATGTTAATCTAGAAGTTAGGTCGAGTTGATTCGAGTTGGTTTCACTTTGTTCCGGCGAGATCTCGCCGTTAGATCTCGCCGGAGCAATTCTTGCCGTCCGTCCGGTGTCGTCGCAAGGAAGAAGACGAAGGTGACGTGGCGATCGGCAAGTCAAAGGAGCTTAGGTATCATGCCGCGATTGGTCCAGTTTGGATGCGAGTCGGCTCGGCCGTTGGCACGAACAAGCCGACTCAGATCCGATCCAACGGCCGAGATAATTAGGTGAGTTTGATTCTCAGCCGTTGGATCGTTTTTTTTTATATTCTGTATATTAGTTAGAAATTAGAAAATCGAAAACGATGCCGTTTAGTCTAAACAAAGCGTCGTCGTTTCACTGTTAGGACGAGTGAACGGTCTAGATCGGACCTAGAATAGATCGTGGCCATCCATGCATTTAATCGATGCGGTGTCGTTTAGAGGACAGGATCAAATGCGTCGCCGTTTGAGGTATAGATAAAATGAACGGCTCGGTTCGAGCCTTAGGATCTAATCGTGACCGTCCATGGTATTGTAGACGCGACGTCGTTTAGTATAGGGCTCTAGATGCGTTGTCGTTTTGATACATATATGACAGACGATTGAGATTGATTTCGAAGTTGATCTCGGCCGTCCATTTCTTTATATATATATATATATATATATATATATATATTCGAATATTAGAAATAGTTTAGAAAATTAGAAATAAATAGAAAATAGGACACGGCACCGTTTAGCATTTAGCGAGTCCGAGTCGGTCTGGATTGGGTTGATCGGGTTGACCCGGTCCGAAAATATTAATAAAAAATAGATAAAAATTTCCAAAAAATCCAAAAATTCGTAGAAAATTCACAAAAATTCCCAGATTTTCCCAAAAAAATTTATAAAAATTCCTAGATCAATTCAAGACTCTTATAGTCCGGATCGAGAATTTTCAAGATTTCGAGGGTCGATTCACATCGATTCGGAAAATTCCCAACCTTTTTTTAGAAAATGAATAAAAAATCCAAAAAAATTAGAAAAATTAGAAAATTTCTGAAAAATCACAAAAAATGGGAAATGGCCGCACTCAACTGGCCCGACCCCAATTTTGTGATTTTTAGGTCCCGAACCCTAAAAATGACCATTCTACCCTTTCTAGGCCTTACGCCCAAAATTTTCCCGAACCATCTCGACACTTAATTGAGTGCATTCCGTGGGCCGATAGGGCCATATTAGACATGTCTTCTTGATTGCTTGATTGAATTGATTATGATTATCTTGATTGCGCACTTAAATTTATGATTGTGACTGCTAGGGTAGAAAACTCCTATCTGCATGATATCCTAAGATCGTTAGAGCCTACCTCACCCGAAATTTCATCCGCATGATATCCTAAGATCATTAGAGCCTACCTCACCCGAAATTTCATCTGCATGAATTCGTAGATTAGAAAACCACTCAACATCGGTAACCGAAAGGGCGTCAATATAAATCTTGGCGTAACCAAGTCCCTAGACCCAAATCTCCGGTTTTCATAGAACCGAACGATTTCTCCCGACCGCTCGGTAGAGTTTTCCGATCATACCCTCCAATAAATTGATTGGTGGCGACTCCAAATGCATGTACACTATGCACATGCCACCCGACCACACTAAGGTCGACTTCGATAAAATTTTCTCCACATCGCGATCCGAGCAATGGGCCTTGGGAGAGGCCCACGATTCCAAAGATATGCTTCCAACCGGATCCGAGGGATCGGCTCGTTAACTCTAATTGCAACCGGAAATGAAAGGAAAAAATTTACGGAGGGTCGCGACAAGAATCCATATCAAGAGAGGGTTGAGCTATATGATCATCAAAGTTAGCCCCAATGATAGCAGAATATTCCTCGAGCGTAGGAGTCAACTCAAGGCCTATTTTTCTGTTTCGGGGAACAAGTTTGGAGCAAAAATCTGTTTGGTAGCGCAATTTCATTTTTCTAGTTCCGAGACAATTTTTTTGTCTAGAAATAGATTTGGAATAGAAATACGAAGTAGAAATTTTTTACTTTTCTATTTCTAGAACAAAAGCAGAAATAAGAATTCTTCTCATTGCTCACTCCTTCTTTCTTGAATGCGGTCTCCCTCTCTTTCGCATCCTTACTGCAAGCCACCCCCGTAGGCCGTCGGTCCACCATTTGTTGCCTCTCTTACGTCCTTGTCGCCGCTTGTTTTCCATCCGCCGACCGCTGGTCATCATTCACCATTAGGCGTCTACGGTCGGCCGGCCACCGTTCACCATCCGCTTGCCATCGGCCACCGGTCTCTAGTCCTCTGCTCCCATTCACCCTTTTCGTCTATCTCCGATCTCCGTCCACCCATCATCGTTTGCCGGTCATAGTCCGCCGTTCGCTGACCGATGCCTAGCAACTGACAACCGTAGAAATTTTATGCTGTTATCAAACAAATTTCTGTTTGGGGAACATAAATTTTGTCATTATTAAATGTGTGTCTCTATTTAAAAATTTGTCCAGAAAATAGAAATAGAAAATTTTATTTATGGCCAGAAAATTGAGTAAGACACTCACATGTCGGCCTTAATAATTTTTGGAAATTTATTTTGTTGACACATTCTATGTGAAAAAGAAAAGAAATGGTTACAGGCCGGGTATTGTGCACAGACTATTAATAATAATTAAAAGGTGAAATATGCAAACTTGCCGATTTATCTGCTAATCATTCTAAATAATTTTTTATAAAGCTGGACAAATAAAAAAACCTTTTTATACAGAAAGTGCGCACACAAATTTAATTTAATACATCTCTGCTAGTCTTACTTTTACCATGTCAGCATATATGCGGGGTGGTTTTTTTTTTTTTTTTTGGGGTCGAAAAGTGGGGTGTTGATGTTCAACTAAACTCGCACTGTCCTTAGTTAATGGTAATTATTGTTCTTTCTTACCATACTGTAGCGTCTCTGTCACAACTTTTATCACCAGCAAAATCTGGGGGAGGCGTATGATGCTTTAAATTGTAATGAAAGGCGTCCTTTTCTTTTCCAAAATAAAATTTAAAAAAATTTCCCAGGAAAAGTGAAGGTTTGAAGAAATCTCTCGACAATAAATAGTGAAATTGACCTACGAGAATGAGAAACATTATTTAAGAAAATAAAGAACTTTTTTAATATTAACATGGTTTTAGATAACACGTGGATTTAGTATCTCTAAAAGGATGAGTAGCAAATTAACTCTATTAGAATAAGAAATAATTATATCTATAGTTTCATGTAAAGTTGACTTTATTGTATACAACATATAACTACAACATGTGATGTTGTATACATTTATAGAAAAAAAAAGATCTAATCATATATCAATAGAATAACATAAAGAAAAACTGATTTATGCCCTTGCAATATGATACGCACACATAGTCAAAGTACTTCAGTTCCATTTAATACAACAAGTCGTAAAATACAGAATTACAACAAAGTTACTTAAATGATTTATAAATACTAAAAAAAGAAATGACCAAACAACTTTCGTATAAATAGAAATAGTTCTTGATAATTTTGATGTTTGTAAAATATGATGTAGCACATTTTTGGTAAGTGTGAAGTGAATTCATATGAAGGGCAAATGAACCTGTAATATTCAATTTTCTTTCAAATGATATGTATTATTTCTAGTGATATTTTTCAGTTACAATTCTTGTTTACCGTCACTGCTACAGGTCAAAAAGTACTATTTTACATGCAAAGTTGAATGTCCAAGAGTACAGAAGCAGTTTTAATAAACTCAAAAATATTTATGTGCAAAACCCATGAGAAGGCAATGCCATAATACCATTGCATAGGGTAAAATTAGTTTTTACTAGGGTAAACCTCTCTCTGGAGAGCGGAAGTCCCTCGTGTACTCGTGACATATGGGGCTTTAATACATTTAATGCAGGATTAGGGTTTCGCCACATCGAATTGAATGCGCCACGCGGTTTTGGGAGACGATAGAGAGACCCCCATTTGCATTGTTGCTGACTCAAGCTCCTTCTGTTGGGGTCTTAAATGCTTCTCTTTGCTGTCATCTCTTTTGACTCTTGGCCTTCCCTTCATGGGTCAGCCCCATCTCACACATCTCATTGTCAATAGACATCTCTCTCTCTCTCTCTCTCTCTCTCTCTCTCTCTCGATCGATTATATAAAGCAACAGTGTCTCAGGATTAGCACTTGGACTTGGACCCTTGTCGTCTCTGATTCTTGTTTTGAATAAGGCAAAAATTGCACATACAGACGAGAAGAAGCGGAAAGAAAAGAAGAAGCAGCCCAGCCGAAGCAAACGGAAAGACATTTGCTGAGAGGTGAAAAGAGGGTTAACTGTTCTTGAGATGGGTAGACCACCATGCTGTGATCAAAATGGGGTCAAAAAAGGTCCGTGGACTCCTGAAGAGGACATCATACTGGTGACTTACATTCAGGAACATGGACCTGGGAATTGGAGATCCATTCCTACCAAAACAGGTTCACTGGTCTCTCTTTTGATTTTTTTGTAAATGAAATTAAGCACCAAGTTCAAGCCTTTTTGTTGTCTTTTGGAGCATAAATTTCGATTGGAGTCTCATAGCTTGTTGTTCCATGTGGATGCACTTCAGGGTTGCTCAGATGCAGCAAGAGTTGCAGGCTTAGGTGGACTAATTACCTAAGGCCAGGCATCAAAAGAGGCAACTTCACAGATCAGGAGGAGAAGATGATCATCCACCTTCAAGCTCTTCTGGGCAATAGGTATTTACCAACCCAACCCACCCTGCCCCCCTCTCTTCTCTCTCTACCCACAATTCTGAGGAAAATTTTGGGAAAGATTCTATCAAGTGCATGAAGTGATTTGTTCATAATCGAGTGACACACTAGATAGGTAACTTTCATCAGTTAACTTCAAGAAAATATTTCAATTGCCATTTTCTTTGCGACTACTTTTATCGAAATTGTGCCATCTTTGACTGTAAATCTAGAGGGTATACCATGCAATAAACCTTAGCAGTGTGAGAACACCATCACAAACATGTATTGGGAGAAGAGTAGATATATACACAAGCATTAAAATGTCTATATGCAAAATGTATTTAGTTGTAGCTTAGATGGTAGTACCTGCATATGTTGATGGGTCATTTACTTGTGGTGTAGATGGGCTGCCATAGCGTCATACCTTCCTCAGAGAACAGACAATGACATAAAAAATTACTGGAACACCCATCTCAAGAAGAAGCTCAAGAAACTAGAACCAAGCGCTGATGAAGATCCAACTCCAATGTCTAGAGGTCAATGGGAAAAAAGGCTCCAAACGGACATTCAGTTGGCCAGACAAGCTCTATGTGATGCCTTGTCTCCCGAAAAGCCCTTTGCGTCATCCGATCTCTCTGAAGCCAAACACAAGCCTTTTCCTGGATCTTCTGTTTCATCAAAACCTATCCAAACACCGATGACTAATTACCCGTCGAGCACCGATAACATAGCTAAGTTGCTCAAGGGATGGACGAAAGATCCAGCAAAGCAGGCTCGGAGAATGTTGTCAGCAGATTTAAGCATGACCGATTCTACATCTTCGGGAGGAGGGACGTCGAGCAATGGGACTGAGGTATCCGATAACGCATTTGAGTCACTGATTAAATTGGAGCCGTTGGATTCTTCGACTTCTGGTTTCTCCAAATCCTTGTCACCCGAGATTGACCGTCTCCAAGATGAGAGTAAGCTGAGGTTTGGCGGCGACGACCAGGAGCAATTGTCATTGCTTTTTAATTGGCTGTTTGACGAAGCAGGGAAAGAGCAACTTTGTGATCTTCCAATGGCTGATAATGCAGATTCTTTCTGACGTGCTTTAGTCCTTTTCCAGCTTCATGATTATGACTCGATTCATCATTTATTTTTCCTATCTTCATTTTGGACTTCAGTTATTACAATTGCTCCATTCTTCGGGTATGTCCTATTTTGTGCTAAATCATGAGTGTAAATCTTTGACGATATCATTCATGTTCTTGATTCTTCGAACAAACTTTGGCGATGGTTTGATTCAAAGATGATATTCTTCAGAAATTCGTGAACGTGCTACATGTATGCTCCCATGAAAATTTACTTTTAAAATTCATTTTACAAGAGTTGATCTTGTAGCAAGATCAAATTAGTTGGAAGTAAAAAAACAGGGGAAAACTCAGCACGTTTTGAAAGGTTAGCATTGGGTGGATCTGATTATAGTGGGCCCTACTTTAACGATTTCCAAACATTTCATCTACTTATGATTGCTTAATTTTATCACATCATTGACAAAACAGAAGAATGAATTTTTCTTGATCATTTGTCCACCATCCCAATTGTTGGGGTGTGGTTCATATTCTTTACTGATAAAAAAGCACAGGTCCCTCTCCCTTGAGAGCAGACATGGGTTCGGGGGCCGCTCTGTCGGGGTTTAGGGGAAACGCTCTGAAATTGCTAGAGGGTTTTTATATTTTAAGCTCGTATTTTTTTTTTTTTTTTTTGTAATTTAAGCTTGGACTTATGAGTAGCTACTATTGAAGGTTGTAACAGATAAGTGAGAGATAGTGAAATCTCCCTTTGAATGTAATCCTAGTTTGAGAGTGAACCATGATAATCTTGTGTCTCAATTCTTTTTCTCACCTTTGCTTTTTATTTTGTTGTATTTGTGTGCCTAATCCTAATACCAATAACAATTATATAATATTTATTCTCAAGTGATCATCACCTGATTGACTTATTTTGTGGGCTTCTCGGAAGACCATTTGACCTAAGGGCTATAATTCTTGTTTGGAGTACATGTCAAGAATATTAGACTTTTCTTATGTAAATTATGTTAATAAGTGCCGCCAGTGTTAAAAAATCAGATAGTTACTTTTCCTGTGTGAAGTATACAACGGTTTGAAAAATCGGAATTCTCTTGAGTTTGTTTGATGTGAACTCTCGGGGCACACGTTAAAAATAAGTGATAGTCCAATCACTAAGAAACCGTGTGAATTTGGTTGCGTTTCCATGGGCTTTTAAAGTTTTAGGTGTCACGCTCAAAATTGAAGGGAGCAAACAAGAAAAAAGTAGGGAAAGAGAAATGAACCACCAATTGACTATCTGAACGACTGAATCTAGGGCATCAAATGAAATCCGAAGGACAGAAAATGTCTTGGGAATTGGCAGGTCTGGTCTTTAATGCCCATGTGATACGTTCAAATTTTCTTCTCTTCTACAGCTGGAGCTATGGACTGTAATCTTCATGCCAACCATTTGTGGAACTGGACCGATCTGTAAAGTCATGGACGGACTATTTGCCTTCATTAGCGAACTAAGGACACGGCACAAAAAAAAAAGGGATTTGAAATATGGAGAGCAAATAAGACCATGAAACCCAAGAAATGAAATTGAAAGGAGTGACCACAATTTAGCTCATAAGTTGTATAACAATGGTACGTGTAGTTCCTTAATTCCTGTAATGTTTTCTTCAAGATGTTAGAAAAGGACACCACAAGTACAAAAAAAACTTCATGTAACACTTATTTGAGTGCTCTAACTTTCTTTTTGGATCACTTATGGATGATATAACTTTTATACGGAGCTCATTTGAGTGTCATATTTTTTTTCTAAATAATTTCAGTGCCATTTAAGTTTTTAATCGATTATTTAAGTACCATAACTTTTTAAAAAGGTCACCATAAGTGTCATGCCACGTCGGATTTTGGATACTTGGGTGAACGATATTTACAATTTATGAGATTGAAAACTATTGCACTCTAGTGAATGTTTTTTTAGAAGTTGTGATACTTAATTGATTAAAAAAATATTATGGCATTCAAATGAGCACCCTGGGAAAGTTATGGCACTTGTGGTATCTTTATCTTACAAGGAGATTGTATAGGAATTTTGCTATAATGTGTGCTTTGAAAGTACTCCTTAGATAACCGATGAAAACATTGAGAAGGACTATGCAAGTTTTATGCTCCGTTTGTTTCGTGGAAAATATGACCTTTCCGGAAAATGTTTTCTAGGAAGTCATTTTCCAGGAAAATGACTTCCTTTTCCGATGTTTGGAAAAAACTTGAAAAAGTTTCGAAAAATATTTTCCGACGTTTGGTAAGGAAAATTCGTCTTATTTTAAGTTCGGAGACTTGATTATATTAATTTTTTAATTAATGCCCTTCAGGTACCAATTTCATGAAAAAAGTTCAATTTGACAATTTCGATGAATTCTGACTTGAAGTTCAAATGTGCAATTTTTTGGATTTTCGTTTTATGATTTTTTTATATTTTGAAATTAAAAAATAAAGGAAAATTAAAGTGAATTGGTTCAAGGTTACCTTTCCGAATTGAAACAATATCAAATCGATTCGATCCTACTTGCGGATAGGGTCGGCGATGGTGCGAACGGCAGTGTATCAAGCAAAGGAGCCTCACGGTTCATGGTGAGTTCGGGGATGCCTCAAGCAATCTCAAATCAAAATCAATTCCGTATGTCAACTTATTGCGCCCATGGAAATTGCCACCTTGCAAGGCGTAAGACTCGCAACCGTGCTCTCTATTGTGGCCGTGAAGTCTTCAATGAATTTCCGTGGCCTCAAAAGTCTCCCGTGATCAGAATCTACGGGAAGAGTCGCCTAGTTATCGTCACTGCTTAGTAAGGGAGCTCATGGGTGACTGCTATGAATCATTTTCTTGGCGAATGTTCATCATCGGGCAAACTTGTGAAAATAGAGAGAATGGAGCTTTGCCTGGCCGTTAGTAAAAGCTCGAGAACAGAGGGAGAGATATGCGCCTCTAATTTTTGTGGAAACAAATGAAGGTGGTCCCCGTCGACTACGCCGCGAAGGTCTCGCAGCGTCTCCTGGAGGCCACCCTTGGCGGCGACTCGAAATCAACCTTTGAATGCCTCGTCGACCCACTCGTCGACGTCAACTACGTTGGGGCGGTGAGCCTCAAGACCGCAAGGCCGACGTCATCCCGCACGGTGAGTCCGCCGCCAAGCTTTGTGTGGAGCATGAGAAGCTTAGGACGGACGTCACGACTTTGTTCCTCGCTATAGCTTTCCTTGCTCGAGGCCGGAGCCACTGGCTGCGGCCGTGGCCAGCAACCTGCCGAGGGAGAAGAATGAATACTAAAAAAAAACAAGACAAAGAAATAATAATAAAGAAAGTAATTAAAAAATAGATTTTATCGGAAAAATAAAAAATGAAAATTTTCAATTTTGAAAAAATAAATAAAAAACGAAAAGAAAGCAAAAAAATAATTAAAAAGAAAAAAATAGTTGAAAGAGAGGAGGAGTGAAAAGTGTGGAAAATGTTTTCCTCTTCTCAAAATGAGGAAATCATTTTCCTTAGTTTTAGAAGGTTTTTTTTTGTTGACCGGAAAATATTTTCCGTTGACCGCTCATTTTCCGCCCCCCAAACACCGGAAATTGGGGAAAATGTTTTCCGGAAAAATATTTTCCGTGAAATAAACGGAGCCTTAAG
This sequence comes from Rhodamnia argentea, assembly GCF_020921035.1. NCBI lineage: Eukaryota > Viridiplantae > Streptophyta > Magnoliopsida > Myrtales > Myrtaceae > Rhodamnia > Rhodamnia argentea. Next base: position 16,901,737 of record NC_063157.1, on the reverse strand, counting down.
GTTTTTCCTTTTAACGAAGCTTCGAAATTTGAAGAATTTCGTGTTTCCTACTTTATATACAAAACAAGCACTGATAACGCGCCCCTTGGTTTGATCTCTTTTATCTCTTGCCTCGTGATTGAGACTTTGCCAATTAATACTGGCGGCCTCCTTCATTAATACTTGGCCCTCTTGCACAGAAAGGTCCCGGGATTGAGATAGATTTGTGGCGTGGAGGACTGTAGCCAGGCCAAAAGGAATGAAGTCGAGATCCACGTGCCAAAGAAAGTTAACGAGTCACCAACATTTCTAACGGTGCAAGAAGACAAAGTGGTCGTATTTGAACTCGGTAAAGGTTTTGCTATGACCGCTCATGGTTATGGGTAATGGGGATTCATGCGTTCATGAGAAACTCCAATGAAACTAACATAGCTATAATAAGAAAAACCGTAATGCATTTGCTGACGCCTAAAAAATGTCCCAACCTTTGACCATCCACTAAGACTGAAAGAAGACCGAGCAAGACATGGTTGGTGTAGAATTTACTAATTCTTTTTGGTCAGCAACTGTATGTGAAGGATAATACATCTAAATACTAATCTAGATCTATAAATACAACGGAAAAATTATAGATCTACATATCCATAAATGCAACGTGCAGATTATAGTCGAACAACAATCGAATCATCATATATGTACATATACGCACGGATTACACTAGATCAATATGCTCTAGAATCAACTTGTATCACTGATCTAAGAAGCATATAACGATTAACGAAGATACCTCATTTTCCTTAGATTAAAAGCCCCAAAATCGCAGGAGAAAAATGATCTAGATCTGCCGATCGATTGTACTTCGAGAGAGAGTTTTTCACCGTGAGTTTTTTGGAGAGCGTTTCCTTTGTTTTTCTTTTTTTCTTCTAAACGACGTACATTCAATTGAGAGGATATGCCATTTGCAATCTTCCCACTTGTAGAATAGGAAATAAAATTCCTTGATCGCAATCAATTAATGCATTAAAGACAATCATTGATTTGTCCTTTATTGGCGCAATCAATTTCAACATCTCCCACTTGCTCATAAAGGGTTAAATATCTCTATTTCTCTACTCACTATAAAGGTCATATGGGCAAATAATTCATGCGACCAGCATACTCTGAGAGCTTATTGCCATACATTTATTAGAAATATATAGTAGCTCACATTGAGCATTATAATTTAGAGTAGATCTAGTATGCCGCACCCTAGATCAATCAGTCACATTTATATCTCTCATAATCTCTTTGAAAGTTCAATATGTATTGTACTCACAATTACGATTACACTCATATAATCATAATTCGTTGACCCGTGAATACAAAATCATAATGTGACGTCAACTACAAATTGATCTTCCTCTTTCTTTGAAATCTCTCTATTTCAACTCAATTCGCTTTTCTAGAAATGTCCCACTAGATCGAATCATCCATGATCATTGGCAACACTCTAGGATAGCAAACATTGAATCAAAATTTCAAGAATAGGTTAGAGTCATGAGGGCACTAAGCTGAGGAGCTAATATCCTCAAGAGTTTCATACGGCTGTAGAGTGGAGAGCAAGACTCTTGCCAACTCTTATTGGTCTTCTCATGCATACGTAATATGAAGCACGTATTATGGTATTCTTTCCTTTTCCATAGATCATATGTCTTTACTTCTAATATCATACGGATGATAGTTTAGACATTCCAAATATCTAACTTGAGTTCACAAAATCTACTCTCTTCAAAGAATCCATCAAAACTCACTTCTAGCATAAAAAACAAATAAAGTGAAACACATTAGTTACTTCACTTTCGGGTATAACTTATTATGACCTCATCTTAAGAATCCTATTAAGGCGACAATAAAATCTCAAGCTTGAGCTCTCAATTATCATCTAGATAAAATAAGCTTGAAATTATCTCATCTCTATTTATCACACAAGAAATAGAGGCGATTACTTGTATGAGTAGGCTAATCTCTTATCTGTCTAACATACTTTTTCAATATAATGCATTAAGCATTAATATGCATAAATGTTAAATAAACTCATAGGCATCAATAATGATAACATATATCATTGTCTGTGAACTTTAGGAAAAATAGAAATATCCAAGACATCAATTTATACGCAATCCCAAAGACTTTACATGACCGTAAAAAAATATCTCTAGGAATCAGCTTGGTTATTGGATCTGCTATCATACTATGAGTAGATATATACCGGACATTCACAACCTTTTGTGCAACCATGTATTTTACAAAGTTATAGTTTGTATCTATATGTTTGGTCTTGCAATGAAATTTGTGATCCTTGGTGCAAGCTATCGCTGTTTGACTATCACAATTAACCAATAAAGAACTAGCAGCATCCTTAGCAATACCTAGATGATCCAAAAATCTCTTCAGCCAAACTCTCTCTTATACTGCTACTGACAGAGCCATGAACTAGGCTTCCATGTTCGATAATGCTATACATGTTTGTTTCTTATTGCTCCAAGATATTGCGCCACCGCACAAGAAGAATATAAACCCGGATGTAGATTTCCTTTCATCTAAATCTCCTCCCCAATCGGTGTCAGTATAACCCTCAAGGTGCAGATCTCTTCCTTGGTAAATCAGCGAATAATCTACAGTACCTTTCGGATACCTCGGGATTCTCTTGACGGCAGTCCAATGTGCTTAACTTGGATTGGATTGGTATCTACTCACTATTCTAGTAGCATGGCAAATGTCAAGCCTTGTATACATCATAGCATACATTAAGCTCCCAACAACAATAACATATGGAACATTTTCCATATGTTCCTATTTTGTGGAGTCTTAAGACACAATCTGCGGTTCAAACTTTCACCTTTGGCAATAGGAGTGTAAATGGGTTTACAGTTTTGCATACGAAAACATTCAAGAACTTTATTTACGCATGTTTCTTGTGAGAGAGACAACAACCTTCTTGAACGGTCTCTTGAAATATTAACTCCAAGAATATACGGAGCTTCACCCATTTCTTTCATTTCAAATCTTCACTATTTGAACAAACTCCATATTATATCCGACAATGAGGATATCATCAACATATAATGATATGATCACAAAATGATCTTTGGATCTTTTGATATGTACGCAATGACCTTTATCAATCCTTATAAAATCATATGGGACTATATGTTGTGACCCTCCCATGTTTGTTTTAATCGAGGTTAATGGGTCGTCGTCGTCCACACTCTCTATGGCATGGATCTCGAATGTTGGCCTATAGCGACCCTCTCGTGGTTCATATACTCTCGAGGGTTATTGGGTCATCCTTCGATCCAGCTGTTTGTGGATCTCGGACACGGGCCTCTCCCAAGACCCATTATCCAAATCGTAACGGAGGATAACGTGGTCGACCTTCGATGCGGTCTAGTGACATGTGTTACGTGTGCATGCCAAGGAGTCGCCACCATTCGTTTCGTGGAAGGTACGATTGGAAACCCTATCGAATAATTGGGACCTTTTAGTCGATTCCGTGAGAACCAGAGAAATGGGATTGAGAATTTAGTTACGCCAACTATTAGAGTTGACACCCTTTCAGTATCTAAGTTGACTGGATTTTTTAACTTCAGAATTTCATGTAAATGAGTAGGGGTACAAATCCTAAATCTAGGAGTTCATACAAATATGAGTGACTACTCTAGTAAACACAATCAGTAAATAGAGTGCACAAATCAAGGAATCCAAACATACAGATAAAACCCATCAAATCAACATAGCATTCCTAGTAAAGCCCTATTGGCTTAGAGAAATGTCAATCACAACTCGGTAGTGATTTAGACATGAGGGGTAAAATCGTAATTTTGAAGAAATCTGAAGACCATTTGCAAAAAAGGGTAAAATCGTCATTATGGAAGCAATCCGGAGTTAGAAAAAATGTTGAAAATAGGATTGGCGACCTAACTAACTCATCACCTTTCTTACGACAACTTTCAGAATTTTCGGAAATTTTTAGGGGCGATTTACCCTTTGAGGGGTAAAATCCTCATTTTCCAAAGGAAATAAGGGACAAAAACCCAAAAATAGGGTTGGCCACCTAAACGGACCCATCTCCTAATTTTTGGCATTTTTCGTAACTCACGAGAATTTTCGGGGACAATTTACCCCTAAAGGGTAAAATCGTCATTTTGGAAAGATCGGGAGAAGAAACCTCATAAATAGGATTGGCCTATTGACTGTGGTAAATCCTCAATTTTTGAGATTTTCTGAAATTTTATAAGAATTTTTCTACAATTTTTCCTATTTTTTTGAATTTTTCTAGGATTTTCTAATTTTTTTTATTTTATATTTTTTGAAAATGCTTTCCTTTTCTTTCTTTTTTTTTAAAAAAAAAATTTACAGATCAGGTCAACCCAACCCACGTGGACCAGGTGCCCGGCCCAAACCCGGATAAAGACCTGTTTGCCTACAAGCCAAACTATGCCGTATTCGTTTTTTTTTTTTTTTTTTCAAATTTATTTTAATTAACAAAATATCCAAAAAATCTAATTATTAATCGGATGGCTAGAATGCTTCCACGTGGCTGCTTATGGCTGTCCGATCGCCTAACGATCTTATAACAACTCTAACGGCCTCACTAACGTAACCGGCTACGTGTCATGCTACGTGACGCCACATCGGCACTAGGTCGGTGTTGACTACGGTCAACGCTCATTGGATAAGACGATCAGCCCCGACGTTCCATCGTCGGCACCTCGTCGGAAACCAATTTCGACGACTACAGACGTCCAAACTTCATGAAACCAATGCTATCCAACTTGCCTAATCATGCTCTACAACGTACCACAAGATCATAACAGCAGAAGCACATTTGACTAACCTACAAATCTCGACCGAAGCTAACCTTTGACGACTACTCGCCCTAGCCGTTCCATGCGTGATCTAAGCAATTAAATCAATTAGGAATCACAGATGCTCAAGGGAACTTACCTATCCATCTCGACACTTTGATTTGGTCTAAATCGAGCTCTCGAGTTCACGATCACTCAAGGTCAAATGGAGGTCGACTCGACAATTCAAGCCACGAAAATGCACAAAGAAGATATGTATGTGATTAGTAAGGTACATACAGTAAATCGAGACCAATAGCATGCAAAATGATCGATAGAAAATCAAGATACCATGTGAGCCTTCATCGGCTGTGTAGAGCTTGAACGTACCTTTTCGAGGCCGTAGCTCGATTCGGAAGGTCCGCCGCCTTCCTTAGTGTTAGTGGCTAGTGATTTCACTTAGAGGGAGGGTGAATAGGTGATAGAGAGTGATTTTAAGAATTTATTGCGGAATTTAGATCGCACAACGTAAAACGGATATCTTAGAAGATGGAGACGGAATGTATCGCAACGAGCAATTAATTCAATTGATGCATGATATGTAATGTGATCAATGCGCGCTGTTCGTGTGCGGTTTAGCTATCACAAGATATCTAGAGTGATCAAAGTAAGAGATAAGGAAAACTGCACAGAGGGTTTATAGTGGTTTGGCTTTGATTAAGCCTACGTCCACTTCTTCGGGCGATAGCCAATCGGTTGGATTCCACTAGTAAGCTGCTCAAAGGTTACAGATTAGTGATCTCCTTGACATGCGGGACTTCACACTTAGCGCTCAACACTCGTGTGTACACCTCCTCACAATTACAATGGATGGATCATGAAGTGTGTTGGAAATGGAGTTCACTCTATCTAAGAATTATGAACACTTTTCCCTCTTAACACCGATCTCTATTTTCCCTTCCTCTTCGAGATGTCTTTTGTACTCTTCCGCCTCCAATCTAGCCATTGCAAGGCATCTAGAAGAGATCTCTCCAAATCTACCCTTTTGGATGAAATGATTACCAAAAGAAGATCTCTTAGCCGTTGGGGATCGCCAAAGGAAAGTTTTCCCCGCCTAGATCAAATCGCCCATACAATTATGATCCCGGGTTTCCATATATGGTTTCTTCCATTTGGAAAGTCTTTGTTTGTCTCCTTAGTTCCGCATCCTTGATTGATCTCTGTCACCGAGAATCTTCAAGAATGATCCAGCTCGATGGCGTTCGTTGATATGTAGAAATTAAGCTCAATTTGTATTCATCTTGAAGTTCTGATTACTACTCGTGAAGTACTTCTCTCAGAGCTTGAGCGCCATTTCAACGTCCGAGCTATTTTTGACACCTGATTTTTGATCAAGTATTTCTTAGTTTTATTTCACAAAAATTCACAAAAATTCATAAAAAGTCAAAAAATTGAAAAATCAAGTTTGGTAGCCTTGGCCAAGCATAAGGAACCATTTTTTAGTAAAACATAATTTTTCATATTTTTCGCATTTTTTAATATTTTTCAAAAAATAGGAAAATACAAGAAAATTCACAAAAAATGCTTCCCGAGGTCATAAAAATATAGAAAAATGTTCAATATTTTTCTTTTAATTCCCTCTTCATATTGACCTCAAGAAAAATAAAAAATTAAATTCAATTTTAGGTGTTCCTTCACAACACCAATGGTTGAATTTGCTTAAAAAATACAATTGGAGTCTTTTTATTTGCAATTTTTGCACATCTTGAATCAAGACATTCAATTTATGTCCTCTGCAACCACAATTTGATCAATTTCGCCCTCAATTGCACGAATTACACGAATTGGGCAAAAATCCCCAAAATCTTTGCAATTTAGTCCTCGGAATTCTCAATTTTTGAAATTACTCTTAATCTAGGAATTTTCATGGCAAAATTGGACTACCCTTTAAGGTTTTCATACATTCTGAATCGATTGGCTGGGGTGGTTTGATCCAATTTGATCGTTTGGGCGCCCAATTGAAGTTTTCCCCAATTTGCAATTTTAGAAAAATTTGACGCTTTTGTAGAAATTGAAGCGAACTATTGGGCAAAACCACATTTCTAGATAGAATTCGAGCCCCTAAGTTCAATTTCAAGGTTTAATTATAAAAATTCTCCACAGATTTTGATTAATTTTGAAAATTGTAAGTCTGAATCGGTTCGGACCGGTTTGACCACCGGTCGGACCGGTCGAACCGGTCCAAACAGTGTTGTCTTCTTCCTCAGAACGCCCGCGCGAATGAACAGTTCTTGGATTGATTTCAATGACCAAATTGACAAGCTAATCGTTGCTAATTGAATCAATTACCTTGGGCGTTTTCTTCCTTAGATTAATACACGTTGATTGATTGAGCCCTACCTCGGGATCAATGGTCGCCGGAGGAGCGCCGGCGAAGCGATCAAAGATGCGGTGGCCCGGAAAAGTCAACACTCTAGAAACTGCGTGAAATTTGTGCTCGTTTGAGCTTGACGGAGGACCTAACGGACTTGGACGGAATCACAATTGATTCCGTCGCCGTCCGGCGACTCAATTGCACGTGTGCGCACGTGTGAGAGGGTCGGCGAGGTCTCTCCCGTGCAAACTAATTTTCAAATTTGGTATAAAAAGGAGGGGGGGAGAAGCTTCGCGAAAAGGAGAGAGGCTCATTTTTGCTCGTCCGAGATACCAGAATAGAGAGAGAGAAAGAGAAGTAGAGAGAGAAGCTCTCGTGCAACGCCATTGCTGAAGCTTTACACCGAAGCTTCGCGACTTCACTCCAGCCAATCCAGGCCAAATCGAGGCGACGAATCATCACCGGAAGCTCGTCCGAGCTAGGAGGAAGCAATCGCACCAGCTCAATTGGTCCGTGATATCCTAAATCGGTGAGTCGAGCTTCCAATCACTTTACTGTGCATTCGTGGCATCGCACCTCCGTGAACATGATCATTGCAATTGATGTGTGCGTTTTGCCTCTGGAACATCACCGAGCACATCTGCATTCCTGTTTTGCATTGATTTCGTGCGATTACCATGAGTCGAGCCTCCAACCGGTCGCGGCCTGGTTGAACTTCGGCCAGGCTTTTCTAGCCACTACGAGCTCAATCAGAGCTCGAGGTAAATCTCTTGAACTCCCCGTGATGCTCATGTGTGAGTGAATTAGTCAATTGTGCTCGGTATCGTGTGATCAAACTCTGAGATATTGTTCTGTATGTAGCCCGATACTCACGATTTAGCCGATAGAATTGCTTGATTCCGAGATATGTTAACCTAGAGTGTTAGGCGAGTCGATTGGTGTTGGTTTCGTGTTATTCCGGTGAGATCTCATCGTTAGATCTCACCGGAGGAGTCTCGGCCGTTCATCGCGTCGCTGGCGAGAGGTAGAAGACGAAGGCGACGTGGCGGTCGGCTGGTCAACGAGTCTAAGGTGTCTCGTTGTGAGTGGTCCAGCTTGAGTCCGGTCGGCTCGACCATTGGCGCGAGTAATCTGAGTCAACCTTGATCCGATGGTCGTGATAATTAGGTGAGTTTGATTCTAGGCCGTTGGATTGAATTTTTGTATTTTCTAATAATTCGTTTATTAGTTAGAAAATAAAGAAAATAAAAAACGGTGTCGTTTCGCATAAGTGGTGTGCGGCGTCGTTTAGGGTATAGGCCCGATGTGTCGTCGTTTTGTAGTTTAGGCGAGTCAACGGTGGAGATCTAGTTCGGGTTTAATCGTGGGCGTTCGTTCCGAAGTGATGCGGCGTCGTTTCATGCGCAGGGCAGAGTTGATTCGGTGTAGCGAGGCACACATGAACGCGAGTGCGTTGACGGCCGAGATTGTTTCTAGGATCGATCCCGGCCGTTCATTTATTTTCTGTATTTTCGAATATTAGGAAATTGGTTTTAGAAAAACAAAAAAATAAAAATAAATAGGATACGGTGTCGTTTTTTTAGGTCGAGCGGGTCTGAGCCGGGTCTGGGTCGGGTTGACCGGGCATTGACCGGGTTGACCCGGTCTGAAATATTAATAAAAAATTCATAAAAAATTCGTAAAAATTTACTAAAAATCCAAAAAAATCAATAAAAATCATAAAAATTCCCAGATTTTCCCAAAAATTTTCTAAAAAATGTTTAGGTCGATTTGGGACTCTTAGAGTCTAAATAAATTTTTTTTGAAGTTTCGAGGGTCGATTCATGTCGATCCGAAAAATTATTGATTTTCAAAAAATAAATAAATAATCCAAAAAAATTAGAAAAATTCCAAAAAATTCTAAAAAAAATCACAAAAAATGGGGAATGGCCACATTCAACTGGCTCGACCCTATTTTGTGGTTTTTGGGTCCCCGAACCTTCAAAATGACCATTTTACCCTTACGGGGTACTTGGCTTCAAAAATTTCTGAACCACCCCGGAAACAGAATAGGTCTTTTTATTGGCTTATAGGGCCATATTAGGCGTGCCACACTTGATTGATTGACTGATTTGATTGAGATTATTTTGATTGGGCCCTTATATTCTTGATTGTGATTGATAGGTTAGCAAATTCCCGTCCGCATGATACCCTACATCATTGGAGCCTACCTCACCCTAAATTTCATCTGCATGAATTCTTAGGTTAGAAAATCACTCAACTTCGGTAACCGAAAGGGCATCGATGTAAATCTTGGCGTAACCAAGTTCTTGGACCCACTTCTCTGGTTCACGTAGAATCGAACAGTTTCTCCCGACCGTTCGATAGGGTTCCCAATCATACCCTCCAAAAATTGATCGATGGCAACTCCATATGCATGTACACTGTGCACATGTCACCCGACCACACTAAGGTCGATCCCGATATCTTAAAATATTCTTCACATCGCGATTCGAGTAATGGGTCACGGGAGGGACCCGCGCGCTAAGATCCACCGCCAACCGGGTCGGAAGCGCGACTCGTTAACCTCGCTCGCCTCGATATGCAAAAACGTCGAAATGGAAGAGAAGGTCGCGATAGACTGGCGACTCCACCGGGGATGAAATTCAAAATCTTTAAGAGGACTTAAGCCGATAAAAAAGTTTAGAGTTTTTATAACCGAGTTTTTCGCAGATGCTCTTGAAGGTGAGGTACGTCCACTAACGAAAAGTGTTAAATGTTGATGCAGATGGGAGTTATAAGGGGTGACATCTATGCTGACCTATTTTGTCCAGATATGGTGTTTCGGGTGTTATGTGTTTATTTATGCACATATTGAAGTGGTGTTTGATATAAATTGCTATGCATGCTTTGCACTTTTTGAGGATTACGACACTGTACACATAAGTGCCTAAATCCAAGCCACAAATCACCCTTTTAGGTCACCTTAGATAGGGATTGGTATGCGAAACTCCTGTGTTTGATTGCATTGGGGTTAACCATTTTTAAGCCCGCTCGCTATGCGAGGTTGATGATCCTACCCACTTGTTGTTTGATTACGCTTGTGAGCGGCTCATCAATTCGTATAGCGGGAGCCTTTTTAGGTCCATACCCGAGCCTTTTTAATTTCTTTAGAGTTAAACCTCACTTGTCTCATGCGCATGTGAATAGAAGGTTGGTATACCTAAAACCAAAAATTCAAAAAAAAAAAGTAACATCGGTTGGTAAGGCTTTTTCCCTTTTAAACTTGTAAATTTAAATTATGCATAGCATGCATTTTCACGAATATATCATCGAAATTTGTAAGATCGTTTAAGTGATTGGGGTTGAGGGTCAATTTTTTTTTTTAGGATAGATGACACCCCAAAGTCGGACCAACGTCCTCGATGTGGTCATGTGAGAGCGAAGGAGTATTCGATGTAAGGACCGAGAGCCCGATTCATTCCAAGTCTTTGGATTTATCCAAGGAGAGAACTCAATGGGCGCAACCGCATCCGTGGTGAAAATTGTTACTATACAAGTTTCGCATGACGTTTGGAGCTCAAACGGGGAAAAGAAAGGATCCGAGAGCTATACACGAAATTGATGAGGCGACCTCATGCAATCAAGACGGCCCCGAATCACTCCCCAATCAAGAAGAGGGAAATTGTCGTAATATCCTCTAATGATGAAGAAGATGTTGAGCCCTTCGAGTTGATAGAGATATAGTCGGATGAGGACGTCGCTTCGACTAGCTAGTCTAGTTCGACTTTGGGGCATTTTTTTTAGGGTTTATCGCACTCCCTCCGGATTGTCTTTGTATTTTTCATCGACATGTATTGGTCGAACATCTTTACATGTTTTTATCTTGCATCTTTGAATTTAATCGTATTAGGATTGTGAATTTTGTGGGTTGTCGGACTCAAAATTGTAATGGTGACTTTCTACCCCGATTACACTTAAACGACCCTAATCAATTACATGCCATCTTTAGGTGGGATTTGGTCCATAACTACCTCATTTGATCGAATGGGAGTAGTTGACCCTCATTTTACTAAAAGATAACATTGAATCTGGTTAGTGCATTTGCATCACATTTCATACATATCCATCACGATCCGTGGTAATTGACTTTAGAATCATCATTTTGCATATTCTAGATCATGGGGAATGAAGATATCAAGATCATCCCGGTGCCGCGCAAAGAGCTATCTCAATGGTGGGATCGTCTCAACCCGATCAACAAAGCATATGTTGAAGGATGTTTAGGCCGACTAGTAGATCCGATCAGAGTAGAGTATCAACCGGCCGTTATTTAAGCTTTAGCCAAGACATGGGATGCACACATGATAACGTTCAACTTCCAAGGCCTCGAGATGACCCCTATACTCGAAGAGTATTTTGCTATCACCGGGGCTAATTTTGATGATCACATAGCTCAACCTCCTCTAGACATGGACCCTACCCTTTCCCTATCAAGCTTCCTTCGCCTCAAGACTTCTGAGATATAAAAGGTCCGCAAATCCAACTCCGGCAGATTCACTTTCTCATTCCTCTTTGACAATTACTCCTCCCTATCCACCGACACCGGTCATAAATCGGGAAAGGTGTTCATCTTAGCCTTTTTTGCATTCGTCCTATTTCCTACTTCCAGAACTACCTTTGATCCTTCCATAGTCCACATAGCCCGACAAGTATGTTGCCGATGGAACTATTCCTACATGATTTTAGCTGAAACTTTCCTTTCTCTAAACCGTTTTAAGACCTCCAAAAAAGCCACTTTCCAAGCATCCAACGAACTGCTTCATATGTGGTTCGTTTCTTACATGAAGACTCTCGAACTCCGAGTAGGATGCTATGAGATTAATGAGCATGTACATCCTCTTAAATTCTTCCTCAAGTGCCAATCCCTCATGCCTAAGCTTTCTTTCAAGAAATGGGTCGAGCTGTTGAGAGATTTAGAACCCGAGCACATCCGATGGCATATGACTTGGCCTAAGATCCTGGAGGCTCGTATTACTAGCGTTGATGATAGCCCTATTCCTTTACTAGGATATACCGGTGCAGTTGCCTATTATCCTATTCACGTGGTAAGGTAGTTTGGCGTTTTACAACAAGAAGCACCAGATGTTTGTCCTGGAATCTTCTCATTTGACATGTCACATGGAAAGCTCACCAAAGAAGCAAAGAAGCTCTATCGGGCCCGAATCAAGCTTATCCTTCATGCCTTGAAGAATACCCCATTGCAACAAGTTGAATGGTCCGACTATTTAGGCGATGAGATGAACATCCATAGGGCTTCTAAGGAGTATATTTAGAAGTTCAAGGAGTACCGCAGATCATTGGTCGAGCCTTATGTACCTGAGTGCGTATCTCCCCGCATTGAAGAAGTGGAATCCTATGTACCCAAATACATAGTACCATACGTCCCGGGAGTAGAGCCGTACATCCCGTAAGACCCGGAGCTCTGGATGTCCCAAGAAGGAGAAGATCCTTATTTGTGGGATTCGGACGGATCGGAGGAACAAGAAGAATGCGAGCGTCCTTGGCTCGGATAGATCCATTCCCCCATTTAGTATTGCATATTATTGTCTTTTTGAGTACTTTTAAACAATTTGGGTTGTAATAAATGCATCTTATTTCCTTTATATGCGTTACATGCATACGCATCATCATATAGAAAATGTAATTACCACGGATTAATCCTTTCAAATTTTTGAATGCTCTCGATACTGATTAGCGTCATGAAAAAACAGGTGACTCATAATCACGAGGACTCGTAGCAAGGCTGTTGATACCTGATTTTTAATCACTTTTCCTTTAGTTTTAGTTTTTAAAAATTCCCAAAAATTCACAAAAAATTAAAAAAATTAAAAAAATTAACATTGGAAGCCTTGGCCAAGCTTAAGGAACCAATTTTGAACAAAAAATAATTTTTCATATTTTTCACATTTTTTTAATATTTTTGAAAAATAGGAAAATATTAGAAAATTCATAAAAAATACTTTTCGAGTCACAAAAATATAGGAAAATGTCCAATATTTTTATTTTTATTCCATTTTCATATTGGCCTCAAGAAAAACTGAAAATTGAATCCAATTTTAGGTGTTTCTTCATAATGCCTAGGGTTGAATTTGCACAAAAAATACCAATTGAGTCTTTTTATTTGCAATTTTTGCACATTTTAGGTCTAGACATTCAATTGCAGTCCCTTTGAACTTCAATTTGATCAATTGCACCCTCAATTGCACGAATTACGCGAATTAGACAAAATCCCCAAAATATTTGCAATTTAGTCCCTCTACTTGTCAATTTTTGAAATTACTTTTTATTGAGGGACTATCGTGGCAAAATTGGACTACCCCCTAAGGTTTTCATACATTCTGAATCGATTGGCATAGGTCCCATGGTCCAATTTGATCGAATTGACACTCAATTGAACATTTCCCTAATTTGGGCAATTAAGAAATTTTGGGGTTTTTGCAGAAATTGATGATAAATTTTGGACAAAATTGCATTTCTAGATAATATCCAACCCCCTAAGTGCAATTTTGAGGTTTAATTGCGAAAATTCCCCACCAATTTTGCTTAATTTTGAAAATTGGGGGAATTTCACTGTCTGAACCGGTTCAGACCGGTCTGACCGCCGGTCGGACCGGTTGAACCGGTCCAAGACAATGTCATCTTCCTTAGGCGACTTGTGTGATTTTGCAGATTTTGAAGGCGAACTTTGATCGTCAAATCGAAAGCCAATTCGAGCTTAATCAAATCAATCACCTTAGGCGTTTTGTACATGGCATTAATACCAATCGATTAGGACTAGTTTCGCGATCAATGGTCGCCGGAGGAGCTCCGGCGAGCCGGTCAAAGCTACGGCGACGTGAAAAGGTCAACATTTAGCAAATCAAGTGCAATTTGCGTGCAATTGACATCGCCGGAGTGCCAAACGGAGCTGGACGGAATTCTATTCCGTTCCGGTCTCCGTCCAACTCACTTCGCACGCGTGGGCACGTGCGAAGTGAGTCGGCGAGACCCTCCCCGTATGCGCTAAATTTCGAAATGCGAGTATAAAAGCTTGAGGAAGATTCCCGAGCAAGGGGAAGTTCATTCATGCTCGCACAATCAAAACGAATAGAGAGAGAGTGAGTTAGAGAGAGAGAAACGCTCTCGTCGCCCGCCATTGACGAGAGTTCAAGCAGCAATCGTGGATCGCTCGTTCGGACGATCCGGACCACATCAAGCTACAAAAACACTTCCCGAAGCTTGCTTGAGGATCAAGGAAGCGATCACCACCAACCTTGCCGTCGAGACCTCCTAAATCGATGAGTCGAGCTTTCAATCTCCCTACTGTGCAACTATGGCATATCACTTCCTCGTGCATGATTTCTTAAATTGATGTGTGCCTTTTGAATCTCGGACACTTCTGACCATGATCGCATCTTTTTTATGCATTGATTTTGCTTGATTCGCCCGAGTCGAACCTCCAATTTACCTCGGTCTGGTTGAACTTCGGCCGGGTAAACCTAGCAACTCCGGGCTCAATCGAGGCCCGAGGTAAGTGTCCTAAACTTGCTCTTAATGATCCTGAAGCTTGAATTCCATTGTTATGCTCGTGTTGTGAGATCCGGTTGTGGGAAATCGAGACTGTGCGAGCTTGGTTTATGTCGATTGTGTGGATAAAATGCTTTGATTCTTTGATATGTTGATCCGGAGAGTGAATCGAGTCGATCGGCGTTGGTTTGAGGTCATTCCGGCGAGATCTCACCGTTGGATCTCGCCGGAGCCTCTCGGCCGTTCATCTGCTCGCCGGCGAGAGGTTGAAGACGATGACGTGGCGCGGTCAACAGGTCGGGGGTCTACGTGTTGTCGTGTGATTGGTGCGGATCGTCGCCGACTCGGCTCGGCCGTTGGCGCGAGCGAGCCGAGTCGGCTCCGATCCGACGGTCCGATTAATTAGGCAAGTTTGATTATGGACCGTCGGATCATATTTTTATATTTTTGAATATTAGTTTATGTTAGCGAGAAAACAAAAATAATGAAACGGCGGCGTTTTAGTTAGTGTTAAGCGATGTCGTTTAGGGTATATAAGGGTTGGACGGCCGGGATTAGCCCTAGGATCAATCGTGGCCGTCCAAGGTATTGAAGCGTGCGACGTCGTTTGTCTAAGGGAAAGATAGATGGCTCGGATTAGATCTGGAAAACATCTCGGCCGTCCGTTCGTTTAATTGAATACGGCACCATTTAGAATAAGAAGCAGATGTGGCGTCATTTCGGGTTTGAGGTAAGCGAACGGCTCAAATCGAGTCTTGAGTCTAATCCGGGCCGTCCATTTAACGTTGAGATGCGGCGTCGTTTTGCTTTGAGATGCACGGACGGTCGAGATTAATCTTCGAAGTTGATCTCGGCCGTCCGTTATTTTCTTTTATATCCGAATATTAGAAATTAGATTTAGAAAATAAAAAAATATATAGAAATAAATAGATAAATACATATATGCTGCCGTTTTGGGTGTCGTGCGAGTTGGGGAACGGTCGGACCGGGTTGACTGGTCGTTGACCGGTTTGACTCGGTCCAGAATAATAATAATAAATAAATAAAAATTTCCAAAAAAATCCAAAAAAAATTGTAAAAATACTTAGAAAATTCATAAAAATTTCCAGATTTTCCCAAAAAATTTCTAAAAATTTCTAGATCGATTCGGGACTCTTATAGTTTGGATCAAAAATTTTGAAACTTTGAGGGTCGATCTATGTCGATCCGGAAAATTTCCAATTTTTTTTAGAAAATAAATAAAAAATCAAAAAAATTAGAAAAATTAGAAAAATTTTAGAAAATCACAAAAAATAGGAAATGGCCACATTCAACTGGCCCGACCTCAATTTTGTGATTTTCGGGTCCCGAACCCCAAAAATGACCATTCTACCCTTTCTAGGCCTTTCGCCCCAAATTTTCCCGAACCATCCCCGGAATCCAAATTCGATATTCCCGTGGGCCGATAGGGCCATTTAGATATGTCTATATGATTGATTGACTTGATTGATTGTGATTATCCCGATTGCACATTAAATTTCATGATTGTGATTACTATGATAGAAAAATCCCATATGCATGATACCATATATCGATAGAGTTTACCTCACTCGAAAGTTCATCTGCATGAATTCTTAGGTTAGAAAATCACTCAATATCGGTAACCGAAAGGGTGTCAATGTAAATCTTGGCGTAACCAAGTCCCCGGACCCAAATCTCCGGTTATCGTAGAATCGAACGGTTTCTCCCGACCACACTAAGGTCGACCTCCATAATAAATTGATCGATGGCGACTCCAAAATGCATGTACACTACGCACATGCCACCCGACCACACTAAGGTCGACCTCGATAAAAATTTTTCCTACATCACGATTCGAATAATGGGTCTTGGGAGAGACCCGCGATCCTAAAAATCCCGTCGACAACCGGGGTTATACCCATATATAAAAAGGATCGGCTCGTTAACCCTCTCGCCTTCAACCGGGACGAAAAATTTTCCGGATGGTCGCGACAGACTGGCGACTCCACTGGGGAATGGAACTGGTTGCTAAACCAATAAGAGGACTTAAGCCGATAAAAATGTTGAGTGTTTCCTAACCCCGTTTTCTCGAGATACTCTTGAAGGTGAGGTATGTCCACTAACAAAAGTGTTAAATGTTGATGCAGATGGGAGTTATAAGGGGCGATGTCTATGCTAACCTTTTTGATGCAGATATGGTGTTTCGGGTTGTATGTTTATTTATGCATATATTGAAGCGGTGTTTTGAATATAAACTACTTTGCATGTCTTGCATATTTTGAGGATCACGACACTACACATACAAGCGCCTAAACCCGAGCCGCGAAATCACCCTTTAGGTCGCCATAGATAGGGATTGGTATGCGAAGCTCCCGTGTTTGATTGCACTTGGGTTGACCATATTTGATCCCGCTTGCTATGCGAGATTGATGATCCTACCCACTTGTTGTTTGATTGCGCTTGTGGGCGGCTCATCAATTCGTATAGGGGGAGCCTTTTTAGGTCCATACCCGAGCCTTTTTGATTTCTTTAGAGTTGAACCTCACTTGTCTCATCCACATGTGAAATGGACGGTCGGTATACCTAAAACCAAAAACCAAAAAAAAGAGTAACATCGGTTGGTAAGGCTTTTTACCCTCTTTATTTTGAATTTGTAAATTTAAATTTTGCATATCATGCATTTTCACGAGCATATCATCACAATTTGTAAGATCGTTTAAGTGATAGGGGTTGAAGGTCAATTTTCCTTTTTATGATAGATGGCGCCCCAAAGTCATATTGATGTCCCCGATGTATACGCATGGGAGCGGAGGATTATTCTACACAAGGATCGAGTGCCCGCTACTTTTCGAGTCTTTGGACTTGTCCTTAGACGAGAACTCAATGGACGGAACCACACTCGTAGCGAGGGTTGCGATTATACTAATTGTGGACAACATCTGGAATTCAAACGAGAAAAGGAGAGAATTTGGGAGTTGTACATGAAATTGGTGAAGAAACCCCGTGCAACCAAGACGGCCCCAAAGCACTCCCCGATTAAGAAGAAAGAAATCATCACCATATCCTCCGATGATGAAGAAGATGTTGAGCTTCCCGAGATAGTGGAGATTTCATCCGATGAGGACACTACTTTGACTATCTAGTTTAGTGCGACTTTGGGGCATTTCTAGGGTTCATTATATTTTGAGTCGATTATGTATGTTTCATTCACATGTATTGATCGAACACCTTTAGATACTTTCATAGCCTATCTCTTTGGGCTTTATTGTAACAAATTTATGAATTTCACGAATTGTCAAAATTTTGAGTTGTAAAAGTGGCTTTCTACCCCGATTACACTTAAACGATACTAATCAATTACATGCCATCTTTGGGTGAGATTTGGTCCATAATTACCTTATTTGGCTTATTTGGGTCAAGTGGGAGTAGTTGACTCTCATGTTACCAAAAGATGACATGGAATTTGGTTAGTACATTTGCATCACATTTCATGCATATTCATATTAAATCCGTGGTAATTGACTTTAGGATCATCATTTTGCATTTTTAGATAATGGGGAATGGAGATATCAAAGTCATCCCGATACCGCGCAAGGAGCTTTCTCTATGGTGGGATCGCCTCGACATAATCAACAAAGCATACGTTGAAGGGCGTTTGGGACGATTAGTGGACTTGATCAAAATTGAATATCAACCGGCCCTCATTCAAGCATTGGCCAAGGCATGGGACATGCGCACAATGACGTTTAATTTCCAAGGTCTTGAACCGACTCCTATACTTAAGGAGTATACCGCTATCATTGGGGTTAAGTTTGACGATCATATAGCTCAACCCCCTCTGGATATGGATTCTACTCGTTCTCTATTGAGCTTTCTTCGTATCAAAATCTCCGAAATAGAGAAAGTCTATAAGTCCAACTCCGGCAAATTCACATTCTCTTTACTTTTTGACAACTATTCTTCCCTACCCACCGAAACCGGTCATAAATCGGGAAAGGTGTTCATTTTAGCCTTCTTTGCATTCGTTCTATTTCCTACTTCGAGGACCACTTTTGACCCTTCTATAGTCCATATAGCCGGACAAGCATGTTGTCGTTGGAATTATTCATACATGATTTTAGCTGAGACCTTTCTCTCCCTAAACCGTTCCAAAACTTCCAAAAAGGCCATTTTCCAAGCATCTAATGGATTACTCCACATGTGGTTCACATCTCATATAAAAACTTTCCAACTCCGAGTAGGGTGTTATGAGATCAATGAGCATGTTCACCCTCTTAAATCCTTCGTCAAGTGTCAATCCCTCGTACCCAAATACTCTTTTAAGAAGTGGGTTGAGCTACCGGAAAATTTGAAGGCCGAATACATTCGATGGCGTTTGACTTGGCCGAAGATTTTGGAGGCTCGTATCATTGGTGTTGAAGATAGCCCTATTCCTCTATTGGGGTGTACTGGCACCGTAGCGTATTATCCCATTCGTGTGGTGAGGCAATTTGGAGTTTTACAAGAAGTACCACCGGATGTTTGTCCCGGGATCTTTTCATTTGACATAACACGAGGAAAGCTCACCAAGGAAGCAAAGAAGCTGTATCGAGCTCGGATCAAGCTCATTCTCCATGCTTTGAAGAACTCCCCATTACAACAAGTTGAATGGCCGGATTATTTGGATGACGAGATGAACATTCATAGAGCCTTCAAGGAGTATATTCAGAAGTTCAAGGAGTATCGCCAATCATTAGTGGAGCCGTATGTACCCGAGTGCGTATCTCCTCGTATTGAAGAGGTGGAGTCCTATGAGCCCGAGTACATAGTACCGTATGTCCCGGTAGTTGAGCCATACATTCCCGAAGATCCGGAACAGTGGGTGTCCGAAGAGGGAGAGGACCCATACCTATGGGATTCCGATAGATCAGAAGAGCAAAAAGAGTGGAAGCGTTCTCGACTTGGATAGATCTGTTCCCCATTTAGATTTTACATATTTGTTATTTTTTAGACACTTTTGAACAATTTGGTCTGTAATAAATACATATTATTCCTTTTTATAAGCATTTCATGCATACATATAGAAAATTCAATTACCACGAATCAACGTCTCCAAATCCTTTAATGTTCTCAATACCGATTTGATGTTCCGAAAAATAGGTGATTGATAAACACGAGGACTCGTAGCAAGACGCGCTAATTAAGAATGGAACAGGAAGAGCTCGCATCTCGTGTGGGTAACTTGGAGAACCAAATGAATATGATCGCCACAATGGTGGCAGAGATGAAAGCGATGCTGATCGCTAGCCATGGGAGATATCCCATTGATCCGAATTCCCAAGCCCCCGTGGGCTCATCCGATGGAACAAATACTAACCCGGCGCTTGCTGCCAATCCCACTTTGAATCCAGAGCGACCGCCTAAGGATCCTCCCATTGTGATTGATCCGGAAAAGAAAGAGAAGCAAGTCCTCAAAATGGAAGAGGAAATTAAAAGACTCGCTAAGATCGAAGAATGCCCGGCAAGTCGTGGGTATGAACTTTCAAGGTTCGATAAAGTTACGCTATTCGAGAAGATTGAGGTTCCCGCTGATTATAATGAACCAGACTTTGTGAGGAAGTATAATGGGACCGGGTGTCCCAAGGCGCACCTGAAGTATTATTTGCGCCGAATGTCACAATTCTCGGACAACATTCCACTACTGGTTAATACTTTCCAAGAAAGCCTATCTGGAGCGGCCCTAGCATGGTTCATCGAGTTGGAGCCAGAGAGGCTCGCCGATTGGGACAAGCTGTCTGATGAGTTCCTTTGGCAATACAAGTTTAACACACTGACCACCCTCACTAGGGAGGACCTTCCGAGAACCGTGAAAGGAAAGAATGAGGCCGTTCGCGCCTATGCCTAAAGATGGAGAGCATTGGGCGTGCAGATAAAACCGCTCGTTCCCGAAGAAGAACCGATAGACCTCGTCCTCAAGGCGTTGCCTTTTGAATACTTTGACAAGCTGAACACCTCTGGGTGTCGGACGTTTGCGCACCCGATCAAGGTGGCGTAACGTCATGAATGGGCACCGAGAGAGAAGAAGATACCCGAAGCACCTTTCGGATGCCAATACCCTTTGAGAAGGGACAATAGGGAGTAAATTGGAGAAGTGGCCTTTGTCCCAAACCCGTCTAAACCTAAAAATTTCTCGCCTTCTACCCCTACCCAAAGAACGTCTTCCTGGACAGCTTCTAAACCACCTAAACCTAGAAGAAGAAATCAACCTGTTTTCACCCCTTTACCCCGGCCATTATCTAAATTACTACTCATGCTGTTGGAGAATCAAAAGAGCCACCTAGAGCTCATCCTCCAAGATTTCCCGGGTTTGATGAGACCCAAACATGCGTATACCATATGGGAGAAATAGGGCACAATGTGGACAACTGTCTCGCTCTCAAGTTCAAGGTACAAGCATTGATCGATGGAAAAGTCTTAGAGTTTGATAAGACTGAACCGAATGTGTAACAAAACCCTCTACTTGAGCATCGTGAGGTGAACGCGATCTTTGAAGGTGAAGAGGAAGAGGTTCTGGAATTTATAGTGGATACAAGTAAAATGCGGGATATCCCGACATTGGCCTCACAATATCCGAAAGGAGAGAATATTTCCCGGGAACAAAAGGAGGCATGCATAGAAAAGCTGATCAATTTGGGCGTCATAGGAAGAATGGAAGACGTCGCTTTTAAAGGAACGTATGTGGCTGTGGACATGGTGTCCGAGGAATTCATGATGAAAGCTACGAGGGGAGGTGTCTGGAAAATACTCTCGGGATATTTGATGAGCGTCAAAGATGATAAGGAAATTGAGGAACTTGATGAATATGAAATCCGCATGGACAAGGCCCGCAGAGGCGATAGAAGATTTTTGCAAAAGGCCCTTGAAAGAGGCGAGATAGTTGATAACCTCGGAGAGGATAGTGGCGGCTATAATTTCAAAGTTCTGTATTCGGCACCCCCAAGTTTTTTCGTCGATTCGGGAGATATAGTTCCCGACGGCCGGAGCGGCATGGATGATCCCGAAAGCGAGGAATTCGTCGGAACAATTGATGAAGCTAAGAATCAAGAAATTTCCCGGGAGGAACGAGAAAATCGGGAGGTTGATATGCGGGTTTCCAATTTGGAAACCCATATATGTCATTTGACGACTATGGTAGCGGAGTTATCTCGGTTGATGACTAAGAACAACGCCACAGCGGTAGAAGAGAACATGCAGATTCTAGAGATACGGCGAGCTATGGAAACGCATAATCGAAAGATCGCTCTACTGCAAGAGCAAGGTGATGACGTGTCAAGGAAGATGGATGAGTTGAAAGAACCGATTACGCCAATTACTCAAGCGAGAAACGTTCCGCCCGAAGGCGTGAACCCGAAAGTGACCTTCCTCACGAAGTATAATGGTGTTGGATGTCCTCTCGCGCATATCCCATATTATCTCCGCCAAATGGTTGGCCATCATGAAGATGACGAAATGCTAATCCGAAATTTCGGACATAGTTTGACGGGCCCCGCTCTAGTATGGTTCCAATCAATCGATCGGGATTGGGTTCCAAATTGGGAAGAATTATCAGAACATTTTATACGGCACTTCGAAGCTGGAATTAGAGGGTACTTCACTAAAGCTAATTTGTTGAACATTAGAAAAGGGGAAGATGAGAGTTTTGAACTTTTCGCTAGGAGATGGAAGAAACATGCTGCGATGGTGCAACCGCCACCGTCAGAAAGGGACATGCTGGAGTTCGTGCTCAAGTCACTTTCGGCGGAATATTTTGATCGCATGTATGCATACACGTATTCTTCATTTCAACACCTGGTGGAAATCGGCATGAGGATTGAAGGAATTATCCCGAGAGTTAGAAGAGAAAGGCAAAGGTGTCTGGATGAAGAAAACGCCACGCCGGTAAGGCCATGTCCGTAACATAACCCCGATGATGTCCATGAAGATGAGATGATCGGAATGGTAGATACTCCGATTCACTTTGTCATTGATCTGAATAAGGTGGATAATTGGGAAACATCCGCCTCGAAAAACCGTCAACGTCTGAATCACCACAAGAAGAGATCATACCGGTGAAGATTAAATTGCCACCTGTGGAAGAGTATAACTCGAGGGCGGTTCACTGGGATTATGGAATGGGCGAGATTGACGCCATAATGAGATCGGGAAGATGTTATCCACCAAGAGAGGCGGATTTGAAAAGAAAGTCCCAACTATGGAAGAAGTTGAGAAGTTGCAATCGGTCGTGAGAACCGGTGAATATGGGGTCGTCAACCAACTGCGGAAAATGCCAGCCCAGATCTCTTTGCTAGATCTCTTCAAGAATTCAGAAAAGCACAAGAATGTCCTCCTGAAGGTACTAGATGAGGTCCATGTCCCAGAGACCATTAACGAAGTTCAACTAGGGGATTTCGTGGGAGCTATCCTCTTGAAAGACCAGATATCCTTTTCAGATGAAGATTTCCCAAAAGAAGGGCGTGTGCATAATAGAGCCCTCTATATTGCCGTAAAGTGCCACGGAAAGAAGGTTCCCCACGTCCTAATTGACAATGGCTCGGCCTTTAATCTCTGTCCCCTGAGTACTTTAAGAAGCTTGGGGATAAACGAAGATTTCGTCAAGACATCCAAGGCCACCATCCGGTCATTTGACGGAGTCTCAAAAAATGTAGTGGGAGAGACTGAACTAGACATCTCCATTGGACCGGTAACTTTCTCCGTACCGTTTCAAGTGCTGGATATCCCTAGCGCATTCACCTTACTTCTTGGAAGACCGTGGATTCACGTATCTGGAGCGGTACCTTCCTCTTTACATCAAAAGGTAAAATTTGTAATCAAGGGTCAGCTGATCACCATCCATGGCGAGACAGGGCATTGGGCTTCTTTAAAAGGGATGGTACCATACATCGAACCCTCAAGGGAGGAAGAGCTGAGTTATCATAATTTTGATATCGTATCTGTCATGCACGTACCATCCGATGTGAGAATGACCACTCCAAGATTGTCAAAACCGGCGACCATGGCGGGAAAGGTGCTACTTTCAAATGGTTTTATTCCGGGTGCCGAACTAGGGAAACACGGTCGGGGAATCCTTAACCCTTTGAATTTGAGCTCTAATGACCATAAGGTAGGCCTGGGCTATAAAGAGATAGTAGGACTCAATACAGGTCGAGGCCGAGGTCGAAACAATCATTATGGAGACCGTGGAGGCCGTGGACACCGAGGTGGACGTTTTGTAGGCACCGATGCGTGGAAAGCTAGAGGGAAGATGTTCATAAACCCCTTATTTGAGGTGTTCTCTAAAGGAGGCAAATGGTTGGAAGATGAGGATATTTCTGAAGATGCAGAACGGGACCTGTTTAACCCATTCCTGGATAATCGGGTGCACGTGATCATTGAGTGGCTGGAAGATAATTTCCCCACCCCGGAGTAAAAGGCTCTTTCTAAACTTTACCTTTTAAATGCATTTTGATTATTGCATTTGTTTTTAAAGCTTTTCGTTGTTTTAGCACCCTTTGGGTCTCATGCTGTGATCCATGAAATGCGGTATTGTATTACCTTTAGTTGCATCTATTAATGAAAATCATCTCAGGTTTTATTACGGACATGTGGGATAACGGATTGGTCCGATGATGACAATTGCTTATATCGTGAAGCTTGAGGCTTGATTCGCCATGTGATCTTGATTTTTTTAAATGGCTTTTTGAGAACGAGGATGTCCGAAAAGTTGTGGACTTAGTTCTCTTTCCTTTTTCTTCAAAATTGAGTTCAAAATGTTTTCATGAATTCTTTAATTTTGTCAACTTTGAATACTAACCTTTCATGATGCATTTCGGGCATGTCATCCCACCCATGCATAACAGGTTAATATGTGACTCAGATCAGCTCGGTGATTATGCATATGAAATTGATATAAAAGAGGCCGATGTGAGCGATATCAAGAGGGAATGGGATTGTTTTGAAGAGTCCAAGCCTCCCATCTCCAAGGAACCCATCATTATCAATCCGGGAGACTCTACTTGCGTCAAAGAAGTGAAAGTGGGAGGACACTTATCTGCAGCAGATGTTTTAAGAATGACGGCATTACTCAAGGAATATCAAGATATTTTCGCCTGGTCATATGCTGACATGCCAGGTTTAGACCGTGAAATAGTGGAACATGCTCTGCCCATCAATCCCGCTTACACACCCGTTAATCAGCCATCTAGAAGAATGAACCCCGAATTAGCAGATAAAATCAAGGAGGAGGTGATGAAGCTCCTCAAAGTTGGATTTATCGAGGTTGTCCCATATGCTGATTGGGTCGCCAACATCGTACCAGTTAAGAAGAAGGATGGGAGAATTAGAATATGTGTGGATTATCGAGACTTGAACAAAGCCAATCCGAAAGATGATTTTCCCCTACCGCACATCGATGTGATCGTTGATAGCACTGCGGGCTTTGAATTATTCTCCTTTATGGATGGATTTTCGGGGTACAACCAGATCATGTTGAAAGAAGAAGATAAAATCAAGACCTCATTCACTACACAATGGGGATCTTTTGCTATAAAGTCATGCCCTTTGGACTGAAAAACACAGGAGCAACAAATCAGAGGGCTATGGTAACCCTTTTTCATGACATGATACACAAGGAGATGGAGGTTTATGTGGATGATATGATCGCCAAATCCAGACCTAGAGAAGACCATGTACAGGTGCTGAGAAAATTATTTGATCGATTGAGAAAGTACAAACTCAAATTGAATCCTGCGAAATGCGTATTTGGCGCTAGATCCGGAAAGCTGCTTGGATTTGTCGTAGGGAATCGTGGTATCGAGATCGACCCTTCCAAGATCAAAGCCATATGGGAAATAGGGACTCCCTCCACTGTTAAAGAAGTAAGGGGCCTACTGGGAAGATTGAATTATATATCCAAATTCATATCACGGTTGTCAGAAACGGCGAAACCCTTCTTCAAGCTTCTAAAGAAAGGCGCAAAAGTGAAATGGGATTGGGAGTGTCAACAAGCATTTGAGAAGATCAAGGAATACTTGGTACAACCCCCAGATCTGGTACCACCTATCCCTAACATTCCTTTGACTCTATATCCGACAGCTCATGATGAGTCCTTGGGAGCTTTATTAGCCCAAACTGACCCCAAGGATCGAAAGGAACGGGCCATATATTATCTGAGCAAAAAGTTCACCACATCCGAAGCTAAATACTCATCAGTGGAAAGGACTTGCGTAGCATTGGTTTGGGTCCTCCATAGATTAAGGCAATATACTCTGCACTATCATATCCAACTGGTCACCGAGAATGATCCTATCAAATATCTCCTGGAAAAACCAGCTTTATTAGGAAAGATGGCCAAATGGCAAGTATTGCTTTCGGAGGTTGACATCAAAACCTCTCCCCAAAAATCTGTCAAGGGAAGAGCAATTGCGGACATGCTAGCTGAAAATCCTCCTAAAGACGTTTCAGAGCGAAACAAGGGAGATCAAATTTTGAACATATCTCAAGACAAATGGACGATGTATTTTAACGGCGCAGTGAATCTCGCTGGATCGTGCACAGGCGCAGTCTTAATATCCCCCGAAGATCAACATTATCCAGTTTCAGCCAAGTTGGTATTCCCATGCACCAACAACATTTCTGAATATGAGGCCCGCATATTGGGATTACAATTGGCGATTTCATTGAAAGTGAAGAAGCTATTGGTATATGGAGATTCCATGCTAATCATCTTACAAACTCAAGGAGAGTGGAAGACAAAGGATCCCAAGCTCATCCTTTATCATAAATTCCTCGAAGAGCTAATCCAACATTTTGAGGGGATTACTTTTGAGTATCTACCAAGAACTCAAAATCACTTTGCTGATGCTTTGGCCACATTATCGGCTATGTTACAAGTACAAGATGGCCTTGAGATAGAGCGATTAAGAATTGCTATCCTTGATAAACCTGCATACTACATGGTCATTGAAGAAGAACTTGATGAAGAACCATGGTATCATGATATCAAAAATTATCTGCTGAAAGGCGAATTCCCACAAGACAGTCAACTAGAAGATAAGAAATATATCAGCAAGATAGCTTCTAAATTCTTCCTCAATGGACAGATCCTATACAAGAGATCCTTTGATTCGATCCTACTAAGGTGCGTGAACTCCAAAGAAGCAAATCTCATCATGAAAGAAATCCATGAAGGAAAATGTGGGCCACATATGAATGGTCACCTCCTCGCCAAGAAGATCATGAAACTCGGGTATTCTTGGATGACTATCGAGTCTGATTGCAATCAACATGTTAGATCCTGTCATCAATGTCAAGTATACGGCGACAAGATAAATGTGCCTCCAACTGAACTACATCAAATGTCAGAACCATGGCCATTCTCTATGTGGGGAATTGATATGATCGGCCCTATCAACCCAAAGGCCTCAAATGGACATCGTTTTATTCTGGTGGCTATTGACTACTTCACCAAATGGATTGAAGTCAGCTCATATGCCAACGTCACCGCAAACAACGTGGCTAAATTCATTAAGCGGGATATCATATCAAGATACGGAGTTCCAAGAGTCATCATTACAGACAATGGCTCCAATCCGAACAACAAGGTTGTCGATCACTTATTGGAATAATTTAAGTACGACACCTTAATTCCTCACCTTACCGCCCACAAATGAATGGAGCTGTGGAGGCGGCAAACAAGAACATCAAGAATATATTGGCCAAAACTGCTGAGAAATGTCGAGACCGGCATGAAAGATTGCCATACGCTCTCATGGCCTATCGAACTTCGATTCGTACTTCAATTGGGTCAACTCCCTATTATTTGGTATACGGTATGGAAGCAGTCCTACTAGTAGAGGTGGAAATCCCCTCTTTAAGGATCCTGTCTCAAGTTGAACTCTCAAAAGATGAGTGGAATCCGCAAAGACACGAACAGTTGAATTTGATTGATGAAAAGCGATTAAAGGCCATTTGTCATGGTCAAAGCTACTAGAAGAAAGTGGCTAGAGCTTTTAACAAGAAAGTCAAGCCTAGAAATTTTGAAGCGGGGATGCTGGTTGTGAAGAAAATGCTCCCAAATGCTCAACACCCAGGAGGCAAATTTATGCCAAATTATGAAGGCCCTTACTTGATTTAGAAAGTCTTATCCGGGGGAGCTCTTATACTTGTAAACATGGATGGAGAAGAATTAACAAGTCCAGTAAATGCAGATGCCGCGAAGAGATATTATCCTTGAAATAAAATCAAGCTTCAAAGCACTTGATGAGCAGATCCGAGTCACATAAAATTTTGCATTCGCATGACATTTGCATACATGCATTTGCATATGTTTGTATTTTGCGGGTGAACTGGGAGTCATGAAGAATCCTACAGAGCAATGGATCAAACATGGAAGTCACTTTTGGGATTTGAAATTTTAAACATCTTTAACCGATTGATTCCTTTTGTTTATGCAGGAAGCAGGAATCAACATCCGAAGGAGATAGGAAGAAGTCGCTTTGGGATTTGAAATTGTGAACGTCTTTGAACTAATTGTTTCCTTTATTTTTACAGAAAGCATAAGCCAACATTTGAAGAAGACAGGTATGAGGTCCTCCTCTTTTATGAAATATCTTCATATACTTTTATGTTTGAAATTGAAAAACTTGGATTTATAAAGCCACAAGGCCCTTTCAAAGAAACATTCTTTTCAAGTTTCGAAAACATCTTTTGAATACACCTTTTGATGAGAACTTTTGCAAATGATGAATTTTGATAAAAACGCCCTAAGTTTCTATAAAAGGGCATGTTTTGAAAGCTTTTCAAAAGAATGATCCTTCAGATGAAAAGAGGCAAGCATTATCCTCAAACACGTCCCCGATACACTTGAGCGATGAGCGAGAGTGACAGAGAGAAAAGAGCTTAATCTCGGGATATAGGGATCATTCGCGGTGATTACATGGATTGAAATGTCGAAAGGTATTTCCATTTCAAAATTATCCATACACATTTATATCCCTTGACAACCACTCTGAACCAAAAAGGGAGAATTTTCTGAATATAACCCTATCAAGAACCACCCCACACTAGGGCATATTTGGAGGTTCATTGGATGTTTCTTTGGAGAAAAGATCAGGGTAAAACTTTATTGTGCTAACCTGCATCAATCTTTTTGTGATAGCTTCAGGTGATTTCCGCCAGAGGCTTGGAACACCTCAAAGTGAAGAAAAGCACTTCATTTCTATATCCCCAAACACTTGACCTTTGTTAAGCCAATTTGAACCTTTAATCTTCATTTCTAAACCCTTGTTGGTGATCACCTCCTCACATTAGGGCAAAGCAAAGGAATTACCAGCAATAAGTCAAGAAGCATAATTGGAAGAATTTCACCCTGGTCTCGAAAAGAGCCACTCAATGCAAAAAATGGCAAGAAACAAAAAGGGCTAGAAAGAGCAAAGTGCCTGGTAAAAGCAAGGCCAAACCCATGAAAAGCATCCCAAAAAGGGACAAGTTTTGAAAATCAAGATGAAAGGACGAAAATCCTCAAAGCAAGCTAAAGAAAGCCGATCATGAAAAATTCCTCAAAAGCAAATGAATGCTGGTAAAATGTTAAGGTGATCATCCAAGTTCACCCCTCTTTTGAAAATATGGCCTTTCTTAAAAGCCCACCTTAAACCAAGATACAACTTGTCACCCCAAACTTTTCCGATCTAAGAGGTGTCTCAGGTTGATGCAAGAAATCACACAGGAAGCTACCGCTTAAAGAGGTAAGTACAATCCCGTCTTATCATGTCTTCGGGGTTCTTGACTTGTAAACCCCAAAGAAGCTATTTCTGATCAATGTTCATTTCTAAGCCTCAAAATGAATATCCTTTGATAAGCCTTTGACCTAGCCTGAATTACGGTCCCTTTTAAAATGTCTTCTCTGATCAGCCAAATTGTATGCATCTCGAATGATCCCGAAACCTCAAGGTTAGGTTTCCTGTGAGCGGATTTGAATTTCAAGAAAAGCCTTCCCAAAATAGTGAGAAGCCCTCTTGGATGAAGGAGAATCCTTTTGAAAAACTTTTTAAAACAACATTTTCGTAAGAACATTCGGGATGTGTCATTCGAAATCCATCCCTAGTGGAGGTCCGAACTTGTGTTTGGACGCATTTCCTTCACAATTATACTTTGAAAATTTGTTTGGAATTCTTAAGTTTCTCCCCAAAACTTAGAATTGTCACTCTTTTATCTGATATTCAAAGGTCTCAACCCATTGAATTACTTTGAAAGCCATTCTAATGATATTTGATTGGACTTTCTGCGGGTTCCCCGGTGACCCCAAGTCCTCAAAAAAGTTACATTTTAAAGATTTGACTAACTTTGGTTCTCTGTAGGTCCTTTGAAATTTGAAAATAGGGTTTGAGCTTCTGTAGGTACACTAGTAAACCTAGGTCCTCAGATGACACCCTCCTCTTTGAAAATTTTGAAAATAGGGTTTGAGCTTCTGTAGGTACACTAGTAAACCTAGGTCCTCAGATGACACCCTCCTCTTTGAAAAATTTGAAAATAGGGTTTGAGTTTACGTAGGTACACTAGTAAACCTAGGTCCTCAGATGGCACCCTCCCCTTTTAATAGGTGAATCCCAATTGGATAGCCAACCCATTTTAGATGGTGAGTCCCTTCCTAGAGGATAACCAATCTCATTTTAATAGGTGAAACCCCTTTGTTACAAGGGTGAACCTCTCTTCCAGACGGTGAGTCCCTTCCTAGAGGATAACCGATCTACATTTTAGATGGTGAGTTCCTTCCTAGAGGATAGCCAATCTCATTTTAATAGGTGAAACCCCTTTGTTACAAGGGTGAACCTCTCTTCCAAACGGTGAGTCCCTTCCTAGAGGATAACCGATCTGCTTTTTTAGATGGTGAGTCCCTTCTTAGAGGATAGCCAATCTCATTTTAGTAGGTGAAACCCCTTTGTTACAAGGGTGAACCTCTCTTCCAGACGGTGAGTCCTTTCCTAGAGGATAACCGATCTGCGTCTCAAATGGTGAATTCCTTCTTACAGGATAGTCAATTTCTCCAGATGGTGAGTCCCTTCCTAGAGGATAACCAATCTGCGTCTTAATAGGTAAAACCCCTTTGTTACAAGGGTGAACCTTTCTTCCAAATCTTCAAACCACAACTCGACACCGGACGGACGCCGACTATAATAAAATCTCGCGAACCGTTCAAAGGTAATTCCATACACTCATTCACTCGACCATAGATCAACAAATCTCGGACTACAAAATGGTAAGCTACAGGTAAGTCTCTCTCTTCTCGTCTCTCTTTCACATAAAATGAGCATGAGCTGAAATAATTCCCCACGGAGTCGGAGCTTCAACGGCAAAGGTAAAACAATTGAATGTTAAGACTAGTCTTCTTTAAATTTCTCCCCAACAGAGTCGATTAAGGACTCGGGTGTCACCTTGTCTTTGAAAGCAACCTCTAACCGAGATTACTTTCAAAGAGGGGCAACTGTTGACACCGGTTTTTTAATTAGTTTTCCTTTAGTTTTATTTTCTAAAAATTCCCAAAAATTCACAAAAAATTAAAAAATCAACATTGGAAGCCTTGGCCAAGCTTAAGGAACCAATTTTGAATAAAAAATAATTTTTCATATTTTTCACATTTTTTTTAATATTTTCGAAAAATAGGAAAATATTAGAAAATTCATAAAAAAAATACTTTTCGAGGTCGCAAAAATATAGGAAAATGTCCAATATTTTTATTTTTATTCCATTTTCATATTGGCCTCAAGAAAAATTGAAAATTGAATCCAATTTTAGGTGTTTCTTCATAATGCCTAGGGTTGAATTTGCACAAAAAATACCAATTGAGTCTTTTTATTTGCAATTTTTGCACATTTTAGGTCTAGACATTCAATTGCAGTCCCTTTGAACTTCAATTTGATCAATTACGCCCTCAATTGCACGAATTACGCGAATTAGGCAAAATCCCCAAAATATTTGCAATTTAATCCCTCTACTTGCCAATTTTTGAAATTACTTTTTATTGAGGGACTATCGTGGCAAAATTGGACTACCCCCTAGGGTTTTCATACATTCTGAATCGATTGGCATAGGTCCCATGGTCTAATTTGATCGAATTGACACTCAATTGAACATTTCCCTAATTTGGGCAATTAAGAAATTTTGGGGTTTTTGCAGAAATTGATGATAAATTTTGGGCAAAATTACATTTCTAGATAATATCCAAGCCCCTAAGTGCAATTTTGAGGTTTAATTGCGAAAATTCCCCACCAATTTTGCTTAATTTTGAAAATTTGGGGAATTTCATCATTTGAACCGGTTCGGACCGGTCCGACCGCCGGTCGGTCCGGTCGAACCGGTCCAGCACAATGTCATCTTCGTCAGGCGACTCGCTTGATTTTGCAAATTTTGAAGGCGAACTTTGATCGTCAAATCGAAAGCCAATTCGAGCTTAATCAAATCGATCACCTTAGGCGTTTTGTACATGGGATCAATACCCGTCGATTAGGACTAGTTTCGCGATCAATGGTCGCCGGAGGAGCTCCGGCGAGCCACTCAAAGCTACGGCAACGTCAAAAGGTCAACATTTAGCAAATCAAGTGCAATTCGCATGCAATTGACGTCGCCGGAGTGCCAAACGGAGCTGGACGGAATTCTATTCCGTTCCGGTCTCCGTCCAACTCACTTCGCACGCGTGGGCACGTACGAAGTGAGTCGGCGAGACCCTCCCCATACGCACCAAATTTCGAGAGCAAGGGGAAGTTCATTCATGCTCGCACAATCAAACAGAATAGAGAGAGAGTGAGTTAGAGAGAGAGAAACGCTCTCGTCGCCCGCCATTAACGAGAGTTCGAGCACTGAGCGTGGATTGCTCGTCCGGACGATCCGGAACACATCAAGCTACAAAAACACTTCCAGAAGCTTGCCCGAGGATCAAGGAAGTGATCGCCACCAGCCTCGCCGCCCGAGACCGCCTAAATCGGTGAGTCGAGCTTTCAATCTCCCTACTGTGCAACTATGGCATATCACTTCCTCGTGCATGATTTCTTAAATTGATGTGTGCCTTTTGATTCTCGGACACTTCTGACCATGATCGCATCTTTTTTATGCATTGATTTTGCTTGATTCACCAGAGTCGAACCTCCAATTTACCTCGGTCTGGTCGAACTTCAGCCAGGCAAACCTAGCAACTCCGGGCTCAATCAGAGCCTGAGGTAAGTGTCCTAAACTTGCTCTTAATGATCCCGAAGCTTGAATTCCATTGTTATGCTCTGTGTTGTGAGATCTGGTTGTGGGAAATCGAGACTGTACGAGCTTGGTTTATGTCGATTGTGTGGATAAAATGCTTTGATTCTTTGATATGTTGATCCGGAGAGTGAATCGAGTCGATCGGCGTTGGTTTGAGGTCATTCCGGTGAGATCTCACCGTTGGATCTCGCCGGAGCCTCTCGGCCGTTCATCCGCTCGCCGGCGAGAGGTTGAAGACGATGACGTAGTGCGGTCAACAGGTCAGCGATCTACGTGTCGTCGTGTGATTGGTCTAGATCGTCGCTAATCGAGCTCGGCCGTTGGCGCGAGCGAGCCGAGTCGGCTCCGATCCGACGGTCCAGTTAATTAGGCAAGTTTGATTATGGACCATCGGATCATATTTTTATATTTTCGAATATTAGTTCATGTTAAGCAGAAAACAAAAAAAATGAAACGGCGCCGTTTTAGTTAGTGTTAAGCGACGTCGTTTAGGGTATATAAGGGTTGGACGGCCGGGATTAGCCCTAGGATCAATCGTGGCCGTCCAAGGTTTTGAAGCGTGCGACGTCGTTTGTCTAAGGGAAAGATAGACGGCTCGGATTAGATCTGGAAAACATCTCGGCCGTCCGTTCGTTTAATTGAATACGGCACCGTTTAGAATAAGAAGCGGATGCGGCGTCGTTTCGGGTTTGAGGTAAGCGAACGGCTCAAATCGAGTCTTGAGTCTAATCCCGGCCGTCCATTTAACGTTGAGATGCGGCGTTATTTTTGTGGGCGAGGGTAGATGGGGCGTCGTTTTGCTTTGAGGCGTATGGACGGTCGAGATTAATCTTCGAAGTTGATGTTAGCCGTCCGTTATTTTCTTTTATATCCGAATATTAGAAATTAGATTTAGAAAATCAAAAAATATATAGAAATAAATAGATAAATACATATACGCTGCCGTTTTGGGTGTCGTACGAGTTGGGGAACGGTCGGACCGGGTTGACCGGGTTGACTCGATCCAGAATAATAATAAAAAATAAATAAAAATTTCCAAAAAAATCCAAAAAAATTGTAAAAATACTTAGAAAATTCATAAAAATTTCCAGATTTTCCCAAAAAATTTCTAAAAATTTCTAGATCGATTCGGGACTCTTATAGTCTGGATAAAAAATTTTGAAACTTTGAGGGTCGATCTATGTCGATCCGGAAAATTCCCAAATTTTTTTAGAAAATAAGTAAAAAATATAAAAAAATAGAAAAATTAGAAAATTTTTAGAAAATCACAAAAAAAATAGGAAATGGCCACATTCAACTGACTCGACCTCAATTTTGTGATTTTCGGGTCCCGAACCCCAAAAATGACCATTCTACCCTTTTTGGGCCTTTCGCCCCAAATTTTCCCGATCCATCCCCGAAACCCAAATTCGATATTCTTGTGGGCCGATAGGGCCATTTAGATATGTCTATATGATTGATTGACTTGATTGACTGTGATTATCCCGATTGCACATTAAATTTAATGATTGTGATTGCTATGATAGAAAAATCCCATCTATATGATACCATATATCGATAGAGCTTACCTCACCCGAAAGTTCATCCGCATGAATTCTTAGGTTAGAAAATCACTCAACATCGGTAACCGAAAGGGCGTCAATGTAAATCTTGGCGTAACCAAGTCCTCGGACCCAAATCTCCGGTTCTCGTAGAATCGAACGGTTTCTTCCGACCGCTCGGTAGGGTTTTTCGATCATACCCTGCAAAAAATTGATTGGTGGCGACTCCAAAATGCATGTACACTACGCACATGCCACCCGACCACACTAAGGTCGACCTCGATAAAAAATTTTCTTACATCGCGATTCAAGTAATGGGTCTTGGGTGAGACCCATGATCCTAAAAATCCCGCTGACAACCGGGGTTATACCCATATATAAAAAGGATCGGCTCGTTAACCCTCTCGCCTTCAACCGGGACGAAAAATTTTCCGGAGGGTCGTGACAAAGGCACGCCTTATAAGAATGGAACAAGAAGAACTCGCGGCTCGCGCGGGTAATCTGGAAAATCAAATGAACATGATAGCCACAATGGTGGCAGAGATGAAGGCAATGCTGATTGCCGGTCAAGGAAAATACCCTATTGATCCGAATTCTCAAGCTCCTCCGAGCGCATCAAATGGTACAAGTGCTAATCCGGCTCCTACTATGAACCCTTCTCCAAATTTGGAGCGATCGCCTAAGGACCCTCCATCCGTAATTGATCTAGAGAAGAAAGAAAAACAAGCCCTCAAGATGGAGGAAGAAATCAAGAGACTCGCTAAAATTGAGAAATGCTTGGCTAGTCGGGGATACGAGCTCTCCAATTTGATAAAGTGACGCCGTTCGAGAAAATTGAGGTTCCTTCTGATTACAAGGAGCCTGATTTTGTGAGGAAGTATAACGGGACCGGGTGTCCCAAGGCGCATTTAAAGTACTATTTGCGCCACATGTCTCAATTCTTAGACAATATCCCGCTATTAGTTAATACTTTTCAGGAAAGTCTATCCTGGGGCAGCCTTGGCATGGTTTATTAAGCTGGAACCTAAAAGGCTCGCTGATTGGGACAAGTTAGTTGATGAGTTCCTCAAGCAGTACAAGTTTAACACTCTGACGACCCTTACTAGGGAAGACCTCTTGAGGACCGCTAAAGGAAAGAATGAGGCCGTTCGCGCCTGCTCTCGAAGGTAGAGAGTCTTAGCGATGCAAGTGAAACCGCTTGTCCCCGAAGAGGAGTTGGTGGACATCTTCCTCAAGGCATTACCTTTTGAATACTTTGATAAGTTGAACACCTATGGGTGTCAAACGTTCGCATACTTAATTAAAGTGGCAGAATGTCATGAATGGGCATTGCAGGAGAAGAAGATACCCGAGTCATCCTTTAGATGCCAATACCCCGTGAGAAGGGATAGAGAGCAAACTGGAGATGTAGCGTTTGTTCCTAACCCACCAAAACCGAAAAATTTTCACCTTCTACCCCTACCTAAGGAGCTTCTTCTTGGACCGTCCCTAAATCACCAGAGCCAAGAAAGAGAAACCAATCTGCTTTTACCCCAATGCCTCGATCTTTGTCGAAATTATTACCCATGCTGCTGGAGAACTGATTGGTTGCGAAGGAACCTCCTAGAGCGGATCCTCCTAGGTTCGCTGGGTTTGACAAGACCCGGACATGTGTGTATCGCATGGGAGAAAGGGGGCACAATGTTGACAACTATCTCCCTCTTAAATACAAGGTGCAAGCCTTGATTGATGGTAAAGTCCTGGAATTTGATAGGACAGAACCTAACGTGCTTCAGAACCCTTTACCGGAGCACCACGAGGTGAATGTGATATTTGAAGACAAACCAGAAGAGATTCTGGAATTCATAATGGATGGGGATAGAATGCGGGACATCCTAACGTTGGCTTCGCAATACCCTAATGGAGAAACTATTTCGAGGGAACAAAAGAAGGCATGCTTAGAACGGCTGATCAACCTAGGCGTCATTAGGAGAATGGAGGATGTTGCTTTTAAAGGGACTTATGTAACCATTGATATGCTGGCAGAGGAGTTCGAAATGAAAGCTACGAGAGGAAAGACCTGGAGAATCC
The DNA here is from genome assembly GCF_020921035.1 of Rhodamnia argentea. Taxonomy (NCBI): domain Eukaryota; kingdom Viridiplantae; phylum Streptophyta; class Magnoliopsida; order Myrtales; family Myrtaceae; genus Rhodamnia; species Rhodamnia argentea. The sequence continues at coordinate 16,865,141 of NC_063157.1, read as the reverse complement.
CTTCGGGATACCCGATGAATGTCTAAGATGACATAGAGACGGCAGAGTCAGATGATCATGAAGTCCTCCTTGAAAAAGCCCGCGAGGGTGACGGAAGGTTCATGCAGAAGGCTCTTGAAAGAGGAGAGATAGTTGACAATCTCGGAGAAGATAGCGGAGGCTACAACTTTAAGGTCTTGTACTCGGCACCACCGAGCTTTTTCATTGATTCAGGAGATATAATTCTCGATGGTTGGGGCGGTATGGATGACCCCGATAATGAAGAGTTCGTAGGGACGGTGGATGAAGTTAAGAATCGGGAGATCCCTCGGAATGAACAAAAGAATCAAGAATCCGACATTCGATTTTCTAATCTGGAAACCCACATACGTCATCCGACGAGTATAGTGGCAGAGGTATCTCACCTGGTGGTCAAGAATAATACCACGACGACGGAAGAAAATATTTAGATGCTAGAGATACGCCGAAATATTGAAACGCATAATCGATGTATCGCGTTGTTGCAAGAACAAGGCGATGATATTTTGAAGAAGGTGAATGAATCGAATGAGTTGATCATGCCGATCATCCAGGTAAGAAATATTCCGCCCTAAGGCATGAATCCAAGGGTGACTTTCCATGTGAAATATGACGGTGCTGGGTGTCCTCTAGCACATATCTCATATTACCTTCATCAAATGGTTGGTCATCATGAAGATGATGAGACGTTGATTTAGAATTTTAAACATAGCTTGACCGGCTTCGCATGGGCTTGGTTCCAATCGATCGACCTGGATTGGGTCCCAAGTTGGGAAGAACTATTGGAGCACTTCGTGCGACACTTTGAATCTGGGATTATGGGATACTTCACCAAAGCCAACTTGCTGAATATTAGAAAATGAGAAGACGAGAGTTTTGAACTCTACGCCAGGAGGTGGAAAAAGCATGCTATGATGGTGCAACCACCGCTATTAGAAAAGGAAATGTTGGAATTTATGCTCAAATCACTACCGGCAGAATATTTTGGTCGTATGTACGCATACACATATTCCTCCTTCCAACACATGGTGGATGTTGGTATAAGAATAGATGGCATAATCATGAGAGTCAGAAGGTAAAGGCAAAGGTACTTTGACGAAGAAGACGCCGCCGATGCAATACCAACGAGGCCATGTCATGAATATAATCCCGAAAGCGTCCATGAGGATGAGATGATTGGGATGGTAGACACCCCTATCCGTTTCGTGATTGATCCGATTAAGGTGGATAACCGGGAAGCTTCCGGTTCATAAAGGCCATCAACACTCGATTCACCTCATGAGGTAGTGACGGAAATCTTGAAAGATCGGGATGACAAAATTAAGCTTGTCAAGATTAAACTTCCACCTGTGGAGGAATATGACCCAAAGGCGGTACACTGGGATTACGAGACCGGTGAGATTGACGCCGTGATGAGATATGGAAGATGTTGTGCTCCAAGGGAGGTGTAGCTCGAGAAGAAAGCACCAACCACAGAAGAAGTCGAAAGGCTTCAATCCGTTGTGAGAACCAATGAGTACGAAGTCGTCGACCAACTTCGGAAAATGCCCGCACAAATCTCCTAGCTTGACCTCTTTAAAAATTCAGGAAGCATAAAGACGCCCTTATGAAGGTATTAAACAAAATACACGTTCCCGAAACTATCAATGAAGTCCAGCTGGGAGACTTCGTGGGAACCATCCTTTTGAAGGATCATATTTCTTTCTCGGATGAAGATTTCTCGAGAGAAGGGCTCGTGTTCACAATAAGGCTCTCTATATTGCCGTAAGGTGCCATGGAAAAGAGGTACCTCATGTCTTAATTGACAACAGCTTAGCTTTTAATTTGTGTCCTCTAAGCACTTTGAAGAGCTTGGGGATAAACGAAGACTTCGTTAAGATGTCCAAGGCGACCATTTGCTCATTCAACGGAGTTTCTAAGATTGTGGTGGGTGAGATCGAATTGGATGTCTCCATTGGACCGAGAACTTTCTCCATACCGTTCTAAGTACTGGGTATTCTTAGTGCTTTCACTTTACTTTTGGGAAGACCGTGGATCCATGTATTTGGAGCAGTACCTTCTTCTCTACATTAGAAGGTCAAGTTTGTGGTCCAAGGCCGGCTGATCACTATCCACGGTGAAACGGGATATCGCGCTTCTCCGAAAGGAATGGTTCCCTACATTGAGCCCCTAAAGGAGTATGAACTTAGCTATCACACCTTTGACATCGTATCTATTATGCACGTATCATCCGATGCGAGGATAGCTACTCCAGAGTTGTCAAAGCCCGCAACTATGGCAAGAAAGTTACTCCTTACAAATGGTTTCATTCCTGGCACCGGATTGGGGAAGTATGGCCAGGGAATCCGAAACCCATTGAGTCTTAACTCAAATAACCACAATGTTGGTCTAGAATATAAGGGAATGGTAAGACATGATACAGGTCGGGGCCGAGGTCGAAACAAATGTTATGGAGACCAAGGACGGCGTGGACACCGAGATAATCGCTTCATTGGCACCAATATCTGGAAAGCTAGAGGGAAAATGTTTGAAAATCCCTTGTCTGAAGTGTTCTCCAAGGGAGGTAAATGGCTTGAGGATGAAGATGTTTCTGATGCTGCGGAGCCGGACTTATTCAACCCATTTCTGGATAATCGGGTGAATGTGATCATTGAATGGTTCGATGACGACTTTCCCACCCCCGAGTAAAAGGCTCTTTCCGAACTTTATCTTTTGCTACATTTAGATTACTGCATTTGTTTCTTACAGCTAAAGCTTTTTGCTGTTTCTTCTTTTAAGCACCCTTTGGATCTCGTATTATGATTCAAGAAGTGCAATATTGTATTGCCATTAGTTGCATCTATCAATAAAATCATCTCCAGTTTTATTAAGGATATATGGAACAACGAATTGGTCCGATGATGACAATTGCCTTTACCATTGTTGATGGCTAGTGAATTCATCTAGAGGGGGTGAATAGGTGATAATGTGTGATTTTAAGATTTTATTGCGGAATTCAAATCATACTGTGTAAAATAGAAATCTCGGATGCTCACACAATTCAATTGATGCTAGGAATGTAATAGGATCAATGCGTATTAACCGTGTGTAGTTTAGCTATCACAAAGTATTTAGAATAATTATAGTAAGAGATGAGGAAAACTGCACGGAGGGATTATAGTGGTTCGGCTTTGGTTAAGCCTACGTCCACTTCTTCGGGCGACAGCTAATCGGCTGGATTCCACTATTAATGTGCTCGGAGGTTACTGATCGGTGATCTCCTTGACACGCCGGACTTCACACCTAGCGTTCAACACTCTTGTGTACACCTCCTCACAATTACAATGGATGGATCAAGAAGTGTGTTTAAAATGGAGTACACTCTATCTAGGAATTATAAACACTTTTCCCTATTTACGCCGATCTCTATTCCATTCGTCTTCGAGATGTCTTTTATACTCTTCCGCCTCCAATCTAGCCGTTGCAAGGCATCCAGAAGAGATCTCTCTAAATCTACCCTTTTGGATGAGATATTTGCAAAAAGAAGATCTCTTAGCTATTGGGGATCGCCAAAGGAAAGTCTTCCCCGTTTGGATCAAATTGCCCATACAATTATGATCCCGAGTTTCCATAGATGGTTTCTTCCATTTAGAAAGTCTTGAATTGTCTTCTTGGTTCCGCATTCTTGATTGATCTCAATCGATGAGAATCTATCAAGGATGATCCAGCTCGATGGCGTTCGTTGATATGCATCAATTAAGCTCAATTTGTATTCCTCTTGAAATTCTGATTCTTGCTAGTGTAGTACTTCTCTTAGAGCTTGAGCATCATTCCAACGTCTAAGCTATCCCCACTCAACGTCCGAGCTCGAACCAGCATATGAGACTCTCAGAAACAACATCCGAGCCAAATCCTTTTGTTAGATTCAATCCTGTGCATCCCCGCACCAAAGGATAATCTGCAAAACAAGTAAATCACAGCATTATCTCAAAATACAAGAGTATTAGGATTGTTTTGTCAACTTCAAAACCGTCTAGGGATTTTTTCTCAACAATCTCCCCCTTTTTTATGATGACAAAACGATCCACCATAGGAATGAAGAAATTGAGTTTAGAAAATGATGAGCAACTTCAACAAAATTACTCTAGTGATAATCTTGCTAAGTAATATTTTTGGAGTGTCGTTCCTTGTACTTTTAGCAAGAATAAGTTCTGAGAAAGAATGCATTTATATGCTATGATGAGTAATCTTCAGAACTTGTGTTATCTCAATCGATAAGTTTGTATTCTAAGTGCTTTGAGATATTAAACGGTTTCAAATAAGAACAAGTATGAAAATTGTAACTCATAACACTTAAAAACTTAGAACTTGTCCTGTTCGATCGTAGCTTTCAAATATGTGATTTTTCAAAAATAAATGAAACTTGTTCACACGTTCAGTTTAAGAGAAGATGGGAAGATGTTCTTTCTCAGATGATATCTCCAACGTTCATGCTTTTGTATTCTCGAGAACATGCTGAAATCCCGTATTCAAAGGATACTTGCCAGAATACACACGCATAAAACAGATTGATTTCACACAATCATATACGATTATGAAGTGTATTAGTGTATATCATAACAATTATATGCCATTTTTCTCCCCCTTTTTGTCATCAGCAAAAAGAAGTATGCTGCATAGTTAGATAGTGATAAAACATTGCTCCCCCCGAATTTAATGCCTATTCATGTCATTTATGCAGTCTACTCAGAATATACTAGCATTCAGAAAATAATAAATCATTCAATCAGATCATGCTAGCATTCAAATTGTCAATCATTCAATCAAAGAAGAATAAAGTGTGACAGATGAGGTTCTTATTTTAGTGCTACGAGCTTAAGACTGAAGCAAATTGGAATAGAGCTTTAGTAGATTTGAAACACAACAGCTCGTGTCATGTGAGATAGTTTTTCATTGATTGCAGCTACTAGCTTGTGCAGATCCTTTTCAGCCTAATCGAGCTCAAAGCCTGTAAGATGGTATTTGTTGTTCATATTTTCTTTGAGAATCTGTCCCTTCAAACTTAGCCGATCTTTGATTACGGTCATTTCAATGTTGAATTACGTGCTAAACTTGCTCAGATTATCTTTGCATTTACCCCGCTTAAATAGAATATCCCATAACTTGTCTATGTCAGAGATTTCTGGTTTCTTTGTGTCCCAGAAGTGACACCAATCTCCTTGAGTGTGATTTTTTTTATCTTGTTGAATCTTCTAGACAATATCCCTATTTATCTCCATAGATAGCTTTTCAAGAGCCCGTATTCCGGTCAAGATGTAACTTGGATCTAGTTTATGTTCTTCCACCACTGCTCTTGCACATTCCGCTCGAGCAAAGTCTTGCTCATTTTCCTTGCAAAAACAGAGAAGATCATGAATGTGGAAATCATTCAGATTCAACTCGTTGTCGGTTTGGACTCCTTGTAGTGAAGCCTTCTTCAATTCTTCCTCGGTTGGCTTTGATGCATATTCAATCACTTCTTGCTCAGAGACGAACCCATTATGCCTTATCAAGGTTTCCACAGATTCCGCTTCATCTTCTTTACGTCGAGCTATAAGAATTGTCTTTCTAACAACTTTGGCCAATCTTATTTTCCTTTCAAGATAAAAGGCAGCTCTTTTGGCGGTGAGAGTCTTTACCAGTTCAAAATGCTGGTTAGTTTCCTTCCTTGTTGGTTGTAAGGAACTCTGTGGTGCTGTGAATAGTTTGAAGTCTTGTGGGAATTTCATCAGCACTAGTTTTGAGAATTCTTCCAACTTTTGGTTGATGGATTCCTGAAGTGTATTCACCGTCTTGATTAATCTGTCAGTTTTGAAGAGAATTTGTCTTACTTTCTCTCGAGAGTTCTGTGCCGATGCATTGAACACTTCCATCAGCCTTTCTCTCATTTCTCCTGTCTCTCGAAAAAGCAAATTGTACATTCCAGTGATTTGGTATTTCATCTCAGTCCAATAGTACAATATGTCCTCCAACAGGCCCGAATCATTATTCTGATTCATTTCTTCTTCTTCAATGCCCGGTTCTGTTTCCATGTCCTCCCCTGAGATTTTTCTCCTTGACTTACAGACAATTGTGTTGGATTAGCAGTTTCTTCTTCGCGATTCTCAACCAGAGCGTCATGGTATTCTGCCAACATCTCTTTATGATAGATGTCTTCTTCTTCCATAATTCCATGTTTTGCTTTTATGACTGTTGTTCTTTCCTTTCTGACTATTTCAACAAACTCGTTGAGGGAAAGATGATCATCATTCTCTAGATCACTTTGAGAAAGATCGGGGTCGTTTGTTGAGGAAGGGATGTTTTTGGGCTCCATGAGGATTGTATGGCGATGAAAGTTATAGGAGACCGAGATTTTGAAAGAAGGTTTTGGGAAAAACAAGTGTGAAAACCACCCCTTTTAAATATGAGGAAATGACTTCGATTTAGAAAGAAGGATTACGTAAAAGATGATCCCAATCTTGATAAAATAGGAAATTCTTTTGATAATAATTTGAGAATATTTTCAACTCAACCAATTTAAAATCAATCAAGGCAATCAAATATTCAATCGGAGCAATGAGCACAATCACATAATATTTGTCGAAAATTTAGGAAGATTGTGTTGATGCGTACCTTATTTGTTGCCAAAAATAAAAATGACTTACGCGCCAAGATTTCGAACGATCAAATCTTTTGTCGTATCTGCTCAGAAGATGTTGTCTACAGATGATTTTCCACGTTCTGAGATCCGTAAGTTCCTTTAGAAGATACTTTCAAGCTCTGGAGCTGCTGAAGGTCTTCGGATGATACTTTTCAAGTTCCGAGGAAATTTCTCCTGTCTAGATCTCAGCTCAAATAGGAATTATGGTAATACCTAATTTTTGTCCGATGTACTCAAATGTATTTTTATCGAGTGTCTTAGTGAATATGTCAGCTAATTGATGTTTAGAATCAACAAATTGAATGTTGACGTCACGGTTATGCACATGATCATGAATAAAATGATACTTGATTTCAATATGCTTAGCTCGTAAGTGCAGAACTGGATTCTTTGTGAGGTTGATAGCACTTGTGTTGTCACATTTGATTTCCACATTGTGAGCTTCAACACCAAAGTCCTTCAGTTGTTGCTTCATCCATAGTATTTGAGCGCAACAACTTCCTAGTGCAACATATTCAGCTTCGGCAGTTGATAGAGCTACGGTGTTCTGTTTCTTGGAGAACCAAGACACCAGCATTGATCCTAGAAGTTGACATGTGCCTGAAGTACTTTTTCTATCCAACTTACAACCTGCAAGATCAGCATTTGAATAACCATGTAATATAAGATCTGAGGTTTTGGGATACCATAATCCTAGGTTTGGATTAGTTCCTATATACTTGATGATTCTTTTGACAGTAGACATATGAGACTCTTTAGGATTAGATTGAAATCTCGCACACATGCATACACTAAATATAATATCAGGTCGAGATGCAATAAGATATAGCAAAGAACCAATCATGCTCCTATATAGCTTCCGATCAACCTGTTTGCCCCGTTCATCCTTGTCTGGTTTGGATGAGGTAGACATAGGTGATTCTGTTTTCTTGCAATTGTTTTGACCAAACTTCTTCACTAGTTCCAATGCATATTTTTCTTGATGTATGAATGTGCCCTGATTAGTCTGATTTACTTGTAGCCCTAGGAAGATTTTAAGTTCACCCATCATGCTCATCTCGAACTCATTCCGCATGTTCTAAGAGAAGTTCTCACAAAGATATTGGTTAGATGAGCTAAAGATAATATCATCAATATATATCTGGATAAGCAGAATATCTTTACCTTCCCTTCTGATAAAAAAGGTTGTATCGACTTTACTTTTTTCAAAACCTTTTTCAATTAAAAAGTTACTTAACCTTTCATACCAAGCTCGAGGTGCTTGCTTCAATCCGTAAAGAGCCTTCTTCAGTTTGTACACATGATCTAAGTTCTTTGGATCTTCAAAACGTGGAGGTTGTTTGACATAAACTTCCTCCTTGATGTACCCATTGAGAAATGCGCTTTTAACATCCATCCGGTACAACTTGAAGTCATGATGGCAAGTGTAAGCAAGTAACAATCCGATAGCCTCCGGTCTTACCACTGGTGCATAGGTTTCATCATAATCAATCCCTTCTTCCCGTGAGTAACCTTGTGCAACAAGCCTTGCTTTGTTCCTAACTACTTTTCCTTTATCATCTAGCTTATTTCGAAAAACCCATTTGGTTCCAATGACAGGATGATTCTTTGGTTTGGGTACAAGTTCCCAAACTTCATTTAGTCCGAATTGTTGTAATTCTTGTTGCATAGCTTCGATCCAACTTTCATCTTCGAGAGCTTCTTCAATTCTTTTGGGTTCAACTTCAGAAACTAGAGTAAATGCATTTATTGTATCCTTAAGTCTAGATCCGGTTCTGACTCCTTCATCTATATTCCCAATAACTTGATCTGCGGGATGACTTGATCTGTATTTCCAGCTTCTATTTGATTTGTCATGTTCGGTCTCGGTGGGGTCTTCATCATTTGATCCTTCGGATGATGTGCCTTGCAAGGTGTTTTCCATGTTCTGAAACGTTTCAACTAGTTCTGCGTCTTCAGATGATGTTTTTTCTTTTCGAGATGATGTGTTTTGAACTTCAGATCTTGTTGTTTCTTCTTAATCCATCGTCCGAGTAATCCGCTCTTCTTCAAATTTCACATTCACCGATTCTTCAACCGTCTGAGAGTTCTTGTTGAAGACTCGGTATGCTTTACTAGTAGTGGAGTAACCCAAGAATACACCTTCATCCGATCTTTCATCAAACTTACCAATCCTATCACTTGCATTCTTAAGAATATAACATTTACTACCAAACGCATGAAAATATGAAATATTTGGTTTTCTTCCCTTGTAGAGTTCATAGGGAGTTTTCTCAATCAATGGTCTAAGGAAAACATGATTGATTACATAACATACGATCGAGACAGACTTCACCCAAAAATGAGGTAGAGCTTTGATTTCAATTAAAAAAGTTCGTGCCATTTCTTGCAAAGATCTATTTTTCCTTTCAACAACTCCATTTTGTTGAGGAGTATAAGGAGAAGAAAAATTGTGTTGAAAACCATTTTGATCACAAAAATCAGCAAAGTAATTATTTTCAAATTCTCCTCCGTGATCGGTTTTGATACTAGTAATTGAATAACCTTTTTCATTTTGAAATTTTCTAGAAAATGTTTTAAAGAATGAGAATGCATCATTCTTGTGAGTAAGAAAGAATACCCAAGTGAATCTTGTATAGTCATCCACAATAATAAAGCAATACTTTTTACCTCCAATACTACGTGTTCGAGTGGGTCCGAAGATATCCATGTGCAATAGTTGCAGAGCATGGGTAGTGATGACTTCATTAATGGGTTTGTAAGAATTTCTTACTTGTTTTCCGAGTGTGCATGCTTCACAAAGTTTTGTCTTTTCAAATCTGGCATTTGGAAGTCCTCTCACCAGCTTCTTTTTGGAGAGCTTGTTCATTTGCTTGAAGCTTATGTGTCCCAACTTTCTATGCTATAGTTCCGGATCGTTTTTGACAGATAGAAGACATTTTTCATCTTTAGATGATGTGTCCAGAAGGTACATGTTCCCATTTCTTCGTCCGATAAATGATGACTTGTTGTCCCGGCTTGTACCTGAACACTTATTTTCTGCAAAAGAAACTTTGTATCCAATATCGCATAATTGGCTAATACTAACAAGATTGAATTTCAAACCCTTGACTAATGAAACATCTTTGATGAGTAGATTGCCAATCTTCACAGTTCCTTTGCCAATAATCGTTCCTTTGTTGTTGCCTCCAAAGGACATGTTTCCTCGATCAAATTTTTTGAGATCAATGAACATGGATGAGTCACCAGTCATATGTCTAGAGCACCCGCTATCAAGGTACCATTTGTTTCTTCTTTTGTTTGGTACCTGCAATGATTAAAGGTTCTCACATTTTCTTTGGTACCCAAATTTGTTTGGGTCCTTTGAGGTTAGTTGTAGAAGTGTATCTAAGAATGTCACGAATTGATGGATTGATCTTTGAGTAATAGCTCCTGGATTGTTTCGAATCACCACAATTTGAACATCCCGAGGGATGTTGACCTTCAAATCTTACAAATTGTTTCCTATAATGACTTTGATAAGCGCGTTTGGAAGGTCGCCACTTAAGTCTTTCTTTTACGTTTGGAAAATAATTTTTCTCATCACATTCCTTTTGAAAACCAAGACCGGACTTGTTATAGTAAGGAACTTGTATGGAAAGTATGTGTTGCAAAGTTTTGAACCGGATGAGAATTTTTTGTGTATCTCTAAAACTTCCTTTTTCAAAACAGAATTCTCTTTTGCGAAAATATCTTTTTCCTTTTTTAGAGAAATATTTTCCTTTTCAAAATGATTTTTTTCCTTTTTCAAGAAATCGTTTTCTTTTTTGAGAGATTCTATCCTTGATTTCAATTGCAAATTTTCGCAAGATATAGAATCGGATTTCTCATTTAGTTGACAAAATTCCTTTTCGAGAAAGCTGATTTTATCTTTTTGCGAAATATCCTTCTGTCTAAAGACGGCAACTTCCTTTTTCAATTCGGAAAGTCTCTTAAGAGTAGCCTTGTATTCTAAACATAACTCATCTATATATGCAGATATTTCAGGAGAAATGTTTGGGTGAGTTACCTCGATATCATCATCCGAATCTGCCATTAGACAAACATTTGCGTATTCTTCATCACTTTCACATTCAGTGTCACTCCAAGTTTTTGCTTTCAAAGCTTTCTTGCATTTTTCATCCTTGTCTTTCTTCTTTAACAAAGGGCAATTGGGTTTGATGTGGCCTCTTTTCTTACATTCGAAGTAAATGACTTCTTGGCCTTCATTTTTTGTCTCAGATGATCTTCTCCGATTGAATCGTCTAAGATCTTTTCTGTTTTTGAAGTTCCTGCCTTGTTAGGCCATTCGTCTAAATCTTTTGACCATGAGTGCTAACTCTTCATCATCTTCGACTTCAGAATCAGAAACATCACAATCAACATTAGATTTTAAGGCAATTGACTTCTTACCTCTAGTTGTGGTTTCATCATTGATCCTTTTTTCTTCATAAGATTGAAGAGTTCCAATGAACTCATCCATTGACAAAGGAGATATTCTTTGAGTCTCTCGAATGGAAGTTTTAACATTGTCTCATTCCTTTGTAAGAGTTCGTAGTAGCTTGTTGATTCTCATAGGTCCAGAAACTGGTTGCCCGTGATATGTGAAACCATTTACTATTTCGGTGAACTTGTCAAACATCTCTTTCACTGTCTCATCAGGCTTCATTTTGAATGCTTCATATTGTCCGAGTAGAAAGTTGACTTTTGTCTCCTTTACTCTGTCTGTTCCTTCATAGGTGACATGAAGCTTATCCCAAATTTCTTTTTATGAAGAGCAATCTGCAATACGTCTATATTCAGTAGGAGATAATGCACTATAAAATGAATAAATGGCTTTTGCATCAAGAGCATCTCTCTTGGTTATCTCTGTTGCGGTTAGAGCGCCCATCGTGTTATCTCCTGCACTTGTAGTCACCGTCATTGGATTTACTCCTCTTTGTACGACATCCCGTATTTAAGGATCCTAGCATCCGATAAATGCTTTAAATTTGTTCTCGCGATCGCTATAATCTTTTCCTTCAAAATATGGTGGCCTGTTGTTACTTCCACCTTCAATCCAAGAAGGAGAGAAATTGCTAGCCATAAAGATTGTTAGCTCAGAAGTAAAAACACTTCATAAAATACGAGCACCTTGCTCCGATATCAATTGTTGGTGGCTAGTGAATTCACCTAGAGGGGGGTGAATAGGTGATAACGTGTGATTTTAAGATTTTATTACGGAATTCAAATCACACGGTGTAAAATAGAAATCTCGGATGCTCATGCAATTCAATTGATGCTAGGAATGTAATAGGATCGGTGCGTATTAACCGTGTACGGTTTAGCTATCACAAAGTATTTAGAATAATCAGAGTAAGAGATGAGGAAAACTGCACAGAGGGATTATATTGGTTTGGCTTTGGTTAAGCCTACGTCCACTTCTTCGGCTGACAGCCAATCGGCTGGATTCCACTATTAATATGCTCGGAGGTTATAGATCGGTGATCTCCTTGACACGCAGGACTTCACACCTAGCGTTCAACACTCTTGTGTACACCTCCTCACAATTACAATGGATGGATCAAAAAGTGTGTTTTTAAAATGGAGTACACTCTGTCTAGGAATTATAAACACTTTTCCCTCTTTACGCCGATCTCTATTCCCTTCGTCTTCGAGATGTCTTTTATACTCTTCCGCCTCCAATCTAGCTGTTGCAAGGCATCCAGAAGAGATCTCTCCAAATCTACCCTTTTGGACAAGATATTTGCAAAAAGAAGATCTCTTAGCCGTTGGGGATCGCCAAAGGAAAGTCTTCCCCGTTTGGATCAAATCGCCCATATAATTATGATCCCGAGTTTCCATAGATGGTTTCTTCCATTTAGAAAGTCTTAAATTGTCTTCTTAGCTTCGTATTCTTGATTGATCTCAATCAATGAGAATCTATCAAGGATGATCCAGCTCAATGGCGTCCATTGATATGCATCAATTAAGCTCAATTTGTATTCCTCTTGAAATTCTGATTCTTGCTAGTGAAGTACTTCTCTCGGAGCTTGAGCGTCATTTCAACGCCCGAGCTATCCCCACTCAACGTCTAAGCTCGAACCAGCATATGAGACTCTCAGAAACAACATATGAGCCAAATCCTTTTGCTAGATTCAATCCTATGCATCCCGCACCAAAAGATAATATGCAAAACAAGTAAATCACAGCATTATCTCAAAATACAAGAGTACTAGGGTTGTTTTGTCAACTTCAAAACCGTCTAGGGATTTTTTCTCAACAACTAGTTATGAAGAAGATGCTCCCAAATGCTCAACACCCAAGAGGCAAGTTTACGCCAAACTATGAAGGCTTCTATGTGATTCAGAAAGTTTTATCTCGGGGGAGCTCTCATCCTTGTAAATATGAATGGAGAAGAATTGTCAAGTCCGGTAAATGCAGATGCTGTCAAAAGATATTATCCCTGAAATAAAGATGAGCTTCGAAGTGATCGACGAGCAAATCCGAGTCACATAAAATTTGTATCTACATATCATTTGCATACATGCATTCGCATATGTTTGTATTTTGCAGGAAAGCTCAGAGTCATGAAGAATCTTGCGGAGCGGTTGATCAAACAAGGAAGTCATTTTGGGATTTAAAATTTTGAATATCTTTAGCTGACCTATTCCTTTTGTTTTTGCAAGACACGGAAGTTGGTGCTTGAAGGAGACAGGTTTGGTTTCTCTTCTTGAAGAATGCTCACTTCCATTTAGAAGTATTATTGTGCTTAACATCCAAGATTTTAATCTGCAAAGCCACTGGACATTTTTAAAGAAACATCCCTTTTAAAGTTTCACAATCACTTTTGAATATATCTTTTGAATGAAAATTTTCGCAAAGAGTGAATCTTGATGAAAACGCCCTGAGGAATTATGAAAGGGTATGTTTTAAAAAGCTTTCTAAGAGGATGGTCCTTTGGATGAAAAGAGGCAAACCTTATTCTCAAACACGTCCCCGATACATTTGAGCGATGAGCGAGAGTGATAGAGCGAAAAAACTTAATCTTGGGACGTAGGGATCATTCGCGGTGATTACATGGATTGAAATGACGGAAGGCATTTCCATTTCAAAATTATCCATATACATTTAAATCTCTTGATAACCATTCACAACCAAAAAGGGAGAATTTTTCTGGATAAAACCCTATCAAGAACCACCCCACACTTGGGCATATTTGGAGGTTCGATTGGTTGATTCCTCGGAGAAAAAGAGCAAGGTAAGACTTTATTGTGCTAACCTGCATTAATCTTTTTGTGATAGCTTCAGGTGATTTTTGGCGGAGGCTTGGAACACCTCAAAGTGAAGAAAAGTTGCTTCATTTCTATATCCCGAAACACCTTACCCTTTGAATGAACCAATTTGAGCCTTTGATCTTCATTTCTAAACCATTGTTGGTGATCACCTCCCTATCTTGGGGCAAAACAAAGGAATTACCAGCAATAAATCGAAAGCATAATCGGAAGAATTTTCGATCCTGGTCTCCAGAAGCGAGTCAATGTAAAAAAAATAACAAGAATAAGAGGGCCAGAAAAAGCAAAGTGCCTGGTAAAAGCAAGGCCAAAGCCCATGAAAAAGCGTTCCGTAAAAGGGCAAAGTCTGAAAAATCAAGACAAAAAGAGGAAAATCCTCAAGCTTAATCGAAGAAAGACATTCATGAATCTTCTTCAAAGCAAATGACTGTTGGTAAAAATGCCAAGGTGATCACCCAAGTTCACCCCTCTTTGGAAAATATGGCCTTTCTCAAAAAGCCTACCTTGAACCAAGTTACAACCTGTTACCAAAAACTTTTCTGAACTAGAGACGTTTCATGCTGATGCAAGAAATCACACAGGAAGCTACCGCTTAAAGAGGTAAGTACAATCCTGTCTTATCATGTCTTCGGGGTTCTTGACTTGTAGACACGAAGAAGTCATTCTTGATGAATATTCATTTCTTGACCTCAAAATGAATATCCTTTGATAAACCTTTGACCCGGCTTGAATTACGGTCCCTTTTAAATGTCTTCTCTGATCAAATCAGATTGTATACATCTCAAATGATCTCGAAACCTCAAGGTTAGGTTTCCTATGAGCGGATTCGAATTTCAAGAAAAGCCTTCCCAAATGGTGAGAAGCCCTCTTGGATGAAGGGAATCCTTTTGAAAAACTTTTAAAACAACCCTTTTGAAGAATACCCAACCCAGGTTGCGACATTTAAAATTCATCCCTAGTGGAAATTTAAACTTGTGTTTGGACACGCTTCCTTCACAAATGCAATTTTGAAAATCCGTTCGGAATTCCTAAAGTTTCTTCCCCGAATTTAGGATCACCACTCTTTTGTCACAGTTTAAGGGTCTTAACTCACTCGATTGTTCAGAAAGCAACTCTAATGATGTTTGATTGGACTTTACGTAGGTTTTCCGGTATCCCCAAATCCACGGAATAGCCGCATTTTTAAAGATCTAATTATTTTGATTTTCCGCAAGTCTTTTGGTATCCCCAGGTCCTCGGATCCCTCACCTTTAAAATTTGAAAATTGGGTTTGAGCTTCTGCGGGTTCACTAGTGATCCTAGGTCCTCAGAATGGCACCCTCTCCTTTAAAATTTGAAAATCGAGTTTGAGTTTACGTAGGTACACTAGTAAACCTAGGTCCTCAAAATGACACCCTCTCTTTCGAAATTTGAAAATCGGGTTTGAGCTTCAGTAGGTACACTAGTAAACCTAGGTCCTCAGAATGGCACCCTCTCCTTCGAAATTTGAAAATCGGGTTTGAGCTTCTATAGGTACACTAGTAAACCTAGGTCCTCATAATGGCACCCTCTCCTTCGAAATTTGAAAATCGGGTTTGTGCTTCAGTAGGTACACTAGTAAACCTAGGTCCTCATAATGGCACCCTCTCCTTCGAAATTTGAAAATCGGGTTTGTGCTTCTGTAGGTACACTAGTAAACCTAGGTCCTCATAATGGCACCCTCTCCTTTCAAATTTGAAAATCGAGTTTGAGCTTCTGTAGGTACACTAGTAAACCTAGGTCCTTAAAATGGCAGTCTCTCCTTTGAAATTTGAAAATCGGGTTTGAGCTTCTGTAGGTACACTAGTAAACCTAGGTCCTCAGAATGGCACTCTCTTCTTTGAAATTTGAAAATCGGGTTTGAGGTTACGTAGGTACACTAGTAAACCTAGGTCCTCGGATCGACACCCTTTCCTTTGAAATTTGAAAATCGGGTTTGAGCTTACGTAGGTACACTAGTAAACCTAGGTTCTCATAATGGCACCCTCCCCTTTGAAATTTGAAAATCGGGCTTGAGCTTCTGTAGGTACACTAGTAAACCTAGGTCCTCAGAATGACACCCTTCTCTTTTAATTGGTGAATCCCTAGTGGATAGCCAACCCATTTTAATCGGCGAACTCCTTCCTACAGGATAACCAATCCCATTTTAATCGGCGAACTCCTTCCTACAAGATAGCCAACCCTCGTTTTAATCGGCAAACTCCTTCCTACGGGATAGCCAACCCTAATTTTAATTGGCCAACTCCTTCCTACAGGATAGCCAACCCCATTTTAATCGGCGAACTCCTTACAGGATAGCCAATCTCCTTTTAATAGGTAAATCCCTTTGTTACAAGGGTAAACCTGTCTTCCAAATGCTGAATTCCTTCTTACAGGATAGCCAATCTCCTTTTAATAGGTAAATCCCTTTGTTACAAGGGTAAACCTTTCTTCCAAATGGTGAATTCTTTCTTACAGGATAACCAATCTCCTTTTAGGTAAATCCCTTTGTTACAAGGGTAAACCTTTCTTTCAAATGGTAAATTCCTTCTTACAAGATAGCCAATTTTTTCCGGATGGTGAATTCCTTCATATAGGATAGCCAATCTCCTTTTAATAGGTAAACCCCTTTGTTACGGGGGTAAACCTTTCTCCCAACCTTCAAACCGTCGCTCGACATCGAATGGACGTTGATCACTATGAAACCTCACAAACCATTCAAAGATAATATACTCATCCTCTCAACCTCGGATCAATAATTTTCAGACCACGAACAGGTGAGCTACTGGTAAGCCTCTCTCTCCTTATCTTTCTCTTACATTAAGAAATAAGCCGAGTAGCTTCTTCAGGGAATCAGAGCTTCAACGGTAAAGGTAAGGCGATTGAATGCAAGACTTGTTTTCTTTAAAATTTCTCCCCAGCAGGGTTGATTCAAGATTCAGGTGTCACGTTGTCTTTGAAAGCAACCTCTAACCGAGATTACTTTCTAAGAGAGGCAATTGTTGACATCCGATTTTTAATCAATTTTTCATTAGTTTTATTTTCTAAAAATTCATAAAAAATCAAAAAATTGAAAAATCAAGTTTGGTAGCCTTGGCCAAGCATAAGGAACCAATTTTGAACAAAATTTTTTTTTTCATATTTTTCACAATTTTTTAATATTTTCAAAAAATAGGAAAATACTAGAAAATTCAGAAAAAAATACTTTACGAGGTCACAAAAATACAGAAAAATGTCCCATATTTTTATTTTAATTCCCTCTTCATTTTGGCCTTAAGAAAAATTAAAAATTGAATTCAATTCTAGGTGTTCCTTTGTAACGCCAAGAGTTGAATTTGCGTAAAAAATACAAATTGAGTCTTTTTATTTGCAATTTTTGCACATCTTAAGTCCAGGCATTCAATTCCAACCCTCTGCAATTTCAATTTGATCGATTGCACCCCCAATTGCACGAATTGGGCGAATTGGGCGAAATTTCTAAAAATCTTGCAATTAAGTCCCTCAACTTGCTAATTTTTGAAATTACTTTTAATTGTGGGACTTTCGTGGCAAAATTGGACCATCCCCCTATGTTTTCATACATTCCAAATCGATTGGCAGGGGTTTCTTGGTCCAATTTAATCAATTGGGCGTTCAATTGAACTTTTCCCTAATTTGGGAATTTTGAAAAATTTGGGGCTTTTATAGAAATTGATAAGAACTTTTGGGCAAAACCACATTTTTAGATATAATTTGAGTCCCTAAGTTCAATTTTGAGGTTTATTTGCAAAAATTCCCCACAAATTTGAATTAATTTTGAAAATTCAATGTCTAAACCGGTTCAGACCCGTCTAACCATCGGTCGGACCGATCGAACCGGTCCCGAGCAATGTCATCTTCCCCAACCTATTGCGTGAATTGCAGGTTTGAAGGCCGGATTTCAATGATCAAATTGAAGGACAATTCGTCCCTAATTGGATCAATTAACGTGGGGCTTTTGTTCCTCAAGTCAAGGTCTGTTGATTGCCACCATTTTCACGGCCAATCGTCCCCGAAGCATGGCGGAGGAGCCGGTCAAAGCCTCGGTGCCGCGAAAGTCAACATTTTAGAACCCGAGCACAATTCGTGCTCGTTTTGAATCAACGGCAGGCCAAACGGACTTGGACATTATCCTAGCTAATTCCGTCACCATCCGGCGACCTAATCGCACGTGATGGCACATGTGATTGAGTCGGTGAGCCCTCACCGTGCGCGCCAAATTTTGAAAGCTCACTATAAAATCCCGAGGAAGATTCGAGAGAGAGGGGGCTTCATTCGTGCTAGCCAAACTTAACAGATTAGAGAGAGAGAGTGAGTTAGAGAGAGAAGCGGCTCTCGGGCGAAGCCGTTGCCGGAGCTTCTAGCTCGAATCGTGCACCATTCGCCGGACCAATCCAGACTGTCTCGAGCTGTGGAATCAAGTCCAGAAGCTTCAAAATATCTCTAGGAAGCGATCGCATCGTCTGGATTAGCCTGCAACCTCCAAAACAGGTGACACGAACTTCCAATCCTTTTACTGTGCGACTATGGCATCTCATGCTCTCAAGTATAATCATTGAAATTGGCGTGTGCGTTTTGCTTCTCGGACCTCACTGACCACAATCGCATCTCCGTTTTGCATTGATTTTGCGCGATTACCACGAGTCGAACCTTCAACCTGCTTCGGTCTGGTCGAATTTCGGCCGGGCCATTCTGGTCACCGCGAGCTCGATCAGAGCACGAGGTAAGTTCCCTAATCTTCCTTTGGTGCTTTTGTATGAAGGAATTGCTCTGATATGCCTTGGATTTACATCATCGAATTCTGCGATGTTGCTATGTTCATAGTTTGTAGCTCGCGATTCCATGGATGAAATTGTTATGATTATTAGATATGTTGGTCCGGAGGTTCTCGGGAGTCGATTCGCGTTGGTTTGAAGTCATTCCGGCGAGATCTCACCATTGGATCTCGCCGAAGAGATTCTGGCCGTTCATTTGGCTTCGTCGCGAGGTAGACGACGAGGTCTACGTGGTAGTCAACATGGTCAATGGTCTTAGGTGTCACACTCTGACAGTTCCAGCTCGGATCCGAGTTAGCAAGGCCGTTGGCGCGAGCAAGCTAACTCAGATTTGATCCAATAGTTAAGATAATTAGATGAGTTTGATTGTCAACCGTTGGATCTTTATTTTGTATTTTCGAAAATTAGTTTTATTAGATAGAAAATAAATAAAAAAAAGCGAAACGGTGTCGTTTAGGTTAATGATCATGCGACGTCGTTCCGAACTTGGTGCAGATCCGGCATCGTTTTAGGGTTTAGAAAGGATGAATAGCTCAGATTGACCTTGAAAATTAATCGTGGCCGTTCCTTTTAATGGTAGCGCGACGTCGTTTAGGGTATAGAGGCAAAAGCATCGTCGTTTTAGTCTGTAGAAGGAATGAATGGTATAGATCGTGTCCTAGGATTTAATCGTGGCCGTTCGTTCAATGATCAGATGCGGCGTCGTTTTACTAGGGAGTCGGACGCGGCGTCGTTTTGATTAAGAGGGAGTCAATGGCTGAGATCAATTCTAGATTTGATCTCAGCCGTCCATTTTATTTTCTTTAATTTCGAATATTAGGAAATAGCTTTAGAAAATCAAAAAAATTAGAAATAATAAGAACGACACCGTTTAATGCTCGAGAGGTTTGCGAGCGGTCTGGGTCGGGTTGACCGGTCGTTGACCAGTTTGACCTGGTTCGAAATATTAATAAAAATAAATAAAAATGTATAAAAATTCCTAAAAAAACCAAATATTTTTTTAAAATTCCTAGAAAATTCATAAAAATTCCCAGATTTTCCCAAAAAAATTCTAAAAAATATCTAGGTTGATTCGGGACTCTTATAGTCTGGATCGATAATTTTTTAAGTTTCGAGGGTCAATTTACACTGATCCGAAAAATTCCCGATTTTTTAGAAAACAAATAAAAAAATCAAAAAAATTAGAAAAATTCCAAAAAATTCTGAAAAATCACAAAAAATGGGAAATGGTCACATCCAACTGGCCCGACCCAATTTTGTGATTTTTGGGTCTCGAACCCCAAAAATGACCATTCTACCCTTTTTGCACTTTCCACCCCAAATTTTCCCGAACCACCCCGGAACCCAAAATTAATAATTACGTGGGCCGATAGGGCTATATTGGATATGTCGTATCTCGATTGATTGACTGATTGAATCGATTGTGATTATTTTGATTGTGCATTTGAATTCTTGTCTGTAACTAATAGGGTAGAAAATTCCCATCCGCATGATACCTTAAGATCATTAGGGCCTACCTCACCCAAAATTTCATCTGCATGAATTCTTAAGTTAGAAAATCACACAACTTCTATAACCGAAAGAGCATCGATGTAAATCTCGGTGTAACCAAGTCCCCGGACCCAAATCTCCGGTTTCCGTAGAATCGAACGGTTTCTCCCGCCGCTCGATAGGGTTTCCGATCATACCTTCCAAAAAATTGATCGGTGGCGACTCCATATTCATGTACACCATGCACATGTCATCCGACCACACTAAGGTCGACCCCAATTATTTGATAAAATTTTCTCCACATCGCGATTCGAGTAATGGGTCTTGGGAGAGACCCACACGCCGAAGATCCCGCCGTCAACCGGGGTCGGAAGCGCGGCTCGTTAACCTCTCTCGCCTTGACAAAGAAGTTAAGGAGGGTCGCGACACCTTGGACCCGTTATGCTCCTCTCGCCAACTTCATCCCAACATACTGGAGTTACGCAAGCTCTGCCATATAATGCCTCAAATGGTGCCATTCCGATACTCTGCTGGTAGCTATTATTGTAGGCAAACTCGACCTCGACCGGATGTAACTGTTCTTTTCAAACTCCTTTAAAATCTATCACGCATTCCCACAGCATGTCCTCAAGTATCTGAATCGTCCTTTCAGATTATCCATCCGTCTGCGGATGATAAGCGGTGCTATACTGTACTTTGGTTCCCATGGCATTTTGAAGACTTTTCAAAAAGTTGTGGTAAACTTGGGATCCATGTCTCAAGTAATTGTAATCGGAACTCCATGAAGTCGAACTATCTAGCATATATACAACTCGGGTACTTATCAATTGTAAAGTCCTTTCGTCATGCTAGAAAATGTGCAGACTTTATCAATATGTCAACGATCACCCAAATCGAATCATGTTCTCTCTGGCTCCGCGGTAAACCATGACAAAATCCATGGTAACGTGCTCCCATTTCCATTCGGGAATCTCCAATGGTCGAAGTAATCCTCCAGGCTTGCAATGTTGTGCCTTCACTTGTTGGCACGTCAAACACTTAGCCACGTCCTTAGCCACGTCCACTTTCATCCTATTCCACCGATAATGCCGACGCAGATTCTGATACATCTTGGTGCTACCTGGATGCACACTATAGCTACTACGATGAGCTTCTGAAAGAATCTTCTCATTAAGTTCCTCATGATTAGGGATACATAGACGTCCACGAAACTTCAAGATTCCATCCTCGGCTACTTGGAATTCTGGTTTCCTCTTATTTGAATCCATCTCTAAGATCTTTTGGATATCATGGTCCACAAACCGTAACGCCTAATTCTCGCATAAATCTCAAGTTCAACCCTCAAAGTAGCCAATAGACTTGAGAGGTGACAAACCTCAAACTTAAACTCTAAATCTCTCAATTGTTCTAGTAGAATCCACTCTTTCACCATAAAATGCGTGATGCATAATTTCCGACTAAGAGCATCCGTTACTTTATTAGCCTTCCCAAGGTGATATAAAATATCACAATCATAGTCCTTCAATAATTCCATCCAATGGCGCTGCCTCATATTCAGTTCCTTTTGGGAGAATAAGCACTTCAAACTCTGATGGTCCGTATAAATCTAAAACTTTTCTCCCCACAAATAATGCCCCTAAATCTTCAATGCAAAGACGATTGCCGCAAGCTCCAAATCGTGCGTTGGGTAGGTCGGTTCATGAGGCCTCAACTAGCGCGATGCATAGGCAACAACCCTACCATGTTGCATTAGTACACATCCTAGTCCCTTTAGCCAGGTATCGGTATAAATCTCAAATCCTCTAGGACCCGATGGTATCGTCAAACCTGGTGTTGTCGTCAACTTGTGCTTAAGTTCTTGGAAACTCCTTTCGCACCTATCTATCCAATCAAAACGGGTCTCCTTCTTCGTTAATTGTGTCAACAGAATAGTTATCGAAGAGAACTTTTCCACAAATCATCTATAATATCCTGCTAGGCCTAGAAAACTCCGAACCTTCGTGATCGATGTTGGTCATGGCCAATTCACAAATGTTTCAATCTTGGCCAAGTCTATTGAGATTCCATTGCCAAAGACGATATGCCCAAGAAATGCTACTTGATTGAGCCAAAACTCACACTTGCTAAACTTAGCATATAGAAAGTGTTCTCTTAAGGTCCGTAGAACAATACTCGGATGGCGTTCATATTCCTCCGGGCTCTTCGAATCCATTAATATATCATCGATGAACACGATGATGAACCGATCGAAAAATTCTTGGAACACCCAATGCATCATATCCATAAAGGCAATCGGGGTGTTAGTCAATCCAAACGGCATAATCGTAAACTCATAATGTTCATATCTCACACTGAAAGCTGTCTTCGGTATGTCCTCCTTCTTAATCCTCAACCGATAATAGCCCGTCCTCGGATCGATCTTGGAGAACACCGATGCCCCTTGCGGTTGATCGAACAAGTCATCTATTCTTGGCAATGGATACTTGTTCTTGATGGTTACTTGATTCAACTACCGATAGTCAATGCACAAACGCAATGATCCATCCTTCTTCTTTACAAACAGCACTAGCACTCCCCATGGCGATGCACTAGGGCGAATAAATCCTTTATCCAAGAATTCTTGCATCTGGACCTTCAACTCTGATAGAGACATTACGTAGGCATCTTAGAGATCGGTTTCGTTCTAGGGGTTAACTTGATTACAAACTTCACTTCCCTTTCGTGTGGCAATCGGGGCAATTCTTGAGGAAAGACATCGGGATAGTTGCACACCACGGCTATATCATCTAGCATCGGTCCTTCAACCGACAAATCAACTACTGCTGCTAAATAGCCTTGGCATCCTTCATTTAACGGTTTAGTCACTTCCAATGATGAGATCAGGGGAATCGAGATTCCTCTTCGACTTCCCACAAATTCATATCTAAAATGACCAATCGGATTAAATTGGATCACCTTGCAACCACAATCCGGAATAGTTCTTTGTTTTCCCAACTAATCCATCCCAATTATAATATCATGGTCATACATGGTCAAAACCGCCAAGTCTATCAATTCTTCTCTACCACCAATGACTATATTACATCCTAAACACCCTAATGAAACCAATACTTTATCCTTTAAGGGTGTAGTTACATGCAACATTACTTCTAGCAGTTTCAACTCAATCCTAGCTAACTCCACAAATTGCTCGGAGACAAAAAAATACGACACTTCGGGGTCAAATAAAGCATAAGCAGCATGATCACATAAGGAGACCGTACTTGTGATCAAGCCCGGGGTATTCTCTGCCTCTTTGCACGCTACTGCGTAAACTCTCCCTTAAGCTGGCGGTTTATTCCGATTGTTCCGCATAGCGGCTCTAACTTGAGGTCTTGCCTAGGGTCGCCGGGGCTCAAATCGAGGTCATGGGGCTTTCTCCGGGCAATTTCTTATCTCATGATCAAGCTTGCCACACTTGAAGCATGCTTTAGTCCTGCTCGGGCAAGGCCTATTTCCGTGCTTCCTTCCATGAAGTCGGTAATTCCAGTTGGACCGGTACGCCGGTTTCCCATTATTTCTTCTAACTGGAGGGACGAAATGCTGATTTCCCATCATAGGCCTCTTGCCAAACCGGCGGTTGTCTCTAATCGGGCGCAAACCGTGATCCGAAGTGGCAGCCCTCTCCTTCATATCTCGCTTTACCATCTGACCCCATTCATAAAGTTTATCGTAGTCCCCGAAATTCAGTAGGATCAATTGACTACAAAGCTCCATCTTCAATCTATCCCGAAACCTTCTCGCTCTATCAAAAGGATTCTCCACCATCCTTGGCGCATACTTTGACAATCTCAAAAACTCTATCTTATACTCGTCGATTGTCATCTCGATTCGACGGAGCTACTGAAATTCCAGCATCTTCTCATTGTTGAGCGGTTTGGAGAAATACTTCCTATTGAAGACTTTAGTAAAGACGGTCCAATTCGGAGCGGTACCTTCCCGGAAAACTCTTCCTTTGGTGGCCTTCCACCAATCACCGGCAGTGTCCTAAAGCCGATAAACCGCCAGAGTTACTTTTTCCTCTTCCGTACACCTTAGAACTTCAAATGCTTTTCCAAGTCCTCTATCCAACGAGGAGCAACCTTTAAATCACCCTTCCCATTAAACGAGCTGGTTTTAACTTCAAAAATTGTTCTACCAATTGGTGCATCTACTTATTCCCATTGTCATTCCCTTGATTCCCGTTCCCTCCATTAGCAGAAGAATGAGCCTTAGTGGTTTGGGCAATAGTAGC
Source organism: Rhodamnia argentea (assembly GCF_020921035.1). Classification (NCBI taxonomy): domain Eukaryota; kingdom Viridiplantae; phylum Streptophyta; class Magnoliopsida; order Myrtales; family Myrtaceae; genus Rhodamnia; species Rhodamnia argentea. The sequence continues at coordinate 16,840,619 of NC_063157.1, read as the reverse complement.
ACCTCGTTCTTGAGCCTACTTACCCATTAAATTCCCAATTTCCTCTAGAGCCTTAAGGATTTCATCCACTCTTGGATCCTCTACCACTAGTACCCTTGAGCTAGACGCTCCTCTTGTACCTCTACCTTGGTCGATCATTCTTGCTAACCTTTTACAACACCCGAATAACTATAATTCTACCAAGGAATTAGATACCTAAGTCATCTACTCAAGTCTAGCAGTTCCACACTGCTTATCATAGGAAAAATCCATAAAGCCAACAACTATTCAACTAGAAAACTCTAATTACAACTTAAGAAAACAACATCAACACTCAGCAAGAAGCCAATCAAATATGCCAATCACGTGCGCATAATCATATGTCATGCACGATGTGCTAAACCCTTGTCAACACCTAGGGTCTCTCTATCTAACCATCCTAAAATCATCGCTCCTTATCGCTCCGTATTTCATCCAAACTTGGATCGAGCTAACCTTGCTCTGATACCAATTCAAACGAGGATGTCATGTCCCGAACCCTACGAACACACCAACATCCCACCTGGCCACGTTTATGTACAGTTTTCCAAGAACTAATGGCCAACAAAAATTCAAACTAAACGCGAATGATAAGCACATGCAAAAGCAAAAACAAAACTCCATATAGAACAAATAACATACAATGCTTTGGGACAAGAAAAGGAAACTTATATAGATATTCACATATCCTTTACGAAGGCCAAATCCAAGGCTTCGGAGATCACTTTACAAGCCTAAGACCATGTACAACAAAGAGGATCAAGTGGTCGAAGCCAAACTCCTATCCTAGGAGGGTACTCCCAAAAAGTCAAAGGCAACTATAATAAGCCCCATCTTCGCCGTCAACCGAGGACATCTCTAGCTCCTCCTCCACGTCGGTCTCGGAAGGCATCTCCACATCCGATGGCTCCACTATCTCCACATCCTCTTCGGGCTCCAAAATCTCCAGATCCGACTTCGAGTCTTCCGAACCGGTATTTGGGCTCGTAACCACACCGTCGGGAGGGGTAGCCCGAGTGAGGTCCCATTCTCCAACTCCATTATAGGGGATGTGAAAATCCTTCAACGGCCCTACCAGGATATCCCCATGTCTATACGTCCATGTTAAGTAGGTATGGGGCTTCTAAAAAGCTTCTTCTACTCGATACTACGTAACTACGGTCTTCGTGTCTCGAGGTATCCCGAACCTCCGTGGTGGATCATTCATGGTCAAGATAGAGGGTCTAAAAAAGAGTAACCCATGATGGAATGAGAATAAATCTCAGTAAGAAAGCTTATAATCCTAGGTTAGGGCGCTAGTGCCTCCAAATACATCCTAGGTGAATAGTTCCAAACAATCTCTACCTCAGCCAATAGAACACACAACGTAATTTCAAGAAATAAACGCAACTCACTCTTCCAACTCACCATGCCTTTAATAAGGCCATGTCACTCAAAAGCCCGCGTTTAACACATTAGGCTATAATAAAGGGACATACTCGTGTAATAACGCCTCGGGCTATTATATAGTCTACACTAGCATAATAACGCCTCAAGTCGATATAACCCGCATTTAACGCCTCAGGTTAGTATCCCACGTTTAATGCCTCGGGATGAATATAAAACCCTACCTAATAACGCATTAAGGTATAACATGATCCGATATACATAAAACCTCGCGTAAACACGCCTTAGGGTATAATATGATCTCACGTACTCAACCACCCCGCGTAATAATGCTTCGGGGTATAACGTCCATAATTATACTTGATTCTCCTCAGAAATGACCATGTACCAATAATATTCCCTCGAACCCTCAATCGAGACCAAACGATCACACCAAACCTCTGGATTGTCCAATCTAAACCACACGATCCGGCTAAACTTCCCGAATAACGGATCGGGATCACACGATCTCACTATTCTTTCCCGATTAATAGATCGGAATCACACGATCTTTCTAAACTCCCTAATCATTTAATTGAGACCCCTCCCAATCTTTCTAATTATCCCAATCGCTCAATCGAGACCATACGATCTAATTATACTGAAGCAATATTCGATCGGGGGAATACACGATCAACTCACATTGAAGCGATAAACAATCGGGAGCACCTCGATTAAATCACACTAAAGCAATCAATCGATCAAGACCACACGATTAAATCATAATAAAGAAATGATTAATCTATACCACACGATCGAATTATATTAAAACTACAATTGATCGGGACCACATGATCTAAATATCATAAGGTAACATTTATTCCGAACCATGCGATTTAATCATCATAAAATAACAATTCAATCTAACCCACACGATTAATCATCATCAAACAAGATTCAATCTAGGCCACACGATCATCCCACTTCACCAAATTTGACCAACATACTTCAAGAACACAATGAACCAAATTTTCACCCAAAACCACTCAAATCTACATCATTTAGCATCCTAACTACCTAATCAAGGTTTAGAAACTTGCTTACCTCAAAGATCTAGCTAAATCTACGGCTGAATTGCTGGAAAATCCATGGTTCAAGCAGCGGCACTAGCGCTCCCTCTCGGCCGACGTTCGGTTCCACGACGGTCCGCGGCTTCCGGCTATTCAACAGCTGAGGATGAGCTTCCATGGTGGCTAGCGGCTCACGGTGGGGCTAGTAGTGGTTCGGTGGCAACCGAATGGCGGTTCAGCCATAGTGATGGGTGGTTCGGCCGAATGGTAGAGAGAGAGAAAGTAGTGAGAGAAAGTGGTCTTAATAATGAAAAAGAAGATGAAGGTCATTATTAGAATAGGTTAGGATGATATTTAGGTAGATATTTTGGGCTAAATTATTGGCTTTGAAATGATGAGAAAGAGACTTGTGGGGTCCACCAATAATTCACTTCATTTTGCTCTTGGAACACAAGAAGGGTATTTTGGTAATTTGCTATGTGAGTGGGCCAGTCAAAAATTTCAGCTAATAGGGGTAAATGACCGAATTGCCCTTTGATAGAAATGGCTAGATGGGCGGTTTCCAAGGGTAAATAGGTCCTTTCCTATTTCCAGTCTAGATTTCACTTTTCCGAACACTTTGAGGCGAACCGCAAAATACCCAAACTCCGGATGAGGTGATATCCAAAATATTGTTATTGGAATCCTTGAAAGTCCAACGTCCAATTTCGAAGTCCGATTCGCGATCAATCTCGATTAATTGAAATTTCAGCGTATCTCAAACTAACGAGCGGCTTTTAAGAGTTACGCATATCGACCTGTGATTAATATCACATTTAAGAGTTACCCGAACAATGGCGACTTTGGTTGTCATGTAATTGCGAGGGTCAATCACTAATCCCGACGGACGCGATCGTTAGAAAGTGATTTAAAGACGTTCGGAACTCATTCATGGTCAATCAGAATCGCCCGTATTCCAATCGTAGGGTATCAACAAATCGTTCCTTAACCGTTCTAGGATTGGCCTATAATGGTCCAAAATATATTCTCGACAATCCTTGTAGTTAAAGAGTCATCGAGGATCAAGTTCTTAGGTCCACGTACTTGATTTTTCCTAGCTAGCCATTCCTCATTAGTTAGTCTTCTCAAGAGGGATCATTTTTTAGTGAGATTTAATGAAATACATCAATGAGACATTTCATTCATTCAAAGCTTCGAAAGTGGGTCAGAATACGGGATGTCACGTAAGTCATGGAACCCTCCGATGTTAATGCCGAGGCCGAACCTAGAGAACCCTCTGATTCGGAACTCGAGATGGAAGACGAGTGGGATATCCTACCCGACGTCGAATTCGATCCCGAGGAGGAGGAGGAAGCAGATGACCCCGTAGAACTTCGAATCGGACGTTTCTGAAGTGGACTGCCCCTCGAAGACGAAGAATCATCTGGTGATAGTGAGCCCGACCTCCAGGTGTGGCTGTAACACCTAGCTTTTAATATTCCTTTGGGTTTAGGTAGTAGTATCCTTTTGGCTTATATCATCTTTGTTGAACCCTCAAGGTCCTTTTTGCTTTATCCCTCGTCTTTATTTGAAATAACAAGCTTGAATTGAAAAGGCCTTACCAACCAACGGTACTCTATTTTTTCTTTTGATTTTTGGTTTTAAGTATACCAACCTTCCGTTCACATGTGCATGAAACAAGTGGAGTTTTAACTCTAAAAATAAAAAATGGCATGAGGTATGAACCTAGAAAGATTCCCGCTATACAAATTGATGAGCCGCCCATAAGTACAATTAAACAACAAGTGGATAGGTTCATCAATCTCAAATAGTAAGTGGGATTAAATATGGTCAACCCAAGCGCAATCTAACACAAGAGCTTTGCATACTAATCCCTATCTATGGCAACCTAAAAAGTGTTTTGCGGCTTGGATTTAGGAGCTTGTATGCACGGTGTCGTGATCCTTGAATATGCAAGGTCATACACAATAATTTTAGATCAAAACAATGCTTCTAATGTGCATAAAAGAAACACTCTACCCAAACTCCATATTTGTACAAAATATGTCAACATATACTCCACCCCTTATAACTCTCATCTGCATCAACTTTTAACATATTTTGTTAAGGGACATACCTCACCTTCAAGCGTACCTACGAAAAACAAAGTTAGAAAACACTCAACTTTTTCATTGGCTTAAGTTCTCTAAAGGTTTCAAATTCGTCCCTAGCGGAGTCGCCGATCCATCGTAACCCCCCGGATTAGTTTTAATCAAGGGTTAACGAGTCGTTGTTGTCCACACTCTTTATGGTATAGATTTCGGACACGGGCCCCTTCTAAGGCCTATTACCTAATTGTGACGGCGAGGTCATGTTAAAAGGATGAGGGTTGGTCCCTTTCGTAGTGGGGGGATCGGATCCTTTTGTGACATGTTCGTAGTGTACATGCCAACGGAGTCGCCACCAATTATTTTTTGGAGGGTATGATTGGAAACCCTATCGAGCGGTCGGTAAAGTCTGTTTGACTCTCCCGAAAATCGAGAAAAGGATTTGGGGACTTGGTTACGTCGAGATTATCATCGACGCCCTTTCGATATCTAAGTTGAGTGATTTCCTAAACTAAGAATTCATGCGGATGCATTGAGAGGTGAGGTAGGCTCAAATGATCTAGAGGGTATCATGCAGATGAGAATTTTCTATCCTATCAATCACAATTAATAAAGGAAGTACATAAATCAAGGTAATCGATAACGTGCGGATAAAACGTATCAAATCATTAATCAAAGTCAACATGGCAATCTTAGTAGAGCCCTATGGGCTTAGAAAAGGACCCATTTAAGTTTGGGGATGGTTTGGGAAAATTTTGGGATAAATTACCCAAAGGGGTAAAATGGCCATTTTTGAAGGCGCGGGAACCCAAAAATCACAAAATTGGATTGGGCCAGTTGAATGTGTCAATTTCCCATTTTTTGTTATTTTTTGGATTTTTTTTAAAATTTTCCTTTTTCTATTTTTTTGGATTTTCCTAATTATTTGTTTAGTTTTTAATTTTTCGAATGGGGTTGACACGACCCACACGAACCGAACGCCCGACCCGGACCGGAAGGGTCCTAGGCCGGCCTAAAACGACCCCGTTTAGGTATTTTTATTATTTTTCTAATTTTTTCTGATTTTATCTATTTTTTAAGAATTCTTATTTTTAATTACTAATCTAATGGCCCAAGCTTCACACATGGCTAAGCCATTACCCTCAAATTAGATTACCAAAATCTATGGTCAAGATCGAACGATGACTAAACCTAGACTATTCAATCTAATTACTAAAATGGACGACCAAGATTGAACAAGGAGACTAGCTCTCAACCATTTGATCTACATACCAAATTCTACGGCCACGATCGTACGACTAGACTAATTATCGATCGTCCAATTAGATTTTATATTTTTTATATGTCAAAAGATGGTTTTATAATTTAAAAATTGATTTTTAAATTCGAAAAATTCCCAAATCGTAACATGTGGCCTAATGCCAATCGTCCAATCTGGATTTTATTTTCTATGAAAAGTATTTTCCGAATAATTGCCCAGCTGATGTGGTTACCATGTGTTAAGTCAATTGGCACCATGTCAATACCACCTCGGCGTCGATTAGGTCAACGAAGGCTGACCGGCGTTTGTCTTCCTCGCGAAGACGACGACTAGTGGATGGTCGATGTTTCTACGACACCGATTGATGGCAAAACCTCGGCCAATCAGCCTGAAACCGGTGTCGATCGACTCGTGTTGAGCTCCAATTTCACATTTCTAAAATCTAGACCTATTCAACGACAAGAACTCTAGCATTCGAGCTTACATAGGAGATAGCCATGGCAGATCAAACTACCAGCACATATCAAATCAAGTCGATTAACTCATAGAGAAGCATCAAAATGAGTTTAGGAAGTTTACCTAAAGGTCCGATCAAGCCCCTAGATTGCCAGATTTTGTTGGCTAGGTCGCGACAGTTCTAGCTTTAGAGGAGGTTTCTACTTGAGGTTTTCAACAACAATCAATGCAAAAATGAAGTGCAACTATGCTTAATGATGTTCAGAGAGCAAAACACACACACACACTAATTTCAAGAATGATGGCCGGAAACGAGCTCTACCATTGATGCATAGTCAAGAGCTCGAAGTTCGGACTCACCAATTTCGAAGGAGTTGGTCCAATCGCTTCCTTGGAGTGCTAGCAAGCTTTCTGAAGTGATCCTATGCTTTGATTTTCTTTGGATCATTGCGATGAAGTTTGTGAAGTTTAGGCCCGAGCTTGCTTCAATGGCAATCTCTTAGGGAGAATTTTCTCTCTTTAACTCTCTTTCTATTCTATTGCTCTGTAAACCGAATGAATGAACTCCCCTTGCCAAAATATGTGAGCTTGATACTTATCCCATTCTAACAAAAATTGGCGCACATGGAGGGGGTAACCAACCCGGTTTCACACGTGATCTCACGTACGAAATGGTTTAAACGGCGCGGGACAGCTCGGGATTCCGTCTACCTCTGTATGGCTCTTTAGCGAGCATAAATTAGACATGAATTAGTTCGATTTGTGCTTGGGCTATTAAGGTTAACTTTCGGTACTGCTGCAACATTGACTAGGCTGATCATTACAGCTCCGGCGGTCCCGGATGGCAAAAGTGGAGGCATTTGAAGCAGAATGATGAAGGCTACAAAACCCACCACCTAGCATCTAAGATCATAATTGATTAGCCACCCAATTTCCATGGTCAATATCGGTCTTCAAATCTGTTTGAACCTGCAAGGGAAAACCATTTGGGGAAGAAAATGATTGTCGGGGTCGTTGGGTCGAATTCGGCTCAACCCGGCAGACTCGGTCTACCAAATTTCTTGGAATTGACCTAGAAAACCTTAAAATTTATCCAATTAAACTTGGGGACATGAATTCTATCTAAGAATGTGGTTTCCCCAAAAATATGCAAGTAATTATAGAAAAGCCCCAAATTTCTCGTTTGAGCCGGAAACGAAAATTGTGTAATTCAAACCCTAAATGGCCAATTCAGCCCAAAATACCCCTACGGATCGATTCAAAAGGTTGAAAACCAAAGGGTAGGGGTCTTACTTTGTCATAGCAGTCCCTAGATTTTGATTAATCTCAATTTAGGCAAGATCCAAGGACTAAATTGTAAGAATTTTATGCATTTAGGTCCTTTTCGTGCAATTGAGTGATTTTCTTGAACTTGTGGTCTAAAATGAAATGTAGACTATTTAAGTCTAATGTCATGACTCTAAAAGTGCAAAAATTGCAAACAAAATGACCCAAAAAGTAATTTTTGGGCCAATTCAAGATTATGTTCAATGAAGAGACATGGGGTCTTGAGTTGAAGTTTTAAAATTATAAGAAATCAAAATGAAAATTAAATTAAATAAAAAATATTGACTATTTTTGTATATTTTTGCGACCTCAAATGCTATTTTTCCCGATTTTTCAAGTACTTTTCTATTTTCAAAAAATATTAGAAAATACAAAAAATATGAAAATTTATTTTTTATTCAAAAATGGTTCATTAGGCTAGGTTTTTTTTTGGTCCAAGTTAGGCTAGGTTCTAAAGTCAATTTTGTAATTTTTTGATTTTTTTGAATTTTCTATGAATTTCTAAAAATAAACTAATAAAAAATATAGTGTCAACACTATAGCATTATGAAAATGTATGTATCATTGTCTCGAAGATTGCTTAAGGCTATATATTGATCTTAGAAGTCGACATACCTTTTGTTCTTGTCCATCTATAACAAACCCAATGGGTTGTTGCATATATAATTCTTCTTCTAATTCTCCATTAAGAAAAACAATCTTTACATCCATTTGATATAATTCAATATCTATACTTGCTACTATTGCCAGAATAAGGCAAATTGAGGTAAATCGTACTATATGAAAAAAATTTCCTCATAATCAATTCCTTCATACTAATTATACCCTTTCACCATGAGTCGAGCCTTATATTTTTCAATTGAGCAATTAGTCTTTCACTTTATTTTAAGAATCCATTTGTTTCCAATGGCTTCGCGTCCTTCCGAAAGATCAACCAGCTCCCAAACTTGATTTGATCTCATTGACTCAATCTCATCTTCCATTCCATGTATCGATTTTTCCTTGTTAGGGCAAGATAGAGCCTCATTTACATTCCTTGGCTCATTCTTAATTTATAGAGTGACCATAAAAGCTTCCTCTTCAATCTCAAAACATCGACGGGGAATGCTTTTGCGACTTGTTTGCCATGGAGAAAATTGTACCCTAGGTTCTTCATTCTCTATTATGCTCTCACTTAGATTAGATAACGACAGCATTATCTCATCAAGTGATTGCAATTGAGACCGGTTCGAAACAAATTCCTCATATCTTACATCGCTCCCACTTGCATTATTGTCATTATCTAACGTCTCAAATAAGGAATTGTCCTTTTTTATGAAACTCATTCTCTAAGAATGTGACATCTCGTGATTCAAATTTAGTTACACTCTCACTTTCCTATTCACCTATAAATACATATCCATTGAGAAAAAAGAAATGGAGACCGTTGAGCAAAAAGACAAGAAGAAATCTATGAAAAGACGCCAAAATGTGAATTTCCAGCAGCGTTCTCAATGGCTTTGACCAATCCTTTGCTGTGTTGAATTCATTTCTTGTAGATCCTTGGAGTCCTTGGCCTTTTTGAGTCCTTTTCAGATCCAATTTTTTGCGCTGTCTCCAACAATCCTCGGTGAATGTTCAAGCCAATCCCGACGAACTTAGCATCGATGGTCAGCAGCAAATCACCGCTGTCCAGCCTTGTTCCGAGGTTGAACAGCCCTTGTTTTATCATTATTTGAAGGTTTGACCTTCTTACTACTTGTGTTAGATCACTTGGGAGCGGTTTGATAGCAAATCGAACTCAAAAAGCTGCAACTTTGGACGAAATTTCCAGATTGTGCGCATGCTGGAATTTGGCTTAAAAAGGTTTTTTTTTCTCAACTTTTTATTGCTAATTTGTGCTTGTTAACTTGGAAACTTGCATATGTGTTTCAATACCTTGGTAAACACATATTGATTTGCAATTAAAAGTTAAAAATTAAGCCTTTTTTTCCTAGTTCTTGGCTAGAACCAAAAAGTCACCATTGTTGCATGAAAATTGTGATTTTTCCAAGTAAATTTAGTTTGATCATAAAATTGTTTGAATAATCTTGAGAATATATGTAATTTGATTGGAGAAAAAAAACTCCTTTCTCAAAGTTTAAAATTGTTCGGCATTTTTCTAAGATCGAAATTGAATTGGAAAAGATACCAATATTTGACGGATTGGACTTGAATTTTAAGCACTCTCCTCATGGCTGAAATTTGCATAGAGTGGGTAGTCCTTGCTTTAACCTTATTCTTGAATTGGTGAATGGTATTATCCTAAGATTTCTCGATAATCCTTTCATGTTATGGATAATATCTAGCTTGCAATGGATGACTTTTTTTTATCTCGATGCTTATCTCTATATGCCAGTTGGTTAGATGATTTATTGGCGGTTGAATTGCCTTATCTTTTATGGATGTTCGTGATATGGATAAAGTTTGACCTCGTTGTGGATGAATTTCTGATTCCGATGATTATCTATAACATTTGAGTTTGTTGGGTGGATTATTTGACATATATCTTACTTTATCTCTTGTAAATTTCCCAAATATTGTCAATTTGAGATAAGATTTTATTGAAAGGATAATATCCGAAATTTTTTAGAATTATCTAAAATTAAATTTTCAAATTTTAAAGATAATTTTCAAAATAAAATCAAATTTTGGATGAAGAAAGTTGGATCCTCAATCTCATATTTTCAACCACCCCTCATGGATTTTTAAAATTTCAAAGTTCAATTGACTCATCTTTATTTTATTTTTATTTTTATTTTTCTTGTTTGATTTGTTTATCATAAAATTTACACAATTTTAAACAAGCATGCCCATAATATAAGCTCATTATATGCCTAGACCCTTTGGAAAAATTAAATCATACACCTTGTCTATAATCTTATAGAATGCGATGGTGATTTAATATAAAACTTCATGTTCTTTCTCTTTGGCAGAAGGGACATTGTTGTTTTATACCCTCATCCGCATATTGGTTCGAATTTTCGAGGACGTAGTGGATAAAAATTCTTCTCTAACTCAAATATTTGGGAATGAGTGAATTTTCAAAAAAATCAGAAATTAAAAGGTATATTATGGGCATTTTTGTTTATTTTTGTTCAAGCTTTTGATTGCTTTTTGATTTGTTTTTTATTTTGCCGAAAAATATGAAAAGAAAATCATTTTCCGAATATCATATGGTCAAACATGCTAGAACCTTGTTTTTATATTAAAAAATAACGTGTAACGTAAGTTAAGACATTGAAAGATCATTTTCTTAATTAAAATTGGATGTTATCACATTTTATGACATGTTTTAACCATAACCGTCATTAAATCCAAAAATAAAAAAATTCTCATTTTTCAAGTATCATATGATCCATTCCATTTTTTGAATCATTCAATTTACATCAATCAATCGAAAAAGGATTTTTCATGAAATTGGTATTGAAAGGATATTAATTTTTCAAATTAATGTAACCAAGTCCTCGAACTTACTTTCTCTAATTCGTAGAGAAAAAATAGTTTTTCCGATATTTTATTAAGGTTGCTAATCATTCTTCTGTAAAATGATTAGTGGCGGCTCCAATTGATTAGTGGCATCCCCAGCGAAATTGCCAAGCTGTCACAACCTAAAGTTAAATTTAGGCTAATGGATTATCAGGTTAATTAAAGACTAACCTAATGCGGACTCTTACAAGCCCTACTAAATCGTAACTTTGGTTAATTAGAATGATTTGGAATTCGGAGCCGCTACTAACCATTTTTGGTAGGTTGGTTAGAAACCTAAATAAAATAGCGGAAGAACTATTTTATTCCTACAAATCAGAGATTAAGAATTCGGGGATTTTATTACATTAACTAATTAAAGCTAATGCCCTTTCGGTACCTTAATTCCATGAGATATCCTAAGTCGGCAACTCAAGCTTGATTGAATTTACTTTAGTTCAAAAGAGGTGTTTTTTAAGTTTTCACTTTTTAGGATGCATGAATGATATGAATGCATAGTTGAAACTACCTAAATGATAGATGATATGCAAAGCATGCAAAGACTAACCTATGCGCCGAATTTATATGACTAAATTAAACATGCAAAAATGATATCAAATTAATGCAACATTCACTGCAACAATCAATGCAATTAAGTAAAGTAAACATGCGAAGACTATATAGCACACATGATTTCATGTCGAGCCTTGATAGCACGCAACTCTTAATCCAAGCAATTTGATCATGTAATTAGACTAACCTAACATGAATATCCTAAATACGATACCAATGACATGCAAAATAACAAGGCAAAATACAAAGCAACATAGACATGCAAGTTATGAGACATGCGAATGCTATCATACAATATGCAGGATTTAAAAAAAAAAAAATGGATGAGGGACTAAATGTTACTAAAAAATATGAGTGACATGAGATAATGCAAGATCATGAATGAGCATATTTTTATCTTGTTTTTTTAATATTTTCGGCAATAAAAGATGCATGAGATAAAACATAACTCAAAGATATGCAAGTGATATTTTGAAAATATGGAATGCAAGATATGATACTCGAAAATATAAAGTGAATATGCAAGATACGTAGACATAAAATTCAAAAATATGCATGAGGATGATGTGAGATATTCAAGATATGCATGGAATCACACAAGATAACATGAGTTGATTTTTTATTCCTTTTCCTTTGAATTTTTGGCCAAGACAAGCTATGCATGAAGGATTTCCTTATTCAATTTTATCTTTCTAAGAAAACCATATCTCACTAAATCTTTTAAGGAATTTTAATATTTATGGCATTCTATCGAAAATAGATATGTCATTCGAGATCAAAGAAAATCCCTATGCACAATAAGATAACAATCAAGAGCAAGAAACCATGGATATCCATCTTTATCTTTTTGAAAATTATAACACCCAAAATCTAAAATCGGCTAATGAAGATAGCGAATTGGATCTAAATGGAAATAGATCAAATTTGCTAACTTCCCATCTTTACTAAGCTGGGCGCTATACCCGAATGGTGATAGATAAGATTATCCAACTTAAAATAGACGTTGCCTATTAGGAAAGTAACTTTCCTAATTTAGACTTAGGGTCTTTTATTCCGAAAAATCTATTAATATGATAATCCAATTCAAAACATTCCTTTTTCAGATTTTTTTCCGATAAAAATTGGAACTTTGGATTGATCTTGTAAAATTGCCTTGATTATTAAAATTCGAGAATCAATGCTCGTCCAAAAGGTTCATGGTTCCAATCTTAATAGTAAAAGACGTTTCAATTCGAGAGAAGATCACGGACATATGCAAGCTCACATCGGTCTGCTACATCTTTGTGAACCAGCCAAAGCAATCAAGATATTCGACAATTAAAATAAGAGACTTACCAGAGATTGTTCCCCTAATTTGTATTCACTGAACCGTCTTGTGGATGGGACTTGCGGATGAACTCACGAACAGAGCTTGTTGATGTCAATGGTCTCAATTTTGATAGGACTCAATGGTTCACAACTCAATATCGGTGTCCTGCAAAATTAGACGCTAAAAAAAAAATCGCTAGGAATCCTTGAACAGTGGCGGTTCTGATTTGTTGATTATTGGGGGTTCTTCGTGTGCACATGGAGAGGAGTGTCGTCCAAGTGGATGCCCTTCAATGTGCATAGATATCCCAGAAAGGTCCTCCAAGTGGCGTTTTTTCAGAAACCTTTGACTGAATATCTTTGACCTTGATTAGCAGAATAATAAAAAAGCAATAGAACCCACCTCTTGGACTCAAGGTTTTGGACCTTCGGTCGTAACGACAGTGGTGATCGAAGGGATCACAAGGTCAGCAGATGGAGCCAACACTGGAGTATGTAGGAAGCGGTCACCAATTGGAGGAATAAAACAAAACGCCCCCACGAGATGATTCACAGCCACAACTTTTAGCTTTTGGCCTCTCAATTCTCACGTGCGTCTCTCGAACTTTCTGAATTTTTCTGAGTGAGCATCTGTGTGAAATCCCCTCAACCCTTGGCTATCATGATGTAATATAGAACAAGAGAAGCCTTGAATCCAAATTGACATAGGGTTTATTCTTGACCATTAGATTATGATTCTGAGTCAAGGTAAGATTAGATATAGGCCGTTAGATTGAAACTTCTGACCTTGAGGAGTCGTAATGGACTAGGACACCTCAAAATTTCGGCCATGGAGGAGTGCAAGAGGGCTGGCCGAATTTCTTAAATTCGTGGGTTTAATTGCACAAATTTGAGCTCAAATCGGGCTTTTAATTAACTAAATAATCAATCAATTAAAAGCCTTAAAATTAATAGCATAATGGGCCGATTTAAAGATAGGTCCAATCCCATATGAAAATTTCGGCACATGCATTCATGAATTGCCAAAAAATTGTATGCCAATTGCGTTTCAAATTGCCTATCAAATCAAGTCAATCTCGCACCGCTGATGCAAATGAATGCTAATGCAATGCATGGGTGAGAAAAATTAAATATATTATGCATGAAAATTATTTTCGGGGAGAACTAAAGCTATTTCTCATTTTTATGAAATATGACTAATTTAAAGAAAACCAAAATTGAGGTGTCAACAAATCACATGGCTTATCAAATGCTTGATAGTCCGTACTAGTGAGAGTTTGGAATACCACCGATGGATGGATACTGGTAGCGGCAAGTTGCGGGCCGATGCTCCTTTCGGGAATGCCCGGTATGTCTATGCCGGCGGGAGTTCAGAATTACATGGCTTATCGGTCGCCATGCCCAATGGGGTGGGAAGATACCTGGTCATACCGGAAGAGCACTAACCGCCCGGTGTGCTGTGGCTAAGCGATCGTTAATAACCGGAATACGTGTGATGCATTATGTATGTAAGACTATGATGTGTGTTCTGATTGTGTGCCTTGACTTTTGTGTTATTTATATAGTGCCCTAACGAATACCGTATAGGGTGTGTGCCAAAACGAGGTAAATGTGCTTGTGGTTGATGGTTGATTGGTTTGAGTCAAGTGCCCGATCACGTAATAACTAGAGCATTGCGGAAGTCACACACTATTGATATGTAATGGACATCAACCTACATGTCTAGGCCGCCATGAGCGAATCAACACCCTATTCGAGGTTAGGGCTTTGACTCACGGAGATTTTATATCTCACTCATTGTTGTTAACCATTTTGAGGACCTTAGCGATAGAGAGCTTGCTCTGAGGATGACGTGGATGTTGACATCCCTTTTTGAATAGTATGGAGTAGCGTTAACCCCAACCCCAACCTGGTATCTTTTTTATGGTTGTAGGAAGTGGCTTTGAGGTAGGGCTCGTGTGTACGTGCTTTCTAGGATTAACAGTAATTAAATAAAATGACCTTTTGTTGATTGATTAGTTGTTGGTTGCCTTCTGACTATTCCTATTTTTATATTTTTCTGGGGAAGTGAATCGTTTTCGCATGCACTTAATTGAAAGATAAAATGAATGGATCAACAATGTGCCCGGGATGTCGCCTTGAAATGACTTGAAGTGTTTGGTAAGATTTCTGCGTGCCTGGGGATCGAGGCATGATAGTGGGTCTTTTGGTAAGCGTTTGTAAATACATGTTGCTCAATTCTAGGAGTTACGTAAAATGTTATTTGCTTTCTTTGTATCCTATGTTAACTATATCTAGTAGCTATAAATACTAGGGTTGTAATTTGAACAAATGACCACTAATCAACCAATGAACACTAGTTGTTCAATTTTATCATACTATTTTCTTGCCTTTCAATATGCTTTTGCATGTTTGGCAGCAATTGCTTCCAGTTTTTGTACCTCTAATATTTGTCTGTTCACGTTTTCTATCCAAGAATCAATAAAGGACCCTTCATATGTTTTGTTAATTTTCATATTGATCCATCTATTGAAAGGTGTTTTGTCAACACTTTTCGATGAAACAACATTGTAGGATATCTCTACTGATCTCTCTCCAATGGCTGCATAGTCGGGGATGGTGGATAATTGACTGAGACAAATCTAGCTCATCGGATACAGCATAAATCTGGCTTGGCGTAATATGGATGGTGAAGAGAGGAAGGGGCTCAGATTAATCTGGAGGTGACAATTGTGTCCCCAAAGATGGCGGTGGCGACCGAGGATATGGCGACTCGGGCAAATTCAATGACTAAGGATAGGAGGGGGGAGAGAGGGGAAGCGAGAGAGAGTGAAATGTATCATTAGCATTGTCTTATAAATTTTTGGAATAAGTGCATTGAAAGTGCTAAAGTTTGTTACGACTGTGTAGTTGAGTCCCATAATTTATCAAATTGATGCAATTGAATTTTTTCGTTAACTTCGTCGAATTTGATTAACAAAAAATGCTGATGTGACTTTGTGTTATATTTTCTATCTTTTACGTGGTGATGACGTGATTAAAACATGAAACATAAGGCCCAAATGACCCTCGTTTTGGTTTAACTTTGATTTTCAATACAAATTTTAAACTTTGACGATTTTCAAATTTGAATCTATAGTTAAAAATACAATAATGGCTAAGAAATAGTTAAAATTCTAATTTATAGGTAAAAAAAATGAAAAATTGTACTTTTTTCAATGTCTATTCACAAAAGAGTCTCACTATTATGAACTTAATGTTTCTAGTTCAATATTTTACACTTTTCAATTTTCTTTTCTTCCTTCAAATACAACATTTATTCTCAAATTATTCCTTTTTTAGAGTTCCCGGAGAAATACCAGAATTGCTGTATAATATTTTTATTTGAGTCTTTATTATATTCTGGAGGATTTTTTGCAATAACCATTAGTAACTTGTGGGGTAAACAATTTCTTAAATAAAGTGAATTCACGCTTTAAGATTTGATTCCATTCTTCCCAATTATTTTTCTAACAAATAGTGAGCTACCCAAGCATTTCAAACAATGAACTTTTCCTCTATTTTGTTGAGGCAAGCAAGAAATTTTAGGGTAAGCTTAAATTCAATAAGTATGTTAAATATAAAATACATAAAATGCAAACTTTTTATGAATATTTGTTGGCTGGATGGCGCAGAGTAAATACCACCCCGCACCCACCGTGCGAAATCCCCGCATCGTCGCTCTTATTGGGGCACCACGCTTCGCGCCCGTCCTCATAGATTCTTCAAAAAGTATGAATAGTAACCCAATAGCCTTAAGGCCACTACTATCTCACAACAGTAAAACCTTCCCAAGCTTTCAAAGACATCGGAGCTGGCCCAGCCCAACTACGCACCAATGAACAAAGCATACTGCCATGCCCACAAAATGATTTACAAAGTTCCGTGGGTAACTATTATTTGACATAACTCACATTTTTAATTTTTATTTGTATATTTTCATAATATTACTGCTGAACTCTCTGGATATAATCTGCTGCTTAAAAAACGTGAGTCTGATACTAAAGAATTAAATGATCTAGGATGGAAATCCTACTCGGATCATTATTTAATTATCTTTTATATAGCTATTTCAATAATTGTAGATGATGTTATATGTTAGTTATTTTACTTATTTCATGATGACTTATAAATAAGAAGTATGATGCAGGCAAAGTCCTCCATCAGCAACTAAGGAGATATTTTGGGATTTCTAATGATTACGTTCTCCTGAATAACTAGCTTTTCGGGATGAGTTCTTTCACCCATTGTAACCCATCAAATTGGTATCAAAAGCCATTCTTTAGCCGCCCACCTTGGTGGTGACCCGAGGCATTGCCCTCGGGACAAGTTCTGCGCGACCAGCTAACTTTTCAGAATGAGCTCTTCCACCCATCATCAAGTTATTTTTCACGTTATTAGTATTTTCGTCATTGTTGCATATGATGAATGCTGTGATATTGAGGTTTTTTCCTACATTTTTCCGAAAAGTTTTTCATTGAAAGGAACATCGATCTTTGGGATTCTGGTTTTTTTTAACTTTGATTAAACTTCCTCTCTAATCTTTCTTTTTTTTCTCCAGAAAATTTCCTCTCTAATCTACTTGTACGATTTCCTGGTCAGGTTTAACGTCCTTGGCATAACTAAAATGGGGCAGCGATTTTCATAAGCAACAGAGCCCGAACTCGTAGCCCTTAGGATCGACCGATCGAGTTAAGGAGTGAAAATTTCTGAGCCTGAAGGCTAGATTAGAGAGCCCATGTCTAGCAGACATGACAATTATTCGCAACTTTCCAGATTACTTATCGCTTTTCTTGTCTTCGACTGATTTAGTGTAATACTACGAAATTTCATGCGAGGGATGTACTAAGGAAATAATTGTTTGTATCTTATAAAAGTCTCAAAAGTGTAAAATAAAAGGTTTTTCTTATTTTTTTTATTTTTATTTTTTGGTAAGGTAAGTATGTATTGAACTTCCAAAATGCTAGATACAAAGGAAACCGGACACAAAAACCATGAACTCAATATGGCACATAGTTTTTCTTGAATTTTGAAAGCAATAGTATTCAAAAAAAGGTTTTGTAATTGTTATTTATTTGGAACTAATGATATAGGATTGGTTGGATCTTAATGTATTTAAGCCAACCAAGGGGAACAGTTCACTAGAACGTGAGAGATATTCGTCTTGGTAGGTCAAGTTAATTAATTTGTTTTGCGCCTCAACGAGTGCTTAGAAAAAGTAGAATAATCGTGCATCATATATTCCTGACCTGAATTGGATTAAACATGTAAATTACGTTTCGTGCAAAACTGTAGTTTGATGGTAGCTACTCGAGGTGTTCAATTACCTGCTCAATCCGTAATCCGCTTATTCGGCAGTGAGAGTATGCCAGTCATATTTTTTTACAGCTTCTCGATTGTTTGACCGTGAATCCAGAGTGTCAAGGCGCCACAAAAGCATTGATTATTTCAAATATGTTGCTTTACGGTGTAATCTTGAGGATTTAAGGACTATGTACCTTACTTGTGGTTGTTGAGTGATTATTTGAAGGTACCGTATGTACTCGTGTTCGGAGTATTGCCAATAGCATCCAGCCGAAAGTGTTGGAAAGTGTCACACGGGATAAAGTATTGCGTCGTGAAAGTCACCTCTTGAACTTATTTAGAGCAAATTGCTACATAGTGTGAGTTACCTCTTGAACCCATATACACCGAGAGCCACCTCTCGAACTCATTTGAGACATAATGTATACGACGAGAGCCACCAACTTTTTTTTTTTTTTTAAGGGCAGCCAGCAAGCGCCTCGAACCCGCGTTGATTACTTTGGGCATGACATCTAGCAAAGCTCAAGACGAATCAGCATCTTTTTCCGATTTACATAAGCAAATCTTTGGAGATTAGGTGGTCCTCCAGCCCTTTGCCATTAGATTCGGTTGCACGATGTCAAGTCTCTGTCATGACCATAAATGTCGCGTTGAGAGAGGCCAAACATGTCCCAATCTTACTAAAGTTGTCTAAGGGCCTCCAGTACTTATCACGGATTAATAGCCGATAGCTTACTCGTTAACTATGCATGGCTTAAAAAGCAAGTCTCATTCTAGATTTTCTCTGTGATTCCTTATCTTACGTCACATTAATTCATTGGTGTAGCTGTTTGTCGCATCAATCTTTGAATCATGGATTGACAACGACAATGCATGCGACCGATTCTCGGGGTTTGCTTTGGCAAAAATGGTTATAGCCAGAAATATGAATAATAATGGAAAATGATTGAATTGCTTGGCTGCAGCGTCACAATCCGGGATCTACTTGTAGGTGCCCAACCAAAGAAGAAAAGACCCCAACGTATATCATGAGTTTATAAAATAACTTGACTATGCACAAGATACATACAATATTCTACATCTTTAACATGCCCCCTCAAGTTAAAGTTGGTAGTTTAGACACCAACTTTGAATTTGCAAATATGAGTGGCGAATTGCCTAATGTTCCATTTGTCCCGCGTAAAATGAATGATTTGAAAAATATTTTTCAAAAATTAATCGCTTATATCACTTGAAAATAATTAGTCAATAGAAAATATTTTCATTACTGATAACAATTCATGTCTAAATATTTTCATCATATTCGTTCATTTATTTTTATAAGCGATATAAGCGATCATCATCAAAAAAATGGTTTTCAAAATCATTCATTTTTTGCGTAACAAATGTGTCGCGACCCTCCTTTCCAGGGGCGGGCGAGAGTTAACGAGCCGCGCTTCCGACCCGGTTGACAGTGGATCTTGGCACGCGGGTCCCTCCCGAGACCCATTACTCGAATCGCGATGTGGAGAAATTTTTATCAAGGTCTATCTTAGTGAGGTCGTGTGACATGTGCATAGTGTACATGCATATGGAGTCGCCACCGATCAATTTTTGGAGGGTAAGATCGGAAACCCTATCGAGCGGTCGGGAGAAACCGTTTGATTCTGCGAGAACCAGAGAATTGGGTTTGGGGACTTGGTTACGTCGAGATTCACATCGACGCCCTTTCGGTTATCGAAGTTGAGTGATTTTCTAACCTAAGAATTCATACAAATAAAATTTTGGGTGAGGTAGATTCCAACGATCTAGGGATATCATGCAGAAGGGAATTTGCTAACCTATCAATCACAATCAAAAATTTAAATGCGCAATCAAAATAACCACAATCAAATCAATCAAATCAATCAAGTGAAATGTGTCTAATATGACCCTATCGGCCCATAGAAAGAGTCCAATCGAGTGTCGGGTTGGTTCGGGAAAATTTTGGACGGAAGGCCTAAAAGGGTAAAAAGGTCATTTTAGAGATTCGGGACCCAAAAATCATAAAATAGGGTCGGCCCAGTTGAATGTGGCCATTTCCATTTTTTTTTATCTTTTTAGAATTTTTCAAATTTTTTGGAATTTTTATTTATTTTCTAAAAAATCAATAATTTTTCGGATCAATGTAAATCGACCCTCGGAACTTCAAAATTCCTCGATCCAGACTATAAGAGTCCCGAATCAACCTAAACATTTTTTAGAAATATTTTGGGAAAATCAGGGAATTTTTATGGATTTTCTATGAATTTTACCAATTTTTTTTTTTGAATTTTTTGGAAATTTTTATTAATTTTTTATTAATTTTTTGGACCGGGTCAACCAGGTCAATGACCGGTCAACCCAACCCTAAACCGAATCAGACTCACTCAACATCCAAACGACACCGTTTCCTATTTATTTCTAATTTTTTTGAATTTCTAAACTAATTTCCTAATATTCAGAAATATAGAAAATGAATGGACGGCCGAGATCAATCCTAGAATCAATCTCGGCCGTCGCCCCTCTCTTAGACAAAACGACGACGCATCAGCCCCTCTTATTCTAAACGACGCCGCATCGGACATTGAACGGACGACCACGATTCAACTTAGATCTAATCCGGACCGTCGACTCTCCTAAGCTATAAAATAACGCCGCATCAATGAAATGCATGAACGGCCACGATCTAACCTAGACTCAATCTAAGCCGTCCGTTTCTTCCAAAAGCTAAACGACAACGCTTTGGGCTTGTACTCTAAATGACGTCACACGAGTACTAACCTAAACGACACCATTTTTTATTTTATTTCATTTCTATCTAATAAACGAAATTCCGGAAAATACAAAAAATCGATCCAACGGCCGAGAATCAAATCTACCTAATTATCTCGGTCGTTGGATCTGCGCCGAGTCGGCTCGCTCGCGCCAACGGCCGAGCTGACCGGACTTTGACCTGAACCAATGACAACGCAACACCTCGGCCTGTTGACCGGTTGACCGAGCCACGTCGGCTCGTCTTCAACCTCTCGACGACGAGCAAACAGACGGCTGAGTTTTCTCCGGCGAGATCTAACGGTGAGATCTTGCCGGAATGACACGAGACCTACGCCATTCGACTCGCCTTGACATCTAGATCAACATATCTAAAAATCAGGCAATTTCATCCAGCAAATCACGAGCTATGAACTACGCACGATCGGCCATGGCCGAGTTCGAACATGCAGATTTAGGACAAATCAAAGCAATTAACTCATACACGAACATCATAGGAGGTTTAGGAGACTTACCTCGAGCTCTGATTGAGCTCGCGGTGACTAGAAAGGCCCGGCCGGTGCTCGGCCGGATCGAGATATGATGCGGGTTCGACTCGAGATATTGAAGTGAAATCGATGCAGAAATGAGATACGATCATGGTCATAGATGTTCCAGAAGCAAAAGGTACACATCAATTTCGAGAATCAAGCTCGCGAAGGTGAGATGCCATGAATGCACAGTGAGGAGATTGAGAGTTCAACTCACCGTTTCTAGAGGTTGCGGGTCGATTGAGCCGTGCCGATCGCTTCCTCTTGGCTCGGGCGAGCTTCCGGTGATGATCCTCAAGCTCGATTTGGCCTGGATCGGCCGGGCGAAGAACTTACGATCTTCGTTCGAAGCTCCGGCGATGGCGTCACTTGAGAGCCTTTCTCTCTATCTAACTCACTCTCTCTATTCCGTTAGTTCTCGCCAGCACAATGAGCCTCCCTCCTTTCGCGAATCTTCCTCGGGCCTTTTATACCAAGTTTTGAAAATTGGCGCGTCGGGCGAGCCTTTGCCGGGCCTCTCCCACGTGCACTCACGTGCCAATTGGTCATTGGACGGCGACGGAATCGGTTGGGATTCCGTCCAAGTCCGTTTGGCTCGCCGTTGAACCAAAACAAGCGCGAATTGCACTCTGGTTCTATAATGTTGACTTTCGCAGCACCGGGACTTTGATTGCTTCCTTCGCCTTGCTCCGGTGACCATTGGCCGCACCACCGGTGGCAATCGATGCGTCTTGGTTTGAGGAACAAAACCCCCATATCAATTGATTCAATTAGGTTCGAATTGGTCTTTAATTTGATCGTTGAATCTCGACCTTCAAACCTGTAACTCGCGCAATTCATTTGGGGAAGATGACACTGTTTGGACGGGTTCGATCGGTTCGACCGGCGGTCAGACCGATCTGAACCGGTTCAAACGATTAATTTTCAAAATTAATCAAAATCCGTGGGGAATTTTCACAATTAAACCTCAAAATTTCACTTAGGGGCCTAAACGTTATCTAGAAATATGGTTTTGCCCAAACGTTTACTTCAATTTTTACAAAAACCCCAAATTTTTCTAAAATTGCAAATTGGGGAAAAGTTCAATTAGACACCCAAATAGCCAAATTGGATCAAACTACCCCTGCCAATTGATTCAGAATATGTGAAAACCTTAGGGGGCGGTCCAATTTTTCCATAAAAGCCCCTTGATTAAAAGTAATTTCAGAAATTGGAAAGTCGAGGGACTAAATTACAAAGATTTTGGGAATTTTGCCCAATTTGTGCAATTCGCACAATTGAGGGTGCAATTGATTAAATTGAAGTTGCAGAGGACCACAATTGAATGTCTTGACTCAAAATGTGCAAAAATTACAAATAAAAAGACTCAAATTGTATTTTTTATGCGAATTCAACCCTTGGTGTTGTGAAGAAACACCTAAAATTTAAATCAATTTTTAATTTTTCTTGAGATCAATATGAAGAGGGAATTAAAAGGAAAATATAGAACATTTTCCTATATTTTTGTGACTTCGGGAAGTATTTTTCATGAATTTTCTTGTATTTTCCTATTTTTCGAAAATAATAAAAAAATGTGAAAAATATGAAAAATTATTTTTTGCTCAAAAATGGTTCCTTATGCTTGGCCAAGGCTACCAAACTTGATTTTTCAATTTTTTGATTTTTTGTGAATTTTTGTGAAATAAAACTAAGAAATGTTTGACAAAAAATTAGGTGTCAACAATGGCCCCTCTTTGAAAATAATATCGGTTAGAGGTTGCTTTCAAAGACAAGGTGACACCTGGATCTTTAATCTACTCCTACTGGGGAAAGAATTTAAGAAAAACAAGCATCAATATTCAATTATCTTACCTCTGCCATTAAAGTCCAAAATTCTAAGGAAGGATCATTTCGACTCATTCTTGATTGTAAGAGAGATGAGGAGAGAGAATTTTACCTGTGTCTCACTCGTCGGTGATCTGAAGATCATTGATCCGAGGTTGAGAGGACGAGTTTATGAGATTACCTTTGAGTGATTTGTAAGGTCCTTTTAAAGCTCAACGTTCGTCCGATGTTAAGTGTCTTTTGTGGCGGTTTGAAGATTTAAAAGAAGGTTTATCCCGTAATAAGGGATTCACCTATAAAAAAAAATGGAGATCGGCTATCCTATAGGAAGGAATTCACCATTTGAAATGGAGATCGACTATCTTTTAGAAAGGAATTCACCGTTTGAAATGGGATTGGCTATCCCGTAAGAAGGAATTCACCATTTGAAATGGGATTGGCTATCCACTGGGGATTCACCTATTAAAAGGGGTTGGCTATCCCGTAGGAAGGAATTCACCAATTAAAAGGGGTTGGCTATCCCGTAGGAAGGAGTTTGCCGATGAAGAGGGGTTGGCTATCCTGTAGGAAGGAGTTCGCCGATTAAAAGGAGTTGGCTAACCCGTAGGAAGGAATTCGTCGATTAAAAGGGGTTGGCTATCCCGTAGGAACGAGTTCGCCGATTAAAAGGGGTTGGCTATCCCGTAGGAAGGAGTTCGCCGATTAACATGGGTTGGCTATCTTGTAGGAAGGAGTTCGCCGATTTAAAAGGGGTTGGCTATCCTATAGGAAGGAATTCGCCGATTAAAAGGGATTGGCTATCCCGTAGGAAGGAGTTCGGCGATTAAAAGGGGTTGGCTATCTTGTAGGAAGGAGTTCGCCGATTAAAAGGAAGATGGTACCATCCGAGGACCTAGGATCACTAGAGAACCTACAGAAGCTCAAACCCAATTTTCAGATTTTAAAAATTGAGGGTGCCATCCGAGGACCTAGGATTACTAGAATGCCTACAGAAGCTCAAACTTGATTTTCAGATTTTAAAAGTTGAGGGCACCATCCGAGGACCTAGAATTACTAGCGTACCTGCAGAAGCTCGAACCCGATTTTTTAGATTTTAAAAAGTTGAGAGTGCCATTTGAGGACCTAAGATTACTAGTGTACCTACGGGAGCTCAAACCCGATTTTCAAATTTAAAAGGAAGAGGGTGTCATCCGAGGACCTAGAATTACTAGCGTACTGCGCAGAAGCTCAAACCCGATTTTCAAATTTAAACGGAGGAGGGGAATAATCGAGGATCTAGGGATACCGGAAGACCCGCAAGAAAAATCCAAATTGGTTGGGTCTTTACAAGTGCAGCTATTCCGAGGATCCGGGGACACCAGGGAACCCGCAGAAATTCAACTAAACATCATTAGAGTTGTTTTCTGAGCAATCTAGTGGGTTGAGACCCTTGGATTATGATAAGAAAGTGATGATCCTAAATTCTGGGGAGAAACCTAGAAATTCCAAACAGATTTTCAAATTGCATTTGTGAAGGAATAGTGTTCAAATACAAGCTCAAATTTTATTATATTCAAATTTCCACTAGGGATGAATTTTGAATGTCACATCCCGAGTATTCGTTAAACAGGTCGTTTTAAAAGTTTTTCAAAAGGGGTTTCCTTCATCCAAGAGGGCTTCTCACCATTGGGAAGGCTTTTTTTGAAACTCGAATCCGCTCACGGGAATCCTAACCTTGAGGTTTCGGGATCATTCGAGATGCATACAATCTGACCGATCAGAAAAGGCATTTAAAAGAGACCGTAATTCGGGCCAGGTTAAAGGTTTATCAAAGGGTATTCACTTTGAGGCCAAGAAATGAACTTTGATCGGGAATAGCTTCTTCGGGTCTACAAGTCAAGAACCCCGAAGACATGATAAGACAGGATTGTACTTACCTCTTTAAGCGGTAGCTTCTCGTGTGATTTCTTGCATCGGCCTGAGACATCTCTGGACCAAAAAAGTTTCAAGGATAGGTTACATCTTGGTTCAAGGTAGGCTTTTTGAGAAAGGCCATATTTTCAAAATAGGGGTGAATGCGGGTGATCACCTTGATATTTTACCAATAGTCATTTGCTTTGAGGACTTTCCTCTTTTCATTGTGATTTTCCAAACTTTGTCCCTTTTCGGGATGCTTTTAAATGGGCTTTGGCCTTGCTTTTAGCGAGCACTTTGCTTTTTCTAGCCCTTTTGTCTCTTGTCATTTTTCTACATTGATTGGCTCTTTTCGAGACCAGGATCGAAAATTCTTCCGATTATGCTTTTTGAATTATTGCTGGTAATTCCTTTGTTTTGCCCCAATGTAGGGAGGTAATCACCAACAATGGTTTAGAAATGAAGATCAAAGGCTCAAATTGGCTCTTCAAAGGATAAAGTGTTTAGGGATATAGAAATGAAATACTTTTCTTCACTTTGAGGTGTTCCAAGCTTATGCAAGCAATCACCTGAAGCTATCACGGAAAGATTGATGCAGGTTAGCACAATAAAGTCTTACCTTGATCTTTTCTCCAAGGAATTAACCAACGAATCTCCAAATATGCCCCGGTATGGGGTGGTTTTTGACAGGGTTTTATCCAGAAAATTTCTCCCTTTTTGGTTCAAAATGGTTGGCAAAGGATATAAGTGTGTATGGAAAATGTGAAATGAGAATGCCTTTCATCATTTCAATCCATGTAATCGCCGCGAATGATCCATACGTCCCAAGATTAAGCTTTTTCTCTCTGTCACTTTCACTCGTCGCTCAAGTGTATCAAGGACGTGCTTGATGATAAGGCTTGCCTCTTTTCATCCGAAGGATAATCCTCTTGAAAGGCTTTCAAAACATACCCTTTTGTAGCTCCTCGGGGTGTTTTCATCAAAATTCGTCATTTACGGAAAATTTTCATCACAAAAGATAAATTGAAAAAGCTGTTTGTGAAATTTAAAGGAGATGTTTCTTTAAAAGAAGGCCTTGCGGCTTTGCAGATCCAAAAGTTTTTCAATAATACAAAACATGTTAACATCTTCTAATGAGGATGAATGTCTTTCATAAAAGAAGAGAACCTCAAACCCGTTTTCTCCGGATGTCGATTCTTGTTCTCTAGATAAACAAAAGGAACCAATCAGTCATGGATATTCAAAATTGTTAAATTCAGAAATGGTTTCCTGTTTGATCAATCGTATTTGCGAGACTCTTCATGACTCCGAGCCCACCTGCAAAATACAAACATTTGCAAATGCGGGTATGCAGATGTCATGCAAGTGCAAAGTTTTATGTGACTCAGATTTGCTCATCAATCACTTCGAAGCTTGATTTTATTTCAAGAATAGTATCTCTTCACGGCATATGCGTTTACCGGACTTGCTAATTCTTCTCTATCCATGTTTACAAAGATAAGAGCTCACCTGGATAAAACTTTCCGAATTACGTAGGGGCCTTCATAGTTTGGCGTAAACTTGCCTCTTGGATGTTGAGCATTTGGGAGTATTTTTCTCGCAACTAACATCCCCGCTTCAAAATTCATGGGCTTGACTTTCTTATTAAAAGCCCCGGCCACTTTCTTCTGATAGCTTTGACCATGATAAATGGCCTTTAGTCGTTTTTCATCAATCCGGTTTAATCGCTCATGCGCGGCCCGCATTCTCCTTCATGGATCTCTTTCATAATGAGATTTGCTTCTTTGGCATTTACGCACCTCAGCAAGATTGAATCAAAGGATCTCTTGTATATGATCCGTCCACCGATGAAGAATTTACAAGCCATCTTGCTAATGTACTTTTTATCTTACGGTTGGCTGTCTTGTGGGAACTCGCCTTTCGGTAGATAATTCTTAATATCATGATACTATAGTTCCTCATTAGGTTCTTCTTCTATGACCATGCAAGATGCAGGTTGATTAAGGATGTCAATCCTCAACGGCTCTATCTCAAGGCCATCTTGTACTTGTAACATGGCCGATAGTGTGACCAAAGCATCGGCGAAGTAGTTCCGAGTTCTTGGTAAGTATTCGAATGTGATCCCTTCGAAATGTTGGATTAGCTCTTCAAGGAATTTATGATAAGGGATGAGATTAGGGTCCTTTGTTTTCCACGCTCCCCGGGTTTGTAAGATGATAAGCATAGAATCTTCATACACCAGCAACTTCTTCACTTTTAATGAAATGGCCGGTTGTAATCCTAGTATGCAAGCTTCATATTCAGAAATATTGTTGGTACATGGGAATACCAACTTGGCCGAGATGGGATAATGTTGATCTTCGGGAGATATCAGAACCGCCTCGGTACACGATCCAACGAGATTTACAACGCCATCGAAGTACATTGTCCATTTGTCATCAGATATGTTCAAGATTTGGCCTCCCTCATTTTGCTCCGGAATATCCTTAGGAGGATTTTCGGTCAACATGTCGGCAATCGCTCTTCCCTTAACAGACTTTTGGGGAGAGGTTCTAATGTCAAACTCCGAAAGGAGTACTTGCCATTTGGCCATCTTTCCCAATAATGCTGGTTTCTCCAGGAGATA
This sequence comes from Rhodamnia argentea, assembly GCF_020921035.1. Taxonomy (NCBI): domain Eukaryota; kingdom Viridiplantae; phylum Streptophyta; class Magnoliopsida; order Myrtales; family Myrtaceae; genus Rhodamnia; species Rhodamnia argentea. Next base: position 16,812,681 of record NC_063157.1, on the reverse strand, counting down.
TTTGATAGGGTCATTTTCGGTGACCAATTGGATATGATAATGCAAGATATACTGCCTTAGTCTATGGAGAACCCACACCAATGCTACACAGGTTCTTTCCACTATGAGTATTTGGCTTCAGATGTGGTAAACTTTTTGCTCAGATAGTAGATGGCTCGTTCATTTCGATCCTTGGGGTCGGTTTGAACAAGTAAAGCTCCCAAGGATTCATCATGAACCGTCGGATATAAAGTCAAAGGAATATTAGGGATTGGAGGTACTAGTACTTGGGGTTGTACCAAATATTCCTTGATCTTCTTAAAAACTTGTTGACATTCGGAATCCCATCTCACTTTTGCCCCCTTTTTTAAGAGCTTGAAGAAGGGCTTTGCTGTTTTCGACAATTGCGATATGAACCTGGATATGTAATTCAACCTTCCAAGTAGCCCCCTTACTTCTTTAACAAAGAGAGAGTCCCTATTTCCCATATAGCTTTGATCTTGGAGGGGTCAATTTCGATACCACGACTGTTTATGATAAATCCAAGCAGTTTTCCGGATCCGGCACCAAATAGGCATTTCGCGGGGTTCAACTTGAGTTTATACTTCCTCAACCGATCAAATAACTTCCTTAATACTTGGACATGATCCTCTCCAGGTTTGGACTTGGCAATCATATCATCCACATAGACTTCTACCTCTTTGTGTATCATATCGTGAAATAGAGTCACCATAGTTCTACGATATGTTGCCCCCGCATGTTTCAATCCGAAGGGCATGACTTTATAACGGAAAATCCCCCATTGTGTGACGAATGAGGTCTTGATCTTGTCTTCTTCTTTCAGCATAATTTGATTATATCCCGAGAAGCCATCCATGAAGGAGAATAATTCAAAACCCGCGGTGCTATCGACGAGCACATCAATATGCGGTAAAGGGAAGTCATCTTTTGGACCGGCCTTGTTTAGATCTCGGTAGTCCACACATATTCGGATTCTCCCATCCTTTTTCTTAAGCGGTACAATGTTGGCAAACCAATCAGCATATGGGACAGCTTCAATGAACCCCACTTTAAGAAGCTTCATTACTTCTTCTTTGATCTTGTCGGACAGCTCAGGATTCATCCTCCCGTATGGTTGGTTAACTGGTGTGCAAACAGGATTTGTAGGCAAAACATGTTCTACTATATCACGGTCTAGTCCTGGAATGTCAGCATATGACCAGGCAAAGATATCTTGATATTCTTTCAACAATGCTGTCATCCTTGAAACATCTGCTGCGGATAGATGTCCCCCTATTTTTACCTCCTTAACACAAACCGAATCTCCCAGATTGATGATAATAGGTTCTTCGGAGATAGGAGGTTTAGACTCTTCAAAACAATCTCATTCCTTCTTGATATCACTCACATCCGCTTCTTCCTCATCAATCTCATATGAATAGTTATCGAGCAAATTTGAGTCACATATTAACCTGTTATGCATGGGTGGGATGACATGCCCGAAATGCATCAAGAGAGGTTAGTATACAAAAATGACAAAATTAAAGAATGCATGATCTATTTTGAAGGGAAAACATTTTCGAATTCACTTTTTGAAGAAAAAAATCGGAAAGAGAACTAGTCATTGGTCTTTCGGACATGCTAGCTCTCAAAGTGTCATTTTAAAACTCGGGATCATATGGCGGATCAAGCCTCAAGTTATATGGTCGGGACAATTGTCATCATTGGACTAATTCGTTGTTCCATATATCCTCAATAAATCTAGAGATGATTTTTATTGATAGATGCAACTAATGACAATACAATACTGTACTTCTTGGATCATAGTGTGAGACCCGAAGGGTGTTAAAGAGAAGAAACAATGAAAAGCTTTAGCAATAAGAAACAAATGCAGTAATTGAAATGCATTGAAAAGTAAAGTTTAGAAAGAGCCTTTTACTCGGGGGTGGGAAAGTCGTCATCGAGCCACTCAATGACCACATTCACTCGATTGTCCGAAAATGGGTTGAATAGGTGCGGTTCTGAAGCATCAGAAATATCTTCGTCTTCCAGCTATTTACTTCCCTTGGAGAATACTTGAGATAAGGGATTCTCAAACATTTTCCCCTTAGCTTTCCACGCATCGGTGCCAATAAAGCGGCCACCTTGGTATCTACGGCGTCCTTGGTCTCGATAACATTTGTTTCGACCTCTGCCTCGACCAATATCATGTTTTACCATTCCCTTATATCCTAGACCAACTTTGTGGTCATTTGAATTAAGACTCAAGGGATTACGGATTCCTTGGCCATATTTCCCTAATCCGGTGCCGGGAACGAAACCATTAGTGAGGAGTACTCTTCCAGCCATAGTTGCAGGCTTTGACAATTCCGGAGTAGCTATCTTCGTATCGGATGGTACATGCATGACGGATACGATGTCAAAGGTGTGATAGCTTAGCTCATCCTCTTTCGTAGGCTCAATGTAAGGGACCATTCCTTTCAAGGAGGCGCGATGTCCCGTTTCACCATGGATAGTGATCGGTTGGCCCCGAACCACAAATTTCACCTTCTGATGTAAGGAAGAAGGTATCGCCCCGGAGACATGGATCCACGGTCTTCCCAAGAGCAAAGTAAAAGCACTAGGAATATCCAGAACTTGGAACGGTATGGAGAAAGTTACCGGTCCAATGGAGACGTCCGATTCAATCTTGCCCACCACGTTCTTAGAAACTCCGTCGAATGACCGGATAGTTGCTTTGGACGTCTTGATGAAGTCTTCATTTATCCCTAAGCTCTTTAGAGTGCTTAGAGGACATAAATTAAACACCGAGCCGTTGTGAATCAAGACATGAGATATCTCCTTTCCATGGCACCTTACGGCGATATAGAGGGCCTTGTTGTGAACACGCCCTTCCCTAGGGAAATCTTCATCCGAGAAAGAGATCTGGTCCTTTAGAAGGATGGCTCCCATGAAGTCTTCTAGTTGGACTTCGATAATAGTCTCAGGAACATGCACTTCATCTAATTCTTTCAAAAGGGCGTTCTTGTGCTTTTCTGAATTTTTGAAGAGATCAAACAAAGAGATCTCCGTGGGTATTTTCCGAAGTTGGTCTACGACTTCATACTCACCGGTTCTCACGACGGACTGCAGCTTCTCGACTTCTTCTCGCGGTTGGAACTTTCTTCTCGATTTCGCTTCCCTTGGAGGGTAACATCTCCTAGATCTCATCATAGCATCAATCTTGCCGGTCCCGTAATCCCGATGTACGGCCTTTGAGTCATATTTCTCTACGGGTGGCAGTTTATTCTTCACCGGTTTGACTTCCTCATGAAGAGATTCCAGTGTTGGCGGTTTTTCCGAACCGGAAGCTTCCCAGCTATCCACCTTATTTAGATCAATCACAAAACGGATCGGGACATCTACCATTTCAATCATTTCATCCTCATGAATACTTTCAGCATTATGTTCGAGACCTGGCCTCGCCGGCGTTGCACCAGTGACGTTCTCTTCATCAAAGCGCCTTTGCCTTTCTCTCTTGACTCTCATGATGATGCCCTCTCTTCTCATACCGACATCCACCATGTGTTGAAAGGAAGAGTATGTGTATGCGTACATACGATCAAAATATTCTGCCGGCAGCGACTTGAGCATGAACTCCAGCATTTATTTTTTCGATAGCGGCGGTTGCACCATCATAGCATGCTTTTTCCACCTTCCGGGGAAGAGTTCAAAACTCTCATCTTCTCCTTTTTTGATATTCAGCAAGTTGGCTTTGGTGAAGTACCCTCCGATTCTAGCTTCAAAGTGCCGTATGAAGTGTTCTGATAGTTCTTCCCAGTTTGGGACCCAATCCAAGTCGACCGATTGGAACCATGCTAGTGCAAGACCTGTCAAACTATGCTTGAAATTCCGGATTAGCGTTTCGTCGTCTTCATGATGGCTCGCCATTTAGCGGAGATAATACGAAATGTGTGCCAAAGGACACCAAGCGCCATCATACTTCACGCGGAAAGTTACCCTCGGGTTCACACCCTGGAGCGGAATGTTTCTAGCTCGGGTGATTGGTACGATCAACTCTTTTAGTTCGTCTACCTTCTTCGAAATATCATCACCTTGCTCCTGTAATAATATGATACATCGATTCTACGTTTCAATGGTCTGTCTTATCTCCAATATCTGCGCATTCTCTTCTTTTGTCGCGGTATTATTCTTGACCATCGATCGAGATAATTCCGCCACCATATTCGTCAAATGACGCATGTGGGTCTCCATATTAGAGAGTCGCATATTGGACTCTTGATTCCTTTGTTCATTTTGAGGGACCTCTTGATTCTTGGCTTCATCAATCGTTCCCAAGAATTCTTCACTTTCGGGGTCATCCATGCCACCCCGACCATCGGGAACTATATCTCCCGAATGGAAGAAAAAGCTTGGTGGTGCCGAGTATAAGACTTTAAAGTTGTAACCACCACTATCTTTTCCGAGATTGTCAACTATCTTGCCTCTTTCAAGAGCTTTCTGCGTGAACCTTTTATCACCTCGACGAGGCTTTTCAAAGCGAATTTCATAATCATCTAGTTCTTTAATCTCCCGACCATCTCGGATGTTCATCAAGTATCCCGAAGGAACGTTCCAGGTCTTTCCTCTCATAGCCTTCATTACAAATTCTTCTGTCACCATGTTTATGGTCACATAAGTCCCTTTAAAAGTGACGTCTTCCATTCTTCCGATGACGCCTAAGTCAATTAGTCGTTTTAAACACGCGTCCTTCTATTTCCTTGAAATAGCCTCCCCCATTAGGGTATTGCGAAGCCCGGATCGGGATTTCCTGCATTCGGTCCACATCCATTATGAATTCCACGACCTCTTCCGGATTGTCTTCAAATATCGCGTTCACCTCACGATGCTCCGGTAACGGGTTTTGTTGCACATTTGGTTCAGTCCTATCCAACTCGAGGACCTTACCATATATCAAGGCTTGAACCTTATATTTAAGAGCGAGATAGTTATCCACATTGTGCCCCCTTTCTCCCATATGATACGCACATGTCCGGGTCTTATCAAACCCAGAGAACCGAGGAGGATTCGCTCTAGGAGGTTCTTTTGCGACCAATCGGTTTTCCAGCAACATGGGTAACGGTTTAGACAAAGGTCGAGGTAGAAAGGTAAAGACAGGTTGGTTCCTTCTTCTTGGTTCCGACGGTTTAGGGGCGGTCCAGGAAGGAGTTCCTTGTGTAGGGGTAGAGGGTGAAAACTTTTTGGGTTTAGGTGGGTTATGGACGAATGCTATATCGCCAGTTTGCTCCCTACTCTTCTCACGGGGTATTGGTGTCCGAAAGATGACTCGGGTATCTTCTTCTCCCACAACGCCCATTCATGACGTTTTGCCACCTTAATCAAATGTGCAAATGTCCGACACCCAGAGGTGTTCGGTTTATCAAAGTATTCGAAAGGTAACGCCTTGAGGAAGAGGTCTATCAGTTCTTCATCGGGGACGGATGGTTTCACTTACATAGCCAAGGCTCTCCACCTTTGGGCGTAGGCACGAACGGCCTCATTTTTCCCTTTTGTGGTCCTCAAGAGGTCTTCCCTGGTAAGGGTCATCAAAGTGTTGAACTTGTACTGCCGGAGGAACTCATCGCCTAGCTTGTCCCAATCGGCGAGCCTTTTAGGTTCCAGCTCAATAAACCATGCCAAGGCTGCCCCGGATAGGCTTTCTTAGAAGGTATTGTCTAACAACGGGATATTGTCAGAGAACTGGGACATGCGGCACAGATAGTACTTCAGATGCGCCTTGGGACACCCGGTCACATTATACTTCCTTACAAAATCTGGTTCCTTATAATCAGAAGGAACCTCGATTTTCTCGAATGGCGTTACTTTATCAAATCTCGAGAGCTCGTATCCCTAACTAGCCAAGTATTCTTCGATCTTGGCGAGTCTCTTAATTTCTTCCTCCATTTTGAGGGCTTGTTTTTCTTTCTTTTCTAGGTCAATCACAACTGGAGGATCTTTAGGTGGCCGCTCCGGATTTGAAGCGGTGTTCATAGCATGAGCCGGATTGGCACTTGTACCATCCGACGAGCCTGGAGGAGCTTGAGAATTTGGATCAATGGGATATCTCCCTTGACCGGCAATCAGCATCACCTTCATCTCTGCCACCATTGTTGCAATCATGTTCATCCGGTTCTCCGGATTACCCACACAAGGTGCGAGCTCTTCTTGCTCCATTCTTAGTAGACGCGTCTTGCTATGAGTCCTCATGTTTTTGAATCACCTGTTTTTCATGACATTAATCAGTATCGAGATTATTCAAAAATTTGAAAGGGTTGATCCGTGGTAATTGTATTTCCTATATGATGATGTGTATGCATGAAGCGCTCATAAAGGAAATAAAATGCATTTATTACAACCCAAATTGTTCAAAAGTATTCAAAGAGACAATAATATGTAAAACTAAATGGGGGAATAGATTTATCCAAGCCGAGGACGCTTGCATTCTTCTTGTTCCTCCGATCCATCCGAGTCCCACAGGTAAGGGTCTTCTCCTTCTTCAGACATCTAGAGCTCTGGATCTTCGGGGATGTACGGCTCCACTCCCGGGACATACGGTACTATGTACTCGGGCACATAGGACTCCACTTCTTCAATGTGGGGAGATACGCACTCAAACACATACGGCTCGACCAACGATATGCGGTGCTCCTTGAACTTCTGAATATACTCCTTGGAAGCCCTATGGATGTTCATCTCATCATCTAAGTAGTCGGGCCATTCAACTTGTTGAAGCGGGGAATTCTTCGAAGCGTGAAATATAGGCATGATCCGGGCCCGATAGAGCTTTTTTACCTCTTTGGTGAGCTTTCATTGCGCTATATCAAATAAGAAAATCCCAGGACAAACATCTAGCGATACTTGTTGTAAAACGCCAAATTGCCTCACCACGCGAATAGGATAATAGGCCACTGCACCTGTACATCCTAGTAAGGAAATAGGGCTATCATCAATGCCGATGATCTGAGCCTCCAAGATCTTGGGCTAAGTCGGGCGCCACCGGATATATTCGGGCTTCAAATCACTCAATAGCTCGACCCATTTCTTGAAAGAATATTTTAGTATGAGAGATTGGCATTTGAGAAAGGACTTAAGGGGATGAATATGCTCATTGATTTCATAACAGCCCACTCGGAGTTGGAAAATTTTTATATGAGAAACGAACCACATATGAAGTAGTCCGTTAGATGCTTGAAAAATGGCATTTTTAGAGGTTTTAAAACGATTTAAAGAGAGGAATGTTTCAGCTAGAATCATGTAGGAGTAATTCCATCGGCAACATGCTTGTCGAGGTATATGAGCTATAGAAGGATCAAAAGTGGTCCTAGAGGTAGGAAATAGAACGAATGCAAAGAAAGCTAGGATGAACACCTTTCCCGATTTATGACCGATGTCGACGAGTAGAGAAGAGTAATGTCGAAAAGGAATGAGAAAGTGAATCTACCGAAATTGGATTTGTAAACCTTTTCTATCTCGGAGATTTTGAGGCAAAGGAAACTCGATAGAGAACGAGTAGAATCCATGTCTAAAGGAGGTTGAGCTATATGATCATCAAAATTAGCCCCAATGATAGCAAAATACTCCTCGAGCGTAGGAGTCAACTCAAGGCCTTGAAAGTTGAACATCATCGTGTACATATCCCATGCCTTGGCCAAAGCTTGAATAAGGGCCGGTTGATATTCGACTTTGATCAAATCCACCAGTCGACCCAGGCATCCTTCCACATATGCTTTGTTGATCGGGTTGAGGCGATCCCACCATTGAGAAAGTTCTTTGCGAGGCACCGGAATAATCTTGATATCTCCATTTCCCATGATCTAAAAATATGCAAAATGATGATTCTAATGTCAATTACCACGGATTATGAAGAGTATGCATGAAATGTGATGCAAATGTACTAACCAAATTCCATGTTATCCTTCAGTAACATGAGGGTCAACTACTCTCACTTGACTTAAATAAATCAAATGGGATAGTTATAGACCAAATCCCACCCAAAGATGGCATGTAATTGATTAGGATCGTTTAAGTGTAATCGGGGAAGAAAACCACTATCACAGCTTTGAACTTGACAACCCACAAGACTTATAAGTCTAATACAAGATAAAAACATCTAGAAGTGTTCGATCAATACATGTCAAAGGAAAACACACAAACGACTCAAGAGGAATATAATAGACCCTAGAAATGGCCCCAAAGTCCGACTAAACTAACTAGTTGAGGCGACGTCTTCATCTGACGATATCTCTATCAACTCGGTAGTCTCAACTTCTTCTTCATCATCGGAGGATGTGACGACGATTTCCTTCTTCTTGATCGGAGAATGATTTGGGGCCGTTTTAATCGCATGAGGTCACCTCATCAACTTCGCATATAACTCTTGTATCCTCTCTTTTCCGCACTTAAGCTCCAATCGGCGTGCACAATTTGTATAGTGACGGTTTTCACTCCGGATATGGTTGCGTCCATTAAGTTCCCTCCCATGGACAAACTCGAAGTCTTGGAATGAATCCGGCTCTCGGTCCTTGCGTCGAATGACCCTTCACTCCCACGTGAGCGTATCAAGTACATTGATTTGACTTTGGGGCGTCATCTATCCTAAAAGGAAAATTAACCTTCAACTCAAATCACTTAAACGATCTTACAATTTTCATGATATGTCCGTGAAAATGTATGCTATGCACAAATTAAATTTACAAGTTCAAAATAAAGAGGGTAAAAAGCCTTACCAACCGATGCTACTCTTTTTTTGGATTTTTTATTTTAGGTATACCAACCTTCCATTTACATGCGCATGAGACAAGTGAGGTTTAACTCTAAAGAAATCAAAAAGGCTCGGGTATGGACCTAAAAGGCTCCCGCTATATGAATTGATGAGCCGCCCACAAGCACAATCAAACAACAAGTGGGTAGGATAATCAATCTCGCATAGCGAGCGGGATTAAATATGGTCAACCCCAATGCAATCAAATACAAGAGCTTTGCATACCAATCCCTATCTAAGGTAACCTAAAAGGGTGATTTGCGGCTCGGGTTTAGGCGCTTGTGTGTGCAGTGTCGTGATCCTCAAAATATGCAAAACATGCACGGCGGTTTATATCAAAACACCGCTTCAATATGTGCATAAATAAACATTCAAAACCTAAAACACCATATCTGCACAAAATAAGTTAGCATAGACGCCACCCCTTATAACTCTCATCTGCATCAACATTTAACACTTTTCGTTAGTGGACGTATCTCGCCTTCAAGAGCATCGGCGGAAAACGAGGTTAGAAAACACTCAACTTTTTATCGGCTTAAGTTCTCTTAATGATTTGAAGTTATCCCCGGTGGAGTCGCCGATCTGTCGTGACCCTCCTTTCCGAGGGCGGGCGAGAGTTAACAAGCCGCGCTTCCGACCTAGTTGGCAGTGGATCTTGGCGCGCGGGTCCCTCCCGAGACCCGTTACTCGAATCGCGATGTGAAGAAATTTTTATCATGGTCGACCTTAGTGGGGTCGTGTGACATGTGCATAGTATACATGCATATGGAGTCGCCACCGATCAATTTTTGGAGGGTAAGATCGAAAACCCTATCGAGTGGTTGGGAGAAACCGTTCGATTCTGCGAGAACCAGAGAATTGGGTCTGTGGACTTGGTTACGCCGAGATTCACATCGACGCCCTTTCGGTTACTGAAGTTGAGTGATTTTCTAACCTAAGAATTCATGCAGATAAAATTTTAGGTGAGGTAGGTTCCAACGATCTAGGGATATCATGTAGAAGGGAATTTGCTAATCTATCAATCACAATCAGAAATTTAAATGCGCAATCAAAATAACCACAATCAAATCAATCAAGTAAAACATGTCTAATATAACCCTATCGGCCCATAGAAAGAGTCCAATCGAGTGTCGGGATGGTTCGGGAAAATTTTGGGCGGAAGACCCAAAAGGGTAAAAAGGTCATTTTAGAGGTTCGGGACCCAAAAATTGTAAAATAGGGTCGGGCCAGTTAAATGTGGCCATTTCCCATTTTTTGTATATTTTTAGAATTTTTTGGAATTTTTCTAATTTTTTGGAATTTTTATTTATTTTCTAAAAAATCAATAATTTTCCGGATCAATGTAAATCGACCCTCAGAACTTCAAAATTCCTTGATCCAGACTATAAGAGTCCCGAATTGACATAACATTTTTTAGAATTTTTTTGGAAAAATCTGGAAATTTTTATGGATTTTCTATGAATTTTACCAATATTTTTGAATTTTTTGGAAATTTTTATTAATTTTTCGGACCGGGTCAACCCGGTCAATGACCCGTCAACCCAACCTTGAACCAGTTCAGACCCACTCGACATTAAAACGACACCGTTTCCTATTTATTTCTAATTTTTTTGAATTTCTAAACTAATTTCCTAATATTCAGAAATATAGAAAATGAATGGACGGTTGAGATCAATCATGGAATCAATCTCGGCCGTCGCCCCTCTCTTAGACAAACGACGACGCATCGGCCCCTCTTATTCTAAACGACGCCGCGTCAAACATTGAACGGACGGCCACGATTCAACTTGGATCTAATCTGGACCGTCGACTCTCCTAAGCTATAAAACGACACCGCATCAATTAAATGCATGAATGGCCACGTTCTAACCTAGACTCGATCTAAGCCGTCCGTTTCTTCCAAAAGCTAAACGACGACGCTTTGGGCCTGTACTCTAAACGACGTCACACGAGTACTAACCTAAACGACACCGTTTTTGATTTTATTTCATTTCTATCTAATAAAGGAAATTCCGGAAAATACGAAAAATCGATCCAACGGCCGAGAATCAAATTTACCTAATTATCTCTGCCGTTGGATCTGTGCCGAGTCGGCTCGCTCACGCCAACAGCCGAGCTGACCGGACTTTGACTTGGACCAATGACAACGCGACACCTCGGCCTGTTGACCGATTAACCGAGCCACGTCGGCTCGTCTTCAACCTCTCAATGACGAGCAAAAGGACGGCCGAGGTTTCTCCGGCGAGATCTAACGGTGAGATCTCGCCGGAATGACACGAGACCTACGCCATTCGACTCGCCTCGACATCTAGATCAACATATCTAAAAATCAGGCAATTTCATCTAGCAAATCATGAGCTATGAACTACGCACGATCGGCCATGGTCGAGTTCGAACATGTAGATTTAGGACAAATCAAAGCAATTAACTCATACACGAACATCATAGGAGGTTTAAGAGACTTACCTCGAGCTCCGATTGAGCTCGCAGTGGCTAGAAAAGCCTGGCCGGTGTTCGGGCAGGCCGAGATATTGTTGACACATGGTTTTTAATCAAATTTTCCTTAGTTTTATTTTATAAGAATTCCCAAAAATTCACAAAAAATCAAAAAAAAATTAAAAAAATCAAGTTTAGTAGCCTTGGCCAAGCATAACGAACCAATTTTGAACAAAATTTTTTTTTTTTCATATTTTTCACATTTTTTAATATTTTCAAAAAATAGAAAAATACAAGAAAATTAATAAAAAATACTTCTCGAGGTCACAAAAATACAAAAAAATGTCCATTAATTTCCTTTTAATTCCCTCTTTTTATTGACCTCAGTAAAAATAAAAAATCGAGTTCAATTTTGGGTGTTTCTTCACAATGTCGAGAGTTGAATTCGCACAAAAAATACAAATTGAGTCTTTTTATTTGCAATTTTTGTACATTTTGAGTCTAGGCATTCAATTACAGCCCTACCTAGCTTCAATTTGATCAATTACACCTCCAATTGCGCGAATTACATGAATTGGGCAAAAATTCCCAAAATTTTTGCAATTTAGTCCCTAGGATTTCAAATTTCTGAAATTACTTTTAATTGAGGGACTTTCGTAGCAAAATTGGACTGTCCCTTTAGGTTTTCATACATTCTAAATCGATTGGCGGGGGTGGTTTCGTCCAATTTGATCAATATGGCACTCAATTGAACTTTTCCCCAATTTTAGAAAAATTTTGGGTTTTTGTAGAAATTAATGAAAACTTTTGGGCAAAACCACATTTCTAGATATTATTTAGGCTCCTAAATCCAATTTTGAGGTTTAATTGTGAAAATTCCTCATGTATTTTGATTAATTTTGAAAATTCAATGTCCGAACCGGTTTAGACCGGTTTGACCGTCTGTCGAACCGGTCCAAACAATGTCATCTTCCTCCTCAAAACAAGCGTGCAAATGAACAATACTTGGATGGATTTTGATGAGCAAATTGACTGGGCAATTGGCGATAATTGGATCAATTGACCTAGGCATTTTGTTCCTCGGGTAATTACGCGTCGATTGAGCCCAACTTCGAGGACAATGATCGCCGGAGGAGCACCGGCGAAGCGATCAAAGCTACGGCGACCCGAGAAAGTCAACTTTCACAGAATTGACTAAATACATGCACATCAGGCGTCGCCGGAATGCCAAACGGAGCTGGACGGAATCCTATTCCGTTCCGGTCACCGTGCAACTCACTTTACATGCGTGGGCACGTTCGAAGTGAGTCGGCGAGCTCCTCCCGTGCGCGCTCGAATTTGAAATTGGTATAAAAGAGAGGAAGCTTGGCGAATCAAAAGAGGGGAGGTTCATTCATGCTCGTAACATACTCGGAGGGCTAGAGAGAGAGAGAGAGAGAGAGAGAGAGAGAGAGAGAAAGCGAGAGAGAGCTCGTTCTCCCGCTCGCTCGATCGAGAACTTGAGCTCGACCGTGAGAAGTTTGTTCGTGCAATCCAAAGCAAATCGAGACCTCGGATCAAGTCCAGAAGCTTCGTGGCAACTCCAGGAGTCGATCGCACCAGCTCAATCAACCCGCGAGCTCCAAAATCGGTGAGTCTAACTCTCGAGCTCAACTCTGCACGTTCATGGTTTCGTATTGTCACATACATGATTGATGCAATTATCATGCGCATTTTGATCCTTGAACTATGCTAATCCTCTCCACATCTTTGTTCTGTTTCGATTTTGCGCGAAAACCTCCAATCGAGTCTACGAACCTCAACCTCCATCGCCGATTCACGTTGAAGCCTGTCTAGGGAATCCTAGACTAAACTAGGTCAATCGGACCTGCAGGTAAGGTTTCTAAACCTCATTTGAGTGTTTCCTATGGCTTAATTTGTCTATTATGCTTGATACGGTGTGATTGAACTCTGCGATTATGAGATCGTGCGAGTTTGATTTGTGTTGATTTGGTGGATGAAATCGTGTAATATTTAGATATGTTGATCCGGAGGTTCGTACGAGTCTATTCGCGTTGGTTTGAGGTCATTCCGGCGAGATCTCACCGTTAGATCTCGCCAGAGGAGCCTCAACCATTCGTCCGGTATCGTCGCGAGGTAGACGACGAAGCCGACCCGGCATGGTCGGCGGGTCAAAGTCTGAAGTGTCGCGCCATGATAGGTCCGGCTCGGATGCGAGTCGGCTCGGCCGTTGGCGAGAGTGAGCCGACTCAAATCTGATCTAACGACCGAGATAATTATGTAAGTTTGATTCTCGGTCGTTGGATTGTTTTTATATATTCGGTATATTAGATAGAAAATAGGAAAATAAAAGCGGCACCGTTTATATTAGTAGATGAGCGACGTCGTTTCGTGTTCAGAGGCTAATGCGTCGTCGTTTTTGGGCTTAGAGGGAATGAACGGCCCATATCGAGTCTCAAGTTAGATCGTGACCGTTCATGTGTTTAAATGATGCGGCGTCGTTTTGGCTTAGGCGAGTCGACGGCTTAGATTAGATCCAAGGTTGGATCGTGGCTGTCCGTTCAACAACCATACTCGGTGTCGTTTTGTTTAGTAAAGGGTCGACGGCCGAGATTGATTCTAGGATTAATCTCGGCCGTCTATTCATTTTTAATATTTCCAAATATTCGGAAATTAGTTTAGAAATTCAATAAAAATCCAATAAATAGGAAACGTCACCGTATCTATGTAGAGCAAGTCCGAGCCGATCTGGATCGGGTTGATTGGTCGTTGACCGGATTGACCCCGTCCGGAATATTAATAAAAAATACTAAAAAAATTGTAAAATTCATAGAAAATTCATAAAAATTCTCAGATTTTCCCAAAAAATTTCTAAAAAATGTTTAGGTCGATTCAGGACTCTTATAGTCGGGATCGAAAAATTTTGAAGTTTTGAGGATCGGTTTATACTTGATCCGAAGATTCCCGACTTTTAGAAAATAAATAAAAAATCCAAAAAAATTAGAAAAATTCCAAAAAAAAATTCTAAAAAATCACAAAAAATGGGAAATGGCCAAACTCAACTGGCCCAACCCTATTTTATGATTTTTGGGTCCCGAACTTCAAAATGACCATTTTACCCTTATGGGTCTTTTGCCCCAAATTTTTCCGAACTATCCCGACACTTAATTGAGTTCATTCTGTGGGCCGATATGGCCATATTAGATGCGTCTCACTTGATTCATCGGCTGAATTGATTGCTGTGATTATCTTGATTGTGCATTAAATTTCCTGATTGTGATTGATAGGGTAGAAATTCCCGTCTGCATGATATCCTTAGATCGTTAGAGCTTACCTCACCCAAAATTTCATCTACATGAATTCTTAGGTTAGAAAATCGCTCAACTTCGGTAACCGAAAGGGCGTCGATGTAAATCTTGGCGTAACCAAGTCCCCGGACCCAAATCTCCGGTTCTCGCAGAATCAAATGGTTTCTCTCAATCGCTAGATAGGGTTCCCGATCATACCTTCCAAAAATTGATCGGTGGCGACTCCATATGCATGTACACTATGCATATCTCACCCGACCACACTAAGGTCGACCCCGATAAAATTTTCTTCACATTGCGATTCGAGTAATGGGTCTTGGGAGAGACCCGCGCGCCGAAGATCCACCGTCAACCGGGTCTCAAGCGCGGCTCGTTAACCTTCGCTCAAACTCTTCGCCCGCATTTGAAGAGGAGGGTCGCGACGGATATGATGTAGGTTCGACTCGAGGTATTGAAGTGAAATCGATGCAGAAATGAGATATGATCGTGGTCATAGATGTTCCAGAAGCGAAAGGCACACATTAATTTCGAGAATCAAGCTCGCGAAGGTGAGATGCCATGAATGCACAGTGAGAAGATTGAGAGTTCAGCTCACTGTTTTTGGAGGTTGCAAGTCGATTGAGCTATGCCGATCGCTTCCTCTTAGCTCAAGCGAGCTTCCGGTGATGATCCTCAAGCTCGATTTAGCCTGGATCGGCCGAGTGAAGAACTCACAATCTTCGTTCAAAGCTCCGGCGATGGTGTCGCTCGAGAGCCTCTCTCTCTATCTAACTCACTCTCTCTCTATTCCGTTAGTTCTCGTGAGCACAATGAGCCTCCCTTCTTTCGTGAATCTTCCTCGGACCTTTTATACCAAGTTTTGAAAATTGGCGCGTCGGGCGAGCCTTTGCCGGGCCTCTCCCACGTGCACTCACGTGCCAATTGGTCATCAGACGGTGACGGAATCGGTTGATATTCCGTCCAAGTCCGTTTGGCTCGCTATTGAACCAAAACGAGTGCGAATTACACTCTGGTTCTATAATGTTGACTTTCGCAGATCTGGGACTTTGATCGCTTCCTCCGCCGTGCTCCGGTGACCATTGGCCGCGCCACTGGTGGCAATCGACGCGTCTTGGCTCGAGGAACAAAACCCCCACATCAATTGATTCAATTAGGTTCGAATTGGTCTTCAATTTGATCGTTGAATCTCGGCCTTCAAACCTGCAACTCATGCAGCTCATTTGGGGAAGATGACACCGATTGGACCGGTTCAACCGGCCGTCAGACCGGTCTGAATCGGTTCGGACGATTAATTTTCAAAATTAATCAAATTACGTGAGGAATTTTCACAATTAAACCTCAAAATTGCACTTGGAGGCCTAAACGTTATCTAGAAATGTGGTTTTGCCCAAAAGTTTACTTCAATTTCTACAAAAACCCCAAATTTTTCTAAAATTGCAAATTGGGGAAAAGTTCAATTGGACACCCAAATAGCCAAATTGGATCAAACCACCCCTGCCAATTGATTCATAATATGTGAAAACCGTAGGGGGCGGTCCAATTTTGCCATAAAAGCCCCTTGATTGAAAGTAATTTCACAAATTGGAAAGTTGAGGGACTAAATTGCAAAGATTTTGGGAATTTTGCCCAATTTGTGCAATTCACGCAATTGAGGGTGCAATTGATTAAATTGAAGTTGCAGAGGACCACAATTGAATGTATTAACTCAAAATGTGCAAAAATTACAAATAAAAAGACTCAAATTGTATTTTTTATGCAAATTCAACCCTTGGTGTTGTGAAGAAACACCTAAAATTGAATTCAATTTTTAATTTTTCTTGAGGTTAATATGAAGAGGGAATTAAAAGGAAATTATAGAACATTTTCCTAGATTTTTGTGACCTCGGGAAGTATTTTTCATGAATTTTCTTGTATTTTCTTATTTTCCAAAAATAATAAAAAATGTGAAAAATATGAAAAATTATTTTTTGCTCAAAAATGGTTCCTTATGCTTCGCCAAGGCTACCAAACTTGATTTTTCAATTTTTTTATTTTTTGTGAATTTTTGTGAATTTTTGTGAAATAAAACTAAAAAATGTCCGACCAAAAATCGAGTGTCAACAAAATGGAGCCAAAATATGCAAAAAATTTCGAGTAGATAGTGCCTTTAACTCGTTTGAGAGCTAGTGCGGTCAAAGTTGGCTTTTCTATTAGATGATGTCAAGACAAAATAACACTGATTGAAAATGAGAGAATTGTTCGAATAAGCTTTCTTGCAAACAATGAGGAAATGTTATTATTTGAAAGCTAACAATGTTCGAATTTGCTTTCAGTTAAAAGATGATAAAGGACAACACCACCATTTGAGAGAGGATGGAATTTGAATTATCATTTAGGAAGACAGTTTGTGATTGTGAGATACTGGCTGAAAGTATGCAAATAAAGGGCATATAATGGTGATACCTACGAGGTTGGTACTCATCAATAATGGTACCGGGGCTGATGCGAGAAGGTTGATACAATACATGATTGAGGTGGTAGATTGAACTTATATGAAAATATTCATGATTGTAAACCACGCATTGGATGCGAAGTGCACATGATGCCCTCATGACTGCTCAGGATCGAAAGAGCTCTGCTACCAAGTTGGACTAACCTTCTCGTCAAAAAAATTTAGACTATGAGGAAACACGCCAAAAATACATTTATAGCATATTTCTTACGGTTAGGACGGTTGTTTTTGTAAAATCTGACATCATTAAGTGCATGCAGCCTATTGTAAAAAAAGTTTATAGTGCATTTAATTGGGAAAAGGACATTAGAAGTGTCAAAAGTTGTGTATAATGCTCACTTTAGTGCCAAATTTTTTTTTCTAGCTCACTTAAGTTCCAAATGGGAGAAAAACGATCATCTAAGTGCCTCTAGTGAGAAATTCTAACCAAAATGATTACGTGGCATTTATAGTTAGAATTTTAATATGACTTGATAATATTAAAAAGACTAAATTAAAAAAAAAACAAACTCAAGCAAAAAAAAGAAAGAAAGAAAAAACCTCAGACGGCTTGGCCAAGGCCTCGCCGGCGGCCACCGCTACAGCCACCGAGAAGGGCCAACAGAGGTTGTTAGGCCTTCCCGAAGCCTGGCTACCGTTGCCCACCCGAGACAAGGCCTTGACGGTCTCGAGCGATGGCTTGCGCCCTAGATTTGAGGCTGGCCATGACACTCACCCCGGATCCGAGTAAGAGTCATCGGCTCTTGCTTGGGGCCCGCGACGCCTTGCCGGCCCTCGTCAACCCTAGGTGACGGCTAGTGAACCTCCCTCAGATTTGGGGCAAGGATCGCCGGTCTTCGGGAAGGCTTAGGCTACCTCCGTCGGCTCTTCACGACGGCTGCCACCGGTTAGGGCTTAATCACGATGTTTGTTTTATTTTATTTTTTGAACTTTTATCCTTTTTTATTGCAGATTGGACCTTAGAAAATCGAAGTCGGCTTAAGACATTAATTAAAAAAAGGCCACGTCAGATTTCCGACCAAACATATCAAAGTTGACACTAAAAAGTTTGTTTTAAAGAAAATTGGCTCTTAAGTTATCCTTTCGAAATTTTTAGCACTAAAGTGAGTGTTGTGCACAATTTTTGGCACTTATAGTGTTCTTCTCCAGCATTTAATTAGTTAAGAAAAAAGTAGATACAATTTCTATTTATCTAACGCGATTTTGTCCGGACCCCAAAAAAAAAGCGATTTTGTCATTTTATACATAATTTGAATCTCTCAACGAATTACCTTGGTTGAAACAAACCCAGAAAAAGAGAAATAGACCTTAATTTTGTTGAGAGAACGAGCAACTACGTGTTGAGCGTTGGGCGTTGGTGTTTAGCGAAGAAAATAATGTGAACATATTCAGTGGTGCAAGCTAGGAAGGGCATCTTCCACTCCTTGAAACCAGATTTGTGATGGAATGAAGTTGACAACTAAGCGTAAAGATATATCTCTCGCTCGTCAAGTTGCATCAATCAAAACTAATTTCGTAATCGACTCCAACACTTCCAAATCTATACAAGTGACGTTATTTGGGGCGACCACCTTCCAAATCTATAGATGACTTTGATCTAATGATCCGAAAGTCAAACTTATTTGCCTTTTACCAGTTGGTACGACGTAATCATGCTTTAGTTCTCGTCTAGCTTGTTAACCACTCTTGCTTGATTAGTGTCTCCTTCCTTTTACAATAAACTGTAGCGACCAACCCTTCTGTGTTTTTATCTTTCAATCCCGATCCCAATTTCACGGAGAAAAGCGCACTACGATGAATGGGAACCTCTTCTAAGGATTTGTGGGGAACAAGGGATAGCGAAGGCTCATTAAGCTCAAGTCCTGTTTAGATTGTCTGTCAGACAAAACGCATAGGTCTCTATATATGTGGGCAAAAGAGCTATTGATTGTGAAAATAGGTTTGAATAAACTATGTCTTATTTTGATGCGGAATCATCGGGCTCTACCGATCAACCGGCAAGCTGAACTCAGACCTCATCGATTAATCCAATTGATAATGCGGGAGCATCCCATTTAATAGAACAATCTTTAAGTTCCAACTTGATTCCATCGATTAATCCAGTACAATTGATGTTCATTCAAGAAAAGAAAACAATTTGGTTACAACTTACTTCGATGGGATCAAGGTTCAAGTTGCCAACTATGCGGAAAAGTTATCAATTCGCAAGAATGGTTACCAATGAACTACCAAGCTGTCAAATAAGGAGTTAGTGATTTTTCCCTTGCCGATCAATTATTAGTTACTGATTGACCATCTAGTTTTCATATCAACAACATACTCACGAGAGGGTATTATGAGTAATTTACTTGGATATTTGTTGATCTCCAGAGATAGTTATTTTTTGGTCAAGGTTGGTGAACGAATTTTGGAAGGAGAACGGCAAGGCTGAAGAGTCAAGGTTCCAAGTCTTTATGTCATTATTGCATTCTTTGTTCTGAGGCCTTTACGAGCCCCAATTGTGTTGTAGGTTTCAAGATTCAAACTTCTAGTTTCTAGGTGTTTTATTGCTTTTTTTTTTATTCTCAGGACTTTATTGTGTTTTCTAGTTCCTATGTCTTTATTAATTGGGTCGTTACGGTGACTTGATCTTTAGTTTGTGTATCAATTCCTCCATAAAAAGAGGCGAATTCTCATTTGTAAAATGATGATTTTGATGAATATGAATACATGAGATTTTTTTTTCTGTGTGAGTGAATATCTTTAGAGATGAGTTAACTCCTATCATGGTTTCTTTATCCATGGAAAGTGGATTACTCTTTGATGGTGAGCCAAAAAATCCATATCCTCAGCTAATGGTTATCCTTTAGCCCTTGGTGGTGAGCCAAAAAATCCTAAATCCTCGGCTAGGGGATACCCTTTACCCCTTGATGGTGAGCTTTCCTATCGTAAAGTTCTATATCCTTAGTGGGTGGTTCTTCCTTTAATCCTTGGTGGTGAACTTCGTCAATCCACATTGTTAACCTCGGCTAGTGGTACGTCCTTTATGTCTCGGTAGTAATTGTAATCTATCTTGCATTTGTACTCATCTATCGACATCCATCCTCCTTACACTTGTTGACACCTAAATTTTGATTTTTAGAAAATCATTCATATAAGCATAAAATGAGAGTTATTCATAATTCTCGCAAAAAATAAATTCTCATGCATTGCATATTTAATTTTCGTCGGTCAAGTGTACATCATGTCAGCTAGGGCTAAAGATGAGTCAATTGAGCATGATTCCAATGGACGATCGAGTTAAAATTGACTCGAAAGATACTAGAGAGGGTGCAGAATTTCTTACTATAATTTTTGGACTCAAAACAGCCCGTTTGAGCTCTTAAAATTGAAAAAAGGCCTTAATTAATCACCCATTTTATTAGTTAAGGTCCAAGTGAGTCCGGAATCACAAAACGAGCCCATAAAACATTGAAAAGTAGCCCATTTCGTCCTCCTCATTCATTTGGACGAAAATTCTAGCTATTTTTAATAAATAGGACTCCTCAAAAGTCAGAATTTTCAATCCGACGATCGATATCTAATAAGAGTTTCTGAATCGAACGGTCGTCGGTAAACCCTACGCTTGCGTGCAACCCTTTGTTCTATAAATACACAATTATGCCTAGGGTTAAAGGGGGGATCTTATTCAGAAAATTTGAGAGATACACGTATGGGAGCAAAAAAAAAAGAGAGAGAAAACTTTCTGCTCACAAAGCTCAAAACATACGTGAGAAATTAGACGGGAGAGAAAGGGAGTGAAGAGTTCGTGCGGATCCATTATTCTCATCCACTGGCGCACCACCATCCGCTACGCATCAAGCTCATCTTCGCTGTTGTCCGCTTTCCTGACACTTCCTGTTTTGCGCTCCATCATCCACCACAAAAGGCGCGGCTGTCCGATGCACATGGTAGCCTGTTCGTGCTGTTGAAGTCCTCCCAAACCAGCACCGGTTTTCATTACTGTTTGGTCCAGAAAAACTGCTGTTCGGTGTTGTTTTGGGTGAAAACTAGTGCTGCAATTTTTCTGCTTATCAAGAGTCTACACGTCACCGATAGAGGGGCTGAAAAGCTGCTGTCTGTCCTAAAAAACAGCAGTTGTTTTTCTCAGATTACACTTCTTGTCTTGTGCAGATTTCTTGCTCACGATCCGGGGCTGACTCCTACTGTTTTGGGACGATTGCTTTGCTGTTCGGGGCTGTTTGAGGCGTGAATTGGATGTCACGAATTCACCTAGCCATAGTCCTCTAAGCTCACACGAATCCCATAGCCGATTAGTCTGAAGAATTTGCTCACCAGTATTTTTCGGCTCAAGCTTTGAATTAGGTAACGAATGATTCCAATTTGTCTATCTTAGAATTCGTTATCTATGTGATTGATTGCTTGCTTTGGTGCTTTATTTTTGCTAAAGTTTAGTCATTGAACATTGTCCGATTCGCAAGAGATCATTAAATCAAAAGCATGCATGAAAATTTGGATTTTTACTCTTGATGTTGCTAGATCCGAAAATCTAAACATGATTTGGATGAATTTCATTTTGTCGCGTTCGTCTTGATTGAATTTGAACTATCTTGCATATTCTAATATTGATCGGACAAAAGAGAATTTTGACAAGATAAGGATAGTGGTATTCGATTGAGATTTTGTGGACCATTCAAGGATAAGGATTGACCTTTGCATGTCGAATCTAATTTTTTCTGCATATCTTTTTATTCTTGTGGATATTGCGTATATCTTGAGCATATATCTGGATTTATAGTATATCTATGGATATTTGATTTATTTTGTGGCTGAAACTTGAGATATCTAAAAAATCCTGAACATCATCTTAAAAAGGATAGTGTACAACTTTTTTTAGAACGTCTAATTTAACTTGTGATCAAAATTTGAATCCATCTGAAATTCTGAGAATATCGAATAAGATCCGTATCTCGGTTGGGAATTCCGAACATATCTTTTAAAATTCGGGGAATTATCTAAAAAAAATCTTTCAAATCTCAAGAGATAATTTTCATAAATATAAAAGATATCAATCCTTTGTGGATAGGAGCTTATCTCCTTGAAAATTCTGGAATCCTCTAAGGATTTTCGAAAATTCAATAAATATTTGCACATCTTTAAACAAAGCTGCTTATAATATATGCTCCCTGGTGCCTAGTCCCGTCGGAAAATTAAATCACACGCCACGCCCATGATCTTATGGGATGGGATGGTGATTTAAATATAGAAATTCGTATTCTGCCCTTTGGCGAGAAGGGACGTTGTATTTCTATATATTTATCCGCATACTGACTCAAATCCTCGAGGATGTAGCGAATAAAATCTCGTTCTAGCCCGGATCTTCGGGAATGAGAAGATTTATCGGAAAATTCGGAAATTAAGGTATATTATGGGCATTTTTGTTTAACTTTGTTCAAATTCAAGCTTAAAAGAAATTTGAAAAAACAAAAAAATAATAAAAGGGAAAACGAAAAAAAAACATTCAATTCGCATCATCAATCAAGAAAAAGCATTTTCATGAAATTTGGTACCGAAAGGGTGTTAATTGAAAATTAACATAATCAAGTTCCCGAACCCTAAATCTCCGGTTAGCAGAAAATAAAGTATTCTCCCGTACTTTATTTAGGTATCTAATCTACCTACCAAAAAAGATTAGTGGCGGCTCCTACAAAAAAAAAAAAATCAAACCTAAGTTGCGAATTGGTAGGGCTTGGGAGAGTCCGTATTAGGTTAGTTAATTCATCTAAGTAACCTAATAATCCATTAACCTATAAATTAATTTTTAGGTCGCGACAGCTTGGCGACTCCGCTGGGGATTAAAATTTTAATTCTCTTTGAAAATTAAAAGGTGAACTGCACTTCTCATGAATTTTCGAAAATTAATTTTCGGATTTTTTTTAAGCCACCCGTAATTTTCAGAAAATTAAAATTTTTGTGGACTTAAGCCGTTAATTTTCATGATCTATGCCTTGATTGATTAAACGTGAATTTTCTCTTGATTCTTGAATTCATGGATTGTGTTTGTCCTTAACTTCCCTTAGGTGTTAAATGTTTTTGCGGGTTATGTAAATGTAATTTTCTAACCTTTGTTTTGCAGGGTCATTAGTTTAATTATTTTGCAAATTCCATAATTGAGTGGATTAAACTTGTTATGTATGATTCATGACATTGCATTGGACCTAAAATGCTAGATGAACCTAGGATGGTGTCCGGGTAAGAATTTGCCTGGCCTCGGGATGGAGGAATGGACGACCTTACCTTCGACCCCGATTATGTTAAGATTCCCCGTTCGGGCCTGAATCTGCGGGCACGAGGGGTTTTTCTTAACATTCCCTAAGCTTAAAAAGGCGAAAACACGACTTACATCTTTAAGTCGGGCTCGCTTTTGAAAGCTGTAAAAATCTGGCTAATAAAGCATGCATATGTCATTCCGCTTGTCTCTGAACTCATGATCGCACATGTAATTTCTCCCTTCATTTCATGAGTCGGTCCATGGCAAATTAGGTTTGTCTTTGTGGTCTTGTCGAGTCCCGTCTTTTTACTTGTATCTTTACATTCCTAAGTCTCTTGTTTAGGATTTTTTTTTTTTTTTCGGATTTTATGGTGGTCATACTTTGATTACACTTTTGGATTAACAAAACAGCTCTGTTTTCATTCTGACCTTGCAGTCTTGTACGAATTTTTACAACCCTTTCACGTTGGATTCAATTTCCTCATTTCAAATGAAAAATGTTCATAAGATCTTGAACCACCATATCAAAAAATTTCGTGGTAATTCAGTCTGTTTTCTATTTATTATGGAATTAATGGCCGGGGTCAAGGAGGCTGGGATCTCGCACTTCTCAGACTACAAATTCATTTTGCGATTTACTACTAGTAAACGTGCTGTATTGCTAAATTTCCAAACATGAAAGTTGTAGGTTGATGTTTCAACTGATAGCCTACAAAATTTCAGATTTGAATTCATATTTTTAGGGGGTCCTTCGTTCATTTAACAGAAGGCGGACGAGACAGTTTTCCGGATGTGATTTTTTGAGAAAATGCACTAAACTGAGCTAATCCGTTCATTTTCAGCTAAACCACCAAACATGAAAGTTGTTCCTCATCCTCTCAACTACAAGCTTGTAATGTTTCACACTATTTTGACCCTCCGGTGATTTTTGACGAATTGTTTTCCGAAATCCGACGAAGCAGGAATTTCCTGGTCAGTGTCACGAATCAAGTTTGAGTGGTATTCATGAGTCTAGTCTAGCCATGGATCGACTCAACGTTTCTCACATGCTATACTCACCATATGATCATCTCTTGCAGGTAATTTACTACGGATACCCCACGTGCACCAATTGTTACCCGGTCCAGAGCAAGAAAGATGGCTGATGATGCTGAAATCGCGGCTCGTGTCGAAGCGCAAGTAAAAACGCAAATCAAAGAAGAGATCAAGGATATGAAAGACCAGATAGCTATGTTGACTCAGATGATGACTAATTTCATGATGACTCAAAGACAAACCCCAGTGGCATCCATGATTCAACCCCCAGCAATTGTCGATCCTCAAGCGAGCGCACAAAGTGATGGAGCATTGAATGGCATGCCACCTCTTGAAGATGTTTTACTTGGAGCTCAAGGTGACAATCCACCTCTTGCAAATGTTCCTCCATCTGGCGTTCAAGGTGTTACTCAGCCTCCCGGAAATGTCATTTTACCCACGCCTCAAATCGCCACACCAACTGTACCCGGTGTTACAACCGGCATGTTAAATGATGAGAGTGCCAAACTTTTGGCAAAATTCGATCAACGATTGCGTGAAATAGAAGGAACGCATCATGTTTCCCCAATCGACCTGTCTATGTATGCCAAGGTTCAAGTCCCAGACAAATTCAAGTTGCCGGAATTTGAAAAGTATGACGGCACGTCTAACCCGGTAGAACATGTCCAGATGTACCAGGCCCGGATGACTAAGTATGTCACCAATGATCTTCTTATGGTCCAAACTTTCCAAGCAAGTCTGAAAGGGCCAGCCATGAGATGGTACACCAACCATCATATCAACCGCATTGAGACTTGGGAAAAAACGGCTGCAGCGTTCATCAAACATTTCGGATTTAACCTAGACATCACCATCTCTAGGGAAGATCCGGAACAAGTCGAGATGAAGAAAGGAGAGACCGTCAAACAAGACGCGACTAGGTGGAGGAATTTGGCAGCCCAGCTTATGCCGGAGCCGTCGGAACGGGAATTGATGAAGTTATTTGTGTCTACGCTTCCACAAAACATGCGCTCTCATATACTAGGTGCATCTGCTCGCTCGTTTAGCCAGCTGATCTCGATGGCTGAAGAAGTAGAGAGCGGATTAAAGAAAGGTTGGTATGGCGATTTCGGTTCTTCGGGGAAGCGATTCTTCGGAAAAAAAGACAAGGAAGCGGCCGCTGAGGTGAATGTGGCCTATGCCCAAAAAGTTCCCGTTCAAGCCCCTAAAGCAACAATGGCAACCCAACAAACAGTTAACTATGGCCACCGGAACCAACGTCAGCAATTCCGCCCCAAGCGTCAATTTACACCTCTCCCGGGAACTCCTTCGCAGGTCTTGGCTATCTTGCGAAAGAAGAACTTGCTAACCTCGGATCCTCAACGACCCAATTACGCCTCATTCCCTAAATATGATCCGACTAAGAAGTGTGATTATCATTCGGGTGAACCAGGTCATTCAACCGATGATTGTATGGTGCTTAAGAATCGAATTCAAGATTTGCTCGAAACAGGGGCATTTGCATTCCAGTCAGCCGGCCAACCTAATGTGCAGAGTAACCCATTGCCAAATCATGTGAGCAATTGAAGGATCTTTTGAGGAAGTGGGCGTAGACCCAAATTAGTATCATTTTATTTTTATGCAATCCCCTGCGTGGGTATTTCCTGCATTTTAAGTGTCTAGGTTACATTTTCATTTCCTAGGTTGATTAGAGTCGAAATTCCTCACCGTTGAGGAATTGTTTGCATTTTGAATTCAATAAGATGTAATTTAATTGGTTCATGATCAATAAAATTACAGAAATTTTCATTATTTTGGAATCTTGTTGAGGCATACCAAACTAACCCAATGACGATAACCAACGATCGAACAATCTGTTATCAATGGTAAGTACTGAGGGTTGGGCTTCTCAAGAATTATTGTCCCGAGGTTTTCGAAAGCAAAAGGTTTTTCAAGAAAAATCTTCTTAAAATGGCTTACATGATGTTTAACCCCGCTTGTTCTATTGATCCATCGGTTACATGTTTGAGAACCGGTTTAGGGGCAAGATACATCTAATTCGAGCTGGGGCACTATGACTTTCAAGGGATCAAGTGTGGAAAAAGTAGCTTGCCAAAACTCATAATTCAATCCCCGGTACTAGCCATGTTTGGGGCAATCTTGCATTTTGGGAAAAGCTATACCCATCCCGATTGAAAATGGAGCAAGCAAACCTCAACTTGAAAGAGGGAGTATGTTTCTCTGTTTCACATTACTTTCAAGGTAACACTTACTTTCTTACGGGACCATATGACCAACTTGATGGTAACTGTCGTGTCACAAGTCGGAGCATCTCTCAACTCGTTCATACATGCTTTTCTTGCTCTGGGGCAAAAATAGGAATGAACCAATCCTCAACGCAAGGAGTACACTTCCCGACTTGGTTGATCTACTCATATGTTCGGGGGCAACGTAGATTTTCTCGTTCTCGATAATTTTCTCGCATTCTTGCATGATCATTTTTTTTAGCAAAAGGTATGAGATTTTCATGAAATGTGGCTAATGCTTGGAATTGCCGTGTTCATGTCTTGCATGGTTTACGCGTGATTGTTCTTTACGTTTAATTTACCAACTCTGATTAGGGAGTATAAACATATATGATGCGTCGAATGTACGTAATGGGGCATGAAAGAATGATGAAAGGCAATCCATTTCCATATATGTCCCACATTGTAACCCCGAGTGAGCTGAGCGAGAGTCATATTCTGCATTCACAAGGCAAAGGGTTTTCTCGCGAAAGGTACGACAAACAAAATGATAGAGGCATTCATTTCCTCTATCCAAATACTATATGTTGCCCTTTGCTTAACCCCTTTGAACGGTGGTTTCGTTTCAAACCCCCTGCCAGGAATATCCCCACATTGGGGCAATTTCATAAATGCAAAGAAAGAGTGGAATTTTCTTGCTTTCACTTGCATCAATCTATTGAGTGTATTTGTTGCATGCGAATTCAATGTTAGCTCAAGGGCCTTAGACATGACGAAGAGCATTTCATTTCTACATCATATACATTTATCCCTTGCTTAACCCAATTTGAGCGGCGAATTCGTTTCTTGAAACCCAATTGGTGATCATCCCGAAAGGAAATCATTTTAGACCATCCGACAGACGAGCCAAGTGCCTTGGGGCAAGCTGAAACTTGGAAGATCCGACAGCATAATATGCAAAAGATTTAGATGAGACTTTTTTTTTTCTTTCTCATAACAAAAGAGCTCAACAAGAAAGATGGGAGTAGGAAGTAAAAAAAAAGCAAAGCTCGCCATGCAAAAAAAAAAAGGGGGTGAACAAGAGAGAAAAAAAAGAAAAAGAAAAAAATTCCGAAATTCAAGCATTCAAAAAAAAAAAAAAAAAAAGGAGGCGATCTAAAGAGCGAAAGGGCCCACTCCCATCGGGAAAAAGAAAAAGAGCTCTCTTAAAAGAAATCTCCAGAAGGAAGGGAGGTCCCACCCGAATTGGTCCATAAAATGTTCCTCAAGGAAAGACAATTTCTGAAGTACATTAATGAAGATTACCGATGGCACTCTTGCTGAAGTATCGAGGATGGATGATCACCAATCTTATCATCATACACCCCTTTGTTCTGAATAGGCCTTTCATTTCCAAGCCTACCTTGAACCTACATTACAACCCTTACCAAAAGTCTCTTCGGATTAGGGCACTAGGGTTAACGTAGGATTTTAAATGCTCATGAATATCGCTCGAAGAAGTGCGAGCAAGATCGTTTTTATCTCATTTTGCGGGGTTCTTGGCTTGTAAACCGGAAGCAGATAATGAAGAATTTCATTTCATAAGCTTTGACTCGACCGGAGTCCCCTTTGATTAAACCTTTGACCTAGCCCTCATTACGATCCTAATCAAGACCTCAAGATCGGTTTTATCGTATCAATTGCGAGATTACTCGAACCCTTGTTGAATGTGTTGATGGTAAGATTGAGTGATTTCTCTTAAATCCTGCAATCGGGATAAATATCTTTTCTCGAGAGTGAGAGAATGCCCTTTCGGACTCAAGTTCCTATTCATATTACATTCGAGGTATTCATGATGTGATAACCTTCCTAAACAAATTTGGTAATGTAAACTTGACAGAATAGTTATGCATAAACCACATTGTGAACAATTATGGCATGTGAGCAAAATGCATATTTTTGTTTTTAATCATGCTTGACAAGAACTAAAGAAACCGATGATCGACAGAGAGTTGTGCATGATCTTATTGTTGAATTTTGTCATGCATGCTCGCACGTTTACCTTTGACACCATCCGAATCAGGTAACACATTTTTGATGTTCGAATTTCTTTTTCGAGTCTCAAAGTTCATCCAAGGATTATTCAATGAACAAAGCCATGCTAGCAACTACCCACAAGATAATCCTTCAAATTCTCGGATAAGTATGTCCTTAACTTACCCGATATTTCCATTCCTATACTTGAATCATGTATGTTTCTTTATCATTGCTCGACACTTAAATTGAGCATGACAATCCCGATATTTGAATTGGGCATGGTGGCACAATACTTGGTTGAAGTCCACGAGCGTGATTTCCCAATAGCCAACTTGTTTGTCTCTAGTTGAAGTCCACGAGGGTGACTTCCTAGTTTATCGTCTCATGTTGAGATCCACGATGGTGATCTCTTGAGAGACAATTTCATGATTGAAGTCCATGAGGGTGACTTCCTAATTTATTGTCTCATGATTGAGATCCACGAGGGTGATCTCCCGAGAGACAATTTACTTAATCATGGTGATAGTCCACGAGGGTGACTTTCCACGATAACAGTTTACTAACTCATAGTTGAAGTCCACGAGGGCGACTTCCTAAGAGACAATTTATCGACTCATGGTCGAAGTCCACGAGGGTGACTTCCTAAGAGACAACTTACCGACTCATAGTCGAAGTCCACGAGGGCGACTTCCTAAGAGACAATTTACCGACTCATGGTCGAAGTCCACGAGGGTGACTTCCCAAGAGACAACCTACCGACTCACGGTTGATAGTGCACGAGGGCCACTTCCCGAGAGACAAAAATGGTCAGCTTGAACCATAACTCAAGCATATTTCTTCACAACACATATCTTGCGCTGTCTCGCGTCAGAAGGAAACTTACGGTAACGGATGGGCTTAGTACCTTAGTATTATGGCATCCACTGGAGGTCTAGAAATTAAGGGAATTATCAGCGTATGAGGTATTTGCTAAAACATGTATTTTCGTATGCGATCCATGTGTAAGTTTCTCTAACACAGGAAAAAGGGAAATCTTTGACACATGTTATTTACAGCATTGCATTCCATGCATCATTTCACCTGCATCAAAAAATGGAATTCAATCCCACCAAAAATTACTATCACTCGCATTAGCAAAATTTAGGTTGCAATCTTTGGTCTTTGAACGAAACCTCTACAAGCTTCCACTCAAAGAGGGGCAGCAATTGACACCTAAATTTTGATTTTTAGAAAATCATTCATATAAGCATAAAATGAGAGTTATTCATAATTCTCGCAAAAAATAAATTCTCATGCATTGCATATTTAATTTTCGTCGGTCAAGTGTACATCATGTCAGCTAGGGCTAAAGATGAGTCAATTGAGCATGATTCCAATGGACG
This sequence comes from Rhodamnia argentea, assembly GCF_020921035.1. Classification (NCBI taxonomy): domain Eukaryota; kingdom Viridiplantae; phylum Streptophyta; class Magnoliopsida; order Myrtales; family Myrtaceae; genus Rhodamnia; species Rhodamnia argentea. Next base: position 16,782,759 of record NC_063157.1, on the reverse strand, counting down.
ATCGAGTTAAAATTGACTCGAAAGATACTAGAGAGGGTGCAGAATTTCTTACTATAATTTTTGGACTCAAAACAGCCCGTTTGAGCTCTTAAAATTGAAAAAAGGCCTTAATTAATCACCCATTTTATTAGTTAAGGTCCAAGTGAGTCCGGAATCACAAAACGAGCCCATAAAACATTGAAAAGTAGCCCATTTCGTCCTCCTCATTCATTTGGACGAAAATTCTAGCTATTTTTAATAAATAGGACTCCTCAAAAGTCAGAATTTTCAATCCGACGATCGATATCTAATAAGAGTTTCCGAATCGAACGGTCGTCGGTAAACCCTACGCTTGCGTGCAACCCTTTGTTCTATAAATACACAATTATGCCTAGGGTTAAAGGGGGGATCTTATTCAGAAAATTTGAGAGATACACGTATGGGAGCAAAAAAAAAAGAGAGAGAAAACTTTCTGCTCACAAAGCTCAAAACATACGTGAGAAATTAGACGGGAGAGAAAGGGAGTGAAGAGTTCGTGCGGATCCATTATTCTCATCCACCGGCGCACCACCATCCGCTACGCATCAAGCTCATCTTCGCTGTTGTCCGCTTTCCCGACACTTCCTGTTTTGCGCTCCATCATCCACCACAAAAGGCGCGGCTGTCCGATGCACATGGTAGCCTGTTCGTGCTGTTGAAGTCCTCCCAAACCAGCACCGGTTTTCATTACTGTTTGGTCCAGAAAAACTGCTGTTCGGTGTTGTTTTGGGTGAAAACTAGTGCTGCAATTTTTCTGCTTATCAAGAGTCTACACGTCACCGATAGAGGGGCTGAAAAGCTGCTGTCTGTCCTAAAAAACAGCAGTTGTTTTTCTCGGATTACACTTCTTGTCTTGTGCAGATTTCTTGCTCACGATCCGGGGCCGACTCCTACTGTTTTTGGGACGATTGCTTTGCTGTTCGGGGCTGTTTGAGGCGTGAATTGGATGTCACGAATTCACCTAGCCATAGTCCTCTAAGCTCACACGAATCCCATAGCCGATTAGTCCGAAGAATTTGCTCACCAGTATTTTTCGGCTCAAGCTTTGAATTAGGTAACGAATGATTCCAATTTGTCTATCTTAGAATTCGTTATCTATGTGATTGATTGCTTGCTTTGGTGCTTTATTTTTGCTAAAGTTTAGTCATTGAACATTGTCCGATTCGCAAGAGATCATTAAATCAAAAGCATGCATGAAAATTTGGATTTTTACTCTTGATGTTGCTAGATCCGAAAATCTAAACATGATTTGGATGAATTTCATTTTGTCGCGTTCGTCTTGATTGAATTTGAACTATCTTGCATATTCTAATATTGATCGGACAAAAGAGAATTTTGACAAGATAAGGATAGTGGTATTCGATTGAGATTTTGTGGACCATTCAAGGATAAGGATTGACCTTTGCATGTCGAATCTAATTTTTTCTGCATATCTTTTTATTCTTGTGGATATTGCGTATATCTTGAGCATATATCTGGATTTATAGTATATCTATGGATATTTGATTTATTTTGTGGCTGAAACTTGAGATATCTAAAAAATCCCGAACATCATCTTAAAAAGGATAGTGTACAACTTTTTTTAGAACGTCTAATTTAACTTGTGATCAAAATTTGAATCCATCCGAAATTTCGAGAATATCGAATAAGATCCGTATCTCGGTTGGGAATTCGAACATATCTTTTAAAATTCGGGAATTATCTAAAAAAAATCTTTCAAATCTCAAGAGATAATTTTCATAAATATAAAAGATATCAATCCTTTGTGGATAGGAGCTTATCTCCTTGAAAATTCTGGAATCCTCTAAGGATTTTCGAAAATTCAGTAAATATTTGCACATCTTTAAACAAAGCTGCTTATAATATATGCTCCCCGGTGCCTAGTCCCGTCCGGAAAATTAAATCACACGCCACGCCCATGATCTTATGGGATGGGATGGTGATTTAAATATAGAAATTCGTATTCTGCCCTTTGGCGAGAAGGGACGTTGTATTTCTATATATTTATCCGCATACCGACTCAAATCCTCGAGGATGTAGCGAATAAAATCTCGTTCTAGCCCGGATCTTCGGGAATGAGAAGATTTATCGGAAAATTCGGAAATTAAGGTATATTATGGGCATTTTTGTTTAACTTTGTTCAAATTCAAGCTTAAAAGAAATTTGAAAAAACAAAAAAATAATAAAAGGGAAAACGAAAAAAAAACATTCAATTCGCATCATCAATCAAGAAAAAGCATTTTCATGAAATTTGGTACCGAAAGGGTGTTAATTGAAAATTAACATAATCAAGTTCCCGAACCCTAAATCTCCGGTTAGCAGAAAATAAAGTATTCTCCCGTACTTTATTTAGGTATCTAATCTACCTACCAAAAAAGATTAGTGGCGGCTCCTACAAAAGAAAAAAAATCAAACCTAAGTTGCGAATTGGTAGGGCTTGGGAGAGTCCGTATTAGGTTAGTTAATTCATCTAAGTAACCTAATAATCCATTAACCTATAAATTAATTTTTAGGTCGCGACAACACTCCGATCTGTCCTCGATTCCTCTTTCTTTATCATGAAAACATATTTCATGCATCAAGTTGGTATTAGAGCTCTAGGTTGAACTCGTTTGAGTGATACCTTATGTTATAAATTTCATTAAAAAAAATGCCTTATCAAGTTCGAAGATGCTTTCCCTAAGAGAATCTTCAGCGCTAGTTGAGCCACTCCTCAACCGCCTAGAGATTTTGGCGAGATAGGAGTGGCAAGCAAGACGTCCTAATCGGCATCGATGCGATCGATTCGGGTTCTCACCGAAGCTCTAGTAGTGGGTTCAATTACATTGTAGGAAACTCCAGTGATTCAAAATGCCATGCCCAGAGAAGAAGAGGGAAACACAAGGATAATGATCACGAAGTTAAAGTGGAGGCACCAAAATTTGAGGGTAACCTCAATCTCTATGACTTCATCGATTGGCTTCATGCAATTGAATGAGTTTTTGACTTCAAGTCATACTTGGATACAAAGAGATGTAAGGTTTCTATCCTGAAATTGACAAAATATGCTTCTCTTTGGTGGGAGAATATAACACATCAATGAAGTAGAGAAGGAAAAAGAAAAATCAAGTCTTGGGAAAAACTCAAGAAACCGATGAAGAAAAGGTTCTTGCCCGACGATTATAACAAGTCTTGTTTCTTAAGATGAATTCCCTCTAGCAATGCAAAATGTATGCTAGTGAATACCTTAGGGGATTTGAGAAACTTATTATGAGGTCTAATGTTCCGAAATTGCAAGAACAAACCAATTCTCGTTTCCTTGGTGGTTTGAACAGGGAGATTGCTAACATGGTTGTACTTCAACCATATTGGTCCTTCATAGATGTTTACAAGCTAGCCATAAAAGTTGAGAAGCAGAACTGCAAGAACAAACCAATGCACGTTTCCTTGGTGGTTTGAACAGGGAGATTGCTAACATGGTTGTACTTCAACCATATTGATCCTTTGCGGATGTTTGCAAGCTAGCCATAAAAGTTGAGAAGCAGAACCGCAAGAACAAACCAATGCTCATTTCCTTGGTGGTTTGAATAGGGAGATTGCTAACATGGTTGTACTTCAACCACATTGGTCCTTCGCAGATGTTTGTAAGCTAGCTATAAAAGTTAAGAAGCAACTCAAGCATGGCAAGGGCTTTTCGCCAAATGATCTTTCAGGCCTTAGTTTGGAAAGCTAGTAGTGAGCGTGGTTTCTTTTTGAGTAGCATGGAGTAGTGTTAACTCACAACCCTGAACCGGTATTTTTGAGAACCGTAGAAAGTAGCTCTGAGGTAGGGTTTGTATGTACATACTTCCCAAGGTTAACAACAAATAAATAAAAATGATCATTACTGTTGTTAATTGATGTGACTGTTTGTTTGACATCCTACTTTTCTATACCTGTAGATTTTATAATTGTCTGGGAGTTACACGTTACGTATACGCTTAATGATAAGATAAAAATAATGGGTCCATTACGTGCTTGGACATCGTCCTTTTTTTACTTGAGGCATTTTGGTAGGGTAGTTACGGGCCTAGGGTTCGGGGCGTGACAACCCCGCCCAAAAGTGGTATTAGAGCAGGGTCAACCCGAACCATTTGGTCATGGCCTGGAGTAATAAGGAGCATTAGGTTATAGGATAGTTATTAGGATTGAAACTCGGTGCATGTGTTTGTTATTTAAGGTTTTAAGGCTATATGCCTTAGTTCTCATTAGGTGTTACTTTCGAGTGAGCCGGACCTCGTAAGATATCGGTAAGATGAGCAATCGTAATACCAGAGCTCCTAGAGAAGGAACAACACAAGAAGACCCTCGAGTGGATGGATTGCTATGGGCAATGGAAGCCCTAGGAAACATCGTTGGGCAGCAGGTGAGAAATCAAGAAGCTGCAATTTCTTCTGCCGCTCCTCCCGAAAATCTGTTAGCTAGTAACGGGAATAATGGCCAACCGATATATAAGTTGGTAAAACAATTTCTGGAACTTAAACCGCCGAAATTTTCTAGAATTGGTGATCCTAGTACTACCACCCTTTGGGTTAAGGAGCTGGAAAAGATTTTTTTCTTTATTAAGATGTACTGAGGAAGATAAGGTGACATTGGTTATGCATCAATTGCAAGGAAATGCCAATACCCGGTGGGAAACCTCTCGAGGACGAATCTTTCTAGAGGATACGGTCCCAATGTGGATGCCTTTATGGAAGTCTTTAATGGTAAGTACTTTTCTTATTGCACCAGGGAGCAAAAGATGAATGAGTTTATGCATCTGCGCCAAAACTAGATATCGGTGGATTAGTACGAGGCTAAGTTTGCTGAATTGTCGAGGTATGCACCTAATATGGTTGAAGATCTAGTGGACAAGGCAAGAAGATTCGGATATGGACTGAAACTAGAGCTGAAGGATGAGTTAGTGCCGCTGAACCTAAAAAACTACAATGAGCTGTATGAAATGGCTTAGTTGATCGAAAGAAATATGACCGAAAGGGCCACTACATTTGGATCGTGATATATACCCTCTAGAATAAGTGATCATCAAAATGGGAAAAGGTCGACGTCCGAAGAAAAGCGCTCTATTCAACCCCACCGAAGGAATGTTGTAAGAAAATTGGCACTTAACGTCGGTGGAGTATGCCAATCGTGTAGCCGAAGGCATGGAAATGCTCCATGTCCTTTTGGAGGAGGAGTTTGTTTTAGTTGTGATAAAAAAGGCCACCTGGTGAAAGACTACCCATAGAGACAAGTAGGAGTATTGGCGCTACCACAGCAAGGAGGACAACCGCAGAGGAACACTCTGTAGGATAACCTAGATCGACCCCGCTAGAAAATAGTGGATTGTTTGCGAGAGAATGTCCCGGTTATAAGCTAGCTATAGATAGTCAAAGTGGAGAAAGCCTTATTGATAGGTTTGACTTGTGATATAAGCTTGACTTGTGATTTGGGTTTGTAATAATACGATTGGTATTTGTGTATTATATAAGTTTGAACTTGTGTTATATTTCTAATGGTTTTAGTATCGACTTTAATTGATGATCCTAAGTGATGATATGGTTAAGATTCGCATGGAAGCAAACGAGAATTGAGAAGTCTAAGCGTGGATTTGAGCTTGTAAATGTGCATGAGGTTTAGTGAATTGTTTATGAACAAATGGCCGGTTGAACTATATGATTGTGATCCTAGATTGTTAATGATCGAACATGAGGTTATAGATCGAACTTAGGCAATTGATCTTTGAGATGTGATAGTCGTTTGTGGAATTAGAAATTTTCGGTTGATAAGAATTGATCCGGAAATGAATGTTGTGTGATGAGTAGTGAGGATAATCATGCATTGCATTTGTTAATTACATTAAAACAAAATTTGAAAAATGTGCATACATGGACATATCATTATTTTCTCGGACTTGATAAACCGTCGACTTGGTATGGGACCCAGTTGACGGGATACCTACAAACCGTAATGAAGTATGGTATGGACATATGGAATGGGACTCTCTTCATAGATGTATGACTTAGGACAACCCGCAATGACCAGGTCATATGAGGGTGGGGAGTGATCGCCGAGGCAAGAAGGCCCCGATAAAGAGCGGCTCTTGGCGGGCTTCTAAGATGGCAATGGGGGTAGGAGTGATCCAAACCATACATTGAAAGAGAAGAGTGTAGGTATCGAACTAAGTCCGACCTTTATTCAAAAAATACATTCATTAAAATTGATTCTCAAAATGAAAACATTTTTCGAAATTGCATAGTAATGCGTTGCGTTTCGATGAGGGAAAGGATGAATGGATGAGGTACTATGGAAGTGGACATACCCGGATTGCGTGGTGGGAAGTTGGTGAAAGTTTGTTGTGATACCTTTGAGTTTGTTGCCGGAGAAGATCTTGTCTATATGAGGGATGTGTTGTTTGTATGTGCCCGTAGTGATGTATCCTACGTAGTTACGGATTACGTCAGACTTGTTTGAAATTGTATTTTGTGCGAAGACCATAACCAACGGAACCATAGGCGGGCATATGGAGCAAAGATTTGCGAAAACTAACGTGAAAGGATCGTAATGGTAAGTTATGAGTGGATGACGTATTATGGGTTGCAATATGAGTCTATGAGTTACTAAGGTCCGTGATGACCCTGAATAAGATTAAGATTGCAAGATATGCAATTAAGGAAAAACAATTTATCAGAGTGCATAGCGAAAGTGTGGTGAACGTAATGATGAAATTGGCATAATTCATTGTTATCCGAAAGGAAAATTCAGACCCTTGTGGACATGTTACATGATGTATTTGTATCCGGTGAGAGAAATAGTAACAACTTCTAACACTTGTTAGTTAAGAAGTTATCGATCGCTAAGTAAGAATGACTGATTCTTGTGGTTAATTGTAGTTATAGTATGGCAATCGACAGTTGAATTGGAAAGCGAGTTCTGATGGTGACAGTTTAGGTGTGAATCGTTGGAGTCCGACGAGTTGGCCTGTTTAAACGGATTTTGGATATAGAATTGTAGGATTGAAATTTGAGGATCATAGGCTTGAATCTGTCTTGTAAATGATGGTCGACTTGTGATTTTATTGTGCTAAGCTGAGATAAGGAATAATGTGAAATGATTAGTATATGACGAGAAGTGAGGACATTATGAGGCGCAAGTATCTTTTTCTTCTTGAGGTTGAGTAGTAGGGTAATTTCGAGGATGAAATTTCCTAAGGAAAGGAGAATTGTGAAGTCTTGAAATTTAGTTGACTGTAAGAAAATTTCAGATTCTAGCGTGTAAAGTGAAATTTGATCTTGAGGTTTTAGTAGTCCATGTGCACAGACACACACACACACATATTCCGTACCATTGCTTATATAATATACTATCGACATAAGTTTTCTTATTCATAGGTAGTCCGGAATTTTGTCGCTACCCAGCAAAATGGGAAGGCCGAATGAGATAGCAATTCGAGTGGATCTCTTCAATGCCCGCCTCACCGATGCGAAGCTGAATAAGAAAATTATCTACCATTTTGTCTATATATGCCGTTACCACACAGAACGGCTCAGTCGGTAGATGCGGTGCGAGGTCTCATTGTTTTTCTCTCTTCCATCAATTTCTTTTTCCAGCTTTTGCGAGACCCGGAGTCGATGTAAACAATTGCGTTGTCTTTTGCCTTTTTTAATTTCCTTTTCTTGAGTAATCAAATTCTTCTGTTGCGTTGGAATTTCTGAAAGTGCTGATTTAACTGGTCTTTGTGTTAGCCAATATTGTTCTTAGTCGAGTATCCATTATCAATCTGGATTCCACAACATACGCATTTCATTTTTCTTAATTCCTCTTATCCGAAACAGAATAAATTCGGGAAGAGAATTGGTTTTCCTACTGATGTTGTTCTATCACCCGATAATTTAGATGTATCTGATTTTCGTCCGCTAGAGATGGTTCGACTTTCATGAGTTGTTGAGAATTTAGATCCAATTCCACCAAGTTCCCATGCGCAGCATGATGTCCTTGACCTCGCCCCTTACTTTTCTTTTTTTTAATTTTTTAAAGAAAAGAATAAAACAAAAATTAAAAACCTCCCCAAACCCTAATCGCCCTCTACTTTTCTTTTCTCCCCCGGCCCCCAACCCTTTACTTTTCATTCATGCAGCCTCTACTTTTCTCTACTTTTCTTTTCCCGCCCGGCCCCCACCCCCTTACTTTTCATTCACGCAGCCTCTACTTTTCTTCCCCCCCACCCCCTTACTTTTCATTTCAGCGCCTCTACTTTTCTTTTCCCGGCCCCTTACTTTCCATTCTTACTTTTCATTCCAGCGCCTATACTTTTCTTTCCCCCACCCCTTACTTTTCATTCTTACTTTTCATTCCAACGCATGTACTTTTCTTTCTCCTGCCCCTTACTTTTCATTCCTCCTCCAAAGAACTTCAATCTCCTACACAACTCTCTCTTCAACCTCGCCGCCAAGCAGACCAATCCCAACCGCTCACCCACCTGCTGCACAATCGCCCCCACGGCGAGACTCGCGGCACCCTCAACCGCCGTGAGAGGTAGAAAATTAGGTCAGAAAAATTTGTCTCTTTTCAATTTTCACTCGCCTCACTCTCGGACACGCGAGTCCGGCCGTGTCCATTCGGTTGACCGAGTGTCGAAGCTCGGAGACACGTTGATCGCGTGTCCGAGCGTGTCCCGCCGTGTCGGGTACGTGTCGGACGCCGACACGTGTCCGACACGCCAAAATTCTCTCGGGAGGCATGTCCGTGTAACATCGGAACCACAAGTCTCGCCTCTGCAGAGAATGATCCATCGATGTTGATTTTAAGAGCATAATCGATTGAGCCCTTGCAGATTTGAGGTGAGGAACCCTTATCGGCGTGCTGTCCGAAGAAGAAGCCCTAGCAAACGACGCAGACCTCCATCTCCGGATCTCGTCGCCACCAACAACAGCTGTATGTCGGTCTTTCGACTCACTCTTGTTCCGTCTTTCACTCTTGCCGTCGGCTCGCTCTCGATCTCTCTCTGTCGTACTTCTTGTGAGCTCACTCTCGATCTCTCGCGATCTGATCTCTCTCTTTGGCTTTCTTGTTTGCTTACAATTAGAAACTGGAGTCGCATTTCTCTATGATTCAGTGCCCTAGATTAGTGTTGCGTGTGTAATGAGAATTAACCAAGTGTCTTCCTCTTCGTTCTCTATGATTTGTACACCTGCACAAAACGTTGATTTTGCTTTGATTTGTCGGAGTTTTAATTAGAATTTTTATGTGGAAACCTCTTTAGTCCTCCATGAGTTTTAATTGTCTAACCTTTACATATTTCTCATTGTGGTTGATGCAGAGAGTTATTAATGTTCAGTATTCCATTATAGAAAATGTTCAAATATAGCTCGAATGTCGGCATCCGAACTATACAATATTTGTCCGGTAAATTTCAATTCATTGTGAAACATTTCAATCCTTTGGTGGGCTAGAATTTGCTTACTCTGTAGTCCTCCTCCCCCGTCCCTCGTCCTCCTCCTTTTTGGTCATATCTTTCGAAGTGAAAAGTACCTATATATTTCTGCTACTTTAATTGTGTGGCTCAATGTTCGGTTTAATGCTTGATATGTATGTGGTGAAGGGAAAAATGCTACGTGTGATTAGTCTGGACATGAGTTGCTGTCAAATAACAATTAATCAATGTTTGATGTAACTTTTTATGGCATTTGACATAGGAGTTGGCCATTAACCGTGGTTAAGAAACTGAAATAAAGGGTAGTCATTCCAGCCTACTACTTCTTGTTGACACTTGATTTTTAGTTAAGTTTCTTTTAGTTTTATCTTCTAAAATTCACCCAAAAATTCATAAAAAATCAAAAAATTGAAAAAACAAGTTGGTAGCCTAGGCCAAGCATAAGGAACCAATTTTGAACAAAAAATGATTTTTCATATTTTTCACATTTTTTAATATTTTTGAAAAATAGAAAAATATTATAAAATTCACAAAAAATAATTCTCGAGGTCACAAAAATACAGAAAAATATCCAATATTTTTCCTTTAATTCCCTTTTCATATTGAACTCAAGAAAAATTGAAAATTGAATCCAATTTTAGGTGTTTCTTCACAATCCCTAAAGTTGAATTTGCACAAAAAATACAAATTGAGTCTTTTTATTTGTAATTTTTGCACATTTTAAGTCTAGACATTCAATTGCAGTCCTTTCAAGCTTCAATTTGATCAATTGCACCTCAAATTGCGCGAATTGCATGAATTGGGCAAAATTTCCAAAGATTTTTGCAATTTAGTCCCTAGAGTCCTAAATTTTTGAAATTACTTTCAATCTAGGGACTTTCATGACAAAATTGGACAGCCCCCTAAGGTTTTCATACATTCTGAATCGATTGGCAGAGGTGGCTTGGTCCAATTGGATCAATTAGACGTCTAATTGAAGTTTCCCTCAATTTGGGATTTTAGAAAAATTTGGGGCTTTTGTTGAAATTGATGAAAATTTTTGGGTAAAACCACATTTCTAGATAATATTCAGGCCCCTAAGTGCAATTTTGAGGTTTAATTGTGAAAATTCCCCACCAATTTTGATTAATTTTGAAAATTCTAAGTCCGAATCGATTCGGGCCGGTCTGACCGCCGGTAGGACCGGTCGAACCGGTCCAGCATAGTGTTGTCTTCTTCCCCAATTACACGACAATCTGCAGATTTCACGATGAACTTTGGTGATCAAATTGAAAACCAATTCGAAACCAATTGATTCAATTGACGTGGGCGTTTTGTTCCTCGGGTTAAGCCGCGTCAATTGGGACCGGTTCCACTACCAATGGCCGCCGGAGGAGCTCCGACGAGCCGGTCAAAGTCCCGGTGTTCAAAAAGTCAATATTTTTGAATCCGAATCTAATTCACGCTCATTTGAGCTCAATTGAGGGTCTAACGGACGTGGACGGAATCATAACCGATTCCGTCGCCGTCCCGTGACCAAATCGTGTGCATACGCACGTGTGAGGGAGTCTCGGCGAAGCTCGCCCGTGCACGCCCAATTCAAAAACTTGATATAAAAGGGCGAGGAAGATTCGCGAACGAGGAGAAAAGCTCATTGTGCTCGCTGGATCCAACAGATTGGAGAGAGAGAGAGAAAGTTAGAGAGATAGGCTCTGGTGCGGCGCTATAGCCAAACTTGCGGACCGAAGGCGTACGACTTCAGCCCAGCCAATCCAGGTCAAATCGGAGCGGCAGATCGTCACCGGAAGTTCGCTTAAGCTAGGAGGAGTCGATCGCACCAACTCAATCGTCCCGAAACCCCCTAAATCGGTAAGTTGAGCTTCGAGTCTTCTCACTGTGCATCCATGGCACCGTACACATACGAGCTTGATTTCTTCAATTGATGTGTGCCTTTTACCTTTGGAACTTCTCTGACCACAATCGCATCTCTGTTTTGTATTGATTTCGCTTAAACACCTCGAGTCGAGCCTCCAACCCGCGCCGGTCCGGTCGAACATTGGCCGGGCCATTCTAGCCATGGAGGAGCTTAATCGGAGCTCAAGGTAAGTGCTCTGGACTTCTGATTATGCTCGCCTATGAATGAATCAATACGTTATGCTCTGGATTGCGTGTTTGAACTTGGCGATGTTGAGACTGTGTGAGCTCAATTCATGATGATTCCGTGGATGAAACGCTATGATTTTTGAATATGTTAATCCGGAAGTCCGTGTGAGTCGATCAGCATTAGTTTGAGGTCATTCCGGTGAGATCTCACCGTTAGATCTCGCCGGAGGAACCTCGGCCGTCCATTCGCTCGGCGGCGCGAGGAAGAAGACGAGCTGAGGTGGCGGGTCAGCGAGTCAACGTGTCTGATGTGGCGTGTTTTGGTTGGTCCAGCTCGTGTTTGAGTCGGCTCGGCCGTTGGCGCGAGCGAGCCGACTCGGCCTCGATCCAACGGCCGAGGAAATTAGATGAGTTTGATTCTCGGCCATTGGATCAATTTTTCGTATTTTCTAAATTTTCGTTTATTAGTTAGAAAATAAAAAATTACAAAACGGTGCCGTTTCTATTAAGTAGTGTGGCGTCGTTTAGGCTTTGGTTAGAATGGACGGCCCGGATCAAGTTTAGTTTAAATCGTGGCCGTCCGTGCATTTGAACGATGCGGCGTCGTTTTAGTCTAGAGCGAGTCGACATCCTAGATTGAGTTTAGTTTAAATCGTGGCCGTCCGTGTGTTTAAGTTGATGCGGTGTCGTTTTGTATAGGGTGCCAGAAGTGTCGTCGTTTTGATCTTAAGGCAAGTCGACGGCTAAGATCAAATCAGGCGTTGATCTTGGCCGTCCGTTTATTTTCTTTATTTTCGAATATTCGGAAATTAGTTTAGAAATTCAAAAAAATTAGAAATAATTGGTATACGGCACCGTTTTTGGGTAGAGTGGTCTCGAACGGGTCTGGATCGGGTTGACCGGTTTGACCCGGTCCGAAATATTAATAAAAAAATTAATAAAAATACATAAAAATCCAAAAAAAATTGCAAAATTCATAGAAAATCCATAAAAATTCCCAGATTTTCCCAAAAAATTTCTAAAAAATGTTTAGGTCAATTTGGGACTCTTATAATCTGAATCGAAAAATTTTGAAGTTCCGAGAGTCGATTCACCTCGATCCGGAAAATTCCCAACTTTTGGAAAATAAATAAAAAATTAGAAAAATTCTGAAAAATTACAATAAATGGGAAATGGTCACATTCAACTGGCTCGATCCCAATTTTGTGATTTTGGGTCCCGACCCCCAAAAAATGACCATTTTACCCCTCCGGGCCTTTCATCCCAAATTTTTCCAAACTATCCCGACACCCTATTTGATTATTCTGTGGGCCGATAGGGCCATATTAAATGTGTCGTATCTTGATTGATTGATCGAATTGATTGAGATTATCTTGATTGCGCATTAAATTTCTGATTGTAATCGTTAGGGTAGAAATTCCCGTCTGCATGATACCTTAGATTGTTAGGGCCTACCTTACCCAAAATTTCATCTGCATGAATTCTTAGGTTAGAAAATCACTCAACTTCGGTAACCGAAAGGGCGTCAATGTAAATCTTGGCGTAACCGAGTCCCCGGACCCAAATCTCTGGTTCTCATAGAACCGAATGGTTTCTCCCGACCGCTCGGTAGGGTTTCCGATCATACCCTCCAATAATTGATCGGTGGCGACTCCATATGCATGTACACTACACACATGTCACCCGACCACACTAAGGTCAACCTTGATAAAATTTTCTCGACATCGCGATTCGAGTAATGGGTCTTGGGAGAGACCTGCGCGCTGAAGATCCCACCGTCAACCGAGGTCAGAAGCGCGGCTCGTTAACCTTCGCTCAATCTCGCTCGCGGAAAACGGTTAGGAGGGTCGCGACAGACTGGCGACTCCATTGGGGACGCAAATGGTTGCTAAACCATTAAGAGGACTTAAGCCGATAAAAAAGTTGAGTGTTTTCTAACCCCGTTTTCTGCAGATGCTCTTGAAGGTGATGTACGTCCATTAACAAAAAGTGTTAAATGTTGATGCAGATGGGAGTTATAAAGGGTGGCGTCTTTGTTAACATTTTTTGATGCAGATGTGGTGTTTTCGGGTTGTGTGTTTATTTATGCTCATATTGAAGCGGTGTTTGAATATAAACTGTTGTGCATGACTTGCATATTTTGAGGATCACGACACTGCACACACAAGCGCCTAAACCCGAGTCGCGAAATCACTATTTAGGTCGCCTTAGATAGTGTTTGGTATGCGAAGCTCCTGTGTATGATTACACTTGGGTTTACCATATTTAATCCCGCTCGCTATGCGAGATTGATAATCCTACCCACTTATTGTTTGATTGTGCTTGTGGGCGGCTCATCAATTCGTATAGCGGAAGCCTTTTTAGGTCCATACCCAAGCCTTTTTGATTTCTTTAGAGTTAAACCTCACTTGTCTTATGCGCATGTAAATGGAAGGTTGGTATACCTAAAACCAAAAACCCAAAAAAAGAGTAACATCGTTTGGTAAGGCTTTTTACCCTCCTTATTTCGAGTTTGTAAATTTAATTTATGCATAACATGCATTTTCACGAGCATATCATCAAAATTTGTAACATCGTTTAAGTGATTGGGGTTGAAGGTCAATTTTTCCTTTTTAGGATAGATGACGCCCTAAGGTCGGACTGATGTCCCCGATGTGTTTACATGGGAGCGGAGGACCATTCGACGCAAGGACCGAGCGCCCGCCACCTTCCAAGTCTTCAAGTTTGTCCATGGAAGGGAACTCAATGGACGTAATCGCATCCGTGGTGAAAGCTGTGATTATACGCGATGTGCACGCCATTTGGAGCTCAAGCGAGGAAAAGAGAGGATCCAAGAATTATATGCGAAATTGATGAGGCAACTCCGTGCAGTCAAAATGGCCCCGAGTCATTCTCCGATTAAGAAGAGGGAGATCGTCATCATATCCTTTGACGATGAAGAAGAAGTGAAGCCTCCCGAGTTGATGGAGATATCATTAGATGAAGACGTTTCCTCGACCAGTTAGACTTTGGGGCATTTATAGGATTTGTTACATTCCCTTTGAGTCATTTGTGTGTTTTCCTTTAATATGTACTGCTCGAACATTTCTAGATATTTTTGTCTTGACTAAACTCGTGAATTTTTTGGGCTGTCAAATTTAAAGTCGTAATAGTGACTTTCTACCCCGATTGCACTTCAACGATCCTAATCAATTACATGCCATTTTTGGGTGAGATTTGGTCAATAACTACCCCATTTGATTTATTTGGGTCAAATGGGAGTAGTTGACTCTCATGTTACCAAAAGAGGACATGGAATTTGGTTAGTGCATTCGCATCACATTCCATGTATATACATCATGGTCCGTGGTAATTGATATTAGAATCATCATTTTTACACATGCTAGATCATGGGGAATGGAGACATCAAAGTCATTCCGGTTCCGCACAAAGAACTCTCTCTATGGTGGGATCGTCTCAACCCGATCAACCGAGCATATGTTGAAGGATGTCTAGGCCGACTGGTGGATTTGATCAGAGTTGAGTATCAACCGGCCCTCATTCAAGCTTTAGCCAAGACATGGGATGTGCGTACAATGACTTTCAACTTTCAAGGTCTCGAGTTGACTCCCACGTTTGAAGAATATTCCGCTATCATCGGGGCCAATTTTAACGATCATATAGCTCAACCCCCTCTTGATATGGATTCTACCCATTCTCTATCGAGCTTCCTTCGCCTCAAAACTTCCGAGATAGAGAAAGTCTACAAATCCAACTCTGCGCGATTCACCTTCTCGTTCCTTTTCGACAATTACTCATCTTTATCCGCTGAAACCGGTCATAAATCGGGGAAGGTGTTCGTCCTCGCTTTCTTTGCATTCGTCCTATTCCCTACCTCTAGGACTACTTTTGACCCCTGCATAGTCCACATAGCTAGACAAGCATGTTGCCGTTGGAATTATTCCTACATGATTTTAGCTGAAACCTTCCTCTCTCTAAATCGTTCCAAAACTTCTAAAAAGACCATTTTCCAAGCTTCCAACGGACTACTTCATATGTGGTTCATTTCCCACATAAAAAATTTCCAACTCCGAGTAGGGTGCTATGAAATCAATGAGCACATTCATCCTCTCAAATCCTTCCTTAAATGCCAATTCTTTGTACCTAAACACTCTTTCAAGAAATGGGTTGAGCTATTGAATGATTTGAAGCCCGAGCATATTCGATGGCGTTTGACTTGGCCTAAGATTTTGGAAGCTCGCATTACCGGTATTGATGATAGCCCTATTCCTTTACTGGGATGTACCGGTGCGGTGGCTTATTATCCCATTCGTGTGGTAAGGCAATTTGGAGTTTTACAACAAGTGCCACCGAATGTTTGTCCTAGAATTTTCTCATTCGACATGGCACAAGGCAAGCTCACCAAAGAGGCAAAGAAGCTTTATCGGGCTCGAATCAAACTTATCCTTCACGCTTTGAAGAATTCCCCGTTGCGGCAAGTGGAATGACTCGACTATCTGGATGATGAAATGAATATCCTGTCGCGACCCTCCGTCGGTCGGTCCCGGCGGGGGCGAGGGTTAACGAGCCGATCCCTCTTTTACCATATATTATATTTTTTGGGATCGCGGGTCTCTCCCAAGACCCATTACTCGAATCGCGATGTCGGGTAAAATTTTTCAAATATCGAAATTGACCTTGTGTGGTCGGGTGGCATGTGCGATGTGTACATGCAATTTTGGAGTCGCCACCGATCGATTTACTAGAAGGTACGATCGGAAAACCTTACCGAGCGGTCGGGAGAAACCGTTCGGTTCCGCGAAAACCAGAGATTTTGGGTCCGGGGACTTGGTTACGCCAAATTTCATATTTGACGCCCTTTCGGTTACCGATGTTGATTGTTTTTCTAACCTAGGAATTCATGCAGATGCAATATCGGGTGAGGTAGGTCCTAACAATTCTAAGTTTTTATGCGGATGGGAATTTTCTATCCTAATAATCACAATCGGAAAAATTAATGCGCAATCAAAATCATTACAATCGATCAAATCAATCAATCAAGGTTCGATATGTCTAAAATGGCCCTATCGGCCCATACAAAAATCAATTTTGGGTGTCGGGGTGATTTGGTAAAAATTTGAGGCGGAAGGCCCGGAAGGGTAGAATGGTCATTTTTGGGAGTTGGGACCCGAAAATCACAAAATTTCGATTTGGCCAGTTGAATGTGGCCATTTCTCATTTTTTTTGTGATTTTCTTGAATTTTTCTAATTTTTTCTATTTTTTGGAATTTTTATTTATTTTTCAAAAATATTGGGAATTTTCCGGATCGAAATTAATCGACCCTCGAAGTCTTAAAAATTTTCGATCCAGACTTTATGAGTCCCGAACCGATCTAGAAATTTTTAGAAATTTTTTTATGAAAATCAGGGAATTTTTATGAATTTTCTCAGTATTTTTACAATTTTTTTGGATTTTTGGAAATTTCTTTTTATTTTTTATTATTTTTTATTAATAAACCGGACCGGGTCAACCCGGTCAACGGCCGGTCAACCCGGTCCGACCGCCCTTGAACCCACTCTACACCTATACGACACCGTATACGTATTTATACTATTTATTTCTATTTTTATTCGATTTTCTAAGCAATTTCCTAATTCCCGAAAATATAAAATGAAATGAACGGTCGAGATCAATCCTAGGTTCAATCTCGACCGTCCGTGCGTCTCGAAGCAAAACGACGCCGCATCCGCCCTTGCCCACAAAACGACGCCGCAATCTCAGTGTTAAATGGACGACCAAGATTAAGTCTCTGGACTTCATCTCAACCGTCGACTCTCTTAGACTAAAAACGACACCGTATCATCTAAATGTATCAACGGCCACGATTAAAACTAAGCTCGATCTGGACCATCTATTGTGTCTAAAGCCAGAAACGACGACGCTTTATCCTCTTCAAGCAAAACGGTGCCGTGTCG
Source organism: Rhodamnia argentea (assembly GCF_020921035.1). Classification (NCBI taxonomy): domain Eukaryota; kingdom Viridiplantae; phylum Streptophyta; class Magnoliopsida; order Myrtales; family Myrtaceae; genus Rhodamnia; species Rhodamnia argentea. The sequence goes on along the minus strand of NC_063157.1, from coordinate 16,765,274 downwards.
GTTAAAGCATTGAACGGTCACGATCTATTCTGGCCCCGATCTCAACCGTCTATTCCTATTAACCCTAAACGACGACACTTCATCTAAGCAAACACGACGCCGTTTTTTCATTTTTTATTTTCCATCTAATATACGAATTATCTAAAAAATACAAAAATACTGATCCGACGGCCGAGAATCAAATCTCTCAAATTATCTCGGCCGTCGGATGAAGGCCGACTCGGCCCGCTCGCGCCAACGGCCGGGCCGAGTTAGCGACAGCCTGGCCCAATCAAAAGGCGACACGTCGGCCCGTTGACTACGTTGACCGGCCACGTCATCGTCTTCTTCATTTCGACGGGACCAGACGGACGGGCGAGGGACTCCGGCGACGATCTAACGGTGAATTCTCGACCAAATCTCATGAAACCAAACCCTATCGACTCGTCTCAACCTCTATTCTAACATATCTAGGAATCACAGCATTCTATCCATGGAATCAAGAGTTATGAACTACGCACGATCAGCCACTATCAAGTTCGATCAAGCATATTAAGGCCAAATCAGAACGATTAAATCACACACGATCATCACAGGAAGCTCGGAGGACTTACCTCGGGCTCCGATTGAGCTCGTATAGGCTAAAATGGCACGGCCGATGTTCGGCCGGACCGGTGTGAGTTGAAGGCTCGACTCGAGTTTTCGTGCAAGTTCGATGCACAAACCGGATGCGATCGTGGCCGTAGATGTCCAGAATAGAAAAGGCACACGTCAATTGCGGGAATCGAGTTCACGAATGTGAGTTACCATGAATGCACAGTGCGAAGCTCGGAGAGTCGACTCACCCGATATGGAGGTTTGAGACCGAACGAGCTGCCGCGATCGACTCGTCCGAGCTTGGAGGAAGTTCCGGTGACAATCTGCCGCGCCGATTCAGCCTAGATTGGCCGGGCCGAAGTCACGCGGGTTCGACTTGCAACTCGAACCCGAACGCCGCGCGAGAACCTCTCTCTCCTTCTCTCTCGCTTTCTCTCTCTATTCTGGTGTGAGAACGAGCAAATGAACCTCCCCCCTACAATTCTCGAAGCTTCTCCCCTTTTATACCCATTTTGAATTTTAGCGCGTCGGGAGCTTGAGTCGGCGAGGTAATCACGTGTCGCCCACGTGATTTTTGGTCGCCGGACGGTGACGGAATCGGTTGTGATTCCATCACCGTCCGTTAGACCTACCGTTGAGCTAAAATGGACGAGAATTGCACTCTGGTTCAAGAACATTGACTTTTGTTGCGCCGAACCTTTGACCGGCGATCGTGACCACCTCCGGCGGCCGTTGGTCGCGCCGTTGGCGCCAATCGATGCGAGCTATTCCTATGAACAAAACCCCTCCAGCAATTGATTCGATTAAGCTTGAATTGGTCTTCAATTTGAGTGATGAATCTCGGCCTTCAACCTGCAATTCGTGCGAGTAAGTTGGGGAAGATGAAGTATCGTTACGGACCGGTTCGACCGGTCCGACCAGCGGTCGGACCGGTCCGAACCGGTTTAGACAGTCATTTTTGCACAATTTTCAAAATTAATCCAAATTGACTGGGAATTTTTGCAATTAAATTTCAAAATTGCACTTAGGGGCCCGGATATTATCTAGAAATGCAATTTTGCCCAAAATTTTCTATCAATTTGCACAAAAACCCCAAATTTTTCAATTTGCCCAAATTGGGGAAAAGTTCAATTGAGTGTCAATTTGACCAAATTGGACCATGAGACCCATTCCAATCGATTTAGAATGCATGAAAACATAGGGTGACAGTTCAATTTTACTATGGTAGTCCCTCAATTAAAAGTAATTTCAGAAATTTGGCCAATTAAGGGACTAAATTGCAAACATTTTGGGGATTTGGCCTAATTTGTGCAATTCGCGCAATTGTGGGGGCAATTGATCAAATTGAAGTTCAAAGGGACTACAATTGAATGTCTAGACACAAAATGTGCAAAATTTGCAAATAAAAAGACTCAATTGGTATTTTTTATGCAAATTCAACCTTAGGCGTTGTGAAGAAACACCTAAGATTAAACTCAATTTTTGATTTTTATTGAGGTCAATATTAAAAGGGAATTAAAAGAAAAATATTGAACATTTTTCTGTATTTTTGCGACCTCGAAAAGTATTTTTTATGAATTTTTCAAGTATTTTCCTATTTTCGAAAATATTAAAAAAAATGTGAAAAAAAAAAAATTATTTTTTGTTCCAAATTGGTTCCTTAAGCTTGGCCAAGGCTTCCAATGTTGATTTTATAATTTTTTGATTTTTTTGTGAATTTTTAATGAATTTTAGAAAATAAAACTAAAGGAAAACCGACTAAAAATTCGGGTGTCAACAACTGCCCCTCTTTGAAAGTAATCTCGGTCAGAGGTTGCTTTCAAAGACAAGGTGACACCTGGATCTTTTGTCGACTCTGCTGGGGGAAAATCTAAAGAAAATAAGTCTTGACATTCGATCGCTTTTCCTTTGCGGTTTAAGCTCCAACTCCGCGGGGAATTGTTTCAATTCATGCTCATTTATATGAAAGGGAGATGAAAAGAGGGAGACTTACCCGTAACTCACCTGTCCGTGGTTTGAAATTCGTTGATCCGAGGTTGAAAAATTGAGTGTACGAAATTACCCGTGGACGGTTTGGCGCGATTTTGCAATGGTCGGCGTCCGTCCGGTGTTGAGTGGTGATTTGAAGATTTGTGGGGAAGGTTCACCCTTGTAACAAAGGGGTTTCACCTATTCAAAATGGGTTAGACTATCTACTTTGGGGATTCATCATTTAAAGAGGGGGCGGATCGGCTTTCGTCTCTCCAAATTACTCACCGTCTCGAAAGGGAGGTTCACCCTTGTAACAAAGGGGTTTCACCTATTTAAAAGAGATTGGCTATCCTCCATGCGGGGACTCACCATCTAAAAAGCGGATCGGTTTTCGTCTCTCCGGCTACTAACCGTCGAGGGGGGAGGTTCACCCTTGTAACAAAGGGGTTTCACCTATTTAAAAGAGATTGGCTATCCTCCATGCGGGGACTCACCATCTAAAAAGCGGATCGGCTTTCGTCTCTCCAACTACTAACCGTCGAGGGGAGGGTTCACCCTTGTAACAAAGGGGTTTCACCTATTTAAAAGAGATTGGCTATCCTCCATGCGGGGACTCACAATCTAAAAAGCGGATCGGCTTTCGTCTCTCCAGCTACTAACCGTCGAGGGGGAGGTTCACCCTTGTAACAAAGGGGTTTCACCTATTTAAAAGAGATTGGCTATCCTCCATGCAGGTCTCACCATCTAAAAAGCGAGATCGGCTTTCATCTCTCCAGCTACTAACCGTCTGGGGGGGGTTCACCCTTGTAACAAAGGGGTTTCACCTATTTAAAAGAGATTGGCTATCCTCCATGCGGGGACTCACCATCTAAAAAGCGGATCGGTTTTCGTCTCTCCAGCTACTAACCGTCCGAGAGGGTGCCATCCGAGGACCTAGGTTGACTAGTGTACCTACGGAGCTCAAACCCTATTTCAAATTTTCAAAAAGGCAGATCGGTTTTCGTCTCTCCAGCTACTAACCGTCCGAAAGGGTGCCATCCGAGGACCTAGGTTGACTAGTGTACCTACGGAGCTCAAACCCTATTTCAAATTTTCAAATAAGCGAGATCGGTTTTCATCTCTCCAGCTACTAACCGTCCGAGAGGGTGCCATCCGAGGACCTAGGTTGACTAGTGTACCTACTGAGCTCAAACCCTATTTCAAATTTTCAAAAAAGCGGATCGGTTTTCGTCTCTCCAGCTACTAACCGTCCGAGAGGGTGCCATCCGAGGACCTAGGTTGACTAGTGTACCTACGTAGCTCAAACCCTATTTCAAATTTTCAAAAAAGCAGATCGGTTTTCGTCTCTCCAGCTACTAACCGTCCGAGAGGGTGCCATCTCGAGGACCTAGGTTGACTAGTGTACCTACGGAGCTCAAACCCTATTTCAAATTTTCAAAAAAGCGGATCGGTTTTCGTCTCTCCAGCTACTAACCGTCCGAGAGGGTGCCATCCGAGGACCTAGGTTGACTAGTGTACCTACGAGCTCAAACCCTATTTCAAATTTTCAAAAAAGCAGATCGGTTTTCGTCTCTGACGGCTACTAACCGTCCGAGAGGGTGCCATCCGAGGACCTAGGTTGACTAGTGTACCTACGAGCTCAAACCCTATTTCAAATTTTCAAAGTTGAGAATCGAGGACACGGGGATGCCAAAAGACCTGCAGAGAATCCAAGTTAATCAAATTTTAAAATGCAACTTTTTTGAGAATTTGGGATCACCAGGGAACCCGAGAAAGTTGAGTCAAATATCATTAGAATGACAATTTTAAATTCTGGGGAGAAACTTAAGAATTCCGGACAAGTTTTCAAAGTGTATTTGCGAAAGAAATGTATCCAATCACAATTTCAAATTTTTACGAGGATGGATTCCGAATGACACATCCCGAGTGTTCTACAAAAAGGTTGTTTTAAAAATTTTCCAAAAGGGTTTTCCTTCATCCAAGAGGGCTTCTCACCATTTTGGAAAGGCTTTTCTTAAAATTCGAATCGCTCACGTAAAACCTAACCTTGAGGTTTCGGGATCATTCGAGATGCATACAATCGACTAATCGAGAAGGCATTTTAAAAGGGACCGTAATTCGGGCCAGGTCAAAGGCTTATCAATGGATATTCATTTTGAGGTTTAGAAATGAATTTTGATCGAAATAGCTTCTTCGGTCTACAAGTCAAGAACCCCGAAGACTGACGATAAGACAGGATTGTACTTACCTCTTTAAGCGGTAGCTTCTCGTATGATTTCTTGCATCGACCCGAAGCACCTCTTAGATCGAAAAGTTTTGGTGACGGGTTGTATCTTGGTTTAAGGTGGGCTCTTTAAGAACGGCCATATTTTCAAAGATGGGTGAACTTTGGTGATCACCTTGACATTTTTCAGCTTTCATCTGCTTTTGCAGTAGATTCATGATCATTCTTTCTTTAATCGATTTTGAGGATTTTCCTCTTTTCATCTTGATGATTTTTCTTTGGGAATCACCCCTTTTCGGGATGCTCTTTTCATGGGCTTTGGCCTTGCTTTTACCAGGCACTTTGCTTTTTCTAGCCCTTTCATTCTTCATCATTTTCGCACCGACCGGCTCTTTTGAGACCGGTATCAAAATTCTTCCGATCATGCTTTTTGACTCATTGCTGGTAATTCCTTTGCTTTGCCCCAGTGTGGGGGGGTGATCACCAACAAGGGTTTAGAAATGAATATTCAAAGGCTCAAATTGGCTTTTCAAAGGGTAAGTGTTTGGGATATAGAAATGAAATGCTTTTCTTCACTTTAAGGTGTTCCAAGTCTCTGCCAGAAATCACCCGAAGCTATCACAAAAAGATTGATGCAGGTCGATGCGATAAAGTCTTACCGGATCTTTTCTCCAAGAAATCATCCAATGAACTTCCAAATATGCCCCAGTGTGGGGTGGTTCTTGACAGGGTTATATCCAGAAAATTCTCCATTTTGGCTCGGATTGGTTATCAAGGGATATAAATGCGTATGGATAATTTTGAAATGGAAATGTCTCTCGTCATCTCAATCTATGTAATCACCGCGAATGATCCCTACGTCCCAAAATTAAGCCTCTTCGCTCTGTCACTCTCACTCATCACTCAAGTGTATCGGGGACGTGTTTGAGGATAATGCTTGCCTCTTCTCATCCGAAGGATCATTCTTTTGAAAAGCTTTCAAAACATGCCCTTTTATGGAAACTCGGGGCATTTTCATCAAAATTCATCGTTTGCAAAATGTTCTCATCAAAAGATATATTCAAAAGATGTTTTTGAAACTTGTAATGAATGTCTCTTTGAAAGGGCCTTGTGACTCTATGAATCCAAGTTTTTCAATTTCGACCACGACGGCGTATGAAAATTCTTTGTAAAGGAAGAGAACCTCAAACCTGTCTTCTTCAAATATTGGCTTCTGTCCCCTGTAAAAACAAAAGGAAACAATCAGCTCAAAATGTTCAAAATTTTCAAATCCCGAAGTGATTTCTTCTCGTCTTCTTCGGATGTTGACTCCTGTTTCCTGTAAAAACAAAAGGAAACGATCGATTAAAGATATTCAAAATTTCAAATCCCGAAGCGACTTCTTCTCATCTCCTTCGGATGTTGACTCCCGTTTCCTGTAAAAATAAAAGGAAACAATCAGTCCAAGATGTTCAAAATTTCAAATCCCGAAGCGACTTCTCTTATCTCCTTCGGATGTTGACTCCTGTCTCCTCTTTCGGATGTCGACTCCTGTTTCCTGTAAAGAACAAAAGGAAACAATCGGTCCAAGATATTCAAAATCCGTGATCCAAAGTAACGGATAACTTCCCTTTTGATCAATTTCTCTGCAAAGTTCTTCATGATTCCCAATTCACCTGCAAAAATACGAATATATGCAAATGCATGTATGCAAATGTCATGCGAATGCAAAATTTTCATGTGACTCAGATCTGCTCATCAACCGCTCTGAAGCTCAATTTTATTTCAAGGATAATATCTCTTCACGGCGTGCGCATTTCTTGGACTTGTCAACTCTTCTCCGTCCATGTTTACAAGTATAAGAGCTCCCCCGGATAAGACTTTCCGAATCACGTATGGGCCTTCATAATTTGGCGTAAATTTGCCTCCTGGGTGTTGTGCATTTGGGAGCATTTTCTTCACAACTAGCATCCCTGTTTCAAAATTTCTGGGCTTGACCTTCTTGTTAAAAGCTCTGGCCGCTTTCTTCCGGTAGCTCTAACCATGGCAGATGGCCTTCAATCGCTTTTCATCAATCAAATTTAACTGTTCATGTTTCTGCCGGTCCCACTCATCTTCCGTGAGTTCTACCCGAGACAGGATCCTTAAAGAGGGGATTTCCAACTCCACTGGTAGGACTGCTTCCATACCGTATACCAAAGAATAGGGAGTTGCCCCGGTTGAAGTACGAATTGAAGTTCGGTAGGCCATGAGAGCATATGGCAATCTTTCGTGCCAATCTCGATATTTCTCGGCAGTTTTGGCCAATATCTTCTTGATGTTCTTGTTTGCCGCTTCCACAGCTCCATTCATTTGCGGGCGGTAAGGTGAAGAATTAAGGTGTCGTACCTTAAATTGTTCCAATAGTTGATCGACTACCTTGTTGTTCGGATTAGAGCCATTGTCTGTAATGATGGCTCTTGGCACTCCATATCTTGAGATGATATCTCGCTTGATAAACTTAGCCACACTATTCGCAAAGTGACATTGGCATATGAGCTGGCTTCAATCCATTTAGTGAAGTAGTCAATAGCTACCAAAATAAAGCGATGTCCGTTTGAGGCCTTTGGGTTGATAGGGCCAATCATATCAATTCCCCACATGCGAGAATGGCCATGGCTCGACATTTGATGTAGCTCGGTTGGCGGCGCATTTATCCTGTCGCCGTATACCCGGCATTGATGACGGGGATCTAACATGCTGGTTGCAATCCGACTCGATAGTCAACCGGTAATACCCGAGTCTCATGATCTTCTTGGCGAGGAGGTGGCCATTCATATGCGGTCCACATTCCCCTTCATGAATCTCTTTCATAATGAGATTTGCTTCTTTGGAATTCACGCACCTCGGCGGGACCGAGTCAAAGGATCTCTTGTATAGGATCCGTCCGGCGAGGAAAAATTTAGATGCCATCTTGCTTATGTACTTTTTATCTTTTGGTTGACCGTCTCCGCGGGAATTCGCCCTTGATAAGTAATTCTTGATGTCATGATACCACGGTTCTTCATCGGGTTCTTCTTCAATGACCATGCGGTATGCGGGTTGCTCTAAGATATCAATCCTTAATGGCTCTATCTCAAGACCATTTTGCACTTGTAACATGGCTGATAATGTGGCCAAAGCATCAGCAAAATGGTTCCGAGTTCTCGCGAGATATTCAAAAGTGATCTCCTCAAAATGTTGGATCATCTCCTCGAGGTACTTATGATAAGGAATAAGCTTGGGATCCTTTGTTTTCCACTCCCCTTGAGTTTGTAAAATGATTAGCATGGAATCTCCATATACCGAGTAGCTTCTTCACCTTTAATGAGATGGCCAATTGTAATCCTAGTATGCGAGGCTTCATATTCAGAAATGTTGTTGGTGCGGGGGAATACCAACTTGGCTGAAACTGGATAATGTTGATCTTCGGGGGATATCAGAATCGCCCCGTGCTCGATCCAGTGAGGTTCACTGCGCCGTCAAAGTACATTGTCCATTTGTCTTCGGATATATTCGGGATTTGACCTCCCTTGTTTTGCTCAGAAACGTCCTTAGGAGGGTTCTCGGCTAGCATATCAGCAATCGCTCTTCCTTTGACAGACTTTTGGGGAGAGGTTTTGATATCAAACTCTGAAAGTAATATTTGCCATTTAGCCATATTTCCTAGCAATGTTGGCTTCTCCAAAAGGTATTTGATAGGATCATTCTCGGTGACCAGTTCTATATGATAGTGCGGCGTATACTGCCTCAATCTGTGGAGGACCCAAACCAATGCTACGCAAGTCTTTTCCACTCTTGGGTACTTGCTTTCAGATGTTGTGAACTTTTTGCTCAAATAATATATGGCCCGCTCTTTACGATCCTTGGGGTTAGTTTGGGCAAGTAAAGCTCCCAAGGACTCATCATTAACCGTCAGATATAGAGTTAAAGGAACGTTAGGGATAGGAGGTACCAACACTGGAGGTTGTACCAGGTATTCCTTGATCTTCTCAAATGCTTGTTGACATTCCGCATCCCATTTGACCTTCGCACCTTTCTTTAACAGCTTGAAGAAGGGTTTCGCCGTTTCGACGGTTGAGATATAAATCTGGATATATAATTCAACCTTCCCAGTAGGCCCCTTATTTCCTTGACAGTGGTAGGAGTTCCTATTTCCCATATGGCTTTAATCTTGGAAGGGTCAATTTCAATACCACGGCTGCTCACCACAAACCCTAGCAGCTTTCCGGATCTTGCGCCAAATACGCATTTCGCAGGATTCAACTTGAGCTTATACTTTCTCAATCGATCAAATAACTTCTTCAGCACTTTAACATGGTCTTCTCCAGTGTCCGGACTTGGCAATCATATCATCCACATAGACCTCAATCTCCTTATGTATCATGTCATGAAAAAGGGTCACCATAGCCCTCTGATATGTTGCACCTGCATTTTTCAATCCAAATGGCATTACCTTGTAACAAAAAGTTTCCCATTGTGTAGTGAATGAGGTCTTGATCTTATCTTCTTCCTTCAAAGATGATCCCGATTATATCCCGAGAATCCATCCATAAAGGAGAATAATTCAAAGCCCGCGATGCGTCGACGACGAGCACATCAATGTGCGGTAAGGGAAAATCATCCTTCGGACTAGCTTTGTTTAAGTCCCGATAATCCACGCATATTCTAATTCTTCCGTCCTTCTTCTTAATCGGTACGATATTGGCGACCCAATCAGCATATGGGACAGCCTCGATAAATCCAACTTTAAGGAGCTTCATCACCTCTTCCTTGATCTTATCCGCCGGTTCGGGATTCATCCTTCCGGGTGATTGATTTACTGGTGTGCAAGAAGGATTTGTGGGCAAAGCATGCTCCACAATCTCACGATCTAGACCCGGCATGTCAGCATACGACCGTGGCGAAGATATCTTGATATTCCTTGAGTAACACCGTCATTCTTAAAATATCTGCTGCGGACGGGTGTCCTCCTATTTTCACTTCCTTGACGCAACAAGATCCCCCAAATTAATAGTGATAGGTTCTTCAGAAATAGGAGGCTTAGATTCTTCGAAACAATCCCATTCTCTCTTGATATCGCTCACATCAACCTCGTCTATATCAACTTCACATGCATAGTCATCGAGCTGATCCGAGTCACATATTAACCTGTTATGTATGGGTGGGATGATATGCCCGAAATGCACCATGAAAGGTTAGTATTTAAAGATGATAAAATTGAAGGATGCATGATTTTTATCATGAAAATATTTTTCAAATTCCAATTTTTTAGACAAAAAAAGGAGAACTAGTCCACAATCTTCCGGACATCCTGGTTCTCAAAAGCTATTTAAAACCCAAGATCATATGGCAGATCGGGCCTCAAGTTTCATGGTAGAATCAATTGTCATCATCGGACCAATCCGTTGCTCCACATGTCCGTAATCAAATTTGTGATGATTTTCATTAATAGATGCAACTAAGAGCAATACAAGATCGCACTTCCCGGATCACAAGCATGTGACCCAAAGGGTGCTAAAACATTCAAAAAGCTTTAAAGCAAGTGCAGTAATCAAAATGCATTAAAAGATAAAGTTCGAAAAGAGCCTTTTACTCGGGGGTGGGGAAATCATCGTCCAGCCACTCAATTATCACGTTCACCCGATTATCCAGGAACGGGTTGAATAAGTCCGGCTCTGCATCTTCGGCGATGTCTTCATCTTCCAGCCATTTGCCTCCCTTAGAGAATACCTCGAATAAAGGGTTTAGGAGCATTTTTCCTCTAGCTTTCCATACATCGGTACCTATGAAACGGCCACCTTGGCGTCCACGGCGTCCACGGTCTCCATAACGATTGTTTCGACCTCGGCCTCGACCTATGTTATTTTTCGCTATTCCATTATAACCCGGACCAACCTTGTGATCATTTGAGCCCAAATTCAAAGGGTTACGGATTCCCCGACCATATTTCCCTAATCCGGCACCTGGAATAAATCCATTCGAGAGTAGCACTTTTCCCGCTATAGTTGCAGGTCTCGAAAGCTCAGGTATAGCCACCTTTGCATCCGGTGACACATGCATGACAGATACAATGTCAAAGGTGTGATAACTCAGCTCCTCCTCTTTTGAGGGTTCAATGTATGGGACCATCCATTTTAAAGCGGCTCGATGCCCCGTCTCGCCATGGACGGTGATCAATTGACCCTTGACTACAAATTTTAACTTTTGATGCAGAGAGGAAGGTACCGCTCCGGACACATGAATCCACGGTCTTCCCAGGAGCAAGGTGAAGGCGCTTGGAATATCCAATACTTGGAACGGTATAGAAAATGTTACCGGTCCAATGACAATGTCCAATTCGATCTCTCCCACCACATTCTTGGAGACTCCGTCAAATGACCGGATGGTGGCCTTGGATGTCTTCACAAAATCTTCATTGATCCCCAAGCTTCTCAAAGTGCTTAGTGGACACAGGTTGAAAGTGGAACCATTATCAATCAAGACATGAGGCACCTCTTTTCCGTGACACCTCACAGCTACGTAGAGGGCCCCGTTGTGGACTCGCCCTTCTTTCGGGAAATTTTCGTCCGAAAAAGATATCCGATCTTTTAGAAGGATAGCACCCACAAAGTCTTCCAATTGCACTTCGTTAATTGTCTCCGGAACATGTACCTCATCCAGCACCTTCAAAAGGGCGTCTTTGTGCTTTTCAGAATTTTTGAAGAGATCCAAGAAGGAAATCCGTGCGGGCATCTTCCGCAGTTGGCCAACGACCTCATATTCACCGGTCCTCACGACCGATTGCAACTTCTCAACCTCTTCCGCAGTTGGGACTCTCTTTTGAGAATCCGCTTCTCTCGGGGGATAACATCTTCCGGATCTCATTATGGCGTCAATCTCGCCCGTTCCATAATCCCAGTGAACCGCCCTTGAGTTGTATTCTTCCACAAGCGGTAATTTAATCCTCACCGGTATGATCTTTTCTAGTAGCGATTCAGATGTTGACGGTTTTTCCGAACTAGAAGTTTCCAATTCCCAGCTATCAACTTTGTTCAAATCAATCACGAAACGAATCGGGGTATCTACCATCCCGATCATCTCATTCTCATGAACATCTTCGGGGTTATGTTCTGGACCTGGCCTCATCAACGCGACATTCTCTTCATCTAGATCCCTCTGCCTTTCCTTTCTGACTCTTAGGATAATCCCCTCAATTCTCATACCAATTTCCACCGGATGTTGGAATGAGGAGTAGGTATATGCATACATACGGTCAAAGTATTCCGCCGGAAGTGACTTTAGTACGAACTCCAGCATTTCTCTCTCCGACAACTGCGGTTGCACCATCACAGCGTGTTTCTTCCATCTTCTTGCAAAGAGCTCAAAACTCTCATCTTCACCTTTCCGGATATTCAACAGATTAGCCTTAGTGAAATAACCTCCGATTCCAGCTTCAAAGTGTCGTATGAAGTGCTCTGATAACTCCTCCCAACTCGGGACCCAATCCGATCGATTGATTGGAACCATACCGGTGCGGGGCCCGTTAAACTTTGTCCAAAGTTCCGGATCAGTGTTTCGTCATCTTCATGGTGGCCAACCATTTGGCGAAGATAGTATGAGACATGCGCCGGAGGACACCTAGCGCCATTATACTTCGTGCGGAAGACCACTCTCGGGTTCGCACCTTGAGGCGGGACATTTCTCGCTTGGGTGAGTGGCGTAATCAGCTCCTTCAACTCATCCATTTTCCTCGACACGTCATCTCCTTGCTCTTGCGGTAGAGCGATCTTTCGATTCTGTGTCTCCATGGTCCGCCGTATCTCTAGAATCTGCATATTCTCTTCTATTCTTGTGGCGTTGTTCCTGGCCATCAATTGCGATAATTCTGCTACCATAGTCGTCAAACGACGCATGAGCGTCTCCAGATTAGAAAGTCGCATATCGACCTCTCGATTCTCCCGTTCATTCCGAGGAGCCGCTTGGTCCTTAACTTCATCGATTGTTCCTACAAATTCTTCACTTTCGGGGTCGTCCATTCCACCCCACCCATCGGGGACTACATCTCCAGAATCAACAAAGAAACTCGGGGGTGCCGAATATAACACTTTAAAGTTGTAACCCCCACTATCTTCCCCCAGGTTATCAACTATTTCGCCCCTCTCTAGGGCTTTACGCAAAAATCTTCTATCGCCTCGGCGGGCCTTATCCAGACGGACTTCATATTCGTCTATCTCTTCAATTTCTTAACCATCTTTGATGCTCATCAAATATCCCGAGGGTATTTTCAAAAGAGCTCCCCTCGTAGGTTTCATCGCGAACTCCTCGGACAGCATGTCTACCGCCACGTAGGTCCCCTTGAAAGCGACATTTTCCATTCTTCCTATGACGCCTAAGCTAATCAATTTTTCCAAGCAAGCCTCTTTTTGCTCCCGGGAAATACTCTCTCCTTCCGGGTATTGCGAGGCCAATGTCAAGACATCCCGCATTTTACCCATATCCGCTATGAATTCCAGAACCTCATCCTCTTCACCTCCAAAAATCGCGGTCACCTCGCGATGCTCGAGTAGCGGGTTCCGCTGCACATTCGGTTCGGCTTTATCAAACTCTAGAACTTTTCCATCGATCAATGCTTGCACCTTGAACTTCAAAGCGAGACAGTTGTCCGCGTTATGCCCCCTTTCTCCCATATGGTATACGCACGTCCGGGTCTCATCATACCCAGGAAATCTTGGCGGGTGAGCTCTAGGTGGCTCTTTAGCAACTAAGCGATTCTCCAACAGCATGGGTAACAATTTCGATAAGGGTCGGGGTAGTGGAGTGAAAACAACTGGGTTCTTTTTTCTGAATTCCGGTGGTTTGGAAGTGGTCCAGGAGGACGTTCCTTGGGTAGGAATTGAAGGCGAGAAATTTCCGGGCTTTGGCGGATTAGGGTCAAAAGCTACTTCTCCGGTTTGCTCCCTAATATCCCTTCTCAAAGGGTGTTGGCGTTTGAAAGGCGCCTCGGGTATCTTCTTTTCTCTTAATGCCCACTCGTGGCGCTCCGCCACCTTGATCGGGTGCGCAAATGTCCGACACCCAGAAGTGTTCAGCTTGTCGAAAAATTCAAATGGAAGGGCCTTGAGAAAAAGGTCTATTAGTTCTTCTTCCGGGACGGGCGGCTTTACCTGCACAGCCAACGCTCTCCATCTTTGGGCGTAGGCGCGAACGGCCTCGCTCTTTCCTTTTACAGTCCTTAAAAGGTCCTCTCTAGTTAGGGCGGTCAAAGTGTTAAACTTGTATTGCCGAAGGAACTCGTCTGCCGGTTTATCCCAATCGGCGAGCCTCTCTGGCTCCAATTCAATGAACCACGCCGGGGCTGCCCCCGATAGGCTTTCCTGGAAGGTATTAACCAGTAGTGGAATGTTGTCAGAGAATCGAGACATTCGGCGCAAGTAATACTTCAAGTGCGCCTTGGGACACCCGGTCCCGTTATATCTCCTCACAAAGTCCGGTTCCTTGTAATCAGCAGGAACCTCTATCTTTTCGAATGGTGCAATCTTGTCGAACCTCGAGAGTTCATAACCCCGACTCGCCAAACACTCTTCGATCTTAGCGAGCCTCTTAATTTCCTCTTCCATTTTGAGGACTTGCTTCTCCTTTTTCTCCAGGTCAATCACAATGGGAGGATCCTTAGGCGGTCTCTCCGGATTCGGAGTGGGATTAGCGGCGGGCGCCGGATTAGCGTTCGCTCCATCGGATGGCCCCGCAGGAGCTTGAGAATTAGGGTCGGCGGGGTATCTCCCCTGGCTTGCAATCATCATTGCCTTCATCTCTGCCACCATTGTGGCGATCACATTCATTTGATTCTCCGGATTACCCACACGAGGTGCGAGCTCCTCTTGTTCCATCCTTAATTTGCGCGTCTTGCTACGAGTCCTCGTATTTGTTACTCACTTGTTTCCCGAATATCAAATTAGTATGGAAAATTTTAAAGGATTGGAGATATTGATCCGTGGTAATTGACTTTTCTATATGTATGCATGAAATGCTCATAAAAGGAATAATATGTATTTATTACAAACCAAATTGTTCAAAAGCATCTAAAAGATAACTAATACGTAAAATCTAAATGGGGGGGAATGGATCTATCCAAGTCGGGGACGCTTCCACTCTTCTTGTTCTTCCGATACATCGGAATCCCACAAGTATGGGTCTTCTCCTTCTTCTGATATCTACTGCTCTGGATCTTTGGGAATGTACGGCTCTATTCCTGGTACATACGGTACTATGTACTCTGGCTCATACGACTCCACCTCTTCAATCCGAGGAGATACGCATTCGGGTACATATGGCTCGACAGTTGATTGGCGATACTCTTTAAACTTCTGGATATACTCCTTGGAGGCCCCGTGAACGTTCATCTCGTCGTCCAAATAGTCCGGCCATTCAACTTGTTGCAGTGGGGAATTCTTCAAAGTGTGAAGAATAAGCTTGATCCGGGCCCGATATAACTCCTTTGTTTCCTTAGTGAGCTTTCCTCGTGTCATATCAAATGAGAAAATCCTGGGACAAACATCCAGTGGTATCTCTTGTAGAACTCCAAATTGCCTCACCACTCGAATGGGGTAATACGCCACGTGCGGTACATCCCAATAAGGGAATAGGGTTATCTTCAATACCCGAAATGCGAGCTTCTACGATCTTGGGCCAAGTCAAACGCCATCTAATATGCTCGGGTTTCAAATTGTCCAATAGCTCAACCCACTTTTTGAATGAGTATTTGGGTACAAGGGATTGACACTTAAGGAAGGATCTAAGAGGGTGAACGTGCTCATTGATCTCATAACACCCCACTCGGAGTTGGAAAGTTTTTATATGAGAGGTGAACCACAAGTGGAGTAATCCGCTAGACGCTTGGAAAACGGCCTTTTTTGAAGATTTGGAACGATTCGGGGAGAGAAAAGTCTCAGCTAAGATCATGTACGAATAATCCCAGCGACAACACGCTTGTCTGGCTATATGGGTTATGGAGGGGTCAAAAGTAGTTCTAGAAGTCGGGAATAGAACGAATGCAAAGAAAGCCAAGATGAACACCTTTCCCGATTTATGACCGGTTTCGGTGGGTAGAGAGGAATAATTATCGAAAAGGAACGAGAAGGTGAATTTGTTGGAATTGGATTTGTAAAATTTTTCAATCTCGGAAGTTTTAAGGCGAAGGAAACTCGATAACGAACGAGTGGAGTCCATGTCCAAAGGGGGTTGAGCTATACGTTCTTCAAATTTGGCCCCGATAATAGCGGTATACTCCTCAAGCGTAGGGGTCAATTCCAATCCTTGAAAGTTGAATGTCATTGTTTGCGCGTCCCATGCCTTGGCTAGTGCTTGAATGAGCGCCGGTTGGTATTCCACTTTGATCAAATCTACAAGTCGTCCCAAACGTCCTTCCACATAGGCTTTGTTGACGATGTCGAGGCGATCCCACCATATAGCGAGTTCCTTGCGCGGTATTGGGATGACTTTGATGTCTCCATTCCCCATGATCTAAAAATGCAAAAAATGATGATCCTCAAGTCAATTACCACAGTTTAATATGCATATGCATGTAATGTGATGCAAATGTGCTAACCAAATTCCATGTCATCTTTTGGTAACATGAGGGTCAACTACTCCCACTTGACCCAAATAAGCCAAATAGGGTAATTATGGACCAAATCTCACCCAAAGATGGCATGTAATTTGATTAGGATCGTTTAAGCGTAATCGGGGTAGAAAGTTGCTCACAAATTGACAACTCACGAAACTTACAAGTCTAACACAATAAAGTCGAAAGAGATAGAACATGATAGTATCTAGAGATGTTCGGACAATAAATGTCGATGAAAGTACATAATATACTCAAAATACAATAAAATCTAGAAACTGTCCCAAAGTCGTACTAATCTAGACAATCGGGATGGTATCCTCATCGGATGAAATCTCCACCATCTCGGGAAGCTTGATGTCTTCTTCATCATCGGAGGATATGGTGATGATTTCCTTCTTCTTAATCGGGGAGTGTTTTGGGGCCGTCTTGGTCGCACGTGGCTTTCTTGCCAACTTCATGTACAACTTCCAGATTCTTTCTTTCTCGCGCTCGAGCTCCAAATATCGTCCACATCGGGTATAATCGCAACTCTCGCTACGGATGCGGTTCTGTCCGTTGAGCTCTCGTCCGTGAACAAATCTGAAAACTCGGAATGTAGCGGGTACTCGGTCCTCGCGTCGAATGGTCCTCCGCTCCCATGTGAATACATCGGGTACATCAACACGACTTTGGGGCTCCATCTATCCTAAAAAGGAAAATTTGACTTTCAACCCCGATCACTTAAACGATCTTACAAATTGTGATGATATGTAGTGAAAATGTATGATATGCAAAATTTAAATTTACAAGTTCAAAATAAAAAGGGTAGAAAGCCTTACCAACCGATGTTACTCTTTTTTTGGTTTTTGGTTTTAGGTATACCAACCATCCATTTCACATGCGCATGAGACAGGTGAGGTTTAACTCTAAAGAAATCAAAAAGGCTCGGGTGTGGACCTAAAAAGGCTCCCGCTATACAAATCGATGGGCCGTCCACAAGCGCAATCAAACAACAAGTGGGTAGGACCATCAATCTTGCATAGCGAGCGGGATCAAATATGGTCAACCCAAGTGCAATCAAACACAAGAGCTTCGCATACCGATCCCTATCTATGGCAACCTAAAAGTGATTTCGCGGCTCCGGTTTAGGCGCTTGTGTGTGCAATGTCGTGATCCTTGAAATATGCAAGACATGCACCACAATTTATATTTAAAACACCGCTTCAAAATTTGCATAAATAAACAAACAATCCAAAACTCCATATCCGCATCAAAAATGGTTAGCACAGATGCCACCCCTTATAACTCGCATCCGCATCAACATTTAACACTTTTTGTTATTAGACGTACCTCACCTTCAAGAGCATCTGCAGAAAACGGGGTTAGAAAACACTCAACATTTTTATCGGCTTAAGTCCTCTGATTATTCCCCAGTAGAGTCGCCGGTCTGTCGCGACCCTCCGTCGGTCGGTCCCGGCGGGGGCGAGGGTTAACGAGCCGATCCCTCTTTTACCATATATTATATTTTTTGGGATCGCGGGTCTCTCCCAAGACCCATTACTCGAATCGCGATGTCGGGTAAAATTTTTCAAATATCGAAATTGACCTTGTGTGGTCGGGTGGCATGTGCGATGTGTACATGCAATTTTGGAGTCGCCACCGATCGATTCTTTGGAAGGTACGATCGGAAAATCTTACCGAGCGGTCGGGAGAAACCGTTCGGTTCCGCGAAAACCAGAGATTTTGGGTCCGGGGACTTGGTTACGCCAAATTTCATATTTGACGCCCTTTCGGTTACCGATGTTGATTGTTTTTCTAACCTAGGAATTCATGCAGATGTAATATCGGGTGAGGTAGGTCCTAACAATTCTAAGTTTTCATGCAGATGGGAATTTTCTATCCTAATCAATCACAATCAGAAAAATTAATGCGCAATCAAAATCATTACAATCGATCAAATCAATCAATCAAGGTTCGATATGTCTAAAATGGCCCTATAGGCCCATACAAAAATCAATTTTGAGTGTCGGGGTGATTTGGTAAAAATTTGGGGCGGAAGGCCCGGAAGGGTAGAATGGTCATTTTTGGGAGTTGGGACCCGAAAATCACAAAATTTCGATTTGGCCAGTTGAATGTGGCCATTTCTCATTTTTTTGTGATTTTCTTGAATTTTTCTAATTTTTTCTATTTTTTGGAATTTTTATTTATTTTTCAAAAATATTGGGAATTTTCCGGATCGAAATTAATCGACCCTCGAAGTCTCAAAAATTTTCGATCCAGACTTTATGAGTCCCGAACCGTTCTAGAAATTTTTAGAAATTTTTTTATGAAAATCCGGGAATTTTTATGAATTTTCTAAGTATTTTTACAATTTTTTTGGATTTTTGGAAATTTATTTTTATTTTTTATTATTTTTTATTAATAAACCGGACCGGGTCAACCCGGTCAACGGCCGGTCAACCCGGTCCGACCGCCCGCAGACCCGCTCTACACCTATACGACACCGTATACGTATTTATACTATTTATTTCTATTTTTATTCGATTTTCTAAGCAATTTCCTAATTCCCGAAAATATAAAATGAAATGAACAATTGAGATCAATCCTAGGTTCAATCTCGACCGTCCGTGCGTCTCGAAGCAAAACGACGCCGCATACGCCCTTGCCCACAAAACGACGCCGCAATCTCGGTGTTAAATGGACGACCAAGATTAAGTCTCTGGACTTCATCTCGCCCATCGACTCTCTTAGACTAAAAACGACACCGTATCATCTAAATGTATCAACGGCCACGATTAAAACTAAGCTCGATCTGGACCGTCTATTGTGTCTAAAGCCAGAAACGACGACGCTTTATCCTCTTCAAGCAAAACGGTGCCGTGTCGGTTAAAGCATTGAACAGTCACGATCTATTCTGCCCCTGATCTCAACCGTCTATTCCTATTAACCCTAAACGACGACACTTCATCTAAGCAAACACGACGCCGTTCTAGGAATCACAGCATTCTATCCATGGAATCAAGAGTTATGAACTACGCACGATCGGCCACTATCAAGTTCGATCAAGCATATTAAAGCCAAATCAGAACGATTAAATCACACATGATCATCACGGGAAGCTCAGAGGACTTACCTCGAGCTCCGATTGAGCTCGCATAGGCTAAAATGGCCTGGCCGATGTTCGGCCGGACCGGTGTGAGTTGAAGGCTCGACTCGAGTTTTCGAGCAAGTTCGATGCACAAACCGGATGCGATCGTGGCCGTAGATGTCCAGAATAGAAAAGGCACACGTCAATTGCGGGAATCGAGTTCACGAATGTGAGTTACCATGAATGCACAGTACGAAGCTCGGAGAGTCGACTCACCCGATATGGAGGTTTGAGACCGAACGAGCTGCCGCGATCGACTCGTCCGAGCTTGGAGGAAGTTCCGGTGACAATCCGCCGCGCCGATTCAGCCTAGATTGGCCGGGCCGAAGTCACGCAGGTTCAGCCCGCAACTTGAACCCGAACGCCGCGCGAGAACCTCTCTCTCCTTCTCTCTCGCTTTCTCTCTCTATTCTGGTGTGAGAACGAGCAAATGAACATCCCCCCTACAATTCTCGAAGCTTCTCCCCTTTTATACCCATTTTGAATTTTAGCGCGTCGGGAGCTTGAGTCGGCGAGGTAATCACGTGTCGCCCACGTGATTTTTGGTCGCCGGACGGTGACGGAATCGGTTGTGATTCCGTCACTGTTCGTTGACCTACCGTTGAGCTAAAATGGACGAGAATTGCACTCTGGTTCAAGAACATTGACTTTTGTTGCGCCGAACCTTTGACCGGCGATCGCGACCACCTCCGGCGGCCGTTGGTCGCGCCGTTGGCGCCAATCGATGCGGGCTATTCCTATGAACAAAACCCCTCCAAGAATTGATTCGATTAAGCTTGAATTGGTCTTCAATTTGAGTGATGAATCTCGGCCTTCAACCTGCAATTCGTGCGAGTAAGTTGGGGAAGATGAAGTATCGCTCGGGACCGGTTTGACCGGTCCGACCGGCGGTCAGACCGGTCCGAACCGGTTCAGACAGTCATTTTTGCACAATTTTCAAAATTAATCCAAATTGACTGGGAATTTTTGCAATTAAATTTCAAAATTGCACTTAGGGGCCCGGATATTATCTAGAAATGCAATTTTGCCCAAAATTTTCTATCAATTTGCACAAAAACCCCAAATTTTTCAATTTGTCCAAATTGGGGAAAAGTTCAATTGAGTGTCAATTTGACCAAATTGGACCATGAGACTCATTCCAATCGATTTAGAATGCATGAAAACATAGGGTGACAGTTCAATTTTACTATGATAGTCCCTCAATTAAAAGTAATTTCAGAAATTTGGCCAATTAAGGGACTAAATTGCAAACATTTTGGGGATTTGGCCTAATTTGTGCAATTCGCGCAATTGTGGGGGCAATTGATCAAATTGAAGTTCAAAGGGACTACAATTGAATGTCTAGACACAAAATGTGCAAAATTTGCAAATAAAAAGACTCAATTGGTATTTTTTATGCAAATTCAACCTTAGGCGTTGTGAAGAAACACCTAAGATTAAACTCAATTTTTGATTTTTATTGAGGTCAATATTAAAAGGGAATTAAAAGAAAAATATTGAACATTTTTCTGTATTTTTGCGACCTCGAAAAGTATTTTTTATGAATTTTTCAAGTATTTTCCTATTTTCGAAAATATTAAAAAAAATGCGAAAAAAAAAATGAAAAATTAGTTTTTGTTCCAAATTGGTTCCTTAAGCTTGGCCAAGGCTTCCAATGTTGATTTTATAATTTTTTGATTTTTTTGTGAATTTTTAATGAATTTTAGAAAATAAAACTAAAGGAAAACTGACTAAAAATTCGGGTGTCAACATATCCATAGGGCATCCAAGGAGTATATTCAAATATTCAAGGAGTACCGCAGATTGTTGGTCGAGCCATATGTACCTGAATGCGTATCTCCTCGCATCGAGGAAGTGGAATCTTATGAACCCGAGTACATTGTACCGTATGTCCCGAGAGTAGAGCCATACATTCCCAAAGATCCGGAGCGGTGGATGTCCGAAGAAGGAGAAGACCCGTATTTGTGGGATTCGGATGGATCGAAAGAGCAAGAAGAGTGCAAACGTCCTCGGCTTGGATAGATCTAT
This sequence comes from Rhodamnia argentea, assembly GCF_020921035.1. NCBI lineage: Eukaryota > Viridiplantae > Streptophyta > Magnoliopsida > Myrtales > Myrtaceae > Rhodamnia > Rhodamnia argentea. The sequence goes on along the minus strand of NC_063157.1, from coordinate 16,743,746 downwards.
TCCCCATTTAGATTTTACATACTTGTTATCTTTTAGACACTTTTGAACAATTTGGGTTGTAATAAATACATATCATTTTCCTTATGAGTATTTCATGCACATGCATCATCATATAGGGAATGCAATTACCACGGACCAATCCTTTCAAATTCCGAATGATCTCAATACTGATTAATCTCATGAAAAACAGGTGATTGATAAACACGAGGACTCGTAGCAAGACGCGCCAACTAAGAATGGAGCAAGAAGAGCTCGCACCTCGTGTGGGAAATTTAGAGAATCAGATGAATATGATAGCCACAATAGTAGCAGAGATGAAGACGATGCTAATCGCTAATCGGGAAAGATCCCCCGTCGACCCAAACTCTCAAGCTCCTCCGAGGTCATCGGATGGTACAAGTGCTAATCCGGCTCCCATTGTGAACACCGCTCCAAATCCGGAGCGACCGCTTAAAGATCCTCCGGTAGTGATTGACCTGGAAAAGAAAGAAAAACAGGCCCTCAAAATGGAGGAAGAAATCAAAAGACTTGCCAAGATCGAGGAATGCTTGGCTAGTCAAGGATATGAACTCTCGAGGTTTGATAAAGTAACACCTTTTGAGAAAATCGAGCTTCCTCGTGATTATAAGGAGCCCGACTTTGTGAGAAAGTATAATGGGACCGGGTGTCCCAAGGCCCATCTCAAGTACTATCTGCGCCGTATGTTTCAATTCTCGGATAATATCCCACTTCCGGCTAACACTTTCTAAGAAAGCCTATCCGGGGCAGCCTTGGCGTGGTTTATCGAGCTCAAACTTGAGAGACTCGCCAATTGGGATAAGCTAGCTGATGAATTCCTCCGGCAAGACAAGTTTAACACTCTAATAACCCTTACTAGAGAGGATCAACTCGGGACCGCAAAGGGAAAGAACGAAGCTGTCCGCGCTTATGCCCAAAGGTGGAGAGCTTTGGCTGTACAAGTGAAATCGCCCGTACCCGAAGAGGAACTGATAGACCTCTTTCTCAAGGCATTACCCTTTGAGTATTTCAACAAGTTAAACACCTCTGGGTGTCGGACGTTTGCGCACTTGATTAAGGTGGCGGAGCGTCATGGGCGCTGTGGGAAAAGAAGATACCCGAGTTAACATTTAGATGCCAATATCCCTTGAGAAGGGATAATAACGAGCAACCTGGTGATATGGCGTTTGTCCCTAACCCACCAAAACCGAAAAAGTTTTCACCTTCTACCCCTACCCAAGGATCTTCTTCCTGTACCGTTCCTAAACCGCCGGAACCGAGAAGAAGGAACCAACCTGTCTTTACCCCTTTACCTCGACCCTTATCTAAACTGCTACCCATGTTGCTGGAAAACCGATTAGTTGCAAAAGAGCCTCCAAGAGCGAACCCTCCAAGGTTCATCGGGTTTAACGAAACTCAGACTTGTGTGTATCATATGGGAGAAAGAGGGCATAATGTGGACAACTGTCTCGCTCTTAAGTATAAGGTGCAAACCATGATCGACGGTAAAGTCCTGGAGTTTGATATGACCGAACCAAATGTGCAAGAGAATCCATTACCGGAACATTGCGAGGTGAACGCGATATTTGAGGGTGAAGATGAAAAAACTCTAGAATTCATAATGGATGTGGATAAAATGCAAGACATCCTGGCCTTGGCTGCACAATACCCTAAAGGAGGGAGTATTTCCCGGGAATAAAAGGAGGCATGTTTGGAGCGACTAATTGATTTAGGCGTCATCGGAAGAATGGTCGACATCGCTTTTAAAGGGATTTATGTGGCCATAGACATGGCGGCATAAGAATTTATGATAAGAGCTACAAGAGGAAAGATCCGGAGGATTCCTTCGGGATACTTGATGAACGTTAGAGATGGCAAAGAGATCGAAGAGCTAGATGAGTATGAGATCCGCCTTGAAAAGGCTCGTTGAGGAGAAATAGTTGATAATCTCGGAGAAGATAGCGGCGGTTACAACTTTAAAGTCTTGTATTCGGCGCCGCCAAGGTTTTTCATTGATTACGGCAATATAGTTCCCGATGGTTGGGGTGGCATGGATGATCCCGAAAGTGAAGAATTCATGGGAATAGTTGATGAGGTTAAAGATCGGGAAATCCCTCAAGATGAACGGAGGAATCAAGAATCCAATATACGACTTTCTAATCTGGAAACTCACATACGTCATTTGACGACCATGGTGGCGGAATTATCTCAATTAGTGGCTAAGAATAATGCCACGGCAGTAGAAGAAAATATGCAGATTCTGAAAATACGGCGGGCCATGGAGACACGGAATCGAAGGATCACTATGTTACAAGAACAGAGCGACGATATTTCAAAGAAGGTGGGCGAACCGAAAGATTTAATTATGCCAATCACCCAAGCTAGAAATATTCCGCCTTAGGGTGTGAATCCAAGGGTGACTTTCCGTGTAAAATATAATGGTGTTGGGTGTCCTCTAGCGCATATCTCATATTATCTCCGCCAAATAGTTGGCCATCATGAAGACGATGAAACGTTAATCCAGAATTTCAGACATTGCTTGATGGGCCTCGCACCGGCATGATTCCAATCGATTGATTTGGATTGGATCCCAAACCTGGGAAGAATTGTCGAGCACTTTGTAAGACATTTTGAAGCTGGAATTAGAGGGTACTTCACCAAGGCTAATCTGTTGAACATTAGAAAAGGAGAAGACGAAAGTTTTGAGCTCTTCGCCAAGAGATGGAGGAAGCACGCTATGATGGTGCAACCGCCCTTATCAAAGAGGGAAATGTTTGAATTTATGCTCAAATCTCTACCGGCGGAGTATTTTGACCGTATGTATGCATACGTATATTCCTCCTTCCAACACATGGTAGATATCGGTATGAGAATAGAGGGCATAATCACGAGAGTCGGGAGGGAAAGACAAAGGCGTTTTGATGAAGAGAACACTACTGATGCAACACCCGCAAGGCCAGGTCTTGAACACAATCCTAAAAGCGTCCATGAAGATGAGATGATTGGAATGGTGGATGTCCCAATTCGCTTTGTGATCGATTTGAATAAAGTGGATAACTGGGAAGCTTCTAGCTCGGAAAAACCGCCGGCACCGGAGTTACCTCGGGAGAGATTAAGCCAGCAAAGATCAAACTGCCACCTGTATTGAAATATGACCCAAAGGCAGTACATTGGGATTATGGAATTGAGGAGATGGACGCCATAATGAGGTCAGAGAGATGTTATCCTCCGAGGGAGGCAGAATCCGAGAAGAAAACGCCAACCGCAGAAGAAATTGAGAAGCTGCAATCTATTGTGAGAACTAGCGAATACGAAGTCGTAGACCAACTTTAGAAAATGCCGGCGCAAATCTCTTTGCTAGACCTCTTCAAGAATTCAGAGAAACATAAAAATGCCCTCCCGAAGATACTAGATGAAGTTCATGTTCCGGAGACCATTAACGAAGTTCAGCTGGGAGACTTCATGGGTGCTATCCTTTTGAAGGACCAGATCTCTTTTTCGGGTGAAGATTTCCCAAGGGAAAGGCGTGTGCACAATAAAGCTCTCTATATCGCCGTAAGGTGCCACAAAAAGGAGGTGCCCCACGTCCTAATTGACAATGGCTCGGCTTTTAATCTTTGTTCTCCGAGAAGCTTGGGGATAAATGAAGATTTCGTCAAGACATCCAAGGCCATTATCCGGTCATTTGATGGAGTCTCCAAGAATGTAGTGGGAGAGATTGAACTGGACGTCTCCATTAGACCCGTAACCTTCTCCATACCGTTCCAAGTGCTGGATATTCCTAGTGCCTTCACTTTGCTTCTTGGAAGACCGTGGATCCATGTTTCTGGAGCGGTACCTTCTTCCCCGCATCAAAAGGTAAAATTTGTGGTCAGAGGCCAGCCGATCACTATCCATGGTGAGACAGGACATCGTGCTATGTTAAAAGGAATGGTTCCATACATTGAACCTTCAAAGGAAGATGAGTTGAGCTACCATACTTTTGACATCGTATCTATCATGCACGTGCCATCCGATACGAAAGTGACTATTCCGGAATTGTTAAAGCTTGCAACTATGGCGGGAAAAGTACTCCTTGCTAACGGTTTTATTCCCGACACTGGACTAGGAAAATATGGCCGGGGGATTCATAATCCCCTGAGTCTTGACTCAAATGACTATAAGTTTGGTCTAGGATATAAGGGGATGATGAAGTATGATACGGGTCGAGGCCGAGGTCGAAACAAGTGTTACGGAGACCAAGGACGCCGTGGATACCGAGGTAGTCGCTTTATCGGCACCGATGCATGGAAAGCTAGAGGGAAGATGCTTGAAAATCTCTTATTCGAAGTGTTCTCCAAAGGAGGAAAGTGGTTGGAAGATGAAGATATTTCGCAAGATGCAGAGCGAGACCTGTGCAACTCATTTATGGATAATCGGGTAAACGTAATCATTGAGTAGCTTGAGGATGACTTTCCCACCCCCGAGTAGAAGGCTCTTTCTGAACTTTACTTTTTAACGCATTTCAATTACTGCATTTTGTTTCCTTCAGCTAATGATTTTTCGTTATTTCTTCTCTTTAACACCCTTTGGGTCTCATACTGTGATCTAAGAAGTGCAAGATTGTATTACCTTTAGTTGTATCTATTAATGAAAATCATCTCCAGCTTTATTAAGGATATATGGAATAACGGATTGGTCCAATGATGACAGATATCTTGACCATTTAGCTTGAGGCCCGATCCGCCATATGATCTTGGGCTTTAAAATAGCATTTCGAGAACCGGGATGTCCAAAAGATCAAGGACTATTTCTCTTTTTGGTTTTTTTTTTTAAAGTGAATTCGAAAATGTTTTCCTGTCATAATAGATCATGCATCCTTTAATTTTGTAATTTTTTATGTACTAACCTTTCATGATGCATTTCGGGCATGTCATCTTACCCATGCATAACAAGTTAATATGTGACTCAGATAAGCTTGACGATTACTCATATGAGATTGATGAAGAAGAAGCCGATGTGAGTAATATCAAGAGAGAATGAGATTGTTTTGAAGAGTCCAAACCTCCTATCTCCGAAGAACCCATTACTATCAATTTGGGAGATTCAACCCGTGTTAAAGAGGTGAAGATAGGAGGACACTTATCCGCACCCGATGTTTTAAGAATGACAGCGTTACTTAAGGAATATCAAGATATTTTCGCATGGTCATATGCCGACATGCCGGGGCTTGACCGAGACATTGTAGAACATGCGTTGCCTACGGATTCCGCGTGCAAACCAGGTTAACCAACCGTGCGAAGGATGAACCCCGAATCGCGAGATAAGATTAAAGAAGAAGTTATGAAACTTCTCAATGTAGGGTTCATTGAGGCCATTCCATACGCTGATTGGGTAGCCAACATCGTACCGGTTAAGAAAAAGGATGGGAGAATCCGGATATGCGTAGACTACCGGGATTTAAACAAAGTCAATCCAAAAGATGATTTCTCCCTACCGCACATTGATGTGCTCGTTGATAGCACCGCAGGTTTTGAATTATTCTCCTTCATGGATGGCTTTTCGGGGTATAATCAAATCATGCTAAAAGAAGAAGACAAGATCAAAACCTCATTCGTCACCCAATGGGGGATCTTCTGCTATAAAGTCATGCCTTTTGGATTGAAAAATGTGGGGGCAACATATCAAAGGGCTATGGTGATCCTCTTTCATGACATGATACACAAAGAGGTGGAAGTTTATGTGGATGATATGATCGCCAAATCCAAGCCTGGAGAAGATCATGTCCAAGTGTTGAGAAAGTTATTCGAACGATTGAGGAAATACAAACTTAAGTTGAATCCCGCAAAATGCGTATTCGGCGCCGGATCCGGAAAATTGCTTGGATTTGTCGTAAGCGATCGTGGTATCAAAATCGACCCCTCCAAGATCAAAGCCATATGGGAAATTGGGACTCCCCCTACTATTAAGGAAGTATGGGGTTTACTTGGAAGACTGAATTATATATCCGGATTTATATCACAATTGTCAGAAACAACGAAACCCTTCTTCAAGCTCCTAAAGAAAGGTGCAAAGGTAAAATGGGATTCAGAATGTCAACAAGCTTTCGAGAAGATCAAGAAATATTTGGTACAACCACCGGTATTGGTACCTCCTATCCCTAACGTTCCTTTGACTCTATATCCGACAATTCATGATGAGTTCTTGGGAGCTTTACTTGCCCAAACTAACCCCAAGGATTGAAAGGAACGAGCCATATATTATCCGAGCAAAAAGTTCACTTCATCTCAAGCAAAATACTAATCAGCGGAAAGGACTTGCGTAGCATTGGTGCGGGTCCTCCATAGATCGAGACAGTATACCTTGCATTATCATATCCAATTGGTCACTAAAAGTAACCCTATCAAGTACCTCCCGGAAAAACCAGCTTTGTTGGGAAAGATGACCAAGTGGCAAGTGCTCCTTTCGGAGTTTGACATCAGAACCTCTCTCCAAAAATCTGTCAAGGGAAGAGCGATCGCAGACATGTTAGCTGAAAATCCTCCCGAGGGCATTCCGATGCAAAACAATGGAGGCCAAATTTTGAACATATCTGAAAACAAATGGACAATGTACTTGATAGTGCAAGAAATCTTGCTTGGAGCAGGTATCGGGCGATCTTAATATCCCCCGAGGACTAACATTATCCCGTCTCGGCCAAGTTGGTATTCCCGTGCACCAATAACATTTCTGAATATGAAGCTTGCATCCTTGGATTACAATTGGCTATCTCATTAAAAGTGAAGAAGCTGTTGGTATATGGAGATTCAATGCTCATCATTTTACAAACCCAAGGAGAGTGGAAAACAAAGGATCCCAAGCTTATCCCTTATCATAAATTCCTCGAAGAGCTGATCCAACATTTTGAGGAGATCACTTTCGAGTATCTACCAAGAACTCAAAATCACTTCGGCGATGCTTTGGCCACGTTATCAGCCATGTTACAAGTACAAAATGGCTTTGAGATTGAGCCATTAAGGATTGACATCCTTGAACAACCTGCATACTACATGGTCGTCGAAGAAGAACCCGATGAAGAACCATGGTATCATGATATTAAGAATTATTTGCTGAAGGGCGAGTTCCCACAAAACAGCCAACCGGAAGATAAAAAGTACATCAGCAAGATATCTTCTAAATTCTTCCTCAGCTGGCAAATCCTGTACAAGAGGTCATTTGATTCAGTCTTGCTGAGATGCATAAACGCCAAAGAAGCAAATCTCATTATGAAAGAGATCCATGAAGGAGAATGTGAGCCGCATATGAATGGTCTCTCCTTACCAAGAAAATCATGAGGCTTGGATATTACTAGATGACTATTGAATTCGATTGCAATCAACATGTCAGATCTTATCATCGCTGCCAAGTATATGGTGACAAGATAAATGCGCCTCTAAATGAACTCGCATCAAATGTCGAACCTTGGCCGTTTTCTATGTGGGGGATCGACATGATTGGTACAATCAACCCAAAGGCCTCTAATGGACATCGTTTTATTCTGGTGGCCATTGATTATTTCACCAAATGGATTGAAGCCAGCTCATATGCCAATGTCACCGCAAACTGTGTGGCCAAGTTCATCAAGAGGGATATCATCTCAAGGTATGGAGTTCCAAGAGCAATCATTACGGATAATGGTTCCAATTTGAACAACAAGGTAGTCGATCACTTATTGGATCGGTTTGAGATACGACACTTTAACTCTTCACCTTACCGCCCACAAATGAATGGAGCCGTGGAAGCGGCAAACAAGAACATCAAGAAGATACTAGCCAAAACCGCTGAGAAATATCGGGACCGGCATGAAAGATTGCCATATGCTCTCATGGCCTATCGAACTTCAATTCGTACTTCAACCGGGGCAACTCCCCACTCTTTGGTATACGGTATGGAAGCAGTCCTACCGATAGAAGTTGAAATCTCCTCTTTAAGAGTCCCGTCTCAAGTCGAACTCTCGGAAGATGAGTGGGACCGGCAAAGACATAAGCGATTAGATCCGATTGATGAAAAACGACTAAGGGCCATTTGCCATGGTCGGAGTTATCAGAAGAAAGTGGCCGAAACTTTTAACAAGAAAGTCAAGGCTAGAAATTTTGAAGCGGGGATGCTAAGTGTGAGAAAAATGCTCCCAAATGCTTAACACCTAGGAGGCAAGTTTACGCCAAATTACGAAGGCCCCTATGTGATTCAAAAAGTTTTATCTAGGGGAGCTCTTATTCTCGTAAATATGGATGGAGAAGAATTGGCAGCCTAGTAAATGCGGATGCCGTGAAAAGATACTATCCCCGAAATAAAATCAAGCTTTGAAGTGATCGATAAGCATATCTGAGTCACATAGAACTTTGCATTCATATGACATTTGCATACATGCATTTGCATATGTTTGTATTTTGCAGGTGGACTCGGAGTCATGAAGCATCATGTAGAGTGATTGATCAAACAAGGAAGTCATTTTGGATTTAAAATTCTGAATATCTTTAGTCGACCGATTCCTTTTGTTTATGCGGGACACGGAAGCCGATCTTGGAAAGAGACAGGTTTGGTTTCTCTTCTTGAAGAATGCCCACTTCCATTTAGAAGTATTATGGTGCTTAACATCCAAGATTTTAATCTGCAAAACCATTGGACATTTTAAAGAAACATCCCTTTTAAAATTTCACAATCACTTTTGAATATATCTTTTGAATGAAAATTTTCACAAAGAGTGAATTTTGATGAAAACACCCCGAGATTCCGTAAAAGGGCATGTTTTGAAAGCTTTTCAAGAGGATGGTCCTTCGGATGAAAAGAGGCAAGCCTTATCCTCAAACACATCCCTAATACACTTGAGCGATGAACGAGAGTGACAGAGCGAAAAAGCTTAATTTTGGGACGTATGGATCATTCGTGGTGATTATATGGATTGAAATGACAAAAGGCATTTGCATTTCAAAATTATCCATACACACTTATATCCCTTGACAACCATTCTCAGCCAAAAAGGGAGGAATTTTCTGGATAAAACCATGTCAAGAACCACCCCACACTGGGGCATATTTGGAGGTTCATTGGTTGATTTCTTGGAGAAAAGATCAAGGTAAGACCTTATTGTGCTAACCTGTGTCAATCTTTCTGTGATAGCTTCGGGTGATTTCTAGCGGAGGTTTGGAACACCTCAAAGTGAAGAAAAGCACTTCATTTCTATATCCCAAAACACTCTATCCTTTGATGAACCAATTTGAGCTTTTAATCTTCGTTTCTAAACCATTGTTGGTGATTACCTTCCTATACTGGGGCAAAACAAAGGAATTACCAGCAATAAGTCAAAATCATAATCGGAAGAATTTTTGATCCTGGTCTCGAAAAGAGCCAGCCAATGCAAAATATGGCAAGAGACAAAAGGGCTAGAAAAAGCAAAGTGCCTGGTAAAAGCAAGGCCAAAGCCCATTTAAAAGCATCCCGAAAAGGGACAAAGTTTGAAAATTACAATGAAAAGAGGGAAATCCTCAAAATTGAGTGAAGAAGAACATTCATGAATCTTCTACAGAAGCAAATGAATGCTGGTAAAAATGTCAAGGTGATCACCCAAGTTCACCCCTCTTTGGAAAATATGGCCATTCTCAAAAAGCCCACCTTGAACCAAGATACAACCTATCCCCGAAACTTTTCTAATCTAGAGGTGTTTCAGGTTGATGCAAGAGATCACACAGGAAGCTATCGCTTAAAGAGATAAGTACAATCCTGTCTTATCATGTCTTCGGGGTTCTTGACTTGTAAACCCGAAAAAGCTATTTCTGATCAAGGTTCATTTCTTAGCCTCAAAATGATTATCCTTTGATAAACCTTTGACCCGGCCTGAATTACGGTCCCTTTTAAATGTTTTCTCCGATCAGTCGGATTGTATGCATCTCAAATGATCCCGAAACCTCAAGGTTAGGTTTCCTGTTAGCAGATTCGAGTTTCAAGGAAAGCCTTCCAAAATGGTGAGAAGCCCTCCTAGATGAAGGAAAATCCTTTTGAAATCTTTTAAAATGACCCTTTTGAAGAATACTCGGGTAGTGACATTCAAAATTCACCCCCAATGGAAATTTGAGCATGTGTTTGGACACGCTTCCTTGACAAATGCGATTTTGAAAATCTGTTCGTAATTCCTAAAGTTTCTCCCCGGAATTTAGGATCATCACTCTTTTGTCACGATCTAAGGGTCTTAACCCACTCAATTGCTCATAAAGCAACTCTAATGATGTTTGATAAGATTTTCTGCGGGTTTCCCGGTGTCTCCAAATTCTCAGAATAACCACATTTTTTTTAAAGGTCTAACTAGCTTGGATTTTCTGCAGGTCTTCCGGCGTCCCCGGATCCTCGAATTCACCTTTAAAATTTGAAAATAGGGTTTGAGCTTTTGTAGGTTCACTAGTAATCCTAGGTCCTCAGAATGGCACCCTCACCTTTAAAATTTGAAAATCGGGTTTGAGCTTCTGTAAGTACGCTAGTAATCCTAGGTCCTCGAAATGGCACCCTCACCTTTAAAATTTGAAAATCGGGTTTGAGCTTCTGCGGGTTCACTAGTAATCTTAGGTCCTCGAAATGGCACCCTCACCTTTAAAATTTGAAAATAGGGTTTGAGCTTCTGTAGGTACACTAGTAATCCTAGGTCCTCAGAATAGCACCCTCACCTTTAAATTTTGAAAATCGGGTTTGAGCTTCTGTAGGTTCACTAGTAATCCTAGGTCCTCAGAATGGCACCCTTACCTTTAAAATTTGAAAATAGGGTTTGAGCTTCTGTAGGTTCACTAGTAATCCTAGGTCCTCAAAATGGTACCCTCACATTTAAAATTTGAAAATCGGGTTTGAGCTTCTGCAAGTACGCTAGTAATCCTAGGTCCTCAGAATGGCACTCAACCTCATTTTAATCGACGAACTCCTTCCTATAGATAGCCAATCCCTTTTAATCGGCGAAATCCTTCCTATAGGATAGCCAATCCCTTTTTAATAGGTAACTCCCTTTGTTACAAGAGTAAACCTTTCCAATCGGCGAACTCCTTCTTACAAGATAGTCAATCCCTTTTAATCGGTGAAATCCTTCCTATAGGTTAGCCAATCCCTTTTTAATAGGTAACTCCCTTTGTTACAAGGGTAAACCTTTCCCATCGGCGAACTCCTTCTTACAGGATAGCCAATCCCTTTTTAATCAGCGAAATCCTTCCTACAGGATAGCCAATCCCTTTTTAATAGGTAACTCCCTTTGTTATAAGGGTAAACCTTTCCAATCGGCGAACTCCTTCTTACAGGATAGCCAATCCCTTTTTAATCGGCGAAATCCTTCCTACAAGATAGCCAATCCCTTTTTAATTGGTAAATCCCTTTGTTACAAGGGTAAACCTTTCTAGACGGCGAATTCCTTCCTACAGGATAGCCACCTCATTTTAATCGGTGAACTCCTTTTTACAGGATAGCCAATTCCTTTTTAATCGGTGAAATCCTTCTTACAAGATAGCCAATCTCCTTTCAATAGGTAAATCCCTTTGTTGCAAGGGTAAACCTCTCTTCCAAATGGTGAATTCCTTCTTATAGGATAGCCGGTTCCCTTTTAACAGGTGAATCCCTTTGTTACAAGGGTAAACCTTTCTTAATAGCCAATCTCCTTTTAATAGGTAAATCCCTTTGTTACAAGGGTAAACCTTTCTTTCGGATGGTGAGTTCCTTCTTGCAGGATAGCCAATTCCCTTTTAATAGGTGAATCCCTTTGTTACAAGGGTAAACCTTTCTTCCAACCTTCAAACCGCCGCTCGACATCGGATGGACGCTAATGACTATGAAACCTCACAAACAACTCAAAGGTAATTCTATACACTCGTCCTTGCAACCTCGGATCAACAATTTTCAGACATCCGACAGGTGAGTTATAGGTAAATCTCTCTCTCTCTCCTCATTTCTCTTTCACATAAAATGAGCCAAAATAATCCCTACGCAAAATCTTGGGCTTCAATGGCAAAGGTAAAGTGATTGAATGTCGAGACTTGTTTTCTTTAAATTTCTCCCCAGTAGAGTCGATTAAAGATTCAGGTGTCACCTTATCTTTGAGAGCAACCTCTAACCGAGATTACTTTCAAAGAGGGGGCAATGTTGACACTCCGATTTTTAGTCAAGTTTCTTTTAGTTTTATTTTCTAAAATTCACTCAAAAATTCATAAAAAATCAAAAAATTGAAAAATCAAGTTTGGTAGCCTTGGCCAAGCATAAGGAACCAATTTTGAACAAAATTTTTTTTTCATATTGTTCACTTTTTTTAATATTTTCGGAAAATAGAAAAATACTAGAAAATTCACAAAAAATACTTCTCGAGGTCACAAAAATACAAAAAAAATGTCAAATATTTTTCCTTTAATTCCCTTTTCATATTGACCTATGAAAAATTGAAAATTGAATCCAATTTTAGGTGTTTCTTCACAATACCTAGAGTTGAATTTGCACAAAAAATACAAATTGAGTCTTTTTATTTGCAATTTTTGCACATTTTAAGTCTAGACATTCAATTACAGTCCTTTCAAGCTTCAATTTGATCAATTGCACCTCAAATTACGCGAATTGCATGAATTGGGCAAAATTTCCAAAGATTTTTGCAATTTAGTCCCTAGAGTCCTAAATTTTTTAAATTACTTTCAATCTAGGGACTTTCATGACAAAATTCAACAGCCCCCTAAGGTTTTCATACATTCTGAATCGATTGGCATAGGTGGCTTTGTCCAATTTGATCAATTAGACATCCAATTAAAGTTTCCCCCAATTTGGGATTTTAGAAAAATTTGGGGCTTTTGTTGAAATTGATGAAAACTTTTGGGCAAAACCACATTTCTAGATAATATTCAGGCCCTTAAGTGCAATTTTGAGGTTTAATTGTGAAAATTTCCCACCAATTTTGATTAATTTTGAAAATTCTAAGTCCGAACCGGTTCGGACCGGTCTGACCACAGGTGGGACCGGTCGCACCGGTCCAACACAGTGTTGTCTTCTTCCCCAATTACACGACAATCTACAGATTTCACGATGAACTTTGGTGATCAAATTGAAGACCAATTCGAAACCAATTGATTCAATTGACGTGGGCGTTTTGTTCCTTAGGTTAAGCCGCGTCAATTGGGACTAGTTCCACGACCAATGGCCACCGGAGGAGCTCCGGCAAGCCGGTCAAAGTCCCGATGTTCAAAAAGTCAACATTTTTGAATCCAAATCTAATTCACGCTCGTTTGAGCTCGTTTGAGCTCGATTGAGGGTCTAACGGACGTGGACGGAATCATAATCGATTCCGTCGCCGTCCGGTGACCAAATCGTGTGCATATGCACGTGTGAGGGAGTCTCGGCGAAGCTCGCCCGTGCGCGTCCAATTCAAAAACTTGATATAAAAGGGCAAGGAAGATTCGCGAACGAGAAGAGAGGCTCATTGTGCTCATTGGATCCAACAGATTAGAGAGAGAGAGAGAGAGAGAAAGTTAGAGAGATAGGCTCAGGTGCGGCGCCATAGCCAAACTTGTAGACCGAAGCTATGCGACTTCAGCCCAACCAATCTAGGTCAAATCGGAGCGGCGGATCGTCATCGGAAGTTCGCCTAAGCTAGGAGGAGTCGATCACACCAGCTCAATCATCCCGAAACCCCCTAAATCGGTAAGTTGAGCTCCGAGTCTTCTCACTGTGCATCCATGGTATCGCACACATAAAAGCTTGATTTCTTCAATTGATGTGTGCCTTTTACCTTTGGAACTTCTCCGACCACAATCGCATCTCTATTTTGTATTGATTTCACTCAAACACCTCGAGTCGAGCCTCCAACCCGTGCCGGTCTAGTCGAACATTGGCCAGGCCATTCTAGCCCCGGCGAGCTCAATCGGAGCTCGAGGTAATTGCTCCGAACTTCTGATTATGCTCGCTTGTGAATGAATCGATCCGTTATGCTCTGGATTGCGTGTTTGAACTTAGCGATGTTTAGGCTGTGCGAGCTCGATTCATGATGATTCCGTGGATGAAACGCTATGATTTTTGAATATGTTAATCTGGAAGTTTGTGTGAGTCGATAACGTTAGTTTGAGGTCATTCCGGCGAGATCTCACCGTTGGATCTTGCCGGAGGAATCTCGACCGTCCATTCACTCCCTGGCACGAGGAAGAAGATGAGCCGAGGTGGCGGGTTAGCGAGACAACGTGTCTCATGTGGCGTGTTTTGGTTGGTCCAGCTCGTGTCCGAGTGAGCTCGGCCATTGGCGCGAGCGAGCCGACTCGGCCTCGATCCAACGGCTAAGGAAATTAGATGAGTTTGATTCTCAGCCGTTGGATCAATTTTTCGTATTTTCTAAATTTTCGTTTATTAGTTAGAAAATAAAAAAATACAAAACAATGCCGTTTCGTATAAGTAGTGCGGCGTCGTTTAGGCTTTGGTTAGAATGGACGGCCCGGATCAAGTTTAGTTTAAATTGTGGCCGTCCGTGCATTTGAGTGATGCGGCGTCGTTTTAGTTTAGAGCGAGTCGACGGCCCGCATTGAGTTTAGTTTAAATCGTGGCTGTCAGTGTGTTTAAGTTGATGCGGTGTCGTTTTGTATAGGGTGCCAGAAGCGTCGTCGTTTTGATCTTAAGGCGAGTCGACGGCCGAGATCAAATCTGGGGTTTATCTTGGCCGTCCGTTTATTTTCTTTATTTCTGAATATTCGGAAATTAGTTTAGAAATTCAAAAAAAATTAGAAATAATTGGTACACGGCACCGTTTTTGGGTAGAGTAGTCTCGAGCTGGTCTGGACCGGGTTGACCGGTTTGACCCGGTCCGAAATATTAAAAACAATTAATAAAAATACATAAAAATCCAAAAAAAAATTGTAAAATTCATAGAAAATCCATAAAATTTCCCAAAATTTCCCAAAAAATTTCTAAAAAATGTTTAGGTCAATTGGGGACTCTTATAGTCTGAATCAAAAAATTTTGAAGTTCCGAGGGTTGATTCACCTCGATCCGAAAAATTCTCGACTTTTGGAAAATAAATAAAAAATCCAAAAAAATTAGAAAAATTCTGAAAAATTACAATAAATGGGAAATGGTCACATTTAACTGGCCCGATCCCAATTTTGTGATTTTCGAGTCCCGACCCCCAAAGATGACTATTTTACCCCTCCGGGCCTTTCGTCCCAAATTTTCCCAAACTATCCCGACACCCTATTTGATCATTACGTGGGCCGATAGGGCCATATTAAATGTGTCGTATTTTGATTAATTGATCGAATTGATTGAGATTATCTTGATTACGCATTAAATTTTTGATTGTGACCGTTAGAGTAGAAATCCCGTCTGCATGATACCTTAGATTGTTAGGGCCTACCTCACCCAAAATTTCATCTGCATGAATTCTTAGGTTAGAAAATCACTCAACTTCGGTAATCGAAGGGCGTCAATGTAAATCTTGGCGTAACCAAGTCCCCTGACCCAAATCTCCGGTTCTCGTAGAACCGAATGGTTTCTCTCGACCGCTCGGTAGGGTTTTCGATCATACCCTCCAATAATTGATCGGTGCCGATCGCATCTGCATGTACTCTACGCACATGTCACCCGACCACACTAAGGTCCACCCCGATAAAATTTTCTCGACATCGCGATTCGAGTAATGGGTCTTAGGAGAGACCCGCGCGCCGATGATCCCGCTGTCAACCGAGGTCAGAAGTGCGGCTCGTTAACCTTCGCTCAACCTCGCTCGCGGAAAACGGTTAGGAGGGTCGCGACACTTCTCTTTTGATTATCTTGCACTTGATGTTGATACCTGTGAAACTACACCGAGTGAGCCATGAGTTAGTGTTCCCTCCATGCATTAGATGCTTATTAGATCTATGTATTTTCCACTCTAGGAGACAGCTAAAGTGGGGCAACAATTTCATAAGAGGCGATAGCAAGTTTCTTTGATTCTCTCAAGTTTATCTCTTGCTCTCTAATCCGAAAATGGTAAGCTTCATGATATGTGTCCCTAATATAGGTTATTATTTTTGCTGATATTTGTCTAACCTTCTTACTCGTCAGCATCATAGACGTGGAGGTTATATTCGTGGTATAGTTTCACAAGGAAGACCAGCCCCTTCCCCTTCCCCTTCGCCTTCCCTTGCTTCATCCTCGTCCCTTTCATCTCACCCTCAGCCACAACATCCTAATGGACAACATGGACACATTGGTCCTTCCTCCGACCCTCAAGAACATTTTAGGAGACAACTTGGACACATCCGAATCGAATGTACTTCGGTTCCATCTGCATCGGTTCCACCTTCAGTGGAACAATGGAATGATGAGGGAAACATAGCTGAAGAAGATAGCCGGTTCATGATATGTCCATATGGAGATTCATAAGTACTTCATTTTTTTTAAGTAAATGTAATATTTAGGGTATCCCTTTGTTTGGGTTTTAGATATGATTGTCCCTATTTGTAGATTCACGGAAGCTACGTACGTTGTGCGGGAACTTAATAAAATGGTGAATAACTATTGGAGGGGGCCTTGGATTAGTTACGGTGGCGCTCCAAAACAAGTAAAGGATTTGTGGTGGAGCGAGTTCAAGGTAAGTTTTATCCTTCTATTGTCTCACAAACTAAGTTTGGCGTAAATAAAGTTATTTTTCTATTGATTACAGTGAAAGTTCAGGTGGGATGAATCGGAAGAGGATGAAATTAGAAGAATTTTTAAGAAGAAAGCTGGTGTTCACATACACAATGCGATGAATAAAGCAAAGAGAAAAAAATGTGAAGCCAGATTTTATTACCGTTGATGATTGGATTGAAATAAAGAGAATTTGGGAGAGTGAAAAAAATAAGCAAAGGAGTGAACAAAATGCCAAGAATCGGGTTTCTACTTCTAGTGAAGGGTCTGCGACATATGCTGGGGGCTCTATCAATATTGGGGAGCACAAAAAAGAATGGTAAGTCTGTTAAACATGTTGTTTGTTAATTTAATTCAATCACTCATTTTTGTTTCAATTTTGTAGGCACATGAATTGGGGACGGAACCGACCTATGCAGCTACTTTTGAACGCACATTTCAAAAGAAGATAAGACATGGATTGGCGACCGAGCAAAATATGTTAAGGTATGTAAGGTTATACTTTTGACTTTATGAAAACTAAAATGAAAACCATGAATGCTTCCACTACTTATGCTAGTTACATATATGAAGTTATTTTATTTTGATATCTATTTTGTTGATGTAGGAAAAATATGATGAGCTTTAATGAGTATAGCTAGTGGCGGTGATGATGGGGTTGCGTCCGAGCCAGCAGATGACAATATGGCATTATGGGTGGAGGCATCGGGTGGGATGAAAAGAGGAAAAATATTTGGGATGGGATCTTTATCAAGGGTATATACATCAAAGGGTGCTGGCAATTCATCCTCCAATCCGACTATTTCAAGGAGGACACGACTTGAGGAGGAAATGACCCAACATATGACCCAATTGAGACATTTACTTGTATAGAAGGATGAAGAAATAAAAGTGGTCAAAGAACAAATGTCACGTAAGGATGAGCAAATAAGACAGGTCAATGAGCAACATAAATCTCTGGAGACTCAACACAAATCTCTAGAGATTCAAACGCAATTGGTCTTGCGACACTTCAACCTAAATCAAGTTTAGTTTCCTCCCCTGCCTTCCACTCATGAAATAGGTGCTGGGCACAATGATGGGCGACACAATGAGAATGAGGTTGCTGCTGCTGATGATGATCTTGTCAATAGTTTAATTGACCCCGATTTGGGCTAATTGGCAGTACACACATGAGGTATTGCCTCTTCTGAATTTTATCTATTCAGCTACATAAGTAGAAAATTGATTTTTTTTTTATGGATTTCTAAATGCAGCTTTGGCCATAGAGGGACAAGTGAAAGAGGAGCAAGTGGTTCTCTTCACTTAGAGACTTGACTAGAAAATTGAAGGTATTCAACTTGTTGCGATGTGATTGTAAGTAGCAAAACTATGGTTCTATTGCATTGAGAAAGTCAATTTGCCAGATTTTGAAAATGAGTGAATTTCACTTTATGAGGAAGCTTCATCGTATAGAAAGTGCCTTGAAGAAATGAAAGTCGTCGGTTGGGCTTCTCTTTTGCCTGTCCTTTCCATCGTATACAATCTATTTTTTTGTAGTGTAATTTGCCTATCGGGACCACTGGGCTTCTCTTTTCCTTGTCCTTTGGCCTAAAATTGTGCTTGCATTCGCATTGAATCTGGAAGTTTGAGCTATCTACTTTGTCTAGTATTTGCTAGAATGGGCTAAAAACCACATCTTTTGATCGCAGGAAAGGATTTGAAAAAGAGAAACCGAAATGGAACGCTATTTTCATTGCTGAGCATAGAACCATCTGTCCTTTAGTTATCAATTTGGTGTGAAAAAGTATAAGAATTAAGGATTACGAAAGTTTTTGTTGATTACCGTGAAGGTAACATGGGATGGGAAATAAAGGTCTTTCAACAATTTGGAGGGGGTGGAGTTGGATCCGCCTCTTTGACGACATTCTGAATTATTGTTGGTGGTAGTAGTCTCTTCAATTTTTTGTAATTTTTTATCAGCTCATACATTTTTGTCTTCCTTGTGCTTTTGCATAAATTTAGCATTTTTAAATTTGTCTGTTTTAAATCTATTTGCCAATTTTCAGCTTGGTGTAAACACTATTCCAATCCTTGTTGGCCTAGTATCATATTTGCTGCTATCCAAACCCGGAAAGGGTGTTGAGAAGACCTTTTCTCTTCTCTCCCTTCTCGAAAAAATACTTCCCATCTACAAGTAAGAATTTAAACTTTTCTCTAGGAGTTTTCATTTGCTCAAGTTTTGAACGCTCTTCCCGACCATGACAAACCATTTAGGGAAGTCGTGTTCGAACTCAAGGCAGCTAGTGCTTCGTGGATTCGGTTTGATGAGCCCACCCTTGTGATGGATCTTGATTCTCACAAACCGCAAGCATTTACTGAAGCATAGTCAGAACTAGCATCATGTCTATATAGCGTGAATGTTGTCATCGAAACATATTTTGCTGATGTTCCCGCCGAGGCATATAAAGTTCTTACTTCCTTGAAGGTCGTCACCGGATTTGGATTTGATTTGGTCCGTGGAACTAAGACCCTTGATTTAATAAAGGGTGGGTTCCCCACGAGCAAGTATCTCTTTGCTGGAGTTGTTGATGGGAGGAACATCCGGGCAAACGATCTTCTTGGATCACTCAGCACCCTCCATGCTCTTGAGGGCATTGTGGGAAAAGGTACTATTTTATGCATATTTTTGTCGAATAGTATGTTTTAAACCACATCTACTGTAACATCTTAATATTTTGCGAACCGTATTATCTGGTGGAAATATGATGCAAGTTTATCGTATTTTGTGAAGAGAAGGCTTTAATTACATGGAAATTCTTAACGTTGTTCTTGGTTTTATAGGCCTTAATTCTCCTACCATAGATTATAGCATACCGGGAGATAAAACAAGCAAAATCTTTTTGACCATCAATGTTGCAGCAAATCTTGTTTTTGCAGAGATTCGGGTACTCTTTGAAGTTGAATCATTGACCTTTAAAGAGAAAAAACAAGTTCACGAAACAAGCATGGAAACCATCTTTGCTCACTGGAGTTTAGAGTAAGTACTCGCACCAATAGAGTTGATTATTCTACTTGGGAATGACCTCTATGACTCTTCCGATCAATTTAGATGGAACACAATCTGATTGTATTATAGTTAGCTATGTCTCCATGTAAGAACACCAAACAGCCATTCAATGGCAATTCTCCATTGTCATGAATACTGCTGAAATTTTTGTTCATCATCTGCTAGATGGAGAGATGCTGCTTAAATTTTCTTCTGTCATCAAATCTACAATATACATATGTGCCTCAATGACCGTTGTTTTGTGTATCCGACGTGCAATGGTGAGAGAACCTATCGTAAATAACATGCTGAAAGCTCTCTACTTTCGGTTCATCGTCAGGATGCTTACCGATGTATGCGGTCACGTTCATCGGATATTGGGCTTATGGGTCCTCCACCTCGTCCTATTTGCTCAACAGCACCAGGGGTCCAGTTTGGGTGAAGGTGTTGACACCCGATTTTTAATCAAATTTCCCTTAGTTTTATTTTACAAAAATTCTCAAAAAATCACAAAAAATCAAAAACATTGAAAAATCAAGTTTGGTAGCCTTGCCCAAGCACAAGGAACCAATTTTGAACAAAAAATAATTTTTCATATTTTCACATTTTTTTAATATTTTTAGAAAATAGAAAAATACTAGAAAACTCATAAAAAATACTTCCCGAGGTCACAAAAATACAGAAAAATGTTCCATATTTTTATTTTAATTCTCTTTTCATATTGGCCTCAAGAAAAATCGAAAATTCAATTCAATTTTAGGTGTTTCTTCATAACACTAAGGATTGAATTCGCACAAAAAATACAAATTGAGTCTTTTTATTTGCAATTTTTGCACATTTTGAGTCTAGACATTCAACTGTAGTCCTATCTAGGTTCAATTTGATCAATTGCACCCTCAATTGCACGGATTGCACGAATTAGGCAAGAACCCCCAAAGTTTTTTGCAATTTAGTCCCTAGGATTTCAAATTTCTGAAATTACTTTTAATTGAGGGACTTTCGTGGAAAAATTGGACCGTCCCCCTAGGTTTTCATACACTCCAAATCGATTGGCGGGGGTGTCGTGGTCCAATTTGATCGGAGGAGCTCCGTCAAAGCGATCAAAGTCCCGACGGTATAGAAAGTCAACACTTTCACGGAATTGATCAAACGACGTCCAATTCGCACACGTCGGAGCATGAAATGGCTTGGACGGAATTCCTCACCGTCGCCGTCGCCATTTGCACATCTTCACACGCTTAGGCACGTGCGAAGGAGGCTCGGCAAAGGCTCGCCCGACGCGCCAAATTTTGAAAACTTAGTATACAAGGATTGGGAAGCTTCGCAAATAGGAGAGGCTCATTCGCGACACCGGACACAACAGAATAGAGAGAGAGAGAGAGGGAACTAGAGAGAGAAGCTCTCGGGCGACGCCATCGCCGGAGCTTCGAGCGAGGACCGTGAGTACTTCGTCCGGCCAATCCAGGGCAAATCAAAGCCTGCGTCAAGTCTAGAAGTTCGCCCGAGCCGAGGAGAAGTGATCGGCACGGCTTAATCGACGTATCACCTCCAAAACCGGTAAGTTGAGCTTCGAACCTTCTCACTGTGCATCCATGGCATCATACTCTCACGAGCTTGATTCCTTCAATTGATGTGTGCCTTTTACTTCCGGAACTTCTCCGACCATGATCGCACTTGATTTTTGCAACAATTTCACCCGAACACCCCGAGTCGAACCTCCTACTAGTCGAGGTCCGGTCAAACTTCGGCCAAGTGATTCTAGCCATTGCGGGCTCAATCCGAGCTCGAGGTAAGTATTCTAAACCTGATTTGAGTGTTTACGGAGCTTGAATTCAATAGTTATGCTCTATATTGCTTGATCGAGTCCTACAATGTCGTTACGTGCGAAGCTTATTACTCAACATTTAGCCGATGGATTTGCCTGATTATTAGATATGTTGATTTGTGTGCTTAGACGAGTCGATTGGCTCTGGTTTGAGGTCAATCGGCCAAGGTTTCACCATCGGATCTCGCCGGGAAACCTCGGCCGTTCATCGCATCGTCGTCGCGAGGTAGACGACGAAGTTGACGTGGTAAGTCAACGGGTCAACGCTTTGAGGTGGCGAGTGTCGCGACCCTTCGCCGGTCGGTCCCGGCGGGGGCGAGGGTTAACGAGCCGATCCCTCTTTTATATATATTATATTTTTTGGGATCGTGGGTCTCTCCCAAGACCCATTACTCGAATCGCGATGTCGGGTAAAATTTTTCAAATATCGAAATTGACCTTGTGTGGTCGGGTGGCATGTGCGATGTGTACATGCAATTTTGGAGTCGCCACCGATCGATTTATCGGAAGGTACGATCGGAAAACCTTACCGAGCGGTCGGGAGAAACCGTTCGGTTCCGCGAAAACCGTAGATTTTGGGTCCGGGGACTTGGTTACGCCAAATTTCATATTTGACGCCCTTTCGGTTACCGATGTTGATTGTTTTTCTAACCTAGGAATTCATGCAGATGCAATATCGGGTGAGGTAGGTCCTAACAATTCTAAGTTTTCATGCAGATGGGAATTTTCTATCCTAATCAATCACAATCAGAAAAATTAATGCGCAATCAAAATCATTACAATCGATCAAATCAATCAATCAAGGTTCGATATGTCTAAAATGGCCCTATCGGCCCATACAAAAATCAATTTTGGGTATCGGGGTGATTTGGTAAAAATTTGGGGCGGAAGGCCCGGAAGGGTAGAATGGTCATTTTTGGGAGTTGGGACCCGAAAATCACAAAATTTCAATTTGGCCAGTTGAATGTGGCCATTTCTCATTTTTTTGTGATTTTCTTGAATTTTTCTAATTTTTTCTATTTTTTGGAATTTTTATTTATTTTTCAAAAATATTGGGAATTTTCCGGATCGAAATTAATCGACCCTCGAAGTCTCAAAAATTTTCGATCCAGACTTTATGAGTCCCGAACCGATCTAGAAATTTTTAGAAATTTTTTTATGAAAATCCGGGAATTTTTATGAATTTTCTAAGTATTTTTACAATTTTTTTGGATATTTGGAAATTTTTTTTATTTTTTATTATTTTTTATTAATAAACCGGACCGGGTCAACCCGGTCAACGGACGGTCAACCCGGTCCGACCGCCCGCGAACCCGCTCTACACCTATACGACACCGTATACGTATTTATACTATTTATTTCTATTTTTATTCGATTTTCTAAGCAATTTCCTAATTCCCGAAAATATAAAATGAAATGAACGGCCGAGATCAATCCTAGGTTCAATCTCGACCGTCCGTGCGTCTCGAAGCAAAACGACGCCGCATCTGCCCTTGCCCACAAAACGACGCCGCAATCTCGGTGTTAAATGGACGACCAAGATTAAGTCTCTGGACTTCATCCGAGCCGTCGACTCTCTTAGACTAAAAACGACACCGTATCATCTAAATGTATCAACGGCCACGATTAAAACTAAGCTCGATCTGGACCGTCTATTGTGTCTAAAGCCAGAAACGACGACGCTTTATCCTCTTCAAGCAAAACGGTGCCGTGTCGGTTAAAGCATTGAACGGTCACGATCTATTCTGGCCCCGATCTCAACCGTCTATTCCTATTAACCCTAAACGACGACACTTCATCTAAGCAAACACGACGCCGTTTTTTCATTTTTTATTTTCCATCTAATATACGAATTATCTAAAAAATACAAAAATACTGATCCGACGGCCGAGAATCAAATCTCTCAAATTATCTCGGCCCGTCGGATGAAGGCCGACTCGGCCGCTCGCGCCAACGGCCGGGCCGAGCCGGCGACAGCCCGGCCCAATCAAAAGGCGACACGTCGGCCCGTTGACTACGTTGACCGGCCACGTCATCGTCTTCTTCATTGCGACGGGACCGGACGGACGGCCGAGGGACTCCGGCGACGATCTAACGGTGAATTCTCGACCAAATCTCATGAAACCAAACCCTATCGACTCGTCTCGACCTCTATTCTAACATATCTAGGAATCACAGCATTCTATCCATGGAATCAAGAGTTATGAACTACGCACAATCAGCCACTATCAAGTTCGATCAAGCATATTAAGGCCAAATCAGAACGATTAAATCACACACGATCATCACAGGAAGCTCGGAGGACTTACCTCGAGCTCCGATTGAGCTCGCATAGGCTAAAATGGCCCGGCCGATGTTCGGCCGCACCGGTGTGAGTTGAAGGCTCGACTCGAGTTTTCGAGCAAATTCGATGCACAAACCAGATGCGATCATGGCCGTAGATGTCCGGAATAGAAAAGGCACACGTCAATTGCGGGAATCGAGTTCACGAATGTGAGTTACCATGAATGCACAAGACGAAGCTCGGAGAGTTGACTCACCCGATATGGAGGTTTGAGACCGAATGAGCTGCCGCGATCGACTCGTCCGAGCTTGGAGGAAGTTCCGGTGACAATCCGCCGCGCCGATTCAGCCTAGATTGGCCGGGCCGAAGTCACGCAGGTTCGGCTCGCAACTCGAACCCGAACGCCGCGCGAGAACCTCTCTCTCCTTCTCTCTCGCTTTCTCTCTCTATTCCGGTGTGAGAACGAGCAAATGAACCTCCTCCCCGCAATTCTCGAAGCTTCTCCCCTTTTATACCCATTTTGAATTTTAGCGCGTCGGGAGCTTGAGTCGGCGAGGTAATCACGTGTCGCCCACGTGATTTTTGGTCGCCGGACGGTGACGGAATCGGTTGTGATTCCGTCACCGTCCGTTAGACCTACCGTTGAGCTAAAATGGACGAGAATTGCACTCTGGTTCAAGAACATTGACTTTTGTTGCGCCGAACCTTTGACCGGCGATCGCGACCACCTCCGGCGGCCGTTGGTCGCGCCGTTGGCGCCAATCGATGCGGGCTATTCCTATGAACAAAACCCCTCCAGCAATTGATTCGATTAAGCTTGAATTGGTCTTCAATTTGAGTGATGAATCTCGGCCTTCAACCTGCAATTCGTGCGAGTAAGTTGGGGAAGATGAAGTACGTTTCTGGACCGGTTCGGCCTGTCCGACGGCGGGTCGACAAATCATTTTTGCACAATTTTCAAAATTAATCCAAATTGATCGGGAATTTTTGCAATTAAATTTCAAAATTGCACTTAGGGGCCCGGATATTATCTAGAAATGCAATTTTACCCAAAATTTTCTATCAATTTGCACAAAAACCCCAAATTTTTCAATTTGCCCAAATTGGGAAAAAGTTCAATTGAGTGTCAATTTGACCAAATTGGACCATGAGACCCATTCCAATCGATTTAGAATGCATGAAAACATAGCGTGACAGTTCAATTTTACTATGATAGTCCCTCAATTAAAAGTAATTTCAGAAATTTGGCCAATTAAGGGACTAAATTGCAAACATTTTGGGGATTTGGCCTAATTTGTGCAATTCGCGCAATTGTGGGGGCAATTGATCAAATTGAAGCTCAAAGGGACTGCAATTGAATGTCTAGACTTAAAATGTGCAAAAATTGCAAATAAAATGACTCAATTTGTATTTTTTTATGAAAATTCAACCTTAAGCGTTATAAAGGAACACCTAAAATTGAACTTAATTTTTGATTTTTCTTGAAGTCAATATGAAAAGGGAATTAAAAGAAAAATATTGAACATTTTTGTGTATTTTTGTGACCTCGAAAAGTATTTTTTTATGAATTTTCACATATTTTCCTATTTTTCGAAAATATTAAAAAAATGCAAAAAATATGAAAAATTATTTTTTGATTCCAAATTGGTTCCTTAAGCTTGGCCAAGGCTTCCAATGTTGATTTTTTAATTTTTTTAATTTTTTTTGTGAATTTTTAGTGAATTTTGGAAAATAAAACTAAAGGAAAACCGACTAAAAAATTCGGTGTCAATAATGCCCCTCTTTGAAAGTAATCTCGGTTAGAGGTTGCTTTCAAAGACAAGGTGACACCTGGATCCTTAATCGACTCTGTTGGGGAGAAAAAATCTAAAGAAAATAAGTCTTGACATTCGATTGCTTTACCTTCGCAGTTTAAAGCTCTAACTCCGTGGGGAATTGTTTCAATTCATGCTCATTTATATGAAAGAGAGATAAGAAGAGGGAGACTTACCCGTAACTCACCCGTCTGTGGTTTGAAATTCGTTGATCCGAGGTTGAAAAATTGAGTGTACGAAATTACCCGTGGACGGTTTGGCGCGATTTTGCAATGGTCCGCGTCCGTCTGGTGTTGAGTGGTGATTTGAAGATTTGTGGGGAAGGTTCACCCTTGTAACAAAGGGGTTTCACCTATTCAAAATGGGTTAGACTATCCACTGGGGATTCATCATTTAAAGAGGGGGCAGATCGGCTTTCGTCTCTCCAACTACTCACCGTCCGAAAGGGGAGGTTCACCCTTGTAACAAAGGGGTTTCACCTATTTAAAAGAGATTGGCTATCCTCCATGCGGGGACTCACCATCTAAAAAGCGAGATCGGTTTTCGTCTCTCCAGCTACTAACCGTCGAGAGGGGAGGTTCACCCTTGTAACAAAGGGGTTTCACCTATTTAAAAGAGATTGGCTATCCTCCATGCGGGGACTCACCATCTAAAAAGCGAGATCGGCTTTCGTCTCTCCAGCTACTAACCGTCCGAGGGGGGAGGTTCACCCTTGTAACAAAGGGGTTTCACCTATTTAAAAGAGATTGGCTATCCTCCATGCGGGGACTCACCATCTAAAAAGCAGATCGGCTTTCGTCTCTCCAGCTACTAACCGTCTAAGGGGGGAGGTTCACCCTTGTAACAAAGGGGTTTCACATATTTAAAAGAGATTGGCTATCCTCCATGCGGGGACTCACCATCTAAAAAAGCAGATCGGCTTTCGTCTCTCCAGCTACTAACCGTTCGAGGGGGAGGTTCACCCTTGTAACAAAGGGGTTTCACCTATTTAAAAGAGATTGGCTATCCTCCATGCGGGGACTCACCATCTAAAAAGCGAGATCGGTTTTCGTCTCTCCAGCTACTAACCGTCCGAGAGGGTGCCATCTCGAGGACCTAGGTTGACTAGTGTACCTACGAGCTCAAACCCTATTTCAAATTTTCAAAAAGGCAGATCGGTTTTCGTCTCTCCAGCTACTAACCGTCCGAGAGGGTGCCATCTGAGGACCTAGGTTGACTAGTGTACCTACTGAGCTCAAACCCTATTTCAAATTTTCAAATAAGCGAGATCGGTTTTCGTCTCTCCAGCTACTAACCGTCCGAGAGGGTGCCATCCGAGGACCTAGGTTGACTAGTGTACCTACGAGCTCAAACCCTATTTCAAATTTTCAAAAAAGCAGATCGGTTTTCGTCTCTCTAGCTACTAACCGTCTAAGAGGGTGCCATCCGAGGACCTAGGTTGACTAGTGTACCTACGCAGCTCAAACCCTATTTCAAATTTTCAAAAAAGCAGATCGGTTTTCGTCTCTCCAGCTACTAACCGTCCGAGAGGGTGCCATCCGAGGACCTAGGTTGACTAGTGTACCTACAGAGCTCAAACCCTATTTCAAATTTTCAAATAAGCAGATCGGTTTTCGTCTCTCCAGCTACTAACCGTCCGAGAGGGTGCCATCTGAGGACCTAGGTTGACTAGTGTACCTACAGAGCTCAAACCCTATTTCAAATTTTCAAAGTTGAGAATCCGAGGACCTGGGGATGCCAAAAGACCTGCAGAGAATCCAAGTTAATCAAATTTTAAAATGCAACTTTTTTGAGAATTTGGGATCACCAGGGAACCCGCAGAAAGTTGAGTCAAATATCATTAGAATGACAATTTTAAATTCTGGGGAGAAACTTAAGAATTCCAGACAAGTTTTCAAAGTGTATTTGCGAAAGAAATGTATCCAATCACAATTTCAAATTTTTACCGAGGATGGATTCCGAATGACACATCCCGAGTGTTCTACAAAAAGGTTGTTTTAAAAATTTTCCAAAAGGGTTTTCCTTCATCCAAGAGGGCTTCTCACCATTTTGGAAAGGCTTTTCTTAAAATTCGAATCTGCTCACGTAAAACCTAACCTTGAGGTTTCGGGATCATTCGAGATGCATACAATCCGACTAATCGTAGAAGGCATTTTAAAAGGGACCGTAATTCAGGCCAGGTCAAAGGCTTATCAATGGATATTCATTTTGAGGTTTAGAAATGAATTTTGATCAGAAATAGCTTCTTCAGGTCTACAAGTCAAGAACCCCGAAGACCCGATAAGACAGGATTGTACTTACCTCTTTAAGCGGTAGCTTCCTGTATGATTTCTTGCATCAACCTGAAACACCTCTTAGATCAGAAAAGTTTTGGTGACAGGTTGTATCTTGGTTTAAGGTGGGCTCTTTAAGAACGGCCATATTTTCAAAGATGGGTGAACTTTGGTGATCACCTTGACATTTTTCAGCTTTCATCTGCTTTTGCAAGAGATTCATGATCATTCTTTCTTTAATCGATTTTGAGGATTTTCCTCTTTTCATCTTGATGATTTTTCTTTGGGAATTGCCCCTTTTCGGGATGCTCTTTTCATGGGCTTTGGCCTTGCTTTTACCAGGCACTTTGCTTTTTCTAGCCCTTTTATTCTTCATCATTTTCGCACCGACCGGCTCTTTTGAGACCAGTATCAAAATTCTTCCGATCATGCTTTTTGACTCATTGCTGGTTATTCCTTTGCTTTGCCCCAGTGTGGGGGGGTGATCACCAACAAGGGTTTAGAAATAAATATTCAAAGGCTCAAATTGGCTTTTCAAAGGGTAAGTGTTTGGGATATAGAAATGAAATGCTTTTCTTCACTTTGAGGTGTTCCAAGTCTCTGCCGTAAATCACCCGAAGCTAATCACAAAAAGATTGATGCAGGTCAGTACAATAAAGTCTTACCCGACCTTTTCTCCAAGGAATCATCCAATGAACCTCCAAATATGCCCCAAGGTGGGGTGATTCTTGACAGGGTTGTATTCATAAAATTCTCCCTTTTTGGCTTAGATTGGTTATCAAGGGATATAAATGTGTATGGATAATTTTGAAATGGAAATGTCTCTCGTCATCTCAATCTATGTAATCACCGCGAATAATCCATACGTCCCAAAATTAAGCCTCTTCGCTCTGTCACTCTCACTCATCACTCAAGTGTATCGGGGACGTGTTTGAGGATAATGCTTGCCTCTTCTCATCCGAAGGATCATTCTTTTGAAAAGCTTTCAAAACATGCCCTTTTTATGGAAACTCGGGGCATTTTCATCAAAATTCATCGTTTGCAAAATGTTCTCATCAAAAGATATATTCAAAAGATGTTTTTGAAACTTGTAATGAATGTCTCTTTGAAAGGGCCTTGTGACTCTATGAATCCAAGTTTTTCAATTTCGAGCACGACGGCGTATGAAAATTCTTTGTAAAGGAAGAGAACCTTAAACCCGTCTTCTTCAAATATTGGCTTCTGTCCCCTGTAAAAACAAAAGGAAACAATCAGCTCAAAATGTTCAAAATTTTCAAATCCCGAAGTGATTTCTTCTCGTCTTCTTCGGATGTTGACTCCTGTTTCCCGTAAAAACGAAAGGAAACGATCGCTTAAAGATATTCAAAATTTCAAATCCTGAAGCGACTTCTTCTCATCTCCTTCGGATGTTGACTCCCGTTTCTTGTAAAAATAAAAGGAAACAATCAGTCCAAGATGTTCAAAATTTCAAATCCCGAAGCGACTTCTCTTATCTCCTTCGGATGTTGACTCCTGTCTCCTCTTTCGGATGTCGACTCCTGTTTCTCGTAAAGAACAAAAGGAAACAATCAGTCCAAGATATTCAAAATCCGTGATCCAAAGTAACGGATAACTTCCCTTTTGATCAATTGCTCTGCAAAGTTCTTCATGATTCCCAATTCACCTGCAAAAATACGAATATATGCAAATGCATGTATGCAAATGTCATGCGAATGCAAAATTTTCATGTGACTCAGATCTGCTCATCAACCGCTCTGAAGCTCAATTTTATTTCAAGGATAATATCTCTTCACGGCGTCTGCATTTACTGGACTTGTCAACTCTTCTCCGTCCATGTTTACAAGTATAAGAGCTCCCCGGATAAGACTTTCCGAATCACGTAGGGGCCTTCATAATTTGGCGTAAATTTGCCTCCCGGGTGTTGTGCATTTGGGAGTATTTTCTTCACAACTAGCATCCCCTGTTTCAAAATTTCTGGGCTTGACCTTCTTGTTAAAAGCTCGCCGCTTTCTTCCGGTAGCTCGACCATGGCGGATGGCCTTCAATCGCTTTTCATCAATCAAATTTAATCTGTTCATGTTTCGCCGGTCCCACTCATCTTCCGTGAGTTCTACCCGAGACAGGATCCTTAAAGAGGGGATTTCCAACTCCACTGGTAGGACCGCTTCCATACCGTATACCAAAGAATAGGGAGTTGCCCCGGTTGAAGTACGAATTGAAGTTCGGTAGGCCATGAGAGCATATGGCAATCTTTCGTGCCAATCTCGATATTTCTCAGCGGTTTGGCCAATATCTTCTTGATGTTCTTGTTTGCCGCTTCCACGCTCCATTTCATTTGCGGGCGGTAAGGTGAAGAATTAAGGTGTCGTACCTTAAATTGTTCCAATAGTTGATCGACTACCTTGTTGTTCAAATTAGAGCCATTATCTGTAATGATGGCTCTTGGCACTCCATATCTTGAGATGATATCTCGCTTGATAAACTTAGCCACACTATTCGCAAGTGACATTGGCATATGAGCTGGCTTCAATCCATTTAGTGAAGTAGTCAATAGCCACCAAAATAAAGCGATGTCCGTTTGAGGCCTTTGGGTTGATAGGGCCAATCATATCAATTCCCCACATGCGAATGGCCATGGCTCGACATTTGGTGTAGCTCGGTTGGCGGCGCATTTATCCTGTCGCCGTATACCCGGCATTGATGACGAGGATCTAACATGCTTGGTTGCAATCCGACTCGATAGTCAACCAAGTAATACCCGAGTCTCATGATCTTCTTGGCGAGGAGGTGGCCATTCATATGCGGTCCACATTCCCCTTCATGAATCTCTTTCATAATGAGATTTGCTTCTTTGGAATTCACGCACCTCGGCGAGGACCGAGTCAAAGGATCTCTTGTATAGGATCTGTCCGCCGAGGAAAAATTTAGATGCCATCTTGCTTATGTACTTTTTATCTTCCGGTTGACTGTCTTGCGGGAATTCGCCCTTCAGTAAGTAATTCTTGATGTCATGATACCACGGTTCTTCATCGGGTTCTTCTTCAATGACCATGCAGTATGCAGGTTGCTCTAAGATATCAATCCTTAATGGCTCTATCTCAAAACCATTTTGCACTTGTAACATGGCTGATAATGTGGCCAAAGCATCAGCAAAATGGTTCCGAGTTCTCGGCAGATATTCAAAAGTGATCTCCTCAAAATGTTGGATCATCTCCTCGAGGTACTTATGATAAGGAATAAGCTTGGGATCCTTTGTCTTCCACTCCCCTTGAGTTTGTAAAATGATCAGCATAGAATCTCCATATACCAATAGCTTCTTTACCTTTAATGAGATGGCCAATTGTAATCCTAGTATGCAGGCTTCATATTCGGAAATGTTGTTGGTGCAGGGGAATACCAACTTGGCTGAAACTGGATAATGTTGATCTTCGGGGGATATCGAACCGCCCAAGATTCGATCCAAGTGAGGTTCACCTGCGCCGTCAAAGTACATTGTCCATTTGTCTTCAGATATATTCAGGATTTGACCTCCCTTGTTTTGCTCTGAAACGTCCTTAGGAGGGTTCTCGGCTAGCATATCAGCAATCGCTCTTCCTTTGACAGACTTTTGGGGAGAGGTTTTGATATCAAACTCTGAAAGCAATATTTGCCATTTAGCCATCTTTCCTAGCAATGTTGGCTTCTCCAAAAGGTATTTGATAGGATCATTCTCGGTGACCAGTTCTATATGATAGTGCAGCGTATACTGCCTCAATCTGTGGAGGACCCAAACCAATGCTACGCAAGTCCTTTCCACTACCGGGTACTTGCTTTCAGATGTTGTGAACTTTTTGCTCAAATAATATATGGCCCGCTCTTTACGATCCTTGGGGTTAGTTTGGGCAAGTAAAGCTCCCAAGGACTCATCATTAACCGTCAGATATAGAGTTAAAGGAACGTTAGGGATAGGAAGTACC
Organism: Rhodamnia argentea; assembly: GCF_020921035.1. Classification (NCBI taxonomy): domain Eukaryota; kingdom Viridiplantae; phylum Streptophyta; class Magnoliopsida; order Myrtales; family Myrtaceae; genus Rhodamnia; species Rhodamnia argentea. The sequence goes on along the minus strand of NC_063157.1, from coordinate 16,711,958 downwards.
AACACCGGAGGTTGTACCAGGTATTCCTTGATCTTCTCAAATGCTTGTTGACATTCCGCATCCCATTTGACCTTCGCACCTTTCTTTAACAGCTTGAAGAAGGGTTTCGCCGTTTCTCGACAATGAGATATAAATCTGGATATATAATTCAACCTTCCCAAGTAGGCCCCTTATTTCCTTGACAAGTGGTAGGAGTTCCTATTTCCCATATGGCTTTAATCTTGGAAGGGTCAATTTCAATACCACGGCCAAGCTCACCACAAACCCTAGCAGCTTTTCCGGATCTTGCGCCAAATACGCATTTCGCAGGATTCAACTTGAGCTTATACTTTCTCAATCGATCAAATAACTTCTTCAGCACTTTAACATGGTCTTCTCCAGGTCCTGGACTTGGCAATCATATCATCCACATAGACCTCAATCTCCTTATGTATCATGTCATGAAAAAGGGTCACCATAGCCCTCCGATATGTTGCACCTGCATTTTTCAATCCAAATGGCATTACCTTGTAACAAAAAGTTCCCCATTGTGTAGTGAATGAGGTCTTGATCTTATCTTCTTCCTTCACAGATGATCCGATTATATCCCGAGAATCCATCCATAAAGGAGAATAATTCAAAGCCCGCAAGATCGTCGACGAGCACATCAATGTGCGGTAAGGGAAAATCATCCTTCGGACTAGCTTTGTTTAAGTCCCGATAATCCACGCATATTCTAATTCTTCCGTCCTTCTTCTTAATCGGTACGATAGTGGCGACCCAATCAAGCATATGGGACAGCCTCGATAAATCCAACTTTAAGGAGCTTCATCACCTCTTCCTTGATCTTATCCGCCGCCCAGGATTCATCCTTCGGGTGATTGATTTACTGGTGTGCAAGAAGGATTTGTGGGCAAAGCATGCTCCACAATCTCACGATCTAGACCCGGCATGTCAAGATACGACCAGGCGAAGATATCTTGATATTCCTTGAGTAACACCGTCATTCTTAAAATATCTCGCTGCAGACGTGTGTCCTCCTATTTTCACTTCCTTGACGCAATAGATCCCCCAAATTAATAGTGATAGGTTCTTCAGAAATAGGAGGCTTAGATTCTTCGAAACAATCCCATTCTCTCTTGATATCGCTCACATCAACCTCGTCTATATCAACTTCACATGCATAGTCATCGAGCTGATCCGAGTCACATATTAACCTTGTTATGTATGGGTGGGATGATATGCCCGAAATGCACCATGAAAGGTTAGTATTTAAAGATGATAAAATTGAAGGATGCATGATTTTTATCATGAAAACATTTTTCAAATTCCAATTTTTTAGACAAAGAAAGGAGAACTAGTCCACAATCTTCCGGACATCCTGGTTCTCAAAAGCCGTTTAAAACCCAAGATCATATGGCGGATCGTGCCTCAAGTTTCATGGTAGAATCAATTGTCATCATCGGACCAATCCGTTGCTCCACATGTCTCGTAATCAAATTTGTGATGATTTTCATTAATAGATGCAACTAAGAACAATACAAGATCGCACTTCCCGGATCACAAAGATGTGACCCAAAGGGTGCTAAAACATCAAAAAGCTTTAAAGCAAATGCAGTAATCAAAATGCATTAAAAGATAAAGTTTAGAAAGAGCCTTTTACTCGGGGGTGGGGAAATCATCGTCCAGCCACTCAATTATCACGTTCACCCGATTATCCAGGAACGGGTTGAATAAGTCCGGCTCTGCATCTTCAGCGATGTCTTCATCTTCCAGCCATTTGCCTCCTTTAGAGAATACCTTGAATAAGGGGTTCAGGAACATTTTTCCCCTAGCTCTCCATACATCGGTGCCTATGAAACGGCCACCTTGGCGTCCACGGCGTCCACGGTCTCCATAACGATTGTTTCGACCTCGGCCTCGACCTATGTTATTTTTCGCTATTCCATTATAACCCGCACCAACCTTGTGATCATTTGAGCCCAAATTCAAAGGGTTACGGATTCCCCGACCATATTTCCCTAATCCGGCACCTGGAATAAATCCATTCAAGAGTAGCACTTTTCCCGCCATAGTTGCAGGTCTCGAAAGCTCGGGTGTAGCCACCTTTGCATCCGGTGACACATGCATGACGTATACAATGTCAAAGGTGTGATAGCTCGGCTCCTCCTCTTTTGAGGGTTCAATGTAAGGGACCATCCCTTTTAAAGTCGCTCGATGTCCTGTCTCGCCATGGACGGTGATCAATTGACCCTTGACCACAAATTTTAACTTTTGATGCAGAGAGGAAGGTACCGCTCCGGACACATGAATCCACGGTCTTCCCAGGAGCAAGGTGAAGGCGCTTGGAATATCCAATACTTGGAACGGTATAGAGAAAGTTACCGGTCCAATGTCAATGTCCAGCTCAATCTCTCCTACAACATTCTTGGAGACTCAGTCAAATGACCGGATGGTGGCCTTGGATGTCTTCACAAAATCTTCATTGATCCCCAAGCTTCTCAAAGTGCTTAGTGGACACAAAGTTGAAAGCGGAACCATTATCAATCAAGACATGAGGCACCTCTTTTCCGTGACACCTCACGGCTACGTAGAGGGCCCCGTTGTGGACTCGCCCTTCTTTCGGGAAATCTTCGTCCGAAAAGATATCTCGATCTTTTAGAAGGATAGCACCCACAAAGTCTCCCAATTGCACTTCGTTAATTGTCTCCGGGACATGCACCTCATCTAGCACCTTCAAAAGGGCGTCTTTGTGCTTTTCAGAATTTTTGAAGAGATCCAAGAAGGAAATCATGCGGGCATCTTCCGCAGCTTGGTCAACGACCTCATATTCACCGGTCCTCACGACCGATTGCAACTTCTCAACCTCTTCCGCAGCTGGGGACTCTCTTTTCAGAATCCGCTTCTCTCGGGGGATAACATCTTCCGGATCTCATTATGGCGTCAATCTCGCCCGTTCCATAATCCCAGTGAACCGCCCTTGAGTTGTATTCTTCCACAAGCGGTAATTTAATCCTCACCGGTATGATCTTTTCTCGGTAGTGATTCGGATGTTGATGGTTTTTCCGAACTAGAAGTTTCCAATTCCCAGCTATCAACTTTGTTCAAATCAATCACGAAACGAATCGGGGTATCTACCATCCCGATCATTTCGTTCTCATGAACATCTTCGGGGTTATGTTCGGACCTGGCCTCATCAACGCGACATTCTCTTCATCTAGATCCTTCGCCTTTCCTTTCGACTCTTAGGATAATCCCCTCAATTCTCATACCAATTTCCACCAGATGTTGGAATGAGGAGTAGGTATATGCATACATACGGTCAAAGTATTCCGCCGGAAGTGACTTTAGTACGAACTCCAAGCATTTCTCTCTCCGACAACTACGGTTGCACCATCACAACGTGTTTCCTCCACCTCCTAGCAAAGAGCTCAAAACTCTCATCTTCACCTTCCTGATATTCAACAGATTAGCCTTAGTGAAATAACCTCCGATTCCAGCTTTAAAGTGTCGTATGAAGTGCTCGATAACTCCTCCCAACTCGGGACCCAATCCGGATCGATTGATTGGAACCATACCGGTGCGGGGCCCGTTAAACTTTGTCCAAAGTTCCGGATCGGTGTTTCGTCATCTTCATGGTGGCCAACCATTTGGCGAAGATAGTATGAGACATGCGCCGGAGGACACCCGGCGCCATTATACTTCGTGCGGAAGACCACTCTCGGGTTCGCACCTTGAGGCGGGACATTTCTCGCTTGGGTGAGTGGCGTAATCAGCTCCTTCAACTCATCCATTTTCCTCGACACGTCATCTCCTTGCTCTTGCAAGAGAGCGATCTTTCGATTCTCGTGTCTCCATGGTTCGCCGTATCTCCGGAATCCGCATATTCTCTTCTATTCTTGTGGCGTTGTTCCCGGCCATCAATTGCGATAATTCTGCTACCATAGTCGTCAAATGACGCATGTGCGTCTCAGATTAGAAAGTCGCATATCGACCTCTCGATTCTCCCGTTCATTCCGAGGAGCCGCTTGGTCCTTAACTTCATCGATTTTTCCTACAAATTCTTCACTTTCGGGGTCGTCCATTCCACCCCACCCATCGGGGACTACATCTCCGGAATCAACAAAGAAACTCGGGGGCGCCGAATATAACACTTTAAAGTTGTAACCACCACTATCTTCCCCCAGGTTATCAACTATTTCGCCCCTCTCTAGGGCTTTCTGCAAAAATCTTCTATCGCCTCGGCGGGCCTTATCCAGACGGACTTCATATTCGTCTATCTCTTCAATTTCTTGACCATCTTTGATGCTCATCAAATATCCCGAGGGTATTTTCAAAAGAGCTCCCCTCGTAGGTTTCATCGCGAACTCCTCAAACAACATGTCTACCGCCACGTAGGTCCCCTTGAAAGCGACATTTTCCATTCTTCCTATGACGCCTAAGCTAATCAATTTTTCCAAGCAAGCCTCTTTTTGCTCCCGGGAAATACTCTCTCCTTCCGGGTATTGCGAGGCCAATGTTAAGACATCCCGCATTTTACCCATATCCGCTATGAATTCCAGAACCTCATCCTCTTCACCTCCAAAAATCGCGTTCACCTCGCGATGCTCAAGTAGCGGGTTCCGCTGCACATTCGGTTCGGCTTTATCAAACTCTAGAACTTTTCCATCGATCAATGCTTGCACCTTGAACTTCAAAGCGAGACAGTTGTCCGCGTTATGCCCCCTTTCTCCCATATGGTATACGCACGTCCGGGTCTCATCATACCCAGGAAATCTTGGCGGGTGAGCTCTAGGTGGCTCTTTAGCAACTAAGCGATTCTCCAACAGCATGGGTAACAATTTGGATAAGGGTCGGGGTAGTGGAGTGAAAACAACCGGGTTCTTTTTCCGAATTCCGGTGGTTTGGAAGTGGTCCAGGAGGACGTTCCTTGGGTAGGAATTGAAGGCGAGAAATTTCCGGGCTTTGGCGGATTAGGGACAAAAGCTACTTCTCCGGTTTGCTCCCTAATATCCCTTCTCAAAGGGTATTGGCGTTTGAAAGGCGCCTCGGGTATCTTCTTTTCTCTTAATGCCCACTCGTGGCGCTCCGCCACCTTGATCGGTGCGCAAATGTCCGACACCCGAAGTGTTCAACTTGTCGAAAAATTCAAATGGAAGGGCCTTGAGAAAAAGGTCTATTAGTTCTTCTTCCGGGACGGGCGGCTTTACCCGCACAGCCAACGCTCTCCATCTCCGGGCGTAGGCGCGAACGGCCTCACTCTTTCCTTTTACGGTCCTTAAAAGGTCCTCTCTAGTTAGGGCGGTCAAAGTGTTAAACTTGTATTGCCGAAGGAACTCGTCTCGCGCGCTTATCCCAATCGGCGAGCCTCTCTCGGCTCCAATTCAATGAACCACGCTAGGGCTGCCCCGCATAGGCTTTCCCGGAAGGTGTTAACCAAGAGTGGAATGTTGTCAGAGAACCGAGACATTCGGCGCAAGTAATACTTCAAGTGCGCCTTGGGACACCCGGTCCCGTTATATCTCCTCACAAAATCTGGTTCCTTGTAATCAGCAGGAACCTCTATCTTTTCGAATGGTGCAACCTTGTCGAACCTCGAGAGTTCATAACCCCGACTCGCCAAACACTCTTCGATCTTAGCGAGCCTCTTAATTTCCTCTTCCATTTTGAGAACTTGCTTCTCCTTTTTCTCCAGTGTCAATCACAATGGGAGGATCCTTAGGCGGTCTCTCCGGATTCGGAGTTGGATTAGCGGCGGGCGCCGGATTAGCGTTCGCTCCATCGGATGGCCCCGCAGGAGCTTGAGAATTAGGGTCGGCGGGGTATCTCCCCCGGCTTGCAATCATCATTGCCTTCATCTCCGCCACCATTGTGGCGATCACATTCATTTGATTCTCCAGATTACCCACACGAGGTGCGAGCTCCTCTTGTTCCATTCTTAATTTGCGCGTTTTGCTACGAGTCCTCGTATTTGTCACTCACCTGTTTTCGAAATATCAAATTAGTATGTAAAATTTTAAAGGATTGGAGACATTGACCCGTGGTAATTGACTTTTCTATATGTATGCATGAAATGCTCATAAAAGAAATAGTATGTATTCATTACAAACCAAATTGTTCAAAAGTATCGAAAAGATAACAAATATGTAAAATCTAAATGGGGGAATGGATCTATCTAAGTCGGGGACGCTTCCACTCTTCTTGTTCTTCCGATCCATCGGAATCCCAATGGTATGGGTCTTCTCCTTCCTCCGACATCCACTGCTCTGGATCTTCGGGAATGTACGGCTCTACGCCCGGTACGTAGGGTACTATATACTCTGGCTCATATGACTCCACCTCTTCAATCCGAGGAGATACGTACTCGGGTACATATGGTTCTACCATTGATTGGCGATACTCCTTAAACTTCTTGATATACTCCTTGGAGGCTCTATGAATGTTCATCTCATCATCCAAATAATCCGGCCACTCAACTTGTTGCAGCGGGGAGTTCTTCAAAGCATGAAGAATAAGCTTGATCCGGGCCCGATACAACTCCTTTGTTTCCTTAGTGAGCTTTCCTCGTGTCATATCAAATGAGAAAATCCCGGGACAAACATCCGGTGGTATCTCTTGTAGAACTCCAAATTACCTCACCACTCGAATGGGGTAATACGCCACAGCGCCGGTACATCCCAATAAGGGAATAGGGTTATCTTCAATACCCGAAATGCGAGCTTCTACGATCTTGGGCCAAGTCAAACGCCATCTAATATGCTCGGGTTTCAAATTGTCCAATAGCTCAACCCACTTTTTGAATGAGTATTTGGGTACAAGGGATTGACACTTAAGGAAGGATCTAAGAGGGTGAACGTGCTCATTGATCTCATAACACCCCACTCGGAGTTGGAAAGTTTTTATATGAGAGGTGAACCACAAGTGGAGTAATCCGCTAGACGCTTGGAAAACAGCCTTTTTTGAAGATTTGGAACGATTCGGGGAGAGAAAAGTCTCAGCTAAAATCATGTACGAATAATCCCAAAGACAACACGCTTATCCGGCTATATGGGTTATGGAGGGGTCAAAAGTAGTTCTAGAAGTCGGGAATAGAACGAATGCAAAGAAAGCCAAGATGAACACCTTTCCCGATTTATGACCGGTTTCGGTGGGTAGAGAGGAATAATTATCGAAAAGGAACGAGAAGGTGAATTTGTTGGAATTGGATTTGTAAACTTTTTCAATCTCAGAAGTTTTAAGGCGAAGGAAACTCGATAATGAACGAGTGGAGTCCATGTCCAAAGGGGGTTGAGCTATACGTTCTTCAAATTTGGCCCCGATAATAGCGGTATACTCTTCAAGCGTAGGGGTCAATTCCAATCCTTGAAAGTTGAATGTCATTGTTTGCGCGTCCCATGCCTTGGCTAGTGCTTGAATGAGCGCCGGTTGGTATTCCACTTTGATCAAATCTACAAGTCGTCCCAAACGTCCTTCCACATAGGCTTTGTTGACGATGTCGAGGCGATCCCACCATATAGCGAGTTCCTTGCGCGGTATTAGGATGACTTTGATGTCTCCATTCCCCATGATCTAAAAATGCAAAAAATGATGATCCTAAAGTCAATTACCACAGTTTAATATGCATATGCATGTAATGTGATGCAAATGTGCTAACCAAATTCCATGTCATCTTTTGGTAACATGAGGGTCAACTACTCCCACTTGACCCAAATAAGCCAAATAGGGTAATTATGGACCAAATCTCACCCAAAGATGGAATGTAATTTGATTAGGATCGTTTAAGCGTAATCGGGGTAGAAAGTTGCTCACAAATTGACAACTCACGAAACTTACAAGTCTAACACAATAAAGTCGAAAGAGATAGAACATGATAGTATCTAGAGATGTTCGGACAATAAATGTCGATGAAAGTACATAATAGACTCAAAATACAATAAAATCTAGAAACTGTCCCAAAGTCGTACTAATCTAGACAATCGGGATGGTATCCTCATCGGATGAAATCTCCACCATCTCGGGAAGCTTGATGTCTTCTTCATCATCGGAGGATATGGTGATGATTTCCTTCTTCTTAATCGGGGAGTGTTTTGGGGCCGTCTTGGTCGCACGTGGCTTTCTTGCCAACTTCATGTACAACTTCCAGATTCTTTCTTTCTCGCGCTCGAGCTCCAAATATCGTCCACATCGGGTATAATCGCAACTCTCGCTACGGATGCGGTTCCGTCCGTTGAGCTCTCGTCCGTGAACAAATTCGAAAACTCGGAATGTAGCGGGTACTCGGTCCTCGCGTCGAATGGTCCTCCGCTCCCATGTGAATACATCGGGTACATCAACACGACTTTGGGGCGCCATCTATCCTAAAAAGGAAAATTTGACTTTCAACCCCGATCACTTAAACGATCTTACAAATTGTGATGATATGTAGTGAAAATGTATGATATGCAAAATTTAAATTTACAAGTTCAAAATAAAAAGGGTAGAAAGCCTTACCAACCGATGTTACTCTTTTTTTGGTTTTTGGTTTTAGGTATACCAACCATCCATTTCACATGCGCATGAGACAGGTGAGGTTTAACTCTAAAGAAATCAAAAAGGCTCGGGTATGGACCTAAAAAGGCTCCCGCTATACAAATCGATGGGCCGTCCACAAGCGCAATCAAACAACAAGTGGGTAGGACCATCAATCTTGCATAGCGAGCGGGATCAAATATGGTCAACCCAAGTGCAATCAAACACAAGAGCTTCGCATACCGATCCCTATCTATGGCGACCTAAAAGGTGATTTCGCGGCTCGGGTTTAGGCGCTTGTGTGTGCAGTGTCGTGATCCTCGAAATATGCAAGACATGCACCACAATTTATATTCAAAACACCGCTTCAAAATTTGCATAAATAAACAAACAATCCAAAACTCCATATCTGCATCAAAAATGGTTAGCACAGACGCCACCCCTTATAACTCCCATCTGCATCAACATTTAACACTTTTTGTTATTAGACGTACCTCACCTTCAAGAGCATCTGCAGAAAACGGGGTTAGAAAACACTCAACATTTTTATCGGCTTAAATCCTCTTAAATAAATCCCCGGTGGAGTCGCCGGTCTGTCGCGACCCTCTACCGGTCGGTCCCGGCGGGGGCGAGGGTTAACGAGCCGATCCCTCTTTTATATATATTATATTTTTTGGGATCGCGGGTCTCTCCCAAGACCCATTACTCGAATCGCGATGTCGGGTAAAATTTTTCAAATATCGAAATTGACCTTGTGTGGTCGGGTGGCATGTGCGATGTGTACATGCAATTTTGGAGTCGCCACCGATCGATTTCTTGGAAGGTACGATCGGAAATCCTTACCGAGCGGTCGGGAGAAACCGTTCGGTTCCGCGAAAACCAGAGATTTTGGGTCCGGGGACTTGGTTACGCCAAATTTCATATTTGACGCCCTTTCGGTTACCGATGTTGATTGTTTTTCTAACCTAGGAATTCATGCAGATGCAATATCGGGTGAGGTAGGTCCTAACAATTCTAAGTTTTCATGCGGATGGGAATTTTCTATCCTAATCAATCACAATCAGAAAAATTAATGCGCAATCAAAATCATTACAATCGATCAAATCAATCAATCAAGGTTCGATATGTCTAAAATGGCCCTATCGGCCCATACAAAAATCAATTTTGGGTGTCGGGGTGATTTGGTAAAAATTTGGGGCGGAAGGCCCGGAAGGGCGTAATGGTCATTTTTGGGAGTTGGGACCCGAAAATCACAAAATTTCGATTTGGCCAGTTGAATGTGGCCATTTCTCATTTTTTTTTGTGATTTTCTTGAATTTTTCTAATTTTTTCTATTTTTTGGAATTTTTATTTATTTTTCAAAAATATTGGGAATTTTCCGGATCGAAATTAATCGACCCTCGAAGTCTCAAAAATTTTCGTTCCAGACTTTATGAGTCCCGAACCGATCTAGAAATTTTTAGAAATTTTTTAATGAAAATCTGGGAATTTTTATGAATTTTCTAAGTATTTTTACAATTTTTTTGGATTTTTGGAAATTTCTTTTTATTTTTTATTATTTTTTATTAATAAACCGGACCGGGTCAACCCGGTCAACGGCCGGTCAACCCGGTCCGACCGCCCGTAGACCCGCTCTACACCTATACGACACCGTATACGTATTTATACTATTTATTTCTATTTTTATTCGATTTTCTAAGCAATTTCCTAATTCCCGAAAATATAAAATGAAATGAACGGTCGAGATCAATCCTAGGTTCAATCTCGACCGTCCGTGCGTCTCGAAGCAAAACGACGCCGCATCCGCCCTTGCCCACAAAACGACGCCGCAATCTCGGTGTTAAATGGACGACCAAGATTAAGTCTCTGGACTTCATCTCGGCCGTCGACTCTCTTAGACTAAAAACGACACCGTATCATCTAAATGTATCAACGGCCACGATTAAAACTAAGCTCGATCTGGACCGTCTATTGTGTCTAAAGCCAGAAACGACGACGCTTTATCCTCTTCAAGCAAAACGGTGCCGTGTCAGTTAAAGCATTGAACGGTCACGATCTATTCCGGCCCCGATCTCAACCGTCTATTCCTATTAACCCTAAACGACGACACTTCATCTAAGCAAACACGACGCCGTTTTTTCATTTTTTATTTTCCATCTAATATACGAATTATCTAAAAAATACAAAAATACTGATCCGACGGCCGAGAATCAAATCTCTCAAATTATCTCGGCCGTCGGATGAAGGCCGACTCGGCCCGCTCGCGCCAACGGCCGGGCCGAGTCGCCGACAGCTGGCCCAATCAAAAGGCGACACGTCGGCCCGTTGACTACGTTGACCGGCCACGTCATCGTCTTCTTCATTGCGACGGGACCGGACGGACGGCTGAGGGACTCCGGCGACGATCTAACGGTGAATTCTCGACCAAATCTCATGAAACCAAACCCTATCGACTCGTCTCTACCTCTATTCTAACATATCTAGGAATCACAGCATTCTATCCATGGAATCAAGAGTTATGAACTACGCACGATCAGCCACTATCAAGTTCGATCAAGCATATTAAGGCCAAATCAGAACAATTAAATCACACACGATCATCACAGGAAGCTCGGAGGACTTACCTCGAGCTCCGATTGAGCTCGCATAGGCTAAAATGGCTCGGCCGATGTTCGGCCGGACCGGTGTGAGTTGAAGGCTCGACTCGAGTTTTCGAGCAAATTCGATGCACAAACCGGATGCGATCGTGGCCGTAGATGTCCAGAATAGAAAAGGCACACGTCAATTGCGGGAATCGAGTTCACGAATGTGAGTTACCATGAATGCACAAGACGAAGCTCGGAGAGTCGACTCACCCGATATGGAGGTTTGAGACCGAACGAGCTGCCGCGATCGACTCGTCCGAGCTTGGAGGAAGTTCCGGTGACAATCCGCCGCGCCGATTCATCCTAGATTGGCCGGGCCGAAGTCACGCAGGTTCGGCCCGCAACTCGAACCGGAACGCCGCGCGAGAACCTCTCTCTCCTTCTCTCTCGCTTTCTCTCTCTATTCCGGTGTGAGAACGAGCAAATGAACCTCCTCCCTGCAATTCTCGAAGTTTCTCCCCTTTTATACCCATTTTGAATTTTAGCGCGTCGGGAGCTTGAGTCGGCGAGGTAATCACGTGTCGCCCACGTGATTTTTGGTCGCCGGACGGTGACGGAATCGGTTGTGATTCCGTCACCGTCCGTTAGACCTACCGTTGAGCTAAAATGGACGAGAATTGCACTCTGGTTCAAGAACATTGACTTTTGTTGCGCCGAACCTTTGACCGGCGATCGCGACCACCTCCGGCGGCCGTTGGTCGCGCCGTTGGCGCCAATCGATGCGGGCTATTCCTATGAACAAAACCCCTCCAGCAATTGATTCGATTAAGCTTGAATTGGTCCTCAATTTGAGTGATGAATCTCGGCCTTCAACCTGCAATTCGTGCGAGTAAGTTCGGGAAGATGAAGTACATTTCTGGACCGGTTCGACCGGCGGTCAGACCGGTCCGAACCTGGTCAGATGATCATTTTTGCACAATTTTCAAAATTAATCCAAATTGACTGGGAATTTTTGCAATTAAATTTCAAAATTGCACTTAGGGGCCCGGATATTATCTAGAAATGCAATTTTGCCCAAAATTTTCTATCAATTTGCACAAAAACCCCAAATTTTTCAATTTGCCCAAATTGGGGAAAAGTTCAATTGAGTGTCAATTTGACCAAATTGGACCATGAGACCCATTCCAATCGATTTAGAATGCATGAAAACATAGGGTGACAGTTCAATTTTACTATGATAGTCCCTCAATTAAAAGTAATTTCAGAAATTTGGCCAATTAAGGGACTAAATTGCAAACATTTTGGGGATTTGGCCTAATTTGTGCAATTCGCGCAATTGTGGGGGCAATTGATCAAATTGAAGCTCAAAGGGACTGCAATTGAATGTCTAGACTTAAAATGTGCAAAAATTGCAAATAAAATGACTCAATTTGTATTTTTTTATGAAAATTCAACCTTAAGCGTTATAAAGGAACACCTAAAATTGAACTTAATTTTTGATTTTTCTTGAGGTCAATATGAAAAGGGAATTAAAAGAAAAATATTGAACATTTTTGTGTATTTTTGTGACCTCGAAAAGTATTTTTTATGAATTTTCACATATTTTCCTATTTTTTGAAAATATTAAAAAAATGCGAAAAATATGAAAAATTATTTTTTTGTTCCAAATTGGTTCCTTAAGCTTGGCCAAGGCTTCCAATGTTGATTTTTTTAATTTTTTTAATTTTTTTTGTGAATTTTTAGTGAATTTTGGAAAATAAAACTAAAGGAAAACCGACTAAAAAATTCGGGTGTCAACAGCAAGTCGTGAGTGGTCCGAGTCGGCGTCCGGTCGGCCTAACCGTGCGTGCGAAATGGCTGAGTTGGATTAGATCTGACGGTAGTGATAAATAGTTGAGTTTAATTTTAGGCCGTCCAATTAGATTTTAGATATTTCGTTTATTAGGTAGAAAATAATAAATCATAAGCAACGCCGTTTAGGTTAAGTAGTCCACGACGTTGTTTTGGAACAAGGTCTGATGCGTCGTCGTTTTAGGCGTGGATGGAATGAATGGCCCGGATTAGATCTAGGTTTTGATCGTGGCCGTTCCTTTTAATTGTGATACGGCATCGTTTAGAGTACGAGACCCCGATGCGTCGTCGTTTTGGCATTAGTTAGAATGGACGGCTCGGATGGAGTCTAGGTTAGATTGTGGCCGTTCGTGCACTTAATTGATGCGGCATCGTTTCAAGCGTAGGAGGAGTCGACGGCTCAAATTAGATCCCAGGTTAGATCGTGGCCGTCCGTGCATTAGAACAATGCGGAGTGGTTTCATCCAGAGTGAATCGACGGCCGAGATTAATCCCGCATTTGATCTCGGTTGTCCATTCATTTTTAGTATTTCCGATATTAGAAAATTAATTCAGAAAATAAAAAAAATAGGTATTAAATAGTATACAGTGTCGTTTACGTGTAGAGAGAGTCCGAGCCAGTCTGGATCGAGTTTGACTGGTCATTGACCGGGTTGACCCGATCCGAAAATATTAATAAAAATTTTCTAAAAATCCAAAAAAATTGCAAAATTCATAGAAAATCCATAAAAATTCCCAGATTTTCCCAAAAAAATTCTAAAAAATGTTTAGGTCAATTCGGGACTCTTATAGTCCGAATTGAAAGATTTTGAAGTTTTGAGGGTCGGTCTACACCGATCCGAAAAATTCCCGACTTTTGGAAAATAAGTAAAAATTCTAAAAAAAATCACAAAAAATGGGAAATGGCCACATTCAACTGGCCCGACCCCAATTTTATGGTTTTTGGGTCCCGAACCTAAAAAATGACCATTTTACCCTTCCGGGCCATTCGCCCCAAATGTTTCCCGAACCACCCCGGAACTTGAGTATGTCTTTCTATAGGCCGATAGGGCCATATTAGATGCGTCTACTTGATTGATCATTTGATTTGGCTTTGTTTACTTTGATTGCGCATTTAAATTTTTGATTGTGACTGTTAGGGTAGAAAATTCCCGTCCGCATGATGCCTTAGATCGTTAGGGCCTACCTCACCCAAAATTTCATCTGCATGAATTCTTAGGTTAGAAAATCACTCAACTTCGGTAACCGAAAGGGCGTCAATGCAAATCTTGGTGTAACCAAGTCCCCGGACCCAAATCTCTAGTTCTCGTAGAATCGAACGGTTTCTCCCGACCGCTCGATAGGGTTCCCGATCATACCCTCCAAAAAGTGATCGGTGGCAACTCCATATACATGTACACTATGCACATGTCACACGACCACACTAAGGTCAACCCCGGTCCTCACATCGCGATTCGAGTAATGGGTCTTGGGAGAGACCCGCGCACCAAAGATCCACTGTCAACTAGGTCGGGAAGCGCGGCTCGTTAACCTCTCGCTTCTCGCATTTCGCACGGAAGTTCGGAGGGTCGCGACGGACTAGCGACTCCGCTAAGGACGAACCGATTGCAAACCCATTAAGAGGACTTAAGCCGATAAAAAAGCTGAGTGTTTTCTAACCTTGTTTTCTGCAGATGCTCTTGAAGGTGAGGTACGTCCACTAACAAAAAGTGTTAAATGTTGATGCAGATGGAAGTTATAAGGGGTGGCGTCTTTGCTAACCTTTTTGTGCAGATATAGTGTTTTGGGTTGTGTGTTTATTTATGCACATATTGAAGCGGTATTTTGATATAAACTATTGTGCATACTTTGCATATTTCTGAGGATCACGACACCGCACACACAAGCGCCTAAACCCAAGCCGCGAATCACCCTTTTAAGTCGCCTTAGATAGGGATTGACATGCGAAGCTCCTGTGTTTGATTGCACTTGGGTTGACCATATTTAATCCCACTCGCTATGCGAAGTTGATGATCCTACCCACTTGTTGTTTGATTGCGCTTGTGGGTGGCTCATCAATTGGTATAGCGAGAGCTTTTTTAGGTTTATACCCGAGCATTTTTTATTTCTTTATAGTTAAACCTCACTTGTCTCATGCGCATGTGAATGGAAGATTGGTATACCTAAAACGAAAAACCCAAAAAAAGAGTAACATCGGTTGGTAAGGCTTTTTACCCTCTCTATTCTTGTAAATTTAATTTATACATAACATGCATTTTCATGAGCATATCATGAAAAATTGTAAGATCGTTTAAGTGATTGGGGTTGAAAGGTCAATTTCCCTTTTTAGGATAGATGACGCCCCAAGGTAGGACCCATGTCCTTGATGTATTCGTATGGGAGCAGAGGACCATTCGACGCAAGGATCGTGCGCCCGCCACCTTCCAAGTCTTCGGATTTGTACGTGGAAGGGAACTCAATGGATGAAACCACACCCGTGGTGAAAGTTGTGATTATACGCGTTGTGCACGCCATTTGGAGCTCAAGCGGGGAAAAGAGAGGATCCAAGAGCTGTATGCGAAATTGATGAGGTGACCTCGCGCAATCAAGACGGTTCCATGTCACTCATCGATCAAGAAGAAAGAAATTATCGTCATATCCTCCGATGATGAAGAAGATGTCAAACCTTCCGAGATAGTAGAGATATCATCTAATGAGGATGCCACTTAGACTAGTTAATCTTAGTCAGACTTTGGGGCATTTATGTTTAGGATTTATTGCACTTCCTTCGGATTATCTTTGTATTCATCATTGACTTGTATTGGTTAAACGTCTTTAGATACTTTTATATCCTATCTTTTGGGTTTAATTGTGTTAGACTTGTGAATTTTGTGGGTTGTCAAATTTAAAATTATAATAGTGGCTTTCTACCCTAATTACACTTAAACGATCCTAATCAATTACATGCCATCTTTGGGTGGGATTTGGTCTATAACTACCCCATTTGGTTTGTTTGGGTCAAGTGGGAGTAGTTGACCCTTATGTTACCAAAAGATGACATGGAATTTGGTTAGTACATTTGCATCACATTTCATGTATATACATCATGGTCCGTGGTAATTGACACTAGAATCATCATTTTGCATATTATAGATCATGGGGAATGGAGATATCAAGATCATTCCGGTGCCTCGCAAAGAACTCTCTCAATGGTGGGATCGCCTCAACCCAATCAACAAGGCATATGTAGAAGGACGTTTGGGCCGACCGGTGGATTTGATTAGAGTAGAGTATCAACCGGCCCTTATTCAAGCTTTGGCCAAGACTTGGGATACGCACACGATGACGTTCAACTTTCAAGGTCTTGAGTTGACTCCTACGCTCAAGGAATATTCTACTATCATTGGGGCTAACTTTGATGATCATATAGCTCAACCCCCTCTTGATATGGATTCTACCCGTTCTCTATCGAGCTTCCTTTGCCTTAAGACTTCCGAGATAGAAAATGTCTACAAATCCAATTCCGGGAGATTCACTCTCTCATTCCTTTTTGACAATTATTCTTCTCTACCCGTCGAAATCGGTCATAAATCGGGAAAGGTGTTTGTCCTAGCTTTCTTTGCGATCGTCCTATTCCCTACCTCTAGGACTACTTTTGACCCCTCTATAGTTCACATAGCTAGACAAGCATGTTGCCGTTGGAATTATTCCTACATGATTTTAGCTGAAACCTTTCTCTCTCTAAATCGTTCCAAAACTTCTAAAAAGGTCATTTTTCAAGCTTCCAACGGACTACTTCATATGTTGTTTGCTTCCCACGTAAAAACTTTCCAACTCCGAGTAGGATGCTATGAGATTAATGAGCATGTTCATCCCCCGAAATCCTTCCTTAAATGTTAATCCCTCGTACCTAAACACTCAATTAAGAAGTGGATTGAGCTATTGGATAATTTGAAGCCCGAGCATATCCGATGGCGTTTGACTTGGCCTAAGATCTTGGAGGCTCACATTATGGGTATTGATGATAGCCCTATTCCTCTGCTGGGATGTAATGGCGCAGTGGCCTATTATCATATTCGTGTGGTGAGGCAATTTGGAGTTTTACAATAAGTGCCACCGGATGTTTGTCCCGGAATCTTTTCATTCGATATGGCACATGGAAAGCTCACCAAGGAAGCAAAAAAGCCTTATCGGGCTCGGATCAAGCTTATCCTTTACGCCTTGAAGAATTCCCCATTACAACAAGTGGAATGGCCCGACTACTTAGATGATGAGATGAACATCCATAGGGCTTCTAAGGAGTATATTCGGAAGTTCAAGGAGTATCGCGGATCATTGGTTGAGCCATATGTACCCGAGTGCGTATCTCCCCGCATTGAAGAAGTGGAATCCTACGAGCCCGAGTACATAGTACCGTATGTCTCGGGAGTAGAGCCATACATTCCAGAAGATCCGGAGCTTTGGATGTCCGAAGAAGGAGAGGACCCTTACCTGTGGGATTCCGATGGATCGTAGAAGCAAGAAGAATGCAAGCGTCCTCGGCTTGGATAGATCCATTCCCCATTTAGTTTAGCATACTTGTTATCTTTAGACACTTTTGAACAATTTGGGTTGTAATAAATGCATTTTATTTCTTTTATGAGTGCTTCACGCATATGCATCATCATATAGGGAATACAATTACCACGAATTAATCCTTTCAAATTTTTGAGTGATCTCGATACTGATTAATGTCATGAAAAATAGGTGGTCGATAAACACGAGGACTCGTAGCAAGACGCGCCAACCGAGAATGGAGCAAGAAGAGCTCGCACCTCGTGTGGGTAACTTGGAGAACCAAATGAATATGATCGCCACAATGGCGGTAGAAATGAAGGCGATGTTGATCGCTAGTCGTGGGAGATACCCCTGTCGATCCGAACTCTCAAGCCCCTCCGGGCTCATCGGATGGTATAGGTGCTAACCCGGCTCCCGCTGTGAATCCCTCTCCAAATCCGGAGTGACCGCCAAAAGATCCTCCAATTGTAATCGACCTGGAAAAGAAAGAAAAACAAGCCCTCAAAATGGAGGAAGAAATTAAAAGACTCGCCAAGATCGAGGAATGCTTGCCTAGTCAAGGATATGAACTCTCGAGGTTTGATAAAGTAACACCTTTTGAGAAAATCGAGGTTCTCGCCGATTATAAGGAGTCCGACTTTGTGAGAAAGTATAATGGGACCGGGTGTCCCAAATCGCATCCGAAGTACTATCTGCGCCGCATGTCCCAATTCTCGGATAATATCCCGTTGTTAGTCAATACCTTCCAAGAAAGCCTATCTGGAGCAGCCTTGACATGGTTTATTGAGCTGGAGCCCGAAAGGCTCGCCGATTGGGATAAGCTAGGCGATGAATTCCTTTAGCAAGACAAGTTTAACACTCTGGCGACCCTCACTAGGGAAGACCTTTTGAGAACCATAAAAGGGAAGAATGAGGTTGTTCGCGCCTACGCTTAAAGGTGGAGATCTTTAGCCATACAAGTGAAACTACCTATCCCCGAAGAAGAACCGATAGACCTCTTCCTCAAAGCATTGCCCTTTAAGTATTTTGAAAAATTGAACACCTCTGGGTGTCAAACATTCGCACACTTTATTAAGGTGGCGGAACGCCATGAATGGGCATTGCGGGAGAAGAAGATATCCGAGTCATCCTTTAAGCGCCAATACCCCTTGAGAAGGGATAATAGGGAGCAGACTAGCGATGTGGCGTTTGTCCCTAATCCACCAAAACCCAAAAAAATTTCACCCTCTACCCCTACCCATGGAGCATCTTCCCGGACCGCCTCTAAACCGCCGGAACCAAGAAGAAGGAATCAACTTGTCTTCACCCCACTACCTCGACCTTTATCCAAATTACTGCCCATGTTATTGGAAAATCGATTAGTCGCAAAGGAGCCTCCTAGAGCTAATCCTCCAAGGTTCGTTGGTTTTGATGAGACTCAGACTTATGCGTACCATATGGGAGAAAGGGGGCATAATGTGGATAACTATATCGCTCTCAAGTATAAGGTGCAAGCTTTGATCGATGGCAAGGTCCTAGAGTTTGATAGGACTGAACCAAATGTGCAAACGAATCCATTACTAGAGCATCGCGAAGTGAACGCGATATTTGAGGATGGTTCAGAAGAGGTTCTGGAGTTCATAATGGATGTGGGCAAAATGCGAGACATCCCGACCCCGGCTGCACAATACCTTGAAGGAGAGAGTATTTCCCAAGAGCAAAAGGAGGCATGTTTGAAGCGACTAATTGATTTAGACGTCATCGGAAGAATGGAAGACGTCGCTTTTAAAGGAACATACGTGACCATTGATATAGCGACCGAGAAGTTTGTAATGAAGGCTACGAGGAAAGACTTGGAACGTTCCTTCAGGATACTTGATGAACATTCGAGATGGCCGGGAGATTGAAGAATTAGATGATTATGAAATCCGCCTTGAAAAGGCTCATCGAGGTGATAGAAGGTTCATGCAGAAAGCTCTTGAAAGAGGCGAGATAGTTGACAATCTCGGAGAGGATAGTGGTGGTTACAACTTTAAAGTCCCGTATTCGGCGCCGCTAAGCTTTTTCGTGGATTATGGAGAGATATAATTCCCGACGGTTGGGGCGGTATGGATGACCCCGAAAGCGAAAAGTTCGCGGGGACAATTGATGAAACTAAAAATCGAGAAATTCCTCAAGATGAACGGGGAAATCGGGAGGTCGATATGCTGCTTTCTAATTTGGAGACCCACATACGTCATTTAACGAACATGGTGGCGGAGTTATCACGATCGGTGGTTAAAAACAATACCACGGTGGTAGAGGAGAATATGCAGATTCTGGAAATACGGCGAGCTATGGAAACACAAAATCGAAGGATCGCTCTGCTGCAAGAACAAGGTGGTGACATTTCAAAGAAAGTAGATGAATTGAAAGATTTGATTATGCCGGTCATCCAAGCTAGAAACATTCCGCCACAAGGCGGGAACCCGAGGGTGACTTTCCGTATGAAGTATGACGGTCCGGGGTGTCCTTTGGCACATATTTCGTATTATCTCCGCCAAATGGTTGGTCATCATGAAGACGACGAAACCTTGGTTCATAATTTCAAGCATAATTTAACGGGCATCGCATTGACTTGGTTCCAATCAATCGACCTAGATTGGGTCCCGAGTCGGGAGGAACTCTCAGAGCACTTCATACGGCATTTTGAAGCTGGAATCGGAGGGTACTTCACCAAGACCAATTTGTTAAATATCGGGAAAGGTAAAGACGAGAGCTTCGAACTCTTCGCCAGAAGATGGAAAAAGCATGCCATGATGGTGCAACCGCCGCTATCAGAAATTGAAATGCTGGAGTTTGTGCTCAAGTCACCGCCGGCAGAGTATTTTGACCGCATGTACGCGTATGCGTGTTCTTCCTTCTAACATCCGGTGGATATCGGCATGAGAATCGAGGACATTATCCCGAGGGTCAGAAGGGAAAGGCAAAGGCATTTCAATGAAGTAAATATCGCTAATGCAACGGTGGCATTGCCGTGTCCCGAATATAATCCCGATGACATCTATGAAGATGAGATGATTGGGATGGTGGATCTCCCGATCCGCTTTGTGATTGATCCGAACAAAGTGGATAATTGGGAAGCGTTCACTTTAGAAAAGCTGCCGGCAATAGATTCATCCTATGAAGGCTCGAAGAGTCGGGATGATGGAATTAAACCAAGAAAGATTAAATTGCCACCTGTGGAGGAATATGACCCAAAAGCAGTACATTGGGATTACGGAACAGGCGAGATTGACGCCATAATGAGATCCGGAAGATATTATCCTCCGAGGGAGGCGGAGCTTGAAAAGAAAACACCAACCGTGGAAGAGGTTGAAAAGCTGCAATCCGTTGTGAGAACTAGCGAATATGAAGTCGTAGACCAACTTCGGAAAATGCCGACGCAGATCTCTTTGCTAGACCTCTTCAAGAATTGAGAGAAACATAAAAATGCCCTCCCGAAGGTGCTAGATGAAGTTCATGTTCCGGAGACCATTAACGAAGTTCAGCCGGGAGACTTCGTGGGTGCTATCCTTTCGAAGGACCGGATCTCTTTCTCATATGAAGATTTTCCGAGGGAAGGGCGTATGCACAATAAGGCCCTTTATATCGCCGTAAGGTGCCATGGAAAGGAGGTACCTCATGTCATAATTGACAACAGCTTGGCTTTTAATCTCTGTCCTTTGAGCACTCTGAGAAGCTTGGAGATAAACGAAGATTTCGTCAAGACATCCAAAGCCACAATCCGATCATTCGATCGAGTTTCTAAAAATGTGGTGGGAGAGATCAAATTGGACATCTCCATTGGACCGGTAACCTTCTCTATACCGTTCCAAGTGCTGGATATTCCTAATGCCTTCAATCTGCTTTTTGGAAGACCGTGGATCCATGTTTCTGGAGCGGTACCTTCTTCCATACATCAGAATGTGAAATTTGTGGTCAGAGGCCGCTTGATCACTATCCACGGTGAGACAGGACATCGTGCTTCGTTAAAAGGAATGGTTCCATACATTGAACCTTCAAAGGAGGATGAGCTGAGCTATCATACCTTTGACATCGTATTTGTCGTGCACGTGCCAACCGATACAAAGATAGCTATTCCGGGGCTATCAAAACCTGCAACTATGGTAGGGAAAATACTCCTCACTAACGGTTTTATTCCCGGCACTGGACTAGGAAAATATGGCCAGGGAATCCGTAACCCCTTGAATCTTGACTCTAATGACCATAAGGTTGGTCTAGGGTATAAGGGGATGATGAAGTATGATACGAGTCGAGGCCGAGGTCGAAACAAGTGTTATGGAGACCAAGGACGTCGTGGACACCGAGGAGATCGCTTTATCGGCACCGATGTGTAGAAAGCTAGAGGGAAGATGTTCGAAAATCCCTTATTCGAGGTATTCTCCAAAGGAGGAAAGTGGTTGGAAGACGAAGATATTTCTGAAGATGCAGAGCCGGACCTGCTCAACCCATTTTTGGACAATCGGGTGAACGTGATCATTGAGTGGCTCGATGACGACTTCCCCACCCCCCGAGTAAAAGGCTCTTTCGAACTTTACCTTTTAATGCATTTTGACTACTGCATTTGTTTCTAAAGCTCTTCACTGTTTCTTCTTTTAAGCACCCTATGGATCTCGTTTTGTGATTCAAGAAGTGCAGTATTGTATTACCATTAGTTGCATTTATTAATGAAAATCATCTCCAGTTTTATTAAGGATATATGGAATAACGGATTGGTCCAATGATGACAGTTATCTTGACCATTTAACTTGAGGCTTGATCCACCATATGATCCCGAGTTTTAAAAATGGCACTTTGAGAACCAGGATGTCCAAAAATCGGGGACTAGTTCTCTTTCTGATTCATTTCCTTCGAAAAGTGAATTCGAAAATGTTTTCCCGTCATAATAGATCATGCATTCTTTAATTTTGTAATTTTTGTATACTAACCTTTCATGATGCATTTCGGGCATATCATCCCACCCATGTATAACGGGTTAATATGTGACTCAGATAAGCTCGACGATTACTCATATGAAACCGATGAAGAAGAAGGCGATGTGAGCGATATCAAGAGGGAATGTGATTGTTTTGAAGAATCTAAGCCTCTTATTTCCGAAGAGCCAATTGTTATCAATTTGGGGGACTCAAACTGTGTTAAGGAAGTAAAAATAGGGGGACATCTGTCTACAACCGATATCTCAAGAATGATCACCTTGCTTAAGGAATATCAAGACATCTTCGCCTGGTCATATGCTGATATACCGGGGCTTGACCGAGACATTGTAGAACATGCGTTGCCTATAGATCTCGCGTACAAACCAGTTAACCAACCATGCGAAAGGATAAACCCCGAGTGGCGAGATAAAATTAAAGAAGAAGTCATGAAACTTCTCAAAGTAGGGTTCATCGAAGCTGTCCCATTTTCCGATTGGGTCTCTAAGATCGTACCGGTTAAGAAAAAGGATGGGAGAATCTGGATATGTGTGGACTACCGGGATCTAAACAAGGCCACTCCAAAAGATGATTTCCCCTTGCCGCACATTGACGTGCTCGTTGATAGCACCGCGGGCTTTGAATTATTCTCCTTCATAGATGGCTTTTCGGGGTATAGCCGGATCATGTTGAAAGAGGAAGACAAAATCAAGACTTCATTCGTCACCCAATGGGGAATCTTCCGCTATAAAGTCATACCCTTTGAATTGAAAAACGCAGGGGCAACATATCAAAGGACTATGGTGACCCTCTTTCACGACATGATACACAAGGAGGTGGAGGTCAATGTGGATTTTATGATCGCCAAATCCAAGCCTGGAGAAGATCATGTCCAAGTGTTGAGAAAGTTATTCAAACGATTGAGGAAATACAAATTCAAGTTGAATCCCTCAAAATGCGTATTCGGTGCCGGATCCGGAAAACTCGCTTAGATTTGTCGTAGCGGTTGTGGTATCGAGATCGACCCCTCCAAGATCAAAGCCATATGGGAAATTGGGACTCCCTATACTGTTAAGGAAGTACGAGGTCTACTTGGAAGATTGAATTACATATCCAGATTTATATCACAGCTGTCGGAAACGGTGAAGCCCTTCTTCAAACTCTTAAAGAAAGGCGCGAAAGTGAAATGGGATTCCAAATGCCAGCAAGCGTTCGAGAAGATCAAGGAATATTTGGTACAACCACCGGTACTGGTACCTCCTATCCGTAACGTTCCTTTGACTCTATATTTGACAGTTCATAACGAATCCTTGGGAGCTTTACTTGCCCAAACTAACCCCAAAGATCGAAAGGAATGAGCAATATATTATCCGAGCAAAAAGTTCACTACATCTCAAGCAAAATACTCATCGATGGAAAGGACTTGTGTGGCATTGGTTTGGGTCCTCCATAGACCGAGGCAATATACCCCGCACTATCATATCCAATTGGTCACCGAAAATGACCCTATCAAGTATCTTTTGGAAAAACCAGCTTTGTTGGGAAAGATGGCCAATCGGCAAGTGCTCCTTTCGGAGTTTGATATCAAAACCTCTCCCCAAAAGTCTGTCAAGGGAAGAGCGATTACTGACATGTTGGCTGAAAATCCTCCCAAAGACATTCCGAAGTGAAATGATGGAGGCCAAATTTTGAACATATCTAAAAACAAATGGACAATGTACTTTGACGGCGCTATGAATCTTGCCGGATCAGGTACCGGGGTAGTTTTAATATCTCCCGAGGACTAACATTATCCCCTCTCGGCCAAATTGGTATTCCCATGCACCAACAACATTTCTGAATATGAACCTTGCATCCTTGGATTACAACCGGCCATTTCATTAAAAGTAAAGAAGTCGGCTGTGTATGGAGATTCTATGCTCATCATCTTGCAAACCCAAGGAGAGTGGAAAACAAAGGATCCCAAGCTTATCCCGTATCATAAATTCCTCGAAGAGCTTATCCAACATTTTGAGGAGATCACTTTCAAGTATTTACGAAGAACTCGTAACCACTTTACCGATGCTTTAGCCACACTATCGGCTATGTTACAAGTATAAAATGGCCTTGAGATTGAGCTATTAAGGATTGACATTCTTGAGCAGCCTGCATACCGCATGGTAGTCAAAGAAGAACCCGATGAAGAACCATGGTATCATGATATTAAGAATTATTTGCTGAAGGGCGAGTTCCCACAAGATAGCCAACCGGAAGATAAAAAGTACATCAGTAAGATTTCTTCTAAATTCTTCCTCGGTGGACGGATCCTATACAAGAGGTCCTTTGATTCAATCCTGCTGAGGTGCGTAAACGCCAAAGAAGCGAATCTCATTATGAAAGAGATCCATAAAGGAGAATGTAGGCCGCATATAAATGGTCATCTCCTCGCCAAGATGATCATGAGGCTCGGATATTACTGGATGACTATTGAATCCGATTGCAATCAACATGTCAGATCTTGTCATCGGTGCCAGGTATATGGCGACAAGATAAATGCGCTTCCAAATGAACTTCATCAAATGTCAGAACCTTGGCCGTTTTCTATGTGGGGGATCGACATGATTGGTCCAATCAACCCAAAGGTCTTAAATGGACATCGTTTTATTCCGGTAGCCATTGACTACTTCACCAAATGGATTGAAGCCAGCTCATACACTAACGTCACCGCAAACAGTGTGGCTAAGTTCATCAAAAGGGATATCATCTCAAGATACGGAGTTCCAAGAGCCATCATTACGTATAAGGACTCCAATCTGAACAACAAGGTAGTCTATCACTTATTGGATCAATTTAAGATACGACACCTTAATTCTTCACCTTATCGCCCACAAATGAATGGAGCTATGGAAGCGACAAACAAGAACATCAAGAAGATATTAGCCAAGACCGCTCAGAAATATCGGGACTAGGATGAAAGATTGCCATATGCTCTCATGGCCTATCGAACTTCGATTCGTACTTCAACCGGGGCAACTCCTTACTCATTGGTATATGGTATGGAAGCAGTCTTACCAATAGAAGTTGAAATTCCCTCTTTAAGGATCCTTTCTCAAGTCGAACTCTCATAAAAGGAGTGGAATCAACAGAGACATGAACAATTAAATATGATTGATGAAAAGCGATTAAGGGCCATTTGCCATGGTCAGAGCTATCAGAAGAAAGTGGCCAAAGCTTTTAACAAGAAAGTCAAGCCCAGGAATTTTGAAGCGGGGATGCTAGTTGTGAAGAAGATGCTCCCAAATGCTCAACACCTAGGAGGCAAGTTTACGCCAAAATATGAAGGCCCCTATGTGATTTAGAAAGTTTTATCCGGGGAAGCTATCATCCTTGTAAATATGGATGGAGAAGAATTGTCAAGTCCGGTAAACGCAGATGCTGTCAAGAGATACTATCCCCGAAATAAAGACGAGTTTCGAAGTGATTGATGAGCGAATCTGAGTCACATAAAGCTTTGCATTTGCATGACATTAGCATACATGCATTCGCATATGTTTGTATTTTGCAGGTGGACTTGGAATCATGAAGAATCCTGCAGAGCGATTGATCAAACAAGGAAGTCATTTTGAGATTTAAAATTTTGAATATCTTTAGCTAACCGATTCCTTTTGTTTGTGCGGGACACGGAAGCTGGTGATTGAAGGAGACAGGTTTGGTTTCTCTTCTTGAAGAATGCTCACTTCCATTTAGAAGTATTATTATGCTTAACATCCAAGATTTTAATCTGCAAAGCCACTGGGCATTTTTAAAGAAACATCCCTTTTAAAGTTTCACAATCACTTTTGAATATATCTTTTGAATGAAAATTTTCGCAAAGAGTGAATTTTGATGAAAACGCCCTAAGATTCTGTAAAAGGACATGTTTTGAAAGTTTTTCAAGATGATGATCTTTTAGATGAAAAGAGGCAAATTTTATCCTCAAACACGTCCTTGATACACTTGAGCAATGAGTGAAAGTGACAGAGAGCAAAAGCTTAATCTTGGGACGTAGGGATCATTCGCGGTGATTATATGGATTGAAATGACGAAAGGCATTTGCATTTCAAAATTATCCATACACATTTATATCCCTTGACAACCATTCCGAGCCAAAAAGGGAAAAATTTTCTGGATAAAACCCCGTCAAGAACCACCCCACACTAGGGCATGTTTAGAGGTTCATTGGTAGATCCTTTGGAGAAAAGATCAAGGTAAGACTTTATTGTGCTAACCTGCATCAATCTTTCTGTGATAGTTTCGGGTGATTTTTTGCGGAGGCTTGGAATACCTTCAAGTGAAGAAAAGTGCTTCATTTATATATCCCCAAACACTTTATCCTTTGAAGAGCCAATTTGAGCCTTTGATCTTCATTTATAAACCATTGTTGGTAATCACCTCCCTATCTTGGGGCAAGATAAAGAGATTACCAGCAAAAAGTTAAAAGCATAATCAGAAGAATTTCGTTCCTGGTCTCAAAAAGAGCCAGCCAATGCAAAAAAAATGACAAGAAACAAAAGGGCTAGAAAAAGCAAAGTGCCTGGTAAAAGCAAGGCCAAAGCTCATGAGAAAACATCTCGTAAAAGGGCAAATTTGAAAAAAATCACAATGAAAGGAGGAAAATCCTCAAAGTTGATAGAAGAAAGAATGATCATGAAACTTCCTTAAAGCAAATGATTGCTGGTAAAATATCAAGGTGATCACCCAAGTTCACCCCTCTTTTGAAAATATGGCCTTTCTCAAAAAGCCTACCTCGAACCAATATACAACCTATCACCAAAGACTTTTCGGATCTAGAGGTGTTTCAGGTTGATGCAAGAGATCACACAGGAAGCTACCGCTTAAAGAGGTAAGTACAATCCTGTCTTATCATGTCTTCGGGGTTCTTGATTTGTAGACCCGAAAAAGCTATTTTGGATCGAAATTCATTTCTTAGCCTTAAAATGAATATCCTTTGATAAACCTTTGACCCGGCCTAAATTACGGTCCCTTTTAAATGTCTTTTCCGATCAGTCAAATTGTATGCATCTCGAATGATCCCGAAGCCTCAAGCTTAGGTTTCCCGTGAGCAGGATTCGAGTTTCAAGAAAAACCTTCCCAAATGGTGAGAAGCCCTCTTGGATGAAGGAAAATCCTTTTGAAATCTTTTAAAACAACCCTTTTAAAGAATACTCGGGTAGTGACATTCAAAATTCACCCCCAATGGAAATTTGAGCTTGTGTTTGAACACGCTTCCTTCACAAATGCAATTTTGAAAATCCGTTCGGAACTCCTAAAGTTTCTTCCCCGAATTTAGGATCACCACTCTTTTGTCATAGTCTAAGGGTCTTAACCCACTGGATTACTCAGAAAGCAACTCTGATGATGTTTGGTTGAATTTCTGCAGGTTCCCTAGTACCTCCAAATCCTCAGAATTAACTACATTTTTAAAATATTTGACTAACTTGAATTTTCTGCAGGTCTTCCGGCATCCCTAGGTCCTTGAATCCATCCTTAAAATATGAAATCGGGTTTGAGCTTCTGTAGGTATACTAGTAATCCTAGGTCCTCATAATGGCACCCTCACCTTTAAAATTTGAAAATCGAGTTTGAGCTTCCGTAGGTACGCTAGTAATCATAGGTCCTCAGAATGGCACCCTCACCCTTAAAATTTGAAAATCGGGTTTGAGCTTACGTAGGCACACTAGTAATCCTAGGTCCTCAGAATGGCACCCTTCCCTTTTAATTGGCGAACTCCTTCCTACAGGATAGCCAACCCCTTTTGATAGGTGAATCCCCAGTGGATAGCCAATTCCCTTTTAATCGGCAAACTCCTTCCTACGGGATAGCCACCCCCTTTTAAACGGCGAACTCCTTCCTATAGGATAGCCACCTCATTTTAATCGGCGAACTCCTTCCTACGGGATGGCCAACCCGTTTAATCGACGAACTCCTTCCTATAGGATAGCCAACCCTTTTAATCGGCGAACTCCTTCCTACGGGATAGCCAACCCTTTTAATCGGCGAACTCCTTCCTACGGGATAGCCAATCCTTTTAATCGGCGAACTCCTTCCTACAGGATAGCCACCCCCTTTTTAATCGGCGAACTCCTTCCTACGGGATAGCCACCCCCTTTTTAATCGGCGAACTCCTTCCTACAGGATAGCCAACCCTTTTAATCGGCGAACTCCTTCTTACAGGATAGCCAATCTCATTTTAAATGGTGAATTCCTTCTTACAGGATAGCCAATTTCTCCAGATGGTGAATTCCTTCCTACAGGATAGCCAATCCCTTTTTAACAGGTAAATCCCTTTGTTACAAGGGTAAACCTTTCCAGATGGTGAACTCCTTCCTACGGGATAACCAATTCCTTTTTAACAGGTAAATCCCTTTGTTACAAGGGTAAACCTTTTTAGATGGTGAACTCCTTCCTACGGGATAACAAATCCCTTTTAGTAGGTAAATCTCTTTGTTACAAGGGTAAACCTCTCCGGATGGTGAACTCCTTCCTACAGGATAACCAATCCCTTTTAATAGGTAAATCCCTTTGTTACAAGGGTAAACCTTTCCGGATAGTGAACTCCTTCCTACGGGATAGTCAATCTCATTCTAAATGGTGAATTCCTTCTTACAAGATAGCCAATCCCATTTTAAATGGCGAATTCTTTCCTACAAGATAGCCAATCTTATTCTAAATAGTGAATTCCTTCTTACAGGATAGCTAACCCCATTTCAATCGGCGAACTCCTTCCTACAGGATAGCCAATCCCCTTTTAATATGTAAATCCCTTTGTTACAAGGGTAAACCTTCTTTCCAACTTTCAAACCGTCGTTCGACATCAGATGGACGCTAATCATTATAAAACCTCGCAAACCATTCAAAGGTAATGCAGTTGTCCTCTCAACCTCGGACCAACAATTTTAAGACCTCTGACAGGTGAGCTACAGGTAAATCTCTCTCTTCATTCCTCTTTCATATAAAAATGAGCCAAAATAATCCCCGCGCAAAACCTTGGGCTTTAACGGCAAAGGTAAGGCGATTAAATGTCAAAACTTGTTTTTTTTAAACTTCTCCCCAGCAGAGTGGGTTAAAGATTCGAGTGTCACCTTATCTTTGAAAGCAACCTCTAACCGAGATTACTTTTAAAGAAAGGCAGCTGTTGACACCCGATTTTTAATCAAGTTTTCCTTAGTTTTATTTTACAAAAATTCTCAAAAATTCACAAAAAATCAAAAAATTGAAAAATCAAGTTTGGTAGCCTTGGCCAAGCACAAAGAACCAATTTTGAACAAAAAATAATTTTTCATATTTTTCATATTTTTTTAATACTTTCGAAAAATAGAAAAATACTAGAAAATTCATAAAAAATACTTCCCGAGGTCACAAAAATACATAAAAATGTTCCATATTTTTATTTTAATTCCCTTTTCATATTGGCCTCAAGAAAAATATAAAATCAAATTCAATTTTAGGTGTTTCTTCATAACACTAAAGATTGAATTCGCACAAAAAATACAAATTGAGTCTTTTTATTTGCAATTTTTGCACATTTTGAGTCTAGACATTCAATTGTAATCCTATCTAGCTTCAATTTGATCAATTGCACCCCCAATTGCACGGATTGCACGAATTGGGCAAGAACCCCCAAAGTTTTTTGCAATTTAGTCCCTAGGATTTCAAATTTCTGAAATTATTTTTAATTGAGGGACTTTCGTGGCAAAATTGGACCGTCCCCCTAGGTTTTCATACATTCCAAATCGATTGGCAGAGGTGTCGTGGTCCAATTTGATCAATTAGGCGTCCAATTGAAGTTTTCCCCAATTTGGGATTTTAGAAAAATTTAGGGCTTTTGCAGAAATTGATAAGAACTTTTGGGAAAAAACACATTTCTAGATAGAATTCAAGCCCCTAAGTTCAATTTTGAGGTTTAATTGTGAAAATTCCCCACCAATTTTGATTAATTTTGAAAATTCAATGTCCGAATCGGTTCAGACCGGTCCGACCGGTCGAAATAGTGTCATCTTCTTCACGCAGACTCAAGATTTTGCAGATTTGAGAGGCGAGATTCAACAATCAAATTGAAGATCAATTTGGCCCTAATAGATCAATTGATGTGGGCGTTTTATTCCTCGGGCCAAGATGCGCCGATTGAGACCAACGGCACGACCAATGGTCGCCGGAGCTCCTCCGGCGAAGCAGTCAAAGTCCCGGCGGTATAGAAAGTCAACACTTTCACAGAATTGATCAAACGACGTCCAATTCGCGCACGTCGGAGCATGAAAGGGCTTGGACGGAATTCCTCAACGTCGTCGTCGCCGTCGCCGTTTGCACATCTTCACATGCTTAGGCACGTGCGAAGGAGGCTCGGCGAAGGCTCGCCCGACGCGCCAAATTTTGAAAAC
Organism: Rhodamnia argentea; assembly: GCF_020921035.1. Lineage (NCBI taxonomy): Eukaryota > Viridiplantae > Streptophyta > Magnoliopsida > Myrtales > Myrtaceae > Rhodamnia > Rhodamnia argentea. The sequence continues at coordinate 16,681,169 of NC_063157.1, read as the reverse complement.
TCGGTATACAAGGATTGGGAAGCTTCGCGAATAGGAGAGGCTCATTCGTGACACCGAACACAACAGAATAGAGAGAGAGAGAGAGGGAACTAGAGAGAGAAGCTCTCGGGCGACGCCATCGCCGGAGCTTCGAGCGAGGACTGTGAGTACTTCGTCCGGCCAATCCAGGGCAAATCAAAGCCCGCGTCAAGTCTAGAAGTTCGCCCGAGCCGAGGAGAAGCGATCGGCACGGCTTAATCGACGTATCGCCTCCAAACCTGGTAAGTTGAGCTTCGAACCTTCTCACTGTGCATCCATGGCATCATACTCTCACGAGCTTGATTCCTTCAATTGATGTGTGCCTTTTACTTCGGGAACTTCTCCGACCATGATCGCACTTGATTTTTGCAACAATTTCACCTGAACACCCCGAGTCGAACCTCCTACCAGCCGAGGTCCGGTCAAACTTCGTCCAAGTGATTCTAGCCATTGCGGGCTCAATCTGAGCTCGAGGTAAGTATTCTAAACTTGATTTGAGTGTTTCTGGAGCTTGAATTCAATAGTTATGCTCTATATTGCTTGATCGATTCCCGCAATGTCGTTACGTGCGAAGTTTATTACTCAAGATTTAGCCGATGGATTTGCCTGATTATTAGATATATTGATCCGTGCGCTTAGACGACTCGAATGGCTCTGGTTTGAGGTCAATCGGCCGAGGTTTCACCGTCGAATCTCGTCGGGAAACCTCGGCCGTTCATCGCGTCGTCATCGCGAGATAGACGACGAAGTCGACGTGGCAAGTCGGTGGGTCAACGATGCGAGGTGGCGAGCCGTGAGTGGTCCGAGTCGGCGTCCGGTTAGCCTAGCCGTGCGCGCGAAATGGCCGAGTCGGATTAGATCCGATGGTGGTGATAAATAGTTGAGTTTAATTTTAGGCCGTCCGATTAGATTTTAGATATTTCGTTTATTAGGTAGAAAATAATAAATCATAAGCGACACCATTTAGGTTAAGTAGTCCACGACATCGTTTTGGAACAAGGTCCGATGCGTTGTCGTTTTTGGCGTGGATGGAATGAATGGCTTGGATTAGATCTAGGTTTTGATCGTGGCCGTTCCTTTTAATTGTGATACGGCATCGTTTAGAGTACAGACCCCGGATGCATCGTCGTTTTGGCATTAGATAGAACGGACGGCTCAGATTGAGTCTAGGTTAGATCGTGGCCGTTCGTGTACATAATTGATGCGGCGTCGTTTCAAGCGTAGGAGGAGTCGACGGCTCGGATTAGATCCCGGGTTAGATCGTGGCCATCCGTGCATTAGAACAATGCGGTATCGTTTTTAAGCTTGTCTAATACGGCGTCATTTCATCCAGAGTGAATCGACGGCCGAGATTAATCCCAGATTTGATCTCGGCCCTCCATTCATTTTTAGTATTTCCGATATTAGAAAATTAATTCAGAAAATAAAAATAAAAATAGGTATTAAATAGTATACAGTGTTGTTTCTGTGTAGAGAGAGTCCGAGTCGGTCTAGACCGGGTTGACTGGGTTGACCCGGTCCGAAAATATTAATAAAAATTTTCTAAAAATCCAAAAAATTGCAAAATTCATAGAAAATCCATAAAAATTCCCAAATTTTCCCAAAAAAATTTTAAAAAATATTTAGGTCGATTCGGGACTCTTATAGTCCGAATCAAAAAATTTTGAAGTTTTGAGGGTCGGTCTACACCGATCCGAAAAATTCCCGACTTTTGAAAAATAAATAAAAATTAAAAAAAATTAGAAATTTTAAAAAAATTCTAAAAAAATCACAAAATTTGGGAAATGGCCAAATTCAACTGGCCCGACCCCAATTTTGTGGTTTTTGGGTCCCGAACCTCAAAAATGACTATTTTACCCTTCCAGGCCGTTCGCCCCAAATGTTTCCCAAACCACCCCAGAACTTGAGTATGTCTTTCTATGGGCCGATAGAGCCATATTAGACGTGTCTACTTGATTGATCATTTGATTTGGCTTTGTTTACTTTGATTGCACATTTAAATTTCCGATTGTGACCGTTAGGGTAGAAAATTCCCGTCCGCATGATACCTTAGATCGTTAGGGCCCACCTCACCCAAAATTTCATCTACACGAATTCTTAGGATAGAAAATCACTCAACTTCGGTAACCGAAAGGGCGTCAATGCAAATCTTGGCATAACTAAGTCCCTAGACCCAAATCTCTGGTTCTCGTAGAATTGAACGGTTTCTCCCGACCGCTCGATAGGGTTCCCGATCATACCCTCCAAAAAGTGATCGGTGGCGACTCCATATACATGTATACTATGCACATGTCACACGACCACACTAAGGTCAACCCCAATAAGATTTTCCTCACATCACGATTCGAGTAATGGGTCTTGGGAGAGACCCGCGCGCCGAAGATCCATTGTTAACCGGGTCGGGAAGCGCGGCTCGTTAACGTCTCGCTTCTCGCATTTCGCACAGAAGTTCGGAGGGTCGCGACGTAAGGCATTAGACAAAATTTCCGCCTTGCTGCAAACAGTCATTTCGTTGCATGTATCTCGTCTCACCCTCCTCAATTTTGTTTCATCATCTCCATAATCACATTGCGCCTATCCTTGTGTTTTAGCAAAGTTACATTCAGACTCTTCAATTTTCTCCATCTTTAGTCTAGCTCTAACCCATTTCATCGTCGTTTCTCTTCTGCAGATTTTTGCTAGTCCAATGTACCAGTACATGGACACCGCTTTGGCATCACCAGGAGCGCTTTGGAAGTCTAGAACTTGTCATTTAGGATTCTTCTTGTGAGTTTTATGCTTTTCTTCTTAATGTCATCGCATATAGGTGGTTGTGTGGATGGGTCTAGTTTAGGACATTCTTTGATCTTTTGCTAAATCTGTGGGAAAAATAGAGAATGGTAGATGAATATATTTTGTTTGCATATTATTATAATATTTATATCTTCCTTTATCAATGTTCAATACAAATTCTAGCAATTAATTTTGTTTTTAATTAGATTTAAAATTGAAAATTAAAATAAATTATTTTATTGTACGATCACAAATTGTAAAATTTCATTACAAAATTCATCTCATGCCCGGTCGTCGCAAAATTTATCACCGAACAATATTTGTCGCGAAGTTTGTCACTAAATTTATCCTTGAACAATGCTCGTGGCAAAAAAAAAAATATATCGTGGCTAAACTTTCTAACGTTGAATTGTCACTATTTTCGTCGCAAATCGGTGACGAAATCAACTATTCGTCGCCACACAAAATCAACTTGCTAAATTTGGTGACGTAAGTGACGAAACCCACCATTCGTCCCTAAATGTAGTAACAAATAGTTCTCGCGGCAAATTTACGACGAAATTCAAATTTTTCGTCACAAAATTTTGTGATCGAAATTTCATTTTGCCTAAATTTAGCGACGAACTATAGTATTCGTCACACAAATTAGCGATGAAATAAGCTTTTTGTCGCTAAAACAAGCCACGAAACCCTCTTTTTGTCGTTAAAATTAGCCACAAATCTTGATTTGTCGTCGCTAACATTAGTGACAAACTAAACTATTCGTTGCTGAAATTTAGCTACAAAAAATGTATTTCGTCACTAAAATTAGCTACGAAATATTTATTTCGTGGCTAAAATTAGCGATGAAAAATGTATTTCGTCACTAAAATTTGACATAATTTAGCTACGAAAAATGTATTCTGTCACTAAATTTACCTACGAAAAATGTATTTCATCACAAATATTTGCTGAAATTTAGCTACGAAAAATGCATTTTGTGGCTAAAATTAGTGACGAAAAATGTATTTCGTCACTAAAATTTGCCGAAATTTAGCTACGAAAAAAGTATTTCGTCACTAAAACTACCTACGAAAAATGTATTTCGTCACTAAAATTTGCCGAAATTTAGCTACGAAAAATGTATTCCATCACTAAGATTAGCGACGAAAAATGTATTTCGTCACTAAAATTTGCCGAAATTTAGCTACAAAAAATGTATTCCGTCACTAAAATTAGCGACGAAAAATGTATTTCGTCACTAAAATTACCTACGAAAAATGTATTTCGTCACTAAAATTGGCCGAAATTTAGCTATGAAAAATGTATTCCGTCACTAAAATTACCTACGAAAAATGTATTTCGTCACTAAAATTAGCGACGAAAAATGTATCTCGTCACTAAAATTGGCCGAAATTTAGCTACGAAAAATGTATTTCGTCACTAAAATTTGCCAAAATTTAGCTACGAAAAATGTATTTTGTCACTCAATTTAGCTACGAAAAATGTGTTTCGTCACTAAAATTACCTACGAAAAATTTAGCTCGTCCCTAAAATTAGCTACGAAAAATTAATTTCGTTGTTAAAAGTAGCTACGAAAAATTTATTTCGTCGCCGAAATTAGCGACGAAAACAAATTTACCGACGAATCATGGTAGTCGCAATTTGGTGACGAAATTGAGATTTCGTCGCTAAAATTAACGACAAATACAGTTCATTGCAAATTAGCGACGCCTAATTAGCCACGAATTTTTTTTCGTCGCAAAATTCGTGGCTAAAATAATTAACGACGAATTTTGCCGAAATTTTCGTCACAAATTCCGTCGTTGAAACCGTGTTTTTTTGTAGTGTAAGGAGGGATGGTATCTAGTTTTGAGTAAGCCGTCCAAAGTATTTAATGAAAATTATATTTGATGAACATTTCTACTCATAACGACATCTACATTTGTTAAAACGAATTTGTTTTTTTATGAAGTCGTGAAGAAGTTAATTTTGTCCGAAATCTTCTTCCATTTAGCAAAACTATGGGTTTATCTCAAGTTGTAATTTATTTTTATGTCCAACTTGACAAATATTTTATTTTCCAAATATCCTACACAATAGATAAAAACTCCAACTCAACTAAAATACATGTAGAAATACATTTGCCATCACATGCTAATAGAAAAGTGTGGGCCACATTAGACATGGCCACGGGCCGATTTAGGCCTGGAACCGGCCCGTTGACCGGGATCGGCGGTTCTGAACCGGGACCGGCCCGGCTCCTCACGGGCTGGTTACGATTTAAAAAAAATTCGAAGCCGGCGGTTCCGAGCCGGTTCCGAATAGCCCAAAAAAAAAGGGAAAGTGCTAAGCTCTTTCCCCCTTATAGTCGTTGCATTGCAACGGCCATAATTGCAATGGCCATTATTATAGCGGTTGGATATATTCCCTCCTCCTTTTTTTTCCTTCTTAAATTTTATATAAATACCATTCCTCTCCTTTCATTTTTTTGCACAATTTCTCTCAATTCTCTCAATTTCTCTCAATCCACTCAATCTTGGTTCAATTATGTCAATTTTTTGAATCGGCTTTCCTTTCAATTCCGTGACAAAAATGGCAATTAGAAGCGGAGCCGGTGACAGGGGAAAGAGCCCGATGCCGATTGGGATGGGGAAATCCGATTATCCTCAACCTCATGATCAATATGATCATCGTGAGTTTACATGTTGGGTAGACGATGATGATAATATCAATTATGTCCTAACGTCGAGCACGTCCCAACTCAAGAAAGTCTTCATCCTCTTACCGGCATCGAAGAAACGTCGACAAAGAAAGGAGCAGAACGGCAAGCTCGGGAGAATACATCCAACTTATGGCAACACTTCGACAATGTACATGTAAGCGGAGATAAGTACAAGATAAACTGTAAATATTGTACGAAATCATACAATTTTAGTAAAAGAGACAGCTATGGAACATACCGTCGGCATCCGACACAAAAACATGCAACATAAGTAGGGATCGACACCAAGCAATAACAAATTTCCGGGTACGTCAATCCTAACATTTCTCTTTTATTTCGTTATAGTGATGAACTTTATAAAGAAACATTATCTTAATATGTTGCCATTGAACACTTACTTTTTACTACTAGTGAAAATTTTGATTTGAATTTTTTGATCAACACCGTATGTACTCCGAAAGTAAAACCTATTCCGAGAACTACTCTTAAATGTGAACTTTTTAGGGTTTAAAAAAAAAACAAAAAAGGCTTTGCAAAATTTTTTTATCAATTTCAATGGACATGTGCATATAGGTAGCGACATTTGAGTAATCCTTGGCAAATTCATTCTTATATGGGTATCACATGTCATTGGATAGGTGATGATTGGAATATTCAAAAATGAGTATTTGCATTTCGAGTGTTTGATGAAAGACATATGGCCAATAATACTTATAGAATAATTAGGCAAGTTTTAGAAGAACATAATTTGATAAATAAAGTTTTTTCAGTTGGTTTTGATAATGCCGCGTCAAATACGACTTCCATTCCCGATTTAGAAAATATTTGTAAACCCTCGTTTGGCGGATAATTTTTTTACATTAGATGTGCTTGCCATGTTTTAAATTTATGTGTACAAGATGATTTATAAACTCTTGGGGCTTTTCTTACCCCAATAAAGAGAGCAATTAAATTTTTATGGAGTCGTCCCCAAGTTATGAAAGAATGGGGCAGATTTTGTAAATCACATGGACAAAAACTAAAAAGATTTCCAAAAGATATTCCGACTCGTTGGAATTCTACCTACAAGTTGCTTCATCAATCTTTTGCTTATAAAGATTTATTACGTATGTTTATTTCGAATAATGTTTCCGAAATTAGTTTACTCCCGCAAGATTAGGTTGTTTGAAAAAAAAATTAGATTTTTTGAAAGTTTTTAATGATACAACTTATACTTTATCTGGTGTTTGTTATCCCGCTATGCATTTATTTTTAATAGAGTGTGTTAACATTGCTGGTGTTTTTTGTGAATATGAAAAAGATGTTCAATTAGCTCTGACTATTATAGCAATGAAAGCAAAATGGCTGCATTATTATGTATGTATTCCTCTTATATATTTTGTTACTATTGTTTTCGATCCACATACTAAATTAGATGATTTGTATGATTATCCCAAGGATTATTATTATTATTGTTTACATTTGAATCGAACAAGAGATATTAAAAATATACAAGTAGAGGTTAAAGATGCTATAGTAGCATTATATAATGAATTTTGTAGTAGATATGATTTAGGTGATAGTGGATTTTCTCAACCTAGTGCCTCACAAAGGGAAGAGAGTGGTAGACTTAGTAGAAGGTACAATTTGCTCAATAGTAGGGAAAAAAGATAAAAGGGGGCAACAAGTAATATCTTCAAATTAGAAAACTATTTAGCCATTACTTTTGAGTTCCATGATTCCGAACATAGCATAGATTTCAAAATTCTAGAGTGGTGGAAGACTCATTCAACCTAATTCTTAATCTTCGCTCTCATCGCAAGATAGATATTAGCAACCCCTTCTTCAATAGTTGCGATTGAACAAGCATTTAGCTCTAGAGGATTAATTTTGGACAACCGCCATTCAAGATTAAATCCGGATGCTATGGAGGCTCAAACTTGTGTCCATGATTGGACAAAGGCTAAATTTCGACAATAAGAGCTGGATCGAGATGAGGAATTCTTCAATGATGATAGTGGAGATACCACTGCCACGAGTACCACAATGGGTAACGAAGATTGACGATGAGATAAGTTGGGGTTATAAAAAATAAAAGGACTACATCGGTTTTGATTCTTCTATCCCCAAGAAGATATGTAGGCGCTTAATGATAATTCATTAAGTTCCAGCCCCTTTCCTATCCTTTTTCCCCCCAAATTTTATTATAATGTACAATTTGATTATAATTCATAATTGATAATTTATTATTTTTTATTTCATAATTCATTATTTAAAATTAAATTTTAAATTCGGAATCGGCCCTTGAACTGGCTCGGAACCGGGACCGGCCCTCAAGGGTCGGGCCCAATTCAATCATGGCCACGAACCGGAACCGTCGGTTCATAAACCGGAACTAGCAGTTCACGGCCCGTGGCCATGTCTAAGCCACGTAACTAATTTGTTAGTAAGACTTGGTCCAATATTGCAATTTCAGCTAGATTCATTTCTCTTTTCGAGTTTTGTTAGAATAGCAGTCTTTCCCCACTATAAGAATAATAGCATATTGTGAGCTACAAATTTTTAAAAGAGTGGACTCTACAATAATTTATAATTATTTATTATTTTCTTTTGAAAAATTATTAACCGATTGTTCCATCGGTTTTATGAAGAATGACGGTCAACTCTTGACCACAAAAGCATCTCTTGGGAATTGGATGACTTGTTTCATTCGATTTCCATCGACGTTGCTTTCTTTAAAAGAACATTGGGACGATTAATTATTCAAAATTATGCACAATTAAACAAAAGAGAAAAAAAACTTAGGAAAATGTTCTACTGACAAGACAACAAGGGATGATACAATTTCAATCATGGATCCACACATCATTACCACGTGTTTTGCATAAAAAACTCATTAATTTGGAGATCGTGTGGTGAAAAATAACTGACAATAATGTCAAACTACGAGGCTAGCAGTTTTCAAAAGCTTACTAGATTATAGCTAATCCTTCCGTGAGTTAGAGAAATATTATTATGCTTAATATTATCATATTAGAATTCCTAAGGAGATATCGTTGTTGTTAAATCATAAAAACGCATAAAAGTAGAATATTCATGTACATAAAAATGAAATGCTAAATTTTGCTACTTTCATTCCTTTATGTGTGCTTAATATTGTGCTAAATGATAAGGTTCTCATTTTTATTAATCTTATTTTTTCGAATTGTTATTAATCTTTTCAAGGGTTAGCTCTTGTGATTTTGTAACATTTGGGCCAATTTTTGCAATTAATTTAGGAAATTTTGTCCTCCGGTTGCCCAAATAAGTCCCACTACCATAATCTCATATTTGTGGCTATAAAAACACTATTACATATTCAATCTAACGGTATGGTCAGCTTAGCAGGATCCTTTTCTTTTTTATGATCAACTGTTATTCTCACCGTAGATTAAGGGAAAAGTACACTAGAAGTGCCATAACTTTTGTACGGCGTTCACTTGAGTGCCATAACTTTCAAAACGTTCACTTAAGTGCCATAACTTTTAAAAATCGTTCACTTGAGTGCCATGTTAACGTGGCAGCCGGAAAAGCTGATGTGGCAGCCGGAAAAGTTACCGTAGACGCCGGAAAGCCGACGTAACATGCCGGAAAGCTGACGTGGCACGCCGGAAAAGTTACTGTAACACTCAAGTAAACGATTTTGCTCCGACGTAGCACTCAAGTAAACGATTTTTAAAAGTTATGGCACTTAAGTGAACGTTTTGAAAGTTATGGCACTCAAGTGAACGCTGTACACAAGTTATGGCAATTCTGGTGTACTTTTCCCGTAGATTAAAGAGTCACTTAATCATTTCCCTTTTCAAATTTGGTACTTCCCATTGGGTTCGTTTTCGTTGGTTCAGCTATGCCCAGGAAGAAAAATAAATATCTTCCCAAAAGGCCTAACCCACTTCGTTTTCGGGCAAACTGAACCAAGAGTCCTCGCACATGCAGGAACAAACTCCATGGCGCCGCCAAACAATGCATGTTGGGCATGAACTGTCAATGCAGGCACGCCATGCCTTAAGCCCAGTTCATGGTGAATCGCAACATTTATTTTATTAGGAGAAGAAAAGTCCAAATCTCCAACCTGATTTAACAGCATCAAATATGTTCAGAGATATCAAGTGACCAAAGAACTTCATCTGCTAACTCTTTTCTTTTCCTTTTCCAGCTTGTATAACTTTTCTAATCAGTCTCTCGGACTCCAAATTCCGGTAACCGTTGGCCAGTCAAGGAACAATCATGGTTGCTGATGCGAAGATTAGGTCAAACTTCACAAGGCATAGTTGGTATGAAACTATCTGTTTATCCATTTTATGCATTTTTCTGCTACATTCTATGTCTCATGCTTCAGTGGGCAGCCAATCACGGTGGAAAATTCACCAGTAACAACTTAGGGCTGATTGTTGTGAATTTTTAATTTTAGTAATGAGGAATGAGACTAACTTCAAAGGGTGGTGTAGAATAGAGAGGAGATTTCTAGAAGCCACATACAAAGAATATTTTCGCTCAATTAGGTTTCTGATTATAGTTATCAAACTAAGGATTGTGTATAGGTGTACAACCTTTTGTTGATGGAAAGTAATTGGAGGACCAAAAGGAATTTCAAAGTGCAGCAATTTCTTGTTTCATCCATCTCCCTAGAAATTTCAACTTTCTAGCATTTTGTCACCGAATAGAAACCGTAGCTCCAAAGTTCATATGGTGTATCTCTAGTGTACGAATTAATTGACTTGAGAAAACGGAAAATGAGAGCTTGGAGTTATGGGATGTGCCTTCCAATCCACACCATCAAAAGTATCTAGACAAAGCGAGGCATCATCGCCATCTGCTAATTTGGTGACTTTTGAACTGACCATCTTAAAAATAGCATAACTTGATTGAATTTGTCACTGTAACTGCGAACCTAATGAGAATGGGAGATTTATTGTCTGCTTTTTACACATTTAGATACAAATTGAGGATTCAACCATTCAGCATATGTGCGCCTTCTCTGCTTAAGAGATGCGACAGAGATTCTGTTAATTCTGTCAAAGTTTACACTCGTGTATGTAACAGAAAGATCATGCATCAGCCTGTGATTTTTGCAGATATTCCACGGAATTGACTTCTACCAGACAATGCAACACCTTACCAGAAGTTTGCTCACCCCCATACCTTGCCAAAAACACCAAACTTCCTTGTTTTTTGTCTCTTAAACTAACATGGAGAATATCCACAAAATCATTTGAAGACAATTATGAAGCCATATACCAAATGGACGTCTCCGTCCCAACGGAAATATCTAGCAGATTGTAATATGATAGAACTTCCAGGTGGTTAACTCAATGTTTTATAAGACATGATAGAGAATGGATTAAATGTCTGCTTGATTTACTTCTTAATTGCTCTTTATGATTACCTGCCCATGCATTAAACTGAAACATTAGCGTCCATGCAGATAACTCTTGCTAACGTTGCAACAATTGCATGTTGAGCTACGCTTTAGATAAATGGTATGACGAAGGCAATTGACAAATCAACCCAGATTATGTATTGCCTCACTTGGCAACTTCCTTTTTGAACTTATAATGGGCAACCTTGGCCAACCTCTAACCACCAACAGCAGAAGTATGTTTTCTGAGCTTCGCTTTAATCAACTTTTAAGTACAGCTCCAAAGAAAATCCTCCAACTTAACAACCAACATGATTAGATATGTGGGCCTTTCTGAGGTAGCACTTACAAAAAGCTACTTAATCAAACAATATATCACCAGTTATAAAGCTTTATGCTTTGATTAATTAAACAAAAACTCAAAGAGGAGTGATTTATTTGTCCTAGATAGGAGGAACATTCTTGAATACACACCCTTCAATCCAGCAATCTTTCTTTTTCTGTGTTGTTTTTTTCTTTTCGTATATTTTCTGGGTGAAAATGTCAAGTATGTGCTTGAGTGTCAATAATCTTGTAACTCAGGCCACAGCCTTTTTCTGGGTTTAGGGACTTCGATTTCACCATTGTTACTTTTCAGGATTTGCTATCTACATTGCAGTCACGCTTGTTGGTTATATCCACCTGTTTGTCATTCCTTGTCTCATAAATTTCATAAAATCTGCCAAGAACGTTGTAGCCGCAGCTTGTCAATACTTCCGAAAACCAAAGAAAAGAGCATAATGCTTATATTTCTTAGTTTCACAAAAGTGAAATACATAGTTCAGTCCTCAAATCAAAGAAAAGAGCATGAGCATCAGCATGACTACCCATTACCTAATTCCGAAAACCAAACACTTCTTCCAATCGTTTACTGATGTTAATTATAATGACAATCACCAAAAAGGTTAATCACCTCAGGCGAATCGTCTAACATCTTTTTAACCAAAAGAAATGGAAAAACCAATAAAAGGGAAAACGATACCCACCTAATACAACATAAAGTAAATGCTGGATTAATCGCTCCGACAGTGCAAGCTCGACCAAATTTCGCTGCTCTACATTGTGCCCTATTGAATGACTACTGATTCTCGACCACCTTCCTGTGGAAGTTCCTGTGGCAGCCGCAAGTGGCGCAAACGAGAGCCAAGCTCGAGCCCTCCGCACCTTGTGGCCTGAACTCAGTGCATCCGTCAACGATGTGACCTCCAGTGGAGGCAGCGTGATTCTTCTGGCACTCTGCATATCTTATGCGGATCGTCATGGAAGAAGAAGAAGAAGTGTCTGAGCTTCTTGAGGCCTCTTCTCTCCTCACCAGCACAACCTTCTTCATCTTTCAGTGGGAACCCAAGTCCTCCCTTTCAAGTGATATTGACGTAATATTACTTTTTACTTAGAGAGAGAGAGGGTGAGAGAGACAGAGAGGGAACTAACCCTAGAGTGCGTATTTATAGCCTGTAAAAGTTCTTCCTTCACACACTAACTTCATTAACCTCTGTTAGGAGTAAATGAAACAGTATCACAATCATTGTTGTCATAATTTTCTTTTTCCTTTGTCTACCTGTACCTTTTCAAAATTGTTGATGTAGTAGTCTTTGGGTAACTATAAGACTGACAGTTTTTTTTTTATGAAAAATAAACAACCATTAATTAAAAATTATTGTGGTGTTTACTCTTTTAAAAATTCCTGACGTAGAGCCTACATTCATTCTCAATGATCCAAAAACTATTATGCTAATAAAACCCGTACTTTTTTAATAATTGATTAACTAGACATAAAGTTCAGAAAATGGGTGAGACAGAACCCATAGTTGAAGGACAGAGATAGAGGAATTTATATCAATTCTGGTATATGATTAAGTGTGTACATGTCGAGCAGTATATTATCTTTGTCCACTTAATATGGTGATGCTAAAATGGTGATGCTGAGATACATTCATACCGAACTTCTTTACATCTCAAATGGGCATTTAAGAAAAAGAAAGAAAGAAACAGAAAGATTCTCGAATAAATAAGGGAAGAAAAAGCTGGCAGGATGAGATTTCTCTAGGATTCAGAATTGGGGCATTGATTGGGTTATTATAGAATCACCAGCTAAGCAGGTTTTAAACAGGAAAATTGTGGCCCCCTTAAAGAGTATTAGAGATAAAGGGGCATGTCCTCGTGGGGCGCATTTTCACGAAAGGCAATTGACAATTCGTGTCTCTTATGTTGACCTAAAAACGTGAGCTTGACAACGTAGTTCGCCCAACCCCGTACGGAGAGAACCCTCTCGCCAAGATGCTCTCGTAGATATTTTGTGAAACAAATCCAGAGAATGGTCGAGATGTAAAATGGTGAATTTACTTGTTCCTGCCTTGATATCCAGACCTTTTTCTTTTTTGAAGGATATCCAGACTTTGATCGGTCCGAAAAGGGGAATTTAGTCTTGTGTCCTATGAGCAAAAACTAACGATTTCATTTGATTGTCATCTAGAAAGATGCCTGGAGACTAAACCACCTAAAAACTTGAAACACTGAGGGGATATTTCCAACGACAAAACTTAAGTAAACTGTTGGGTGGATAAAGATGAATCGGAAACTGTCCAAATCAGATCAGCCCGTTCTGGGTGATTCCCATAGGAATCGATCTGGTTTCAAGTTCCAATTTACTGAAACCAGCGAGTACTGGTTGACCGGTTAATATAAATGAATATATATATATATATAATTTTAAAAAAGTTAAGTTCTCCTACTCACCTGGTCGACCCTCACAAGCGGAAAGTTGGAAACTCGAGCCTCTCAATCTTACCTCATCTCGAAGTCGTTCGTGGTCGTCTCCATCTCTGCCACGGTCACACTAGCTAAGCTCTCCCTCGCGTCTCGCCTTTCAGTCCACAACAGACTCACTCTTGCATGAAAGTCTTTTTTCGACAGAAGGACACATGTTGCGACCTAAAGTTCGGGAACCTTAGGCTAATAAATTATCAGGTTAATTATTTAATTAACCTCACTCGGACTCTCCCAAGCCCATACCAAATTGCAACTTAGGTTTATTTCATGAAAAAATTATCAAATTGGAGCCGCCACGAATCGTTTACGGTAGGTCAATTAGAAACCCATATAAAATAGCATAAGGACTATTTTATTCTTTCGAACAAGAAATAATGAGTCCAGAGATTTGGTTACATTAATTTGAAAAAATTAATACCCTTTCGGTACTAAATATCATTATAAAAAAAACCCCCTTTTTATTGATGATATGAATGAATGATTTAGAAAATGGGATGGACCATATGATACTAGAAAAAAAAACATGAGATTTTTTGTATTTTCATATTAAATGACAATTGCTATGAAAACATGCCATAAAATGCAATAACATTCAATTTAACTTAAGAAAATAATTTTCCAAAGTCTTAAATTATATTAGATGTTATATAAGATATAAAAATGAGGTTTTGACATGATTGACTACGAAAAAATGGACTTTCTTTACGGGAACTAAAATAAAGTAAGTATGAACAAAAATAAACAAAAATGCCCCTAATATACCTTTAATTCGGATTTTTTTTTATTAATTCACCCATTCCCAAAGATTAGGGTTAGAGCAGAATTTATCCACTACATACTCGTAGATTCAAGTCGGTATGCGGATAAATGTATATAATAACGTCATCCCTTAATACAAAGGGTAGATTACAAAATTCTATACAAATTATAAGTCCCATTCCATAAGATCATGTAATTTATTTTTTGAGGAGTCTAGGCACAAGGGGGAGCATATATTATGGGCATGTTTGTTTATAAATGTGCATATCATATAATAGAAAATAATCAAACAAATAAAACAAACATGACCGGATAAAGGCAAGAGTGAGCAATTAAGTTTAAATTTCGAAAATTAGAGAGGGTGGCCGAAAATATTCAAGTGGGGTCCACCTTTCCTAGTCCAAAATTCGATTTAGAATTTGAGAAAATTATCTTTAAGGTTTTGAAAATTTAATTTCAGATAATTCTAAAAAATTTGGATAATTGTCCAATTGAACTCAAATCTTATCTCTCATTAAATAAATTCAGAAAAATTCACAAGAGAAAAGATAAGATATCTACTAGATAATCAATCCAACCAATTCAATGATCATGAGATAATAATTTCAAAATAAAGTGCATCCGCAACAACCAGATATCATCCAATTAAGCACGATACTTGTTCATAACATGAAGATAACATCGGAGAATCAAAGATAAGGTAACTCAACCAACCAAAGATCAAAACTCAACACAAAGCCTATCCATCACATATCAAGTTCGGCCAAGTGGAGCTATAGTACCAAGAATTCAACCACCTAAATTAAAAAAATTCCCCAATGTTGACACATGATTTTTGATCAAGTGTTTTTTTAGTCTAGTTTTATAAAAATTCATAGAAAATCCATAAAAAATCAAAAAAATTGAAAAATCAAGTTTGGTAGCCTTGGCCAAGCATAAGGGACCATTTCTAAACAAAAAATAATTATTCATATATTTCCCATTTTTTATATTTTCGAAAAATAGGAAAATACAAGAAAATTCACAAAAAATACTTCCCGATGTCACAAAAATATAGAAAAATGTTATATATTCTTATTTTAATTCCCTTTTCGTTTTGACCTCAAGAAAAATTAAAAATTGAATTCAATTTTAGGTGTTTCTTAACATCGCCGAGAGTTGAATTTGCCTAAAAAATACAATTCGAGTCTTTTTATTTGCAACTTTTGCATGTTTTGAGTCAAGACGTTCAATTATGATCCTTTGCAGTTTCAATTTTTCCAATTTCACTCTCAATTGTACGAATTGCACGGATTGGGTAAAATACCCAATTATTCTTTGCAATTTAGTCCTTGAAATTTCCAATTTTTGAAATTACTTTTAATCCAGGGACTTTCATGACAAAATTGGACTACCTCCGAAGGTTTTCATATGTTCTGAATCAATTGGCAGGGGTAATTTGATCCAATTTGATTATTTGGGCGCTCAATCGAACTTTTCCTCGACTTGTAATTTTAGAAAAATTTGGGGTTTTAATAGAAATTGATGAGAACTTTTGGGCAAAATCACATTTTTAGATAGTATTTGAGCCCCCGAATTCAATTTTGAGGTTTAATTGCGAAAATTCCCCACAAATTTTGATTAATTTTGAAAATTGCAAGTTGTGACCGGTTTGACTCCTGGTCCCGAACAGTGTCATCGTCTTCCCCAAGCTCGTGCCTTTTTGCAAAATTGAATGATGAATTTTGACGATCAAATTGAGGGACCAATCAACTATAATTGAGCGAGATTAAGGAGGTGTTTTGTCCGCCGGGTCTAGACGCATCGATTGCCACCGATCTCACGGCTAATGACCATCGGAGCACGGCGGAACAGCCGGTCAAAGCCATGGTGGTCCGAGAAAGTCAACCTTTACAGAGTACACAAATTCGAGTCCATTTTACGATTGCCGGAGTGCCAAATGGAGTTGACCGGAATTGTGTTCCGTCCCCGACGCCGTTTGGACCCCTTAGCACACTCGGGCACGTGCGAAGGGAGGTCGGTGAAGCTTGGCTCGTGCGCGCCAAATTTTGAAAAGTTGATATAAAAGCCGAGAAGCTTCGCGAACGAAAGAGAGGATCGGTGTGCTCGTCCATGAAACAGAATAGAGAGAGAGTCTCGCGCGATGCCATTGTCGAAGCTTCATACCGAAGCTTTACGACTTCGGCCCAATCAATCCAGGCTGAATCAAAGTGTCGGATCATCACCGAAAGCTCGCCCGAGCTAAGAGAAAGCGATCGCGATAGGTCTCGCAGCTCCTTGTGCCAAAAATTGGTAAGTCGAGCTCTGAACCACCTCACTGTGCATCGATGGCGACTTGCTCGGATGATCATTATTTTGAGAATTAGTGTGTGCGTTTTGATCCTTGAACATCACCGACCATGATCGCATCTCACTTTTGCGTCCATTTTGCCTGAATACCTCGAATCAAACCTCCTAATGGTCTCGGTGCGGTCGAACACCGGCCGGGCATTTCTAGCCATTGCGAGCTCAATCAGAGCTCAAGGTAAGTGTTCTGAACTTCCTATGATGCTCGTGTATGAAGGAATTGCTCTGATTTGGCTTGAATCTATATGTTCGAACTCGGCAATGGCCGATTGCTCGTAGTGTGTAACTAGTGATTCCGTCAATGAAATTGCTCGATTCCGAAATATGTTGATCCGCACGTCGAGTTGAGTCGAGTCGATCGGAGGTAGTTTCGCGCGATTTCATGAAGGTTTTACCGTTGGATCTCGCCGGAGAGATGTCGACCGTTCATTTAGGTTCGTCGGGAGGTTGAAGACCGTTGACACTCGACTTTTGATCAAGTGTTTATTAGTTTTATTTTGAAAAATTCATAAAAATTCATAAAAAGTCAAAAAATTGAAAAATCAAGTTTGGAAGCTTTGGCCAAGCATAAGGAACCATTCTTGAACAAAAAATAATCTTTCATATTTTTTCGCATTTTTTTATATTTTCGAAAAATAGGAAAATACAAGAAAATTCACAAAAAATACTTTTCGAGATCACAAAAATATAGAAAAATGTTCCATATTTTTCTTTTAATTCCCTTTTCGTTTTGACCTCAAGAAAAATAAAAAATTGAATTCAATTTTAGGTGTTTCTTAACATCGCCAAGAGTTGAATTTGCCTAAAAAATACAATTCGAGTCTTTTTATTTGTAACTTTTGCATGTTTTGAGTCAAGACGTTCAATTATGATCCTCTGCAGTTTCAATTTAGCCAATTTCACTCTCAATTGCACGGATTGGGTAAAATACCTGTCGCGACCCTCCTTCCGGCGAAGGTTAACGAGCCGATCCTTTTCTATATGGCGAGTGACCCCGGTTTGTTAGCGGGATTTTTTTACGATCGCGGGTTTCTCCCAAGACCCATTACTCGAATCGCGATGTCGGAGAAAATTTATCAAATATCGAGATCGACCTTAGTGTAGTCGGGTGGCATGTGCAATGTGTACATGCAATTGGAGTTGACACCGATCAATTTATTGGAGGATATGATCGGAAAACCCTATCGAGCGGTCGGGAGAAACCGTTCGGTTCTACAAGAACCAGAGATTTTTGGGTCCGGGGACTTGGTTACGCCAAGATTTTCATTGACGCCCTTTCGGTTACCGATGTTGAGTGATTTTCTAACCTAAGAGTTCATGCAGATGAAATTTCGGGTGAGATAAGCCCTAACGATCTAAGGTATTCATGCAGATTGGAATTTTACTATTCTAACAGTCATAATTAGAAAATTAATATGCGCAATCAAAACAATCAATCAAGGCTCGATATATCTAAAAATGGCCCTATCGGCCCACAGAAAAGTCAAGTTTAGATTTCCGGGTGATTCGGGGGAAAAATTTGGGGCGAAGGCCCGGAAGGGTAGAATGGTCATTTTTAGGGGTTCGGGACCCGAAAATTACAAAATTAGGATCGGGCCAGTTGAATGTGGCCATTTCCCATTTTTTGTAATTTTATGGAATTTTTCTAATTTTTCTAATTTTTTTGAATTTTTATTTATTTTCTAAAAATGTTGGGAATTTTTCGGATAGACAAAGATCGACCCTCGAAGTCTCGAAATTTTTTTTATCCAGAATTTATGAGTCCCGAATCGATCTAGAAATTTTTAGAAATTTTTTGTGAAAATCCGGGAATTTTTATGAATTTTCTAGGTATTTTTACAATTTTTTTGAATTTTTGGAAATTTTATCTATTTTTTTATTATTTTTTTATTAATATATTTGGACCGAGTCAACCTGGTCAACGACCGGTCAACCCGGTCAGACCGCCCTCAGATCACTCGCGACACCAAAAACGGCACAATATCTTATTTTCCTATTTATTTTCGATTTTTTTTAAAATTAAATCCTAATATCCGAATATATGTAAAAGGAATGGACGGCCGAGATCAATCTTGGAATTAATATCAGCCGTTGACTCTCCAATAAATGAAATGACGTCACCTCGGGCTCGCTTCAAAAACGACGCCGCATCTCACCATTAAAACAGACGACCATGATTCATTCTAGATCTAATCTGAGCCGTCTACCCATCTCCGCCAAAAACGACGCCGAATCACTTATGACGATGAACGGCTACGATTGATCCTAAGCTTAATCCGGACCGTCTATCTATTCTAATGCTAAAACGACGACGCCTAACCTAAGCAAAACGTCACAGTTTTTGTATTTTCGATTTTCTACCTATTATTCTAATATATAGAAAATACAAAAAATCGAATCTAACGATCTTAAATCAAACCCGGCTAATTATTTCCGCCGTTGGATCATGTCTAACTCAGCCTATTCGCGCCAACGACTAGGCTGAGTCAGCAATGACCTGGACCAACCGCACGACGCCACGTCAGACTTGGACTTGTTGACTCGCCACGTCTGCGTCGTCTTCTTCCTCGCGACGACAAAGAAATGGACGGCTGAGGCTCTTCCGACGAGATCTAACGGTAAGATCTCGCCGGAATGACTTCAAACCAACACCGATCGACTCGCATACTCGTCCCGACCAATATATTCAAAAATCAAAGTATTTCATCCACAAAATCATGGGAATCGCTGTTGACACCTGATTTTTTGATCAATTTTTCTTTAGTTTTATTTTGCAAAATTCACTAAAAATTCACAAAAAATCAAAAAATTAAAAAATCAACATTGGAAGCCTTGGCCAAGCTTAAGGAACCAATTTGGAACAAAAAATAATTTTTCATTTTTTTTCACTTTTTTATATATTTTTGAAAAATAGGAAAATACTTGAAAATTCATTAAAAAATACTTTTCGAGGTCACAAAAATACACAAAAATGTCCAATATTTTTATTTTAATTCCCTTTTAATATTGACCTCAAGAAAAATTGAAAATTGAGTTCAATTTTAGGTGTTCCTTCACAACTCCTAAGTTTGAATTTGCTTAAAAAATACCAATTGAGTCTTTTTATTTGCAATTCTTGCACATTTTAGGTCTAGACATTCAATTGCAATCCCTTTGAACTTCAATTTGATCAATTGCACCCACAATTGCGCGAATTGCACGGATTAGGCCAAATCCCCAAAATATTTGCAATTTAGTCCCTCAACTTGCCAATTTTTGAAATTAATTTTAATTGAGGGACTATCATAGTAAAATTGGACTGTCCCCCTATGTTTTCATGCATTCCAAATCGATTGGCATAGGTCTCGTGGTCCAATTTGGTCAAATTGACATTCAATTGAGTTTTTCCCCAATTTGGGCAAATTGAAAAATTTGGGGGTTTTGTGCAAATTGATAAGAACTTTTGGGTAAAATTGCATTTTTAAATAATATCTAGGCCCTAAAGTCCAATTTTGAGGTTTAATTGTGAAAATTCCCCACCAATTTTGTTTAATTTCAATAATTGTGCAAAATGTATTGTCCGAACCGGTTCGGACCGGTCTAACCGCCGGTCGAACCGATCCAAGCCAGTATCATCTTCCCCAAATTCACCCGTGCCATTTGCAGGTTCAACGGTGGACTTTGACGATCAAATTGGAGTTCAATTCGTGCTTAATTGGATCAATAGAGGTGGGGCTTTTGTTCGTCGAGTCAAGGTCCGTCGATTGCCACCGGCGGCACGGCCAATGGCCGCCGGGGCACGGCGGAATCGATAGTCAAAGCTCCCGGCGACCGAAAGTCAACCATTTCAAAACCAAGTGCAATTCTCACTCGTTTTGGACTCAACGGACTTCAAACGGCTTTGGACGGAATCTTAACGATTCCGTCACCGTCCGGCGAGCCATTTTGCGCGTATGCACACGTGTGGATGGCTCGGCCAAACTCGCCCGTGCGCGCGCCATTTCAAAATTTGATATAAAAGGGGGAAGAAGGTTCTCGACGTAAAGAGGGAGGCTCATTCGTGCTCGCCGGCTCCAACAGATTAGAGAGAGAGAGAAAAAACAAGAGAGAGAGAGAGCTCGTTCTCCCGCTCGTTCGGTCGAGAACTTGAGCTCGACTGTGTGATCTTCGTGAGGTGAATCCAGGTTGAATCGAAGCTTAAGATCACTCCCGGGAGCTTCACACAGGTGCCAAAAGTTGATCGCACCAGCTCGCTCGGTCTGCGAACTCCTAAATCGGTAAGTTGAACTTCCAAACTCAGCTCTGCACTTCCATGGCATCACGTCGATTCGAGCACGATCCTTGAAATTACTGTGTGCATTTTTGTCCCCGAGCATTGCTGATCCTCCTCGCACCTTTGTTTTGCTTTGATTTTGCACAAAAACCTGCCAATCGAGTCCGTGAAACCAACCTCCGTGGCCGTCTATTGTCGAAGCTTGTCTAGACAAATCTAGACCAAACCAGGTCAATCGGACCTACGGGTAAGGTTTCTAAACCTTATGCGAGTGAATCCTGTGAAAGAATTGAAATATCTCGTTCTATGATGCATGATTGAGTTTTGCAATGTCGCGACTGTGCTTCGTCCGATTCTTGCGATTTAGAGGATGAAATGATTTGATTCCGAGTTATGTTGATCTAGAGCATTAGGCGAGTCGATTGGGTTTGGTTAGAGGTCAATCGGCCGAGGTTTCACCGTCGGATCTCGCCGGGAAGCCTCGGCCGTTCATCCGCTCGCCGGCGAAAGGTTGAAGACGATGACGTGTCATGGTCAACGAGTCAAACGCTTACGTGTCGAGGTTTGTTTGGGCCGGTTCACGTCCGAGTCAGCTCGGCCGTTGGCGCGAGCGAGTTGACTCGGACTCGATCGGACGGGCGAGATAAATTGAGGAGTTTGATTCTCAACCGTCGGATCTATTTTTTTAATTTCGGATATTAGATATATTAGGTAAGTAATCCAATAAATAAAGAAACGGCGCCGTTTTGAATAGGTGGTGCGTCGTCGTTTCGGACAGAGGAGGAATGAACAGTCCGGATCAAGTCTAGGATAGATCATGGCCATTCGTGCATTTAAGTAAAGCGTCGTCGTTTTATAGCTAGATGAGGCTACGGCTAGGATTAGTTCAAGGATCAATCGTGACCGTCCATGTATATGCTCGATACGGTGTCGTTTTAGCAGAGATAGGACGAACGGCTTAGATTAGATTTAGGATAGGTCGTAGTCGTCCATTCACTCGGGAGATGCGGTGTCGTTTAGCTTAGTAAGCTTCGACGGCCGAGATGAAATCTCGAGGTTTAATCCTGGCCGCCCATTTGATGTTGAGAAGCGGCGTCGTTTTAGTGAGATCGAGTCAACGGTTGAGATGGATTCCAGAGTAAATCTTGACCGTCCGATATTTTACATATATTCGAATATTAGGAAATTAATAACAGAAAATCAAAAAATATACGTATTAAATACGTACGGCGTCATTTGTACGTAGAGCGAGTCCGTGGGCAGTCGGACCGGGTTGATCGACCGTTGACCGGTTTGACCCGGTCCAGAGATATTAATAAAATAATAAAAAAAATATAAAGAAATTTCTAAAAATCCAAAAAATTGCAAAAATACTTAGAAAATTCATAAAAATCCCCAGATTTTCACAAAAAATTTCTAAAAATTCCTAGATCGATTCGGGACTCATAAAGTCTGGATCGAGATTTTTGAGACTTCGAGGGTCGATCTACATCGATCCGGAAAATTCCCAATATTTTTTAGAAAGTAAATAAAAAATCAAAAAATTAGAAAAAATTAGAAAAATTCCATAAAATCACAAAAAATGGGAAATGGCCACGTTCAACGGGCTTGACCCCAATTTTGTGATTTTCGGGTCCCGATCCCAAAAAATGACTATTCTACCCTTCCGGGCCTATCGCCCTAAATTTTCCCGAACCAACCCCGGAACTTAAAATTAGACATTTTTGTGAATCGATAGAATCCTCTTAAGCTCGTTTGCTTGATTTGTTTGACCGATTTGACATTGATTGTTTTGATTGTACATTTTAATTTTTGATTGTGATTGTTAGGATAGAAAATTCCAATCTGCATGAATACTTAGGATTGTTAGGGCCTACCTCACCCGAAAGTCCATCTGCATGAATTCCTAGGTTAGAAAAACACTCGACATCGCAAACCGAAAGGGCGTCAATATGAAATTTGGCGTAACCAAGTCCCCGGACCCAAAAATCTCTGGTTTTCGCGGAACCGAACGGTTTCTCCCGACCGCTCCGTAGGGTTTTCCGATCATACCCTCCAATAAATTGATCGGTGGCGACTCCAATTGCATGTACACAATTGCACATGCCACCCGACCACACTAAGGTCGGTATCGATATCCGATAAATTTTACCCGACATCGCGATTCGAGTAATGGGTCTTGGGAGAGACCCGCGATCCTAAAAGATCCAGCTGACAACCGGGGTCTTCCTCACATATAAAAAATTAAAGGGGATCGGCTCGTTAACCTTCACACTCACCTCCCGCGCATTCCGACGACGGAGGAGGGTCGCGACAAACCGGCGACTCCGCTGGGGAATATTTTGTAAGAGGACTTAAGCCGATAAAAATGTTGATTGTTTTCTAACCCCATTTTTCTGCAGATGTTCTTGAAGAGGAGGTACGTCCACTAACAAAAAGTGTTAAATGTTGATGCAGATGGGAGTTATAAGGGGTGATGTCTATGCTAACCATTTTTGATGCAGATATGGAGTTTTGGGTTGTGTGTTTATTTATGTAAATATTGAAGCGGTGTTTTGAATATAAATTGTTGTGCATGTCTTGCATATTTTTGAGGATCACGACATTGTACACACAAGCGCCTAAACCCGAGCCGCGAATCACTCTTATAGGTCACCATAGATAGGGATCGGTATGCGAAGCTCTTGTGTTTGATTGCACTTGGGTTGACCATATTTGATCCTGCTCGCTATGCGAGATTGATGATCCTACCCACTTGTTGTTTGATTGTGCTTGTGGGCGGCTCATCGATTCGTATAGCGGGAGCCTTTTTAGGTCCATACCCGAGCCTTTTTTAATTTCTTTAGAGTTTAACCTCACTTGTCTCATGCGCATGTGAAATGGATGGTTGGTATACCTAAAATCAAAAACCCAAAAAAAAGAGTAACATCGGTTGGTAAGGCTTTCTACCCTCTTTACTTTGAACTTGTAAATTTAAATTTTGCATATCATGCATTTTCACGACATATCATCACAATTTGTAAGATCGTTTAAGTGGTCGGGGTTGAAAGTCAATTTTCCTTTTTAGGATAGATGGCACCCCAAAGTTATGTTGATGTACCCGACGTATTCACATGGGAGCGAAGGACCATTCGACGCGAAGACCGAGTACCCGCTACTTTTCAAGTCATTGGATTTATTCATGGACGGGAGCTTAACGGACGGAACCGCACTCGCGGTGAGAGGTGCGATTATACCCGTTGTGGACGTCATTTGGAAATCAAACGCGAAAAGGAGAGAATTTGGGAGTTGTACATGAAATTGGCAAAGAAGCCTTGTGCGATCAAGACGGCCCCGAAACACTCCCCGATTAAGAAGAAGGAAGTCGTCACCATATCCTCCGATGATGAAGAAGATATCGAGCTTCCCGAGATAGTGGAGATTTCATCCGATGAAGATACTACTTCGACTATCTAGTTTAGTACGACTTTGGGGCATTTCTAGGGTTCATTACACTTTGAGTCGATTATGTACTTTCATTGACATTTGTTGTCCGAACATCTTTAGATACTATCATGTTCTATCTCTTTCGACTTTATTGTACTAGACTTGTAAATTCCATGGGTGTTGACACACGAATTTTTAGTCGGTTTTCCTTTAATTTTATTTTCCAAAATTCACTAAAAATTCACAAAAAAATCAAAAAAATCAAAAAATCAACATGGGAAGCCTTGGACAAGCCTAAGGAACCAATTTGGAACAAAAAATAATTTTTCATATTTTTCACATTTTTTTTAATATTTTCGGAAAATAGGAAAATACTTGAAAATTCATAAAAAATACTTTTTGAGGTCACAAAAATACACAAAAATGTTCAATATTTTTCTTTTAATTCCCTTTTAGTATTGACCTCACGAAAAATCAAAAATTGAGTTCAATTTTAGGTGTTCCTTCACAATACCTAAGGTTGAATTTGCATAAAAAATACCAATTGAGTCTTTTTATTTGCAATTTTTGCACATTCAAAGTCTAGACATTCAATTGCAGTCCCTTTGAACTTCAATTTGATCAATTGCACCTTCAATTACGCGAATTGCATGAATTGCACAAAATTCTTAAAATTTTTGCAATTAAGTCCCTCAACTTTGCAATTTTTGAAATTACTTTCAATTGAGGAACTTTCTATACACAATTGGGCTACCCCTAATGTTTTAACACATTCTGAATCTATTGGCATAGATCTCGTAGCCCAATTTTATCAAATTGATGCTCAATTGAACATTTCCCCAATTTGGGATTTTAGAAAATTTGGGGTTTTTGTGCAAATTGATAAGAACTTTTGGGCAAAATTGCATTTCAAGATAATATCCAGGCCCCAAAGTTCAATTTTGAGGTTTAATTGCAAAAATTCCCAGTAAATTTTGATTAATTTTGAAAATTGCGCAAAATTAACTGTCTGAACCGGTTCAGACCGGTCTGATTGCTGGTCGGACCGGTCGAACCGGTCCAAACAATGTCATCTTCTACCTCTCGCACTAGTCATTTGCAGATTTAAATGTTAGATTTCAATGGCCAAATTAGAGAACAATTCGTGCTTAATTGAGCTAATTCATGTGGGGCTTTTGTTGTGTAGGTCGGGCCGCACCGATCGAGACCAACGGCGAGGCCAACGCTCGCGAGAAGAGCTCCGGCGAGCAAGTCAAAGTCCCGGCGCCCATAATAGTCAATATTTTGCAAACTGCGTGAAATCCATGCTCGTTCGTGATCAAAGGAGCACTTGACGGACTTGGACGGAATCGTAACCGATTCCGTCGCCGTCCGACGAACCAAAAGCCACGTGATGGCACGTGAACAGGCTCGGCGAACTCCTCCCCGACGCGCGCATTTTCAAAAATTGGTATAAAAGGGAGGAAGCTTCGCGAATTAAAAGGAGGTTCATTGGTGCTCGTCCGATATCTGAATAGAGAGAGAAAGAGGAAGAAGTAGAGAGAGAGACTACGAGCGACAGCTTCACCGGAGCTTTGGACCGAGACTGTGAAATCTTCGCCGCCGCCGTTCCTGGCCAAATCAGGTCATTGGACCACCCGGAAACTTCCTCGAACTTCCCGAAGACGATCGCGACAGCTCGGTCATCTTCAAACCTCCGGATCGGGTGAGTCGAGCTTCCAATTGCACTGCTGCACGATCATGGCATCTCTTTGTTCTATGCACGATTTCTTCAATAAATGTAGGCGTTTTCATCCCTATGCATTTCTAACCTTGATCGCATCTCATTCGTGCATTGATTACGCGCTATAACCTCGAGTCGAACCTCCATCACGGCTCGGTCCGGCCGAACACCGGCCGGACCTTTCTAGCCATCGCGAGTCCAATCGGGACTCGAGGTAAGTTTCCTCAACTCCTTTTTGAGCTTCTGTGTGATAGAATTAGGTTATCGTGCTCTGTGTTGCTTGATCGAAATCTGTTTGGCCGTGACTGTGTGTAGTTCGATTCTCGCGATTTAGACGATAGAAACGTTTGATTCCGAGATATGTTGAACTAGAGGTCAAGGCGAGTCGAGCGGTGGTAGTTTGGTGTCGATCCGGCGAGATCTCACCGTCGAGTCTCGCCGGAGCCTGTCGGCCGTCCGTTACGTCGTCGCAAGGTTGAAGACGACAAGGCGACATGGCATGGTCAATCGGTCAAACATCCAGGTGTCACTTCCCCATTAGGCCGGCTCGGATCTGAGTCGGCTCGGCCGTTGGCGCGAGCGAGCCGACTCAGATTTGATCCAACGGTCCGGATAATTAGGTGAATTTGATTCTGAACCGTTGGATCTTTATTTTATATTTTTGGATATTAGATATATTAGATTAGAAAATAGAAAATGTAAAACGGTGCCGTATTCCCCGAGTGAAGCGTCATCGTTTAATGTATAGGAGGGGTTGACGGCCCAGATCTAATTTGAGTCCCGATCGTGGCTGTCCGTGTCAATAGTGAAGCGGCGTCGTTTGCATTAGTAGACCGAAAGCGGTGTCGTTTTATAGTTTAAGAGGGATGAACGGTCCAGATTTAAGCTAGGACCAATCGCAGCCGTTCGAAGTTCTAAGTGATGCGGCGTCGTTTTTGGTTCGTAGAGATCAATGGCTCGGATCGGATCTAGGGCTTTAATCGTACCCGTCCGTCTAACGTTACGCACGACGTCGTTTTGTCCAAGAGAAGCCCAACGGCTGAGATTGATCCGTAGATTGATCTCGGCCGTCCATCTTTTTCTTTTATATTCGGATATTAGAAATTAGTATTAGAAATTCAAAAAAAAAAAATAAATAGAAAAATAGATACGGCACCGTTTAGTGTGTAGGTGGTTGCGAGTGAGTCGGGAGCGGTCGGACCGGGTTGACCGGCCGTTGACCGAGTTGACCCGGTCCGATTTATTAATAAAAAATAATAAAAATAAATAGAAATTCCCAAAAAAAAATCCAAAAAAAATTCCAAAAATACTTAGAAAATTCATAAAAATTCCCAGATTTTCACAAAAAATTTCTAAAAATTTCTAGATCTATCCGGGACTCATAAAGTCTGGATCGAAAATTTTGAGACTTCGAGAGTCGGTTTGTGTCGATCCGAAAAATTTCCAATATTTTTGAAAAATAAATAAAAAATTCAAAAAATTAGAAAAATTAGAAAAATTCCAGAAAATCACAAAAAATGGGAAATGGCCACATTCAACTGGCCCGACCCCGATTTTGTGATTTTCGGGTCTCGAACCCAAAAAATGACCACTCTACCCTTCCGGGCCTTCCGCCCCAAATTTTCCCGAATCATCCGCCGGAGCTAAAATTCGATATCTTTGTGAATCGATAGAATTCTCTTAGGCTCATTTGCTTGATTTGTTTGACTGAATTGACATTGGTTGTTTTGATTGTGCATTTTAATTTTTGATTGTGATTTGTTAGGATACAAAATTCCCATCTGCATGAATACTTAGGATTGTTAGGGCCTACCTCACCCGAAAGTCCATCTGCATGAATTCGTAGTTTAGAAATCACTCAACATCGGTAACCGAAAGGGCGTCAATATGAAATTTGGCGTAACCAAGTCCCCGGACCCAAAAATCTCTGGTTTTCGCGGAACCGAACGGTTTCTCCCGACCGCTTGGTAGGGTTTTCCAATCATACCCTCCAATAAATTGATCGGTGGCGACTCCAAGATTGCATGTACACATTGCACATGCCACCCGACTACACAAAGGTCGATATTGATATTTGATAAATTTTACCCGACATCGCGATTTGAGTAATGGGTCTTGGGAGAGACCCGCGATCCTATATATATAAAAAGGGATCGGCTCGTTAACCCTACTCGCCCCGGACGGAAACGACGGAGGAGGGTCGCGACAATGGGTTGTCAAATTAAAGTTGTAAAAGCGACTTTCTACCCCAATTTCGCTTAAACGATCCTAATCAAATTACATGCCATCTTTGGATGGGATTAGGTCCATAACTACCCTATTTGGCTTATTTGGGTCAAGTGGGAGTAGTTGACCCTCATGTTACCAAAAGATGACATGGAATTTGATTAGCACATTTGCATCACATTTCATGCATATGCATATTAAAACCGTGGTGATTGACTTTAGGATCATCATTTTTGCATTTTTAGATCATGGGGAATGGAGACATCAAAGTCATCCCGGTACCGCGCAAGGAGCTTTCTATATGGTGGGATCGCCTCGACATCATCAACAAGGCCTATGTGGAAGGGCGTTTGGGACGACTTGTAGATTTGATCAAAGTGGAATACCAACCGGCTCTCATCCAAGCACTAGCCAAGACATGGGACGCACGCACAATGACATTTAACTTCCGAGGATTAGAATTGACCTCTACGCTTGAGGAATACACCGCTATTATCGGGGCCAAGTTTGAAGAACGTATAGCTCAACCCCCTTTAGACATGGACTCTACTCGTTCTTTATCGAGTTTCCTTCGCCTTAAAACTTCTGAGATTGAAAAAGTTTACAAGTCCAATTCTAACAAGTTCACCTTCTCGTTCCTTTTCGACAATTATTCCTCTTTACCCACCGAAACCGGTCATAAATCGGGAAAGGTGTTCATCTTGGCTTTCTTTGCATTCGTTCTATTCCCAACTTCTAGAACTACCTTTGATCCTTCCATAGCCCATATAGCCGGACAAGCATGTTGTCGCTGGAATTATTCGTACATGATCTTAGTCGAGACCTTTCTCTCCCTAAACCGTTCCAAAACTTCAAAAAAGGCTGTTTTCCAAGCGTCTAACGGATTACTCCACATGTGGTTCACCTCTCATATAAAGACTTTCCAACTCCGAGTGGGGTGCTATGAGATCAATGAGCACGTTCACCCTCTTAGATCCTTTCTCAAATGTCAATCCCTTATACCCAAATACTCGTTTAAGAAGTGGGTTGAGCTATTGGACAATTTGAAGCCCGAACATGTTAGATGGCGTTTGACTTGGCCCAAGATCGTAGAGGCTCGCATTATTGGTGTTGAAGATAGCCCCATTCCCTTATTGGGATGTACTGGTGCTGTCGCGTATTACCCCATTCGAGTGGTGAGGCAATTTGGAGTTCTACAAGAGATACCACCGGATGTTTGTCCCGGGATCTTCTCGTTTGATATGACACGAGGAAAGCTCACTAAGGAAGCAAAGGAGTTGTATCGGACCCGAATCAAACTTATACTTCACGGTTTGAAGAACTCACCGTTACAACAAGTTGAATAGCCGGATTATTTGGATGACGAGATGAACATTCATAGAGCCTCCAAGGAGTATATCCAGAAGTTTAAGGAGTATCGCCAATCAATGGTCGAGCCATATGTACCTGAGTGCGTATCTCCTCGGATTGAAGAAGTGGAGTCCTACGAGCCAGAATACATAGTACCATACGTACCGGGAGTAGAGCCGTACATTCCCGAAGATCCGGAGCAGTAGATGTCAGAAGAGGGAGAAGACCCATACCGGTGGGATTCCGATGGGTCAGAAGAACAAGAAGAGTGGAAGCGTCCTAGACTTGAATAGATTCATTCCCCCATTTAGATTTTCGCATATTTGTTATCTTTTAGATACTTTTGAACAATTTGGTTTGTAATAAATTCATATTATTTCTTTTATGAGCACTCCATGCATACATATAGAGAAGTCAATTACCACAGATCAATGTCTCCAAATCCTTTAATATTTCCCATACTGATTTGATGTTCTGAAAACAGGTGAGTGATAAATACGAGGACTCGTAGCAAAACGCGCAGATTAAAGATGGAACAAGAAGAGCTCGCACATCGTGTGGGTAATCCGGAGAACCAGATGAATATGATCGCCACAATGGTGGCAGAGATGAAAGCGATGCTGATCGCTAGTCAAGGAAGATACCCCGTTGACCCTAATTCTCAAGCCCCCGCAGGCTCATCCGATGGAGCAAACACTAATCCGGCACCCGCCGCTAATCCCACCATGAATCCGGAGAGACCGCCTAAGGATCCTCCCGTTGTGATTGACCTGGAGAAAAAGGAGAAGCAAGTCCTCAAAATGGAAGAGGAAATTAAAAGGCTGGCTAAGATCGAAGAGTGCCCGGCAAGTCGGGGTTATGAACTTTCGAGGTTCGACAAGGTTGCACTGTTCGAGAAGATAGAGGTTCCCGCTGATTATAAAGAACCAGATTTTGTGAGGAAATACAACGGGACCGGATGTCCCAAGGCGCACTTGAAGTATTATTTGCGCCGAATGTCGCAATTTTTCGACAACATCCCACTTTCGGTCAACACCTTCCAGGAAAGCCTATCTGGAGCAGCCCTGGCTTGGTTCATTGAATAGGAGCCAGAGAGGCTCGCCGATTGGGACAAACCGGCAGACGAGTTCCTTCGGCAATACAAGTTTAACACTCTGACCGCCTTCACTAGAGAGGACCTTCCGAGAACAAGAAAGGGAAAGAGCGAGGCCGCTCACGCCTACGCCCAGAGATGGAGAGCATTGGCTGTACAGGTAAAGCCGACCGTCCCGGAAGAAGAACTAATAGACCCGTTTCTCAAGGCCCTTCCCTTTGAGTTTTTCGACAAGCTGAACACCTTTGGGTGTCGGACGTTTGCGCACCCGATCAAGGTGGCAGAACGCCATGAGTGGGCACTAAGAGAAAAGAAGATACTTGAAGCGCCTTTCGGACGCCAATACCCTTTGAGAAGGGATAATAGGGAGCAAAATGAAGAAGTAGCCTTTGTCCCTAACCCACCGAAGCCTAAAAATTTTTCACCTTCCACCCCTTCCCAAGGAACGTCCTCCCGGGCCGCCTCCAAACCACCAGAATTTAGAAAAAAAAACCAAATTGTTTTCACCCCATTACCCCGGCCCTTATCCAAATTATTACCCATTCTGCTGGAGAACCGCCTAGTTGCAAAAGAGCCACCTAGAGCTCATCCTCCAAGATTTCCCGAGTTTGATGAGACCCGGACGTGCATATACCATATGGGAGAAAGGGGACATAATGTGGACAACTGTCTCTCTCTCAAATTTAAGGTGCAAGCATTGATCGATGGAAAAGTTCTAGAGTTTGATAAGGCTGAACCAAATGTGCAAATGAACCCTCTACATGAGCATCGCGAGGTGAACGCAATTTTTGGGGGCGAAGAGGAAGAGGTTCCGGAGTTCATAGTGGATATGAATAAAATGCGGGATGTCATGACATTAGCCTCACAATACCCAAAAGGAGAAAGTATTTCCCGGGAGCAAAATGAGTTGTGTTTGGAAAGGCTGATCAACTTGGGTGTTATAGGAAGAATGGAAGACGTTACTTTTAAGGGCACCTATGTGACCGTGGACATGCTGTCCGAGGAATTTACGATGAAACCTACGAGGGGAGCTGTTTTGAAAATACCCTCTGGATATTTAGCGAGCATCAAAGATGGCCAAGAAATCGAAAAGATAGACGAATATGAAGTCCGTCTGGATAAAGCACGCAGAGGTGATAGAAGATTTATACAGAAAGCTCTCGAGAGAGGTGAAGTAGTGGACAACCTTGGGGAGGATAGTGGCGGTTACAACTTTAAAGTGTTGTATTCTGCTCCCCCGAGTTTCTTTGTGGACTCTGGACAAATTGTTCCCGATGGGTGGGGTGGAATGGATGACCCCGAAAGTGAGGAATTTGTTGGAACGGTCGATGAAGTTAAAGACCAGGCGGTCCCTCGGAATGAACAGGAGAACCGAGAGGTCGATATGCGACTTTCTAATGCGGAGACGCATATACGTCATTTGACGACTATGGTAGCAGACTTATCTCGGTTGTTGGCTAAGAATGACGCCACAAGAGTAGAGGAAAACGTGCAGATTCTGGAAATGCGGCGGGCCATGGAGACACAAAATCGAAAGATCGCTCTACTGCAAGAGCAAGGAGATGACGTGTCGAGAAAGATGGAAGAGTTGAAAGAGCTGATTGCGCCACTTACTCGGGTAAGAAATGTTTCGCCCCAAGGCGCGAACCCGAGAGTGGTCTTCCGCACAAAATATAATGGCGCTGGGTGTCCTCTGGCGCATATCTCATATTATCTCCGTCAAATGGTTGGCCATCATGAAGATGATGAAACACCGATCCGAAATTTCGGACGTAGTTTGGCGAGCCCCGCACCGGTATGGTTCTAGTCGATCGATCTGGACCGGGTCCCAGGCTGGGAGGAATTATCAGAACACTCTATACGGCACTTTGAAGCTGGAATCGGAGGTTATTTCACTAAGGCTAATTTGTTGAATATCCGGAAAAGTGAAGATGAGAGTTTTGAGCTCTTTGCAAGGAGATGGAAGAAACATGCTATGATGGTGCAACCGCCGCCGTCGGAGAGAGAAATGCTGGAGTTTGTGCTCAAGTCACTTCCGGCTGAATACTTTGACCGCATGTATGCGTACACTTACTCGTCATTCCAACATTTGGTGGAAATCGGCATGAGGATTAAAGGAATTATCTTGAGAGTCAGAAGGGAAAGGCAAAGGGAACTAGATGAAGAAAATGCCACGTTGGTAAGGGCAGGTCCGTAACATAACCCCGATGATGTCCATGAAGACGAGATGATCGGAATGGTAGATGCTCCGATTCACTTTGTCATTGATCCGAATAAGGTGGATAATTGGGAAGCATCCACCTCGAAAAAGCCGTCAACGTCCGAACCACCAGAAGAAGTCAGACCGGTAAAGATTAAATTACCGCCTATGGAGGAATATAACTCAAGGGCGGTTCATCGGGATTATGGAACGGGCGAGATTGACGCCATAATGAGATCGGGAAGGTGTTATCCACCGAGAGAGGCGGATTCCGAAAAGAAAGTCCCGACTACGTAAGAGGTTGAGAAGTTGCAATCGGTCGTGAGGACTAGTGAATATGAGGTCGTTGATCAACCGAGGAAAATGCCTGCGCAGATTTCCTTCTTGGATCTCTTCAAAAATTCTGAAAAGCATAAGAATGCCCTCTTGAAAGTGCTGGATGAGGTGCATGTTCCGGAGACAATTAACGAAGTGCAACTAATAGATTTTGTGGGTGCTATCCTTCTGAAGGACCAGATATCCTTTTCTGACGAAGACTTCCCAAAAGAGGGGCGTGTACATAATAGAGCTCTCTACATCGCCGTGAGGTGCCATGGAAAGGAGGTTCCTCACGTTCTGATTGATAATGGCTCGGCTTTTAACCTATGTCCTTTGAGCACTTTGAGAAGCTTGGGGATAAATGAAGACCTCGTCAAGACATCTAAGGCTACCATCCGATCGTTCGATGGAGTCTCTAAAAATGTTGTAGGAGAGATTGAGCTGGACATTGTTATTGGGCCAGAAACTTTCTCCATACCATTCCAAGTGCTGGACATCCCTAGCGCTTTCACCATGCTTACGGGAAGACCATGGATCCATGTGTGCGGAGCGGTACCTTCCTCCCCGCATCAGAAGTTAAAATTCGTGGTCAAGGGTCGGTTGATCACCGTCCATGGTGAGACGGGACATCGAGCTGCTTTAAAAGGGATGGTCCCATACATTGAACCCTCAAAGGAGGAGGAGCTGAGTTATCATACCTTCGACATCGTATCTGTCATGCATGTATCGCCGGATGTCAAAATAGCCGTACCGAAGCTTTCAAAGCCTGCGACCATGGCGGGAAGAGTGCTACTCTCGAATGGATTTATTCCAGGTGCCGGATTAGGGAAGTACGGTCGGGGAATCCTTAACCCTCCGAATTTAAACTCAAATGACCACAAGGTTGGTCCGGGTTATAATGGAATAGTGAAGAATAGCACAGGTCGAGGCCGAGGTCGAAACAATCGTTATGGAGACCAAGGAGGCCGTGGACACCAAGGTGGCCGTTTTATAGGCACCGATGCATGGAAAGCTAGAGGAAAAATGTTCCTAAACCCCTTATTCGAGATATTCTCTGAAGGAGGCAAATGGCTGGAAGATGAGGACATCTCCGAGGACGCAGAACCGGATTTATTTAACCCGTTCCTGGATAATCGGGTGAATGTGATCATTGAGTGGCTGGATGATGATTTCCCCACCCCCGAGTAAAAGGCTCTTTCTGAACTTTACCTTTTAATGCATTTTAATTACTGCATTTGTTTTTGAAGCTTTTTTATGTTTTAGCACCCTTTGGGTCGCATGCTGCGATCCGAGAAGTGCGATGCTGTATTGCTCTTAGTTGTATCTATTAATGAAAATCATCTCAAGTTTTATTATAGATATGTGGAGCAACGGATTGATCCGATGATGACAATTGATTCTACCATGAAACTTGAGGCCCGATCCGCCATATGATCTTGGGTTTTAAATAGCTTTTTGAGAACCAGGATGTCCGGAAGATCGTGGACTAGTTCTCCTTTCTTTGTCAAAAAATTGGAATTTGAAAAATGTTTTCATGATAAAAATCATGCATCCTCCAATTTTATCATCTTTTAATACTAACTTTTCATGGTGCATTTCGGGCATGTCATCCCACCCATACATAACAGGTTAATATGTGACTCGGATCAGCTCGATGACTATGCATGCGAGGTTGACATAGACGAGGTTGATGTGAGCGATATCAAGAAAGAATGGGATTGTTTTGAAGAATCTAAGCCTCCTATCTCTGAAGAACCTATTACTATTAATTTGGGAGATTTTGACTGCGTCAAGGAAGTGAAAATAGGAGGACACTTGTCTGCGGCGGATGTTTTAAAAATGACAGCATTGCTCAAAGAATATCAAGATATTTTCGCCTGGTCATATCTTGACATGCC
Source organism: Rhodamnia argentea (assembly GCF_020921035.1). Lineage (NCBI taxonomy): Eukaryota > Viridiplantae > Streptophyta > Magnoliopsida > Myrtales > Myrtaceae > Rhodamnia > Rhodamnia argentea. The sequence goes on along the minus strand of NC_063157.1, from coordinate 16,645,899 downwards.
GGGTTTAGATCGTGAAATTGTGGAACATGCTCTGCCCACAAGTCCTTCTTGCACACTAGTAAATCAATCACCCGGAAGAATGAATCCCGAACCGGCAGATAAGATCAAGGAAGAGGTCATGAAGCTCCTTAAAGTTGGATTTATCGAGGCTGTCCCATATGCTGATTGGGTCGCCAACATCGTACCAGTTAAGAAGAAGGACGGGAGAATTAGAATATGCGTGGATTATCGGGACTTAAACAAAGCTAGTCCGAAGGATGATTTTCCCTTACCGCACATTGATGTACTCGTCGACGATACCGCGGGCTTTGAATTATTTTCCTTTATGGATGGATTCTCGGGATATAATCAGATAATGTTGAAGGAAGAAGATAAGATCAAGACCTCATTCACTACGCAATGGGGGACCTTCTGCTATAAGGTAATGCCTTTTGGATTGAAAAATGCAGGGGCAACATATCAAAGGGCTATGGTGACCCTTTTTCATGATATGATACATAAGGAGATTGAGGTCTATGTGGACGATATGATTGCTAAGTCCAAACCTAGAGAAGACCATGTTAAAGTGCTGAAGAAATTATTTGATCGATTGAGAAAGTACAAGCTCAAGCTGAATCCTGCAAAATGCATATTTGGCGCAAGATCCGGAAAGCTGCTAGGATTTGTAGTGAGTAGTCGTGGTATCGAAATCGATCCCTCCAAGATCAAAGCCATATGGGAAATAGGGACTCCTTCTACTGTCAAAGAAGTGAGGGGTCTACTTGGAAGATTGAATTATATATCCGGATTCATATCTCAACTATCAGAAACCGCAAAACCCTTCTTCAAGCTACTAAAGAAAGGCGCAAAGGTGAAATGGGATTCAGAATGCCAACAAGCATTTGAGAAGATCAAGGAATATTTGGTACGACCTCCAGTATTGGTACCTCCTATCCCTAACGTTCCTTTAACTCTATATCCGACAGTTAATGATGAATCCTTGGGAGCTTTATTAGCTCAAACCAACCCCAAGGATCGTAAAGAGCGGGCTATATACTATTTGAGCAAAAAGTTCACAACGTCCGAAGCTAAGTACCCGGCAGTGGAAAGAACTTGCGTAGCATTGGTTTGGGTCCTCCACAGATTGAGGCAAGATACGCCGCATTATCATATAGAACCGGTCACTGAAAATGACCCCATCAAATACCTTTTGGAGAAACCAACATCACTAGGAAAGATGGCTAAATGGCAAATATTGCTTTCAGAGTTTGATATCAAAACCTCTCCCCAAAAGTCCGTCAAGGGAAGAGCAATTGCTGACATGCTGGCCGAGAATCCTCCTAAGGACGTTTTAGAGCAAAACAAGGGAGGTCAAATTCTGAACATATCTGAAGACAAATGGACAATGTACTTTGACGGCGCGGTGAACCTCACTGGATCATGCACTGAGGCAGTTTTAATATCCCCCGAAGATCAACATTATCCGGTTTCAGCCAAGCTGGTATTCCCTTGCACCAACAACATTTCTGAATATGAAGCTCGCATACTAGGATTACAATTGGCCATCTCATTAAAGGTGAAGAAGCTACTGGTATATGGAGATTCCATGTTAATCATTTTACAGACTCAAGGAGAGTGGAAAACGAAGGATCCCAAGCTTATTCCTTATCATAAGTACCTCGAAGAGCCGATCCAACATTTTGAGGAGATCACTTTTGAATATCCGCCAAGAACTCAAAATCATTTTGCTGATGCTCTGGCCACATTATCAGCCATGTTACAAGTGCAAGATGGCCTTGAGATAGAGCCGTTAAGGATTGACATACTGGAGCAACCCGCATACCGCATGGTCGTTGAAGAAGAACCCGATGAAGAACCATGGTATCATGACATTAAGAATTACCTACTGAAGGGCGAATTCCCACAGGACGATCAACCAGAAGATAAGAAGTACATAAGCAAGATGGCATCTAAATTCTTCCTTAGCGGACAGATTTTATACAAGAGGTCTTTTGACTCGATCCTGGCGAGGTGCGTGAATTCCAAAGAAGCAAATCTCATTATGAAAGAGATTCATGAAGGAGAATGCGGGCCGCATATGAATGGTCACCTCCTCGCCAAGAAAATTATGAGACTCGGGTATTCTTGGATGACTATCGAATCGGATTGCAACCAACATGTGAGATCCTGTCATCAATGCCAAGTGTACGACGACAAGATAAATGCGCCACCAAGCGAGCTACATCAAATGTCAGAACCCCGGCCATTCTGCATGTGGGGAATTGATATGATTGGCCCTATCAACCCAAAGGCCTCCAACGGACATCGCTTTATTCTGGTGGCTATTGATTATTTCACCAAATGGATTGAAGCCGGCTCATATGCCAACGTCATCGCGAACAACGTGGCTAAATTCATCAAGAGAGATATCATTTCAAGATACGGAGTGCCAAGAGCCATCATTACAGACAATGGCTCTAATCCGAACAACAAGGTTGTCGATCAACTATTGGAACAATTTAAGGTACGACACCTTAATTCTTCACCTTACCGCCCGCAAATGAATGGAGCCGTGGAAGCGGCAAACAAGAACATCAAGAAGATATTGGCTAAAACTGCTAAGAAATATAGAGATCGGCATGAGAGATTGCCATATGCTCTCATGGCCTACCGGACCTCAATTCGTACCTCAACCGGGGCAACTCCCTACTCTTTGGTATACGGTATGGAAGCGGTCCTACCAGTAGAGGTGGAAATCCCCTCTTTAAGGATCCTGTCTCGGGTAGAACTCACGAAAGATGAGTGGAACCGGTAGAGACATGAACAATTGAATTTGATTGACGAAAAACGATTGAAAGCTATCTACCATGGTCAAAGCTACCGAAAGAAAGTAGCCGGGGCTTTTAACAAGAAGGTCAAGCTCAGAAATTTTGAAACAGGGATGTTAGTTGTGAAGAAAATGCTCCCAAATGCTCAACACCCAGGAGGTTAATTTATGCCAAATTATGAAGGCCCCTACGTGATTCAGAAAGTCTTATCCGAGGGAGCTCTTATACTTGTAAACATGGATGGGGAAGAATTGGCAAGTCCAAGAAATGCAGACGCCGTGAAGAGATATTATCCTTGAAATAAAATTGAGCTTCAAAGCGATTGATGAGCAGATCTGAGTCACATAGAATTTTGCATTCGCATGACATCTGCATACATGCATTTGCATATGTCTGTATGTTGTAGGTGAACTGGGAATCATGAAGAACCTTGCAGAGTGACCGACCAAAACAGGGAAGTTATTTGTTATTTTGGATTACTGATTTTGAACATCCTTAATCGATTGATTCCTTTTATTTTTACAGGAAACATGAGTCAACATCCGAAGGAGACAGGAGGAAGTCGCTTCGGGATTTGAAATTTTGAACATCTTTAATCGATTGATTCCTTTTGTTTTTACAGGAAACAAGAGTCAACATCCGAAGGAGACGGGAGGAAGTCGCTTCGGGATTTGAATTTTTAAACGTGCTTAACCGATTGATTCCTTTTGTTTTTACGGGAAACAGGAGTCAACATCCGAAGGAGACAGGAGGAAGTCGCTTCGGGATTTGAAATTTTGAACATCTTTAACTGATTGATTCCTTTTGTTTTTACAGGAAACAGGAGTCAACATCCGAAGGAGACAGGAGGAAGTCGCTTCGGGATTTGAAATTTTGAACATCTTTAACTGATTGATTCCTTTTGTTTTTACAGGAAATAGGAGTCAACATCCGAAGGAGACAGGAGGAAGTCGCTTCGGGATTTGAAATTTTGAACATCATTAACCGATTGATTCCTTTTGTTTTTACGGGAAATAGGAGACAACATCTGAAGGAGACAGGAGGAAGTCGCCTCGGGATTTGAATTTTTAAACGTCTTTAACGGATTGATTCCTTTTGTTTTTACAGGAAATAGGAGTCAACATCCGAAGGAGACAAGAAGAAATCGCTTCGGAATTTAAAATTTTGAATATTTTGAACTGATTGATTCCTTTTGTTTTTACGGGAGACGGGAGTCAACGTCCGAAGGAGACAAGAAGAAATCGCTTCGGAATTTAAAATTTTGAATATTTTGGACCGATCGTTTCCTTTTGTTTTTACAGGGGACAGAAGTCAATATTTGAAGAAGACAGGTTTGAGGTTCTCCTCTTTTACAAAGTATTTTCATACACTGTTGTGCTTAAAAAATTGAAAAACTTGGACTTGCAAAGCAACAAGGCCCTTTCAAAGAAACATTCCTTTCAAATTTTAGAAACATTTTTCGAATATATCTTTTGATGAGGACTTCTTGCAAATAATGAATTTTGATGAAACGCCCTGGCTTTTTATAAAAGGGTATGCTTTGAAAGCTTTTCAAGAGAATGATCCTTCGGATGAAAAGAGGCAAACATTGTCCTTAAACACGTCCCCGATACACCCGAGCGATGAGTGGGAGTGATAGAGTGAAAGAGCTTAACCTCGGGACGTAGGGATCATTCGTGGTGATTACATGGATTGAAATGACGAAAGGCATTTCCATTTCAAAATTATCCATACACATTTATATCCTTTGATAACTATTCCGAGCCAAAAAAGGGGGAATTTTATGAATATAACCCTGTCAAGAACCACCCCACACAGGGGCATATTTGGAGGTTCATTGGATGATTCCTTGGAGAAAAGATCGGGTAAGACTTTATTGTGCTAACTTGCATCAATCTTTTTGTGATAGCTTCAGGTGATTTACGCCAGAGACTTGGAACACCTCAAAAGTGAAGAAAAGCGCTTCATTTCTATATCCCCAAACACTTACCCTTTGAAAAGCCAATTTGAGCCTTTGAATATTCATTTCTAAACCCTTGTTGGTGATCACCTCCCCACACTGGGGCAAACAAAGGAATTACCAGCAATGAGTTAAAAAGCATGATCGGAAGAATTTTTAATCTTGGTCTCCAAAAGAGCCGATCAATGCAAAAAAATGATGATGAAAGGGCTAGAAAAGCAAAGTGCTTGGTAAAAGCAAGGCCAAAGCCTATGAAAAGAGCACCCCGAAAAGGGGCAAATCCTAAAGAAAAATCATCAAGATAAAAAAAAAGGAAGAAAGAAAAGAAAAAAGGAAGGGGAAAGGAAGGAAGGAAAAATCAATTGAAAAATAAATGATCATGAATCTATTGCAAAAAGAAAATGAATGCTGGGAAAAATGTCAAGGTGATCACCAAAGTTCACCCCTCTTTTGAAAATATGGCCATTCTTAAAGAGCCCACCTTAAGCCAAGATACAACCTGTCACCAAAACTTTTCCGATCTAAAAGGTGTTTCAGGTTGATGCAAGAAATCATACGGGAAGCTATCGCTTAAAGAGGTAAGTACAATCCTGTCTTATCATGTCTTCGGGGTTCTTGACTTGTAAACCCGAAGAAGCTATTGTTGATCAAGGTTCATTTCTAAACCTCAAAATGAATATCCTTTGATAAGCCTTTGACCCGGCCCGAATTACAGTTCTTTTAAAATGCCTTTTCTGATTAGTCGGATTGTATGCATCTCGAATGATCCCGAAACCTCAAGGTTAGGTTTCCTGTGAGCGGATTTGAATATTAAGAAAAGCCTTCCCAAATGGTGAGAAGCCCTCTTGGATGAAGGAAAACCCTTTTGAAGAACTTTTAAAACAACCTTTTTGTAGAACACTCGGGATGTGTCATTCAAAATTCGTCCCCAGTGAAAATTTAAAACTTGTGATTGAACCCATTTTTTGCACAAATACACTTTGAAAACTTATCCGGAATTCTTTAGTTTCTCCCAAGAACTTAAAGTTGTCATTTTAATGATGTTTGAATGAACTTTCTGCAGGTTCATTGGTGACCCAAAATCCTCAGAAAAGTTACATTGTAAAGATTTGATTAACTTGGATTTTCGGCAGGTCTTACGGCGTCCCCGTGTCCTCGGGTCTCCTTTTAGAAAATTTGAAATAGGGTTTGAGCTTCTGTAGGTACACTAGTCAACCTAGGTCCTCGGATGGCACCCTTTCGGACGGTGAGTAGCTTCCTAGATGAAAGCCGATCTGCATTTTAGAAAATTTGAAATAGGGTTTGAGCTTATGTAGGTACACTAGTCAACCTAGGTCCTCGGATGGCACCCTTTCGGACGGTGAGTAGCTTCCTAGATGAAAGCCGATCTGCATTTTAGAAATTTTGAAATAGGGTTTGAGCTTTTGTAGGTACACTAGTCAACCTAGGTCCTCAGATGGCACCCTTTCGGACGGTGAGTAGCTTCCTAGATGAAAGCCGATCTGATTTTTAGAAAATTTGAAATAGGGTTTGAGCTTTTGTAGGTACACTAGTCAACCTAGGTCCTCAGATGGCACCCTTTCGGACGGTGAGTAGCTTCCTAGATGAAAGCCGATCTGCTTTTTAGAAAATTTGAAATAGGGTTTGAACTTCTGTAGGTACACTAGTCAACCTAGGTCCTCGGATGGCACCCTTTCAAACGGTGAGTAGCTTCTAGATGAAAGCCGATCTGCATTTTAGAAAATTTGAAATAGGGTTTGAGCTTCTGTAGGTACACTAGTCATCCTAGGTCCTCAGATGGCACCCTTCCGGACGGTTAGTAGCTTCCTAGATGAAAGCCGATCTGCGTCTTAGATGGTGAGTCCCCGCATAGAGGATAGCCAATCTCTTTTTAATAGGTGAAACCCCTTTGTTACAAGGGTGAACCTCCCTTTCAGACGGTGAGTAGCTTCCTAGATGAAAGCCGATCTGCGTCTTAAATGATGAGTCCCCGCATAGAGGATAGCCAATCTCTTTTAAATAGGTGAAACCCCTTTGTTACAAGAGTGAACCTCCCTTCCAGACGGTGAGTAGCTTCCTAGATGAAAGCCGATCTGCGTCTTAGATGGTGAGTCCCCGCATAGAGGATAGCCAATCTCTTTTAAATAGGTAAAACCCCTTTGTTACAAGGGTGAACCTCCCTTCTAGACGGTGAGTAGCTTCCTAGATGAAAGCCGATCTGCGTCTTAGATGGTGAGTCCCCGCATAGAGGATAGCCAATCTCTTTTGAATAGGTGAAACCCCTTTGTTACAAGGGTGAACCTCCCTTCCAGACGGTGAGTAGCTTCCTAGATGAAAGCCGATCTGCGTTTTAGATGGTGAGTCCCTACATAGAGGATAGCCAATCTCTTTTGAATAGGTGAAACCCCTTTGTTACAAGGGTGAACCTCCCTTTCGAACGGTGAGTAGCTTCCTAGATGAAAGCCGATCTGCCCCTTTTAAATGATGAATCCCCAGTGGATAGTCAAACCCATTTTGAACAGGTGAAACCCCTTTATTACAAGGGTGAACCTTCCTTCCAGATTGTCAAACCACCACTCGACACCAGACAGACGCTGATCATCATAAAATTGTGCCAAACATTCAAAGGTAATTTCATATAATCATTTTCTCAACCTCAGATCAACAAATCTCGGACCACAGACAGGTGAGCACCGGGTAAGTGTCTCTCTTTTCTCATCTCTCTTTCACATGAAATGAGCATGAACCGAAATAATTCCCCACGGAGTTAGAGCTTAAACGGCAAAGGTAAAGCAATTGAATGTCAAGACTTATTTTCTTTAGATTTTTCCCCAGCAGAGTTGATTAAGGATCCAGGTGTCACCTTGTCTTTGAAAGCAACCTCTAACCGAGATTACTTTCAAAGAGGGGCAACTGTTGACACCTGATTTTTTGATCAATTTTTCTTTAGTTTTATTTTGCAAAATTCACTAAAAATTCACAAAAAATCAAAAAATTAAAAAATCAACATTGGAAGCCTTGGCCAAGCTTAAGGAACCAATTTGGAATAAAAAATAATTTTTCATTTTTTTTCACTTTTTTTTTATATATTTTCGAAAAATAGGAAAATACTTGAAAATTCATTAAAAAATACTTTTCGAGGTCACAAAAATACACAAAAATGTCCAATATTTTTCTTTTAATTCCTTTTTAATATTGACCTCAAGAAAAATTGAAAATTGAGTTCAATTTTAGGTGTTCCTTCACAACTCCTAAGTTTGAATTTGCTTAAAAAATACCAATTGAGTCTTTTTATTTGCAATTCTTGCACATTTTAGGTCTAGACATTCAATTGCAGTCTCTTTGAACTTCAATTTGATCAATTGCACCCACAATTGCGCGAATTGCACGGATTAGGCCAAATCCCCAAAATATTTGCAATTTAGTCCCTCAACTTGCCAATTTTTGAAATTACTTTTAATTGAGGGACTATCATAGTAAAATTGGACTGTCCCCCTATGTTTTCATGCATTCCAAATCGATTGGCATAGGTCTCGTGGTCCAATTTGGTCAAATTGACATTCAATTGAGTTTTTCCATAATTTGGGCAAATTGAAAAATTTTGGGGTTTTGTGCAAATTGATAAGAACTTTGGGGTAAAATTGCATTTTTAGATAATATCTAGGCCCTAAAGTCCAATTTTGAGGTTTAATTGTGAAAATTCCCCACCAATTTTGTTTAATTTCAATAATTGTGCAAAATGTATTGTCTGAACCGGTTCAGATCGGTCTGACCGCCGGTCGGACCGGTCGAACCGGTCCATCATAGTATCATCTTCCCCAAATTCACTCGTGCCATTTGCGGGTTCAACGGTGGACTTTGACGATCAAATTGGAGTTCAATTCGTGCTTAATTGGATCAATAGAGGTGGGGCTTTTGTTCGTCGAGTCAAGGTCCGTCGATTGCCACCGGCAAGACGGCCAATGGCCGTCGGGGCACGACGGAATCGATAGTCAAAGCTCTCGGCGACCGAAAGTCAACCATTTCAAAACCAAGTGCAATTCTCACTCGTTTTGGACTCAACGGACTTCAAACGGCTTTGGACGGAATCTTAACGATTCTGTCACCGTCCGACGAGCCATTTTGCGCGTATGCATACGTGTGGATGGCTCGGCCAAACTCGCCCGTGCGCGCGCCATTTCAAAATTTGATATAAAAGGGGGAAGAAGGTTCTCGACGTAAAGAGGGAGGCTCATTCGTGCTCGCTGGCTCCAACAGATTAGAGAGAGAGAGAGAAAACAAGAGAGAGAGAGCTCGTTCTCCCGCTCGTTCGGTCGAGAACTTGAGCTCGACTGTGTGATCTTCGTGAGGTGAATCCAGGTTGAATCGAAGCTTAAGATCACTCCCGGGAGCTTCACACAGGTGCCAGAAGTTGATCGCACCCGTTCGCTCGGTCTGCGAACTCCTAAATCGGTAAGTTGAACTTCCAAACTCAGCTCTGCACTTCCATGGCATCATGTCGATTCGAGCACGATCCTTGAAATTACTGTGTGCATTTTTGTCCCCGAGCATTGCTGATCCTCCTCGCACCTTTGTTTTGCTTTGATTTTGCACAAAAACCCGCCAATCGAGTCCGTGAAACCAACCTCCGTGGCCGTCTATTGTCGAAGCTTGTCTAGACAAATCTAGACCAAACCAGGTCAATCGGACCTGCAGGTAAGGTTTCTAAACCTTATGCGAGTGAATCCTGTGAAAGAATTGAAATATCTCGTTCTGTGATGCATGATTGAGTTTTGCAATGTCGCGACCGTGCTTCGTCCGATTCTTGCGATTTAGAGGATGAAATGATTTGATTCTGAGTTATGTTGATCTAGAGCATTAGGCGAGTCGATTGGGTTTGGTTAGAGGTCAATCGGCCGAGGTTTCACCGTCGGATCTCACCGGGAAGCCTCGGCCGTTCATATGCTCGCCGGCGAAAGGTTGAAGACGATGACGTGTCATGGTCAACGAGTCAAACGCTTACGTGTCGAGGTTTGTTTGGGCCGGTTCACGTCCGAGTCGGCTCGGCTGTTGGCGCGAGCGAGCGGACTCGGACTCGATCGGACGGGCGAGATAAATCGAGGAGTTTGATTCTCAGCCGTCGGATCTGTTTTTTTAATTTCGGATATTAGATATATTAGGTAAGTAATCCAATAAATAAAGAAACGGCGCCATTTTGAATAGGTGGTGCGTCGTCGTTTCGGACGGAGGAGGAATGAACGGTCCGGATCAAGTCTAGGATAGATCATGGCCGTTCGTGCATTTAAGTAAAGCGTCGTCGTTTTATAGCTAGATGAGGCTACGGCTAGGATTAGTTCAAGGATCAATCGTGACCGTCCATGTATATGCTCGATACGGTGTCGTTTTGGCAGAGATAGGACGAACGGCTTAGATTAGATTTAGGATAGGTCGTAGCCGTCCATTCACTCGGGAGATGCGGTGTCGTTTAGCTTAGTAAGCTTCGACGGCCGAGATGAAATCTCGAGGTTTAATCCTGGCCGCCCATTTGATGTTGAGAAGCGGCGTCATTTTAGTGAGATCGAGTCAACGGTTGAGATGGATTCCAGAGTAAATCTTGGGCGTCCGATATTTTAGATATATTCGAATATTAGGAAATTAATAACAGAAAATCAAAAAATATATGTATTAAATACGTACGGTGTCATTTGTACGTAGAGCGAGTCCGTGGGCGATCGGACCGGGTTGATCGACCGTTGACCGGTTTGTCCCTGTCCAGAGATATTAATAAAATAATAAAAAAATATAAAGAAATTTCTAAAAATCCAAAAAATTGCAAAAATACTTAGAAAATTCATAAAAATCCCTAGATTTTCACAAAAAATTTCTAAAAATTCCTAGATCGATTCGGGACTCATAAAGTCTGGATCGAGATTTTTGAGACTTCGAGGGTCGACCTACATCGATCCGGAAAATTCCCAATATTTTTTAGAAAGTAAATAAAAAATCAAAAAATTAGAAAAAATTAGAAAAATTCCATAAAATCACAAAAAATGGGAAATGGCCACGTTCAACCGGCCCGACCCCAATTTTGTGATTTTCGGGTCCCGATCCCAAAAAATGACCATTCTACCCTTCCGGGCATTTCGCCCTAAATTTTCCCGAACCAACCCCGGAACTTAAAATTAGACATTTTTGTGAATCGATAGAATCCTCTTAGGCTCGTTTGCTTGATTTGTTCGACCGATTTGACATTGATTGTTTTGATTGTACATTTTAATTTTTGATTGTGATTGTTAGGATAGAAAATTCCCATCTGCATGAATACTTAGGATTGTTAGGGCCTACCTCACCCGAAAGTCCATCCGCATGAATTCCTAGGTTAGAAAAACATTCGACATCGGTAACCGAAAGGGCGTCAATATGAAATTTGGCGTAACCAAGTCCCCGGACCCAAAAATCTCTGGTTTTCGCGGAACCGAACGGTTTCTCCCGACCGCTCCGTAGGGTTTTCCGATCATACCCTCCAATAAATTGATCGGTGGCGACTCCAATTGCATGTACACAATTGCACATGCCACCCGACCACACTAAGGTCGGTATCGATATCCGATAAATTTTACCCGACATCGCGATTCGAGTAATGGGTCTTGGGAGAGACCCGCGATCCTAAAAGATCCCGCCGACAACCGGGGTCTTCCTCACATATAAAAAATTAAAGGGGATCGGCTCGTTAACCCTCACACTCACCTCCCGCGCATTCCGACGACGGAGGAGGGTCGCGACAATCGCACCATATACGATCGGTCATTGTTAAGTTCGAGCACACATAATCCAGTCAAACCAGAGCAATTAATCAATACATGAACATCATAGAAGGTTCAAGAGACTTTCCTCTTTTGACACCCGAATTTTTAGTCGATTTTCCTTTAGTTTTATTTTCCAAAATTCACCAAAAATTCACAAAAAATCAAAAAATTAAAAAATCAATATTGGAAGCCTTGGCCAAGCTTAGGGAACCAATTGGGAACAAAAAATAATTTTTCGTATTTTTCGCTTTTTTTTTTTTAATATTTTCGGAAAATAGGAAAATACTTCAAAATTCATAAAAAATACTTTTCGAGGTCACAAAAATACACAAAAATGTCCAATATTTTTCTTTTAATTCCCTTTTAATATTGACCTCAAGAAAAATTGAAAATTGAGTGCAATTTTAGGTGTTTCTTCATAACGCCTAGAGTTGAATTTGCATAAAAAATGCCAATTGAGTCTGTTTATTTGCAATTTTTGCACATTTTAGGTCTAGACATTCAATTGCAGTCCCTTTGAACGTCAATTTGGTCAATTGCATCCCTAATTGCGCGAATTGCACGAATTAGGCCAAATCCCCAAAATTGTTTGCAATTTAGTCCCTAGGATTTCAAATTTTTAAAATTACTCGCAACCTAGGGATTATCATGGTAAAATTGGACCACCCCTAGGGTTTTGAAACATTTCAAATCGATTGGCATAGGTCTCATGGTTCAATTTGATCGAATTGACAGTCAATTGAAGTTTTCCCCAATTTGGGCAAATAGAAAAATTTGGGGTTTTTGTTGAAATTGGTATGAACTTTTGGGCAAAAACACATTTCTAGATAATATCCAGGCCCCTAAGTGCAATTTTGAAGTTTAATTGCAAAAATTCCCGATAAATTTGGGTTAATTTTGAAAATTATGCAAGAATTACTGTCTGAACCGGTTCGGACCGGTCTGACCGCCGTCGGACCGGTCGAACCGGTCCAGCACAGTGCTTCATCTTCTTCACAGAGCTCACGTGATTTTGCAGGTTTTGAAGGCGAGCTTTGATCGTCAAATCGAAAGCCAATTCGAGCCTAATCAAATTAATCACCTTAGGCGTTTTATACATGGGACCATTACTCGTCGATTGGGACTTGTTTCGCGATCAACGGTCGCCGGAGGAGCTCCGGCGAGCCGGTCAAAGCCCCGGGGTCGCTAAAGTCAACGTTTTAGAAATTGGGAGTAATTCGTGTTCATTTTAGCTCGACAACGTGTCTAACAGACTTGGACGGAATCCTAGTCGATTCCGTCACCGTCCGGCGACCTTAAAACACGTGAGAGCACGTGAGGCAGCCCCGGCCAACTCACACCCGACGCGCGCAAATTTGAAAATGAGTATAAAAGGGGCTGAGAGGATTCTAGAAAGAGAGGAGGCTCATTCGTTCTCATCAAGTTTAACAGATTAGAGAGAGAGTGAGTAAAAAAGAGAGAGAAAGCTCTCGGCGACCGCCATTGAAGAAAGCTCGAGCTCGAGCTGCACTTCGCTCGCCGAGCCAATCCAGAGCAAATCGAGACCAATCACCACTTCTAGAAGTCTGCTCGCGCATCCAGGAAGCTATCGTACCAAGTTGATTAGCCTGAGATCTCCGGAACCGGTGAGTTGAGTTCTGAACATTGCTACTGTGCGTTAATGGCATCACACTCACGCGAGCACAATTATTGAAATTATCCTGTGCGTTTTGGTTCTATGACATCTCTAATCACGATCGCATTACATTTTTACATTGATTTCGCCCGAGTCATTTGAATCGAACCTCCAACCCGTCGCGACCGGGCCGGACTTTAGCCGTGCAAATCCACCAACTCCGGGCTCAATCGGAGCCCGAGGTAAGTGTTCTGATCATGTCTTGAGTGATTCCGAAGCTTGAATTAGATAGTTATGCTCTGTGTTGAGAAATCAAGTTCCGTGAAATCAAATATGTGCGAGCTTGAATAGTATAGGTTCCGTGGATGAAGCTCTTTGATTGTTGGATATATTAATGCGGAGAGTGAGTCGAGTCGATCGGCGGTGGTCTCGAGTCGATCCGGCGAGATCTCGCCGTTGGATCTCGCCGGAGAGCCGCCGACCGTCCATTGTGTGTCGTCGAGAGGTAGGAGACGAAGGCTACGTGTCATGGTCGGTAGGTCAAAGGTCCAGGTGTCGGGCGGTCATTGGTCCACTTTGGCGCCGAGTCGGCTGGCCGTTAGATCGGTTTAGCCGACTCGGCGGATCGGACGGCCATAATAAATCGAGTCTTTTAACTATAGGCCGTTAGATCCGGTATTTTGTATTTTCTTAGATATTAGATATATTAGATTAGAAAATAGAAAAATAGAAAAACGGTGCCGTATAGGTTATAGAGCAAGCGACGTCGTTCAGAGTAGATACCCAAATGCGTCGTCGTTTTTGACCTTTGAAGGAACGGACGGCTTAGATTGAGTCTTAAGTTTGATCTCCACCGTTTGTTCTATTGACCAAAGTGGCGTCGTTTAGTGTTAGGGCCAGAAGCGACGTCGTTTTGAAGTTTAGGACTTTCAATGGCCCAGATTAGTCTTAACTTGAATCGTGGCCGTCCGTTAGGTGTTAATATGCGACGTCGTTTTAGAGGGATAGAGTCGACGGTCGAGATGGATTTACGAGATGATCTTAGCCGTCCATTAAAAGTTCGACGCGGCGTCGTTTTAGCTAAGATGGAGTCGACGGCTGAGATTAATTTGCAGATTGATCTCGGCCGTTCATTTCATTTTAGTATATTTCGGATATTAGGAATTAGTATTAAAAAAAATAAAAAATATACAAAAATAAATAGTATAGATATGTATACGGTGTCGTTTTGGTCTTTGAGCGGGTCTGCGGGCGGTCGGACCGGGTTGACCGGGTTGACCCGGTCCGGTTCATTAATAAAAAATAATAAAAAATAAAAAAGAAATTTCCAAAAAATTCAAAAAAATTGCAAAAAAATACTTAGAAAATTCAGAAAAATTCCCAGATTTTCACAAAAAATTTCTAAAAAAATTCCTCGATCGATTCGGGACTCATAAAGTCTGGATCGAAAATTTTTGAGACTTCGAGGGTCGATTAATTTCGATCCGGAAAATTCCTAATATTTTTAGAAAATAAATAAAAATTCCAAAAAAATAGAAAAAAATTAGAAAAATTCAAGAAAATTACAAAAAAATGGGAAATGGTCACATTCAACTGGCCCGACCCCAATTTTGTGATTTTCGGGTCCCAAACTCCCACAAATGACCATTCTACCCTTCTGGGCCTTCCGCCCCAAATTTTTACCAAATCACCCCGACATCCAAAATTGATTTTTGTGCGGGCCAATAGGGCCATTTTAGACATATCAAACCTTCATTGATTGATTTGATTGCTTGTAATGATTTTGATTGCGCATTGATTTTTCTGATTGTGATTGATTAGGATAGAAAATTCCCATCCGCATGAAAACTTAGAATTGTTAGGGCCTACCTCACCCGATATTACATCTGTATGAATTCTTAGGTTAGAAAAACAATCAACATCGGTAACCGAAAGGGCGTCAAATATGAAATTTGGCGTAACCAAGTCCCCGGACCCAAAATCTCTAGTTTTCGCGGAACCGAACGGTTTCTCCCGATCGCTCGGTAAGGTTTTCCGATCGTACCTTCCAATAAATCGATCGGTGGCGACTCCAAATTGCATGTACATCTCGCACATGCCACCCGACCACACAAGGTCAATTTCGATATTTGATAAATTTTACCCGACATCGCGATTCGAGTAATGGGTCTTGGGAGAAACCCGCGATCCTTAAAAAAATACCCTGTCGACAATCGGGGGTCCTATAAAATTTATAAAAGAGGAGGATCGGCTCGTTAACCTCTTCCGCCGGACGGACGGACGGAGGGTCGCGACAACCTCGAGCTCGGATCGAGCTCGCAACGGCTAGAATAGCTTGGCCGAAGTCCGGCCGGACCGAGGTATGTCGAAGGTTTGACTCGAGGTAATCAAGCGGAATCGATGCGGGAAAAGGATACGATCGTGGTCGGAGGAGTCCGGAGATCAAAAGGCACACACCAATTTAAGAAATCACGCTTGAGGAAGTGGTATGCCATGATCGCACCGAGAGATGATCGAAGAGATGACTCATCGTTTTAGGAGGTTTCAGGCTGAACAAGCTGGTGCGATCGTCTTCTCCAAGCTCGGGCGAACTTCTGGTGGCGATCCGGTGGTCCGATTTGGCCTGGTTTCGCCGAGCCGAAGTTGGACGGCTACGGTTCGAAGCTCCGGCGAAGGTGTCGCTCGTAGTCTTTCTCTCTACTTCTCCCTCTTTCTCTCTCTATTACGTTGAGTGAGCGAGCGAATGAGTCTCCTCTTGTTCCGGAATCCTCTTGGCCTTTTATACTCGATCTTTAAAATTGCGCGCACACGGGCGTGAGCTGGCCGAGACTCCCACGTGCCAATCACATGCCAATCGGCTCGTCGGATGGTGATGGAATCATTAGGATTCCGTCCAAGTCTCTTAGAAGTCCGTCGAGCCTTAAATGAGCACAAATTGCATCCTGGGTTGAGAGTGTTGACTTTTTACGTCACCGAGATTTTGACCGGCTCGCCGGAGCTCGTCCGACGGCCATTGTCCTCGAAACCAGGCTTAATCGACGCATTGTTACTTCGGGTATAAAACGCCCAAGTCAATTAGTCCAATTACCTTCGATTGTCCAATCAATTTGCTCGTCAAAATTCGCCCAAACACTGTTCATTCGCACAGGCACTTTGAGGAAGACGATGACACAGTTCGGGACCGGTTCGACCGGTCCGACCGGCGGCCAGACCGGTCCGAACCGGTTCAGGCAGGGCAATTTTCATAAATTTTGAAATTGACCACAATTGACTGGGAATTTTTGCAATTAAACCTCAAAATTGCACTTAGGGGCCTCGATATTATCTAAAAAAGTGTTTTTGCCCAAAATTTTCTATCAATTTGCATAAAAACCCCAAATTTTTCTAAGTTGGCAAATTGGGGAAAAGTTCAATTGAGTGTCAATTTGATCAAATTGGATCCGAGACCTATGCCAATTGATTCAGAGCATATGAAAACCTAAGGGGACAGTCCAATTTTACCATGATAGTCCCTAGGCTATGAATAATTTCAAAAATTGCCAATCCTAGGGACTAAATTGTAAACATTTTGGAGATTTTGTCGAATTCGCGCAATTCGTGCAATTGAGGGTGTAATTGATCAAATTGAAGTTCAAAGGGACTGCAATTGAATATCTAGACCCAAAATGTGCAAAAATTGCAAATAAAAAGACTCAATTGGTATTTTTTATGCGAATTCAACTCTAGGCATTATGAAGAAACACCTAAAATTGGATTCAATTTTCAAATTTTTATGAGGCCAATATGAAAAGAGAATTAAAAGAAAAATATTGGACATTTTTTTATATTTTTGTGACCTTGAAAGGTATTTTTTATGAATTTTCTAATATTTTCCTATTTTCTGAAAATATTAAAAAAATATATGAAAAATATGAAAAATTATTTTTTGTTCCCAAATTGGTTCCTTAAGCTTGGCCAAGGCTTCCAATGTTGATTTTTTAATTTTTTGATTTTTTGTGAATTTTTAGTGAATTTTGAAAAATAAAACTTAAGAAAAATTGATTAAAAATCGGTATTAACAAACTGCCCCTCTTTGAAAGTAATCTCGGTTATAGGTTATTTTCAAAGACAAGGTGACACCTGGATCCTTAATCGACTCTGTTGGGGAAAAATCTAAAGAAAATAAGTCTTGACATTCGATTGCCTTACCTTTGCCGTTAAAGCTCTGACTCCGCGAGGAATTATTTCCAACTCATGCTCATTTTATGTGAAAGAGAGATGAGGAGAGAGAGAGACTTACCTGCAGCTCACTTGTCTATGGTCCGAGATTTGTTGATCTAAGGTGGAGAGAATGAATGCATGGAATTACCTACGAATGGTTGGCGGGATTTCGTGATGATTAGCGTCCGTCTGGTGTCGAACGGTGGTTTGAAGATTTGGAAGGGAGGTTCACCCTTGTAACAAAGAGGTTTCACCTATTCAAAATGAGATTGGCTATCCTCCGGGGATTCACCATTTAAAAAGCAGATCGGTTTTCCTCTAGGAAGGTACTCACCGTCCGGAAGAGAGGGTCACTCTTGTAACAAAGGGGTTTCACCTATTTAAAATGAGATTGGCTATCCTCTAGGAAGAGACTCACCATTTAAAATGCAGATTGGTTTTCCTCTAGGAAGGTACTCACCGTCCGGAAGAGGGGTTCACCCTTATAACAAAGGGGTTTCATCTATTTAAAATGAGATTGGCTATCCTCTAGGAAGGGACTCACCATTTAAAAAGCGGATCGATTTTCCTCTACGAAGGTACTCACCGTCTGGAAGATAGGTTCACCCTTGTAACAAAGGGGTTTCACCTATTTAAAATGAGATTGGTTATCCTCTAGGAAGGGAGACACCATTTAAAATGCAGATCGGTTTTCCTCTAGGAAGGTACTCACCGTCTAGAAGAGGGGTTCACCCTTGTAACAAAGGGGTTTCACCTATTTAAAATGAAATTTGCTATCCTCTAGGAAGGGATTCACCATTTAAAAAGCAGATCGGTTTTCCTCTAGGAAGGTACTCACCGTCCGGAAGAGAGGTTCACCCTTGTAACAAAGGGGTTTCATCTATTTAAAATGAGATTGGCTATCCTCTAGGAAGGGACTCACCATTTACAAAGTAGATCGGTTTTCCTCTAGGAAGGTACTCACCATCCGGAAGAGAGGTTCACCCTTGTAACAAAGGGGTTTCACCTATTTAAAATGAGATTGGCTATCCTCTAGGAAGGGACTCACCATTTAAAATGCAGATCGGTTTTCCTCTAGGAAGGTACTCACCGTCTGGAAGGGAGGTTCACCCATGTAACAAAGGGGTTTCACCTATTTAAAAGAGAGGGTGCCATTTGAGGACCTAGGTTTACTAGTGTACCTACATAAGCTCAAACCCTATTTTCAAATTTTCAAAGGAGAGGGTGCCATCCGAGGACCTAGGTTTACTAGTGTACCTACAAAAGCTCAAACCCTATTTTCAAATTTTTCAAAGGAGAGGGTGCCATCTGAGGACCTAGGTTTACTAGTGAACCTACAGAAGCTCAAACCCTATTTTCAAATTTTTCAAAAGAGAGGGTGCCATCCGAGGACCTAGGTTTACTAGTGAATCTACAGAAGCTCAAACCCTATTTTCAAATTTTTCAAAGGAGAGGGTGCCATCCGAGGACCTAGGTTTACTAGTGTACCTACAGAAGCTCAAACCATATTTTCAAATTTTCAAAAGAGAGGGTGCCATCCGAGGACCTAGGTTTACTAGTGAACCTACAGAAGCTCAAGCCCTATTTTCAAATTTTCAAAGGAGAGGGTGCCATCCGAGGACCTAGGTTTACTAGTGAACCTACAGAAGCTCAAACCCTATTTTTAAATTTTTCAAAGGAGAGGGTCCGAGGACTCGGGGATGCCGGAAGACCCGCAAAGAATCAAAGTTAGTCAAATCTTTAAAATGTAACTTTTCCGAGGATTTGGGGTCACTAGGGAACCCGCAGAAAGTTCAATCAAACATCATTAGAATGACAATTCTAAGTTACGGGGAGAAACTTAAGAATTCCAGACAAATTTTCAAAGAATAATTGTGAAGGAAATGCGTCCAATCACAAGTTCGGATCTCCATTGGGGATGGATTTTGAATGACACATCCCGAGTGTTCTACAAAAAGGCTGTTTTAAAAGTTTTTCAAAAGGGTTTTCCTACATCTAAGAGGGCTTCTCACCATTTTGGGAAGGCTTTTCTTGAAATTCAAATCCGCTCTCAGAAAACCTAACCTTGAGGTTTCGGGATCATTCGAGATGCATACAATCTGACTAATCAGAGAAGACATTTTAAAAGGGACCGTAATTCGGGCCAGGTCAAAGGCTTATCAAAGGATGTTCATTTTAAGGTTTAGAAATGAATTTTGATCAGAAATAGCTTCTTCGGATTTACAAGTCAAGAACCCCGAAGACATGATAAGACAGGATTGTACTTACCTCTTTAAGCGGTAGCTTCTCGTATGATTGTTGACGCCTAAATTTTGACTAATCTATTTTTTGCATAAAAATTATAAAAATCATCTCACATATTTATTTTGAGCATACATTGCATTGGCATATAATTTGGCAAGTAGAACACTTAATTTAGCATGCGTCTAGACTAGGCACGGGATGGAAAAATACACCGAGAAGATTTGAAACTTCGGGGACTGTATTGCAAATACTTAAAACTTCGGGGACTGTATTGCAAATACTTGAAACTTCGGGGACTGTATTGCAAATACTAAAAGAAGATGGAGAAAGGAAGATGGTAAAGAGAAGATAATGAAAGGAAGATGGTGAAGAGAAGATAAAGAAGAGAAGATAATGAAAGGAAGATGGTGAAGAGAAGATGAATATGAAGAAGGGAAGATGAAAATGGAAGGTGGAGAAATAAAGATGAAGAAGAGAAGATGAAAATGGAAGGTGAAGAAATGAAGATGAAGAATGAAGGATGAAGAACTTTGCCTATAAAAGAGTGAAAGAGAGCTCTTGAGAAGAGTTTTAGAATGGAAGAGAATTGAGAGAGTTTGTGAGAGAAATTCTTTAGAGAGGAAAAAGAGAGTTCTTGAGAAAAAATCGGAAAAGAAAATTTGAGAGTGAAGAAAAGAGCTTTAGTCGAGCATCATTTTCGACGAGTCCCGACACGTTCTTCGCCTCTCGCCATCCAACAACGCCACTGCTTGCCATTTTCGACGATAGCTACGTTCTTCCAACTCCGAGATCTTGAAGGGAACTATAACGTGTACGTGAGTAAGATTTTGTGTAATAGAAGGTAATCATTTCCATCTCGATCTACAAAAATGTAATCGTTTGGTTTGAACATTTGTTTGTTTATTTTAGACATGCCACGTGTTCCAAAATTTAAAATTATTACATGTTAATTTATTTTTGTAAATACTCGTGATTGGCTGCGTTTTCTTTCTTTCTAAATCATCCATTGTGTATATCGCACAAAGTTCAATGTTTTGCATTCTCATAAAAAGAAGAAAAAACCAAAAAAATTGCATCTTTGAATTTCAAGTAAAATCCATCAAAATTGCCAAATCAAATATTTTTCATGAAAATGGTACCGAAAGGGCGTTAGAGTAATCTAGCGTAACCAAATCCCCGAATTCAAAATCTCCGGTTCGCGGAAATAAGATAGTTTTCTCCCGCTATTTTATTTAGGTTTCTAATCAACCTACCGAAAATGATTAGTGGCGACTCCAAATTCAAAACACGTTGCATGTTAATTATTTGAACCTTAAGTTGTGATTTGGTATGAACTTGGGAGAGTCCGAGTTAGGTTAGTTAATTAATTAACCCGATAATCCATTAGCCCGAAAATTAACCTGTTTATTTTTTAGGTTGCAACAGCTTAGCGACTCATCTGGGGAATCAAAGAGGACTTAGGCCAGATAATTTCATGAAAAAGAAATCACTTGATTTGGTAAACTTTGGTTGAATTCTCATTCTTAGGTGTTAAATTTTTTTGCAGATTGGGAGTTATAAGGGGAGGAATGATCGGCTAACCCTTTGTTTTGCATGCTTGGTGAATTGGAATTGTGATTTAACTTTTGAATCATTGAAGCGGTGTTTGCCTTTAATTGTTGTGCATGATTTATCGTATTTGCACTACACCGCACACAACCCGTGACCGGACTTGGGTCACACTAATAGTTTTAAGATGGTATTTAGATGGTTCTTTAACCTTGGCGGTAAGGTTTCGCTAAAGGTTATCCCATTTGGATCCCGAAAATTTTTCCAAAAAATGGCTCAAGGGTCGTTCTCATACACGTGAGGCTACGATGCATGAGAATTGCCCTTGTCGACCGAACCAAGCCGAAGTGATTGGACCCGACTAGTCATGACTATTGTACGCGAGGTTACGACTAGTCATGATGATTGCGCGCGAGGCTGCGACATGTCATTTCGTTCATCATTTCACTTTGCAAAAGCCTTTTGGATAGATAGAATAAGATTTAAACTCACAATTCATGCGCATGTCTTTGTGATTGGCATTTTCTTCGTATGAGAGGTAATTTCTTGTCTCTTGTACCCTGTTATCTCATTTTTATTTTGGGCCGGTCCATGGTTTAGGTTGATTGTTTAGAAGTTTCATTGTCTTATTTCCAATTTCGCACTTTGCTTCCGCAGCTTTTACAATTTCATCGGTTGTCCTCAATTCTGATTTGGCTTATTCCTGTTGTGCGATTTTTACTAAATTCTACGATCTAGCTTTGAGTAAGTGCCAAACACAAAAGTTGTAGACCTATGTTTCAACTAATATCTTGCAAAATTTCAGAATTGAATTCATAATTTAAGATGGCCCTTCGTTTTTTCAACAACATGCGGTTATAACAGTTTTCTGAACGTGATTTTTTTGGAAAGACACATTAAACTGATTTGATCCGTGCATTTCTAGTCTGGTTGGCCAACATAAAAGTTGTTCATCACCTTCTCAACTACAAGCTCGTAAAATTTGGACATGTTTTGATGAACGTACGAATTAATACGAATTTTTTCGTAAAAGCGGACAAACTGAAAATTACATGTTTCAATCCTTTAGTCATAATCACTTTGTTCATTTGAGTCTAGAGGGATGTCATGGGCCGACTCGCTATTCTTGCTCCCTGTACTCATTTTGGGTTTGTTACTGCGTACAGGTAATTTATCACGGATCCTCCACATATTACTCGATCGGTCGCAAAGAGGATGGCCGACATTAACGCCGCCGTTAGTGCTGCCCTAGACGAGAAACTTGGCTCCTTGATCGAGCGCTTTGAAGGGATGATGTCCCGAAAGATGGAAGAAATGATGGCCACCTTCACCGTCAAACTTCAATCATCCGCCATCAGCCCGCCGCTTCCTACTCTAGTTCCTTCTACGGACAACTTCGGTAAAGCCCTGGAAGCTACTCCCTATCCGACAATGCCACTAGATGATGTGATTATCACAGGTGTGAGCTCGAGCACGCCGCCCGTAGTCCCAATCCCTCAAGCCAGCCCCGTGGCCCCCGGATTGAATGGTGATGCGGCCAAGCTGTTGGCCCAAATGGAACAGAGGATCCGAGAGGTTGAGGGGACTCACAACATACCCCAGATTGACCTGTCTATCTTTTCAAAGGTCACGGTGCCCGAGAGGTTCAAGATGCCCGACTTCGAGAAGTATGATGGGACTTCCAACCCGGTTCAGCATGTCCAGATGTACCAGGCAAGAATGAATAAGCATGCGACCAACGGCCCCTTAATGGTCCAGACTTTCCGGGCTAGTTTAAAAGAAACCGCCATGAGGTGGTATATGGACTACGAGATCTATCGGATGGATGATTGGGAAAAGGCAGCTAATACTTTCATCAAACATTTTAGCTTTAACTTGGTCGTGCTCACCACTAGAGAAGACCTTGAACAGCTTGAGATGAAGAAGGGAGAAACAATCAAGCAGTATGCCACCGGGTGGAGGAACGTGGCATCTCGGCTGAAACCAGTCCCTCCCAAAAGGGAACTCATGAAATTGTTTGTTTCCACCCCGCCACTAGTTATGAGAACTCGAATTTTGGGATCCGCCGCTACGTCATTCAGCCATCTCATCGCAATGGCTGAAGAAATCGAGAACGGCATGAAGAAAGGTTGGTACGGTAATGTCGCCACGATGACTAAGAGGTTTGCGGTAAGGAAAGTGGAAGACGAGAGATGCTAAATTGATGCCCTACCATGAGTATCTGGATGAACTGGTGGAGGAATTTGAGGATATCTCATTTGAGTATCCGTCCGGGACTCATAATCGATTCGCCGATGCATTGGCTACCTTGTCTTCAATGTTACAAGTCGCCAATGGACTTGAGGTCGACCCACTCAAGATCGAGATATTAAAAAAACCGGCATATTGTATGGCCGTGATCGATGAACCCGATGGTAAGCCGTGGTACCATGACATCAAGACTTATATTCAGAAGCGGGAGTTCCCTGAAAAAAGTATCGTATCTGACCAAAAATACATAAGGAAGATGGCCTCGAAGTTCTCCTTAAACGGAGAAAATTTATACAAGCGATCATTCGATTACGTCCCGCTAAGATGCGTTGATTCAACCGAAGCGGTTCGTCTGATGATGGAAGTGCATGAAGGGATCTGTGGTCCACACATGAACGGCCACATGTAGCTAAGAAGGTTATGAGGTTGGGTTATTATTGGCTCACGCTCGAAAGAGATTATATTCAGCATGTTCGGAGTTATCACAAATGTCAGATTCATGGTGACAAGATTAATGTACCTCCGAAGGAGTTGCATCGATTATCCGAACCATGGCCGTTTTCTATGTAGGGCATTGATGTTATCGGCCCTATCAATCCTAAAGCATCCAATGGGCATCGATTCATCTTGGTAGCAATTGACTATTTCTCTAAATGGATCGAAGCCGCATCCTATTTAGCGGTCACAAGACGAAATATCGTGAAATTTATCCGTCGAGATATCATCGCTCGATATGGTTCACCCGAAGCCATAATCACCGACAATGGCTCAAACTTGAACAATAAGCTAATGGACGAATTGTTCAAGGAATTCAAGATCAAGCATCCGAACTCTTCCCCATATCGTCCTCGGATGAATGGAGCAAGAGAAGCCGCCAATAAGAACATTAAGAAAATCTTAGCAAAGACGGCTGAAAATTATCGCGATTGGCATGAGAGGTTGCCATTTGCACTTATGGCGTATCGGACCTCGATCCGGACATCTACGGGGGCAACCCCATATTCTCTAGTATATGGAATGGAGGCTGTTCTACCAATTGAAGTGGAAATTCCTTCCTTACGTATACTGTCTCAAGCTAAGTTGACCGAAGCCGAATGGATCCAGCAGAGGACAACCCAATTGAATCTGATCGACGAAAAGAAACTTAAGGCTGTATGTCATGGCCGGTGTTATCAGCAGAGGGTTGCTAAATCATTCAACAAAAAAGTTCGGCCTCGATATTTTCGGATCAATGACCTGGTCTTGCGAAAATTGCTGCCAATAGTCCCGCTCCCAAAAGGGAAGTTTGCTCCAAACTATGGTGGTCCATATATAGTAAAGAAGGTGCTCCCTGGTGGTGCTTTGATTCTAGCCGAGATGGATGGTCGTGTCTTTACCAATTCAGTCAATTCGATCTTTGTAAAAAAATATTATACTTGATTTACTCTCATGTTGTCATAATCAAGTTATAATATTAAGACGAGTTCACGAGTTGTTCACATTCGGGCATTCGTTTGTTTCCTCACTACTAATCTTTGCTGAGAGATTGTTTCAAATGGGGGGTCTCTTTGGCCCAATTGAATTGACCATCGGGAGAGTGAGCTTTACATATTCACAAAGTAAAGGGGTTATCTTGCAAAAAAATATGACGACCAAGATAAAATCAGTCAGCATGTAGAAGATGGAATAATGTGAAAGCAAAATGCGAATGAGCAAAAACTTGCATCCATTTCATTCAGCGGAAAACCTTACAAACGGATCATCGGGGTGGGAACGTAAAGCCAAACCGAGCCCTAATGAGCATCACAAAGGAGTTCAACCGACTCTCCATACGGTTGATACTCCGCCTACACTGATCGCTCCGAGAATTAAGATCCGCCGACTTAAAGAGGAGGAGCTCACATTTCTCTTTAAGCTTGGCTACCTTGTCCTCGTGATACTCGACAGCAAATTCCAAGTCATGGATCAGCATTCTCCCGCGGGCTATATCCAGGGTAAGATCGTCCATCCTTTCTTCCAGCCATGTGCATTGGAATTTCAAAACAATATTGAGCGGATCACGCTCAAAGATGGTTCGGGACATGGCCAAACGTTCCACCAAGTTCCCCCTCTCACGAATCAGCGGTGAGACTTGATCATTACCGTAGTCAAGGGCCTTCTTATAATTGTCGGCCTACAAGGCGGCCAACACCAAGTTATCCGACCGATCCCGATAGCGTGCCCTCACAAGATGGGCCAAAGTAACATCTTGATGAGCATGATTGTAAGCCTCCAGGAAGTTAGTGAAGAGGGTAGGGAAGATCCTATATTCCTCTTCTAGCTTGGTACCTTGAATAGAAGTAGTGTCCATATCCCTAAACATAAGACGAATTTCAGTTTCGACCTCCGGATGGTTGGCTATATAAGAGTAGCCCTGGCCTAGGAGATTATAAAGTTTCTCCCATTTGGCCAAAACCTCAGGTGAGAAGACGTGTGCGGGGAGGGAGGCCATTGTTGCTGAAGCTGCTAAAAAGAGTGGATGCGAAAGAGTTCTTAGAAGGTTGGAGATGAAGATATGGAAGCGATAATCGTCTCGGCGTTAAATCCTAATTTAAAGGGCAGAAAAAAGTCATAGCAATAATTATTGTGGGGGCCGAGTTAATTATCCGGGTAAAACTACAGACGTTTCGTCCGTGAATCACGGATCTACCATCTCGAGGCTCACGAATTCGAAAAAGTTGTGAAATGACTTAAAGATCCCGCCATATTAAAAGAGGGACAAGCATACTGCATAAAAGATTTGAGGGTCCCACCATGTCAAAAGGAAATGAAGAAGACAGAGCGGGAAACACGAAATCTTGGGAGAAGCACCGGCTTGGTGGTTTTCATCCACGTTAAAAGGGAGGCTACGGAACATACATGTTTACTCAAAAGAATTTGGAGAGAGTAAGCATACAACGGAGAGTAGAGTGAACAAAAGGCAGTAAGGGGTATTTCAATCCAACATGTTTAGAGGCTACCAGTACTTACTGGGGGCAACCAACCTAGACATCCCCGAGAGCGAACCGTTGGATTTCGAGGCCAAATCCGGCACCGAAGCAGTAAAATCCAACTCCCTTGGCGGTGAAATTCAAGATGTCGACCGCAACAACAATAGCAGCAGCAGCTGCAGTCAACCCCAGGAAAGAAAACATCAAATCGGAGAGCTCGAAGCTGCCTTCAAAGAGTGCCCATACATAAACAAGAAACGAAAAAATGAATTGAGCCGGAAGCTAGGAATGGAGCCCTTGAAAGTCAAGTTTTGGTTTCAACACAAGCGTGCCCGATTGAAGGTTCAAAATGAAAGTCATGAACTCGCGTTTCTGAAGGAAGAAAATGAAAAGCTTCGAGCAGAGAACAAGAGGTATAGGGATGCTCTTAACACCGTTGTTTGCCATGTACGTAGCAGCCCGATCACCTTTGGTGACATGTACCTCGATGAGCCACATCCGAGCATTGAAAATGCTCATTTATCGATTCATCCCCCAGAGCAAGTTCTCGCACAATCGGATTTCGTTGGGGATACATCCCAGAAAGTCGGTCTTGCGGAGGCAGAACCGGCACCCTTCGAGGGAAGAGACATGCATCACTACAATTGGAGTTTCCACGATGTCACGATCGGCCAATTCAACGATGATGAAACTCTGAATCCGTAGCCTACATGAAGCTTGAGTTTTTTTATTATGGGCTCTCAAAATGTCGCTCTTTTGAGCATTACTAGCCAGCCCTTACGAATCCTCAAGAAAAGTAGGGACATGCATGAATGAATGTAGTGTTTGTTACAAAGTCTCCATGTGAGACATTCTTCTTTTTACACCTAGAGTTAATCCGGGGGCAAAGAACAATACTATCCACGAATATCATCATGCTTAAATGCGTGAATTCCTTGTCAGATTTGGCTGAACGCCGAAAAGAAAAGCATTAAAAGCCTTCACATAGGTAAATGAGAAAAGATTTGAGGAGGGAAATAACTACCTCGTTCGTAGGAGAAAGCGGAAAGATTTGAAGAGGGAAATAACCGCCTCTTACGTAGGAGGGAGCAAAAAGATTTGAGGAGGGAAATAACTGCCTCGTTCGTAGAGAAAGCGAAAAGATTTGAGGGCTCCTCCATATCAGAAAAGAAAAAGATGACAGATTGAGTGAGAGATAAGAGTTATTACGAAATGGATCCAATGCACTAAGACCGGAAAGGAGAGAAAAAGCTGTCCTCTTTCGTAGGGAAAGCGAGAACCTATATGCGAGACTAATAGATCGAAAAAAAGTTTATAAAGAACTTGAAGTCTCCATGCACCTAATGACCTCCGGAACTCGTCACGAAAGGCCATCGTTGCTTTTGTGATTTTCAAGTCCAAAAACATCTAAAGCCCGGTCTACGGTCGAAATACCCATTTCGGTCTACATATGGAAGGTTTTAAAAGAAGTACACGTTCATTCCAGGCGGAAATATGGGAAGCTTCCTATCCTGAAGATCTGCGAGTCATGGCCATTGATGGCAACCCCGTTTCCCTCTCGGTCCTCGTTGCTATGCTGAAAAAGTGCATGTACAAGGTTTCAGCTTATGCGAAAGCAACGGAAGCCTTACAAGTGCTGAGGCGGTACAAATATGATTTTGACATCGTCGTCACAGCCATGGTAGGGATCGACATGGACGGTCTCGATCTCTTAAAAATCATTGATTTTGAGTTGAATATACAAGTCATCGTAGCATCAGCAAGTGATGATCGCCAGTTCATAACGAGGGCCATATTGCATGGTGCTCGATACATCCTAGAGAAGCCGATCTGCGTTCGAGTACTCCAAAATATTTGGCAGCATGCTGTAAGGAAGCAATTACTCGAACAAAAAAACTATGGCCAAGGCGACGACGACGATTTTGTCGAAAAGAAAAGGCCCCTTTGGTCCACCGAGCTTCATTCTATATTCATTGAGGCGATTCGACGGTTAGGAATCAATTCAGCACGACCAATGGCTGTACTCAAAATAATGAATATAGACGGACTCACCATGCACGATGTCACGAATCACCTTCAAAGGTTTAGAGATAAGGCGAGGAAGCACGATGCAGCTCGGAATCAAGGCGACCGGACCAAAGTTGATTGGAAGATCAATACCGGGAAAACCTACCGAGCAACAGGTACCCGGCCACTTCCCAATCAAGAATACAGACCATACCAACCTTCTGCTGGTGGTTCTAGTAGCTGTCGCGACCCTCCCGGAAATTTCCTTCCCGGGGTGGAATAGGGCTAACGAGCCGATCCCTCCTTTTATAGGCATATATATGGGGGATCGCGAGTCTCTCCCAAGACCCATTACTCGAATCGCGATGTCGGGTAAAATTTTTCAAATATCGAAATTGACCTTGTGTGGTCGGGTGGCATGTGCGAGATGTACATGCAACTTGGAGTCGCCACCGATCGATTTATTGGAAGGTACGATCGGAAAACCTTACCGAGCGGTCGGGAGAAACCGTTCGGTTCATGAAAACCGAGAGATTTTGGGTCCGGGGATTTGGTTACGCCAAGTTTCATATTTGACGCCCTTTCGGTTACCGATGTTGATTGTTTTTCTAACCTAAGATTTCATGCGAGATGCGATATAAGATGAGGTAGGTCCTAAAAAATCTAAGTATTCATACGAGATGGGATTTTTCTATCCTAATCAATCACAATCGGAGGAATTAACGCGATCAAAATCATTACAAGCAATCAAATCAATCAATCGGGGTTTGATATGTCTAAAATGGCCCTATTGGCCCACACAAAAATCAATTTTGGGTATCGGGGTGATTTGGTAAAAATTTGGGGCGAATGGCCCGGAAGGGTAGAATGGTCATTTTTTGGGGTTCGGGACCGAAAATCACAAAATTTCGATTTGGCCAGTTGAATGTGGCCATTTCTCATTTTTTGTGATTTTCTTGAATTTTTCTAATTTTTTCTATTTTTTGGAATTTTTATTTATTTTTAAAAAATATTGGAAATTTTCCGGATCGAAATTAATCGACCCTTGAAGTCTCAAAAATTTTCGATCCAGACTTTATGAGTCCCGAATCGATCTAGGAATTTTTAGAAATTTTTTGTGAAAATCCGGGAATTTTTATGAATTTTCTAAGTATTTTTACAATTTTTTTGGATTTTTGGAAATTTCTTTTTATTTTTTATTATTTTTTATTAATGAACCGGACCGGGTCAAACCGGTCAACGGCCGGTCAACCCGGTCCGACCGCTCGCAGACCCCTCTACAGCTAAAACGGCGCCGTATGCTATTTATTTGATTTTTTTTATTTTCTAAACTAATTTCCTATTATTCGAAAATATATAAAAGAAATGGACGGCCGAGATCAACTCTTAGATCAATCTCAGCCATTGACTCTACCCTAATCAAAACGACGACGCTTCCGGGTCTTAGTCTAAACGGCGCCGCATCACTTATAGCAATGAACGGCCGCGATTAATTCTAAACCCGATCTCGCACCGTCCAATCTTTACGGAACCAAAACGACGACGTATCCGCTTATCGAATGAACGGCCGAGATCTAACCTAGATCTCATCTCGGCCATTCGTCCTACTCTTGCTAAAACGACGCCGGATCAGTTAAATGCATGAACGGTCATGATCTAACCTAGACTTGATCTGGACCGTCCATCCATTCTATAGCCAAAACGACGCCGAATCGCCTACATTAAACGACACCGTTTTACATTTTCTATTTTCTAATCTAATATATCTAATATCCAAAAATATAAAAATAAAGATCCAACGGCCCAGAATCAAACTCAACTAATAATGCGGGCCGTTGGATGAGATCTCGACTCGGCTCGTCCGCGCCAACGGCCGAGCCGAGTCGGCCGACGAGCTGGACCAACCCGGCGCCCGACACGTCGAGACCGCCGACCACGTTGACCGCCACGTCACCTTCTTCTTCTTCCTCGCGACGACCACTAAACGGACGGGCCGACATCCCTCCGGCGAGATCCGACGGTGAGATCTCGCCGGAATAACGTGAAACCAACGCCAAACAACTCACCCGAACCTCCTCTATAACATATCCAAAGATCTAAGTATTTTATCCACTAAATCGCGAGAATCGGATCAATCACGGTCGCGACAACCCGGAACTTCAAACGCACAAGCATATAGCATAACAATCAAATCATATCACACGAAGCTGAATAAGAGGTAAGTGAACTTACCTCGAGCTCGAATCGAGCTCGCAAGGTCCGAAATAGCCTGGCCGGTGTTCGGCCGGACCGAGCAAGGTTGGGGGTTCGACTCGCGTGATTCGAGGGAAATCGATGCAAAAACGAAGTGCGATTGTGGTCGATGATGCTCAAGGAGTAAAACGCACAAACTAATTGCAACAATCATGCTCGGGATGATGCGACGCCATGATTGCACAAGAAGAAGCTTGAGAAGTCGACTCACCGATTTTGAAGGTTTCGAGCTAATCCGAGGCCGCGATCGCTTCTCCAAGGTTCGGGCAAGCTTCCCGAAGTAGCGGCGAGGTTCGATTCTCTCTGGATTGCCTTCGCGAAGAACTCACGAGACCGAGCTCAAACCTTCGATCGCTCGGGCGAGAAGGTGAGCTCTCCTTCGCTTTCTCTCTCTCTCTATCTCTATTACATTTGCTCGGGCGAGCAAATGAACCTCTCTCATTCGCGAAGCTTCCCGGCCTATTTATACCCACTTTCGAATTTGCGCGCGTCGAATGTGAGCTGGCCGAGCTTCCTCCGCACGTGCTCAAGTGTGCCAAATGGTCTAAACGGGCGTCAAGAACGGAATGCAATTCCGTTGGACTCCGTTTGGTGCTCCGGCGATGTCAATTACGCGCGAATTGCACTTGATTTGCAGGGCTGTTGACTTTTTCATGTCGCCGTGACTTTGGTAGCTCGCCGGAGCTCCTCCGGCGGCCATTGATCTTGATACTTGGCTCAATCAACGCGTATCAACCTGGGGAACAAAACGCCTAAATTAATTGCTTCGATTATCACCAATTGGCTCGTCAATTTGATCGTCCAAATCATGCCATTCACTTGTTCATATGCACGGGCGTTACGAGGAAGACGAAGCCAGCATTCGGACCGGTTCGGCCGGTCCGACCGTGATCAGAGACCGGTCCGAACCGGTTCGAGACAATGAACTTCGCGTAATTTTCAAAATTAAACAAAATTGACTTGGAATTTTTGCAATTAAATTTGAAAATTGCACTTAGGGGCCTGGATATTATCTAGAAATGCAATTTCGCCCAAAATTTCTTATCAATTTGCACAAAAACCCCAAATTTTTCTAAAATCCCAAATTGGGGAAATGTTCAATTGAGTGTCAATTTGACCAAATTGGATCCCGAAACCCATTCCAATCGATTTAGAATGCATGAAAACATAGGGTGACAGTCCGATTTTGCAATGATAGTCCCTCAATTAAAAGTAATTTCAAAAATTGACCGATTGAGGGACTAAATTGAAAATATTTTGGGGATTTTGCCTAATTCGTGCAATTCGTGCAATTGAGGGTGGAATTGATCAAATTAAAGTTCAAAGGGACTGCAATTGAATGTCTAGACAACAAATGTGCAAAAATTGCAAATAAAGAGACTCAATTGGTATTTTTTGTGCAAATTCAACCTTAGGCGTTGTGAAGAAACACCTAAGATTAAACTCAATTTTTGATTTTTATTGAGGTCAATATTAAAAGGGAATTAAAAGAAAAATATTGAACATTTTTATGTATTTTTGCGACCTCGAAAAGTATTTTTTATGAATTTTTCAAGTATTTTCCTATTTTCGAAAATATTAAAAAAAAATGCGAGAAATATGAAAAATTATTTTTTGTTCCAAATTGGTTCCTTAAGCTTGGCCAAGGCTTCCAATGTTGATTTTTTAATTTTTTGATTTTTTGTGAATTTTTAATGAATTTTGGAAAATAAAACTAAAGGAAAACTGACTAAAAATTCGGGTGTCAACAACTGCCCCTCTTTGAAAGTAATCTCGGTTAGAGGTTGCTTTCAAAGACAAGGTGACACCTGGATCCTTAATCGACTCTGCTGGGGAAAAATCTAAAGAAAATAAGTCTTTGACATTCGATTGCTTTACCTTCGCGAGTTTAAGCTCCGACTCAGTGGGGAATTATTTCGATTCATGCTCATTTTATGTGAAAGAGAAATGAGAAGAGAGAGACTTACACGTAGCTCACTGTCTATGGTTTGAGATTTGTCGATCCGA
Organism: Rhodamnia argentea; assembly: GCF_020921035.1. Classification (NCBI taxonomy): domain Eukaryota; kingdom Viridiplantae; phylum Streptophyta; class Magnoliopsida; order Myrtales; family Myrtaceae; genus Rhodamnia; species Rhodamnia argentea. The sequence continues at coordinate 16,613,275 of NC_063157.1, read as the reverse complement.
GGTTGAAAGATTCGAGTGTATGGAATTACCTGTGAATGGCGCGACGAGATTTGCAATGGTCGGCGTCCGGTATGATGTCGAGTGGTGGTTTGAAAATTTGGAAGGAAGGTTCACCCTTGTAACAAAGGGGTTTCACCTATTTAAAATGGGTTTGACTATCCACTAGGGATTCATCATTTAAAAGAGGGGGATCGGCTTTCGTCTCTCCAACTACTAACCGTACGAAGGGGAGGTTCACCCTTGTAACAAAGGGGTTTCACCTATTTAAAAAGATTGGCTATCCTCCATGCGGGGACTCACCATCTAAAAAGCGGATCGGCTTTCGTCTCTCCAGCTACTAACCGTCGAGGGGGAGGTTCACCCTTGTAACAAAGGGGTTTCACCTATTTAAAAAAGATTGGCTATCCTCCATGCGGGGACTCACCATCTAAAAAGCGGATCGGCTTTCGTCTCTCCAACTACTAACCGTCTCGAGGGGGAGGTTCACCCTTGTAACAAAGGGGTTTCACCTATTTAAAAAGATTGGCTATCCTCCATGCGGGGACTCACCATCTAAAAAGCGAGATCGGTTTTCGTCTCTCCAGGCTACTAACCGTCCGAGGGGGTGCCATCCGAGGACCTAGGTTAACTAGTGTACCTACGAGCTCAAACCCTATTTCAAATTTTCAAATAAGCGAGATCGGTTTTCGTCTCTCCAGCTACTAACCGTCCGAGAGGGTGCCATCCGAGGACCTAGGTTGACTAGTGTACCTACGCAGCTCAAACCCTATTTCAAATTTTCAAATAAGCGAGATCGGTTTTCGTCTCTCCAAGCTACTACTAACCGTCCGAGAGGGTGCCATCCGAGGACCTAGGTTGACTAGTGTACCTACGGAGCTCAAACCCTATTTCAAATTTTCAAATAAGCGAGATCGGTTTTCGTCTCTCCAGCTACTAACCGTCCGAGAGGGTGCCATCCGAGGACCTAGGTTGACTAGTGTACCTACGAGCTCAAACCCTATTTCAAATTTTCAAATAAGCGGATCGGTTTTCGTCTCTCCAACTACTAACCGTCCGAGAGGGTGCCATCCGAGGACCTAGGTTGACTAGTGTACCTACTGAGCTCAAACCCTATTTCAAATTTTCAAATAAGCGAGAGGATCCGAGGACCTCGGGGATGCCAAAAGACCCGCAGAAAATCCAAGTTAATCAAATCTTTAAAATGCAACTTTTCCGAGGATTTGGGGTCACCAGGGAACCCGAGAAAGTTCAATCAAACATCATTAGTATGACAACTTTAAGTTCTTGGAAAAAATTCAAGAATTCTAGACAAATTTTCAAAGTGTATTTGTGAGGGAAATGTCTCCAATCACAATTTCAAATCTCCATTGGGGGATGGACTTTGAATGACACATCCCGAGTGTTCTTCAAAAAGGTTGTTTTAAAAAATTTTCAAAAGGATTTTCCTTCATCCAAGAGGGCTTCTCACCATTTAGGAAGGCTTTTCTTAAAATTCAAATCTGCTCACGGGAAACCTAACCTCGAGGTTTCGGGATCATTCGAGATTCATACAATCGACTAATCGGAGAAGGCATTTTAAAAGGGACCGTAATTCGGGCCGAGGTCAAAGGCTTTTCAAAGGATATTCATTTTGAAGTTTAGAAATGAATTTTGATCCCAAATAGCTTCTTCGGGTCTACAAGTCAAGAACCCCGAAGTCATGATAAGACAGGATTGTACTTACCTCTTTAAGCGGTAGCTTCTCGTATGATTTCTTGCATTAACCTGAAACACCTCTTAGATCGAAAAGTTACGGTGACAGGTTGTATTTTGGTTTAAGGTGGGCTCTTTAAGAACGGCCATATTTTCAAAAGAGGGTGAACTTTGGTGATCACCTTGACATTTCTCCAACTTTCATTTGCCTTTTGCGAAGATTCACAATCATTCTTTTTCCAATTGATTTTGAGGATTTTCCTCTTTTCATCTTAATGATTTTTCTTTAGGATTTGCCCCTTTTCGGGATGCTCTTTTCATGGGCTTTGGCCTTGCTTTTACCAGGCACTTTGCTTTTTCTAGCCCTTTCATTCTTCATCATTTTCGCACCGATCGGTTCTTTTGAGACCGAGTATCAAAATTCTTCCGATCATGCTTTTTGATTCATTGCTGGTAATTCCTTTGCTTTGCCCCGGTGTGGGGGGTGATCACCAACAAGGGTTTAGAAATGAATATTCAAAGGCTCAAATTGGCTTTTCAAAGGGTAAGTGTTTGGGATATAGAGATGAAATGCTTTTCTTCACTTTGAGGTGTTCCAAGTCTTTGCCGAGAAATCACCCGAAGCTAATCACAAAAAGATTGATGCGAGTCGGTACAATAAAGTCTTACCCGACCTTTTCTCCAAGGAATCATCCAATGAACCTCCAAATATGCCCCATTGTGGGGTGGTTCTTGACAGGGTTATATTCATAAAATTCTCCCTTTTTGGCTCGGAGTGGTTATCAAGGGATACAAATGTGTATGGATAATTTTGAAATGGAAATGCCTTTCATCATTTTAATCCATGTAATCACCGCGAATGATCCCTACGTCCCAAAATTAAGCTCTTTCGCTCCATCACTCTCACTCATCACTCAAGTGTGTCGGGGACGTGTTTAAGGACAAAGTTTGCCTCTTTTCATTTGAAGGATCATTCTTTTGAAAAGCTTTCAAAGCATGCCCTTTTATAGAAACTCGGGCGTTTTCGTCAAAATTCATCGTTTGCCAAATGTTCTCATCAAAGATAATATTCAAAAGATGTTTCGTAATTTGTAAGGAATATTTCTTTGAAAGGGCCTTGTGGCTCTATAATTCCAAGTTTTTTCAATTTCAAGCACGACGGCGTATGAAAATTCTTTGTAAAGAAAGAGAACCTCAAACCTGTCTTCTTCAAATATTGGCTTCGTCCCCCGTAAAAACAAAAGGAAACAATCGGTTCAAGGTATTCAAAATTTTAAGTTCCGAAGCGATTTCTTCTCGTCTCCTTCGGACGTTGACTCCTGTCTCCCGTAAAAACAAAAGGAAACAATCAGTCCAAGATATTCAAATTTTCAAATCCCGAAGTGATTTCTTCTTATCTCCTTCGGATGTTGACTCTGTCTCCTCTTTCGGGTGTCGACTCCTGTTTCCTGTAAAGAACAAAAGGAAACAATTAGTCCAAGATATTCAAAATCCGTGATCCAAAGTAACGTATAACTTCCCCGTTTTGATCGGTTGCTCTGCAAAGTTCTTCATGATTCCCAGTCCACCTACAAAATACAAACGTATGCAAATGCATGTATGCGAGATGTCATGCAAATGCAAAATTTTCATGTGACTCATATCTGCTCATCAACCGCTCCGAAGCTCAATTTATTTCAAGGAAAATATCTCTTCACGGCATCCGAATTCACTTGGACTTGCCAATTCTTCTCCATCCATGTTTACAAGTATAAGAGCTCCCCAGGATAAGACCTTCTGAATCACATAGGGGCCTTCATAATTTGGCATGAATTTGCCTCCCGGGTGTTGTGCGTTTGGGAGCATTTTCTTCACAACTAGCATCCCCGCTTCAAAACTTCTAGGTTTAACCTTCTTGTTAAAAGCTCGGCCACTTTCTTCGATAACTTTGACCATGACAGATAGCCCTTAATCGCTTTTCGTCAATCAAATTCAATTGTTCGTGTCTCTGTCGACTCCATTCATCTTCCGTGAGCCCTACTTGAGACAGAATCCTTAAAGAGGGGATTTCCACCTCTACCGGTAGGACCGCTTCCATACCGTATACCAAAGAGTAAGGAGTTGCCCCGGTTGAAGTACGAATTGAAGTTCGGTAGGCCATGAGAGCATATGGCAATCTTTCGTGCCAATCTCGATATTTCTCGCCAGCTTTGGCCAATATCTTCTTGATGTTCTTGTTTGCCGCTTCCACGCTCCATTCATTTGCGGGCGGTAAGGCGAAGAATTAAGGTGTCGTACCTTAAATTGTTCCAATAGTTGATCGACAACCTTGTTGTTCAAATTTGAGCCATTGTCCGTAATGATGGCTCTTGGCACTCCATATCTTGAGATGATATCTCGCTTGATAAACTTAGCCACACTATTCGCAAGTGACATTGGCATATGAGCTGGCTTCAATCCATTTAGTGAAGTAGTCAATAGCCACCAAAATAAAGCGATGTCCGTTTGAGGCCTTTGGGTTGATAGGGCCAATCATATCAATTCCCCACATGCGAGAATGGCCATGGCTCGACATTTGATGTAGCTCGGTTAGCGGCGCATTTATCCCGTCGCCGTATACCCGGCATTGATGACAGGATCTAACATGTTAGGTTGCAATCCGACTCGATAGTCAACCAAGAATACCCGAGTCTCATAATCTTCTTGGCGAGGAGGTGGCCATTCATATGCGGTCCACATTCCCCTTCATGAATCTCTTTCATAATGAGATTTGCTTCTTTGGAATTCACGCACCTCAGCGGGACCGAGTCAAAGGATCTCTTGTATAGGATCCGTCCGCTGAGGAAAAATTTAGATGCCATCTTGCTTATGTACTTTTTATCTTCCGGTTGACTGCTTACGGGAATTCGCCCTTCGTAGGTAATTCTTGATGTCATGATACCACGGTTCCTCATCGGGTTCTTCTTCAATGACCATGCAAGGTATGCGGGTTGCTCAAGGATGTCAATCCTTAACGGTTCTATCTCAAGACCATTTTGCACTTGTAACATGGCTGATAATGTGGCCAAAGCATCAGCAAAATGGTTACGAGTTCTCGCGAGATATTCGAAAGTAATCTCCTCAAAGTGTTGGATCGGCTCTTCGAGGTATTTATGATAAGGAATAAGCTTGGGATCCTTTGTCTTCCACTCCCCTTGAGTTTGTAAAATGATTAGCATGGAATCTCCGTATACCAAGTAGCTTCTTCACCTTTAATGAGATAGCCAATTGTAATCCTAGTATGCGAGCTTCATATTCGAAATGTTGTTGGTGCGGGGGAATACCAACTTGGCTGAAACTGGATAATGTTGATCTTCGGGGGATATCGAATCGCCCAAGGCACGATCCAATGAGGTTCACCGCACCGTCAAAGTACATTGTCCATTTGTCTTCAGATATATTCAGGATTTGACCTCCCTTGTTTTGCTCGAAACGTCCTTAGGAGGATTCTCGGCTAGCATGTCAGCAATTGCTCTTCCCTTGACAGATTTTTGGGGAGAGGTTTTGATATCGAACTACGAAAGCAGTATTTGCCATTTAGCCATCTTTCCCAACAATGTTGGCTTCTCCAAAAGGTATTTGATGGGGTCATTTTCGGTGACCAGCTCTATATGATAATGCAAGTATATTGCCTCAACTGTGGAGGACCCAAACCAATGCTACGCAAGTCCTTTCCACTTGTTGGGTATTTGACTTCGAGATGTTGTAAACTTTTTGCTCAAATAATATATGGCCCGCTCTTTACGATCCTTGGGGTTAGTTTGTGCAAGTAAAGCTCCCAAGGACTCATCATTAACAATCGATATAGAGTTAAAGGAACGTCGGGGATAGGAGGTACCAATACTGGAGGTTGTACCAGATATTCCTTGATCTTCTCAAATGCTTGTTGGCATTCCGCATCCCATTTCACCTTTGTACCTTTCTTTAGCAACTTGAAGAAGGGTTTTGCCGTTTCGATAGTTGGGATATGAATCTGGATATATAATTCAATCTTCCCAAGTAAACCCCTTACTTCTTTAACAGATAACAGGAGTTCCTATTTCCCATATGGCTTTAATCTTGGAAGGGTCAATTTCAATACCACGGCTGCTCACCACAAACCCTAGCAGCTTTCCGGATCTTGCGCCAAATACGCATTTCGCAGGATTCAACTTGAGCTTATACTTTCTCAATCGATCAAATAACTTCTTCAGCACTTTAACATGGTCTTCTCCAGGCTTGGACTTGGCAATCATATCATCCACATAGACCTCGATCTCCTTATGTATCATATCATGAAAAAGGGTCACCATAGCCCTCGATATGTTGCACCTGCATTTTTCAACCCAAATGGCATCACCTTGTAACAAAAAGTTCCCCATTGTGTAGTGAATGAGGTCTTGATCTTATCTTTTTCCTTCAAGCATGATCCGATTATATCCCGAGAATCCATCCATAAAGGAGAACAATTCAAAACCCGCAAGATCGTCGACGAGCACATCAATGTGCGGTAGGGGGAAAATCATCCTTGGGACTAGCTTTGTTCAAGTCCCGATAATCCACGCATATTCTAATTCTCCCATCCTTCTTCTTAACTCGGTACGATATTGGCGACCCAATCGGCATATGGGACAGCCTCGATAAATCCAACTTTAAGGAGCTTCATCACCTCTTCCTTGATTTTATCCGCCGGTTCGGGATTCATTCTTCCCGGGTGATTGATTTACTTGGTGTGCAAGAAGGATCTGTGGGCAAAGCATGCTCCACAATCTCACGATCTAGACCCGGCATGTCAGCATACGACCGGGCGAAGATATCTTGATATTCCTTGAGTAACACCGTCATTCTTAAAATATCTGCTGCCGACAGGTGTCCTCCTATTTTCACTTCCTTGACGCAATGTAATCTCCCCAAATTAATGATGATAGGTTCTTCAGAAATAGGAGGCTTAGATTCTTCGAAACAATCCCATTCTTTCTTGATATCGCTCACATCAACCTCGTCTATATCAACTTCGCATGCATAGTCATCGAGCTGATATGAGTCACATATTAACCTGTTATGTATGGGTGGGATGACATGCCCGAAATGCACCATGATAGGTTAGTATTCAAAGATGATAAAATTGAAGGATGCATGATTCCTATCATGAAAACATTTTTCAAATTTCAATTTTCTTAGATAAGGAAAGGAGAACTAGTCCACGATCTTCCGGACATCCCGGTTCTCAAAAGCTGTTTAAAATCCTAGATCATATGGCGGATCGGGCCTTAAGTTTCATGGTAGAATCAATTGTCATCATCGGACCAATCCGTTGCTCCACATGTCTCGTAATCAAATTTGAAATGTTTTTCATTAATAAATGCAACTAAGAACAATACAAGATCGCACTTCCCGGATCACGACATGTGACCCAAAGGTGCTAAAACATCAAAAAGCTTTAAAGCAAATGCAGTAATCAAAATGCATTAAAAGATAAAGTTCAGAAAGAGCCTTTTACTCGGGGGTGGGGAAATCATCGTCCACCCACTCAATTATCACGTTCACCCGATTATCCAGGAACGGGTTGAATAAGTCCGGCTCTGCATCCTCGGAGATGTCTTCATCTTCCAGCCATTTGCCTCCCTTAGAGAATACCTCGAATAAAGGGTTTAGGAGCATTTTTCCTCTAGCTTTCCATACATCGGTACCTATGAAACGGCCACCTTGGCGTCCACGGCGTCCATGGTCTCCATAACGATTGTTTCGACCTCGGCCTCGACCTATGTTATTTTCCACTATTCCGCTATAACCCGCACCAACCTTGTGGTCATTTGAGCCCAAATTCAAAGGGTTACGGATTCCCCGACCATATTTCCCTAATCCAAAGACCCGGAATAAATCCATTCGAGAGTAGCACTTTTCCCGCCATAGTTGCAGGTCTTGAAAGCTCGGTATAGCCACCTTTGCATCCGGTAACACATGCATGACGATACAATGTCGAAGGTGTGATAACTCAGCTCCTCCTCTTTTGAGGGTTCGACGTATGGAACCATCCCTTTTAAAGCGGCCCGATGTCCTGTCTCGCCATGGACGGTGATCAATTGACCCTTGACCACAAATTTTAACTTTTGATGCGAGAGAGGAAGGTACCGCTCCGGACACATGAATCCACGGTCTTCCCGGGAGCAAGGTGAAGGCGCTTGGAATATCCAATACTTGGAACGGTATAGAGAAAGTTACTTGGTCCAATGTCAATGTCCAGCTCAATCTCTCCTACAACATTCTTGGAGACTCCATCAAATGATCGGATGGTGGCCTTGGATGTCTTCACAAAATCTTCATTGATCCCCAAGCTTCTCAAAGTGCTTAGTGGACACAAGGTTGAAAGCGGAACCATTATCTATCAAGACGTGAGGAACCTCCTTTCCGTGACACCTCACGGCTATGTAAAGGGCTTTGTTGTGAACTCGCCCTTCTTTCGGGAAGTCTTCGTCCGAGAAGGATATCCGGTCCTTCGAAGGATAGCACCCACAAAGTCTCCCAATTGCACTTCGTTAATTGTCTCTGGAACATGCACCTCATCCAAGCACCTTCAAAAGGGCGTCTTTGTGCTTTTCAGAATTTTTGAAGAGATCCAAGAAGGAAATCATGCGGGCATCTTCCGCAGCTTGGTCAACGACATCATATTCACTGGTCCTCACGACCGATTGCAACTTCTCAACCTCTTCCGCAGTTGGGATTCTCTTTTCGAATCCACTTCTCTCGGGGGATAACATCTTCCGGATCTCATTATGGCGTCAATCTCGCCCGTTCCATAATCCCAATGAACCGCCCTTGAGTTGTACTCTTCCACGGGCGGTAATTTAATCCTCACCGGTATGATCTTTTCTCGGTAGTGATTCGGATGTTGATGGTTTTTCCGAACTAGAAGCTTCTAACTCCCAGCTATCAACTTTGTTCAAATCAATCACGAAACGAATTGGGGCATCTATCATCCCAATCATTTCATCCTCATGAACCTCCTCGGGGTTATGTTACGGACCGGGCCTTATCGCGTGGCGTTTTCTTCATCCGGATCTCTCTCGCCTTTCCCTTTTGACTCTTAGGATAATCCCCTCAATTCTCATACCAATCTCCACCATATGTTGGAACGACGAGTAAGTGTATGCATACATGCGATCAAAGTATTCCGCCGGAAGTGACTTCAGATTTGAACTCCAACATTTCTCTCTCGACAGTGGCGGTTGTACCATCACAAATAGTTTCTTCCACCTCCTAGTGAAGAGTTCAAAACTCTCGTCTTCCCCTTTCCGGATATTCAACAGATTAGCCTTAGTGAAATAACCTCCGATTCCGGCTTCAAAGTGTCGTATGAAGTGCTCGATAAATCCTCCCAGCTCGGGACCCGGCCTAGATCGATTGATTGAAACCATACCAGCGAGGCCCATTAAACTTTGTCCAAAGTTCCGGATCGAGTGTTTCGTCATCTTCATGGTGGCCAACCATTTGGCGAAGATAGTATGAGACATGCGCCGAGGACACCCGGCGCCATTATACTTCGTGCGGAAGACCACCCTCGGGTTCACACCTTGAGGCGGGACATTTCTCGCTTGGGTGAGTGGCGTAATCAGCTCCTTCAACTCATCCATTTTCCTCGACACGTCATCTCCTTGCTCTTGTAGTAGAGCGATCTTTCGATTCTGTGTTTCCATGGCCCGCCGTATCTCCAGAATCTGCATATTCTCTTCTATTCTTGTGGCGTTGTTCCTGGCCATTAATTGCGATAATTCTGCTACCATAGTCGTCAAATGACGTATATGCGTCTCCAGATTAGAAAGTCGCATATCAACCTCTTGGTTCCTCTGTTCATCCCGAGGAGCCGCTTGGTCCTTAACTTCATCGATCGTTCCCACAAATTCGTCACTTGTGGGGTCATCCATTCCACCCCACCCATCGGGGACTACATCTCCAGAATTGACAAAGAAACTCGGGGGCGCCGAATATAGCACTTTAAAGTTGTACCCACCACTATCTTCCCCCGGTTATCAACTATTTCGCCCCTCTCTAGGGCTTTCCGCAAAAATCTCCTGTCGCCCGTGCGGGCCTTATCCAGACGGACTTCATATTCGTCTATCTCTTCAATTTCTTGACCATCTTTGACGCTCATCAAATATCCCGAGGGTATTTTCAAAAGAGCTCCCCTCGTAGGTTTCATTGCGAACTCCTCGGACAAAGATGTTCACCGCCACGTAGGTCCCCTTGAAAGCGACATTTTCCATTCTTCCTATGACGCCCAAGCTAATTAATTTTTCCAAGCAAGTTTCTTTTTGCTCCCGGGAAATACTCTCTCCTTCCGGGTATTGCGAGGCTAATGTCAAGACATCCCGCATTTTATCCATATTCACTATGAACTCCAGAACCTCTTCCTCTTCATCTCCAAAGATCGCGTTCACCTCACGATGCTCGGTAGCGGGTTCTCGCTGCACATTCGGTTCGGCTTTATCAAATTCCAGAACTTTTCCGTCGATCAATGCTTGCACCTTGAATTTCAGAGCGAGACAGGTTATCCGCGTTATGCCCCCTTTCTCCCATATGGTATACGCATGTCCGGGTCTCATCATACCCAGGAAATCTTGGCGGGTGAGCTCGAGGTGGCTCTTTTGCAACTAAACGATTCTCCAAAAGCATGGGTAACAACTTGGATAAGGGTCGGGGTAGTGGGGTGAAAACAACTGGGTTTTTCTTTCCGAATTCCGGTGGGTTGGAAGCGGTCCAGGAGGACGTTCCTTGGGTAGGAATTGAAGGCGAGAAATTTCCGGGCTTTGGCGGATTAGGGACAAAAGCTACTTCTCCAGGTTGCTCCCTAATATCCCTTCTCAAAGGGTATTGGCGTTTGAAAGGCGCCTCGGGTATCTTCTTCTCTCTCGGGCCCACTCATGACGCTCCGCCACCTTGATCGGGTGTGCAAATGTCCGACACCCGCAGGTGTTCGGCTTGTCGAAAAATTCAAACGGAAGGGCCTTGAGAAACAGATCTATTAGTTCATCTTCCGGGACGGGCGGTTTTACTTGCACAGCCCGTGCTCTCCATCTCTCGGGCGTAGGCGTGAACGGCCTCGCTCTTTCCTTTTACTGTCCTTAAAAGGTCCTCTCTAGTTAGGGCGGTCAAAGTGTTAAACTTGTATTGCCGAAGGAACTCGTCTGCCCGTTTATCCCAATCGGCGAGCCTCTCTGGCTCCAATTCAATGAACCACGCCAGGGCTGCCCCAGATAGGCTTTCCTGGAAAGTGTTAACCAAGAGTGGAATGTTGTCGGAGAACTGCGACATTCGACGCAAGTAATACTTCAAGTGCGCCTTGGGACACCCGGTCCCATTATATCTTCTTACAAAGTCTCGGCTCCTTGTAATCGCCAGGAACCTCTATCTTTTCGAACGGTGCAACCTTGTCGAATCTCGAGAGCTCATAACCTTGACTCGCCAAACACTCTTCGATCTTAGCGAGCCTCTTAATTTCCTCTTCCATTTTGAGGACTTGCTTCTCCTTTTTCTCCAGGTCAATCACAATGGGAGGATCCTTAGGCGGTCTTTCCGGATTCGGAGTTGGATTGGCGGCGGGCGCCGGATTAGCGTTTGCTCCATCGGATGGCCCCGCAGAGCTTGAGAATTAGGGTCAACGGGGTATCTCCCCCGGCTTGCAATCATCATTGCCTTCATCTCCGCCACCATTGTGGCGATCACATTCATTTGATTCTCCGGATTACCCACACGAGGTGCGAGCTCTTCTTGTTCCATCCTTAACTTGCGCGTTTTACTACGAGTCCTCAGTATTTATCACTCACCCGATTTCGAATATCAAATCGTATGGGAAATATTAAGAATTGGAGACATTGATCCGTGGTAATTGACTTTTCTATATGTATGCATGAAATGCTCATAAAAGAGATAGTATGTATTCATTACAAACCAAATTGTTCAAAAGTATCTAAAAGATAACAAATATGTAAAATCTAAATGGGGGAATGGATCTATCCAAGTCGGGGACGCTTCCACTCTTCTTGCTCTTCGATCCATCGGAATCCCACAAGTATGGGTCTTCTCCCTCTTCCGATATCCACCGCTCTGGATCTTCGGGAATGTACGGTTCTACTCCCGGTACATATGGTACTATGTACTCGGCTCATATGACTCTACTTCTTCAATCCGAGGAGATACGCACTCGGGTACATATGGCTCTACCATTGATTGGCGATACTCCTTAAACTTCTGGATATACTCCTTGGAGGCCCCGTGAACGTTCATCTCATCGTCCAAATAGTCCGGCCATTCAACTTGTTGCGATGGGGAATTCTTCAAAGCGTGAAGAATAAGCTTGATCCGGGCCCGATACAACTCCTTTGTTTCCTTAGTGAGCTTTCCTCGTATCATATCGAATGAGAAGATCCCGGGACAAACATCCGGTGGTATCTCTTGTAGAACTCCAAATTGCCTCACCACTCGAATGGGGTAATATGCCACAATAGCGGTACATCCCAATAAGGGGATAGGGTTATCTTCAATACCCGAAATGCGAGCTTCTACGATCTTGGGCCAAGTCAAACGCCATCTAATATGCTCGGGTTTCAAATTGTCCAATAGCTCAACCCACTTTTTGAATGAGTATTTGGGTACAAGGGATTGACACTTAAGGAAGGATCTAAGGGGGTGAACGTGCTCATTGATCTCATAACACCCCACCCGGAGTTGGAAAGTCTTTATATGAGAGGTGAACCACAAGTGGAGTAATCCGCTAGACGCTTGGAAAACAGCCTTTTTGAAGATTTGGAACGATTCGGGGAGAGAAAAGTCTCGGCTAAGATCATGTACGAATAATCCCAGTGACAACACGCTTGTCCGGCTATATGGGTTATGGAGGGGTCAAAAGTAGTTCTAGAAGTCGGGAATAGAACGAATGCAAAGAAAGCCAAAATGAACACCTTTCCCGATTTATGACCGGTTTCGGTGGGTAGAGAGGAATAATTATCGAAAAGGAACGAGAATGTGAACTTGTTGGAATTGGACTTGTAAACTTTTTCAATTTCGAAGTTTTAAGGCGAAGGAAACTCGATAACGAACGAGTGGAATCCATGTCCAAAGGGGGTTGAGCTATACGTTCTTCAAATTTGGCCCCGATAATAGCGGTATACTCCTCAAGCGTAGGGGTCAATTCCAATCCTCGAAAGTTGAACGTCATTGTTCGCGCGTCCCATGCCTTGGCTAGTGCTTGAATGAGCGCCGGTTGGTATTCCACTTTGATCAAATCTACAAGTCGTCCCAAACGTCCTTCCACATAGGCTTTGTTGACGATGTCGAGGCGATCCCACCATATAGCGAGTTCCTTGCGCGGTATTGGGATGACTTTGATGTCTCCATTCCCCATGATCTAAAAAATGCAAAAATGATGATCCTAAAGTCAATTACCACGCTTTAATATGCATATGCATGTAATGTGATGCAAATGTGCTAACCAAATTCCATGTCATCTTTTGGTAACATGAGGGTCAACTACTCCCACTTGACCCAAATAAGCCAAATAGGGTAATTATGGACCAAATCTCACCCAAAGATGGCATGTAATTTGATTAGGATCGTTTAAGCGTAATCGGGGTAAAAAGTCGTTCACAAATTGACAACTCATGAAATTTACAAGTCTAATACAATAAAGTCAAAAAAGATAGAACATGACAAGTATCTAGAGATGTTCGGACAATAAATGTCGATGAAAGTACATAATAGACTCAAAATATAATGAAACCTAGAAAATGCCCCAAAGTCGTACTAATCTAGACAGTAAGAATGGTATCCTCATCCGATGAAATCTCTACTATCTCGGGAAGCTTGATATCTTCTTCATCATCGGAGGATATGGTGATGATTTCCTTCTTCTTAATCGGGGAATGTTTTGGGGCCGTCTTGGTAGCATGAGGCTTCCTCGCCAACTTCATGTACAATTCCCAGATTCTTTCTTTCTCGCGCTCGAGCTCCAAATATCGTCCACATCGGGTATAATCGCAACTCTCGCTACGGATGCGGTTCCGTCCGTTGAGCTCTCGTCCGTGAACAAATCCGAAAACTCGGAATGTAGCGGGTACTCGGTCCTCGCGTCGAATGGTCCTCCGCTCCCATGTGAATACATCGGGTGCATCAACACGACTTTGGGGCGCCATCTATCCTAAAAAGGAAAATTTGACTTTCAACCCCGATCACTTAAACGATCTTACAAATTGTGATGATATGTAGTGGAAATGTATGATATTTAAATTTACAAGTTCAAAATAAAAAGGGTAGAAAGCCTTACCAACCGATGTTACTCTTTTTTGGTTTTTGGTTTTAGGTATACCAACCATCCATTTCACATGCGCATGAGACAGGTGAGGTTTAACTCTAAAGAAATCAAAAAGGCTCGGGTATGGACCTAAAAAGGCTCCCGCTATACAAATCGATGGGCCGCCCACAAGCGCAATCAAACAACAAGTGGGTAGGACCATCAATCTTACATAGCGAGCGGGATCAAATATGGTCAACCCAAGTGCAATCAAACACAAGAGCTTCGCATACCGATCCCTATCTATGGCGACCTAAGAGGTGATTTCGCGGCTCGGGTTTAGGCGCTTGTGTGTGCAGTGTCGTGATCCTCGAAATATGCAAGACATGCACCACAATTTATATTCAAAACACCGCTTCAAAATTTGCATAAATAAACAAACAATCCAAAACTCCATATCTGCATCAAAAATGGTTAGCACGGACGCCACCCCTTATAACTCCCATCTGCATCAACATTTAACACTTTTTTGTTAGTGGACGTACCTCATCTTCAAGAGCATCTGCAGAAAATGAGGTTAGAAAACAATCAGCATTTTTATCGGCTTAAATCCTCTTAAAGTAATCCCCGCAATGAGTCGCCGGTCTGTCGCGACCCTCCCGGAAATTTCCTTCCCGGGGTGGAATAGGGCTAACGAGCCGATCCCTCCTTTTATAGGCATATATATGGGGGATCGCGAGTCTCTCCCAAGACCCATTACTCGAATCGCGATGTCGGGTAAAATTTTTCAAATATCGAAATTGACCTTGTGTGGTCGGGTGGCATGTGCGAGATGTACATGCAACTTGGAGTCGCCACCGATCGATTTATTGGAAGGTACGATCGGAAAACCTTACCGAGCGGTCGGGAGAAACCGTTCGGTTCCGCGAAACCAGAGATTTTGGGTCCGGGGGATTTGGTTACGCCAAGTTTCATATTTGACGCCCTTTCGGTTACCGATGTTGATTGTTTTTCTAACCTAAGATTTCATGCGAGATGCGATATAAGATGAGGTAGGTCCTAAAAAATCTAAGTATTCATACGGATGGGATTTTTCTATCCTAATCAATCACAATCGAGGAATTAACGCGCAATCAAAATCATTACAAGCAATCAAATCAATCAATCGGGGTTTGATATGTCTAAAATGGCCCTATTGGCCCACACAAAAATCAATTTTGGGTATCGGGGTGATTTGGTAAAAATTTGGGGCGAATGGCCCGAAGGGTAGAATGGTCATTTTTTGGGGTTCGGGACTAAAAATCACAAAATTTCGATTTGGCCAGTTGAATGTGGCCATTTCTCATTTTTTGTGATTTTCTTGAATTTTTCTAATTTTTTCTATTTTTTGGAATTTTTATTTATTTTTAAAAAATATTGGAAATTTTCCGGATCGAAATTAATCGACCCTTGAAGTCTCAAAAATTTTCGATCCAGACTTTATGAGTCCCGAATCGATCTAGGAATTTTTAGAAATTTTTTGTGAAAATCCGGGAATTTTTATGAATTTTCTAAGTATTTTTACAATTTTTTTGGATTTTTGGAAATTTCTTTTTATTTTTTATTATTTTTTATTAATGAACCGGACCGGGTCAAACCGGTCAACGGCCGGTCAACCCGGTCCGACCGCTCGCACCCCTCTACAGCTAAAACGGCGCCGTATGCTATTTATTTGATTTTTTTATTTTCTAAACTAATTTCCTATTATTCGAAAATATATAAAAGAAATGGACGGTCGAGATCAACTCTTAGATCAATCTCAGCCATTGACTCTACCCTAATCAAAACGACGACGCTTCCGGGTCTTAGTCTAAACGGCGCCGCATCACTTATAGCAATGAACGGCCGCGATTAATTCTAAACCCGATCTGCACCGTCCAATCTTTACGGAACCAAAACGACGACGTATCCGCTTATCGAATGAACGGCCGAGATCTAACCTAGATCTCATCTCGGCCATTCGTCCTACTCTTGCTAAAACGACGCCGGATCGAGTTAAATGCATGAACGGTCATGATCTAACCTAGACTTGATCTGGACCGTCCATCCATTCTATAGCCAAAACGACGCCGAATCGCCTACATTAAACGACACCGTTTTACATTTTCTATTTTCTAATCTAATATATCTAATATCCAAAAATATAAAAATAAAGATCCAACGGCCCGTAATCAAACTCAACTAATAATCCGGGCCGTTGGATGAGATCCGACTCGGCTCGTCCGCGCCAACGGCCGAGCCGAGTCGGCCGACGTAGCTGGACCAACCCGGCGCCCGACACGTCGAGACCGCCGACCACGTTGACCGCCACGTCACCTTCTTCTTCTTCCTCGCGACGACCACTAAACGGACGGGCCGACATCCCTCCGGCGAGATCCGACGGTGAGATCTCGCCGAATAACGTGAAACCAACGCCAAACAACTCACCCGAACCTCCTCTATAACATATCCAAAGATCTAAGTATTTTATCCACTAAATCGCGAGAATCGGATCAATCACAATCGCGACAACCGTAACTTCAAACGCACAAAGATATAGCATAACAATCAAATCATATCACACGAAGCGAAATAAGAGGTAAGTGAACTTACCTCGAGCTCGAATCGAGCTCGCAAGGTGCGAAATAGCCCGGCCGGTGTTCGGCCCGCACCGAGCAAGGTTGGGGGTTCGACTCGCGTGATTCGAGGGAAATCGATGCAAAAACGAAGTGCGATTGTGGTCGAGTGATGCTCAAGGAGTAAAACGCACAAACTAATTGCAACAATCATGCTCGGGATGATGCGACGCCATGATTGCACAAGAAGAAGCTTGAGAAGTCGACTCACCGATTTTGAAGGTTTCGAGCTAATCCAGAGGCCGCGATCGCTTCTCCAAGGTTCGGGCAAGCTTCCCGAAGTAGCGGCGAGGTTCGATTCTCTCCGGATTGCCTTCGCGAAGAACTCACGGCACCGAGCTCAAACCTTCGATCGCTCGGGCGAGAAGGTGAGCTCTCCTTCGCTTTCTCTCTCTCTCTATCTCTATTCCGTTGCACCGGGCGAGCAAATGAACCTCTCTCATTCGCGAAGCTTCCCAGCTATTTATACCCACTTTCGAATTTGCGCGCGTCGAATGTGAGCTGGCCGAGCTTCCTCCGCACGTGCTCAAGTGTGCCAAATGGTCTAAACGGCGTCAAGAACGGAATGCAATTCCGTTGGACTCCGTTGGTGCTCCGGCGATGTCAATTACGCGCGAATTGCACTTGATTTGCAGGCTGTTGACTTTTTCATGTCGCCGTGACTTTGATGGCTCGCCGGAGCTCCTCCGGCGGCCATTGATCTTGATACTTGGCTCAATCAACGCGTATCAACCTGGGGGGAACAAAACGCCTAAATTAATTGCTTCGATTATCACCAATTGGCCTGTCAATTTGATCGTCCAAATCATGCCATTCACTTGTTCATATGCACGGGCGTTACGAGGAAGACGAAGCATCATTCGGACCGGTTCGACCGGTCCGACCGTGATCGACCGGTCCGAACCGGTTCGAGACAATGAACTTCGCGTAATTTTCAAAATTAAACAAAATTGACTTGGAATTTTTGCAATTAAATTTGAAAATTGCACTTAGGGGCCTGGATATTATCTAGAAATGCAATTTCGCCCAAAATTTCTTATCAATTTGCACAAAAACCCCAAATTTTTCTAAAATCCCAAATTGGGGAAATGTTCAATTGAGTGTCAATTTGACCAAATTGGATCCTGAAACCCATTCCAATCGATTTAGAATGCATGAAAACATAGGGTGACAATCCGATTTTGCAATGATAGTCCCTCAATTAAAAGTAATTTCAAAAATTGACCGATTGAGGGACTAAATTGAAAATATTTTGGGGATTTTGCCTAATTCGTGCAATTCGTGCAATTGAGGGTGGAATTGATCAAATTAAAGTTCAAAGGGACTGCAATTGAATGTCTAGACAACAAATGTGCAAAAATTGCAAATAAAGAGACTCAATTGGTATTTTTTGTGCAAATTCAACCTTAGGCGTTGTGAAGAAACACCTAAGATTAAACTCAATTTTTGATTTTTATTGAGGTCAATATTAAAAGGGAATTAAAAGAAAAATATTGAACATTTTTATGTATTTTTGCGACCTCGAAAAGTATTTTTTATGAATTTTTCAAGTATTTTCCTATTTTCGAAAATATTAAAAAAAAATGCGAGAAATATGAAAAATTATTTTTTGTTCCAAATTGGTTCCTTAAGCTTGGCCAAGGCTTCCAATGTTGATTTTTTAATTTTTTGATTTTTTGTGAATTTTTAATGAATTTTGGAAAATAAAACTAAAGGAAAACCGACTAAAAATTCAGGTGTCAACAGTAGCGCACTAGTTGATCATCCCTACAAGTTTCCGAGCAACGGCGGAAGCTCAAGCTCAAGGAGTCAGACTGCTCACGGCGAAAACAAAGTGGGAAATCCGTCGCCGGTGTTAGCAAGTAACACTACCCAATTCGAATATCAATCAGAAGATTACTTTGATGATGAGCTCACCACCTTGATCGCCCGGTTCGGAGCTCAAGGACCTCCCGAGTTGTGATCCGAAGCAAGTGATTATGGATCCTCGAACAACGATCGTTGGTGTATGATCCAAGACAAAATCGCTCGATCATTGGAATGGCCAGCAAGAGAGGTGGAACCAATCTCGCATGAATACTTCTTTAATTCCATGTATAGTTCCCCTACGTGGGATATTTTTTACTTTCTAACCGTCTAGAATTTGCCTAGAGTTAAAGGGCGTATTTTCTCCTCTCTTGTCAAATGCGTAAGTTCCTTACTAAGCTAGGCCTGTAGCAAATCAATTTGTGGACGACGCCCCTGAACATCCGTAAAGAGAGATTCCGAATAGCCTTACTTGGGAGAATACGAGTAAAAGACCAAGCGGGCTCAAAGATGGGTAACTCCGTATCGTCCCAATTGGCTCTTAGTCGTTTCAAACTCTAATTTAATCTTATTTCATTCTCAACAGGGGATTGCCAACTGTTTTGAGAACAATATAGCAAAAAGCGAACCAACCATGGACGCCAACATCACCACACCCTAGTGGTTGGGGGAATGGCAGTGGTCCGAGGCGTCCCGGGTTCGATCCTGGGATTTGGCATCAATGTACAAAGATTAATAAAAACTTTTTTGCTTCGCGATTCGGTGCCGATTGAAACTCAGCCAAGATGGTTACGGAACCTGGAGAGATAACATCCCGGACATACGATCTGATCCGGATGAATTGATCTTTTCAATTCAAAGTTTGCAAGGAATACGTACAAGGGTAAAGCGGTATCGTTTCAACTCGTTTAGAACATGAGAACGTACATTGATGCTTTCCGTTTTGATTTTTACAGGGGTCACTGCCTGTTCAAATAGAGAAGTATCCCTTCTCCCCGAGAAATTAATGAAATGAGAAATTCCCGGAGCCTTTGACAATCTCATGTCTCGAACCGCATAATGAAGTTTTGCAACTCATTTGCATGAGCAAGGGTAACTCACGATCCATGCCCCTAAGAAGTTTCTTATGTGCTTGCAAATTCTATCCACCAAGATAAAAAGTTGCTGCATTTTATATGCTCGAAAACACTCATACATTGCATAGTTTGTGCATGATTGTTCCTCATGTTTAATTTACCAACTCTGAATAAGGAACATGAACTACATAAGATACATCAAATGTATGGAATGGGGCAAGACAGGATGATGAAAGGCAATCTTTTTCCAAACACGTCCCATTTTTTCAAGCGAGTTGAACGGTAGCTAAGTTCCGCATTTCACAAGGTAAAAGGTTTTCTCGCAAAAGGTACGATAGCCGAAATGACGGAGGCGTTCATTTCTCTGTCCTAAACACTACAGGTTATCCATTGATTAACCCATTTGAGCGGAGGTTTCACTTCTACAACCCTATCGAGAACCACCCCACATTGGGGCAAAATAGAGGCAACACGAGGTAAATGGTTAGAAATTTTCTTGCTCGGACTAACATTAATCTTCGGGTGTTTCTTTGCATTTATACTCGAATTTTAATTCAAGTGCCTTAGGATGATGAAGAGCATTCATTTCTCTATCCTATACACTTCATTCTTTGCATAGCCCACTTGAGCCTGCAAATTCATTTCTTAAACCCCCGTTGGTGATCATTTGCTCATTCCAAAGACGAAGATAGCATTTGCCCAAGGATTAGAATTGGAGATGGTCGGGTCAACAGAGAATTCCCGAATAGACTCATTTCTAGTATGCTAGATTTTTTATGTTTACATAATTTTTCTTTGTAAATGTTTATGCTTGTTGTAATTCCCGGTTCAAAATCATGGGATTGTAAAAAAAAGGAGAGGCAAACTCAGCTTAAAGGAGAAGGGCCCGCTCTAAAAAAAAAAAAAAAAATAGAGAGATGTCGAAGAGCTCTCAAAGAAAAAGAAAAAGAAATCTCTTCTAAAAAAAAAGAAGAAAAAAAGAAAAATGAGAGTCGGGAGTAAGAAAAGCAAAGGCCGATCTCATATGAAAATTTCGAGCATAGGAAAAGCAAATTGCCTACCAAAAGTAAGGCCAATGCACATTCATTTGTAAAATACTTCTGAATTTTGAATGTACATTTTTGCATGTTAAGTTGTAAATTCCGTGTA
This sequence comes from Rhodamnia argentea, assembly GCF_020921035.1. Classification (NCBI taxonomy): domain Eukaryota; kingdom Viridiplantae; phylum Streptophyta; class Magnoliopsida; order Myrtales; family Myrtaceae; genus Rhodamnia; species Rhodamnia argentea. Next base: position 16,592,618 of record NC_063157.1, on the reverse strand, counting down.
CATGTTTGCATTGTGTCTCTTGCAAACCCCCGACAGACTCTTGCTGTGAAGAAGACTCCCCAAGAAGTCGGTTTGCAAAGTGCAATTTTCAGTAGAAAACTACCATCTCTCATTCAATGATGGTATTCTTTCTGAAGACATTTTCAGAAGACCAAGATCGGTGACTAGTCGGCGATGATCACCAACGTCAAGCCCCTTCTCATATAGTTTCTGAGCCAAAACGAGCCTTTTTGTTCCTCGGTCCCCAATCCTAGCCTACGTTACAACCCTTCAAAGTCTCTTCCGATTAGGGCACTTGAGTTAACGTAGAGTTAAATGATTTTAAGCATTGCTCGAAGAAGTTCGAGCAATATTATTTCTCTCTCATTTTTGCGGGGTCCTTGACTTGTAAACCCAGAGCGGATAACGAAGAAATTCATTTCAGCGACCTTGACTCAACTAGAGTCCCCTTTGTAAACCTTTGACCTAGCCCTCATTACGGTCCTAATCAAGACCTCTAGATCGGCTCGGTCGTATCAATTGCGAGATTACTTGGATCCTTATCGAATACGATGATGGAAAGATTGAGTGATTTCTCTTGAATCCTGCAGACAGGATAAATAGCTTTTCTCGAGAGTGAGAGAAAGCCCTTTCGGACTGAAAGTCCCCCCATTCAGCTCACATTCGAGGTATTCGTAATGTGAGAACCTCCCTGGACAAAATTGGTAATGCGAACTTGACAGAATGGTTATGCATGAACCATAGTATGAGTGATTGTATTATACTCATTGTTGAATATGTTTGTGTGTGTTACCTCCGACATTCTATGATAGGTAATACATTCCCGATGTTTGAGTTCCCTCCCAAGGTCTCAAAATTCACCCAAGGATTATTGAATGAGCAAGTTCTCACTGGCAAATGCCTACCAGGTACGCTATGAGCAACTGCTTCGTTCCTTGATTAATCGTTCGGAAAGCCCGGGTAAGTTTTCCGAATCCCTTTTCCAATTAACAACTCTTCTGATGACAATTGTTATGATTCAATTCAGGCGATATGCCCCTTTCGTACTTATCGATTCCATTCGAGGGTGCTCCTATCAAATATTGTTTAATTCGTGCAATATGCCTCTTCTATCGTGTCGTGAAGACATATGCACTTGCGATCTTGACATCTTATCAAATCATAACGACGTAGCTCTTATGATTTCGGTCTCGAATCACGAAGACGTATGCACTGGTGATCTTGACCTTTAGTCGGCTCATAATGACATAGCTCTTATGATTTTCAGCTCCTTTATCAAATCATGAAGACATAAGCACCCATGGTTTTGATCCAAACCAAATCATAATGACGTAGCTCTTATGATTTTGATTCCCCTTTGTCGAATCGTGAAGACATATGCACCGGCGATTTCGACATTTAATCAACTCACAACGACGTAGCTCTTGTGAACTCGATCCCACTTCTTTCGACTCACAACGACGTAGCTCTTGTGATCTCGAAGGGCACACATATCCTGCGCTATCTCGCATTAGGGAGAAGTCTCGAATAATAGATAGGCCAAATACCTTAAGGTCCTCGTGTTTGCAAGAAACCGAGAAATTAAGGGAATCAACAGCTTATGAGGTATTTGGTAAAACAGGTATTCTCGTATGCGATCCATGTGCAGGTTTCCTTAACAAAAAAGAGGAGAAGTTTTAGCACATGTTATTTACGGTTTTGCATATCATGCATCACTTCATTACATAAAAAATGGGATTAAAACTCCCGCCAAAAAGTTCATCCATAATTTGCACTGTCAAAATTTAGGATTCAATTTTGTCTTTGAGCGGAACCTCTACGAGCCTCCACTCAAAGAGGGGCGGCTGTTGACGCCTAAATTTTGACTAATCTATTTTTTGCATAAAAATTATAAAAATCATCTCACATATTTATTTTGAGCATACATTGCATTGGCATATAATTTGGCAAGTAGAACACTTAATTTAGCATGCGTCTAGACTAGGCACGGGATGGAAAAATACACCGAGAAGATTTGAAACTTCGGGGACCGTATTGCAAATACTTAAAACTTCGGGGACTGTATTGTAAATACTTGAAACTTCGTGGACTGTATTGCAAATACCAAAAGAAGATGGAGAAAGGAAGATGGTGAAGAGGAGATAATGAAAGGAAGATGGTGAAAAGAAGATAAAGAAGAGAAGATAATGAAAGGAAGATGGTGAAGAGAAGATGAAGAAGAGAATATGAATATGAAGAAGGGAAGATGAAAATGGAAGGTGGAGAAATAAAGATGAAGAAGAGAAGATGAAAATGGAAGGTGAAGAAATGAAGATGAAGAATGAAGGATGAAGAACTTTGCCTATAAAAGAGTGAAAGAGAGCTCTTGAGAAGAGTTTTAGAGTGGAAGAGAATTGAGAGAGTTTGTGAGAGAAATTCTTTAGAGAGGAAAAAGAGAGTTCTTGAGAAAAATCGGAAGAGAAAATTGAGAGTGAAGAAAAGAGCTTTAGTCGAGCATCATCTTCGACGAGTCCCGACACGTACTTCGCCTCTCGCCATCCAACAACGCCACTGCTTGCCATTTTCGACGATAGCCACGTTCTTCCAGCTCCGAGATCTTGAAGGGAACTATAACGTGTACGTGAGTAAGATTTTGTGTAATAGAAGGTAATCCTTTCGATCTCGATCTACAAAAATGTAATCGTTTGGTTTAACCATTTGTTTGTTTATTTTAGACATGCCACGTGTTCCAAAATTTAGCATTATTACATGTTAATTTATTTTTGTAAATACTCATGATTGGCTGCGTTTTCTTTCTTTCTAAATCATCCATTGTGTATATCGCACAAAGTTCAATGTTTTACATTCTCATAAAAAGAAGAAAAAACCAAAAAAATTGCATCTTTGAATTTCAAGTAAAATCCATCGAAATTGCCAAATCAAATATTTTTCATGAAAATGGTACCGAAAGGGCGTTAGAGTAATCTAGCGTAACCAAATCCCCGAATTCAAAATCTCCGGTTCGCGGAAATAAGATAGTTTTCTCCCGCTATTTTATTTAAGTTTCTAATCAACCTACCGAAAATGATTAGTGGCGACTCCAAATTCAAAACACGTTGCATGTTAATTATTTGAACCTTAAGTTACGATTTGGTATGGACTTGGGAGAGTCCGAGTTAGGTTAGTTAATTAATTAACCTGATAATCCATTAGCCCGAAAATTAACCTGTTTATTTTTTAGGTCGCGACAATGATTTCTTGCATCAACCCGAAACACCTCTTAGATCGGAAAAGTTTTGGTGACAGGTTGTATCTTGGCTTAAGGTGGGCTCTTTAAGAAAGGCCATATTTTCAAAAGAGGGGTGAACTTTGGTGATCACCTTGACATTTTCCCAGCATTCATTTGCTTTTGCAGTAGATTCATGATCATTTTTCTTCAACTTGTTTTTGGGATCTTCCTCCTTTCATTTTGATTTTTCAAACTTTGCCCTTTTCGGGATGCTTTTCATAGGCTTCGGCCTTGCTTTTATAAGGCTCTTTGCTTTTTCGGGCCCTTTCATTTTTCATCATTTTTTGCATTGACCGGCTCTTTTGAGACTAGTATCAAGAATTCCTCCGATCATGCTTTTTGACTCATTGCTGGTAATTCCTTTGTTTGCCCCAAGATAGGGAGGTGATCACCAACAAAGGTTTAGAAATGAATATTTAAAGGCTCAAATCGGCTTTTCAAAGGGTAAGTGTTTGGGGATATAGAAATGAAGCACTTTTCTTCAGTTTGAGGTGTTCCAAGTCTCTACCAAAAATCATCTTTAGCTATCACAAAAAGATTGATGCGAGTTAGCACAATAAAGTCTTACCCGATCTTTTCTCCAAGGAATCATCCAATGAACCTCCAAATATGACACAATGTGGGGTGGTTCTTGACAGGGTTATATTCATAAAATTCTCCCTCTTTGGTTCATAATGGTTGTCAAAGGATATAAATGTGTATGGATAATTTTGAAATGGAAATGCCTTTCGTCATTTCAATCCATGTAATCATCGCGAATAATCCCTACGTCCCGAGATTAAGCTCTTTCGCTCTATCACTCTTACTCATCACTCAAGTGTATCAAGGACGTGTTTAAGGACAATGCTTGCCTCTTTTCATCTGAAGGACCATTCTCTTGAAAAGCTTTCAAAACATGCCCTTTTATAGAAACCCAGGGCGTTTTCATCAAAATTCATCATTCGCAAAAAGTTCTCATCAAAAGATGTATTCAAAAGATGTTTCCGTAACTCGAAAGGAATGTTTCTTTGAAAGGGCCTTGTGGCTTTGCAAATCCAAATTTTTAATTTCAAGCATCACAGTGTATGAAAATACTTCATAAAAGAGGAGAACCTCAAACCTGTTTTCTTCAAATATTGACTTCTGTCTCCTACAAAAATAAAAGGAAACAATCAATTCAAAGACGTTCAAAGTTTTAAATCCCGAAGCGACTTTCTCTTGTCTCCTTCGGGTGTCGATTCCTGTTTCCTGCACAAACAAAAGGAAACAATCGATTAAAGATATTCAAAGTTTTAAATCCCGAAGCGACTTCTCTTGTCTCCTTTGGGTGTCGATTCCTGTTTCCCGCACAAACAAAAGGAAACAATCAATTAATCAAAGATGTTCAAAATTTTAAATTCCAAAGGTGACTTCCCTGTTTGATCCATTGCTCTCTAGGATTCTTTGTGACTCCCCGTCCATCTACAAAATACAGTCATATGCAAATGCATGTATACAAGTATTATGCGAATGCAAAACTTTATGTGACTCAGATCTGCTCATCAATCGCTTTGAAGCTCAATTTTATTTCAAGGATAATATCTCTTCACGGCGTCTGCATTTACTGGACTCGCCAATTCTTCTCCATCCATGTTTACAAGTATAAGAGCTCCCCCGGATAAGACCTTCTGAATCACGTAGGGGCCTTCATAATTCGGCATAAATTTGCCTCCCGGGTGTTGAGCATTTGGGAGCATTTTCTTCACAATCAGCATCCCCGCTTCAAAATTTCTAGGCTTGACCTTCTTGTTAAAAGCCCCGGCTACTTTCTTCCGGTAGCTTTGATCGTGGTAAATAGCTTTCAATCGTTTTTCATCAATCAAATTCAATTGTTCATGTCTTTGCCGGTTCCACTCATCTTCCGTGAGTTCTACCCGAGACAGGATCCTTAAAGAGGGGATTTCCACCTCTACTGGTAGGACTGCTTCCATACCGTATACCAAAGAGTAGGGAGTTGCCCCGGTTGAAGTGCGAATCGAAGTTCGATAGGCCATGAGAGCATATGGCAATCTCTCATGCCGGTCTCGATATTTCTCAGCAGTTTTGGCTAATATCTTCTTGATGTTCTTGTTTGCCGCTTCCACGCCTCCATTCATTTGCGGGCGGTAAGGTGAAGAATTAAGGTGTCGTACCTTAAATTGTTCCAATAGGTGATCGACGACTTTGTTGTTCAGATTAGAGCCATTGTCGATAATTATGGCTCTTGGCACTCCGTATCTTGAGATGATATCCCTCTTGATGAATTTAGCTACGTTGTTCGCAGTGACATTGGCATATGAGCTAGCTTCAATCCATTTGGTGAAGTAATCAATCGCCACCGTAATAAAACAATGTCCATTGGAGGCCTTTGGGTTGATAAGGCCAATCATATCAATTCCCCACATAGAGAATGGCCAGGGTTCTGACATTTGATTTAGCTCGGTTGGCGGCGCACTTGTCGCCGTACACTTGGCATTGATGACAGGATCTCACATGTTAATTACAATCTGACTCGATAGTCATCCAAGAATAGCCGAGTCTCATGATCTTCTTGGCGAGGAGGTGACCATTCATATGCGGTCCGCATTCCCCTTCATGGATCTCTTTCATAATGAGATTTGCTTCTTTCGAGTTTACGCACCTCATAGGGACTGAGTCAAAGGATCTCTTGTATAGGATCTATCCGCCGAGGAAAAATTCAGATGCCATCTTGCTGATATATTTCTTATCTTCCGGTTGACTGTCTTGCGGGAATTCGTCCTTCAGCAGATAGTTTTTGATGTCATGATACCATGGTTCTTCATCGTGTTCTTCTTCAATGACCATGCAAGATGTTGGTTGATCAAGGATGTCAATCCTCAATGGCTCTATTTCAAGGCCATCTTGCACTTGCAACATGGCTGATAATGTGGCCAAAGCATCAACAAAATGATTCCGAGTTCTTGGTAGATATTCGAAAGTGATCTCTTCAAAATATTGGATCAGCTCTTCGAGGTACTTATGATAAGGGATAAGTTTGGGATCCTTTGTCTTCCACTCTCCTTGAGTTTGTAGGATGATTAGCATGGAATCTCTATATACCAACAGCTTCTTCACCTTTAATGAGATGACCAATTGTAAATCTAGTATGCGAGCTTCATATTCAGAAATGTTGTTGGTGCAGGAGAATACCAACTTGGCCGAGACCGGATAATGCTGATCTTCGGGGGATATTAAGACTGCCCCAAGACCTGATCCAGTGAGATTCACTGCGCCGTCAAAATACATCGTCCATCTGTCTTCGGATATGTTCAAAATTTGATCTCCCTTGTTTTGCTCAGAAACATCTTTAGGAGGATTTTCAGCTAGCATATCAGCAATTGCTCTTCCCTTGACAGATTTTTGGGGAGAGGTTTTAATGTCGAATTCCGAAAGAAGCACTTGCCATTTGGCCATCTTTCCCAATAAAGCTGATTTTTCCGGAAGATATTTGATAAGGTCATTCTCGGTGACTAACTGGATATGATAGTGCAGAGTATATTGCCTCAATCCGTGGAGGACCCAAACCAATGCTACGCAAGTCCTTTCCACCGATGAATACTTAGCTTCAGATGTTGTGAAATTTTTGCTCAAATAATAGATGGCCCGTTCCTTTCGATCATTATGGTTAGTTTGAGCTAATAAAGCTCCCAAGGATTCATCATGAACCGTCGGATATAGAGCCAAGGGAACGTTAGGGATAGGAGGTACTAATACTGGAAGTTGTACCAAATATTCCTTGATCTTCTCAAACACTTGTTGACATTCTGCATCCCATTTCACTTTTGCGCCTTTCTTCAGGAGCTTGAAAAAGGGTTTCGCCGTTTCTGACAACTGTGATATGAATCTGGATATATAATTCAATCTTCCAAGTAGACCCCTCACCTCTTTAATAGTGGAGGGAGTCCCTATTTCCCATATGGCTTTGATCTTGGAGGGGTCGATCTCGATACCACGATCGCTTACGACAAATCCAAGCGCTTTTCCGGATCTTGCACCAAGTACGCATTTCGCAGGATTCAGCTTGAGCTTGTATTTCCTTAATCGATCAAATAATTTTCTCAGCACCTGAACATGATCTTCTCCAAGTCTGGATTTGGCAATCATGTCATCCACATAGACCTCCACCTCTTTATGTATCATGCCATGAAAAAGGGTTACCATAGCCCTTTGATATGTTGCCCCTACGTTTTTCGGTCCAAAGGGCATGACTTTATAACGTAAGATCCCCCATTGTGTAGTGAATGAGGTCTTGATCTTATCTTCTTCTTTCAACATGATCTGGTTGTACCCCGAGAATCCATCCATGAAGGAGAATAATTCAAAGCCCGCAGTGCTATCGACGAGCACATCAATGTGCGGTAGAGGAAAATCATCTTTCGGATCGGCTTTGTTCAAGTCCCAATAATCCATGCATATTCTAATTCTTCCGTCCTTCTTCTTAATCGGCACGATATTGGCGACCCAATCAGCATATGGGACAGCCTCAATGAATCCAACTTTAAGGAGCTTCATCACCTCCTCCTTAATCTTATCTGCTAATTCGGGGTTCATCCTTCTAGATGGTTGATTAACCGGTGTACAAGCTGGGTTTGTAGGCAAAGCATGCTCCACTATTTCACGATCTAAACCTGGCATGTCGGCGTATGACCGAGCGAATATATCTTGATATTCCTTGAGCAATGTCGTCATTCTTAAAACATCTGCTGCAGATAGGTGTCCTCCCACTTTCACTTCTTTGACGCAAGTAGAGTCTCCCGGATTAATAGTGATGGGTTCTTCAGAGATAGGAGGCTTGGACTCTTCAAAACAATCCCATTCCCTCTTAATATCGCTTACATCAACCTCTTCTATATCAATTTCATATGCATAATCGTCGAGCTGATCCGAGTCACAGATTAACTTGTTATGCATGGGTGGGATGACATGCCCGAAATGCATCATGAAAGGTTAGTATTCAAAGATGATAAAATTAAAGAATGCATGATCTTATCTAACATGAAAATATTTTTGAACTTAGTTTTTGAAGAAAAAGGAAAGAGAACTAGTCCATAACTTTTCGGACATCCTTGTTCTCAAAAGCTATTTTAAAATTCAAGATCATATGGCGGATCGGGCCTCAAGTTCCACCGTATAAGCAATTGTCATCATCGGACCAATCCGTTGTTCCACATGTCCGTAATAAAACTTGAGATGGTTTTCATTAATATATGCAACTGAAGGTAATACAAGACTGCACTTCTCGGATCGCAGCATGCGACCCAAAGGGTGCTAAAACAGCAAAAAGCTTTGAAAATAAATGCAGTAATCAAAATGCATTAAAAGATAAAGTTCGGAAGGAGCCTTTTACTCAGGGGTGGGGAAATCATCCTCCGGCCACTCAATGATCACGTGCACCCGATTATCCAGGAACGGGTTGAATAAGTTCGGCTCTGCATCTTCAGAAATGTCTTCATCTTCCAATCATTTTCCTCCTTTAGAGAACACTTCAAATAAGGGGTTTAGAAACATCTTCCCTCTAACTCTCCACGCGTCGGTGCCTACAACACGGCTACCTTGGTCTCCATAACGATTGTTTCGACCTCGGCCTCGACCCGTGTTGCGCTTTAATGTCTCTTTATAGCCCGGACCTACCTTATGGTCATTAGAGCTCAAATTCAAAGGGTTAAGGATTACCCGACCGTACTTCCCTAATCCGGCACCCGGAATAAATCCGTTCGAGAGTAGCACTCTTCCCGCCATAGTCGCAGGTTTTGAAAGCTCCGGTGTAGCTATCTTTGTATCCGGCGATACATGCATGACAGATACGATATCAAAAGTATGATAACTCAGCTCTTCCTCTTTTGAGGGTTCGATGTATAGGACCATCCCTTTTAAAGAAGCCCGATGCCCCGTTTCACCATGGACGGTAATCACCTGACCCTTGACCACGAATTTCACCTTTTGATGCAAGGAGGAGGGAACCGCCCCGCAGACATGAATCCACGGTCTTCCCAGAAGCAAGGTGAAGGCGCTAGGGATATCCAGCACTTGAAACGGTATAGAGAAGGTCACCGGTCCAATAGAGATGTCCAGCTCAATTTCCCCCACTACATTCTTGGAGACTCCATCAAATGACCGAATGGTGGCCTTGGATGTCTTCACGAAATCTTTGTTCACTCCCAAGCTTCTCAAAGTGCTCAGAGGACAGAGATTAAAGGCCGAACCATTATCAATTAGGACGTGAGGAACCTCCTTTCCATGGCACTTCACGACGATATAAATGGCTCTATTATGCACACGTCCTTCCCTTGGGAAATCTTCATCCGAGAAGGATATCCGGTCTTTCAAGAGGATAGCTCCTACAAAGTCCCCTAGTTGAACTTCGTTAATGGTTTCTGGAACATGGACCTCATCCAGTACCTTCGGGAGGGCATTCTTGTGCTTTTCAGAATTCTTGAAGAGATCTAGCAAAGAGATCTGCGCCGGCATTTTCCACGGTTGGTCGACGACCTCATATTCACCGGTCCTCACGGCCGATTACAACTTCTCAACTTCTTCTGCCGTCGGGACTTTCTTTTCGGAATCCGCCTCTCTTGGTGGATAACATCTTCCCGATCTCATTATGGCATCAATTTCGCCCGTTCCATAATCCCAATAAACCGCCCTTGAGTTATACTCTTCCACAAACGGCAATTTAATCTTCACCGGTATGATCTCTTCCCGTGGTAGTTCAGATGTTGACGATTTTTCCAAAGCGGATGCTTCCCAATTATCGACCTTATTCGGATCAATAACAAAGCGAAGCGGAGTATCTACCATTCCGATCATCTCATCTTCATGGATATCATCAAAGTTATGTTCTGGACCTGGCCTTACCAAAGTGGCATTTTCTTCATCCAGATTCCTTTGCCTTTTCCTTCCGATTCTAAGGATAATTCCCTCCATCCTCATGCCGATTTCCACCAAATGTTGGAATGAAGAATAAGTGTATGCATACATGCGGTCAAAATATTCCGCCGAAAGTGACTTCAGCACGAACTCCAGCATCTCCCTTTCCGATAGTGGCGGTTGCACTATTGCAACATGTTTCTTCCACCTTCTAGCGAAGAGTTCAAAACTCTCATCTTCCCCTTTTCTAATGTTCAGCAAATTGACTTTGGTGAAATACCCTTTAATTCCAACTTCAAAATGCCGTATAGAGTTCTCTAATAGATCCTCCCAACTTGGGACCCAAATCAAATCGATTAATTGGAACCACACCGGTGCGGGGCCCGTCAAACTATGCCCGAAATTTCGGATCAGCGTTTCGTCATCTTCATGATGGCCGACCATTTGGCGGAGATAATACGAGATATGCGCCAGAGGACATCCAGCGCCATTATATTTCGTGCCGAAGGTCACTTTTGGATTCACGCCTTGGGGCGGGATATTTCTAGCTTGGGTGAGTGGCGTAATCAGCTCTTTCAACTCATCTATCTTTCTTGACACGTCATCACCTTGCTCTTGCAAGAGAGCGATCTTTCGATTTTGCGTCTCCATGGCTCGCCGTATCTCCAAAATCTGCATGTTCTCTTCTGCCGCCATGGTATTCCTTTTGGTCATCAATTGTGACAAATCCGCCACCATGTTTGTCAAATGACACATGTGAGTTTCTAGATTAGAAAGTCCCACGTTGGACTCCCGATTCACTTGTTCATTATAAGAGCCTCTTGATTCTCGCCTTCATCCACCGTTCCCACAAATTCTTCACTTTCAGGATCATCCATGCCACCCCACCCATCGAGGACTATATCTCCAAAATCGACGAAAAAGCTTGGGGGCGCCGAATACAACACTTTAAAATTATAACCGCCACTATCTTCTCCGAGATTATCCACTATCTCGCCTCTCTCTAGGGCCCTTTGCAAAAATCTTCTATCGCCTCTGCGTGCTTTATCTAGGCGGACTTCATATTCGTCTATCTCCTCTACTTCCTTACCATCTTTAACGCTCATCAAATATCCCGAGGGTATTTTCCATATACCTCCCCTCGTGGCTTTCATCGCGAATTCCTCGGACAAAGATGTCCACGCCACATAGGTCCCCTTAAAAGTGACGTCTTCCATTCTTCCTATAACGCCCAAGTTGATTAGCTTTTCCAAGCAAGCTTCCTTTTGCCCCAGGGAAATATTCTCTCTTTCCTGGTATTATGAGGCCAATGTCAAGACATCTCGTATTTTACTCATATCCACTATAAATTCCAGAACCTCTTCCTCTTCGCCTCCAAAAATCGCGTTCACCTCGCAATGCTCGGGTAACAAGTTCCATTGCACATTCGGTTCAGTTTTGTCAAACTCCAAAACCTTACCATCAATCAACGCTTGTACCTTGAATTTGAGAGCGAGACAGTTGTCCACATTATGCCCCCTTTCTCCCATATGGTATATGCACGTCCGGGTTTCATCAAACCCGGGAAATCGTGGAGGATGAGCTCTAGGTGGCTCTTTTGCAACCAGGCGGTTCTCCCGCAGCATGGGTAGTAATTTGGATAAGAGCCGGGGTAGTGGGGTGAAAACAGGTTGGTTCCTTCTTCTAGGTTCCCGTGGTTTGGAAGCGGTCCAAGAGGACGTTCCTTGGGTAGGGGTGGAAGGTGAGAAATTTTTGGGTTTAGGCGAGTTTGGGACAAAGGCCACTTCTCCAGTTTGCTCCCTGTTGTCCCTTCTCAAAGGGTATTGGCATTTGAAAGGTGCTTCGGGTATTTTCTTCTCCCTTAGTGCCCATTCATGGCGTTCTACCACCTTGATTAGGTGAGCAAACGTTTGACACCCGGAGATGTTCAGCTTGTCGAAATACTCAAAGGAAAGTGCCTTGAGGAAAAGGTCTATTAGTTCCTCTTCGGGGACGGACGGTTTTACCTGTACAGCCAATGCTCTCCATCTCCGAGCGTAGGCGCGAACGGCCTCGTTATTTCCCTTTACGGTTCTCAGAAGGTCCTCTCTAGTGAGGGCGATCAAAGTGTTAAACTTGTATTGCCGAAAAAACTCGTCCGCCGCCTTGTCCCAATCGGCGAGCCTCTCCCGCTCCAATTCAATGAACCAAGCCGGGGCTGCCCCGCATAGGCTTTCCTAGAATGTATTGACCAAGAGTGGGATGTTGTCGGAGAATTGCGACATTCGGCGCAAATAATACTTCAAGTACGCCTTGGGACACTAGGTCCCATTATATTTCCTCACAAAATCCGGTTCCTTGTAATCAGCAGGAACCTCAATCTTTTCAAATGGCACAACCTTATCAAATCTCGAGAGTTCATAACCCTAACTTGCCAACCTTAGCAAGCCTTTTAATTTCCTCTTCCATTTTGAGGACATGCATCTCCTTCTTTTCCGGATCAATCACAATGGGAGGATCCTTAGGTGGTCGCTCCGAATTCAGAGTGGGATCAGCAGCAGGTGCCGAATTAGCGTTGGTTCCATCAGATGAGCCCACAGGGGCTTGAGAATTAGGATCAATAGGGTATCTCCCCCGACTAGCGATCATCATCGCCTTCATCTCTGCCACCATTGTAGCAATCAAATTCATTTGGTTCTCCAGATTGCCCACACGAGGTGCGAGTTCTTCCTGTTCCATTCTTAATTTGCGCGTCTTGCTACGAGTCCTCATGTTTATCACTCACCTATTTTTCAGAACATCAAATCAGTATGGAGAATATTGAAGGATTTGGAGACGTTGATCCGTGGTAATTGAACTTTCTACATGTACGCATGAAATGCTCATAAAAGGAATAACGTGTATTTATTACAAACCAAACTGTTCAAAAGTGTTAAAAAGATAACAAATATGCGAAAATCTAAATGGGGAACAGATCTATCCAAGTCGAGGACGCTTCCACTCTTCTTGCTCTTCTAATCCATCGGAATCCCACAAGTATGGGTCTTCTCCTTCTTCTGACATCCACTGCTCCGAATCTTCGGGAATATACGGCTCCACTCCCGGTACGTACGGTACTATGTACTCGGGCTCATAGGACTCCACTTCTTCAATCCGAGGAGATACGCATTCGGGTACATATGGCTCAACCAATGATTGGCGATACTCCTTAAACTTCTGAATATACTCCTTGGAGGCTCTATGAATGTTCATCTCGTCATCCAAATAATCCGGCCATTCAACTTGTTGTAACGGGGAGTTCTTCAAAGCATGGAGAATGAGCTTGATCCGAGATCGATACAGCTTCTTTGCTTCTTTTGTGAGCTTTCCTCGTGTCATGTCAAACGAGAAGATCCTAGGACAAACATCCGGTGGTATTTCTTGCAAAGCTCCAAATTGCCTCACCACTCGAATAGGGTAATAAGCCACAGCGCGAGTACATCCCAATAAGGGAATAGGGCTATCTTCAACACTAATGATGCGAGGCTCCACGATCTTAGGCCAAGTTAAACGCCATCTAATATGCTCAGGCTTCAAATTGTCCAATAGCTCAACCCACTTCTTAAACGAGTATTTGGGTACAATGGATTGGCACTTGAGGAAGGATCTAAGAGGGTGAACGTGCTCGTTGATCTCATAACACCCCACTCGGAATTGGAAGGTCTTTATATGAGAAGTGAACCACATGTGGAGTAATCCGTTGGATGCTTGGAAAACGGCTTTTTTGGAAGTTTTGGAACCGTTTAGGGAGAGAAAAGTCTCAGCTAAAATCATGTATGAATAATTCCAACGACAACATGCTTGTCCGGCTATATGGACTATGGAAGGATCAAAAGTGGTCCTAGAGGTTGGGAATAGGACGAATGCAAAGAAAGCCAAAATGAACACCTTTCCCGATTTATGACCGGTTTCGGTGGGTAGAGAGGAATAATTGTCAAAAAGGAATGAGAATGTGAATTTGCTAGAATTGGACTTATAAACTTTTTCTATCTCAGAAGTTTTGAGACGAAGAAAGCTCGATAGAGAACGAGTGGAATCCATGTCCAAAGGGGGTTGAGCTATATGGTCGTCAAACTTGGCCCCAATAATAGCGGTATACTCCTTGAGTGTAGGGGTTCATTCTAAACCTTGAAAATTAAATGTCATCGTGCGCGCGTCCCATGCCTTGGCTAGCGCTTGAATGAGGGCCGGTTGATATTCCACTTTGATCGTGTCCACTAATCGTCCCAAACGCCCTTCGACGTATGCTTTGTTGATGATGTCGAGGCGATCCCACCATATAGAAAGCTCCTTGCGCGGTACCGGGATGACTTTGATGTCTCCATTCTCCATGATCTAAAAATGCAAAAAATGATGATCCTAAAGTCAATTACCACGGATTTAATATGAATATGCATGCAATGTGATGCAAATGTGCTAACCAAATTCCATGTCATCTTTTGGTAACATGAGGGTCAACTACTCCCATTTGACCCAAATAAGCTAAACAAGGTAGTTATGGACCTAATCTCACCCAAAGATGGCATGTAATTGATTAGGATTGTTTAAGCGTAATCGGGGTAGAAAGTCGCTTTTACAACTCCAAATTTGTCCACTCATAAAATTCACAAGTCTAGTACAATAAAGTCGAAAGAGATAGGACATGATAGCATCTAAAGATGTTCGGACAACAAATGTAAATGAAAGTACATAATCGACTCAAAATGTAATGAACCCTAGAAATGCCCCAAAGTTGCACTAAACTAGACAATCGAAATGGTGTCCTCATCGGATAAAATCTCCACTATCTCGGGAAGCTTGACATCTTCTTCATCATCGGAGGATATGGTGATGACTTCCTTCTTCTTAATCGGGGAGTGCTTTGGGGTCGTCTTGATTGCACGAGGTTTCTTCATCAATTTCATGTACAACCCCCAAATTCTCTCTTTTTCGCGCTTGAGTTCCAAATGTTGTCCACAACGAGTATAATCACAACCCTCGCTACGAATGCGGTTCCGTCCGTTAAGCTCCCGCCCATGGATAAATCCAAAGACTTGAAAAGTAGCGGGTACTCGGTCCTTACGTCGAATGGTCTTCCGCTCCCATGTGAATACATCGGGGACATCAATATGACTTTGGGGCGCCATCTATCCTAAACAGGAAAATTTGACCTTCAACCCCGATCATTTAAACGATCTTACAAATTGTGATGATATACTGTGAAAATGCATGATATGTGGAATTACAAGTTCAAAATAAAGAGGGTAAAAAGCCTTACCAACCGATGTTACTCTTTTTTTTTGGATTTTTGGTTTTAGGTATACCAACCGTCCATTTCACATGCGCATGAGACAAGTGAGGTTCAACTCTAAAAAAAAAAAAATCAAAAAGGCTCGGGTATGGACCTAAAAAGGCTCTCGCTATACGAATCGATGAGCCGCCCACAAGCCCAATCAAACAACAAGTGGGTAGGATCATCAATCTCGCATAACGAGCGGGATCAAATATGGTCAACCCAAGTGCAATCAAACACAGGAGCTTCGCATACCGATCCCTATCTATGGCGACCTATAAGGGTGATTCGCGGCTCGGGTTTAGGCGCTTGTGTGTGCAGTGTCGTGATCCTCAAAATATGCAAGACATGCACAGCAGTTCATATTCAAAACACCGCTTCAATATGTGCATAAATAAACACACAACCCGAAACACCATATCTGCAACAAAAAGGTTAGCATAGACATCACCCCTTATAACTCCCATCTGCATCAACATTTAACACTTTTGTTAGTGGACGTACCTCACTTTAAAGAGCATCTGCAAAAAACAAGGTTAAAAAGCACTCAACATTTTTATCGGCTTAAGTCCTCTTAATGGTTTAACAACCATTCGAATCCCCAATGAAGTCGCCGATCCGTCGCGACCCTCTTTCCGGCGAAGGTTAACGAGCCGATCCTTTTCTATATGGCGAGTGACCCCGGTTTGTTAGCGGGATTTTTTTAGGATCGCGGGTTTCTCCCAAGACCCATTACTCAAATCGCGATGTCGGAGAAAATTTATCAAATATCGAGATCGACCTTAGTGTGGTCGGGTGGCATGTGCAATGTGTACATGCAATTGGAGTCGCCACCGATCAATTTATTGGAGGATATGATCGGAAAACCCTACCAAGCGGTCGGGAGAAACCGTTCGGTTCTAAGAGAACCAGAGATTTTTGGGTCCGGGGACTTGGTTACGCCAAGATTTTCATTGACGCCCTTTCGATTACCGATGTTGAGTGATTTTCTAACCTAAGAGTTCATGCAAATGAAATTTCGGGTGAGGTAGGCCCTAACGATCTAAATTATTCATGCAGATGGGAATTTTACTATTCTAACAATCACAATCAGAAAATTAATATGCGCAATCAAAACAATCAATCAAGGCTCGATATATCTAAAAAAAGCCCTATCGGCCCACGTAAAAGTCAAGTTTAGATTTCGGGGTGATTCGGGAAAAATTTGGAGCGGAAGGCCCGGAAGGGTAGAATGGTTATTTTTGGGGGTTCGGGACCCGAAAATCACAAAATCGAGATTGGGCCAGTTGAATGTGGCCATTTCCCATTTTTTGTAATTTTATGGAATTTTTCTAATTTTTCTAATTTTTTTGAATTTTTATTTATTTTCTAAAAATGTTGGGAATTTTTCGGATCGACACGGATCGACCCTCGAAGCCTCGAAAATTTTCGATCCAGACTTTATGAGTCCCAAATCGATCTAGGAATTTTTAGAAATTTTTTGTGAAAATCTGGGAATTTTTATGAATTTTCTAGGTATTTTTACAATTTTTTTGAATTTTTAGAAATTTTATCTATTTTTTATTATTATTTTTTTATTAATATATTTGGACCGAGTCAACCCGGTCAGACCGCCCTCAGACCACTCGCGACACCAAAAACGGCACCGTATCTTATTTTCCTATTTATTTTCAATTTTTTTTAAAATTAAATCCTAATATCCGAATATATGTAAAAGGAATGGACGGCCGAAATCAATCCCGGAATTAATCTCAGCCGTCGACTCTCCACTAAATGAAACGACGTCGCCTCGGGCTCGCTTCAAAAACGACGCCGCATCTCACCATTAAAACAGACGGCCACGATTCATTCTAGATCTAATCCGAGTCGTCTACCCATCTCCGTAAAAAACGACGCCGAATCACTTATGACGATGAACGGCCGCGATTGATCCTAAGCTTAATCCGGACTGTCTATCTATTCTAATGCTAAAACGACGACGCCTAACCTAAGCAAAACGCACCGTTTTTGTATTTTCGATTTTCTACCTATTATTCTAATATCCAGAAAATACAAAAAATCGAATCTAACGATCCTAAATCAAACCTAGCTAATTATTTCCGCCGTTGGATCATATCCGACTCAGCCTATTCGCACCAACGACTAGGCCGAGTCGGCAATGACCTGGACCAACCGCACGACGCCACGTCAGACTTGGACTTGTTGACTCGCCACGTCTGCGTCGTCTTCTTCCTCGCGATGACACAGAAATGGACGGTCGAGGCTCTTCCGGCGAGATCTAACGGTGAGATCTCGCCGGAATGACCTCAAACCAACACCGATCGACTCGCATACTCGTCCCGACCAATATATTCAAAAATCAAAGTATTTCATCCACAAAATCATGAGAATCGCACCATATACAATCGGTCATTGTTAAGTTCGAGCACACATAATCCAGTCAAACCAGAGCAATTAATCAATACACGAACATCATAGAAGGTTCAAGAGACTTAACTCGAGCTCGGATCGAGCTCGCAACGGCTAGAATAGCCTGGCCGAAGTCCGGCCAGACCGAGGTATGTCAAAGGTTTGACTCGAGGTAATCAAGCATAATCGATGCAGGAAAATGATACGATCGTGGTCAGAGGAGTCTAGAGATCAAAAGGCACACACCAATTTAAGAAATCATGCTTGAGGAAGTGATATGCCATGATCGCACCGAGAGATGATCGAAGAGATGACTCACCGTTTTAGGAGGTTTCAGGCTGAACGAGCTGGTGCGATCGTCTTCTCCAAGCTCGAGCGAACTTCCGATGGCAGTCTGGTGGTCCGATTTGGCTTGGTTTCACCGGACCGAAGTTGGACAGCTCTGGTTCGAAGCTCCGGCGAAGGTGTCGCTCAGAGTCTCTCTCTCTACTTCTCCCTCTTTCTCTCTCTATTCCGTTGAGTGAGCAAGCGAATGAGTCTCCTCTTGTTCTGGAATCCTCTTGGCCTTTTATACTCGATCTTTGAAATTGCGCGCGCACGGGCGTGAGCTGGCCGAAACTCCCACGTGCCAATCACATGCCAATCGGCTCGCCGGACGGTGACGGAATCATTAGGATTCCGTCCAAGTCTGTTAGAAGTCCGTCGAGCCTTAAATGAGCACAAATTGCATCCTGGGTTGAAAGTGTTGACTTTTTACGTCATCGAGATTTTGACCGGCTCGCCAGAGCTCGTCCGGCGGCCATTGTCCCCGAAACCAGGCTTATTCGACGCATGGTTACTTCAAGTATAAAACGCCCAAGTCAATTAGTCCAATTACCTTCGATCGCCCGGTCAATTTGCTCGTCAAGATTCACCCAAACACTGTTCATTCGCGCAGGCACTTTGAGGAAGATGATGACATCGTTACGGACCGGTTCGACCGGTCCGACAGGCGGTCGACCCGGTCCGAATCGGTTCAGACAGGGCGGTTTTCATAAATTTCAAAATTAACCACAATTGATCGGGAATTTTTGCAATTAAACCTCAAAATTGCACTTAGGGGCCTGTATATTATCTAAAAAAGTGTTTTGGCCCAAAATTTTCTATCAATTTGCACAAAAACCCCAAATTTTTCTAAGTTGGCAAATTGGGGAAAAGTTCAATTGAGTGTCAATTTGATCAAATTGGATCATGAGACCTATGCCAATTGATTTAGAGCATATGAAAACCTAGGGGGACAGTCCAATTTTACCATGATAGTCCCTAGGCTATGAATAATTTCAAAAATTGCCAATCCTAGAGACTAAATTGTAAACATTTTGGGGATTTTGTCGAATTCGCGCAATTCGTGCAATTGAGGGTGTAATTGATCAAATTGAAGTTCAAAGGGACTACAATTGAATGTCTAGACCCAAAATGTGCAAAAATTGCAAATAAAAAGACTCAATTGGTATTTTTTATGCGAATTCAACTCTAGGCATTATGAAGAAACACCTAAAATTGGATTCAATTTTCAAATTTTTATGAGGCCAATATGAAAAGGGAATTAAAAGAAAAATATTGGACATTTTTATATATTTTTGTGACATCGAAAGGTATTTTTTATGAATTTTCAAATATTTTCCTATTTTCTGAAAATATTAAAAAAAGTGAAAAATATGAAAAATTATTTTTTGTTCCCAAATTGGTTCCTTAAGCTTGGCCAAGGCTTCCAATGTTGATTTGTTAATTTTTTGATTTTTTTGTGAATTTTTAGTGAATTTTGAAAAATAAAACTTGAAAAAATTGATTAAAAATTAGGTGTCAACAATACCCAATTATTCTTTGCAATTTAGTCCTTGAAATTTCCAATTTTTGAAATTACTTTTAAGCCAGGGATTTTCATGACAAAATTGGACTACCTCCGAAGGTTTTCATATGTTCCGAATCAATTGGCGGGGGTAATTTGATCCAATTTGATTATTTGGGCGCTCAATCGAACTTTTCCCCGACTTGCAATTTTAGAAAAATTTGGGGTTTTTATAGAAATTGATGAGAACTTTTGGGCAAAATCACATTTTTAGATAGTATTTGAGCCCCCGAATTCAATTTTGAGGTTTAATTGCGAAAATTCCCCACAAATTTTGATTAATTTTGAAAATTGCAAGTTGGGACCGGTTTGATTGCCGGCCGGACCGGTTGAACCGGTCGAGAACAATGTCATCGTCTTCCCCAAGCTCACGCCTTTTTGCAAAATTGAATGATGAATTTTGACGATCAAATTGAGGGACCAATCAACTATAATTGAGCGAGATCGGGGAGGTGTTTTGTCCGCCGTGTCTAGACGCATCAATTGCCACCGATCTCACGGCCAATGACCATCGGAGCACGGCGGAACAGTCGGTCAAAGCCATGGTGGTCCGACAAAGTCAACCTTTACAGACTACACAAATTCGAGCCCATTTTACGATTGCCGGAGTGCCAAACGGAGTTAACCGGAATTGTGTTCCGTCCCCGACGCCGTTTGGACCCCTTAGCACACTCGGGCACGTGCGAAGGGAGGTCGGTGAAGCTTGGCCCCGTGCGCGCCAAATTTTGAAAAGTTGATATAAAAGCCGAGAAGCTTCGCGAACGAAAGAGAGGATCGGTGTGCTCGTCCACGAAACAGAATAGAGAGAGAGTGAAAAAAGTAGAGAGAGAGAGTCTCGCGCGACGCCATTGTCGAAGCTTCATACCGAAGCTTTGCGACTTCGGCCCAATCAATCCAGGCTGAATCAAAGTGTCGGATCATCATCGAAAGCTCGCCCGAGCCGAGAGAAAGCGATCGCGATAGGTCTCGCAGCTCCTTGTGCCAAAAATTGGTAAGTCGAGCTCTGAACCACCTCACCGTGCATCGATGGCGACTTGCTCGGATGATCATTATTTTGAGAATTAGTATGTGCGTTTTGATCCTTGAACATCACCGACCATGATCGCATCTTACTTTTGCATCGATTTTGCCCGAATACCTCGAATCAAACCTCATAATGGTCTCGGTCGAACACCGGCTAGGCATTTCTAGCCATTGCGAGCTCAATCAAAGCTCAAGGTAAGTGTTCTGAACTTCCTATGATGCTCGTGTATGAAGGAATTGCTCTGATTTGGCTTGAATCTATATGTTCGAACTCGGCAATGGCCGATCGCTCGTAGTGTGTAGCTAGTGATTCCGTCAATGAAATTGCTCGATTCTGAAATATGTTGATCCGCACGTCGAGTCGAGTCGAGTCGATCGGAGGTAGTT
The DNA here is from genome assembly GCF_020921035.1 of Rhodamnia argentea. Lineage (NCBI taxonomy): Eukaryota > Viridiplantae > Streptophyta > Magnoliopsida > Myrtales > Myrtaceae > Rhodamnia > Rhodamnia argentea. The sequence goes on along the minus strand of NC_063157.1, from coordinate 16,571,468 downwards.
TCGTACGATTTCATGAAGGTTTTACCGTTGGATCTTGCCGGAGAGATGTCGACCGTTCGTTTAGGTTCGTCGGGAGGTTGAAGACAGTTGACACTCGACTTTTGATCAAGTGTTTCTTAGTTTTATTTTAAAAAATTCATAAAAAGTCAAAAAAAAATTGAAAAATCAAGTTTGGAAGCTTTGGCCAAGCATAAGGAACCATTCTTGAACAAAAAATAATTTTTCATATTTTTTCACATTTTTTTATATTTTTAAAAAATAGGAAAATACAAGAAAATTCATGAAAAGTACTTTCCGAGATCACAAAAATATAGAAAAATGTTTCATATTTTTCTTTTAATTCCCTTTTCGTTTTGACCTCAAGAAAAATCAAAAATTGAATTCAATTTTAGGTGTTTCTTCACATTGCCGAGAGTTGAATTTGCCTAAAAAATACAATTCGAGTCTTTTTATTTGCAACTTTTGCATGTTTTGAGTCAAAACATTCAATTAGGGTCATCTGCAGTTTCAATTTGACCAATTTCACCCTCAATTGAACGAATTGCACAGATTTTGGGTAAAATACCCAATTATTCTTTGCAATTTAGTCCTCGAGATTTACAATTTTTGAAATTACTTTTAATCCAGAGACTTTCATGACAAAATTGGACTACCTCCTAAGGTTTTCATATGTTCTGAATCGATTGGTAGGGGTAATTTGATCCAATTTTGATCATTTGGCCATTCGATTGAACTTTTCCCCGATTTGCAATTTTAGAAAAATTTGGGGTTTTTATAGAAATTGGTTAAAATTTTTGGGCAAAATCACATTTCTAGATAGCATTTAAGCCCTTGAATTCAATTTTGAGGTTTAATTGCAAAAATTCCCCACATATTTGGATTAATTTCTAAAATTGCAAGTCCGAATCGGTTCAGATCGGTCGGACCGGTCGAACCGGTCCCGAACAGTATCATCATCTTCCCCGAGCTTGCGCCATTTTGCAGGTTTGAAGGCCGAAGTTTGATGATCAAATTGGACGACCAATTGGCTATAATCGGACAAGGTCGGGGAGGCGTTTTGTTCCTCGGATTGATACGCGTTGATTACGCCCGATCTCGAGACCAATGGTCACCGGAGGAGCGCCGGCGAAGCAGCCAATGTCTCAAGAGCCCAAAAAGTCAACATTCTCACAAAATGGACTAAACGACGTCCAATTTGCACACGTTGGAGCACTGGATAAGTTGGATGGAATTCCCCATTGTCATTGTCGCCGTTTGGACCCCTTCGCACGCATGGGCACGTGCGAAGGAAGGTCGGCGAAGCCCTTCCCGATGCGCCAAAATTTGAAAAGGGTATAAAAGGTTAGGAAGCTTCGTGAATTAAAAAGGGAGGCTCATTTGTGATCATGCGGACGAACATAAGGGAGAGAGAGAGAGAGAGAGAGAGAGAGAGAGAGTGTGTGTGTGTGTGTGTGTGTGTGTGTGTGTGTGTGTGTGTGTGTGTGTGTGTGTGTGTGTGTGTGTGTCGCGACCCTCTCTAACTTTCGGCGAGCGAAGTTAACGAGCCGCGCTTCCGACCCGGTTGGCGGTGGATCTTGGCGCACGGGTCCCTCCCGAGACCCATTACTCGAATCGCGATGTGAAGAAGATTTTTAGGATATCGGGGTCGACCTTAGTGTGGCAGGGTGACATGTGCATAGTGTACATGCATATGGAGTCGCCACCGATCAATTTTTGGAGGGTATGATCGGGAACCCTATCGAGCGGTCGGGAGAAACCGTTCGATTCTACGAAAACCAAAGAAGTGGGTCCGGGGACTTGGTTACGCCGAGATTCGAATCGACGCCCTTTCGGTTACCGAAGTTGAGTGATTTTCTAACCTAAGAATTCATGCAGATGAAATTTAGGGCGAGGTAGGCTCTAACGATCTAAGATATCATGTAGACGGGAATTTCTATCCTATCAGTCACAATCAGAAAATGAAGGCGCAATCAAATCAATCAATCAATCAAGTAGGACACGCCTAATGTGGCCCTATCGGCCCATAGAAAGACCTATTCGAATTCTGGGATAGTTCCGGAAATTTTTGGGGCGAAAGGTCCAGAGGGGTAAAACGGCCATTTGGAAGGTTCGGGATCCAAAAACCACAAAATAGGGTCGAGCCAGTTGAATGTGGTCATTTCCCATTTTTTGTGATTTTCCAGAATTTTTTGGAATTTTTCTAATTTTCTTGGATTATTTATTTATTTATTGAAAATCAGTAATTTTTCGAATCGGTACCAACTGACCCTCGGAACTTCAAAATTTCTTGATCCAGACTATAAGAGTCCCGAATCAACCTAAACATTTTTTAGAAATTTTTTGGGAAAATCTAGGAATTTTTATGGAATTTTTATGATTTTTATTGATTTTTTTAGATTTTTTAGAAATTTTTATGAATTTTTATCTATTTTTTTATTAATTTTTCGGACCGGGTCAACCCGGTCAATGCCTGGTCAACCCAACCCGGACCCGACTCAAACCCACTCGACAACAAAACGGCAACGTATTCTATTTATCTAATATTTTTCGATTTTTCAAAAACTATTTCCTAATATTCAAAAATACAAAAAATAAATGAACGGCCAAGATCAACCCTAGAAACAATCTCGGCTATCGACTCACTCGCGCTCACGTGTGCTTCACTACACCGGATTGCGTTTGCCCCGCGCATGAAACAACGCCGCGTCTTCTCTAGATGAATGACCACGATTCAACCATAGATCCAATCCGGACCGTTCGCTTATCTAAACTACAAAACGACGCCACATCTGTCTCTAACATGAACGACGTCGCTCACTAACTATCAAAATGACACCGTTTCTAATTTTTTTGTATTTTCTATCTAATAAACGATATCCGAAAAATACAAAAATCTGATCCAACGGTCTAAAATCAAACTCGCCTAATTATCACAACCGTTGGATCAAGTCCGACTCGGCTTATTCGCGCCAACGGCTAAGCCGAGTTAGCGACACTCTGGACCAACCACCTCTCGCCACCTCGGACTTTGACCCGCTGACTCGCCACCTCGGTATCGTCTTCAACCTTGCGACGACGACGCAACGGACGGCCGAGACTTCTCCGGCGAGATCTCGCTGGAATGACATGAAACCACCTTCAATCGACTCAACTCGACGTGCGGATCAACATATCTTAAAATCACGCGATTTCATCCACTGAATCACCATGAATCGAACTCACACAGGCCTCGGCCACGAACAATGGAACTATCGAACCAGAGCATAACTACTCAATCAAAGCTTCAAACACATTTAAATCAAGTTCAGAATACTTATCTCGAGCTCCGATTGAGCTCGCAGTGGCTAGAAAAGTCCGGCCAAAGTTCGACTAGACCGCGACCGGTTGGAGGCTCGACTTAGGCGATTCAAGCGAAATCAATGCAAAACCGGAATGCGAATATGCTCGGTGATGTTCCAGAAGCAAAACGCACACATCAATTACGATAATCGGGTTTGTGAAGGTGCGATGCCATGAATGCACAGTTGTCGCGACCCTCCTCCCGACGAGGCGAAGTTGAGCGAAGGTTAACGAGCCGATCCTTTCTAGACCCGGTTGATAGCGGGATCTTCATGGATCGCGGGTCTCTCCCAAGACCAATTACTCGAATCGCGAGGTGGAGAAAATTTTATCAAATATCGGGGTCGACCTTAGTGTGGTCGGGTGACATGTGCATGGTGTACATGCATATGGAGTCACCACCGATCAATTATTGGAGGGTATAATCGGGAACCGTACCGAGCGGTCGGGAGAAACCGTTCGATTCTACAAAAACCAGAGATTTGGGTCCGGGGACTTGGTTACGCCAAGATTTATATTGACGCCCTTTCGACTACCGATGTCGAGTGATTTTCTAACCTAAGAGTTCATGCAGATGAAATTTCGAGTGAGGTAGGTTCTAACAATCCTAAGGTATCATGCAGATGGGAATTTCCTAACCTATCAATCACAATAAAAAATTTAAAAGCACGATCAAGAGTAAACACAATCAAATCAAGCAATCAAATGATCATGCTATGTCTAACATGACCCTATCGGCCCACGTAAACATCAATTTTGGGTTCCGGGGAGGTTCGGAAAATTTTGGGGCGGAAGACTCGTAAAGGTAGAATGGTCATTTTTGGGGGCTCGAGACCCGAAAATCACAAAATCGGGGTCGAGCCAGTTGAATGTGGCCATTTCCCATTTTTTGTAATTTTCTGAAATTTTTCTAATTTTTTTGGATTTTTTATTTATTTTCTAAAAAGATTGGGAATTTTTTGGATCGACATAGATCAACCCTCGAAACTTCAAAAATTCTAGATCTAGACTATAAGAGTCCCGAATTGATCCGGAAATTTTTTAGAATTTTTTTGGGCAAATCCGAGAATTTTTGTAAATTTTCTATGAATTTTTGAATTTTTTGGAATTTTTTATCTATTTTTATTATTATTTTTTTATTACTATTCCGGACCGGGTCAAACCGGTCAACCCGGTCAAACCCGCTCAGACCCTCTCTACACAAAAACGACACCGTACGCTAATTAATACCTATTTTTTTTATTTTCCAAAACTATTTTCCTATTATTCCGGTATATAGAAAATAAATGGACGACCAAGATCAACTCTGAAATTGATCTCGGCCGTCGACTCATCTTGTGTCAAAACGACGACGCTTCGGGGCTCTTAAACAAAATGATGCCGCATTGCATATTAAACGAGCGGCCACGATTAGATCCTAAAGCTCGATCTGAGCCATTCATTCTACCTAACTCAAAACGGCGATGCATTACTTAAATGCACGGATAGTCGCGATTTAAACTAGACTCGATCCGGGCCGTTTACTACCCTATGATCTAAACGACACCGCATTAGCTAAATACTTGGACGGCCACGATTGAACCCGAGATCTAATCCGAACCATCGACTCCTCCTTCACCTGAAACGACGCCGCACCTAGCCTTCACCCTAAACGACGTCGCGTTGCAATTAAAAGGGACGACTACAATTAATTTTCAAAATCGATCTAAACCGTTCGCTCATCAATACTATAAAACGACGACGCATCACTCGGGAAAAACGGCACCGTTTCTATATTTTCGATTTTTATCTAATATATCGAATATATAAAAAACGATCCAACGGCTGAAAATCAAACTCACCTATTTACCTCAGCCGTTGGATCGGATCTGAGCCAGCTCGCTCGCGCCAACGGCCGAGCCGACTCGCATCCAAGCCGGACCTATCACCTCATGACACCTCAGCTCGTTGACCCTCCGACCTAGCCACATCAGCATCGTTGTCTACCTCTCGACGACAATAAATGAACGGCTAGAACTGCTCCGGCGAGATCTAACGGCGAGTTCTCGTCGGAATGACTCGGGACCGGCACTAATCGACTCGCCTAAGTGAGCAGATCATCATACTCAAAAATCATACAATTCCATCCACAAAATTATCACTAATCAAACTCGCACGGACCTCGCCTATGAACATTCAATCGAGCGATAGAGAGCATATTAGTTCAATTCCTTCATACGTAAGCTCGAAAAGGAGTATAGGAAACTTACCTCGAGCTCGGATCGAGCTCGCAATGGCTAGAATAGCCTGGCTGAAGTTCGACCGGACCGAGATATGTGGAAGGTTTGACTCGAAGTAATCAAGCGGAATCGATGCGAAAAATGGATGCGATCATGGTCAGAGAGGTTCAAGGATGAAAACGCACACGTTAATTTCAATGATCGTGCATGTGTGAGTGTGATACCATGATCGTACAACAGAGAGCTTCGAAGTTCAACTCACCGATTTAAGGGATCTCGGTGCGGTCGAGCTGGTGCGATCGTCTCCTCCAAGCTCGGGCAAGCTTCCGGTGGTGATCCGATTTGGCTTGGATTGGCCGGGCCGAAGTCGTGCAGTTCTAGTTCGAAGCTTCGGCGAAGGCGTCGTTCGAGAGCCTCTCTCTCTACTTCTCTCTCTTTCTCTCTCTATTCCGTTAGTGGACGAGCACGAATGAAGCCTCTCCCTCGCTCCGGAATCTTCTCGGCCTTTTATACCCAATTTTGAAATTACGCGCGCACGGGTGTGAGCTAGCCGATCCAATTCACGTGCACTCACGTGCCAAATGGTCGCCGGACGGTGACGGAATCGGTTAAGATTCCGTCCAAGTCCGTTTGGCTCGCCGTTGAGCTAAAACGAGCATGAATTCACACGGTTTGGAAAAATGTTGACTTTCTGCATCGCCGGGACTTTGACCAGCTCGACGGCGCTCCTCCGGCGACGATTGGTCCCGGTGTTGGGCTCAATCGACGTACAATCACCCGAGGAACAAAACGCCCAAGGTAATTGGTTTGATTAGGTTCGAATTGAGCCTCAATTTGATCGTCAAAGTTTGTCGTCAAATCTGCAGAATTGGGCGAATCTGTTGAAGAAGATGACATCGTTCCGGACCGGTTCGACCGGCGGTTAAACCGGTCCGAACCGGTTCGGTTCGACCGGCAGTCAAACCGGTCCAAATCGATTCGGACGTGTAATTTTCGAAATTAATCCAAATTTAATGGGAATTTTTGCAATTAAACTTCAAAATTGGACTTAGGGGCTTGAATTCTTTATAGAAATATGGTTTTGCCCAAAAGTTATTGTCAATTTATACAAAAGCCCCAATTTTTTCAAAAATTGCAAATTGGGGAAAACCCCAAGTGGACATCCAATTGATCAAATTGGACCAAACCACACATGCCAATTGATTCAAAATATGTGAAAACCCTAGGGGGCAGTCCAATTTTGCCACGAAAGTCCCTCAATAAAAAGTAATTTCAAAAATTGGTAAGTTGAGGGACTAAATTGCAAAAATTTTGGAAGTTCATGCCCAATTCGTGCAATTGGGGGTGCAATTGATCAAATTGAAGCTTGAAAGGACTATAATTGAATGTCTAGACTCTAAATGTGCAAAAATTGCAAATAAAAAGACTCAATTTGTATTTTTTGTGCAAATTCAACTTTAGGTATTATGAAGAAACACCCAAAATTGAACTCGATTTTTGATTTTTCATGAGGCCAACATGAAAAGGGAATTAAAATAAAAATATTAGACATTTTTTTGTATTTTTGTGACCTCGAGAAGTATTTTTCATGAATTTTCTAACATTTTCCTATTTTCGAAAATATTAAAAAATGTGAAAAATATGAAAAATCATTTTTTGTTCAAAATTGGTTCCTTATGCTTGGCCAAGGCTACCAAACTTGATTTTTTTATTTTTCGATTTTTTGTGATTTTTTGGTGAATTTTAGAAAATAAAACTAAAGGAAAAATTGATTAAAAATCGGGTGTCAATAGCTGCCCCTCTTTGAAAGTTATCTCGGTTAGAGATTACTTTCAAAGACAATGTGACACCTGGATTTTCAATCGACTCTACTAGGGAGAAATTCTAAAGAAAACAAGTCTTTGACATTCAATCGCCTTACCTTTGCTATTGAAGCTCAAGATTCTGCGAATGGATTATTTCAGCTCATGCTCATCTTATGTAAAAGAGAAACGAGGAGAGAGAGATTTACCCGTAGCTCACCCGTCGCTTGTCCGAACATTGTCGATCTAAGGTTGCGAGGATGAGTGTATGGAATTACCTTTGAATGGTTCTCGAGATTTTATGATGATCAACGTCCGTCCGATGTCGAGTCATGGTTTGAAGGTTGGAAATAAGGTTTACCCTTGTAACAAAGGGATTTACTTATTAGAACGTAGATTGGTTATCCTCTAGGAAGGGACTCACCATCTGGAGAAATTGGCTATCCCGTAAGAAGGAATTCACCATTTAAAATATAGATTGGTTATCCTCTAGGAAGGGATTCACCATCTGGAGAAATTGGCTATCCCGTAAGAAGGAATTCACAGATTTAGAATGTAGATTGGTTATCCTCTAGGAAGGGATTCACCATTCGGAAGAAAGGTTCACCCTTGTAACAAAGGGGTTTCACCTATTAAAATGAGACTGGTTATCCTCTAGGAAGGGATTCACCATCCGGAAATTGGCTATCCTGTAAGAAGGAATTCACCATTTAGAATGCGGATCGGCTATCCTCTAGGAAGGGATTCACCATCTAGAAATTGGATATCCTGTAAGAAGGAATTCACCATTTAGAATGCAGATCGGCTATCCTCTAGGAAGGGATTCACTATCCGGAGAAATTGGCTATCCCGTAAGAAGGAGTTCGCCGATTAAAATGGAGTTGGCTATCCTCTAGGAAGGGATTCACCATCCGGAAATTGGCTATCCCGTAAGAAGGAATTCACCATTTAGAATGCAGATCGGCTATCCTCTAGGAAGGGATTCACCATCCGGAAATTGGATATCCTGTAAGAAGGAATTCACCATTTAGAATGCAGATCGGCTATCCTCTAGGAAGGGATTCACCATCTGGAGAAATTGGCTATCCCGTAAGAAGGAGTTCGCCGATTAAAATGGAGTTGGCTATCCTCTAGGAAGGGATTCACCATCTGGAAGAAAGGTTCACCCTTGTAACAAAAGGGTTTTACCTAAAGAAATTGGCTATCCCGTAGGAAGGAGTTCGCCGATTAAAGGTTCACCCTTGTAACAAAGGGGTTTTACCTATTAAAAGAGATTGGCTATCCTATAGGAAGGAGTTCGCCGATTAAAATGGGGTGGCTATCTTGTAGGAAGAAGTCGCCGATTAAAATTGGTTGGCTATCCACTAAGGATTCACCAAAGAGAAGGGTGCCATCCGAGGACCTAGGTTTACTAATGTACTTACGGGAGCTCAAACCCGATTTTCAAATTTTAAAAGAGAGGGTGCCATTCCGAGGACCTAGGTTTACTAATGTGTCTACGGAAGCTCAAACCCTATTTTCAAATTTCAAAGGAGATGGTGCCATTCCGAGGACCTAGGATCACTAATGTACCTACGTAAGCTCAAATCCTATTTTCAGATTTCAAAGGAGAGGGTGCCATTCTTAGGACCTAGGATCCCTAGTGTACCTGCAGAAGCTCAAACCCGATTTTCAAATTTTAAAAGTGGTGGAGATCCGAGGACTTGGGGGCGCCAGAAGACCCGCAGGAAATTCCAGCTAGTTAAATCTTTAAAAATGTAGTTATTTCTGAGGATATGGGATCACCAGGAGACCTGCAGAAAATCCGATCAAACATCATTAGAATGGCTTTCAAAGTAATCTAATGGATTAAGACCTTTGGATATATGATAAAAGAGTGGTAATTCCAAGTTATGGGGAGAAATTTAGGAATTCCAAACAAATTTTCAAAATTGCATTTGTGAAGGAATCGTGTCCAAACACAAGCTCAAATTTCCACTTGGGGTGAATTTTGAATGTCACAACCTGAGTATTCTTCAAAAGGGTTGTTGTTTTTTTTTTTTTAAGTTTTTCAAAAGGATTCCCTTCATCCAAGAGGGCTTCTCACCATTTGGGAAGGTTTTTCTTGAAACTCAAATCCGCTCACCGGAAACCTAACCTTGAGGTTTCGGGATCATTTGAGATGCATACAATCCGACCGATCAGAGAAGGCATTTGAAAGGGATCGTAATTTAGGCTAAGTCAAAGGTTTATCAAAGGATATTCATTTTAAGGCCAAGAAATGAACTTTGATCAGAAATAGCTTCTTCGGGTCTACAAGTCAAGAACCCCGAAGTCATGATAAGACAGGATTGTACTTACCTCTTTGAGCGGTAGCTTCCTGTGTGATCTCTTGCATCAACCCGAAACACCTCTAGATCAGAAAAGTTTTTGATGACAGGTTGTATCTTGGTCCAAGGTAGGCTTTTTAGAAAGGCCATATTTTCCAAAGAGGGGTGAACTTGGGTGATCACCTTGACATTTTTACCAGCAGTCATTTGCTTTGAATAAGCTTCATGAATATCTTTTTTTCTGCTGATTTTGAGGATTTTCCTCTTTTCATCTTGATGATTTTTCTTCAAATTTTTGCCCCTTTCACGAGATGCTTTTATTATGGGCTTTGGCCTTGCTTTTACCGGGCACTTTGCTCTTTCTAGCCCTTTTGTTTCTTGCCATTTTTTTGCATTGGCTGGCTCTTTTCGAGACCAGGATCAAAAATTTCTCCAATTATGCTTTTTACTTATTGCTGGTAATTTCCTTTGTTTTGCTCCAGTATAGGAAGGTGATCACCAACAATGGTTTAGAAATGAAAATTATAAAGGCTCAAATTGGCTCATCAAAGGGTAAGTGTTTGGGGATATAGAAATGAAGCACTTTCCTTCACTTGAAGGTGTTCCAAGCCTTTACAAGAAATCACCTGAAGCTATCACATAAAGATTGATGCAGGTTAGCACAATAAAGTCTTACCTTGATCTTTTCTCCAAGGAATCAACCAATGAACCTCCAAATATGCCCCGGTGTGGGGTGGTTCTTGACAGGGTTTTATCCAGAAAATTTCTCCCTTTTTGGCTCAGAAGGGTTGTCAAGGGATACAAGTGTGTATAGATAATTTTGAAATGGAAACGCCTTTCGTCATCTCTATCCATGTAATCACTGCGAATGATCCCTACGTCCCAAGATTAAGCTTTTTCTCTCTGTCACTCTCACTCATCGCTCAAGTGTATCAAGGACGTGTTTGAGGATAGGGTTTGCCTCTTTTCATCCGAAGGATCATTCTCTTGAAGAGCTTTCAAAACATACCATTTCATAGAAACTCATATCGTTTTCATCCAAAATTCACCATTTGCAAAAACCTTCATAAAAAAGGTACATTCAAAAAATGTTTGTGAGATTTCAAAAGGAATGTTTCTTTAAAAGGGCTTGTAGCTTTGCAGATTGAAAATTTTAAATGTCAAACATGACAGTGTTGTTACTTTAATGAAGATGAGCATACTTCATAAAAGAAGAGAATCTCAAACCTGTATTCTTCATATGTTGACTCTTGTTTCCCGAAAAATCAAAAGAAATCGGTCGATCGTAGATATTCAAAATTTCCAAGCGAGACCGACCTCTTGTTTGACCAATCATTCTGTAGGATCCTTCATGGCTTTGAGTTCACCCGCAAAAACGCAAACGCATGCAAATGAGGAAGAATATACTTTATAAAAGAAGAGAACCTCAAACTTGTCTTCTTCGAATGTCGATTCCCATTTTCTGCATAAACAAAAGGAATCGATCAGCCAAAGATATTTAGAATTTTAAATTAGAAATGACTCCCTCGTTTGATCAATCGCTCCGTAGGGTCCTCCATGTCGTCGAGTCTTCCCGCAAAATACAAACATATGCGAATGCATGTATGCAGATGACATGCGGATGCAAATTTTATGTGACTCAGATTTGCTCGTCGATCACTTCAAAGCTTGATTTTATTTTAGGGATAGTATCTTTTCACGGCATCCGCATTTACTGGACTTGACAATTCTTCTCCATCCATATTTACAAGGATAAGAGCTCCCCTAGATAAGACCTTCCGAATAACGTAGGGGCCTTCATAATTCGGCATAAACTTGCCTCCCGGGTGTTGAACATTTGGGAGCATTTTCTTTACAACTAGCATCCATGCTTAAAAATTCCCGGGCTTGACTTTCTTGTTAAAAGCTCCGGCCACTTTCTTCTGGTAGCTTTGACCATGACAAATGGTCTTTAGTCACTTTTCATCAATCAGATTTAATTGCTCGTGTCTTTGCCGATTCCACTCCTCTCCCGAGAGTTCGACTTGAGATAAGACTTTTAAAGTGGGCATTTCTACTTCTATTGGTAGGACTGCTTCCATACCATATACCAAAGAGTAGGGAGTTGCCCTGGTTGAAGTACGGATTGAAGTTTGATAGGCCATGAGAGCATATGGTAATCTTTCGTGCCGGCCTCGATATTTCTCAGCGGTTTTGGCCAATATTTTCTTGATATTCTTGTTTGCCACTTCCACGGCTCCATTCATTTGTGGGCGGTAAGGTGAAGAATTAAGGTGTCGTATCTTAAACTGATCCAATAGGTGATCGACTACCTTGTTGTTCGGGTTGGAGCCATTGTCCGTAATGATGGCTCTTGGAACTCCGTACCTTGATATGATATCTCGCTTGATGAATTTAGCCACACTATTTGTAGTGACATTGGCATATGAGCTGGCTTCAATCCACTTGGTGAAGTAATCAATGGCCACCAGAATAAAACGGTGTCCATTTGAAGCCTTTGGGTTGATTGGACCAATCATGTCTATCCCCCATATAGAGAATGGCCAAGGTTCTGACATTTGATGCAATTCGCTTGGCGGCGCATTTATTTTGTCACCATATACCTGGCACCGATGACAAGATCTGACATGTTGGTTGCAATCGGACTCGATTGTTATCCAAGAATACCCGAGTCTCATGATTTTCTTGGCGAGGAGATGACCGTTCATGTGTGGTCCGCATTCTCCTTCATGGATCTCCTTCATAATGAGATTTGCTTTTTTGGCGTTTACACATCTCAGCAAGACCGAATCGAAGGACCTCTTGTATAGGATTTGCCCGCTAAGGAAGAATTTAGAAGTCATCTTGTTGATGTACTTTTTATCTTCCGGTTGACTGTTTTGTGGGAACTCGCCCTTCAACAAATAATTCTTAATATCATAATACCATGGTTCTTCATCGGTGCCGCGACCCTCCTTTCGGCGCGGGCGAGGGCTAACGAGCCGATCCTTTTATAGGGCCCCGGTTGTCGGCGGGATCTTTGGATCGTGGGTCTCTCCCAAGACCCATTACTCGAATCAGGATGTGGGAGAAAAAATTTATCGAGATTGACCTTAGTGTGGTCGGGTGGCATGTGCAAGTGTACATACATTTTGGAGTCGCCATTGATCAATTTATTGGTGGGTATGATCGGACAACCCTACCGAGCGGTCGGGAGAAACCGTTCGGTTCTACGAGAACCAGAGATTTGGGTCCGGGGACTTGGTTACACCAAAATTTAAATTGACGCCCTTTCGGTTACCGATGTCGAGTGATTTTCTAACCTAAGAATTCATGTAGATGAAATTTTGGGTGAGGTAGGTTCTAACGATCTAAGATATCATGCGGATGGGGATTTTCTACCCTAATAATCACAATCAAGAATTGAATGCGCAATCAATATAATCTCAGTCAATTCAAGCAATCAGTCAAGTGGAAAAGTCTAATGTAGCCCTATCGGCCCATAGAAATGCAAAATTTGAATCCCGGGGCGGTTCGGGAAAATTTGGGGCGGAAGGCTCGAAAGGGTAGAATAGTCATTTTTGGGGGTTCGGGACCCGAAAATCATAAAATCGGGGATAGGCCAGTTGAATGTGGCAATTTCCCATTTTTTGTGATTTTCTAGAATTTTTCTAATTTTTTCTATTTTTTTGGATTTTTTATTTATTTTTAAAAAAAGTTGGAATTTTCCCGATCAATGTGAATTGACCCTCGAAATCTCAAAAAAAATTTATCCAGATTATAAGAGTCCCGAATCGACCTAGAACTTTTTAGAAATTTTTTTGGGAATTTTTGTGAATTTTCTATGAATTTTTGGAATTTTTTGAAATTTTTTATGTATTTTTATTTATTTTTTATTAATATTTCCGGACTGGGTCAAACCGGTCAACCCGGTCTAGACCGCCCATGACTCACCCAAACACTAAACGATGCCATATCCCCATTTATTTGATTTTTTGTAATTTTCTAAACCTAATTTCCGAATATTCGATTATAAAGGAAAATAATGGACGATTGAGATCAATCTGCGAATCAATCTCAACCGTCGAATCGTCCTTAATGAAACGACGACGCATCTAGAAGCTATGGATGGCCACGATTAAAAGCTGAGGTTCGATCCGAGCCGTCAACTCGTCCGAACCAAAACGACGCCGCATCTAAAAAGCCATGGACGGCCACGATTAAATCCTAAAACTTCATCCCAGCCGTCGATCCTCACTAAACTAAACGACGACGCATTGAACAAATGCATGGACGGCTACGATTAAACCTAAAGCATGATCCAGACCGTCCGTTCCTTCATATGCCTAAACGACGACGCATTCATGCCTTCTAATGCAAACGACGCCACATCAACTATCGCTATGAACGGCTACGATTGATCCTAGATTCCACCTTGACCGTCCGTTATTATTAACCCTAAACGACGACACTTCATCTAAGCAAAAACGGTGTCGTTTCTATTATTATTATTTTCTAACTAATATATTGAATTATCGAAAATACAAAAAAATTAGATCTAACGGTCCTAAATCAAATTCAACTAATTATCGCCACCGTTGGATCTGAGCCCGGTCGGCTCGCTCGCGCCAATGGCCGAGCCGACCGGATTCCAGCTGGACCAATCCGGACACGACACCTAAGCACGTTGACCCGTTAACTACGCCACGTCAACTTCATCTTCTTCGCTGCGACGACACCAGACGAACGGCCGAGGGACTCTGGCGACGATCTAACGGCGAATATATCGGAATCGACTTGTCTCGACTTCTAGTTCAACATATATCAAAATCGAGCGAATTCATCAACTAAATCTCGAGAACCGGGTTACACACGATTACGACATCTCGAACTTCAATCGGACGATTCAGAGCATAACTATCAAATTCATTCACGGGATCCATTCGAATGAGGTTTAGAAACCTTACCTGCAGGTCCGATTGACCCGGTTTGGTCTAGGATTTCCCAGACAGGCTTCGACGGTGATCGGCGATGGAGGCCAAAGTTGACAGACTCGATTGGAAGTTTTTATGCGAAATCGAAGCAAAACAACAATGCGAAGATGATCAGCAATGCTCAAGGACAAAAACGCACACAACAATTGTGAGAATCATGCGTGAATTAGTGCAATGCCATGGATGAGTAGAGCTGAGATTGGAAGGGCAACTTACCGATTTAGGAGCTCACAAGTTGATTGAGCCGACTCGATCGATAGGTGGAGGTACGGGGCGAGCTTCTGCGGCGGTGCGATGCTCCGATTTGGCCTGGATTGGCCGGGATGAAGTTAGGAAGCCTCGTGCCGCAACTCTGGTTATGGCCTCGCGAGAACCTCTCTCTCTTGCTCTCTCTCTCTTTCTCTCTCTATTCTAGTGCTAAAGCGAGCGGAATGAGCCTCCCCCGGTGCTCTGGAACCTTCTCAGCCCTTTTATACTCACTTTTCAAATATTGGTGCATCGGGTATGAGCTGGCCGAGCCAATTCACGTGCGCTCACGTGCTAATTGGCTCGCCGGACGGTGATGGAATCATCGGGATTCCGTCCAAGTCCGTTAGATGTCCGTTGAGCTTTAAACGAGCGTCAATTGCACCTTAGTTTTATAATGTTGACTTTTATCACGTCGAAACTTTGACTGGAGATTCCGCCGTGCTCCGGCGGCCATTGGCCGTGCCGCCGGTAACAATTGATGCCTCCCGACTCGCACAACAAAAGCCCTAAGTCAATTGAATCAATTGGGATCGAATTGATCTTCAATTTGGCCATTGAAATTCATTGTCAAATCTGCAGAATTGGGCGGGTGAGAGGTTGAAGATGACACTGTTTGAGCCGGTTCGACCGGTCCAACGGGCGATCGGACCGGTCCGAACCGGTTCAAACAGTGATTTTTCCTAAATTTTCGAAATTAAACAAAATTGATGGGGAATTTTTGCAATTAAACTTCAAAATTGGACTTAGGGGCCTGAATTCTATATAAAAATGTGATTTTACCCAAAAATTTTTGTCAATTTCAACAAAAGCCCCAAAATTTTTAAAATTTTCAATTTGGGGAAAACCTCAATTAAGTGTCAATTTGATCAAATTGGACTATGCGTCCTATGCCAATCGATTCAAAATGTGTAAAAACCTAGGGGGACGGTCCAATTTTACCATGATAGTCCCTAGGCTATGAATAATTTCAAAAATTGCCAATCCTAGGGACTAAATTGCAAATATTTTGGGGATTTTTGTCTAATCCGTGCATTTGGAGCAATTGAGGATGCAATTGATCAAATTGAAACTTGAAAGGACTGCAATTGAATGTCTAGACCTAAAATGTGCAAAAATTACAAATAAAAAGACTCAATTGGTATTTTTTATGTGAATTCAATCCTTAGCGTTATGAAGAAACACCTAATATTAGATTCAATTTTCAATTTTTCTTGAGGTCAATTTGAAAAGGGAATAAAAAGAAAAATATTGCACAGTTTTCTATATTTTTGTGAACTCGAAAAGTATTTTTTATGAATTTTCTAATATTTTCCTATTTTTCGAAAATATTAAAAAATGCGAAAATTATGAAAAATTATTTTTTGTTCAAAATTGGTTCCTTAAGCTTGGCCAAGGCTTCCAATGTTGATTTTTAATTTTTTTGATTTTTTGTGAATTTTTGAGAATTTTAAAAAATAAAACTACGTAAAACCGATTAAAAAATCGGGTGTCAACAGTTGCCCCTCTTTGAAAGTAATCTCGATTAGAGGTTGCTTTCAAAGATAAGGTGACACCTGAGTCCTTAATTGACTTTGCTGGGGAAAAATCTAAAAAAAACTAGTCTTAACATCCAATTGTCTTACCTTTGTCGTTAAAGCTCTGACTCCGAGGGGAATTATTTCCAATTCATGCTCCTTTTATGTGCAAGAGAGATGAGAAGAGAGAGACTTACCTGTAGCTCACCTGTTTGTGGTTTGAGATTTGTTGATCCGAGGTTGAGAAAGTGATTGTATGGAATTACCTTTGAATGGTTCGGGAGATTTTGTGATGGTCGGCGTCCGTCCGGTGTCGAGCCGTGGTTTGAAAATTTCGAAGAAAGGTTCATCCTTGTAACAAAGGGGTTTTACCTATTAAAATGCAGATTGACTATCCTCTAGGAAGGGACTCACCATCTGAGTGAAATTGGCTATCCCGTAAGAAGGAATTCACCATTTGAGACGCAGATCGGTTATCCTCTAGGAAGGGACTCACCGTCTGGAAGAAAGGTTCACCCTTGTAACAAAGGGGTTTCACCTATTAAAAATGAGATTGGCTATCCTCTAAGAAGGGACTCACCATCTGGAGAAATTGGTTATCCCGTAAGAAGGAATTCATCATTTGAAATGCAGATCGGTTATCCTCTAGGAAGGGACTCACCGTCTGGAAGAAAGGTTCACCCTTGTAACAAAGGGGTTTTACCTATTAAAAATGAGATTGGCTATCCTCTAGGAAGGGATTCACCATCTGGAGAAATTGGTTATCTTGTAAGAAGGAATTTACCATTTGAAATGCAGATCGGTTATCCTCTAGGAAGGGACTCACCATCTAGAAGAAAGGTTCACCCTTGTAACAAAGGGGTTTCACCTATTAAAAATGAGATTGGCTATCCTTTAGGAAGGGACTCACCATCTGGAGAAATTGGTTATCCTGTAAGAAGGAATTCACCATTTGAAATATAGATCGGTTATCCTCTACAAAGGTACTCACCGTTTGGAAGAAAGGTTCACCCTTGTAACAAAGGGGTTTCACCTATTTGTCGCGACCCTCCGGAAAATTTCCATAATAAAATGGTTCCGGTGGTGAGAGGGTTAACGAGCCGATCCATTTTTATAAGTATGACCCCGATTGTCGGCGGGGTATTTTTAGGATCGCGGGTCTCTCCCAAGACCCATTACTCGAATCGCGATGTCGGGTAAAATTTATCAAATATCGATATCAACCTTAGTGTGGTCGGGTGGCATGTGCAAATGTGTACATGCAATTGGAGTCGCCACCGATCAATTTATTGGAGGGTATGATCGGAAAACCCTACGGAGCGGTCGGGAGAAACCATGCGGTTCTGCGAAAACCAAAGATTTTTGGGTCCGGGGACTTGGTTACGCCGAGAATTTCATCGACGCCCTTTCGGTTACCGATGTTGAGTGATTTTCTAACCTATGAATTCATGCAGATAGAATATCGGGTGAGGTAGGTTCTAACAGTTCTAGGTATACATACGGATGGGAATTTTCTATTCCTAACAATCACGATCAAAAAAAATCAAAAGTGCAATCAAGACATTCAAAGTCAATCAAATCAATCATTCAAGGCTCAGTATATCTAAAAATGGCCCTATCGACCCACAGAAATATCTAATTTGAGTTCCGGGGTTGGTTCGGGAAAATTTGGGGCGAAAGGCCCGGAAGGGTAGAATGGTCATTTTTTTGGGTTCGGGACCCGAAAATCACAAAATTGGGGTCGGGCCAGTTGAATGTGGCCATTTCCCATTTTTGTGATTTTATGGAATTTTTCTAATTTTTCTAATTTTTTTGAATTTTTTATTTATTTTCTAAAAAATGTGGGAATTTTCCGGATCGATGTAAATCGACCCTTGAAGTCTCAAAATTCTCGATCTAGACTTTATGAGTCCCGAATCGATCTAGAAATTTTTTAGAAATTTTTTGTGAAAATCTGGGAATTTTTATGAATTTTCTAAGTATTTTTACAATTTTTTTGATTTTTGGAAATTTCTTTTTATTTTTTTGTTATTTTTTATTAATAAACCGGACCGGGTCAACCCGGTCAAAGACCGGTCAACCCGGTTCGACCGCCTACAGACCCGCTCGACCTACAATACGGTGCCGTATACGTATCCATACTATTTATTATTTGATTTTCTAAACTAATTTCTAATATCTGAATATACTAAAATGAATGGACGGTCGAGATCAATCTGCGAATCAATCTCGGCCGTCGGTCCTCTACTAAACGAAACGACGCCGCATCGGTATAAACTGCGGACGGTCACGATTGAAACTTAAATCTAATCTGGGCCGTTGCTTCACCTATACCAAAACGATGCCGCACCTATTAGTACTACGAACGGCCACGATTAAGCCTAAAACCAGATCTGAACCGTTCGTTCCTATTGAGGCCTAAACGACGACGCTTCTGGTGTTCCTCCTAAAACGACGTCACCTAACTAATGCATGGACGGTCGGGATTAAACCCTAGACTCGATCTCGACCATTCGTCCATTCGAACAGTGAAACGACGACGCATTATCTTGGCAAAACGGCACCGTTTCCCTATTTTTATTTTCTACATAATATATCTAATATTCGAAAATAATAAAATGCTGATCCGACGGTCCTAAATCAAACTAAGGTAATTACCCTGGCCGTCGGATGCGGGCTGACTCAGCTCGTCCGCGCCAACGGCCAAGCCGAGTCGGCGATGAGCTAGACCAACCACGGGACGCCACGTCGGACTTTGACCTGTTGATCGTGCCACGTCGGCATCATCGTCTTCCTCGCAACGACGCCGAACGAACGGCCGAGAAGGTTCCGGCGAGATCTAACGGTGAGATCTCGCCGGAATTGCACAAAACCACCACGAATCGATTCGTCTATTCAACTAGATCAACATATCTCGAATCGAGACACTTCTATCGGCTAAATCCTAAGAATCAAGCTATACACAGTAAGTCATCACCGAGTTCGAGCAACGAGATTCGGAGCAAATCACAGCGATTCTTTCACAAGTAAGCACAATCGGGAGTTCGGAGAACTTACCTCGAGCTCAGATCGAGCTCGCGTGGCCTAGAATTTCCTAGGCAGGCTTCGACGATTCGAGCTATGGCGGTCGGGTTTTAGAGGCTCGGTTGGAAGTTTATGTGCGAAATCGAGACAAAACAACAATGCGAAGATGATCAGCGTAGTTCAAGAGCCAAAACACACACAATAATTGCAAGGATTATGTCCAAAACAATGAGATGCCATGATCGTACCGAGCTGAGGTCGAGAGATCGACTTACCGTTTTAGGAGCTCACGGGTTGATTAAGCTGGTGCGATCGAATCCTGGAGCCTAGACGAAGCTTCCGGATGTGATGTCAAGTCTCGATTCACTCTAGATTGGCCTCACCAAGAACTCACAATCGAGCTCGAGTTCTCAACCGAGCGAGCGGGAGAACGAGCTCTCTCTCGTATTCTCTCTCTCTCTCTAGTTCTCTCAACACCTTGCGAACGGAATGAGCCTCCCCTTGTATTCGCGAAGCTTCTTGTTATTTATACTCGATTTTCAAAGTTTGGCGTGCACGGTGATGGCTTCGCCGACTCAATTCGCACGTGCCCAAGCGTGCGAAGTGAGCTGGACGGAGACGGGAACGGGACAGTGTTCCGTCCAAGTCCGTTTGACACTCCGGCGTGCGCGAATTGAGCTTCAATTTGACCAATTCCGCGAAAGTTGACTTTACGCTCCGCCGTACCTTTGACCGGAGATTTCATCGTGCTCCGGCGGCCATTGGTCGTGCCGCCGGTGGCAATCGACGGGGCTTGACCCGCACATCAAAACCTTCACGCCAATTAGCTCAATTAGGTATGAATTGTGCTTCAATTTGACTGTTGAATCTCATTGCCCAAACCCGCAACTCGCGCGGTTGATTTTGGGGAAGATGACACTTTGTTGGACCGGTTCGACCGGCGGTCAGACCGGTCCGAACCGGTTTAGACAATGAACTTTCCCAAAATTTCAAAATTAATCAAAATTGACTGGGAAATTTTGAAATTAAACCTCAAAATTGGACTTAAGGGCCTGATTTCTATATAAAAATGTGATTTTGCCCAAAAGTTCTTATCAATTTGCACAAAAACCCCAAAATTTTCAATTTGGCCAAATTAGGGAAATGTTCAATTGAATGTCAATTTGACCAAATTGGACCATGAGACCTATGCCAATCAATTTGAAATGAATGAAAACATAGGGGAACAGTTCAATTTTATCATGATAGTCCCCCAATTAAAAGTAATTTAAAAAATTGGCAAATTGAGGGACTAAATTGCAAATACTTTGGGGATTTTGTGCAATCCGTGCAATTGGCGCAATTGAGGGTGCATTGATCAAATTGAAGTTCAAAGGGACTGCAATTGAATGTCTAGACAACAAATGTGCAAAAATTGGAAATAAAAAGACTCAATTGGTATTTTTTGTGCAAATTCAACCTTAGGCATTGTGAAGGAACACCTAAAATTGAACTCAAATTTTGATTTTTCTTGAGGTCAATATTAAAAGGGAAGTAAAAGAAAAATATTGGACATTTTTGCGTATTTTTGCGACCTCGTGAGGTATTTTTTATGAATTTTCAAGTATTTTCCTATTTTCTCAAAATATTAAAAAAATATGAAAAATATGAAAAATTATTTTTTGTTCCAAATTGGTTCCTTATGCTTGGCCAAGGCTTCCAATGTTGATTTTTTTATTTTTTGATTTTTATGAATTTTTAGTGAATTTTGGAAAATAAAACTAAAGGAAAATTGATTAAAAAAAATCGGGTGTCAACAATTGCCCCTCTTTGAAAGTAATCTCGGTTAGAGGTTGCTTTCAAAGACAAGGTGACACCTGGATCCTTAATCGACTCTGCTGGGGAAAAATCTAAAGAAAATAAGTCTTGACATTCGATTGCCTTACCTTTGCCATTAAAGCTCCGACTCCGTGGGGAATTATTTCAGTTCATGCTCATTTTATGTGAAAGAGAAATCGGAGGAGAGAGAGACTTACCTGTAGCTCACCTGTTTGTGGTCTGAGATTTGTTGATCTAAGGTTGAAAGAATGATTATATGGAATTACCTTTGAACGGTTTGGCGCGATTTTACGATGATCAACGTCCGTCCGGTGTCGAGTGGTGGTTTGAAGATTTAGAAGAGAGGTTCACCCTTGTAACAAAGGGGTCTCACCTATTCAAAATGAGATTGGCTATCCTCTGGGGATTCACCATTTAAAAAGCAAATCGGCTTTCATCTAGGAAGCTACTCACCGTCTGGAAGGGAGGTTCACCATTGTAACAAAGGGGTTTCACCTAATTAAAAGAGATTGGCTATCCTCTATGAAGGGACTCACCATCTAAAACGCAGATCGGCTTTCATCTAGGAAGCTACTCATCGTCTGGAAGGGAGGTTCACCCTTGTAACAAAGGGGTTTCACCTATTTAAAAGAGATCGGCTATCCTCTATAAAGGGACTCACCATCTAAAACGCAGATCGGCTTTCATCTAGGAAGCTACTCATTGTCTGGAAGGGAGGTTCACCCTTGTAACAAAGGGGTTTCACCTATTTAAAGAGATTGACTATCCTCTATGAAGGGACTCACCATCTAAAACGCAGATCGGCTTTCATCTAGGAAGCTACTCACCGTCTGGAAGGGTGCCATCTGAGAACCTAGGTTTACTAGTGTACCTACAGAAGCTCAAACCCGATTTCAAATTTTCAAAAGAGGAGGGTGCCATCCGAGGACCTAGGTTTACTAGTGTACCTACAGAAGCTCAAACCCTATTTCAAATTTTCAAAAGAGGAGGGTGCCATCTGAGGACCTAGGTTCACTAGTGTACCTACGGAAGGTCAAACCCTATTTCAAATTTTCAAAGAGGAGGGTGCCATCTGAGGACCTAGGTTTACTAGTGTACCTACTGAAGCTCAAACCCTATTTCAAATTTTCAAAGAGGAGGGTGCCATCCGAGGGCCTAGGTTCACTAGTGTACCTACAGAAGGTCAAACCCTATTTCAAATTTTCAAAGAGGAGGGTGCCATATGAGGACCTAGGTTCACTAGTGTACCTACAGAAGCTCAAACCCTATTTCAAATTTTCAAAGAGGAGGGTACCATCTAAGGACCTAGGTTCACTAGTGTACCTACAGAAGCTCAAACCCTATTTCAAATTTTCAAAGAGGAGGGTGCCATCTGAGGACCTAGGTTCACTAGTGTACCTACAAAAGCTTAAACCCTATTTCAAATTTTCAAAGGAGAGGGTGCCATCCGAGGACCTAGGTTTACTAGCGTACCCGTAGAAGCTCAAACCCTATTTCAAATTTTCAAATTAGGGATCTGAGGACACGGGGATACCGGAAGACCCGCAGAAAATCCAAGTTAATCAAATCTTTAAAATGTAACTTTTCCGAGGATTTGGGATCACCAGGGAACCCGCAGAAAGTTCAATCAAACATCATTAGAATGACAATTTTAAGCTCCGGGGAGAAACTTTAGAATTCCAGACAAATTTTCAAAGTATAATTGCGAGGGAAATGTGTCCAATCACAAGTTCAAATTTTCACTGGGGATGGATTTTGAATGACGCATCCCGAGTGTTCTACAAAAAGGTTGTTTTAAAAGTTTTTCAAAAGAGTTTTCCTTCATCCAAGAGGACTTCTCACCATTTTGGGAAGGTTTTTCCTAAAATTCAAATCTGCTCACAAAAACCTAACCTTGAGGTTTCGGCATCATTCGAGATGCATACAATTTGACTAATCGAAAAAGGCATTTTAAAAGGGATCGTAATTCAGGCCAGGTCAAAGGTTTATCAAAGGATATTCATTTTGAGGGTTAGAAATAAACCTTGATCAACAATAGCTTCTTCGGGTTTACAAGTCAAGAACCCCGAAGACATGATAAGACAGGATTGTACTTACCTCTTTAAGCGGTAGCTTCCTGTATGATTTCTTGCATCAATCTAAAACACATTTTTGATCAGAAAAGTTTTGGTAACAGGTTGTATCTTGGCTTAAGTTGGGTTCTTTAAGAAAGGCCATATTTTCAAAAGAAGGGTGAACTTTGGTGATCACCTTGACATTTTTCCAGCATTCGTTTGCTTCTGCAGAAAATTCATGATCATTCATTTTTCAATTGATTTTGAGGATTTTCCTCTTTTCATCTTGATGATTTTTCTTCAGGATTTGCCCCTTCTCGGGGTGTTCTTTTCATGGGCTTTAGCCTTGCTTTTACCAGACACTTTGCTTTTTCAGCCTTTTTATTTCTCATCATTTTTGCATTGATCGGTTCTTTTGGAGACCAGTATTAAAGTTCTCCCGACCATGCTTTTTGACTCATTGCTGGTGATTCCTTTGTTTGCCCCGGTGTGGGGAGGTGATCACCAACAAGGGTTTAGAAATGAATATTCAAAGGCTCAAATTGGTTCTTCAAAGGGTAAGTGTTTGGGGGTATAGAAATGAAGTGCTTTCCTTCACTTTGAGGTGTTCCAAGTTTCTGCTAGAAATCACCTGAAGCTATCACAAAAAGATTGATGCAGGTTAGCAGAATAAAGTCTTACCCGATCTTTTCCCCAAAGAATCATCCAATGAACCTCCAAATATGCCCCAGTGTGGGGTGGTTCTTGACAGGGTTATATTCATAAAATTCTCCCTTTTTGGCTCAGAGTGGTTATCAAGGGATATAAATGTGTATGGATAATTTTGGAATGGAAATGCCTTTCATCATTTCAATCCATGTAATCACCGCGAATGATCCCTACGTCCCAAAATTAAGCTTTTATCTCTCTGCCACTCTCACTCATCACTCAAGTGTATCGGGGACGTGTTTAAAGACAATGCTTGCCTCTTTTCATTTGAAGGATCATTCTTTTGAAAAGCTTTCAAAACGTGCCCTTTTATAGAAACTCGGGGCATTTCATCAAAATTCATCATTTGCAAAAATTTTCATCAAAAGGTTTATTCAAAAGATGTTTCTGTAATTTGGAAGGAATATTTCTTTGAAAGGGTCTTGTGGCTTTGCAAATCCAAATTTTCAATTTCAAGCATGACAGCGTATGAAAATATTTTGTAAAGGAGGAAAACCTCAAACCTGTCATCTTCAAATATTGACTTCTGTTTCCTGTAAAAACAAAAGGAATCAATCAGTCAAAGATGTTCAAAATTTCGAATCCCGAAGCGACTTTCTCTTGTCTCCTTCGGATGTTGATTCCCGTTTCCTGTAAAAACAAAAGGAATCAATCAGTTAAAGATGTTCAAAATTTTAAATTCCAAAGGTGACTTCCCTGTTTGATCCATTGCTCTGTAGGATTCTTTGTGACTCCCAATCCACCTGGAAAACACAAACATATGCAAATGCATGTATGCAAATGTCATGCGAATGCAAAATTCTATGTGACTCAGATCTGCTCATCAATCGCTCTAAAGCTCAACTTTATTTCAAGGGTAATATCTCTTCACGGCGTCGGCATTTCTTGGACTTGCCAATTCTTCCCCATCCATGTTTACAAGTATAAGAGCTCCCCCGGATAAGACCTTCTGAATCACGTAGGGGCCTTCATAATTTGGCATAAATTTGCCTCCTGGATGTTGGGCATTTGGGAGCATTTTCTTCACAACTAGCATCCCTGTTTCAAAATTTCTAGGCTTGACCTTCTTGTTAAAAGCTCTGGCCACCTTCTTCTGGTAGCTTTGACCATGGCAAATAGCCTTCAATCGTTTTTTATCAATCAAATTCAATTGTTCATGTCTCTGCCGGCTCCACTCATCTTCCGTGAGCTCAACTTGAGACAGAATCCTTAAAGAGGGGATTTCCACCTTTACTGGTAGGACTGCTTCCATACCGTATACCAAAGAGTAGGGAGTTGCCCCGGTTGAAGTACGAATCGAAGTTCTATAAGCCATGAGAGCATATGGCAACCTCTCATGCCGGTCTCGATATTTCTCAGCAGTTTTAGCCAATATCTTCTTGATGTTCTTGTTTGCCGCTTCCACGGCTCCATTCATTTGCGGGCGGTAAGGTGAATAATTAAGGTGTCGTACCTTAAATTGTTCCAATAGTTGATCGACAACCTTGTTGTTCAAATTGGAGCCATTGTTTGTAATGATGGCTCTTGGTACTCCATATCTTGAGATGATATCCTTCTTGATGAATTTAGCCACGTTGTTCGCAGTGACATTGGCATATGAGCTGGCTTCAATCCATTTGGTGAAATAATCAATAGCTATCAGAATGAAACGATGCCCGTTTGAGGCCTTTGGGTTGATAGGGCCAATCATATCAATTCCCCACATAGAGAATGGCCGGGGTTCTGACATTTGATGTAGCTCGATTGGTAGCGCATTTATCTTGTTGCCGTACACCTGGCATTGATGACAGGATCCCACATGTTGGTTGCAATCTGACTCGATAGTCATCCAATAATACACGAGTCTCATGATCTTCTTGGCGAGGAGGTGACCATTCATATGCGGCCTACATTCTCCTTCATGAATCTCTTTCATAATGAGATTTGCTTCTTTGAAATTTACGCACCTCAATAGGACTGAGTCAAAGGATCTCTTGTATAGGATCTGTCCGCTGAGGAAAAATTTAGAAGCCATCTTGCTTATGTACTTCTTATCTTCCGGTTGGCTGTCCTGTGGGAATTCGCCCTTCAGCAGATAATTCTTGATGTCATGATACCATGGTTCTTCATCGGGTTCTTCTTCAACGACCATGCAATATGCAGGTTGCTCAAGGATGTCAATCCTTAACGGCTCTATCTCGAGGCCATCTTGCACTTGTAACATGGCTGATAATGTGGCCAAAGCATCAGCAAAATGTTTATGAGTTCTTGGCAGATATTCGAAAGTTATCTCTTCAAAATGTTGGATCAACTCTTCAAGATACTTATGATAAGGAATAAGCTTGGGATCCTTCGTTTTCCACTCTCCTTGAGTCCGTAACATGATTAACATGGAATCTCCATATACCAGTAGCTTCTTCACCTTTAATGAGATGGCCAATTGTAATCCTAGTATGCAGGCTTCATATTCAGAAATGTTGTTGGTGCAGGGGAAAACCAACTTGGCTGAAACTGGATAATGTTGATCTTCGGGGGATATCGAATCGCCCGAATGCACGATCCAGTGAGGTTCACTGCGCCATCAAAGTACATTGTCCATTTGTCTTCGGATATGTTCAGAATTTGACCTCCCTTGTTTTGCTCTAAAACGTCCTTAGGAGGATTCTCGGCTAGCATGTCGGCAATTGCTTTTCCCTTGACAGACTTTTGGGGAGAGGTTTTGATATCAAACTCTAAAAGTAATATTTGCCATTTAGCCATCTTTCCTAGCAATGTTGATTTCTCCAAAAGGTACTTGATAGGGTCATTTTCGATGACCGGTTCTATATGATAATGCAGCGTATACTGCCTTAATCCGTGGAGGACCCAAACCAATGCTACGCAAGTCCTTTCCATTGCTGGGTACTTGGCTTCAGGCGTTGTGAACTTTTTGCTCAAATAATATATAGCCCGCTCTTTACGATCCTTGGGGTTAGTTTGGGCAAGTAAAGATCCCAATGATTCATCGTTAACTGTCGGATATAGAGTTAAAGGAACGTTAGGGATAAGAGGTACCAATACTGGAGGCTGTACCAAATATTCCTCGATCTTCTCAAATGCTTGTTGACATTCTGAATCCCATTTCACCTTTGCGCCTTTCTTTAGCAGTTTGAAGAAGGGTTTTGCCGTTTCTGATAGTTGAGATATGAATCTGGATATATAATTCAATCTTCCAAGTAGGCCCCTTACTTCCTTAACAGTAGAAGGAGTCCCTATTTCCCATATGGCTTTGATCTTGGAGGGGTCGATTTCAATACCACGATTGCTCACTACAAATCCTAGCAGCTTTCCGGATCTTGTGCCAAATACGCATTTCGCGGGATTCGGCTCGAGCTTGTATTTTCTCAATCGATCAAATAATTTCTTCAGCACTTTAACGTGATCTTCTCCAGGTCTGGACTTGGCAATCATATCGTCCACATAGACCTCAATCTCCTTATGTATCATGTCATGAAAAAGGGTTACCATAGCCCTCTGGTATGTTGCCCTTGCATTTTTCAATCCAAAGGGCATTACCTTGTAAATGAAGGTTCCCCATTGTGTAGTGAATGAGGTCTTGATCTTATCTTCTTCCTTCAACATGATCCGATTATATCCAGAGAATCCATCCATAAAGGAGAATAATTCAAAGCCCGTAGTGCTATCGATAAGTACATCAATGTGCGGTAAGGGAAAATCATCCTTCGGACTAGCTTTGTTTAAGTCCCGATAATCCACGCATATTCTAATTCTCCCACCCTTCTTCTTTACTGGTACGATGTTGGTGACCCAATCAGCATATGGGACAGCCTCGATAAATCCAACTTTGAGGAGCTTCATTACCTCATCCTTAATCTTATCTGCCGATTCAGGATTCATTCTTCCGGGCGATTGATTTACTAGTGTGCAAGAAGAATTTGTGGACAAAGCATGCTTCACGATTTCACGATCTAAACCCGGTATGTCAGCATATGACCAGGCGAAAATATCTTGATATTCTTTAAGCAATGCCGTCATTCTTAAAACATATGCTGTAGACAAGTGTCCTCCTATTTTCACTTCCTTGACGCAATCAGAATCTCCCAGATTAATAGTAATGGGTTCTTTAGAAATAGGAGGCTTATATTCTTCAAAACAATCCCATTCTCTCTTGATATTGCTCACATCAATCTCGTCTATATCAACTTCACATGCATAGTCATCGAGCTGATCCGAGTCACATATTAACCTGTTATGTATGGGTGGGATGACATGCTTGAAATGCACCATGAAAGGTTAGTATTCAAAGATGATAAAATTGAAGGATGCATGATTTTTATCATGAAAACATTTTTCAAATTCCAATTTTTAGACAAAGAAAAGAGAACTAGCCCACGATCTTCCGGACATCCTGGTTCTCAAAAGCTATTTAAAACCCAAGATCATATGGCGAATCGGGCCTCAAGTTTCATGGTAGAATCAATTGTCATCATCGGACCAATCCGTTGCTCCACATGTCTATAATAAAACTTGAGATGATTTTCATTAATAGATGCAACTAAGAGCAATACAAGACGGCACTTCTCGGATCGCGGTATGCGACCCAAAGGATGCTAAAACATCAAAAAGCTTCAAAAACAGATGCAGTAATCAAAATGCATTAAAAGGTAAAGTTCAGAAAGAGCCTTTTACTCGGGGGTGGGGAAATCATCATCCAGCCACTCAATGATCACATTCACCCGATTATCCAGGAACGGGTTGAATAGGTCCGGCTCTGCATCCTCGGAGATATCCTCATCTTCCAGCCATTTGCCTCCTTTAGAGAATACCTCGAATAAGGGGTTTAGGAACATTTTTCCTCTAACTTTCCATGCGTCGGTGCCTATAAAACGGCCACCTTGGTGTCTACGGCCTCCTTGGTCTCCATAATGATTGTTTCGACCTCGGCCTCGACCTGTATTTTTCTTCACTATTCCATTATAACCTAGACCAACCTTGTGGTCGTTTGAGCCCAAATTCAAAGGGTTAAGGATTCCCCGACCGTACTTCCCTAACCCGACACCTGGAATATATCCATTCGAGAGTAACACTCTTCCCGCCATGGTTGCAGGCTTCGAGAGCTACAGTGCGGCTATTTTGGCGTCTGGCGATACATGCATGACGGATACAATGTCGAAGGTATGATAACTCAGCTCATCCTCCTTTGAGGGTTCAATGTATGGGACCATTCCTTTTAAAGCAGCTCGATGTCCCGTCTCGCCATGGACGGTGATCAACCGGCCCTTGACCACGAATTTTAACTTTTGATGCGGGGAGGAAGGTATCGCTCCGGACACATGGATCCATGGTCTTCCAAGAAGCAAGGTGAAGGCGCTAGGAATGTCCAGTACTTGGAACGGTATAGAGAAAGTTACCGGTCCAACAGCAATGTCCAGCTCAATCTCTCCTACAACATTTTTAGAGACTCAGTCAAACGACCGGACAGTGGCCTTGGATGTCTTCACGAAATCTTCGTTGATCCCCAAGCTTCTCAAAGTGCTCAGAGGACATAGGTTAAAACCGGAGCCATTATCAATCAGAACGTGAGGAACCTCCTTTCCATGGCACCTCACAGCAATATAGAGGGCTTTGTTGTGGACCCATCCTTCCTCCGGGAAATCTTCATCCGAGAAGGATATCTGGTCTTTCAAAAGTATAGCCCCTACGAAATCTCCCAGTTGCACTTTGTTAATGGTTTCTAGGACATGAACTTCATCCAATACCTTCGGGAGGGCATTCTTGTGCTTTTCGTAGTTTTTGAAGAGATCTAGTATAGAGATCTGTACCGGCATTTTCCACGGTTGGTCGACGATCTCATACTCATTGGTTCTCACGACCGATTGCAACTTCTCAACCTCTTCCGCAGTCGGGGCTTTCTTTTCGGAGTCCGCCTCTCTTGGTGGATAACATCTTCCCGATCTCATTATGGCGTCAATCTCGCCCGTTCCATAATCCCAGTGAACCGCCTTCGAGTTATACTCCTCAACGGGCGGCAACTTAATTTTTACTAGTCTGATCTCTTCCCGAGGTGGTTCAGAGGTTGACGGCTTTTCCGAAGTGGATGCTTCCCAATTATCCACCTTATTCAGATCGATAACAAAGCGAATCGGAGCATCTACCATTCCGATCATCTCATCTTCATGGACATCATCGGGGTTATGTTCCTGGCCTTGCCGGCGTGGCATTTTCTTCATCCAATTCCCTTTGCCTTTTACTTCTAACTCTCGGGATAATCCCTTCAATTCTCATACCAATCTCCACCGGATGTTGGAACAACGAATATGTGTATGCATACATGCGGTCAAAGTATTCCGCCGGAAGGGATTTGAGCACAAACTCCAGCATTTCTCTCTCTGATAGCGGCGGTTACACCATTACAACGTGCTTCCTCCATCTCCTAGCGAAGAGTTCAAAACTCTCATCTTTGCTTTTCCCGATATTCAACAAATTAGCCTGAGTGAAATAACCCCCGATTCCAGCTTCAAAGTGACGTATGAAGTGTTCCGATAAATCTTCCCAGCTTGGGACCCGGTCCAGATCGATTGATTGGAACCATACCGGTGCGGGGCCCGCCAGACTATGTCCGAAATTCCGGATCGGTGTTTCATCATCATCATGATGGCCAACCATTTGACGGAGATAATATGATATATGCGCCGGAGGACATCCAGCGCCATTATATTTTGTGCGGAAGATCACTCTCGGGTTCGCGCCTTGGGACGGAATATTTCTTGCCCGAGTAAGCGGCGTAATCAGCTCTTTCAACTCATTCATTTTTCTTGACACATCGCCTTCTTGCTCTTACAGGAGGGCAATTTTTCGATTTTGTGTTTCCATGGCCCGCCGCATTTCCAGAATCTGCATGTTCTCTTCTACTCTTGTGGCGTCTTTCTTAGCCAATGACTGAGATAACTCTGCTACCATAGTCGTCAAATGACGTATATGTGTCTCCAGATTAGAAAGTCGCACGTTGGACTCCCGATTCACCTGTTCATTCCGAGGGGCCTCTTGATTCTTAGCTTCATCGATCGTTCCCACAAATTCTTCACTTTCGGGGTCATCCATGCCACCCCACCCATCGGGGACTATATCTCCAGAATCAACGAAAAAGCTTGGGGGCGCTGAATACAAAACTTTGAAGTTGTAACCGCCACTATCTTCTCCCAAGTTGTCAACTATTTCTCCTCTCTCGAGAGCTTTCCGCATAAATCTTCTATCACCTCTGCGTGCTTTATCCAGACGGACTTCATATTCGTCTATCTCTTCAATTTCTTGGCCATCTTTAATGCTCATCAAATATCCCGAGGGTATTTTCCAAACAGCTCCCCTCGTTGGTTTCATCGCAAATTTCACGAACAGCATGGCCACGGCCACATAAGTACCCTTAAAAGTAACATCTTCCATTCTTCCTATAACACCCAAGTTGATCAACTTTTCCAAACAAGTCTCCTTTTGCTCCCGGGAAATACTCTCTCCTTCCGGGTATTATGAGGCCAATGTCAAGACATCCCGCATTTTACTCATATCCACTATGAACTCCAGAACCTCTTCCTCTTCACCTCCGAAAATCGCGCTTACTTCGCGATGCTCGAGTAACGGGTTCTGTTGCACATTCGATTCAGCCTTATCAAATTCTAGTACCTTTCCATCGATCAATGCTTGCACCTTGAACTTTAGAGGGAGACAGTTGTCCACATTATGCCCTCTTTCTCCCATATGGTATATGCACGTCCGGGTTTCATCAAACCCAGGAAATCTTGGAAGATGAGCTCTAGGTGGCTCTTTTGCAACTAGGCGGTTTTCCAGCAGCATGGGTAATAATTTGGATAAGGGTCGGGGTAGTGGGGTGAAAACAATTTGGTTCTTTCTTCTAAATTCTGGTGGCTTGGAAGCGGTCCAGGAGGACGTTCCTTGGGTAGGGATAGAGGGTGAGAAATTTTTAGGCTTTGGCGGGTTAGGGACAAAGGCTACTTCTCCAGTTTGCTCCCTATTATCCCTTCTCAAAGGGTATTGGCGTACGAAAGGCGCTTCGGGTATCTTCTTTTCTCTCGGTGCCCACTCATGGCGTTACGCCACCTTGATCGGGTGCGCAAACGTCTGACACCCAGAGGTGTTCAGCTTGTCGAAAAACTCAAAGGGAAGGGCCTTGAGAAACAGGTCTATTAGTTCTTCTTCCGGGACTGGCGGCTTTACCTGCACAGCCAATGCTCTCCATCTCTGGGCGTAGGCGCGAACGGCCTCGCTCTTTCCCTTTACTGTTCTTAGAAGGTCCTCCCTAGTAAGGGCGGTCAAAGTGTTAAACTTGTATTGCCGAAGGAACTCGTCTGCCGGTTTGACCCAATCGGCGAGCCTCTCTGGCTCCAATTCAATAAACCACGCCAGGGCTGCCCCGGATAGGCTTTCCTGGAAGGTATTAACCAGTAATGGGATGTTGTCGGAGAATTGTGACATTCGGCGCAAATAATACTTCAAGTGCGCCTTGGGACACCCGGTCCCATTATATTTCCTCACAAAGTCCAGTTCCTTGTAGTCTCAGGGAACCTCTATCTTCTCGAACGGCGCAACCTTTTCGAACCTCGAAAGTTCATAACCCCGACTTGCCGGGCATTCTTCGATCTTAGCAAGCCTTTTGATTTCCTCTTCCATTTTGAGGACTTGCTTCTCCTTTTTCTCCAGGTCAATCACAATGGGAGGATCCTTAGGCGGTCGCTCCGGATTCAAAGTAGGATTAGTGGCGGGTGCCGGATTAGCGTTCGTTCCATCGGATGAACTCGCAGCGTCTTGAGAATTAGGGTCGACGGGGTATTTCCCCTGACTAGCGATCAGCATCGCTTTCATCTCTGCCACCATTGTGGCGATCATATTCATCTGGTTCTCCCGATTACCCACATGAGGTGCGAGCTCTTCTTGTTCCATCCTTAATTTGCGCGTTTTGCTACGAGTCATCGTATTTATCACTCACCTGTTTTCAGAACATCAAATTAGTATGGAAAGTATTAAAGGATTGGAGACATTGATCCGTGGTAATTGACTTTTCTATATGTATGCATGGAGTGCTCATAAAAGAAATAATATGTATCTATTACAAACCAAATTGTTCAAAAATATCTAAAAGATAACAAATATGCGAAAATCTAAATGGGGGAATGAATCTATCCAAGTCTAGGACGCTTCCACTCTTCTTGTTCTTCTGATCCATCGGAGTCCCACGGGTATGGGTCTTCTCCTTCCTCCGACATCTACTGCTCTGGATCTTCGGGAATGTACGGCTCTACTCCCGATACGTAAGGTACTATGTACTCGGGCTCATATGACTCCACCTCTTCAATCCGAGGAGACGCACTCGGGTACATATGGCTCAACCATTGATTGGCGATACTCCTTAAATTTCTGGATATACTCCTTGGAGGCTCTATGAATGTTCATCTCGTCGTCCAAATAATCCGGCCATTCAACTTGTTGCAGCGGGGAATTCTTCAAAGCGTGAAGAATAAGCTTGATCCGAGCCCGATATAACTTCTTTGCTTCTTTTGTAAGCTTTCCTCGTGTCATGTCAAATGAGAAAATCCCAGGACAAACATCCGGTCGCACTTCTTGTAGAACTCCAAATTGCCTTATCACTCGGATGGGGTAATATGCCACAGGCCAAGTACATCCCAATAAGGGAATAGGGCTATCTTCCACACCCATAATGCGAGCCTCCACAATCTTAGGCCAAGTCAGACGCCACCTAATATGCTCGGGTTTCAAATTGTCCAATAGCTCAACCCATTTTTTAAACGAGTGTTTGGGTACAAGGGATTGACACTTGAGGAAGGATCTAAGAGGGTGAACATGCTCATTGATCTCATAACACCCCATTCGGAGTTAGAAAGTCTTTATATGAGAGGTGAACCACATGTGGAGTAGCCCACTAGATGCTTGGAAAACAACCTTTTTTGAAGCTTTGGAACGGTTTAGGGAGAGAAAGGTCTCGGCTAAGATCATGTACGAATAATTCCAGCGACAACATGCTTGTCTGGCTATATGGGCTATAGAAGGGTCAAAAGTGGTCCTAGAGGTTGGGAATAGGACGAATGCGAAGAAAGCCAAGATGAACACCTTTCCCGATCTATGATCGGTTTCGGTGGGTAAAGAGGAATAATTGTCGAAAAGGAACGAGAAGGTGAACTTATTAGAATTGGACTTATAAACTTTTTCAATCTCAGAAGTTTTAAGGCGAAGGAAATTCGACAAAGAACGAGTAGAGTCCATGTCTAAAGGGGGTTGAGCTATACGTTCTTCAAACTTGGCCCCAATAATAGCGATGTATTCCTCAAGAGTAGGGGTCAATTCTAATCCTCGGAAGTTAAATGTCATTGTGCGTGCGTCCCATGTCTTGGCTAGCGCTTGAATAAGGGCCGGTTGATATTCCACTTTGATCGGATCTACTAGCCGCCCCAAATGTCCTTTAACGTAAGCCTTGTTGATGATGTCAAGGCGATCCCACCATATGGAAAGCTCCTTGCGCGGTATTGGGATGACTTTGATGTCTCCATTCCCCATGATCTAAAAATGCAAGAATGATGATCCTAAAGTCAATTACCACGGATTTAATATGCATATGCATGAAATGTGATGCAAATGTGCTAACCAAATTCCATGTCATCTTTTGGTAACATGAGGGTCAACTACTCCCACTTGACCCAAATAAGCTAAATAGGGTAGTTATGGACCTAATCTCACCTAAAGATGGCATGTAATTTGATTAGGATCGTTTAAGCGTAATCGGGGTAAAAAGTCGCTTTTACAACTCCAAATTTATCCACTCATAAAATTCACAAGTCTAGTACAATAAAGTCAAAAGAAATGATAGCATCTGAAGATGTTCGGACAACAAGTGTCGATGAAAGTACATAATTGACTCAACATGTAATGAATCCTAGAAATGCCCCAAAGTCGTACTAAACTAGATAGTCGGAATGGTTTCTTCATCAGATGAGATTTCTACTATCTCGGGAAGCTCAACATCTTCTTCGTCATCGGAGGATATAGTGATGACTTCCTTCTTCTTGATCGGGGAGTGCTTTGGGGCCGTCTTGGTCGCACGAGGCTTCTTTGCCAATTTCATGTACAACTCCCAAATTCTCTCCTTTTCACGCTTAAGTTTCAAATGGCGCGCACATCATGAGTAATCACAACTCTCGCTACGAGTGCCGTTCCGTCCATTGAGCTCCCGTCCATGGACAAATCCAAAGACTCGAAAAGTAGCGGGTACTCGGTCCTCGCGTCGAACGGTCCTCCGCTCCCATGTGAATACGCCGGGTACATCAATATGACTTCGGGGCGCCATCTATCCTAAAAAGAAAAATTTGACCTTCAACCCCAATCACTTAAACGATCTTACAAATTGTGATGATATATCATGAAAATGCATGATATGCAAAATTTAAATTTACAAGTTCAAAATAAAGAGGGTAGAAAGCCTTACCAACCGATGTTACTCTTTTTTTTGGGTTTTTGGTTTTAGGTATACCAACCGTCCATTTCACACGCACATGAGACAAGTGAGGTTGAACTCTAAAGAAATAAAAAATGCTCGGGTATGGACCTAAAGAGGCTCCCGCTATACGAATCGATGAGGCGCCCACAAGCGCAATCAAACAACAAGTGGGTAGGATCATCAATCTCGCATAGCGAGCGGGATCAAATATGGTCAACCCAAGTGCAATCAAACACAAGAGCTTCGCATACCGATCCCTATCTATGGTGACCTATAAGGGTGATTCGCGGCTTGGGTTTAGGCGCTTGTGTGTGCGGTGTCGTGATCCTCAAAATATGCAAGACATGCACAACAATTTATATTCAAAACACCGCTTCAATATGTGCATAAATAACACACAACCCAAAACACCAAATCTGCATAAAAAAGGGTTAGCATAGACATCACCCCTTATAACTCCCATATGCATCAACATTTAACACTTTTGTTAGTGGACGTACCTCACCTTCAAGAGCATCTGCAGAAAACGGGATTAGAAAACACTCA
Source organism: Rhodamnia argentea (assembly GCF_020921035.1). Lineage (NCBI taxonomy): Eukaryota > Viridiplantae > Streptophyta > Magnoliopsida > Myrtales > Myrtaceae > Rhodamnia > Rhodamnia argentea. Next base: position 16,535,416 of record NC_063157.1, on the reverse strand, counting down.
ACATTTTCATCGGCTTAAGTCCTCTTAAGAGATGGTTCCCCGATGGAGTCACTAGTCAGTCGCGACCCTCCGGAAAATTTCCATAATAAAATGGTTCCGGTGGTGAGAGGGTTAACGAGCCGATCCATTTTTATAAGTATGACCCCGATTGTCGGCGGGGTATTTTTAGGATTGCGGGTCTCTCCCAAGACCCATTACTCGAATCGCGATGTCGGGTAAAATTTATCAAATATCGATATCGACCTTAGTGTGGTCGGGTGGCATGTGCAAATGTGTACATGCAATTGGAGTCGCCACCGATCAATTTATTGGAGGGTATGATTGACGCCCTTTCGGTTACCGATGTTGAGTGATTTTCTAACCTATGAATTCATGCAGATAGAATATCGGGTGAGGTAGGTTCTAACAGTTCTAGGTATACATACGGATGGGAATTTTCTATTCTTAACAATCACGATCAGAAAAAATCAAAAGTGCAATCAAAACATTCAAAGTCAATCAAATCAATCATTCAAGGCTCAATATATCTAAAAATGGCCCTATCGACCCACAGAAATATCTAATTTGAGTTCCGGGGTTGGTTCGGGAAAATTTGGGGCGAAAGGCCCGGAAGGGTAGAATGGTCATTTTTTTGGGTTCGGGACCCGAAAATCACAAAATTGGGGTCGGGCCAGTTGAATGTGGCCATTTCCCATTTTTTGTGATTTTATGGAATTTTTCTAATTTTTCTAATTTTTTTGAATTTTTTATTTATTTTCTAAAAAATGTGGGAATTTTCCGGATCGATGTAAATCGACCCTTGAAGTCTCAAAATTCTCGATCCAGACTTTATGAGTCCCGAATCGATCTAGAAATTTTTTAGAAATTTTTTGTAAAAATCAGGGAATTTTTATGAATTTTCTAAGTATTTTTACAATTTTTTTGATTTTTGGAAATTTCTTTTTATTTTTTTGTTATTTTTTATTAATAAACCGGACCGGGTCAACCCGGTCCGATCGCCCACAGACCCCTCTCGACCTCCAATACGGTGCCGTATACGTATCTATACTATTTATTATTTGATTTTCTAAACTAATTTCTAATATCTGAATATACTAAAATGAATGGACTAGTGAGATCAATGCGCGAATCAATCTCGGCCGTCGGTCCTCTACTAAAAGAAACGACGCTGCATCGGTATAAATTGCGGACGGTCACGATTGAAACTTAAATCTAATCCGGGCCGTTGCTTCACCTATATCAAAACAACGCCGCACCTATTAGTACTATGAACGGCCACGATTAAGCCTAAAACCAGATTTGAACCGTTCGTTCCTATTGAGGCCTAAACGACGACGCTTCCGGTGTTCCTCCTAAAACGACGTCACCTAACTAATGCATGGACGGTCGGGATTAAACCCTAGACTCGATCTCGACCATTCGTCCATTCAAACAAGGAAACGACAACGCATTATCTTGGCAAAACGGCACCGTTTCCCTATTTTTATTTTCTACATAATATATCTAATATTCGAAAATAATAAAATGCTGATCCGACGGTCCTAAATCAAACTAAGGTAATTACCCTGGCCGTCGGATCAGGGCTGACTCAGCTCGTCCGCGCCAACGGCCGAGCCGAGTCGGCGATGAGCTGGACCAACCACGGGACGCCACGTCGGGCTTTGACACATTGATCGTGCCACGTCGGCATCATCGTCTTCCTCGCGACGACGCCGAACGAACGGCCGAGAAGGTTCCGGCGAGATCTAACGGTGAGATCTCGCCGGAATTGCACAAAACCACCACGAATCGATTCGTCTATTCAACTAGATCAACATATCTCAAAATCAGACACTTCTATCGGCTAAATCCTAAGAATCAAGCTATACACAATGTCGCGACCCTCCGGAAATTTCTTTCCGGGGTGGAATTGGGCTAACGAGCCGATCCCTCTTTTTATAGACATATGTATGGGGGATCGCGAGTCTCTCCCAAGACCCATTACTCGAATCGCGATGTCGGGTAAAATTTATCATATATCGAAATTGACCTTGTGTGGTCGGGTGGCATGTGCGAGGTGTACATGCAATTCGGAGTCGCCACCGATCGATTTATTGGAAGGTACGATCGGAAAACCTTACCGAGCGGTCGGGAGAAACCGTTCGGTTCCGCGAAAAAACCAGAGATTTTGGGTCCGGGGACTTGGTTACGCCAAGTTTCAAATTTGACGCCCTTTCGGTTACCGATGTTGATTGTTTTTCTAACCTAAGATTTCATGCAGATACGATATCGGATGAGGTAGGTCCTAAAAAATCTGAGTATTCATGCGGATGGGAATTTTCTATCCTAATCAATCACAATCGAGGAATTAATGCGCAATCAAAATCATTACAAGCAATCAAATCAATCAATCAAGGTTTGATATGTCTAAAATGGCCCTATCGGCCCACACAAAAATCAATTTTGGGTATCGGGGTGATTTGGTAAAAATTTGGGGCGGAAGGCCCGGAAGGGTAGAATGGTCATTTTTGGGAGTTCGGGACCAAAAATCACAAAATTAGGGTCGGGCCGGTTGAATGTGGCCATTTCCCATTTTTTGTGATTTTATGGAATTTTTCTAATTTTTTCTATTTTTTGGAATTTTCATTTATTTTTCAAAAATATTGGAAATTTTCCGGATCGAAATTAATCAACCCTCGTAGTCTCAAAAATTTTCGATCCAGACTTTATGAGTCCCGAATCGATCTACAAATTTTTAGAAATTTTTTATGAAAATCCGGGAATTTTTATGAATTTTCTAAGTATTTTTACAATTTTTTTGGATTTTTGGAAATTTCTTTTTATTTTTATATTATTTTTTATTAATAGACCGGACCGGTCAATCCGGTCAACGACCGGGTCAACCCGGTCAGACCGCTCGCGGACCCACTCGTGAACCAACCGCACACTAAACGGTGCCGTATCTATTTTTCTATATTTTTTTGAATTTCTAATACTAATTTCTAATATTCGGAATAAAAGAAAATGGATGGACGGCCGAGATCAACTGCAGATCTGATCTCGGCCATTAACTCACGCCCTGGCAAAAACGACGACGTCTCGGCCCTCGCTTACAAAAACGACGTCGCACTTGACCTATTCAAACGGGCGGTCACGATCTAACTTCGATCTAATCTAAGCCGTTCATCTCTCCCTTAGTTAAAACGACGCCGGATCGATTAAATGCATGGACGGCCACGATCAATCCTAGACTTAATCCGGACCGTCAAACCTATCTAAAGACAAAACGACGCCGCATATCCCCGAGTTAAACGACACCGTTTATGAATTTTTTAATAAACGAATATATATAAAACGATCCAACGGTCGAGAATCAAATTCATCGATTAATCTCGGCCGTTGGATCGGATCTCGAGTCGCCCGCTCGCGCCAACGGCCGAGGCGACTCGAATCCTAGCCGGCCCTATCACACGACGACACCTAGGCCGGTTGACCTGTTGACTATGCCACGTCGGTCGTCTTCTTCACGGCGACGACACGTAACGGACGGCCGAGAACGCTCCGGCGAGATCTAACGGCGAGATCTCGCCGGAATGACGCGAGACCAACACCGGACGACTCGCTCGGACTTCCGGATCAACATATCCAAAGATTAAGTGATTGTATCCACAGAATCAACATATATCAAGCTCACACGATGCTGAGATCGCATGGTTCAATCAAGCAAAAAAAGAGCATTATAGTTCAATTCCTTCACACAGAAGCTCGAAGATGAGTTGAGGAAACTTACCTCGAGTCCTGATCGGACTCGCGAAGGCTGGAGAGGTCTGGCCGGCGTTCGGCCGGACCGCGATGATTGGAGGTTTCGACTCGGGATGTTCGAGCAAGATTGATGCAAAAACCGGATACAAGCATGGTCGGTGAGGCTCGGGCATCAAAAGGCACACAACAATTTCACGAATCATGCTTAGGATGTGAGGATGCCATGATTACACGGTAGCGAGATAGGAAGATTAACTCACCGATTCTGGAGCTCGCAACTTGACCGAGCTGTCGCGATCGAATCCTGGAGCCTAAACGAAGCTTCTGGACGTGATTTCAAGTCTTGATTCGCTCTGGATTGGCCTCACCAAGAGCTCACGGTCGAGCTCGAGTTCTCAACCGAGCGAGCGGGAGAACGAGCTCTCTCTCGTTTTCTCTCTCTCTCTCTAGCTCTATCAACAACTTGCGAACAGAATGAGCCCCCCCTTCGCTTCGCGAATGTTCTCCTCCTTTTATACTCGTTTTTTCAAATAATGGCGCGTTGGGCAAAGCTTAACCGACTCACTTCGCACGTGCCCACGCGTGCGAAGTGAGTTGGACGGAGACTGGAACGGAATAGGATTCCGTCCAGCTCCGTTTGACACTCCGGCAACACCAATTGCGCACGAATTGCACTTAACTTGCTGAATGTTGACCTTTTTGCGTCGCCGTAGGTTTGACTGCTCCGTCGGCGCTCCTCCGGCGACGATTGTCCTCAAAGTCGGGCCCAATCGACGCGAAATCACCCGAGGAACAAAACGCCCGGGTTAATTGCTTTGATTATCGCCGATTGCCTTGTCAATTTGTTCATCAAAATTCGCCCAAATACTGTTCATTCGTGCGAGACGTTCAAGAAGATGAAGAAATGCGTGGGGACCGGTTCGACCGTCCGTCCGGCCGTGATCGGAGCGGTCCCGAACCGGTTCAGACAATGAATTTAGCACAAATTTCAAAATTAAACAGAATTGGCTGGAAATTTTTGCAATTAAACTTCAAAATTGAACTTAGGGGCTTGGATATTATCTAAAAATGTGATTTTGCCCAAAAGTTCACCTCAATTTCTATGAAAACCCCAAATTTTTCAATTTCCCCAAATTAGGGAAATGTTCAATTGAGCATCAATTCGATCAAATTGGACTATGAGACCTATGCCAATCGCTTTAGAATGTATCAAAACCCTAGGGATGGTCTAATTTTACCATGATAGTCCCTCAATTAAAAGTAATTTCAAAAATTGCAAAATTGAGGGACTTAATTGCAAAATTTTTAAGAATTTCTGTGCAATTCGCACAATTCGCGCAATTGAGGGTGCAATTGATCAAAGTGAAGTTCAAAGGGACTGCAATTGAATGTCTAAACTCTAAATGTGCAAAAATTGCAAATAAAAAGACTCAATTGGTATTTTTTATGCAAATTCAACTCTAGGCATAGTGAAGAAACACCTAAAATTGAACTTAATTTTCAATTTTTCTTGAGGTCAATATGAAAATGGAATTAAAAGAAAAATATTGGACATTTTTGTGTATTTTTGTGACCTCGAAAGGTATTTTTATGAATTTTCAAAGATTTTTCCTATTTTCGAAAATATTAAAAAAAACGAAAAATATGAAAAATTATTTTTTGTTCCAAATTGGTTCCTTAGGCTTGGCCAAGGCTTCCAATGTTGATTTTTCAAAATTTCTTATTTTTATTTTTTTTTGTGAATTTTTAATGAATTTTGGAAAATAAAACTAAAGGAAAACTAACTAAAAATTCGGGTGTCAACAGCTGCCCCTCTTTGAAAGTAATCTCGGTCAGAGGTTGCTTTCAAAGACAAGGTGACACCTGGATCTTTTGTCGACTTCTATTGGGGAAAAATCTAAAGAAAAAAAAAGTCTTGACATCAAATTGCTTTACCTCTGCCGTTTACGCTCTAACTCTGTGGGGAATTATTTCGGTTCATGCTCGTCTTATGTGAAAGGGAGATGAGAAGAGAGAGATACTTACCCGTAGCTCACCTGTCTATAGTTTGAGATTTGTTGATCCGAGGTTGAAAAGTCGAGTGTACGGAATTACCTGTGGACGGTTTGGCGCGATTTTGCAATGGTTAGCGTCCGTCTAGTGTCGAGTGGTGATTTGAAGATTTGTGGGGAAGGTTCACCCTTGTAACAAAGGGGTTTTACCTATTTAAAATGGGTTTGACTATCCACTAGGGATTCATTATTTAAAAAGGGGGCAGATCGGCTTTCGTCTCTCCAAATTACTCACCGTCCGAAAGGGGAGGTTCACCCTTGTAACAAAGGGGTTTCACCTATTTAAAAGAGATTGGCTATCCTCCATGCGGGGACTCACCATCTAAAAAGCAGATCGGCTTTCGTCTCTCCAGCTACTAACCGTCTGAAGGGGGGAGGTTCACCCTTGTAACAAAGGGGTTTCACCTATTTAAAAGAGATTGACTATCCTCCATGCGGGGACTCACCATCTAAAAAGCAGATCGGCTTTCGTCTCTCCAGCTACTAACCGTCTGAGGGGGAGGTTCACCCTTGTAACAAAGGGGTTTCACCTATTTAAAAGAGATTGGCTATCCTCCATGCGGGGACTCACCATCTAAAAAGCAGATCGGCTTTCGTCTCTCCAGCTACTAACCGTCTGAGGGGGAGGTTCACCCTTGTAACAAAGGGGTTTCACCTATTTAAAAGAGATTGGCTATCCTCCATGCGGGGACTCACCATCTAAAAAGCGGATCGGCTTTCGTCTCTCCAGCTACTAACCGTCGAGGGGGAGGTTCACCCTTGTAACAAAGGGGTTTCACCTATTTAAAAGAGATTGGCTATCCTCCATGCGGGGACTCACCATCTAAAAAGCGGATCGGCTTTCGTCTCTCCAGCTACTAACCGTCCGAGAGGGTGCCATCTCGAGGACCTAGGTTGACTAGTGTACCTACGAGCTCAAACCCTATTTTAAATTTTCAAAAAGGCAGATCGGTTTTCGTCTCTCCAGCTACTAACCGTCCGAGAGGGTGCCATCCGAGGACCTAGGTTGACTAGTGTACCTACTGAGCTCAAACCCTATTTCAAATTTTCAAAAAGGCGGATCGGTTTTCGTCTCTCCAGCTACTAACCGTCGAGAGGGTGCCATCCGAGGACCTAGGTTGACTAGTGTACCTACGAGCTCAAACCCTATTTCAAATTTTCAAAAAGGCAGATCGGTTTTCGTCTCTCCAGCTACTAACCGTCCGAGAGGGTGCCATCTCGAGGACCTAGGTTGACTAGTGTACCTACGGAGCTCAAACCCTATTTCAAATTTTCAAAAAGGCGGATCGGTTTTCGTCTCTCCAGCTACTAACCGTCCGAGAGGGTGCCATCTCGATGACCTAGGTTGACTAGTGTACCTACGAGCTCAAACCCTATTTCAAATTTTCAAATAAGCGAGAGGATCCGAGGACTCGGGGATGCCAAAAGACTCAGAAAAATCCAAGTTAATCAAATCTTTAAAATGCAACTTTTACGAGGATTTGGGGTCACCAGGGATCCTGCAGAAAGTTCAATCAAACATCATTAGTATGACAACTTTAAGTTCTTGGGAGAAATTTAAGAATTCTAGACAAATTTTCAAAGTGTATTTGTGAGGGAAATGTGTCCAATCACAATTTCAAATCTCCATTGAGGATGGATTTTGAATGACACATCCCGAGTGTTCTTCAAAAAGGTTGTTTTAAAAAAATTTTCAAAAGGATTTTCCTTCATCCAAGAGGGCTTCTCACCGTTTTGGAAAGGCTTTTTCTTAAAATTCAAATCTGCTCATGAGGAAACCTAACCTTGAGGTTTCGGGATCATTCGAGATGCATACAATCGACTAATCGGAGAAGGCATTTTAAAAGGGACCGTAATTCGGAGCCGGGTCAAAGGCTTATCAATGGATATTCAATTTAAGGTTTAGAAATGAATCTTGATCAAAAATAGCTTCTTCGGGTCTACAAGTCAAGAACCCCGAAGACATGATAAGACAGGATTGTACTTACCTCTTTAAGCGGTAACTTCCTGTGTGATCTCTTGCATCAACCTCCGAAACATCTCTTAGATCGAAAAAGTTTTGGTGACGGGTTGTATTTTGGCTTAAGGTGGGCCCTTTAAGGACGGCTATATTTTCAAAGAGGGGTGAACTTTGGTGATCACCTTGACATTTTTCCAGCTTTCATTTGCTTTTGCAGTAGATTCATGATCATTTTTTGCTCAATTGACTTTGAGGATTTTCCTCTTTTCATCTTAATGATTTTTCTTTAAGATTTATCTCTTTTCGGGGTGCTCTTTTCATGGGCTTTGGCCTTGCTTTTACCAGGCACTTTGCTTTTTCTAACCCTTTCATCAATCTTTGCATTGACTGGCTCTTTTGGAGACCGGTATCAAAATTCAAAGTTCTTCCGATCATGCTTTTTGATTCATTGCTTGGTTATTCCTTTATTTGCCCCAGTGTAGGGAGGTGATCACCAACAAGGGTTTAGAAATGAGAATTCAATGGCTCAAATTGGCTCTTCAAAGGATAAGTGTTTAGGGATATAGAAGTGAAATGCTTTTCTTCACTTTGAGATGTTCCAAATCTCTGCCAGGAATCACCTGAAGCTATCACAAAAAGATTGATGCGAGGTCGGTACAATAAAGTCTTACCCGACCTTTTCTCCAAGAAATCATCCAATGAACCTCCAAATATGCCCCGGTGTGGGGTGGTTCTTGACAGGGTTATATTCACAAAATTCTCCCTTTTGGCTCGGATTGGTTATCAAGGGATATAAATGTGTATGGATAATTTTGAAATGGAAATGCCTTTTCATCATTTCAATCCATGTAATCAACGCGAATGACCCCTACGTCCCAAGGTTAAGCTCTTTCACTCTATCACTCTCACTCATCGTTCAAGTGAATCGGGGACGTGTTTAAGGACAAAGTTTGCCTCTTTTCATCCGAAGGATCAGTCTTTTGAAAAGCTTTCAAAACATGCCCTTTTTATAGAAACTCGGGGCATTTCATCAAAAATTCATCATTCGCAAAAATCTTCATTGAGAGGGTATTCGAAAGACGTTTCGAAATTTGAAAGGAATGTTTCTTTGAAAGAGCTCTGTTGCTTTGCAAATCCAAATTTTCTTAATTTCAAGCACGATGGTGTATGAAAATACTTTGTAAAGGAGGAAAACCTCAAACCTGTCTTCTTCAAATATTGACTTACTTTCCTGTAAAAACAAAAGGAAACAATCAGTTCAAAACATTTAAAATTTTAAGTTCGAAGCGGTTTTTTCTTGTCTCCTTCGGACGTTGACTCCCGTTTCTGTAAAAACAAAAGGAATCGATCGAGTCAAAGATATTCAAAATTTCAAATCCCGATGCGACTTCGTTCTACCTCCTTCGAATGTTGACTCCCGTTTCCTCCTTCAGATGTTGACTCCCGTTTCTCGTAAAAACAAAAGGAATCAATTAGTCAAAGATATACAAAATTTTAAGTTCAAGCGATTTCTTCTCATTTCCTTCGGATGTTGACTCTCGTTTCTGTAAAAACAAAAGGGATCAATTAATTCAAAGATGTTCAAAATTTCCGATCATATTCCAAATTTCAAATCCCGAAGCGACTTCCTCCCGTCTCCTTCGGATGTTGATTCTTGTTCCTCTGCAAGGTTCTTCGTGATTCCCGTTTACCTGCAAAATACAAACGTATGCAAATGCATGTATGCGAGATGTCATGCGAATGCAAAATTCTATGTGACTCGAGATCTGCTCATTAATCGCTCCGAAGCTCAATTTATTTCAAGGAAAATATCTCTTCACGGCATCCGAATTCACGGACTTGCCAACTCTTCTCCATCCATGTTTACAAGTATAAGAGCTCCCCGGATAAGACTTTCCGAATCACGTAGGGGCCTTCATAATTTGGCGTAAATTTGCCTCCCGGGTGTTGTGCATTTGGGAGCATTTTCTTCACAACTAGCATCCCTGTTTCAAAATTTCGGGCTTGACCTTCTTGTTAAAAGCTCGGCCACTTTCTTCCGGTAGCTCGACCATGACGAGATGGCCCTTAATCGTTTTTCATCAATCAAATTCAATTGTTCACGTCTCTGTCGGTTCCACTCCTCTTACGTGAGCTCAACTTGAGACAGGATCCTTAAAGAGGGGATTTCCACTTCTACCGGTAGGACTGCTTCCATACCGTATACCAAAGAGTAGGGAGTTGCCCCGGTCGAAGTACGAATCGAAGTTCGGTAGGCCATGAGAGCATATGGCAATCTCTCATGCCAATCTCGATATTTCTCAGCAGTTTTGGCCAATATCTTCTTGATGTTCTTGTTTGCCGCTTCCACGGCTCCATTCATTTGTGGGCGGTAAGGTGAAGAATTTAGGTGTCGTACCTTAAATTGTTCCAACAATTGATCGACTACCTTGTTGTTCAAATTTGAGCCATTGTGCGTAATGATGGCTCTTGGCACTCCATATCTTGAGATGATATCTCGCTTGATGAACTTGGCCACACTATTCGCAGAGTGACATTGGCATATGAGCTAGCTTCAATCCATTTGGTGAAATAATCAATAGCAACCAGAATGAAACGATGTCCGTTGGAAGCCTTTGGGTTGATAGGGCCGATCATATCAATTCCCCACATGCGAACGGCCAGGGCTCGACATTTGATGTAGCTCGGTTGGTGGCGCATTTATCCTGTCGCCGTATACCCGACATTGATGACGGGATCTAACATGCTTGGTTGCAATCCGACTCGATAGTCATCCAAGTAATATCCGAGTCTCATAATCTTCTTGGCGAGGAGGTGACCATTCATATGCGGCCCGCACTCTCCTTCATGAATCTCTTTCATAATGAGATTTGCTTCTTTGGAATTCACGCACCTCGGCGGGACTGAGTCAAAGGATCTCTTGTATAGGATCTGTCCGCTGAGGAAAAATTTAGATGCCATCTTGCTTATGTACTTTTTATCTTCCGGTTGACTGCTTCACGGGAATTCGCCCTTCGATAGGTAATTCTTGATGTCATGATACCACGGTTCCTCATCGGGTTCTTCTTCAATGACCATGCGGTATGCGGGTTGCTCAAGGATGTCAATCCTTAACGGTTCTATCTCAAGACCATTTTGCACTTGTAACATGGCTGATAATGTGGCCAAAGCATCAGCAAAATGGTTCCGAGTTCTCGCGAGATATTCAAAAGTGATCTCCTCAAAATGTTGGATCGGCTCCTCGAGGTACTTATGATAAGGAATAAGCTTGGGATCCTTTGTCTTCCGCTCCCCTTGAGTTTGTAAAATGATTAGCATGGAATCTCCATATACCGGTAGCTTCTTCACCTTTAATGAGATGGCCAATTGTAATCCTAGTATGCATGCTTCATATTCGAAATGTTGTTGGTGCGGGGGAATACCAACTTGGCTGAAACTGGATAATGTTGATCTTCGGGGGATATCAAAACGCCCCGATGCACGATCCGGTGAGGTTCACTGCGCCGTCGAAGTACATTGTCCATTTGTCTTGAGATATATTCGGGATTTGACCTCCCTTGTTTTGCTCGAAACGTCCTTAGGAGGGTTCTCGGCTAGCATATCAGCAATCGCTCTTCCCTTGACAGATTTTTGGGGAGAGGTTTTGATATCGAACTCGAAAGCGTGTTGCCATTTAGCCATCTTTCCCAACAACGTTGGTTTCTCCAAAAGGTATTTGATGGGGTCATTCTCGGTGACCAATTCTATATGATAATGCAGCGTATCTTGCCTCAATCCGTGGAGGACCCGGACCAATGCTACGCAAGTCCTTTCCACTTCTTTGGATACTTGACTTCGGATGTTGTAAACTTTTTGCTCAAATAATATATGGCTCGCTCTTTACGATCCTTGGGGTTAGTTTGGGCAAGTAAAGCTCCCAGGGATTCATCATTAACTCGTCGAGATATAGAGTTAGAGGAATGTTAGGGATAGGAGGTACCAATCTTGGAGGTTGTACCAGATATTCCTTGATCTTCTCAAATGCTTGTTGGCATTCCGCATCCCATTTCACCTTTGCACCTTTCTTTAGCAACTTGAAGAAGGGTTTCGCCGTTTCGATAGTTGGGATATGAATCTGGATATATAATTCAATCTTCCCGAAGAAACCCCTTACTTCTTTAACGGTAGTAGGAGTTCCTATTTCCCATATGGCTTTAATCTTGGAAGGGTCAATTTCAATACCACGGCTGCTCACTACAAACCCTAGCGGCTTTCCGGATCTTGCGCCAAATACGCATTTCGCGAGGATTCAACTTGAGCTTATACTTTCTCAATCGATCAAATAACTTCTTCAGCACTTTAACATGGTCTTCTCCAGGCTTGGACTTGGCAATCATATCATCCACATAGACCTCGATCTCCTTATGTATCATATCATGAAAAAGGGTCACCATAGCCCTACGATATGTTGCACCTGCATTTTTCAACCCAAATGGCATCACCTTGTAACAAAAAGTTCCCCATTGTGTAGTGAATGAGGTCTTGATCTTATCTTCTTCCTTCAGCATGATCGATTATATCCCGAGAATCCATCCATAAAGGAGAACAATTCAAAACCCGCAAGATGCTTGTCGACGAGCACATCAATGTGCGGTAGGGGAAAATCATCCTTGGGACTAGCTTTGTTCAAGTCACGATAATCCACGCATATTCTAATTCTCCCATCCTTCTTCTTAACTGGTACGATATTGGCGACCCAATCGGCATATGGGACAGCCTCGATAAATCCAACTTTAAGGAGCTTCATCACCTCTTCCTTGATTTTATCCGCCGGTTCGGGATTCATTCTTCGGGGTGATTGATTTACTTGGTGTGCAAGAAGGATCTGTGGGCAAAGCATGCTCCACAATCTCACGATCTAGACCCGGCATGTCGGCATATGACCGAGGCGAAGATATCTTGATATTCCTTGAGTAACACCGTCATTCTTAAAATATCTGCTGCGCAGACGGTGTACTCCTATTTTCACTTCCTTGACGCAATCGAGAATCTCCCAAATTAATAGTGATAGGTTCTTCAGAAATAGGAGGCTTAGATTCTTCGAAACAATCCCATTCTTTCTTGATATCGCTCACATCAACCTCGTCTATATCAACTTCGCATGCATAGTCATCGAGCTGATCCGAGTCACATATTAACCTGTTATGTATGGGTGGGATGACATGCCCGAAATGCACCATGAAAGGTTAGTATTTAAAGATGATAAAATTGAAGGATGCATGATTTTTATCATGAAAACATTTTTCAAATTCCAATTTTTTAGACAAAGAAAGGAGAACTAGTCCACGATCTTCCGGACATCCCTGGTTCTCAAAAGCTATTTAAAATCCAAGATCATATGGCGGATCGGGCCTCAAGTTTCATGGTAGAATCAATTGTCATCATCGGACCAATCCGTTACTCCACATGTCCCGTAATCAAGTTTGTGATGATTTTCATTAATAGATGCAACTAAGAACAATACAAGATCGCACTTCTCGGATCACAGACATGTGACCCAAAGGGTGCTAAAACATTCAAAAAGTTTTAAAGCAAGTGGAGTAATCAAAATGCATTAAAAGATAAAGTTCGAAAGAGCCTTTTACTCGGGGGGGGGGAAATCATCGTTCAGCCACTCAATTATCACGTTCACCCGATTATCCAGGAACGGGTTGAATAAGTCCGGCTCTGCATTCTCGAAATGTCCTCATCTTCCAGCCATTTGCCTTCCTTAGAGAATACCTCGAATAAAGGGTTTAGGAGCATTTTTCCTCTAGCTTTCCATACATCGGTGCCTATGAAACGGCCACCTTGGCGTCCACGGCGTCCACGGTCTCCATAACAATTGTTTCGACCTCGGCCTCGATCGGTGTTATTTTTCGCTATTCCATTATAACCCAGACCAACCTTGTGGTCATTTGAGTCCAAATTCAAAGGGTTACGGATTCCCCGACCATGTTTCCCTAATCCAAGACCGGAATAAATCCATTCGAGAGTAGCACTTTTCCCGCCATAGTCGCGGGTTTCGAAAGCTCGGGTATAGCCACCTTTGCATCCGGTGACACATGCATGACGGATACAATGTCAAAGGTGTGATAACTCAGCTCCTCCTCTTTTGAGGGTTCAATGTATGGGACCATCCCTTTTAAAGCGGCTCGATGCCCTGTCTCGCCATGGACGGTGATCAATTGACCCTTGACCACAAATTTTAACTTTTGATGCGAGAGAGGAAGGTACCGCTCCGGACACATGAATCCACGGTCTTCCCAGGAGCAAGGTGAAGGCGCTTGGAATATCCAATACTTGGAACGGTATAGAAAATGTTACCGGTCCAATGACAATGTCCAATTCGATCTCTCCTACAACATTCTTGGAGACTCCATCAAATGATCGGATGGTGGCCTTGGATGTCTTCACAAAATCTTCATTGATCCCCAAGCTTCTCAAAGTGCTTAGTGGACACAGGTTGAAAGCGGAACCATTATCAATCAAGACGTGAGGCACCTCTTTTCCGTGACACCTCACGGCTATGTAAAGGGCTTTGTTGTGGACCCGCCCTTCTTTCGGGAAGTCTTCGTCCGAGAAGGATATCTGGTCCTTCAGAAGGATAGCACCCACAAAGTCTCCCAATTGCACTTCGTTAATGTGATCTTGAGTTTTTAAAAATAGCTTTTTGAGAACAAGGATGTCCGGAAAATTGTGGACTAGTTCTCTTTCCTTTTTCTTCAAAAATCGAATTCAAAAAACGTTTTCATGTTTAAAAAAGATCATGCATTCTTTAATTTTGTCATCATTGAATACTAACCTTTCATGATGTATTTCGGGCATGTCATCCTACCCATGCATAACAGGTTAATATGTGACTCAGATCAGCTTGATGACTATGCACATGAAATCGATATAGAAGAGGCTGATGTGAGTGATATTAAGAGGGAATGTGATTGTTTTGAAGAGTCCAAGCCTCCCATCTCCGAAGAACCCATCACTATTAATCTGGGGGACTCTACTTGCGTCAAAGAAGTGAAAGTGGGAGGACACTTATCTGCAGCAGATGTTTTAAGAATGACGGCGTTACTCAAGGAATATCAAGATATTTTCGCCTGGTCATATGCTGACATGCCAGGTTTAGACCGTGAAATAGTGGAGCATGTTCTGCCCACAAATCCTGCTTGCACACCAGTTAATCGGCCATCTAGAAGAATGAACCCCGAATCGCGAGATAAGATCAAAGATGAGGTGATGAAGCTCCTTAAAGTTGGATTTATTGAGGCTGTCCCATACGTTGATTGGGTCGCCAACATCGTGTCGATTAAGAAGAAGGACGGAAGAATCAGAATATACGTGGAGTATCGGGACTTGAACAAAGCCAGTCCGAAAGATGATTTTCCCCTATCGCACATTGATGTGCTCGTCGATAGTACTGCGGGCTTTGAACTATTCTCCTTCATGGATGGATTCTCGGGATATAACCAGATCATGTTGAGAGAAGAAGACAAGATCAAGATCTCATTCACTACACAATGGGGGATCTTCTATTATAAAGTCATGCTATTTGGGCTGAAAAACGCAGGGGCAACGTATCAAAGGGCTATGGTAACCCTCTTTCATGACATGATACATAAGGAGATGGAGGTTTATGTGGATGATATGATCGCCAAGTCCAGACTTGGAGAAGATCATGTTCAGGTGCTGAGAAAATTATTTGATCGATTGAGAAAGTACAAGCTCAAGCTGAATCTCGCGAAATGCGTATTGTTGACACCCGAATTTTTAGTCAGTTTTCCTTTAGTTTTATTTTCCAAAATTCATTAAAAATTCACAAAAAATCAAAAAATTATAAAATCAACATTGGAAGCCTTGGCCAAGATTAAGGAACCAATTTGGAACAAAAAATAATTTTTCATATTTTTCGCATTTTTTAATATTTTAGGAAAATAGGAAAATACTTGAAAATTCATAAAAAATATTTTTTGGGGTCACAAAAATACATAAAAATGTCCAATATTTTTCTTTTAATTCCCTTTTCATATTGACCTCAAGAAAAATCAAAAATTGAGTTCAATTTTAGGAGTTACTTCACAACACCTAGAGTTGAATTTTCATAAAAAATACCAATTGAGTCATTTTATTTGCAATTTTTGCACATTTAGAGTCTAGACATTCAATTGCAGTCCCTTTGAACTTCAATTTGATTAATTGCACCCTCAATTGCACGAATTGCGCGAATTAGACAAAAATCCCCAAAAGTTTTGCAATTTAGTCCCTAGAATTTTTAATTTCTCAAATTACTTTTGATCTAGGGACTTTCTCTGCAAAATTATACCATCCCTAGGTTTTTGATACATTCTAAAGCGATTGGCATAGGTCTCGCAGTCCAATTTGATCGAATTGACGTCCAATTGAACATTTCCCCAATTTGGGCAAATTGAAAAATTTGGGGTTTTCATAGAAATTGAGGTGAAATTTTGGGCAAAACCACCTTTTTAGATAATATCCAGGCCTATTAATCCAATTTTGAGGTTTAATTGCAAAAATTCCCCATCAATTGTGGTTAATTTTGAAAATTGTACAAAGAACAACTGCGTCGAACCGGTTCGGACCGGTCGATCACGGTCGGACCGGTCTAACCGGTCCAAACGATGTCGTCTTCCCCAGCTCGGCCGCGCCATTTGCAGAATTAAGAGTTGGATTTCAATGGCCAAATTGAGGGTCAATTCGTGTATAATTGAGCCAATTGATTTAGGGCTTTTGTTGTGCAGATCAAGAGGCGTCGAACGCCACCGGCGGTACGGCCAATGGCCGCCGGAGGTGGCCGGAATTGCAGGTCAAAGGCCCGGCGAACCAGAAAGTCAACATTCTCAAGTTTAAGGCTAGTTCACGCTCATTTGTGGACCATTGAAGGTTAAACGGCTTTGGACGGAACGTTAACCAACTCGGTCGCCGTCCGGCGACCTAAAACCACGTGGGGCGCACGTGACAACCTCGGCCAGCTCACGTCCGTGCGCGCCCAAATTCGAAAACTCACTATAAAAAGCGAGAAGGTTCCGGATGTTAGGGGAGGTTCATTTGCTCGTTGAGATACTAGAATAGAGAGAGAAAGAAAAGAAAGCTAGAGAGAGAGACTCTGGTGATCGCGACACGGTTCGCCGGAGCTCGAATTCCCGGTTCTTCGTCCGGCCGATCTAGAGCGAGATCAAGGCCGGAGATCGAGTCCGGAAGTTCGCCGGAGTTCGAAGAAGCTATTGGCATAGCTCAATCGGCGTATTACCTCCCGGGCGGTGAGTGAACTTCTCGATTCTTCCACTTTGTGCATCAATGGCCTCGCACTTGTTCCGAACATGATTCTTTAAATTGTTGTGTGCGTTTTGCTCCACGAACTTCACCGACCACATCTCGCACTTCCATTTTGCATCAATTTTCCATGAAACCGCATAATCGAGTCGTCCAAGCTTCAACGCCATAGCTTGAACTCGTCGAAGCCAGCCTAGACAATTCTAGGTCATGCGAGCTCAATCCGAGCTCGAGGTAAGCATCTAGAACTCCTATTCGTGCGATTTTGTGAAGGAATTCGATTATTATGCTCTGTGTGATGAGATTGTGTTTTGAGATGTCGAACCCGTACGAGCTTGATTCTTAGTGATTCAGTGGATGAAACCGCTTGATTTTTGACTATGTTGATCGGGAGGGTGAGTCGAGTCGATCCGCGGTGGTTTTACACCGATCCGGCGAGATCTCACCGTTGGATCTCGCCGGAAGAACCCCAGCCGTTCGTTAGGTGTCGTCGAGAGGTAGGAGACGACGCTGACGTGGCGTGGTCGACGAGTCGGCGTCTTAGGTGGCAGATCCGTGATTGGTCCAGGTCATGCCGAGTCGGCTCGGCCGTTGGCGCGAGTGAGGCGACTCGGCATCGATCCAACGGTCCGGGGAAAATAGATAGGTTTGATTACGGACCGTTGGATCAGTTTTTTTTGTATTTTCAGAATTTCATTAATTAGTTAGAAAATAAAAAATGGTGAAACGGCGCCGTTTCGGTTGGTATAGGCAACGTCGTTTATGGTTAATGGGAACGGACGGTCTAGATGGAATCCGGGATCAATCGTAGCCGTCCATAATGGTAGTGGATGCGACGTCGTTTGCATTATAGGGCATGAATGCGTCGTCGTTTAGGCATGTGAGGAAATGAACGGCTCGGATCGTGCTGCGAAGAAATCGTGGACGTCCAACGTACCGGAGGATGCGACGTCGTTTTGAGTCATGGTCAAACGGACGGTTCAGATTAGACTTAGAGGAAATCGTGACCGTCTGTCCATATTAGTTGGAGGCGACGTCGTTTTTGTTAGAAGGCCCAAGGCGACGTCGTTTCGCTTAGATGAAGGTTGACGGCTGAGATTGGTTCACGGATCGATCTCGGCCGTCCATTTTTCTTTTTTTTCGTATATTAGAATATTAGAAAATATTTTAGAAAATAAAAAATCGAGATAAATAGTATACGGTGCCGTTTTAGGTGTAGAGTGGGTGCACGGGCGGTCGGACCGGGTTGACCGGTCGTTGACCGGGTTGACCCGGTCCGGTTTATTAATAAAAAAATAATAATAAAAAATAAAAGAAATTTCCAAAAATCCAAAAAAATTGCAAAAATACTTAGAAAATTCATAAAAATTCCCAGATTTTCATAAAAAATTTCTAAAAATTTCTAGATCGATTCGGGACTCATAAAGTCTGGATCGAAAGTTTTGAGACTTCGAGGGTCGATTAATCTCGATCCGGAAAATTTCCAATATTTTTGAAAAATAAATAAAAATTCCAAAAAAATAGAAAATTTAGAAAAATTCAAGAAAATCACAAAAAATGAGAAATGACCACATTCAACTGGCCAAATCGAAATTTTGTCATTTTCGGGTCTCAAACCCCAAAAATGACCATTCTACCCTTCCGGGCCATTCGCCCCAAATTTTTACCCAAATCACCTCGACACCCAAATTTGATTTTTGTATGGGCCGATAGGGCCATTTTAGACATATCGAACCTTGATTGATTGATTTGATCGATTGTAATGATTTTGATTGCGCATTAATTTTTCCGATTGTGATTTGATTAGGATAGAAAATTCCCATCTGCATGAATACTCAGATTTTTAGGACCTACCTCATCCGATATCGTATCTGCATGAAATCTTAGGTTAGAAAAACAATCAACATCGGTAACCGAAAGGGCGTCAAATTTGAAACTTGGCGTAACCAAGTCCCCCGACCCAAAATCTCTGGTTTTTCGCGGAACCGAACGGTTTCTCCCGACCGCTCGGTAAGGTTTTCCGATCGTACCTTCCAATAAATCGATCGGTGGCGACTCCGAATTGCATGTACACATCGCACATGCCACCCGACCACACAAGGTCAATTTCGATATTTGATAAATTTTACCCGACATCGCGATTCGAGTAATGGGTCTTGGGAGAGACCTGCGATCCCATAAAAATATATATAAAAGGAGGGATCGGCTCGTTAACCCTACTCGCCCTCGCCGGAACCTAAACGATCCGGACCGACGGAGAGGGTCGCGACAGAATGGCGACTCCACCGGGGATGTCTTTAAGAGGATTTAAGCCGATAAAAATGCTGATTGTTTTCTAACCTCGTTTTCTACAGATGCTCTTGAAGATGAGGTACGTCCACTAGCAAAAAAGTGTTAAATGTTGATGCGGATGGGAGTTATAAGGGGTGGCGTGCGTCTTGCTAACCATTTTTGATGCAGATATGGAGTTTTGGATTGTTTGTTTATTTATGCAAATTTTGAAGCGGTGTTTTGAATATAAATTGTGGTGCATGTCTTGCATATTTCGAGGATCACGACACTGCACACACAAGCGCCTAAACCCGAGCCGCGAAATCACCTCTTAGGTCGCCATAGATAGGGATCGGTATGCGAAGCTCTTGTGTTTGATTGCACTTGGGTTGACCATATTTGATCCCGCTCGCTATGTAAGATTGATGGTCCTACCCACTTGTTGTTTGATTGCGCTTGTGGGCGGCCCCTCGATTTGTATAGCGGGAGCCTTTTTAGGTCCATACCCGAGCCTTTTTGATTTCTTTAGAGTTAAACCTCACCTGTCTCATGCGCATGTGAAATGGATGGTTGGTATACCTAAAACCAAAAACCAAAAAGAGAGTAACATCGGTTGGTAAGGCTTTCTACCCTTTTTATTTTGAACTTGTAAATTTAAATTTTGCATATCATGCATTTTCATTACATATCATCACAATTTGTAATATCGTTTAAGTGATCGGGGTTGAAAGTCAAATTTTCCTTTTTAGGATAGATGGCGCCCCAAAGTCGTGTTGTTGTACCCGATGTATTCACATGGGAGCGGAGGACCATTCGACGCGAGGACCGAGTACCCGCTTCATTCCGAATTTTCGGATTTGTTCACGGACGAGAGCTCAACGGACGAAACCGCATCCGTAGCGAGAGTTGCGATTATACCCGATGTGGACGATATTTGGAACTCGAGCGCGAGAAAGAAAGAATCCGGGAGTTATACATGAAGTTGGCAAGAAAACCACGTGCAACCAAGACGGCCCCAAAACACTCCCCGATTAAGAAGAAGGAAATCATCACCATATCCTCCGATGATGAAGAAGATATCAAACTTCCCGAGATAGTAGAGATTTCATCGGATGAGGATACCATTCCCACTTGTCTAGATTAGTACGACTTTGGGGCATTTTCTAGATTTTATTGTATTTTGAGTCTATTATGTACTTTCATCGACATTTATTGTCCGAACATCTCTAGATATTATCATGTTCTATCTTTTTTAGACTTGTAAATTTCATGAGTTGTCAATTTGTGAACGACTTTTTACCCCGATTACGCTTAAACGATCCTAATCAAATTACATGCCATCTTTGGGTGAGATTTGGTCCATAATTACCCTATTTGGCTTATTTGGGTCAAGTGGGAGTAGTTGACCCTCATGTTACCAAAAGATGACATGGAATTTGGTTAGCGCATTTGCATCACATTACATACATATGCATATTAAACTGTGGTAATTGACTTTAGGATCATCATTTTTTGCATTTTTAGATCATGGGGAATGGAGACATCAAAATCATCCCAATATCGCGCAAGGAACTCCCTATATGGTGGGATCGTCTCAACATCGTCAACAAAGCCTATGTGGAAGGACGCTTGGGACGACTTGTAGATTTGATCAAAGTGGAATACCAACCGGCGCTCATTCAAGCACTAGCCAAGGCATGGGACGCGCGAACAATGACATTCAACTTTCGAGGATTGGAATTGACCCATACGCTTGAGGAGTATACCGCTATTATCGGGGCCAAATTTGAAGAACGTATAGCTCAACCCCCTTTGGACATGGACTCCACTCGTTCGTTATCGAGTTTCCTTCGCCTTAAAACTTCTGAAATTGAAAAAGTTTACAAGTTCAATTCCAACAAATTCACATTCTCGTTCCTTTTCGATAACTATTCCTCTCTACCCACCGAAACCGGTCATAAATCGGGAAAGGTGTTTATCTTGGCTTTCTTTGCATTCGTTCTATTCCCGACTTCTAGAACTACTTTTGACCCCTCCATAACCCATATAGCCGGACAAGCGTGTTGTCGCTGGGATTATTCGTACATGATCTTAGCTGAGACTTTTCTCACCCCGAATCGTTCCAAGTCTTCAAAAAGGCCGTTTTCCAAGCGTCTAGCGGATTACTCCACTTGTGGTTCACTTCTTATATAAAGACTTTCCAACTCCGGGTGGGGTGTTATGAGATCAATGAGCACGTTCACCCCCTTAGATCCTTCCTTAAGTGTCAATCCCTTGTACCCAAATACTCATTCAAAAAGTGGGTTGAGCTATTGGACAATTTGAAACCCGAGCATATTAGATGGCGTTTGACTTGGCCCAAGATCGTAGAATCTCGCATTTCGGGTATTGAAGATAACCCTATTCCCTTATTGGGATGTACCGTAGTGGCGTATTACCCCATTCGAGTGGTGAGGCAATTTGGAGTTCTACAAGAGATACCACCGGATGTTTGTCCCGGGATTTTCTCATTTGATATGACACGAGGAAAGCTCACTAAGGAAACAAAGGAGTTGTATCGGGCTCGGATCAAGCTTATCCTTCATGCTTTGAAGAACTCCCCGCTGCAACAAGTTGAGTGGCCGGATTATTTGGATAATGAGATGAACATTCATAGAGCTTCCAAGGAGTATATCAAGAAGTTTAAGGAGTATCGCCAATCAATGGTAGAGCCATATGTACCCGAGTGCGTATCTCCTCGGATTGAAGAAGTGGAGTCGTATGAGCCGGAGTACATAGTACCATATGTACCGGGAGTAGAACCATACATTCCCGAGGATCCGGAGCGCGTGGATGTCGAAGAAGGAGAAGACCCATACTTGTGGGATTCCGATGGATCGAAGAGCAAGAAGAGTGGAAGCGTCCCCGACTTGGATAGATCCATTCCCCCATCTAGATTTTACATATTTGTTATCTTTTAGATACTTTTGAACAATTTGGTTTGTAATAAATACATACTATTTCTTTTATGAGCATTTCATGCATACATATAGAAAAGTCAATTACCACGGATCAATGTCTCCACTCCTTTAATATTTCCCATACTCGATTTGATATCCCGAAAACAGGTGATCGATAAATACGAGGACTCGTAGCAAAACGCGCAAGTTAAGGATGGAACAAGAAGAGCTCGCACCTCGTGTGGGTAATCCGGAGAATCAAATGAATGTGATCGCCACAATGGTGGCGGAGATGAAGGCAATGATGATTGCAAGCCGGGGGAGATACCCCGTTGACCCTAATTCTCAAGCTCTGCGGGGCCATCCGATGGAGCAAACGCTAATCCGGCGCCCGCCGCCAATCCAACTCGAATCCGGAAAGACCGCCTAAGGATCCTCCCATTGTGATTGACCTGGAGAAAAAGGAGAAGCAAGTCCTCAAAATGGAAGAGGAAATTAAGAGGCTCGCTAAGATCGAAGAGTGTTTGGCGAGTCAAGGTTATGAGCTCTCGAGATTCGACAAGGTTGCACCGTTCGAAAAGATAGAGGTTCTCGCTGATTACAAGGAACCGAGACTTTGTAAGAAGATATAATGGGACCGGGTGTCCCAAGGCGCACTTGAAGTATTACTTGCGCCGAATGTCGCGATTCTCCGACAACATTCCACTCTTGGTTAACACTTTCCAGGAAAGCCTATCCGGGCAGCCCTGGCGTGGTTCATTGAATTGGAGCCGAGAGGCTCGCCGATTGGGATAAACCGGCGAGACGAGTTCCTTCGGCAATACAAATTTAACACTTTGACCGCCCTAACTAGAGAGGACCTTTTAAGGACCGTAAAAGGAAAGAGCGAGGCCGTTCGCGCCTACGCCCGTAGATGGAGAGCACCGGGCCGTGCGGTAAAGCCACCCGTCCCGGAAGAAGAACTAATAGATCTATTTCTCAAGGCCCTTCCATTTGAATTTTTCGACAAACCGAACACCTCTGGGTGTCGGACATTTGCGCACCTAATCAAGGTGGCGTAACGCCACGAGTGGGCATTAAGAGAGAAGAAGATACCCGAGGCGCCTTTCAAACGCCAATACCCTTTGAGAAGGGATATTAGGGAGCAAACTGGAGAAGTAGCCTTTGTCCCTAACCCGCCAAAGCCCGTAAATTTCTCGCCTTCAATTCCTACCCAAGGAACGTCCTCCTGGACTACTTCCAAACCACCGGAATTCGAAAAAAAGAACCCGGTTGTTTTTACCCCACTACCCCGACCCTTATCCAAATTGTTACCCATGCTATTGGAAAATCGCTTAGTTGCAAAAAGAGCCACCTAGAGCTCACCCGCCAAGATTTCCTGGGTATGATGAGACCCAGACGTGTGTATACCATATGGGAGAAAGGGGGCATAACGCGGACAACCTGTCTCGCTCCGAAGTTCAAGGTGCAAGCATTGATCGACGGAAAAGTTCTCGGAGTTTGATAAAGCCGAACCGAATGTGCAGCGGAACCCGCTACACGAGCATCGCGAGGTGAACGCGATTTTTGGAGGTGAAGAGGATGAGGTTCTGGAATTCATAGTGAACATGAGTAAAATGCGGGATATCTTGACATTGGCCTCGCAATATCCGGAAGGAGAGAGTATTTCCCGGGAGCAAAAAGAGGCTTGCTTGGAAAAATTGATTGGCTTGGGCGTCATAGGAAGAATGGAAGATGTCGCTTTCAAGGGGACCCACGTGGCGGTAGACATGCTGTCTGAGGAGTTCGCAATGAAACCTACGAGGGAAGCTCTTTTGAAAATACCCTCGGGATATTTGATGAGCATCAAAGATGGTCAAGAAATTGAAGAGATAGACGAATATGAAGTCCGTCTGGATAAGGCCCGCCGAGGCGATAGAAGATTTTTGCGAAAAGCCCTAGAGAGGGGCGAAATAGTTGATAACCTGGGGGAAGATAGTGGTGGGTACAACTTTAAAGTGCTATATTCGGCGCCCCCGAGTTTCTTTGTTGACTCTGGAGATGTAGTCCCCGATGGGTGGGGTGGAATGGATGACCCCGCAAGCGATGAATTTGTGGGAACGATCGACGAAGTTAAGGACCAAGCGGCTCCTCGGAATGAACAGGAGAATCGAGAGGTCGATATGCGACTTTCTAATCTGGAGACGCACATGCGTCATTTAACAACTATGGTAGCAGATTTATCGCAATTGACGACCAAAAGGAATACTATGGCGATAGAAGAAAGCGTGCAGATTCTGGAGATACGGCGGACCATGGAGACACGG
Organism: Rhodamnia argentea; assembly: GCF_020921035.1. Classification (NCBI taxonomy): domain Eukaryota; kingdom Viridiplantae; phylum Streptophyta; class Magnoliopsida; order Myrtales; family Myrtaceae; genus Rhodamnia; species Rhodamnia argentea. The sequence continues at coordinate 16,510,839 of NC_063157.1, read as the reverse complement.
AATCGAAAGATCGTTCTACTGCAAGAGCAAGGAGATGACGTGTCGAGGAAAATGGATGAGTTGAAGGAGCTGATTACGCCACTTACTCAAGCAAGAAACGTCCCGCCTCAAGGTGCGAACCCGAGAGTGACCTTCCGCACGAAGTATAATGGCGCTGGGTGTCCTCTGGCGCATATCTCATATTATCTCCGCCAAATGATTGGCCACCATGAAGATGATGAAACATTGATCCGAATTTCGGACATAGTTTAACGGGCCCCGCATTAGCATGGTTTCGAGTTAATTGACCTAGGCCGGGTCCCGAGCTGGGAGGATTTATCGGAGCACTTCTTACGTCACTTTGAAGCTGGGATTAGGGGTTATTTCACTAAGGCTAATTTGTTGAACATCCGGAAAGGTGAAGATGAGAGTTTTGAGCTCTTTGCAAGAAGGTGGAAGAAACACGCTGTGATGGTGCAACCGCCGCTGTTGGAGAGAGAAATGCTGGAGTTTGTACTAAAGTCACTTCCGGCGGAATACTTTGATCGCATGTATGCATACACGTACTCATCGTTCCAACATCTGGTGGAGATTGGCATGAGGATTGAAGGGATTATCCCGAGAGTCGAAGAGAAAGGCGAGGTATTTCGATGAAGAAAATGCCACGCTGGTAAGGCCAGTCCGAACATAACCCCGATGACGTTCATGAGGATGAAATGATTGGGATGGTAGATGCCCCAATTCGTTTTGTGATTGATTTGAACAAAGTTGATAGCTGGGAGTTAGAAGCTTCTAGTTCGGAAAAACCATCAACATCCGAATCACTACCGGAAAAGATCATACCGGTGAGGATTAAATTACCGCCTTGGGAAGAGTACAACTCAAGGGCGCTTCATTGGGATTATGGAACGGGCGAGATTGATGCCATAATGAGATCCGGAAGATGTTATCCCCGAGAGAAGTGGATTCCGAAAAGAGAATCCCAACTGCGGAAGAGGTTGAGAAGTTGCAATCGGTCGTGAGGACCGAGTGAATATGATGTCATTGACCAACTGCGGAAGATGCCCGCACGCATTTCCTTCTTGGATCTCTTCAAAAATTCCGAAAAGCACAAAGACGCCCTTTTGAAGGTGCTGGATGAGGTGCATGTTCTAGAGACAATTAACGAAGTGCAATTGGGAGACTTTGTAGGTGCTATCCTTCGAAGGACCAGATATCCTTCTCGGACGAAGACTTCCCGAAAGAAGGGCGGGTCCACAACAAAGCCCTTTACATAGGCGTGAGGTGTCACGGAAAAGAGGTGCCTCACGTCTTGATTGATAATGGTTCCGCTTTCAACCTTGTGTCCACTAAGCACTTTGAGAAGCTTGGGGATCAATGAAGATTTTGTGAAGACATCCAAGGCCACCATCCGATCATTTGATGGAGTCTCCAAGAATGTTGTAGGAGAGATCGAATTGGACATTGTCATTGGACCGGTAACATTTTCTATACCGTTCCAAGTATTGGATATTCCAAGCGCCTTCACCTTGCTCCCGGGAAGACCGTGGATTCATGTGTCCGGAGCGGTACCTTCCTCTCTCGCATCAAAAGTTAAAATTTGTGGTCAAGGGTCAATTGATCACCGTCCATGGCGAGACAGGGCATCGAGCCGCTTTAAAAGGGATGGTCCCATACATTGAACCCTCAAAAGAGGAGGAGCTGAGTTATCACACCTTTGACATTGTATACCATCATGCATGTGTCACCGGATGCAAAGGTGGCTATACCCGAGCTTTCGAAACCCGCGACTATGGCGGGAAAAGTGCTACTCTCGAATGGATTTATTCCGGCACTTGGATTAGGGAAACATGGTCGGGGAATCCGTAACCCTTTGAATTTGGACTCAAATGACCACAAGGTTGGTCCGGGTTATAATGGAATAGCGAAAAATAACACCGGTCGAGGCCGAGGTCGAAACAATTGTTATGGAGACCGTGGATGCCGTGGACGCCAAGGTGGCCGTTTCATAGGCACCGATGTATGGAAAGCTAGAGGAAAAATGCTCCTAAACCCTTTATTCGAGGTATTCTCTAAGGGAGGCAAATGGCTGGAAGATGAGGACATTTCGAGAATGCGAGAGCCGGACTTATTCAACCCGTTCCTGGATAATCGGGTGAACGTGATAATTGAGTGGCTGAACGATGATTTCCCCACCCCCGAGTAAAAGGCTCTTTCTGAACTTTATCTTTTAATGCATTTTGATTACTCCACTTGCTTTAAAACTTTTTGAATGTTTTAGCACCCTTTGGGTCACATGCTTTGTGATCCGGGAAGTGCGATCTTGTATTGTTCTTAGTTGCATCTATTAATGAAAATCATCACAAACTTGATTACGAGACATGTGGAGTAACGGATTGGTCCGATGATGACAATTGATTCTACCATGAAACTTGAGGCCCGATCCGCCATATGATCTTGGATTTTAAATAGCTTTTGAGAACCAGGATGTCCGGAAGATCGTGGACTAGTTCTCCTTTCTTTGTCTAAAAAATTGGAATTTGAAAAATGTTTTCATGATAAAAATCATGCATCCTTCAATTTTATCATCTTTAAATACTAACCTTTCATGGTGCATTTCGGGCATGTCATCCCACCCATACATAACAGGTTAATATGTGACTCGGATCAGCTCGATGACTATGCATGCGAAGTTGATATAGACGAGGTTGATGTGAGCGATATCAAGAAAGAATGGGATTGTTTCGAAGAATCTAAGCCTCCTATTTCCGAAGAACCTATCACTATTAATTTGGGAGATTCTGATTGCGTCAAGGAAGTGAAAATAGGAGGACACCTGTCATGCAGCAGATATTTTAAGAATGACGGTGTTACTCAAGGAATATCAAGATATCTTCGCCCGGTCGTATGCTGACATGTCGGGTCTAGATCGTGAGATTGTGGAGCATGCTTTGCCCACAGATCCTTCTTGAACACCAGTAAATCAATCACCCGGAAGAATGAATCCCGAACCGGCGGATAAAATCAAGGAAGAGGTGATGAAGCTCCTTAAAGTTGGATTTATCGAGGCTGTCCCACATGCTGATTGGGTCGCCAATATCGTACCGAGTTAAGAAGAAGGATGGGAGAATTAGAATATGCGTGGATTATCGGGACTTGAACAAAGCTAGTCCCAAGGATGATTTTCCCCTACCGCACATTGATGTGCTCATCGACGATCTTGCGGGTTTTGAATTGTTCTCCTTTATGGATGGATTCTCGGGATATAATCGAGATCATCTTTGAAGGAAGAAGATAAGATCAAGACCTCATTCACTACACAATGGGGAACTTTTTGTTACAAGGTGATGCCATTTGGGTTGAAAAATGCAGGTGCAACATATCGAGGGCTATGGTGACCCTTTTTCATGATATGATACATAAGGAGATCGAGGTCTATGTGGATGATATGATTGCCAAGTCCAAGCCTGGAGAAGACCATGTTAAAGTGCTGAAGAAGTTATTTGATCGATTGAGAAAGTATAAGCTCAAGTTGAATCCTGCGAAATGCGTATTTGGCGCAAGATCCGGAAAGCTGCTAGGATTTGTGGTGAGCAAACCGTGGTATTGAAATTGACCCTTCCAAGATTAAAGCCATATGGGAAATAGGAACTCCTATTCTTGTTAAAGAAGTAAGGGGTTTACTTGGGAAGATTGAATTATATATCCAGATTCATATCCCAACTATCGAAACGGCGAAACCCTTCTTCAAGTTGCTAAAGAAAGGTGCAAAGGTGAAATGGGATGCGGAATGCCAACAAGCATTTGAGAAGATCAAGGAATATCCGGTACAACCTCCAAGTATTGGTACCTCCTATCCCTAACATTCCTCTAACTCTATATCCGACGAGTTAATGATGAATCCCTGGGAGCTTTACTTGCCCAAACTAACCCCAAGGATCGTAAAGAGCGGGCCATATATTATTTGAGCAAAAAGTTTACAACATCCCAAGTCAAGTATCCAGCGGTGGAAAGGACTTGCGTAGCATTGTGCGGGTCCTCCACAGATTGAGGCAAGATACGCTGCATTATCATATAGAATTGGTCACCGAGAATGACCCCATCAAATACCTTTTGGAGAAACCAACGTTGTTGGGAAAGATGGCTAAATGGCAAATAGTGCTTTCGAGTTCGATATCAAAACCTCTCCCCAAAAATCTGTCAAGGGAAGAGCGATTGTTGATATGCTAACCGAGAACCCTCCTAAGGACGTTTCCGAGCAAAACAAGGGAGGTCAAATCCTCGAATATATCCGAAGACAAATGGACAATGTACTTCGACGGTGCGGTGAACCTCACTGGATCGAATGCAAGGGCGTTTTGATATCCCCCGAAGATCAACATTATCCGAGTTTCAGCCAAGTTGGTATTCCCCTGCACCAACAACATTTCGAATATGAAGCCTCGCATACTAGGATTACAATTGGCCATCTCATTAAAGGTGAAGAAGCTACTTGGTATATGGAGATTCCATGCTAATCATTTTACAAACTCAAGGGGAGTGGAAGACAAAGGATCCCAAGCTTATTCCTTATCATAAGTACCTCGAGGAGCCGATCCAACATTTTGAGGAGATCACTTTTGAATATCTGCCGAGAACTCGAACCATTTTGCTGATGCTTTGGCCACATTATCAGCCATGTTACAAGTGCAAAATGGTCTTGAGATAGAACCGTTAAGGATTGACATCCTTGAGCAACCCGCATACTGCATGGTCATTGAAGAAGAACCCGATGAGGAACCGTGGTATCATGACATCAAGAATTACCTACGAAGGGCGAATTCCCTTGAACGAGTCAACCGGAAAGATAAAAAGTACATAAGCAAGATGGCATCTAAATTTTTCCTCAACGGACAGATCCTATACAAGAGATCCTTTGACTCAGTCCTGTTGAGGTGCGTGAATTCCAAAGAAGCAAATCTCATTATGAAAGAGATTCATGAAGGAGAGTGCGGGCCGCATATGAATGGTCACCTCCTCGCCAAGAAGATTATGAGACTCGGATATTCTTGGATGACTATCGAGTCGGATTGCAACCAGCATGTTAGATCCTGTCATCAATGTCGGGTATACGGCGACAGGATAAATGCGCCACCAACCGAGCTACATCAAATGTCAGAGCCCTGGCCGTTCTGCATGTGGGGAATTGATATGATCGGCCCTATCAACCCAAAGGCCTCCAACGGACATCGTTTCATTCTGGTTGCTATTGATTATTTCACCAAATGGATTGAAGCTAGCTCATATGCCAATGTCACTGCGAATAGTGTGGCCAAGTTCATCAAGCGAGATATCATCTCAAGATATGGAGTGCCAAGAGCCATCATTACAGACAATGGCTCAAATTTGAACAACAAGGTAGTCGATCAATTGTTGGAACAATTTAAGGTACGACACCTAAATTCTTCACCTTACCGCCCACAAATGAATGGAGGCGTGGAAGCGGCAAATAAGAACATCAAGAAGATATTGGCCAAAACTCGCGAGAAATATCGAGATTGGCATGAGAGATTGCCATATGCTCTCATGGCCTACCGAACTTCGATTCGTACTTGACCGAGGGCAACTCCCTACTCTTTGGTATACGGTATGGAAGCAGTCCTACCGGTAGAAGTGGAAATCCCCTCTTTAAGGATCCTGTCTCAAGTTGAGCTCACGGAAGAGGAGTGGAACCGACGCAGACGTGAACAATTGAATTTGATTGATGAAAAACGATTAAGGGCCATCTGTCATGGTCGAGCTACCGAGAAGAAAGTGGCCGAGCTTTTAACAAGAAGGTCAAGCCCGTAAATTTTGAAACAGGGGATGCTAGTTGTGAAGAAAATGCTCCCAAATGCACAACACCCGGGAGGCAAATTTACGCCAAATTATGAAGGCCCCTACGTGATTCAGAAAGTCTTATCCGGGGGAGCTCTTATACTTGTAAACATGGATGGAGAAGAGTTGGCAAGTCCGGTGAATTCGGATGCCGTGAAGAGATATTATCCTTGAAATAAAATTGAGCTTCAGAGCAATTGATGAGCAGATCTGAGTCACATAAGATTTTGCATTCGCATGACATTTGCATACATGCATTTGCATATGTCTGTATTTTGTAGGTGGACTGGGAATCATGAAGAACTTTGCAGAGCAACCGATCAAGACAGGGAAGTTACCTGGTATTTTGGATTACAAATTTTGAATATCTTTAACTGATTTGTTTCCTTTTGTTTTTACGGGAAACGGGAGTCGACATCCGAAGGACGTAGCAAGGAGTCGCTCCGGGATTTGAAAATTTCGTATATCTTTGAACTGATTTGTTTCCTTTGGTTTTTACAGGAAACGGGAGTCAACGTCCGAAGGAGACAAGAAGAAATCGCTTCGGAACTTAAAATTTTAAATGTCTTGAACCGATTGTTTCCCTTTTGTTTTTACAGGAGACAAGTCAATATTTGAAGAAGACAGGTTTGAGGTTCTCTTCTTTACAAAGTATTTTCATACACTTGTCATGCTTAAAAAATTTAAAAAAATTTGGATTTGTGAAGCTATAAAGCCCTTTCAAAGAAGCATCCCTTCCAAATTACAAAAACATCTTCCGAACATATCTTTTGATAAGAACATTTTGCAAGCAATGAATTTTGATGGAAACGCCCGAGTTTCTATAAAAGGGCATGCTTTGAAAGTTTTTCAAAAGAATGATCCTTCGAGATGAAAAGAGGCAAGCATTATCCTCAAACATGTCCCCGATACACTTGAGCGATGAGTGAGAGTGATAGAGCGAAAGAGCTTAATTTTGGGACGTAGGGATCATTCGCGGTGATTACGTGGACTGAAATGATGAAAGGCATTTCCATTTCAAAATTATCTATACACAATTATATCCCTTGATAACCAATCCGAGCCAAAAGGGAGAATTTTATGAATATAACCCTGTCAAGAACCACCCCACACCGGGGTATATTTGGAAGTTCGGTGGATGATTCCTTGGAGAAAAGGTCGGGTAAGACTTTATTGTACTGACCTGCATCAATCTTTTTGTGATAGCTTCAGGTGATTTCTGACAAAGACTTGGAACACCTCAAAGTGAAGAAAAGCACTTCATTTCTATATCCCAAACACTTACCCTTTGAAAAGCCAATTTGAGCCTTTGAATGTTCATTTCTAAACCCTTGTTGGTGATCACCTCCCTACACTGGGGCAAACAAAGGAATTACCAAAGCAATGAGTCAAAAAGCGTGATCGGAAGAATTTTGATACTCGGTCTCAAAAGAGCCAATCAATGCGAAAATGATAAAGAATGAAAGGGCTAGAAAAAGCAAAGTGCCTGGTAAAAGCAAAGCCAAAGCCCATGAAAAGAGCATCCCGAAAAGGGGCAATTCCTAAAGAAAAATCATCCAGATAAAAAGATGAAAATCCTCAAAGTCAATTGAAGAAAAAATGGTCGTGAATTGATTGCAAAAGCAAATGAATGCTGGAAAAATATCAAGGTGATCACCAAAGTTCACCCCTCTTTTGAAAATATGGCCATTCTTAAAGAGCCCGCCTTAAACAAGATACAACCTGTCACCAAAACTTTTCGATCTAAGAGGTGTTTCGGGTTGATGCCGAAATCATACGAAAGCTACCGCTTAAAGAGGTAAGTACAATCTGTCTTATCATGACTTCGGGGTTCTTGACTTGTAGACCCGAAGAAGCTATTTCGAGATCAAAATTCATTTCTAAGCCTCAAAATAAATATCCTTTGATGAGCCTTTGACCTGGCCCGAATTACGGTCCCTTTTAAAATGCCTTCTCCGATTAGTCGGATTGTATGCATCTCGAATGATCCCGAAACCTCAAGGTTAGGTTTCTGCGAGCGATTTGAATTTTAAGAAAAAGCCTTTCCAAAACGGTGAGAAGCCCTCTTGGATGAAGGAAAATCCTTTTGAAAATTTTTTAAAACAACCTTTTTGAAGAACACTCGGGATGTGTCATTCAAAATCCATCATCGATGGAGATTTGAAATTGTGATTGGACACATTTCCCTCACAAATACACTTTGAAAATTTGTCTAGAATTCTTAAATTTCTCCCAAGAACTTAAAGTTGTCATACTAATGATGTTTGATTGAACTTTCTGCGGGTTCCCTGGTGACCCCAAATCCTCGGAAAAGTTGCATTTTAAAGATTTGATTAACTTGGATTTTCTGCGGGTCTTTTGGCATCCCCGTGTCCTCGGATCCTCTCGCTTATTTGAAAATTTGAAATAGGGTTTGAGCTCGTAGGTACACTAGTCAACCTAGGTCCTCGGAGTGGCACCCTCTCGGACGGTTAGTAATTGGAGAGACGAAAACCGATCTGCCTTTTTGAAAATTTGAAATAGGGTTTGAGCTCGTAGGTACACTAGTCAACCTAGGTCCTCGAGATGGCACCCTCTCGGACGGTTAGTAGCTGGAGAGACGAAAACCGATCTGCCTTTTTGAAAATTTGAAATAGGGTTTGAGCTCCGTAGGTACACTAGTCAACCTAGGTCCTCGAGATGGCACCCTCTCGGACGGTTAGTAGCCGGAGAGACGAAAACCGATCTGCCTTTTTGAAAATTTGAAATAGGGTTTGAGCTCTGTAGGTACACTAGTCAACCTAGGTCCTCAGATGGCACCCTCTCGGACGGTTAGTAGCTGGAGAGACGAAAACCGATCTGCCTTTTTGAAAATTTGAAATAGCGTTTGAGCTCGTAGGTACACTAGTCAACCTAGGTCCTCGAGATGGCACCCTCTCGGACGGTTAGTAGCTGGAGAGACGAAAACCGATCTGCCTTTTTGAAAATTTGAAATAGGGTTTGAGCTCGTAGGTACACTAGTCAACCTAGGTCCTCAGATGGCACCCTCTCGGACGGTTAGTAGGCTGGAGAGACGAAAGCCGATCTGCTTTTTAGATGGTGAGTCCCCGCATGGAGGATAGCCAATCTCTTTTAAATAGGTGAAACCCCTTTGTTACAAGGGTGAACCTCCCCCCCTCAGACGGTTAGTAGCTGGAGAGACGAAAGCCGATCTGCTTTTTAGATGGTGAGTCCCCGCATGGAGGATAGCCAATCTCTTTTAAATAGGTGAAACCCCTTTGTTACAAGGGTGAACCTCCCCTTTCAGACGGTGAGTAGCTGGAGAGACGAAAGCCGATCTGCCCCCTTTTTAAATGATGAATCCCTAGTGGATAGTCAAACCCATTTTTTAAATAGGTAAAACCCCTTTGTTACAAGGGTGAACCTCCCCCCTCAGACAGTTAGTAGCTGGAGAGACGAAAGCCGATCTGCTTTTTAGATGGTGAGTCCCCGCATGGAGGATAGCCAATCTCTTTTAAATAGGTGAAACCCCTTTGTTACAAGGGTGAACCTCCCCCTCGAACGATTAGTAGGCTGGAGAGACGAAAGCCGATCCGCTTTTTAGATGGTGAGTCCCCGCATGGAGGATAGCCAATCTCTTTTAAATAGGTGAAACCCCTTTGTTACAAGGGTGAACCTCCCCCCCTCAGACGGTTAGTAGCTGGAGAGACGAAAACCGATCCGCTTTTTAGATGGTGAGTCCCCGCATGGAGGATAGCCAATCTCTTTTAAATAGGTGAAACCCCTTTGTTACAAGGGTGAACCTCCCTTTTCAGAAGGTGAGTAGGCGGAGAGACGAAAGCCGATCCGCCCCCTTTTTAAATGATGAATCCCTAGTGGATAGTCAAACCCATTTTTTAAATAGGTAAAACCCCTTTGTTACAAGGGTGAACCTTCCCCACAAATCTTCAAATCACCACTCGACACTAGACGGACGCTAACCATTGCAAAATCGCGCCAAACCGTCCACAGGTAATTCCGTACACTCGACTTTTCAACCTCAGATAAAAAAATCTCAAACCATAGACAACCGAGCTACGGGTAAGTATCTCTCTCTTCTCATCTCCCTTTCACATAAGACGAGCATGAACTGAAATAATTCCCCACAGAGTTAGAGCGTAAACGGCAGAGGTAAAGCAATTTGATGTCAAGACTTTTTTTCTTTAGATTTTTCCCCAGCAGAGTCGACAAAAGTTCCAGGTGTCACCTTGTCTTTGAAAGCAACCTCTGACCGAGATTACTTTGAAAGAGGGGCAACTGTTGACACCTGAATTTTTAGTGAGTTTTCCTTTAGTTTTATTTTCCAAAATTCATTAAAAATTCACAAAAAATCAAAAAATTATAAAATCAACATTGGAAGCCTTGGCCAAGATTAAGGAACCAATTTGGAACAAAAAATAATTTTTCATATTTTTCGCATTTTTTAATATTTTAGGAAAATAGGAAAATACTTGAAAATTCATAAAAAATATTTTTTGGGGTCACAAAAATACATAAAAATGTCCAATATTTTTCTTTTAATTCCCTTTTCATATTGACCTCAAGAAAAATCAAAAATTGAGTTCAATTTTAGGAGTTACTTCACAACACCTAGAGTTGAATTTTCATAAAAAAAATACCAATTGAGTCATTTTATTTGCAATTTTTGCACATTTAGAGTCTAGACATTCAATTGCAGTCCCTTTGAACTTCAATTTGATTAATTGCACCCTCAATTGCACGAATTGCGCGAATTAGACAAAAATCCCCAAAAGTTTTGCAATTTAGTCCCTAGAATTTTTAATTTCTCAAATTACTTTTGATCTAGGGACTTTCTCTGCAAAATTATACCATCCCTAGGTTTTTTGATACATTCTAAAGCGATTGGCATAGGTCTCGCAGTCCAATTTGATCGAATTGACGTCCAATTGAACATTTCCCCAATTTGGGCAAATTGAAAAATTTGGGGTTTTCATAGAAATTGAGGTGAAATTTTGGGCAAAACCACCTTTTTAGATAATATCCAGGCCTATTAATCCAATTTTGAGGTTTAATTGCAAAAATTCCCCATCAATTGTGGTTAATTTTGAAAATTGTACAAAGAACACTGCCTGAACCGGTTCGGACCGGTCTGATCGCCGGTCGGACCGGTCTAACCGGTCCAAACAATGTCGTCTTCTCCAGCTCAGCCGCGCCATTTGCAGAATTAAGAGTTGGATTTCAATGGCCAAATTGAGGGTCAATTCGTGTATAATTGAGCCAATTGATTTAGGGCTTTTGTTGTGCAGATCAAGAGGCGTCGAACGCCACCGGCGGTACGGCCAATGGCCGCCGGAGGTGGCCGGAATTGCGAGTCAAAGGCCCGGCGAAGCAGAAAGTCAACATTCTCAAGTTTAAGGCTAGTTCACGCTCGTTTGTGGACCATTGAAGGTTAAACGGCTTTGGACGGAACGTTAACCAACTCGGTCGCCGTCCGGCGACCTAAAACCACGTGGGGCGCACGTGACAACTTCGGCCGGCTCACGCCCGTGCGCGCCCAAATTCGAAAACTCACTATAAAAGCGAGAAGGTTCCAGGACGTTAGGGGAGGTTCATTTGCTCGTTGAGATACTAGAATAGAGAGAGAAAGAAAAGAAAGCTAGAGAGAGAGACTGCGGTGATCGCGACACGGTTCGCCGGAGCTCGAATTCCCGGTTCTTCGTCCGGCCGGTCTAGAGCGGATCAAGGCCGGAGATCGAGTCCGGAAGTTCGCCGGAGTTCAGAAGAAGCTATTGGCATAGCTCAATCGGCGTATTACCTCCGGAACCGGTGAGTGAACTTCTCGATTCTTCCACTGTGCATCAATGGCCTCGCACTGTTCCGAACATGATTCTTTAAATTGTTGTGTGCGTTTTGCTCCCCGAACTTCACCGACCACATCTGCACTTCCATTTTGCATCAATTTTCCATGAAACCGCATAATCGAGTCGTCCAAGCTTCAACGCCATAGCTTGAACGCGTCGAAGCCAGCCTAGACAATTCTAGGTCATGCGAGCTCAATCCGAGCTCGAGGTAAGCATCTAGAACTCCTATTCGTGCGATTTTGTGAAGGAATTCGATTATTATGCTCTGTGTGATGAGATTGTGTTTTGAGATGTCGAACCCGTGCGAGCTTGATTCTTAGTGATTCAGTGGATGAAACCGCTTGATTTTTGACTATGTTGATTGGGAGGGTGAGTCGAGTCGATCCGCGGTGGTTTTACACCGATCCGGCGAGATCTCACCGTTGGATCTCGCCGGAAGAACCCCAGCCGTTCGTTAGGTGTCGTCGAGAGGTAGGAGACGACGCAGACGTGGCGTGGTCGACGAGTCGGCGTCTTAGGTGGCAGTCCGTGATTGGTCCGGGTCATGCCGAGTCGGCTCGGCCGTTGGCGCGAGTGAGGCGACTCGGCATCGATCCAACGGTCCAGGAAAATAGATAGGTTTGATTACGGACCGTTGGATCAGTTTTTTTTGTATTTTCAGAATTTCATTAATTAGTTAGAAAATAAAAAATGGTGAAACGGCGCCGTTTCGGTTGGTATAGGCGACGTCGTTTATGGTTAATGGGAACGGACGGTCTAGATGGAATCCGGGATCAATCGTAGCCGTCCATAATGGTAGTGGATGCGACGTCGTTTGCATTATAGGGCATGAATGCGTCGTCGTTTAGGCATGTGAGGAAATGAACGGCTCGGATCGTGCTGCAGAAGAAATCGTGGACGTCCAACGTACCGGAGGATGCGACGTCGTTTTGAGTCATGGTCAAACGGACGGTTCAGATTAGACTTAGAGGAAATCGTGACCGTCTGTCCATATTAGTTGGAGGCGACGTCGTTTTTGTTAGAAGGCCCAAGGCGACGTCGTTTCGCTTAGATGAAGGTTGACGGCTGAGATTGGTTCACGGATCGATCTCGGCCGTCCATTTTTCTTTTTTTTTCGTATATTAGAATATTAGAAAATATTTTAGAAAATAAAAAAATCAGATAAATAGTATACGGTGCCGTTTTAGGTGTAGAGTGGGTCTGCGGGCGGTCGGACCGGGTTGACCGGTCGTTGACCGGGTTGACCCGGTCCGGTTTATTAATAAAAAAATAATAATAAAAAATAAAAGAAATTTCCAAAAATCCAAAAAAATTGCAAAAATACTTAGAAAATTCATAAAAATTCCCAGATTTTCATAAAAAATTTCTAAAAATTTCTAGATCGATTCGGGACTCATAAAGTCTGGATCGAAAGTTTTGAGACTTCGAGGGTCGATTAATCTCGATCCGGAAAATTTCCAATATTTTTGAAAAATAAATAAAAATTCCAAAAAAATAGAAAATTTAGAAAAATTCAAGAAAATCACAAAAAATGAGAAATGACCACATTCAACTGGCCAAATCGAAATTTTGTGATTTTCGGGTCCCAAACCCCAAAAATGACCATTCTACCCTTCCGGGCCATTCGCCCCAAATTTTTACCCAAATCACCTCGACACCCAAATTTGATTTTTGTATGGGCCGATAGGGCCATTTTAGACATATCGAACCTTGATTGATTGATTTGATCGATTGTAATGATTTTGATTGCGCATTAATTTTTCTGATTGTGATTTGATTAGGATAGAAAATTCCCATCTGCATGAATACTCAGATTTTTTAGGACCTACCTCATCCGATATCGTATCTGCATGAAATCTTAGGTTAGAAAAACAATCAACATCGGTAACCGAAAGGGCGTCAAATTTGAAACTTGGCGTAACCAAGTCCCCGGACCCAAAATCTCCGGTTTTTCGCGGAACCGAACGGTTTCTCCCGACCGCTCGGTAAGGTTTTCCGATCGTACCTTCCAATAAATCGATCGGTGGCGACTCCGAATTGCATGTACACATCGCACATGCCACCCGACCACACAAGGTCAATTTCGATATTTGATAAATTTTACCCGACATCGCGATTCGAGTAATGGGTCTTGGGAGAGACCTGCGATCCCATAAAAATATATATAAAAGGAGGGATCGGCTCGTTAACCCTAATCGCCCTCGCCGGAACCTAAACAATCCGGACCGACGGAGAGGGTCGCGACACACATAAGCGCCTAAACCCGAACCGCGAATCACCCCTTTTAGGTCGCCATAGATAGGGATCGGTATGCGAAGCTCCCGTGTTTGATTGCACTTGGGTTGACCATATTTGATCCCGCTTGCTATGCGAAATTGATGATCCTACCCACTTGTTGTTTGATTGCGCTTGTGGGCGGCTCATCGATTCGTATAGCGGGAGTCTTTTTAGGTCCATACCCGAGCCTTTTTGATTTCTTTAGAAGTTGAACCTCACTTGTCTCATGCGCATGCGAAATGGACGGTTGGTATATCTAAAACCAAAAAACCAAAAAGAAAAAAAGAGTAACATCGGTTGATAAGGCTTTTTACCCTCTTTATTTTTGTAAATTTAAATTTTGCATATCATGCATTTTCACGAGCATATCATCACAATTTGTAAGATCGTTTAAGTGATCGGGGTTGAAGGTCAATTTTCCTTTTTAGGATAGATGATGCCCCGAAGTCATAATGATGTCCCCGATGTATTCACATGGGAGCGGAGGATTATTCGACGCAAGGATCGAGTGCCCGTTACTTTTCGAGTATTTGGATTTGTCCATGGACGGGAGCTCAACGGACGGAATCGCATTCGTAGTGAGAGTTGTGATTATACACGATGTGCACGCCATTTAGAGCATAAGCGAGGAAAAGAAAGAATTCAAGAGCTATACATGAAATTGATGAAGAAACCTCGTGCAATCAATACGACCCCAAAACACTCCCCGATTAAGAAGAAGGAAGTCATCATCATATCTTCTGATGATGAAGAAGATGTCAAATTTCCTGAGATAGTGGATATATCATCCGATGAGGACACTACTTCTACTTATCTAGTTTAGTGCGACTTTGGGGCATTTCTAGGGATCATTACACTTTGAGTCAATTATGTATGTTCTATTCACATGTATTGAACGAACATCTTTAGATGCTTTCATATCCTATCTTTTTGGGCTTTATTGTATTAGACTTATAAATTTCATGGGTTGTCAAATTTGGAGTTGTAAAAGCGACTTTCTATCCCGATTACACTTAAACGATCCTAATCAATTACATGCCATCTTTGGATGAGATTTGGTCTATAATTACCCTATTTGGCTTATTTGGGTCAAATGGGAGTAGTTGACCCTCATGTTACCAAAAGATGACATGGAATTTGGTTAGTGCATTTGCATCACATTTCATGCATATTCATATTAAATCCGTAGTAATTAACTTTAGGATCATCATTTTGCATTTTTAGATCATGGGGAATGGAGATATCAAAGTCATCCCGATACCGCGCAATGAGCTTTCTCTATGGTGGGATCGCCTCGACATAATCAACAAAACATACGTTGAAGGGCGTTTAGGACGATTGGTGGACTTGATCAAAGTTGAATATCAACCGGCCCTCATTCAAGCGTTGGCTAAGGCATGGGATATGCGCACGATGACATTTAATTTCCAAGGTCTTGAATTGACTCCTATGCTTGAGGAGTATTTCGCTATCATTGGGGCTAAGTTTGACGATTATATAGTTCAACCCCCTCTTGACATGGATTATACTCGTTCTTTATCAAGCTTTCTTCGTCTCAAAACCTCCGAAATAGAGAAAGTCTATAAATCCAACTCCGACAAATTCACATTCTCATTCCTTTTTGACAACTATTCCTCTTTACTCGCCGAAACCGGTCATAAATCGGGAAAGGTGTTCATTTTAGCCTTCTTTGCATTTATCCTATTCCCAACCTCTAGAACCACTTTTGACCCTTCTATAGTCCATATAGCCAGACAAGCATGTTGTCGCTGGAATTATTCATACATGATTTTAGCTTAGACCTTTCTCTCCCTAAACCGTTCCAAAACTTCCAAAAATGCCGTTTTCCAAGCATCCAATGGATTACTCCACATGTGGTTCACTTCTCATATAAAAACTTTCCAACTCCGAGTAGGGTGTTATGAGATCAATGAGCATGTTCACCCTCTTAAATCCTTCCTCAAGTGTCAATCCCTCATACCCAAATACTTTTTCAAGAAGTGGGTTGAGCTATTAGATAATTTGAAGCCCGAACACATTCGATGGCGTTTGACTTGGCCGAAGATTTTGGAGGCTCGCATCATTGGTGTTGAAGATAGCCTTATCCCCTTATTGGGATGTACTGGTGCCGTAGCTTATTATCCCATTCGTGTGGTGAGGCAATTCGGAGTTTTATAAGAAGTGCCACCGGATGTTTGTCCCAGGATTTTCTCATTTGACATGACACGAGGAAAGCTAACTAAGGAAGCAAAGAAGCTATATCGAGCCCGGATCAAGCTTATACTTCATGCTCGAAGAATTCCCTACCTGCAACAAGTTGAATGGCCGGATTATTTGGATGACGAGATGAACATTCATAGAGCCTCTAAGGAGTATATTCAGAAGTTTAAGGAGTATCGCCAATCATTAGTTGAGCCATACGTACCCGAGTGCGTATCTCCTCGCATTGAAGAGGTGGAGTCTTATCATCCCGTGTACATAGTACCGTATGTCCCGGGAGTGGAGCCGTACATTCCGGAAGATCCAGAGCTTTGGATGTCCGAGGAAGGAGAAGACCCATATCTGTGGGATTCGGGCGGATCGGAGGAGCAAGAAGAATGGAAGCGTCCTCGACTTGGATAGATATGTTCCCCATTTAGATTTTACATACTTGTTATCTTTCAGATACTTTCGAACAGTTTGATTTGTAATAAATGCATATTATTTCTTTTTATGAACATTTTATGCATACATGTAGAAAATTCAATTACTACGGATCAACATCTCCAAATCCATGAAAGTTCTCAATACCGATTTGATGTTCCGAAAAACAGGTGATTGATAAACACGATGACTCATAGCAAAGCGCGCCAATTAAGAATGGAACAGGAAGAGATCGCACCTCGTGTGGGTAACTTGGAGAACCAAATGAATATGATAGCCACAATGGTAGTGGAGATGAAGGCGATGATGATCACTAGTCAGGGGAGATACCCTGTTGATCCCGATTCTCAAGCCCCGTCGGGCTCATCCGATGGAACAAACGCTAATTCGGCTCCCGCCACGAATCCCACCCTAAATCCGAAGCGACCACCTAAGGATCTTCCCGTTGTGATTGATCCGGAAAAGAAGGAGAAGCAAGTCTTCAAAATGGAAGAGAAAATTAAGAGACTCGCCAAGATCGAAGAATGCTTGGTAAGCCGGGGATATGAACTCTCGAGGTTTGACAAGGTCGCGCCATTTGGAAAGATTGAGGTTCCCGCTGATTACAAGGAACCAGATTTTGTGAGGAAGTATAATGGGACCGGGTGTCCCAAGGCACACCTGAAGTATTATCTGCGCCGAATGTCTCGGTTCTCGGACAACATCCCATTACCGGTGTCACGTCCCGTGCCCGACGGGTCGACCAACATCCCGCAAGGTCACCGGAGAACTCGCAACTCACCGGGATCCACAACGAACGTAAAGTATGCGAGATGCAATGCAAGCGGAACGATAAAAACAACCCGGACAAAATAAACAACAGAATGACATAGAGCACAACGTTAGCGTACAAGGAACACAACTAGGTAAAGTCAAGGTTCATACGGACCACCCAAAAATACAACGACTACGACTCGGGACACGACGTGGGGAACACAAAAAGAAACCACCTAAACAAAAGTCGCTCGTCGGCACACGAGAATACAAAAGAGGGGATGAGGGTCTCTAAACTCCTAAGGGTCAGACGTCCTCATCGGTGGTCTCATCGGCAGGGGGAGCATCTTTTGGATAGAAACTCGCTCCAAGGGTGTCATCCGTCTCTGGCTCCAGCTCCTCCTCGGGCTCCGGGTCCTCCTCGATCTCCAGCTCGTCCTCCGCCTCAGACTCTCCATCGGGCTCGTCCATCTGCTGGTCCTGCTCGGGATCGACGACGTGGACTACGTTCGGGACATTCTCGGGAAGCATCAAGGGTCCGTCCGCCGGCCCATCGGGCTCCAATATCCCTCCATCCAAAGCGGGCGATCCCGGTATGGGGGACCTCGGCTCGGGAACCGGTCCGACTACGGGTCCAAGGACAGGGAGTCTCGAGGGTGAGGCTATCGGAAGTCTAGGTCCGGCGGCATCCAGTACATACTCGGGGATCACTTCCTCCCTTAGTGGCCCGGATACAAAGTCCCCATCCTTATAGGTCCAAGAGAGAAAGGAAAAGGGGGTCGGGAGTCCTCTCGCGTCGTCTATCCATAAGGTGCTAATCCTCCGATAATAGGTCTGGTCGGGTCCCACTCTGTACTCGGTGATCACGGGCTCGAACCGAGTCGGTAGTCCAAAAAGTAGCGGCATCGAGGCGGTCGGGAGCGAGGGTCTGAAAATGTGGGTCCCACGAGGGGTGAGATAACATCCCGGTAAGGTAGGTCTAAGCCAACCCTAGGTTACAGTACCTCCAAGCAGTCTAATCTATGACATGCTATCAGACATCCACCGACAGACCAAATATGCGGGAATTATGAACATAAGTTAACACCTTGAAACTTTCAATTCAATCATCGAACCTTCTACGATACATTTCAACCACACATGGCATCAACCTCGGGCAATTCAAACATTCGGGCCCGCGTCTCTACGCCTCGGGCTCATAGCATAAGATCTCAACGAATAGGCCCGCGTAAAAACGCATCGGGCTATGCGATATACGTATACATATATACATGAGTGAGCTCAATCCATGGACCCGCGTGATAACGCCTCGGGTCGATCCGCGTTTAACGCATCGGGACGGGCACAAACCCCGCGTTTAACGCATCGGGGTACAAAGTGCATACAGATATGTCATAATATAATACGATCACTCATAAACCCCGCGTATAACGCATCGGGGTATCATTACACACAATTCACTAGGAAATTCCATTCACGACTTCATTAACATGAAAATCCGATCGCATTAACAATCATAGGTCCACGCATCACAATTTAGACCAAACTCAATCATGACATATCCAAGGATCACACATACCATTACAATGGTCATGGCATACCAGAACGCATAGAAACTCCACTTGGTTCAAGCAAATCACATAAGAGTCCATTTAGTCCGAATTGAGTCTAATTTTTCCCGTCGCATTTTTGACGCTCAATACCACATGCCACATGTTCATTGGACTACGTAGGATCCCAACTCAGCAATTGCGCCATTGTCCCTCATTAAATTCGGCCATTACACACATCCCCCACAAAACAAGTCATTTCGAGCCCAAACACATCCAAACAAGAATCCCACATGCACAACCCATAACCACCACTTTAGACCCCTCTTTTACCCCCAAACTAACATAGCAACAAGCTCATTTCACTCACCAAAATTTCGGGTCTTAACCGAGTGTTGACACCCGAATTTTTAGTCGGTTTTCCTTTAGTTTTATTTTCCAAAATTCATTAAAAATTCACAAAAAATCAAAAAATTAAAAAATCAACATTGGAAGCCTTGGCCAAGCTTAAGGAACCAATTTGGAACAAAAAATAATTTTTCATATTTCTCGCATTTTTTTTAATATTTTCGAAAATAGGAAAATACTTGAAAAATTCATAAAAAATACTTTTCGAGGTCGCAAAAATACATAAAAATGTTCAATATTTTTCTTTTAATTCCCTTTTAATATTGACCTCAATAAAAATCAAAAATTGAGTTTAATCTTAGGTGTTTCTTCACAACGCCTAAGGTTGAATTTGCACAAAAAATACCAATTGAGTCTCTTTATTTGCAATTTTTGCACATTTGTTGTCTAGACATTCAATTGCAGTCCCTTTGAACTTTAATTTGATCAATTCCACCCTCAATTGCACGAATTGCACGAATTAGGCAAAATCCCCAAAATATTTTCAATTTAGTCCCTCAATCGGTCAATTTTTGAAATTACTTTTAATTGAGGGACTATCATTGCAAAATCGGACTGTCACCCTATGTTTTCATGCATTCTAAATCGATTGGAATGGGTTTCAGGATCCAATTTGGTCAAATTGACACTCAATTGAACATTTCCCCAATTTGGGATTTTAGAAAAATTTGGGTTTTTTGTGCAAATTGATAAGAAATTTTGGGCGAAATTGCATTTCTAGATAATATCCAGGCCCCTAAGTGCAATTTTCAAATTTAATTGCAAAAATTCCAAGTCAATTTTGTTTAATTTTGAAAATTACGCGAAGTTCATTGTCTGAACCGGTTCGGACCGGTCTGATCGCCCGGTCGGACCGGTCGAACCGGTCCCGAACTGTGCTTCGTCTTCCTCAGAACGCCCGTGCATATGAACAGTGAATGGCATGATTTGGACGATCAAATTGACAGGCCAATTGGTGA
Source organism: Rhodamnia argentea (assembly GCF_020921035.1). Taxonomy (NCBI): domain Eukaryota; kingdom Viridiplantae; phylum Streptophyta; class Magnoliopsida; order Myrtales; family Myrtaceae; genus Rhodamnia; species Rhodamnia argentea. The sequence goes on along the minus strand of NC_063157.1, from coordinate 16,490,574 downwards.
TAATTGAAGCAATTAATTTAGGCGTTTTGTTCCCCGAGGTTGATACGCGTTGATTGAGCCAAGTATCAAGATCAATGGCCGCGGAGGAGCTCCGGCGAGCGATCAAAGTCACGGCGACATGAAAAAGTCAACAGCCTGCAAATCAAGTGCAATTCGCGCGTAATTGACATCGCCGGAGCACCAAACGGAGTCCAACGGAATTGCATTCCGTTCTTGACGCCCGTTTAGACCATTTGGCACACTTGAGCACGTGCGGAGGAAGCTCGGCCAGCTCACATTCGACGCGCGCAAATTCGAAAGTGGGTATAAATAGCTGGGAAGCTTCGCGAATGAGAGAGGTTCATTTGCTCGCCCGGGCAAATGAATAGAGATAGAGAGAGAGAGAAAGCGAAGGAGAGCTCACCTTCTCGCCCGAGCGATCGAAGGTTTGAGCTCGGTCCAGTGAGTTCTTCGCGAAGGCAATTCGGAGAGAATCGAACCTCGCCGCTACTTCGGGAAGCTTGCCCGAACCTTGGAGAAGCGATCGCGGCCTCTGGATTAGCTCGAAACCTTCAAAATCGGTGAGTCGACTTCTCAAGCTTCTTCTTGTGCAATCATGGCGTCGCATCATCCCGAGCATGATTGTTGCAATTAGTTTGTGCGTTTTACTCCTTGAGCATCACCGACCACAATCGCACTTCGTTTTTGCATCGATTTCCCTCGAATCACGCGAGTCGAACCCCCAACCTTGCTCGGTGCGGCCGAACACCGGCCGGGCTATTTCGGACCTTGCGAGCTCGATGCGAGCTCGAGGTAAGTTCACTTACCTCTTATTCACGCTTCGTGTGATATGATTTGATTGTTATGCTATATCTTGTGCGTTTGAAGTTACGGTTGTCGCGACCGTGATTGATCCGATTCTCGCGATTTAGTGGATAAAATACTTAGATCTTTGGATATGTTATAGAGGAGGTTCGGGTGAGTTGTTTGGCGTTGGTTTCACGTTATTCCGGCGAGATCTCACCGTCGGATCTCGCCGGGAGGGATGTCGGCCGTCCGTTTAGTGGTCGTCGCGAGGAAGAAGAAGAAGGTGACGTGGCGGTCAACGTGGTCGGCGGTCGACGTGTCGGGGCGCCGGTTGGTCCAGGCTCGTCGGCCGACTCGGCTCGGCCGTTGGCGCGGACGAGCCGAGTCGAGATCTCATCCAACGGCCCGGATTATTAGTTGAGTTTGATTACGGGCCGTTGGATCTTTATTTTTATATTTTTGGATATTAGATATATTAGATTAGAAAATAGAAAATGTAAAACGGTGTCGTTTAATGTAGGCGATTCGGCGTCGTTTTGGCTATAGAATGGATGGACGGTCCGGATCAAGTCTAGGTTAGATCATGACCGTTCATGCATTTAACTCGATCCGGCGTCGTTTTAGCAAGAGTAGGACGAATGGCTGAGATGAGATCTAGGTTAGATCTCGGCCGTTCATTCGATAAGCGGATACGTCGTCGTTTTGGTTCCGAAAAGATTGGACGGTGCGGATCGGGTTTAGAATTAATCGCAGCCGTTCATTGCTATAAGTGATGCGGCGCCGTTTAGACTAAGACCCGAAGCGTCGTCGTTTTGATTAGGGTAGAGTCAATGGCTGAGATTGATTTAAGAGTTGATCTCAATGTCCATTTCTTTTATATATTTTCGAATAATAGGAAATTAGTTTAGAAAATAAAAAAAATCAAATAAATAGCATACGGCGCCGTTTTAGGCAGTAGAGGGGTGCATGAGCGGTCGGACCGGGTTGACCGGCCGTTGACCGGTTTGACCCGGTCCGGTTCATTAATAAAAAATAATAAAAAATAAAAAGAAATTTCCAAAAATCCAAAAAAATTGTAAAAATACTTAGAAAATTCATAAAAATTCCCAGATTTTCACAAAAAATTTCTAAAAATTCCTAGATCGATTCGGGACTCATAAAGTCTGGATCGAAAATTTTGAGACTTCAAGGGTCGATTAATTTCGATCCGGAAAATTTCCAATATTTTTTAAAAATAAATAAAAATTCCAAAAAATAGAAAAAATTAGAAAAATTCAAGAAAATCACAAAAAATGAGAAATGGCCACATTCAACTGGCCAAATCGAAATTTTGTGATTTTCGGTCCCGAACCCCAAAAAATGACCATTCTACCCTTCCGGGCCATTCGCCCCAAATTTTTACCAAATCACCCCGATACCCAAAATTGATTTTTGTGTGGGCCGATAGGGCCATTTTAGACATATCAAACCCTGATTGATTGATTTGATTGCTTGTAATGATTTTGACTGCGCGTTAATTCCTCCGATTGTGATTGATTAGGATAGAAAAATCCCATCCGTATGAATACTTAGATTTTTTAGGACCTACCTCATCTTATATCGCATCCGCATGAAATCTTAGGTTAGAAAAACAATCAACATCGGTAACCGAAAGGGCGTCAAATATGAAACTTGGCGTAACCAAATCCCCGGACCCAAAATCTCCGGTTTTCGCGGAACCGAACGGTTTCTCCCGACCGCTCGGTAAGGTTTTCCGATCGTACCTTCCAATAAATCGATCGGTGGCGACTCCAAATTGCATGTACATCTCGCACATGCCACCCGACCACACAAGGTCAATTTCGATATTTGAAAAATTTTACCCGACATCGCGATTCGAGTAATGGGTCTTGGGAGAGACTCGCGATCCCCCATATATATGCCTATAAAAGGAGGGATCGGCTCGTTAGCCCTATTCCACCCCGGAAGGAAATTTCCGGGAGGGTCGCGACAGACCGGCGACTCCGTTGGGGAATACTTTAAGAGGATTTAAGCCGATAAAAATGCTGATTGTTTTCTAACCTCGTTTTCTGAGATGCTCTTGAAGATGAGGTACGTCCACTAACAAAAAAGTGTTAAATGTTGATGCGAGATGGGAGTTATAAGGGGTGGCGTCTGTGCTAACCATTTTTGATGCGAGATATGGAGTTTTGGATTGTTTGTTTATTTATGCAAATTTTGAAGCGGTGTTTTGAATATAAATTGTGGTGCATGTCTTGCATATTTCGAGGATCACGACACTTGCACACACAAGCGCCTAAACCCGAGCCGCGAAATCACCTCTTAGGTCGCCATAGATAGGGATCGGTATGCGAAGCTCTTGTGTTTGATTGCACTTGGGTTGACCATATTTGATCCCGCTCGCTATGTAAGATTGATGGTCCTACCCACTTGTTGTTTGATTGCGCTTGTGGGCGGCCCATCGATTTGTATAGCGGGAGCCTTTTTAGGTCCATACCCGAGCCTTTTTGATTTCTTTAGAGTTAAACCTCACCTGTCTCATGCGCATGTGAAATGGATGGTTGGTATACCTAAAACCAAAAACCAAAAAAGAGTAACATCGGTTGGTAAGGCTTTCTACCCTTTTTATTTTGAACTTGTAAATTTAAATTTTGCATATCATACATTTCCACTACATATCATCACAATTTGTAAGATCGTTTAAGTGATCGGGGTTGAAAGTCAAATTTTCCTTTTTAGGATAGATGGCGCCCCAAAGTCGTGTTGATGCACCCGATGTATTCACATGGGAGCGGAGGACCATTCGACGCGAGGACCGAGTACCCGCTACATTCCGGAGTTTTCGGATTTGTTCACGGACGAGAGCTCAACGGACGGAACCGCATCCGTAGCGAGAGTTGCGATTATACCCGATGTGGACGATATTTGGAGCTCGAGCGCGAGAAAGAAAGAATCGGGGAATTGTACATGAAGTTGGCGAGGAAGCCTCATGCTACCAAGACGGCCCCAAAACATTCCCCGATTAAGAAGAAGGAAATCATCACCATATCCTCCGATGATGAAGAAGATATCAAGCTTCCCGAGATAGTAGAGATTTCATCGGATGAGGATACCATTCTTACTTGTCTAGATTAGTACGACTTTGGGGCATTTTCTAGGTTTCATTATATTTTGAGTCTATTATGTACTTTCATCGACATTTATTGTCCGAACATCTCTAGATACTTGTCATGTTCTATCTTTTTTGACTTTATTGTATTAGACTTGTAAATTTCATGAGTTGTCAATTTGTGAACGACTTTTTACCCCGATTACGCTTAAACGATCCTAATCAAATTACATGCCATCTTTGGGTGAGATTTGGTCCATAATTACCCTATTTGGCTTATTTGGGTCAAGTGGGAGTAGTTGACCCTCATGTTACCAAAAGATGACATGGAATTTGGTTAGCACATTTGCATCACATTACATGCATATGCATATTAAACTGTGGTAATTGACTTTAGGATCATCATTTTTGCATTTTTTAGATCATGGGGAATGGAGACATCAAAGTCATCCCAATACCGCGCAAGGAACTCGCTATATGGTGGGATCGCCTCGACATCGTCAACAAAGCCTATGTGGAAGGACGTTTGGGACGACTTGTAGATTTGATCAAAGTGGAATACCAACCGGCGCTCATTCAAGCACTAGCCAAGGCATGGGACGCGCGAACAATGACGTTCAACTTTCGAGGATTGGAATTGACCCCTACGCTTGAGGAGTATACCGCTATTATCGGGGCCAAATTTGAAGAACGTATAGCTCAACCCCCTTTGGACATGGATTCCACTCGTTCGTTATCGAGTTTCCTTCGCCTTAAAACTTCTGAAATTGAAAAAGTTTACAAGTCCAATTCCAACAAGTTCACATTCTCGTTCCTTTTCGACAATTATTCCTCTCTACCCACCGAAACCGGTCATAAATCGGGAAAGGTGTTCATTTTGGCTTTCTTTGCATTCGTTCTATTCCCGACTTCTAGAACTACTTTTGACCCCTCCATAACCCATATAGCCGGACAAGCGTGTTGTCACCTGGGGATTATTCGTACATGATCTTAGTCGAGACTTTTCTCTCCCGAATCGTTCCAAATCTTCAAAAAAGGCTGTTTTCCAAGCGTCTAGCGGATTACTCCACTTGTGGTTCACCTCTCATATAAAGACTTTCCAACTCCGGGTGGGGTGTTATGAGATCAATGAGCACGTTCACCCCCTTAGATCCTTCCTTAAGTGTCAATCCCTTGTACCCAAATACTCATTCAAAAAGTGGGTTGAGCTATTGGACAATTTGAAACCCGAGCATATTAGATGGCGTTTGACTTGGCCCAAGATCGTAGAAGCTCGCATTTCGGGTATTGAAGATAACCCTATCCCCTTATTGGGATGTACCGGCGCTGTGGCATATTACCCCATTCGAGTGGTGAGGCAATTTGGAGTTCTACAAGAGATACCACCGGATGTTTGTCCCGGATCTTCTCATTCGATATGATACGAGGAAAGCTCACTAAGGAAACAAAGGAGTTGTATCGGGCCCGGATCAAGCTTATTCTTCACGCTTTGAAGAATTCCCCACCGCAACAAGTTGAATGGCCGGACTATTTGGACGATGAGATGAACGTTCACGGGGCCTCCAAGGAGTATATCCGAAGTTTAAGGAGTATCGCCAATCAATGGTAGAGCCATATGTACCCGAGTGCGTATCTCCTCGGATTGAAGAAGTAGAGTCATATGAGCCGGAGTACATAGTACCATATGTACCGGGAGTAGAACCGTACATTCCCGAAGATCCGGAGCAGTGGATATCGAAGAGGGAGAAGACCCATACTTGTGGGATTCCGATGGATCGAAGAGCAAGAAGAGTGGAAGCGTCCCCGACTTGGATAGATCCATTCCCCCATTTAGATTTTACATATTTGTTATCTTTTAGATACTTTTGAACAATTTGGTTTGTAATGAATACATACTATTTCTTTTATGAGCATTTCATGCATACATATAGAAAAGTCAACTACCACGGATCAATGTCTCCAATTCTTAATATTTCCCATACTTGATTTGATATTCCGAAAATAGGTGAGTGATAAATACGAGGACTCGCAAAGAAAACGCGCAAGTTAAGGATGGAACAAGAAGAGCTCGCACCTCGTGTGGGTAATCTGGAGAATCAAATGAATGTGATCGCCACAATGGTGGCGGAGATGAAGGCAATGATGATTGCAAGCCGGGGGAGATACCCCGTTGACCCTAATTCTCAAGCTCTGCGGGGCCATCCGATGGAGCAAACGCTAATCCGGCGCCCGCCGCCAATCCAACTCGAATCCGGAAAGACCGCCTAAGGATCCTCCCATTGTGATTGACCCGGAGAAAAAGGAGAAGCAAGTCCTCAAAATGGAAGAGGAAATTAAGAGGCTCGCTAAGATCGAAGAGTGTTTGGCGAGTCAAGGTTATGAGCTCTCGAGATTCGACAAGGTTGCACCGTTCGAAAAGATAGAGGTTCCCGCTGATTACAAGGAGCCGGACTTTGTAAGAAGATATAATGGGACCGGGTGTCCCAAGGCGCACTTGAAGTATTACTTGCGTCGAATGTCGCAGTTCTCCGACAACATTCCACTCTTGGTTAACACTTTCCGGGAAAGCCTATCTCGGGGCAGCCCTGGCGTGGTTCATTGAATTGGAGCCGAGAGAGGCTCGCCGATTGGGATAAAGCGCGAGACGAGTTCCTTCGGCAATACAAGTTTAACACTTTGACCGCCCTAACTAGAGAGGACCTTTTAAGGACAAGTAAAGGGAAAGAGCGAGGCCGTTCGCGCCTACGCCCGTAGATGGAGAGCACCGGGCCGTGCAAGTAAAACCGCCCGTCCCGGAAGATGAACTAATAGATCTGTTTCTCAAGGCCCTTCCGTTTGAATTTTTCGACAAGCTGAACACCTGCGGGTGTCGGACATTTGCACACCCGATCAAGGTGGCGGAGCGTCATGAGTGGGCACCGAGAGAGAAGAAGATACCCGAGGCGCCTTTCAAACGCCAATACCCTTTGAGAAGGGATATTAGGGAGCAAACTGGAGAAGTAGCTTTTGTCCCTAATCCGCCAAAGCCCAGAAATTTCTCGCCTTCAATTCCTACCCAAGGAACGTCCTCCTGGACCGCTTCCAACCCACCGGAATTCAGAAAGAAAAACCCAGGTTGTTTTCACCCCACTACCCCGACCCTTATCCAAGTTGTTACCCATGCTTTTGGAGAATCGTTTAGTTGCAAAAGAGCCACCTCGAGCTCACCCGCCAAGATTTCCTGGGTATGATGAGACCCGGACATGCGTATACCATATGGGAGAAAGGGGGCATAACGCGGATAACCTGTCTCGCTCTGAAATTCAAGGTGCAAGCATTGATCGACGGAAAAGTTCTGGAATTTGATAAAGCCGAACCGAATGTGCAGCGAGAACCCGCTACCCGAGCATCGTGAGGTGAACGCGATCTTTGGAGATGAAGAGGAAGAGGTTCGGAGTTCATAGTGAATATGGATAAAATGCGGGATGTCTTGACATTAGCCTCGCAATACCCGGAAGGAGAGAGTATTTCCCGGGAGCAAAAAGAAACTTGCTTGGAAAAATTAATTAGCTTGGGCGTCATAGGAAGAATGGAAAATGTCGCTTTCAAGGGGACCTACGCTGGCGGTGAACATGCTGTCCGAGGAGTTCGCAATGAAACCTACGAGGGGAGCTCTTTTGAAAATACCCTCGGGATATTTGATGAGCGTCAAAGATGGTCAAGAAATTGAAGAGATAGACGAATATGAAGTCCGTCTGGATAAGGCCCGCCGAGGCGACAGGAGATTTTTGCGAAAGCCCTAGAGAGGGGCGAAATAGTTGATAACCTGGGGGAAGATAGTGGTGGGTACAACTTTAAAGTGCTATATTCGGCGCCCCCGAGTTTCTTTGTCAATTCGGAGATGTAGTCCCCGATGGGTGGGTTGGAATGGATGACCCCACAAGTGACGAATTTGTGGGAACGATCGATGAAGTTAAGGACCAAGCGGCTCCTCGGGATGAACAGAGGAACTAAGAGGTTGATATGCGACTTTCTAATCGAGACGCATATACGTCATTTGACGACTATGGTAGCGAGAATTATCGCAATTAATGGCCAGGAACAACGCCACAAGAATAGAAGAGAATATGCAGATTCTCGGAGATACGGCGGGCCATGGAAACACAGAATCGAAAGATCGCTCTACTACAAGAGCAAGGAGATGACGTGTCGAGGAAAATGGATGAGTTGAAGGAGCTGATTACGCCACTCACCCAAGCGAGAAATGTCCCGCCTCAAGGTGTGAACCCGAGGGTGGTCTTCCGCACGAAGTATAATGGCGCCGGGGTGTCCTCCGGCGCATGTCTCATACTATCTTCGCCAAATGGTTGGCCACCATGAAGATGACGAAACACCGATCCGGAACTTTGGACAAAGTTTAATGGGCCTCGCGTTGGTATGGTTTCAATCAATCGATCTAGGCCGGGGTCCCGAGCTGGGAGGATTTATCGAGCACTTCATACGACACTTTGAAGCTGGAATCGAGGTTATTTCACTAAGGCTAATCTGTTGAATATCCGGAAAGGGGAAGACGAGAGTTTTGAACTCTTCACTAGGAGGTGGAAGAAACACGCTGTGATGGTACAACCGCCACCTGTCGAGAGAGAAATGTTGGAGTTCGTATCGAAGTCACTTCCGGCGGAATACTTTGATCGCATGTATGCATACACTTACTCGTCGTTCCAACATATGGTGGAGATTGGTATGAGAATTGAGGGGATTATCCTAAGAGTCAAAAGGGAAAGGCGAGAGAGATCCGGATGAAGAAAACGCCACGCCGATAAGGCCCGGTCCGAACATAACCCCGAGGAGGTTCATGAGGATGAAATGATTGGGATGATAGATGCCCCAATTCGTTTCGTGATTGATTTGAACAAAGTTGATAGCTGGGAGTTAGAAGCTTCTAGTTCGGAAAAACCATCAACATCTCGAATCACTACCGAAAAAGATCATACCGGTGAGGATTAAATTACCGCACTGTGGAAGAGTACAACTCAAGGGCGGTTCATTGGGATTATGGAACGGGCGAGATTGACGCCATAATGAGATCCGGAAGATGTTATCCCCCGAGAGAAGTGGATTCCCAAAAGAGAATCCCAACTGCGGAAGAGGTTGAGAAGTTGCAATCGGTCGTGAGGACCGAGTGAATATGATGTCGTTGACCAACTGCGGAAGATGCCCGCACGTATTTCCTTCTTGGATCTCTTCAAAAATTCTGAAAAGCACAAAGACGCCCTTTTGAAGGTGCTGGATGAGGTGCATGTTCCGAGAGACAATTAACGAAGTGCAATTGGGAGACTTTGTGGGTGCTATCCTTCCGAAGGACCAGATATCCTTCTCGGACGAAGACTTCCCGAAAGAAGGGCGAGTTCACAACAAAGCCCTTTACATAGCCGTGAGGTGTCACGGAAAGGAGGTTCCTCACGTCTTGATTGATAATGGTTCCGCTTTCAACCCGTGTCCACTAAGCACTTTGAGAAGCTTGGGGATCAATGAAGATTTTGTGAAGACATCCAAGGCCACCATCCGATCATTTGATGGAGTCTCCAAGAATGTTGTAGGAGAGATTGAGCTGGACATTGACATTGGACCGGTAACTTTCTCTATACCGTTCCAAGTATTGGATATTCCAAGCGCCTTCACCTTGCTCCCGGGAAGACCGTGGATTCATGTGTCTGGAGCGGTACCTTCCTCTCTCGCATCAAAAGTTAAAATTTGTGGTCAAGGGTCAATTGATCACCGTCCATGGCGAGACAGGACATCGGGCCGCTTTAAAAGGGATGGTTCCATACGTCGAACCCTCAAAAGAGGAGGAGCTGAGTTATCACACCTTCGACATTGTATCCGTCATGCATGTGTTACCGGATGCAAAGGTGGCTATACCGCAGCTTTCAAGACCTGCAACTATGGCGGGAAAAGTGCTACTCTCGAATGGATTTATTCCGGGTCTGGATTAGGGAAATATGGTCGGGGAATCCGTAACCCTTTGAATTTGGGCTCAAATGACCACAAGGTTGGTCCAGGTTATAGCGGAATAGTGGAAAATAACATAGGTCGAGGCCGAGGTCGAAACAATCGTTATGGAGACCATGGACGCCGTGGACGCCAAGGTGGCCGTTTCATAGGTACCGATGTATGGAAAGCTAGAGGAAAAATGCTCCTAAACCCTTTATTCGAGGTATTCTCTAAGGGAGGCAAATGGCTGGAAGATGAAGACATCTCCGAGGATGCGAGCCGGACTTATTCAACCCGTTCCTGGATAATCGGGTGAACGTGATAATTGAGTGGCTGGACGATGATTTCCCCACCCCCCGAGTAAAAGGCTCTTTCGAACTTTATCTTTTAATGCATTTTGATTACTGCATTTGCTTTAAAGCTTTTTGATGTTTTAGCACCTTTGGGTCACATGCTTGTGATCCAGGAAGTGCAAGATCTGTATTGTTCTTAGTTGCATTTATTAATGAAAAACATTTCAAATTTGATTACGGACATGTGGAGCAACGGATTGGTCCGATGATGACAATTGATTCTACCATGAAACTTGAGGCCCGATCCGCCATATGATCTAGGATTTTAAACAGCTTTTGAGAACCGGGATGTCCGGAAGATCGTGGACTAGTTCTCCTTTCCTTATCTAAGAAAATTGAAATTTGAAAAATGTTTTCATGATAGGAATCATGCATCCTTCAATTTTATCATCTTTGAATACTAACCTATCATGGTGCATTTCGGGCATGTCATCCCACCCATACATAACAGGTTAATATGTGACTCATATCAGCTCGATGACTATGCATGCGAAGTTGATATAGACGAGGTTGATGTGAGCGATATCAAGAAAGAATGGGATTGTTTCGAAGAATCTAAGCCTCCTATTTCGAAGAACCTATCATCATTAATTTGGGAGATTCTCGATGCGTCAAGGAAGTGAAAATAGGAGGACACCCGTCGGCAAGCAGATATTTTAAGAATGACGGTGTTACTCAAGGAATATCAAGATATCTTCGCCCGGTCGTATGCTGACATGCCGGGTCTAGATCGTGAGATTGTGGAGCATGCTTTGCCCACGCATCCTTCTTGCACACCAGTAAATCAATCACCCGGAAGAATGAATCCCGAATCGGCGGATAAAATCAAGGAAGAGGTGATGAAGCTCCTTAAAGTTGGATTTATCGAGGCCGTCCCCATATGCTGATTGGGTCGCCAATATCGTACCAGTTAAGAAGAAGGATGGGAGAATTAGAATATGCGTGGATTATCGGGACTTGAACAAAGCTAGTCCCAAGGATGATTTTCCCCTACCGCACATTGATGTGCTCGTCGACAAGATCTTGCGGGTTTTGAATTGTTCTCCTTTATGGATGGATTCTCGGGATATAATCGGATCATGCTTTGAAGGAAAAAGATAAGATCAAGACCTCATTCACTACACAATGGGGAACTTTTTGTTACAAGGTGATGCCATTTGGGTTGAAAAATGCAGGTGCAACATATCGGAGGGCTATGGTGACCCTTTTTCATGATATGATACATAAGGAGATCGAGGTCTATGTGGATGATATGATTGCCAAGTCCAAGCCTGGAGAAGACCATGTTAAAGTGCTGAAGAAGTTATTTGATCGATTGAGAAAGTATAAGCTCAAGTTGAATCCTGCGAAATGCGTATTTGGCGCAAGATCCGGAAAGCTGCTAGGGTTTGTGGTGAGCAGCCGTGGTATTGAAATTGACCCTTCCAAGATTAAAGCCATATGGGAAATAGGAACTCCTGTTCTTAGTTAAAGAAGTAAGGGGTTTACTTGGGAAGATTGAATTATATATCCAGATTCATATCCCAACTATCGAAACGGCAAAACCCTTCTTCAAGTTGCTAAAGAAAGGTACAAAGGTGAAATGGGATGCGGAATGCCAACAAGCATTTGAGAAGATCAAGGAATATCTCGGTACAACCTCCGAAGTATTGGTACCTCCTATCCCCGACGTTCCTTTAACTCTATATCCGATCGTTAATGATGAGTCCTTGGGAGCTTTACTTGCCCAAACTAACCCCAAGGATCGTAAAGAGCGGGCCATATATTATTTGAGCAAAAAGTTTACAACATCTCAAGTCAAATACCCAACAAGTGGAAAGGACTTGCGTAGCATTGGTTTGGGTCCTCCACTGCATTGAGGCGTATACACTTGCATTATCATATAGAGCTGGTCACCGAAAATGACCCCATCAAATACCTTTTGGAGAAGCCAACATTGTTGGGAAAGATGGCTAAATGGCAAATACTGCTTTCGTAGTTCGATATCAAAACCTCTCCCCAAAAATCTGTCAAGGGAAGAGCAATTGCTGACATGCTAGCCGAGAATCCTCCTAAGGACGTTTCGAGCAAAACAAGGGAGGTCAAATCCTGAATATATCTCGAAGACAAATGGACAATGTACTTTGACGGTGCAGTGAACCTCACTGGATCGAGCACTGGCGATTCGATATCCCCCGAAGATCAACATTATCCGGTTTCAGCCAAGTTGGTATTCCCCCGCACCAACAACATTTCGAATATGAAGCTCGCATACTAGGATTACAATTGGCTATCTCATTAAAGGTGAAGAAGCTACCGGTATACGGAGATTCCATGCTAATCATTTTACAAACTCAAGGGGAGTGGAAGACAAAGGATCCCAAGCTTATTCCTTATCATAAATACCTCGAAGAGCCGATCCAACACTTTGAGGAGATTACTTTCGAATATCCGCGAGAACTCGAACCATTTTGCTGATGCTTTGGCCACATTATCAGCCATGTTACAAGTGCAAAATGGTCTTGAGATAGAACCGTTAAGGATTGACATCCTTGAGCAACCCGCATACTTGCATGGTCATTGAAGAAGAACCCGATGAGGAACCGTGGTATCATGACATCAAGAATTACCTACCGAAGGGCGAATTCCCTTGAGAACAGCCAAACCGAAGATAAAAAGTACATAAGCAAGATGGCATCTAAATTTTTCCTCAGCGGACGGAGATCCTATACAAGAGATCCTTTGACTCAGTCCTGCCGAGGTGCGTGAATTCCAAAGAAGCAAATCTCATTATGAAAGAGATTCATGAAGGGGAATGTGGACCGCATATGAATGGCCACCTCCTCGCCAAGAAGATTATGAGACTCGGGTATTCTTGGTTGACTATCGAGTCGGATTGCAACCAGCATGTTAGATCCTGTCATCAATGCCGGGTATACGGCGACAGGATAAATGCGCCGCCAACCGAGCTACATCAAATGTCGAGCCATGGCCATTCCGCATGTGGGGAATTGATATGATTGGCCCTATCAACCCAAAGGCCTCAAACGGACATCGCTTTATTTTGGTGGCTATTGACTACTTCACTAAATGGATTGAAGCCAGCTCATATGCCAATGTCACTGCGAATAGTGTGGCTAAGTTTATCAAGCGAGATATCATCTCAAGATATGGAGTGCCAAGAGCCATCATTACGCATACAATGGCTCAAATTTGAACAACAAGGTTGTCGATCAACTATTGGAACAATTTAAGGTACGACACCTTAATTCTTCGCCTTACCGCCCGCAAATGAATGGAGCCGTGGAAGCGGCAAACAAGAACATCAAGAAGATATTGGCCAAAACTCGCTGAGAAATATCGAGATTGGCACGAAAGATTGCCATATGCTCTCATGGCCTACCGAACTTCAATTCGTACTTCAACCCGGGGCAACTCCTTACTCTTTGGTATACGGTATGGAAGCAGTCCTACCGAGTAGAGGTGGAAATCCCCTCTTTAAGGATTCTCGTCTCAAGTAGGGCTCACGGAAGATGAATGGAGTCGACGGAGACACGAACAATTGAATTTGATTGACGAAAAGCGATTAAGGGCTATCTGTCATGGTCAAAGTTATCGAAGAAAGTGGCCGAGCTTTTAACAAGAAGGTTAAACCTAGAAGTTTTGAAGCGGGGATGCTAGTTGTGAAGAAAATGCTCCCAAACGCACAACACCCGGGAGGCAAATTCATGCCAAATTATGAAGGCCCCTATGTGATTCGAAGGTCTTATCCGGGGGAGCTCTTATACTTGTAAACATGGATGGAGAAGAATTGGCAAGTCCAGTGAATTCGGATGCCGTGAAGAGATATTTTCCTTGAAATAAATTGAGCTTCGGAGCGGTTGATGAGCGAGATATGAGTCACATGAAAATTTTGCATTTGCATGACATCTCGCATACATGCATTTGCATACGTTTGTATTTTGTAGGTGGACTGGGAATCATGAAGAACTTTGCGAGAGCAACCGATCAAAACAGGGAAGTTATCTCGTTACTTTGGATCACGGATTTTGAATATCTTGGACTAATTGTTTCCTTTTGTTCTTTACAGGAAACAGGAGTCGACACCCGAAAGAGGAGACAGGAGTCAACATCCGAAGGAGATAAGAAGAAATCACTTCGGGATTTGAAAATTTGAATATCTTGGACTGATTGTTTCCTTTTGTTTTTACAGGAGACAGGAGTCAACGTCCGAAGGAGACGAGAAGAAATCGCTTGGAACTTAAAATTTTGAATACCTTGAACTGATTGTTTCCTTTTGTTTTTACGGGGACGAAGCCAATATTTGAAGAAGACAGGTTTGAGGTTCTCTTTCTTTACAAAGAATTTTCATACGCCGTCGTGCTTGAAATTGAAAAAACTTGGAATTATAGAGCCACAAGGCCCTTTCAAAGAAATATTCCTTACAAATTACAGAAACATCTTTTGAATATTATCTTTGATGAGAACATTTGGCAAACGATGAATTTTGATGAAAACGCCCGAGTTTCTATAAAAGGGCATGCTTTGAAAGCTTTTCAAAAGAATGATCCTTCAAATGAAAAGAGGCAAACTTTGTCCTTAAACACGTCCCCGACACACTTGAGTGATGAGTGAGAGTGATGGAGCGAAAGAGCTTAATTTTGGGACGTAGGGATCATTCGCGGTGATTACATGGATTAAAATGATGAAAGGCATTTCCATTTCAAAATTATCCATACACATTTGTATCCCTTGATAACCACTCCGAGCCAAAAAGGGAGAATTTTATGAATATAACCCTGTCAAGAACCACCCCACAATGGGGCATATTTGGAGGTTCATTGGATGATTCCTTGGAGAAAAGGTCGGGTAAGACTTTATTGTACTTGACTCGCATCAATCTTTTGTGATTAGCTTCAGGTGATTTCCGGCAAAGACTTGGAACACCTCAAAGTGAAGAAAAGCATTTCATCTCTATATCCCAAACACTTACCCTTTGAAAAGCCAATTTGAGCCTTTGAATATTCATTTCTAAACCCTTGTTGGTGATCACCCCCCACACCGGGGCAAAGCAAAGGAATTACCAGCAATGAATCAAAAAGCATGATCGGAAGAATTTTGATACTGGTCTCAAAAGAACCAATCGGTCTGAAAATGATGAAGAATGAAAGGGCTAGAAAAAGCAAAGTGCCTGGTAAAAGCAAGGCCAAAGCCCATGAAAAGAGCATCCCGAAAAGGGGCAAATCCTAAAGAAAAATCATTAAGATGAAAAGAGGAAAATCCTCAAAATCAATTGGAAAAAGAATGATTGTGAATCTTCCGCAAAAGGCAAATGAAAGCTGGAGAAATGTCAAGGTGATCACCAAAGTTCACCCTCTTTTGAAAATATGGCCGTTCTTAAAGAGCCCACCTTAAACCAAAATACAACCTTGTCACCGGAACTTTTCGATCTAAGAGGTGTTTCAGGTTAATGCAAGAAATCATACGGGAAGCTACCGCTTAAAGAGGTAAGTACAATCTGTCTTATCATGACTTCGGGGTTCTTGACTTGTAGACCCGAAGAAGCTATTTCAGATCAAAATTCATTTCTAAACTTCAAAATGAATATCCTTTGAAAAGCCTTTGACCTGGCCTGAATTACGGTCCCTTTTAAAATGCCTTCTCCGATTAGTCGATTGTATGAATCTCGAATGATCCCGAAACCTCGAGGTTAGGTTTCTCGTGAGCAGATTTGAATTTTAAGAAAAGCCTTCCTAAATGGTGAGAAGCCCTCTTGGATGAAGGAAAATCCTTTTGAAATTTTTTTAAAACAACCTTTTTGAAGAACACTCGGGATGTGTCATTCAAAGTCCATCCCCAATGGAGATTTGAAATTGTGATTGGAGACATTTCCCTCACAAATACACTTTGAAAATTTGTCTAGAATTCTTGAATTTTTTCCAAGAACTTAAAGTTGTCATACTAATGATGTTTGATTGAACTTTCTGCGGGTTCCCCGGTGACCCCAAATCCTCGGAAAAGTTGCATTTTAAAGATTTGATTAACTTGGATTTTCTCGGGTCTTTTGGCATCCCCGGGTCCTCGGATCCTCTCGCTTATTTGAAAATTTGAAATAGGGTTTGAGCTCGTAGGTACACTAGTCAACCTAGGTCCTCGAGATGGCACCCTCTCGGACGGTTAGTAGCTGGAGAGACGAAAACCGATCTGCTTATTTGAAAATTTGAAATAGGGTTTGAGCTCAGTAGGTACACTAGTCAACCTAGGTCCTCGGATGGCACCCTCTCGGACGGTTAGTAGCTGGAGAGACGAAAACCGATCTGCTTATTTGAAAATTTGAAATAGGGTTTGAGCTCCGTAGGTACACTAGTTAACCTAGGTCCTCGAGATGGCACCCTCTCGGACGGTTAGTAGCTGGAGAGACGAAAACCGATCTCGCTTTTTAGATGGTGAGTCCCCGCATGGAGGATAGCCAATCTTTTTTAAATAGGTGAAACCCCTTTGTTACAAGGGTGAACCTCCCCCTCAGACGGTTAGTAGCTGGAGAGACGAAAGCCGATCTGCTTTTTAGATGGTGAGTCCCCGCATGGAGGATAGCCAATCTTTTTAAATAGGTGAAACCCCTTTGTTACAAGGGTGAACCTCCCCCTCGACGGTTAGTAGTTGGAGAGACGAAAGCCGATCCGCTTTTTAGATGGTGAGTCCCCGCATGGAGGATAGCCAATCTTTTTAAATAGGTGAAACCCCTTTGTTACAAGGGTGAACCTCCCCCTCGACGGTTAGTAGCTGGAGAGACGAAAGCCGATCTCGCTTTTTAGATGGTGAGTCCCCGCATGGAGGATAGCCAATCTTTTTAAATAGGTGAAACCCCTTTGTTACAAGGGTGAACCTCCCCTTTCAGACGGTTAGTAGCTGGAGAGACGAAAGCCGATCTGCCCCCTTTTTAAATGATGAATCCCTAGTGGATAGTCAAACCCATTTTAAATAGGTGAAACCCCTTTGTTACAAGGGTGAACCTTCCTTCCAAATCTTCAAACCACCACTCGACATCATACGGACGCCGACCATTGCAAATCTCGTCGCGCCATTCACAGTAATTCCATACACCGAATCTTTCAACCTCGGATCGACAAATCTCAAACCATAGACAGGTGAGCTACGGGTAAGTCTCTCTCTTCTCATTTCTCTTTCACATAAAATGAGCATGAATCGAAATAATTCCCCACGGAGTCGAGCTTAAACTGCGAAGGTAAAGCAATCGAATGTCAAAGACTTATTTTCTTTAGATTTTTCCCCAGCAGAAGTCGATTAAGGATCCAGGTGTCACCTTGTCTTTGAAAGCAACCTCTAACCGAGATTACTTTCAAAGAGGGGCAATGTTGACACCCGAATTTTTAGTCGGTTTTCCTTTAGTTTTATTTTCCAAAATTCATTAAAAATTCACAAAAAATCAAAAAATTAAAAAATCAACATTGGAAGCCTTGGCCAAGCTTAAGGAACCAATTTGGAACAAAAAATAATTTTTCATATTTCTCGCATTTTTTTTAATATTTTCGAAAATAGGAAAATACTTGAAAAATTCATAAAAAATACTTTTCGAGGTCGCAAAAATACATAAAAATGTTCAATATTTTTCTTTTAATTCCCTTTTAATATTGACCTCAATAAAAATCAAAAATTGAGTTTAATCTTAGGTGTTTCTTCACAACGCCTAAGGTTGAATTTGCACAAAAAATACCAATTGAGTCTCTTTATTTGCAATTTTTGCACATTTGTTGTCTAGACATTCAATTGCAGTCCCTTTGAACTTTAATTTGATCAATTCCACCCTCAATTGCACGAATTGCACGAATTAGGCAAAATCCCCAAAATATTTTCAATTTAGTCCCTCAATCGGTCAATTTTTGAAATTACTTTTAATTGAGGGACTATCATTGCAAAATCGGATTGTCACCCTATGTTTTCATGCATTCTAAATCGATTGGAATGGGTTTCGGGATCCAATTTGGTCAAATTGACACTCAATTGAACATTTCCCCAATTTGGGATTTTAGAAAAATTTGGGTTTTTTGTGCAAATTGATAAGAAATTTTGGGCGAAATTGCATTTCTAGATAATATCCAGGCCCCTAAGTGCAATTTTCAAATTTAATTGCAAAAATTCCAAGTCAATTTTGTTTAATTTTGAAAATTACGCGAAGTTCATTGTCCGAACCGGTTCGGACCGGTCTGACCGCCGGTCGGACCGGTCGAACCGGTCCCGAACTGTGCTTCGTCTTCCTCAGAACGCCCGTGCATATGAACAGTGAATGGCATGATTTGGACGATCAAATTGACAGGCCAATTGGTGATAATTGAAGCAATTAATTTAGGCGTTTTGTTCCCCAGGTTGATACGCGTTGATTGAGCCAAGTATCAAGATCAATGGCCGCCGGAGGAGCTCCGGCGAGCGAGTCAAAGTCACGGCGACATGAAAAAGTCAACAGCCTGCAAATCAAGTGCAATTCGCGCGTAATTGACATCGCCGGAGCACCAAACGGAGTCCAACGGAATTGCATTCCGTTCTTGACGCCGTTTAGACCATTTGGCACACTTGAGCACGTGCGGAGGAAGCTCGGCCAGCTCACATTCGACACGCGCAAATTCGAAAGTGGGTATAAATAGGCTGGGAAGCTTCGCGAATGAGAGAGGTTCATTTGCTCGCCCGAGCAACAGAATAGAGATAGAGAGAGAGAGAAAGCGAAGGAGAGCTCACCTTCTCGCCCGAGCGATCGAAGGTTTGAGCTCGGTCCGTGAGTTCTTCGCGAAGGCAATTCGGAGAGAATCGAACCTCGCCGCTACTTCGGAAGCTTGCCCGAACCTTGGAGAAGCGATCGCGGCCTCTGGATTAGCTCGAAACCTTCAAAATCGGTGAGTCGACTTCTCAAGCTTCTTCTTGTGCAATCATGGCGTCGCATCATCCCGAGCATGATTGTTGCAATTAGTTTGTGCGTTTTACTCCTTGAGCATCACTGACCACAATCGCACTTCGTTTTTGCATCGATTTCCCTCGAATCACGCGAGTCGAACCCCCAACCTTGCTCGGTCCGGCCGAACACCGGCCGGGCTATTTCGGACCTTGCGAGCTCGATCTGAGCTCGAGGTAAGTTCACTTACCTCTTATTCCGGCTTCTGTGTGATATGATTTGATTGTTATGCTATATGCTGTGCGTTTGAAGTTCCGGTTGTCGCGACTGTGATTGATCCGATTCTCGCGATTTAGTGGATAAAATACTTAGATCTTTGGATATGTTATAGAGGAGGTTCGGGTGAGTTGTTTGGCGTTGGTTTCACGTTATTCCGGCGAGATCTCACCGTCGGATCTCGCCGGAGGGATGTCAGCCGTCCGTTTAGTGGTCGTCGCGAGGAAGAAGAAGAAGGTGACGTGGCGGTCAACGTGGTCGGCGGTCTGACGTGTCGGGCGCTGGTTGGTCCCGGCTAATCGGCCGACTCGGCTCGGCCGTTGGCGCGGACGAGCCGAGTCGAGATCTCATCCAACGGCCCGCATTATTAGTTGAGTTTGATTACGGGCCGTTGGATCTTTATTTTTATATTTTTGGATATTAGATATATTAGATTAGAAAATAGAAAATGTAAAACGGTGTCGTTTAATGTAGGCGATTCGGCGTCGTTTTGGCTATAGAATGGATGGACGGTCCAGATCAAGTCTAGGTTAGATCATGACCGTTCATGCATTTAATCGATCCGGCGTCGTTTTAGCAAGAGTAGGACGAATGGCTGAGATGAGATCTAGGTTAGATCTCGGCCGTTCATTCGATAAGCGGATACGTCGTCGTTTTGGTTCCAGAAAGATTGGACGGTGCGAGATCGGGTTTAGAATTAATCGCAGCCGTTCATTGCTATAAGTGATGCGGCGCCGTTTAGACTAAGATCCGAAGCGTCGTCGTTTTGATTAGGGTAGAGTCAATGGCTGAGATTGATTTAAGAGTTGATCTCAGCCAGTCCATTTCTTTTATATATTTTCGAATAATAGGAAATTAGTTTAGAAAATAAAAAAAATCAAATAAATAGCATACGGCGCCGTTTTAGCCGTAGAGGGGTCTGAGCGAGCGGTCGGACCGGGTTGACCGGCCGTTGACCGGTTTGACCCGGTCCGGTTCATTAATAAAAAATAATAAAAAATAAAAAGAAATTTCCAAAAATCCAAAAAAATTGTAAAAATACTTAGAAAATTCATAAAAATTCCCAGTTTTCACAAAAAATTTCTAAAAATTCCTAGATCGATTCGGGACTCATAAAGTCCGGATCGAAAATTTTTGAGACTTCAAGGGTCGATTAATTTCGATCCGGAAAATTTCCAATATTTTTTAAAAATAAATAAAAATTCCAAAAAATAGAAAAAATTAGAAAAATTCAAGAAAATCACAAAAAATGAGAAATGGCCACATTCAACTGGCCAAATCGAAATTTTGTGATTTTCGGTCCCGAACCCCAAAAAATGACCATTCTACCCTTCCGGGCCATTCGCCCCAAATTTTTACCAAATCACCCCGATACCCAAAATTGATTTTTGTGTGGGCCGATAGGGCCATTTTAGACATATCAAACCCCGATTGATTGATTTGATTGCTTGTAATGATTTTGATCGCGTTAATTCCTCGATTGTGATTGATTAGGATAGAAAAATCCCATCTATATGAATACTTAGATTTTTTAGGACCTACCTCATCTTATATCGCATCCGCATGAAATCTTAGGTTAGAAAAACAATCAACATCGGTAACCGAAAGGGCGTCAAATATGAAACTTGGCGTAACCAAATCCCCGGACCCAAAATCTCTGGTTTTCGCGGAACCGAACGGTTTCTCCCGACCGCTCGGTAAGGTTTTCCGATCGTACCTTCCAATAAATCGATCGGTGGCGACTCCAAATTGCATGTACATCTCGCACATGCCACCCGACCACACAAGGTCAATTTCGATATTTGAAAAATTTTACCCGACATCGCGATTCGAGTAATGGGTCTTGGGAGAGACTCGCGATCCCCCATATATATGCCTATAAAAGGAGGGATCGGCTCGTTAGCCCTATTCCACCCCGGGAAGGAAATTTCCGGGAGGGTCGCGACACCGAGCACTCCAAATCAGAACCGGTTTCTCCTCCAATCTCACACAATCAGCCTCTATTAGGTCCAAACTAACCATCTAACATGCTCTTTGGTACTTGCAAGCCTAAGGAAAGATTATAACCACTTACGAGTCCTTTTTGGCGAAGAAAAAGTAGGCGATCAAGCCTCCACCGTGCGCGACCAGAATCTATCCAAGGATGTCCCCTTCGATTTAGGCAAGAAAACACCAACTTTAGTCCGTGAAACTCTCACAAAATTCACATATAATCATCCTCCTTCGTTCCTCCATAATCTATGGTCAAATCCAAGACATTTACCTCCTTGAAAGTCGAAGGAACCGAACAAGGCAGCCCCTTTTCCAACCGGCTGCTGTTCCGGCGTCCAAGGGAGAGAGATGGCGGTGGTCCGCCGACGTGGAGCTCCGGTGGTTCACGGCCGTAAAGGAAAGAGGAAGGGGCGGCGATGGTGTTCCTCCTTGCACGCCGAAGAAGAGAGAGCCGAGAGAGAGAGGATGAGTTTGTGAGAGCAAAGGAGAGAACAAAAATGAGAGAGAGAGAAATGGAGGTGTTCGGTCAAGTATATGGGGAGAGAGTGGAAGAAGAGCTCAAAAATGGCTAAGGAAAAGAGAGGGAAAATGGGGAAAGAGAGGGAGTGGTTTCTCCAATTTCCAAGGAAGAAGAGATGGTGGGTTAGGTTTATGACATGAATAGTAGTGTGAATAGTGATGGAAGGTTGTCAATCAAGAGGACTATTCTAGTCAATCAAGGTAGTCATTCAAGAGGACTATTCTAGTCAATCAAGGGTTGTCATTCAAGAGGACTATTCTAGTCAATCAAGGGTAGTCATTCAAGAGGACTATTCTAGTCAATCAAGGGTTGTCATTCAAGAGGACTATTCTAGTCAATCAAGGGTATTGTCCCCTAGTCCATCAAGTTGTGTCCATGGGTTCAAGGGTTTGCCCTATCTTGAAATCTAAGAGCACATGGGGTTTTGGTGGCTTCTAGAATTTCGACTAACATGGGGGATTAATATTCTCTAAACGCGATTAACCTTACTCCAAGTAATTAGGCCCTAAATCGATCGAGATTAAGGGTTAACCAAAATTTAAAGGGGTATTCCAAGGTCCAAATCTTCGATGAGACGATGTCCAAAATTTTATTCACTGGACCTCACCAAATTCGATCCCCGAATCCAATTCCAATTTCACTTCCGAACACCGCCGATCTTGATTCCAATTTATCTCGGGCTAACGGGCGGCTTATTAGGCACGTACGCGTAGCAACCTTGTGATCCTCATCACTATTTGGAACACTCGAGATTTGGCGACCTCGATCATCCCGGGAATGCGAGGGTTCGTCGCTAGTTCCGATTATCCCGATCGTCATAGTTCGATTTAAGGAGATTTTTGGCAAATTGTACGTTGGCGAGCGGAACCACCCGCGACCCAATCGTACAACACTAGCCATATGTTCCTTAATCATTCTTGGACCAGTCCTTAACGGTCACAAAACTTTTCCTCGACAATTCCTAGGGTCTAAGTGCCATTTCTCACGCGAGTTTTCTAGGTCTACGTCGTACCTCCTGGTCAGCCTTTCCCCTTCGGTTAGACAACCCATGAGTGATCAATTCAGGGCGAGATATAACTGGAATACATCGTCGGATATTCATTCATTCATTAGTTCTGAATCGGGTCGAAATTTGGGATGTCACAACTCTTCCCCCTTTACAAAAATTTCGTCCTCGAAATTTACAATCAAAGTCACCTATTCAAACAAATGGGGGTACCGACGTCTCATCGCTTCCTCCGCTTCCCACGTGGCTCCCTCGGTACCATGATGTTCCCATATTACCTTGACCAGCGGGATCGTCTTGTTCCTTAGTACTTGCTCCTTTCTATCCTCGATCCCGACGGGCCTTTCCACATACGTCACTCTTTCGTCTACTTCGATGACTTCATGGTCCAATACATGTGTCGGGTCCGGCTCGTACTTCCTTAGCATCGAGACGTGGAAGACATTGTGCACCCGTGACAAACTTGGTGGCAAGGCGAGACGATAGGCCAAGGTACCGATTCGCTCTAAAACCTCAAAGGGTCCCACGTACCTAGGACTCAGCTTTCCTTTCTTGCCGAATCTTGATAGTCCTCGCATCGGCGACACCTTGAGGAATACATGATCTCCGACCTGAAATTCCAAAGGCCTTCGTCGCTTGTCCGCATAACTCTTTTGGCGACTACGTGCCGTCTTGAGTCTTTCTCTAATCACCTTAACTGCTTCCACGGATCTCTCCACCAACTCCGGCCCAGTTATGCTTCTTTCACCAACTTCGTCCCAGCACAGAGGGGTTCGGCAAGCCCTACCATATAATGCCTCGAAGGGTGCCATCTGAATACTACGTTGGTAACTGTTGTTATAGGCAAACTCCACTAAGTGTAACTGATCCTCCCATCCACTTTTGAAGTCAATTACACATGCCCTTAGCATGTCTTCCAAGGTCTGAATGGTCCTTTCTGATTGTCCGTCGGTCCGGGGATGGTACGCCGTACTGTCTTGTAGTTTTGTTCCCGGGGCCTCTTGTAAACTTTTCCAGAACATGGCCGTGAACTTCGGGTCTCGATCGGACGTAATCGTCACCGGGACTCCATGTAAGCGCACTATCTGCCTCATGTATAACCCCGCATACTTCTCCATATCAAAGTCCTTTCGTACCGGTAGGAAATGTGCGGACTTGGTCGGTCTATCCACAATCACCCATATGGAATCGTGTCCCCGTGGACTCCTTGGTAGCCCCATTACGAAATCCATGGTGATGTGCTCCCACTTCCATTCGGGAATCTCTAAAGGTTGTAGCATTCCGCCCGGCTTACGATGCTGTGCCTTAACTTGTTGGCACGTCAAGCACTTCGCCACATGCTTGGCGACATCTACCTTCATTCCATTCTACCAGTAGTGTTGGCGGAGATTCCGATACATCTTCGTACATCCCGGGTGGATACTATAGTTACTTCGATGCGCTTCCGATAAAATCCTTTCTCGGAGCTCTTCGTCATTGGGCACGCACGGCCTCCCACGAAACTTCAGTATTCCTTCCCCCGACACTTGAAACTCCGGTTTCCTCTTATCCGCTTCCATTCCCAATATCTTTTGGAGGTCGGGGTCCGTCGACTACAATGCCTTAATCCTATCCTGGATCTCGGGTTCAATCCTTAGTGTCGCTATCAAGCTGGACAACCGACAAACCTCCAATTTGAACTCCGAATCTCTTATCCTTTCCAACAGAGTCCACTCTTTTACTAGCATATGCGCCATACTCGACTTCCGACTTAGCGCATCTGCTACTCGATTTGCTTTCCCAGGGTGATACGTAATGTCGCAGTCATAGTCCTTGAGTAACTCTATCCACCGACGTTGCCTCATATTCAACTCCTTCCGGGAAAATAAATACTTTAGACTCTGGTGGTCCGTATAGATCTGAAATTTCTCTCCACACAAATAATGCCTCCCGATCTTCAAGGCGAAGACTATGGCAGCAAGTTCCAAATCGTGCGTCGGGTAATTCATCTCATGGGGTCTTAATTGGCGCGAGGCATATGCCACTACCTTTCCATGTTGCATTAGTACACAGCCCATTCCTTTCAAAGACGCGTCACTATAAACCTCATATCCTCCTGGTCCGGAGGGGATAGTCGATACTGGTGCGATAGTCGGCCCGTGCTTAAGCTCCTGGAAACTCCTTTCACACTTGTCGGTCCAATCAAACTTCATTTCCTTCTTCGTCAATCTAGTTAAGGGCATGGCTATCGAGGAGAACTTCTCCACAAACCTTCTATAGTAGCCTGCCGGACCCAAGAAACTCCTCACTTCGGTCACCGTTGTCGGTCTAGGCCAATTCATCACCGCTTCAATCTTAGAAGGGTCCACCGAGATTCCATCTCTAGAAACTACATGCCCAAGGAACGCCACTCTACTCAGCCAAAACTCGCATTTACTAAACTTGGCGTAGAGTGAGTGTTCTTTAATGTTTGCAAGATAATCCTCAAGTGCGCCTCATGTTCACCATCACTCCTTGAGTAGATCGGGATGTCATCTATGAACACTATGACGAACTTATCCAAATACTCCTTGAACACTCGATGCATCAAGTCCATGAACGCAGCAGGGGCATTAGTCAATCCAAAAGGCATCACTTGTAAACTCATAATGCCCATACCTTGTCCTAAAGGCGATCTTAGGGATATCTTCCTTCTTAATCCTTAATTGGTGATACCCCGTCCTTAGGTTAATCTTCGAGAACATCGAAGCACCTTGCGCTTGGTCGAACAAGTCATCTATTCTTGGCAATGGGTACTTGTTCTTAATGGTCACCTTGATTCAATCGTCTATAGTCGATGCACAACCGCAACGACCCGTCCTTCTTCCTTACAAACAACACTTGGTGCTCCCCAAGGTGAAGCACTTGGGACGAATAAACCCTTTGTCCAATAGTTCTTGCATTTGCACCTTTAACTCCTTCAACTCGGATAGGGACATTCTATAGGGCGCCTTCGATATCGGTTCCGTCCCGGGGCTAATTCAATAGAGAATTCCGTTTCTCTCTCGGTGGCGATCCAGGTAAATCTTGAGGAAACACATCGAGGTATTCACGCACTACCGGTATGTTTTCCAACTTAGGTCCTTCGCCGTCGGATCCAACACAACCGCTAAATAAGCCTCACATCCATCATTCATCGCCTTAGTCACCTCAAGTGACGAGACTAGAGGGATCGACGTTCCTCCCCGACTCCCAACAAAATCAAATCTAGGGCGACCAAAAGGAAAGAATTGAATCGCCCTGCTCCCGCAATCAACCACGGCTTTTAACTTACCCAACCAATCCATCCCGACTATAACATCAAAGTCATACATGGGCAACACAAAGAAGATCAATCAATTCCTCACTACCGCCAATCACTATTTTACGGTCCCAACACCCTAAGGAAACCAACACTTCACTCTTTAAGGGTGTAGCCACATGCAATATTGCTTCCAACGGTTTTAACTCTAATCCAACTAAATCAGCAAATTGAGCGACACGAATGAATGCGAAGCCCCGTGGTCAAACAAGGCATATGCAGCATGATCGCATAATGTAACCGTACCTGTGACCACGCCGGGCGTGCTCTCCACCTCCTTGCGTGCCACAGCATACACTCGTCCTTGAGCCGGCGGCCTACCCAAGTCGTTACAGGGGCGGGCTCCCCGCCGGTGATCCATACCGAGGCCGTTGTCCTTGCGATCGTTGTTCCGGAGCTTGACTCGGGCAGTTCCTTATTTGGTGACCCAGCTGGCCACACTTGAAGCACGCGCCCGTCCTACTTGGGCAAGGCCCACTCCCATGCCTCCTACCACATAAACGACAGTTCCAGCTAGTCTGACGGTTAGGCTTCCCAATATTCTTCCGGGGTGGAGGGACGAAGCGCCCGTTGTCCGCCATTGGCCTCTTGCCAAACCGACGACGGTCTCTAACAGGAGCGAACCGCGAACCAGATGCGGCAGCCCTTTCCTTCATGTCTCTTTCAATCATTTGACCTCTCTCATACATCTCTTCATAAGTCCTCGGGTTCGGTGCAATCATCCGATTGCGAAGGTCAGGTCTCGATCCATCCCTAAATCTTCGCGCCTTGTCTATTGGGTTCTCCACCATCCTCGGCGCGTACCTTGACAATCTAGCGAACTCCGCCTCATATTGGTCGATCGTTAACCGGTTCCCGCGAAGTTGTTGGAACTCTACCAACTTTCGCTCCCGAGCGGTCTCCGAGAAATACTTCCCGTTAAATGCCTCAATAAAGGCAATCCAAGTGAGAGCAGGCGCCTCGGGAAATATCCTTCATCCGGTGGCCTTCCACCAATCATCTCGTGGTACCCTCTAACCGGTAAGCCGCCAGGGTCACCTTCTCCTCATCGTTGCACCCAAGAACCTCAAAGGCCTTCTCCGAGTTTCTCAATCCAACGAGGTGCCATCTCCGGATCTCCAAAGCACCATCAAACCGAGCTGGTTTCGGTTTCGAGAAATTGTTCCACCAGGTGACTCATCGGGCGATTCCCGTTCCCGTTTCCTCCTCCATGGTTATTCCCATTTGCCACATTGGCGCGGCCACAAGCAGCCTCTCGCAGCTCGAGCCACGGCGGCAGCCTCTTTCCCCGAGCTTGTCCGCCCATCAAATTACCAATTTCCTCTAGGGCTCTAAGAACTCCATCTACTCTCGGGTCCTCTATCGCAGGCGCTCTCGAGCTAGAAGCTCTTCTTGTTCCCCTAGTTCCGTCGCTCATCTCAAAGAAGGTTTCACTACACCCGACAACTACAATTACTCGGGGATCGGGGCCTAAGCCAAGCACTCAAGCATATCTACTCTCAACTAGCACCTTAGGATCCCCCACGACTCATCGTGCAACCAACTCACGGTACTCAATCAAGCATCCAAAACCAAAGGAAAACAAGCTACGCAATCACCAATTCAT
The DNA here is from genome assembly GCF_020921035.1 of Rhodamnia argentea. Taxonomy (NCBI): domain Eukaryota; kingdom Viridiplantae; phylum Streptophyta; class Magnoliopsida; order Myrtales; family Myrtaceae; genus Rhodamnia; species Rhodamnia argentea. Next base: position 16,462,753 of record NC_063157.1, on the reverse strand, counting down.
AGCACGCCAGCAACCATAGCGTCACAAAGAAGGGTTTTCAATCGTACCTACTGGTCCAAACGCATCTGCAGCTTAGTGAAATCAACACAAGCAATCCAATACATCAAGCGGATTTCACATCCAATTCACACAATTGCCTGATATGAAGACCCATCTCCTTGCCAATACACATGCACCACATCAAATGTCATGCTTTCGTGCCTAAGACTCGCGATCGCCTAAAGTCTCAACTAGTGGTCGCTCTAAAGTCATTCCTCCTTATCACTCCATCGCTCAAACGACGTGGATCGAGCTGACCTTGCTCTGATACCACTCGAACGGGGATGTCACGTCCCGTGCCCGACGGGTCGACCAACATCCCGCAAGGTCACCAGAGAACTCGCAACTCACCAGGATCCACAACGAACGTAAAGTATGCGAGATGCAATGCAAGCGGAACGATAAAAACAACCCAGACAAAATAAACAACAGAATGACATAGAGCACAACGTTAGCGTACAAGGAACACAACTAGGTAAAGTCAAGGTTCATACGGACCACCCAAAAATACAACGACTACGACTCGGGACACGACGTGGGGAACACAAAAAGAAACCACCTAAACAAAAGTCGCTCGTCGGCACACGAGAATACAAAAGAGGGGATGAGGGTCTCTAAACTCCTAAGGGTCAGACGTCCTCATCGGTGGTCTCATCGGCAGGGGGAGCATCTTCCGGATAGAAACTCGCTCCAAGGGTGTCATCCGTCTCTGGCTCCAGCTCCTCCTCGGGCTCCGGGTCCTCCTCGATCTCCAGCTCGTCCTTCCGCCTCGACTCTCCATCGGGCTCGTCCATCTCGCTGGTCCCGCTCGGGATCGACGACGTGGACTACGTTCGGGACAGGCTCGGGAAGCATCAAGGGTCCGTCCGCCGGCCCATCGGGCTCCAATATCCCTCCATCCAAAGCGGGCAGTCCAGGTATGGGGGACCTCGGCTCGGGAACCGGTCCGACTACGGGTCCAAGGACGGGGAGTCTCGAGGGTGAGGCTATCGGAAGTCTAGGTCCGGCAAGATCCAAGTACATACTGGGGATCACTTCCTCCCTTAGTGGCCCGGATACAAAGTCCCCATCCTTATAGGTCCAAGAGAGAAAGGAAAAGGGGGTCGGGAGTCCTCTCGCGTCGTCTATCCATAAGGTGCTAATCCTCCGATAATAGGTCTGGTCGGGTCCCACTGCATGACTCGGTGATCACGGGCTCGAACCGAGTCGGTAGTCCAAAAAGTAGCGGCATCGAGGCGGTCGGGAGCGAGGGTCTCGAAAATGTGGGTCCCACGAGGGGTGAGATAACATCCCAGCAAGGTAGGTCTAAGCCAACCCTAGGTTACAGTACCTCCAAGCAGTCTAATCTATGACATGCTATCAGACATCCACCGACGCACCAAATATGCAGGAATTATGAACATAAGTTAACACACTGAAACTTTCAATTCAATCATCGAACCTTCTACGATACATTTCAACCACACATGGCATCAACCTCGGGCAATTCAAACATTCGGGCCCGCGTCTCTACGCCTCAGGCTCATAGCATAAGATCTCAACGAATAGGCCCGCGTAAAAACGCATCGGGCTATGCGATATACGTATACATATATACATGAGTGAGCTCAATCCATGGACCCGCGTGATAACGCCTCGGGTCGATCCCGCGTTTAACGCATCGGGACGGGCACAAACCCCGCGTTTAACGCATCGTGGTACAAAGTGCATACGAGATATGTCATAATATAATACGATCACTCATAAACCCCGCGTATAACGCATCGGGGTATCATTACACACAATTCACTAGGAAATTCCATTCACAGCTTCATTAACATGAAAATCCGATCGCATTAACAATCATAGGTCCACGCATCACAATTTAGACCAAACTCAATCATGACATATCCAAGGATCACACATACCATTACAATGGTCATGGCATACCGTAACGCATAGAAACTCCACTTGGTTCAAGCAAATCACATAAGAGTCCATTTAGTCCGAATTGAGTCTAATTTTTCCCGTCGCATTTTTGACGCTCAATACCACATGCCACATGTTCATTGGACTACGTAGGATCCCAACTCAGCAATTGCGCCATTGTCCCTCATTAAATTCGGCCATTACACACATCCCCCACAAAACAAGTCATTTCGAGCCCAAACACATCCAAACAAGAATCCCACATGCACAACCCATAACCACCACTTTAGACCCCTCTTTTACCCCCAAACTAACATAGCAACAAGCTCATTTCACTCACCAAAATTTCGGGTCTTAACCGAGCACTCCAAATCAGAACCGGTTTCTCCTCCAATCTCACACAATCAGCCTCTATTAGGTCCAAACTAACCATCTAACATGCTCTTTGGTACTTGCAAGCCTAAGGAAAGATTATAACCACTTACGAGTCCTTTTTGGCGAAGAAAAAGTAGGCGATCAAGCCTCCACCGTGCGCGACCAGAATCTATCCAAGGATGTCCCCTTCGATTTAGGCAAGAAAACACCAACTTTAGTCCGTGAAACTCTCACAAAATTCACATATAATCATCCTCCTTCGTTCCTCCATAATCTATGGTCAAATCCAAGACATTTACCTCCTTGAAAGTCGAAGGAACCGAACAAGGCAGCCCCTTTTCCAACCGGCTGCTGTTCCGGCGTCCAAGGGAGAGAGATGGCGGTGGTCCGCCGACGTGGAGCTCCGGTGGTTCACGGCCGTAAAGGAAAGAGGAAGGGGCGGCGATGGTGTTCCTCCTTGCACGCCCGAAGAAGAGAGAGCCGAGAGAGAGAGGATGAGTTTGTGAGAGCAAAGGAGAGAACAAAAATGAGAGAGAGAGAAATGGAGGTGTTCGGTCAAGTATATGGGGAGAGAGTGGAAGAAGAGCTCAAAAATGGCTAAGGAAAAGAGAGGGAAAATGGGGAAAGAGAGGGAGTGGTTTCTCCAATTTCCAAGGAAGAAGAGATGGTGGGTTAGGTTTATGACATGAATAGTAGTGTGAATAGTGATGGAAGGTTGTCAATCAAGAGGACTATTCTAGTCAATCAAGGTAGTCATTCAAGAGGACTATTCTAGTCAATCAAGGGTTGTCATTCAAGAGGACTATTCTAGTCAATCAAGGGTAGTCATTCAAGAGGACTATTCTAGTCAATCAAGGGTTGTCATTCAAGAGGACTATTCTAGTCAATCAAGGGTATTGTCCCCTAGTCCATCAAGTTGTGTCCATGGGTTCAAGGGTTTGCCCTATCTTGAAATCTAAGAGCACATGGGGTTTTGGTGGCTTCTAGAATTTCGACTAACATGGGGGATTAATATTCTCTAAACGCGATTAACCTTACTCCAAGTAATTAGGCCCTAAATCGATCGAGATTAAGGGTTAACCAAAATTTAAAGGGGTATTCCAAGGTCCAAATCTTCGATGAGACGATGTCCAAAATTTTATTCACTGGACCTCACCAAATTCGATCCCCGAATCCAATTCCAATTTCACTTCCGAACACCGCCGATCTTGATTCCAATTTATCTCGGGCTAACGGGCGGCTTATTAGGCACGTACGCGTAGCAACCTTGTGATCCTCATCACTATTTGGAACACTCGAGATTTGGCGACCTCGATCGTCCCAGGAATGCGAGGGTTCGTCGCTAGTTCCGATTATCCCGATCGTCATAGTTCGATTTAAGGAGATTTTTGGCAAATTGTACGTTGGCGAGCGGAACCACCCGCGACCCAATCGTACAACACTAGCCATATGTTCCTTAATCATTCTTAGACCAGTCCTTAACGGTCACAAAACTTTTCCTCGACAATTCCTAGGGTCTAAGTGCCATTTCTCACGCGAGTTTTCTAGGTCTACGTCGTACCTCCCGGTCAGCCTTTCCCCTTCGGTTAGACAACCCATGAGTGATCAATTCAGGGCGAGATATAACTGGAATACATCGTCGGATATTCATTCATTCATTAGTTCCGAATCGGGTCGAAATTTGGGATGTCACAACTCTTCCCCCGTTACAAAAATTTCGTCCTCGAAATTTACAATCAAAGTCACCTATTCAAACAAATGGGGGTACTGACGTCTCATCGCTTCCTCCGCTTCCCACGTGGCTCCCTCGGTACCATGATGTTCCCATATTACCTTGACCAGCGGGATCGTCTTGTTCCTTAGTACTTGCTCCTTTCTATCCTCGATCCCGACGGGCCTTTCCACATACGTCACTCTTTCGTCTACTTCGATGACTTCATGGTCCAATACATGTGTCGGGTCCGGCTCGTACTTCCTTAGCATCGAGACGTGGAAGACATTGTGCACCCGTGACAAACTTGGTGGCAAGGCGAGACGATAGGCCAAGGTACCGATTCGCTCTAAAACCTCAAAGGGACCCACGTACCTAGGACTCAGCTTTCCTTTCTTGCCGAATCTTGATAGTCCTCGCATCGGCGACACCTTGAGGAATACATGATCTCCGACCTGAAATTCCAAAGGCCTTCGTCGCTTGTCCGCATAACTCTTTTGGCGACTACGTGCCGTCTTGAGTCTTTCTCTAATCACCTTAACTGCTTCCACGGATCTCTCCACCAACTCCGGCCCAGTTATGCTTCTTTCACCAACTTCGTCCCAGCACAGAGGGGTTCGGCAAGCCCTACCATATAATGCCTCGAAGGGTGCCATCCGAATACTGTTGGTAATCGTTGTTATAGGCAAACTCCACTAAGTGTAACCGATCCTCCCATCCACTTTTGAAGTCAATTACACATGCCCTTAGCATGTCTTCCAAGGTCCGAATGGTCCTTTCGATTGTCCGTCGGTGCGGGGATGGTACGCCGTGCATCGTCTCGTAGTTTTGTTCCCGGGGCCTCTTGTAAACTTTTCCGAACATGGCCGTGAACTTCGGGTCTCGATCGGACGTAATCGTCACCGGGACTCCATGTAAGCGCACTATCCGCCTCATGTATAACCCCGCATACTTCTCCATATCAAAGTCCTTTCGTACCGGTAGGAAATGTGCGGACTTGGTCGGTCTATCCACAATCACCCATATGGAATCGTGTCCCCGTGGACTCCTTGGTAGCCCCATTACGAAATCCATGGTGATGTGCTCCCACTTCCATTCGGGAATCTCTAAAGGTTGTAGCATTCCGCCCGGCTTACGATCCTGTGCGTTAACTTGTTGGCACGTCAAGCACTTCGCCACATGCTTGGCGACATCTACCTTCATTCCATTCTACCAGCAGTGTTGGCGGAGATTCTGATACATCTTCGTACATCCCGGGTGGATACTATAGTTACTTCGATGCGCTTCCGATAAAATCCTTTCTCGGAGCTCTTCGTCATTGGGCACGCACAGCCTCCCACGAAACTTCAGTATTCCTTCCCCCGACACTTGAAACTCCGGTTTCCTCTTATCCGCTTCCATTCCCAATATCTTTTGGAGGTCGGGGTCCGTCGACTACAATGCCTTAATCCTATCCCGGATCTCGGGTTCAATCCTTAGTGTCGCTATCAAGCTGGACAACCGACAAACCTCCAATTTGAACTCCGAATCTCTTATCCTTTCCAGCAGAGTCCACTCTTTTACTAGCATATGCGCCATACTCGACTTCCGACTTAGCGCATCCGCTACTCGATTTGCTTTCCCAGGGTGATACGTAATGTCGCAGTCATAGTCCTTGAGTAACTCTATCCACCGACGTTGCCTCATATTCAACTCCTTCCGGGAAAATAAATACTTTAGACTCTGGTGGTCCGTATAGATCTGAAATTTCTCTCCACACAAATAATGCCTCCCGGATCTTCAAGGCGAAGACTATGGCAAGCAAGTTCCAAATCGTGCGTCGGGTAATTCATCTCATGGGGTCTTAATTGGCGCGAGGCATATGCCACTACCTTTCCATGTTGCATTAGTACACAGCCCATTCCTTTCAAAGACGCGTCACTATAAACCTCATATCCTCCTGGTCCAGAGGGGATAGTCGATACTGGTGCAGTAGTCAGCCCGTGCTTAAGCTCCCGGAAACTCCTTTCACACTTGTCACTCCAATCAAACTTCATTTCCTTCTTCGTCAATCTAGTTAAGGGCATGGCTATCGAGGAGAACTTCTCCACAAACCTTCTATAGTAGCCTGCCGGACCCAAGAAACTCCTCACTTCGGTCACCGTTGTCGGTCTAGGCCAATTCATCACCGCTTCAATCTTAGAAGGGTCCACCGAGATTCCATCTCTAGAAACTACATGCCCAAGGAACGCCACTCTACTCAGCCAAAACTCGCATTTACTAAACTTGGCGTAGAGTGAGTGTTCTTTTAATGTTTGCAAGATAATCCTCAAGTGCGCCTCATGTTCACCATCACTCCTTGAGTAGATCGGGATGTCATCTATGAACACTATGACGAACTTATCCAAATACTCCTTGAACACTCGATGCATCAAGTCCATGAACGCAGCAGGGGCATTAGTCAATCCAAAAGGCATCACCGTAAACTCATAATGCCCATACCTTGTCCTAAAGGCAGTCTTAGGGATATCTTCCTTCTTAATCCTTAATTGGTGATACCCTGTCCTTAGGTCAATCTTCGAGAACATCGAAGCACCTTGCGCTTGGTCGAACAAGTCATCTATTCTTGGCAATGGGTACTTGTTCTTAATGGTCACCTGATTCAACTGTCTATAGTCGATGCACAACCGCAACGACCCGTCCTTCTTCCTTACAAACAACACCGGTGCTCCCCAAGGTGAAGCACTGGGACGAATAAACCCTTTGTCCAATAGTTCTTGCATTTGCACCTTTAACTCCTTCAACTCGGATAGGGACATTCTATAGGGCGCCTTCGATATCGGTTCCGTCCCAGGGGCTAATTCAATAGAGAATTCCGTTTCTCTCTCGGGTGGCAGTCCAGGTAAATCTTGAGGAAACACATCGAGGTATTCACGCACTACCGGTATGTTTTCCAACTTAGGTCCTTCTGCCGTCGGATCCAACACAACCGCTAAATAAGCCTCACATCCATCATTCATCGGCTTAGTCACCTCAAGTGACGAGACTAGAGGGATCGACGTTCCTCCCCGACTCCCGACAAAATCAAATCTAGGGCGACCAAAAGGAAAGAATTGAATCGCCCTGCTCCCGCAATCAACCACGGCTTTTAACTTACCCAACCAATCCATCCCGACTATAACATCAAAGTCATACATGGGCAACACAGCAAGATCAATCAATTCCTCACTACCGCCAATCACTATTTTACAGTCCCAACACCCTAAGGAAACCAACACTTCACTCTTTAAGGGTGTAGCCACATGCAATATTGCTTCCAACGGTTTTAACTCTAATCCAACTAAATCAGCAAATTGAGCAGACACGAATGAATGCGAAGCCCCAGGGTCAAACAAGGCATATGCAGCATGATCGCATAATGTAACCGTACACGTGACCACGCCGGGCGTGCTCTCCACCTCCTTGCGTGCCACAGCATACACTCGTCCTTGAGCTGGCGGCCTACCCAAGTCGTTCTGCGGGGCAGCTCCCGCCGGTGATCCATACCGAGGCCGTTGTCCTTGCGATCGTTGTTCCGGAGCTTGACTCGGGCAGTTCCTTATTTGGTGACCCAGCTGGCCACACTTGAAGCACGCGCTCGTCCTACTTGGGCAAGGCCCACTCCCATGCCTCCTACCACATAAACGACAGTTCCAGCTAGTCCGACGGTTAGGCTTCCCAATATTCTTCCGGGGTGGAGGGACGAAGCGCCCGTTGTCCGCCATTGGCCTCTTGCCAAACCGACGACGGTCTCTAACGGGAGCGAACCGCGAACCGGATGCGGCAGCCCTTTCCTTCATGTCTCTTTCAATCATTTGACCTCTCTCATACATCTCTTCATAACTCCTCGGGTTCGGTGCAATCATCTGATCGCGAAGGTCGAGTCTCGGTCCATCCCTAAATCTTCGCGCCTTGTCTATTGGGTTCTCCACCATCCTCGGCGCGTACCTTGACAATCTAGCGAACTCCGCCTCATATTGGTCGATCGTTAACCGGTTCTCGCGAAGTTGTTGGAACTCTACCAACTTTCGCTCCCGAGCGGTCTCCGAGAAATACTTCCCGTTAAATGCCTCGGTAAAGGCAATCCAAGTGAGAGCAGCGCCCTCGGGAAATATCCTTCCTCCGGTGGCCTTCCACCAATCATCTCAGGTACCCTCTAACCGGTAAGCCGCCGGGGTCACCTTCTCCTCATCGGTGCACCCAAGAACCTCAAAGGCCTTCTCCGGTTTCTCAATCCAACGAGGTGCCATCTCTGGATCTCCAGCACCATCAAACCGAGCTGGTTTCAGCTTCAGAAATTGTTCCACCAGCTGACTCATCGGGCGATTCCCGTTCCCGTTTCCTCCTCCATGGTTATTCCCATTTGCCACATTGGCGGCGGCCACAGCAGCCTCTGCAGCTCGAGCCACGGCAGCAGCTCTTTCCCGAGCTTGTCCGCCCATCAAATTACCAATTTCCTCTAGGGCTCTAAGAACTCCATCTACTCTCGGGTCCTCTATCGCAGGCGCTCTCGAGCTAGAAGCTCTTCTTGTTCCCCTAGTTCCGTCGCTCATCTCAGCAAGGTTTCACTACACCCGACAACTACAATTACTCGGGGATCGGGGCCTAAGCCAAGCACTCAAGCATATCTACTCTCAACTAGCACCTTAGGATCCCCCACGGTCATCGTGCAACCAACTCACAGGTACTCAATCAAGCATCCAAAACCAAAGGAAAACAAGCTACGCAATCACCAATTCATAGCACGCCAGCAACCATAGCGTCACAGCAAGGGTTTTCAATCGTACCTCTGGTCCAGCCGCATCTGCAGCTTAGTGAAATCAACACAAGCAATCCAATACATCAAGCGGATTTCACAGCCAATTCACACAATTGCACGATATGAAGACCCATCTCCTTGCCAATACACATGCACCACATCAAATGTCATGCTTTCGTGCCTAAGACTCGCGATCGCCTAAAGTCTCAACTAGTGGTCGCTCTAAAGTCATTCCTCCTTATCACTCCATCGCTCAAACGACGTGGATCGAGCTGACCTTGCTCTGATACCACTCGAACGGGGATGTCACGTCCCGTGCCCGACGGGTCGACCAACATCCCGCAAGGTCACCAGAGAACTCGCAACTCACCAGGATCCACAACGAACGTAAAGTATGCGAGATGCAATGCAAGCGGAACGATAAAAACAACCCGGACAAAATAAACAACAGAATGACATAGAGCACAACGTTAGCGTACAAGGAACACAACTAGGTAAAGTCAAGGTTCATACGGACCACCCAAAAATACAACGACTACGACTCGGGACACGACGTGGGGAACACAAAAAGAAACCACCTAAACAAAAGTCGCTCGTCGGCACACGAGAATACAAAAGAGGGGATGAGGGTCTCTAAACTCCTAAGGGTCGACGTCCTCATCGGTGGTCTCATCGGCGGGGGAGCATCTTCCGGATAGAAACTCGCTCCAAGGGTGTCATCCGTCTCGGCTCCAGCTCCTCCTCGGGCTCCGGGTCCTCCTCGATCTCCAGCTCGTCCTTCGCGCTCGACTCTCCATCGGGCTCGTCCATCTCGCTGGTCCCGCTCGGGATCGACGACGTGGACTACGTTCGGGACAGAGCTCGGGGAAGCATCAAGGGTCCGTCCGCCGGCCCATCGGGCTCCAATATCCCTCCATCCAAAGCGGGCGGTCCGGGTATGGGGACCTCGGCTCGGGAACCGGTCCGACTACAGTCCCAAGGACGGGGAGTCTCGAGGGTGAGGCTATCGGAAGTCTAGGTCCGGCAAGATCCAAGACATACTCGGGGATCACTTCCTCCCTTAGTGGCCCCGGATACAAAGTCCCCATCCTTATAGGTCCAAGAGAGAAAGGAAAAGGGGGTCGGGAGTCCTCTCGCGTCGTCTATCCATAAGGTGCTAATCCTCCGATAATAGGTCTGGGTCGGGTCCCACTCGTACTCGGTGATCACGGGCTCGAACCGAGTCGGTAGTCCAAAAAGTAGCGGCATCGAGGCGGTCGGGAGCGAGGGTCTGAAAATGTGGGTCCCACGAGGGGTGAGATAACATCCCGAGTAAGGTAGGTCTAAGCCAACCCTAGGTTACAAGTACCTCCAAGCGAGTCTAATCTATGACATGCTATCGACATCCACCGACGCACCAAATATGCAGGAATTATGAACATAAGTTAACACACTGAAACTTTCAATTCAATCATCGAACCTTCTACGATACATTTCAACCACACATGGCATCAACCTCGGGCAATTCAAACATTCGGGCCCGCGTCTCTACGCCTCGGGCTCATAGCATAAGATCTCAACGAATAGGCCCGCGTAAAAACGCATCGGGCTATGCGATATACGTATACATATATACATGAGTGAGCTCAATCCATGGACCCGCGTGATAACGCCTCGGGTCGGTCCCGCGTTTAACGCATCGGGACGGGCACAAACCCCGCGTTTAACGCATCGTGGTACAAAGTGCATACAGATATGTCATAATATAATACGATCACTCATAAACCCCGCGTATAACGCATCGGGGTATCATTACACACAATTCACTAGGAAATTCCATTCACAGCTTCATTAACATGAAAATCCGATCGCATTAACAATCATAGGTCCACGCATCACAATTTAGACCAAACTCAATCATGACATATCCAAGGATCACACATACCATTACAATGGTCATGGCATACCGTAACGCATAGAAACTCCACTTGGTTCAAGCAAATCACATAAGAGTCCATTTAGTCCGAATTGAGTCTAATTTTTCCCGTCGCATTTTTGACGCTCAATACCACATGCCACATGTTCATTGGACTACGTAGGATCCCAACTCAGCAATTGCGCCATTGTCCCTCATTAAATTCGGCCATTACACACATCCCCCACAAAACAAGTCATTTCGAGCCCAAACACATCCAAACAAGAATCCCACATGCACAACCCATAACCACCACTTTAGACCCCTCTTTTACCCCCAAACTAACATAGCAACAAGCTCATTTCACTCACCAAAATTTCGGGTCTTAACCGAGCACTCCAAATCGAAACCGGTTTCTCCTCCAATCTCACACAATCAGCCTCTATTAGGTCCAAACTAACCATCTAACATGCTCTTTGGTACTTGCAAGCCTAAGGAAAGATTATAACCACTTACGAGTCCTTTTTGGCGAAGAAAAAGTAGGCGATCAAGCCTCCACCGTGCGCGACCAGAATCTATCCAAGGATGTCCCCTTCGATTTAGGCAAGAAAACACCAACTTTAGTCCGTGAAACTCTCACAAAATTCACATATAATCATCCTCCTTCGTTCCTCCATAATCTATGGTCAAATCCAAGACATTTACCTCCTTGAAAGTCGAAGGAACCGAACAAGGCAGCCCCTTTTCCAACCGGCTGCTGTTCCGGCGTCCAAGGGAGAGAGATGGCGGTGGTCCGCCGACGTGGAGCTCCGGTGGTTCACGGCCGTAAAGGAAAGAGGAAGGGGCGGCGATGGTGTTCCTCCTTGCACGCCGAAGAAGAGAGAGCCGAGAGAGAGAGGATGAGTTTGTGAGAGCAAAGGAGAGAACAAAAATGAGAGAGAGAGAAATGGAGGTGTTCGGTCAAGTATATGGGGAGAGAGTGGAAGAAGAGCTCAAAAATGGCTAAGGAAAAGAGAGGGAAAATGGGGAAAGAGAGGGAGTGGTTTCTCCAATTTCCAAGGAAGAAGAGATGGTGGGTTAGGTTTATGACATGAATAGTAGTGTGAATAGTGATGGAAGGTTGTCAATCAAGAGGACTATTCTAGTCAATCAAGGTAGTCATTCAAGAGGACTATTCTAGTCAATCAAGGGTTGTCATTCAAGAGGACTATTCTAGTCAATCAAGGGTAGTCATTCAAGAGGACTATTCTAGTCAATCAAGGGTTGTCATTCAAGAGGACTATTCTAGTCAATCAAGGGTTGTCATTCAAGAGGACTATTCTAGTCAATCAAGGGTATTGTCCCCTAGTCCATCAAGTTGTGTCCATGGGTTCAAGGGTTTGCCCTATCTTGAAATCTAAGAGCACATGGGGTTTTGGTGGCTTCTAGAATTTCGACTAACATGGGGGATTAATATTCTCTAAACGCGATTAACCTTACTCCAAGTAATTAGGCCCTAAATCGATCGAGATTAAGGGTTAACCAAAATTTAAAGGGGTATTCCAAGGTCCAAATCTTCGATGAGACGATGTCCAAAATTTTATTCACTGGACCTCACCAAATTCGATCCCCGAATCCAATTCCAATTTCACTTCCGAACACCGCCGATCTTGATTCCAATTTATCTCGGGCTAACGGGCGGCTTATTAGGCACGTACGCGTAGCAACCTTGTGATCCTCATCACTATTTGGAACACTCGAGATTTGGCGACCTCGATTGTCCCAAGAATGCGAGGTTTCGTCGCTAGTTCCGATTATCCCGATCGTCATAGTTCGATTTAAGGAGATTTTTGGCAAATTGTACGTTGGCGAGCGGAACCACCCGCGACCCAATCGTACAACACTAGCCATATGTTCCTTAATCGTTCTTAGACCAGTTTTTAACGGTCACAAAACTTTTCCTCGACAATTCCTAGGGTCTAAGTGCCATTTCTCACGCGAGTTTTCTAGGTCTACGTCGTACCTCCTGGTCAGCCTTTCCCCTTCGGTTAGACAACCCATGAGTGATCAATTCAGGGCGAGATATAACTGGAATACATCGTCGGATATTCATTCATTCATTAGTTCCGAATCGGGTCGAAATTTGGGATGTCACAACCGGTCAATACTTTCCAGGAAAGCCTGTCTAGGGCAGCCCTAGCATAGTTCATCGAGCTTGAGCCAGAGAGGCTCGCCGATTGGGACAAACCGGCCGACGAGTTCCTTCGGCAATACAAGTTTAGCATTTTGACCACCCTTACTAGGGAGGATCTTTTGAGGACTGTGAAAGGAAAGAATGAGGCCGTTCGCGCCTACGCCCAATGATGGAGAGCATTGGCCGTGCGGGTAAAACCGCCCGTCCCCGAAGAAGAACCGATAGACCTCTTCCTTAAGGCGTTGCCTTTTGAATACTTCGACAAGCTGAACACCTCCGGGTGTCGGACGTTTGCGCACCTAATCAAGGTGGCGTAACGTCACGAATGGGCACTAAGGAAGAAGAAAATACCCGAAGCACCTTTTAGACGCCAATACCCTTTGAGAAGGGACAATAGGGAACAACCTGGAGAAGTGGCCTTTGTCCCAAATCCGCCTAAGCCCAAAAATTTCTCGCCTTCAACCCCTACCCAAGGAGCTTCTTCATGGACCGCCTATAGGCCACTGGAACCAAAAAGAAGGAACCAATATGTTTTCACCCCACCGCCTCGACCACTGTCCAAATTACTACCCATGTTGTTAGAAAATCGACTAGTTGCAAAAGAGCCACCTAGAGCCCATCCTCCAAAATTTCCCGGGTTTGATGAGACCCAAACATGTGTATACCATATGGGAGAAAGGGGACACAACGTGGACAACTGTCTCGCTCTCAAGTACAAGGTACAAGCTTTGATCGATGGTAAAGTCTTAGAGTTTGATAAGGCTGAACCGAATGTACAACAAAACCCTCTACCCGAGCATCGCGAGGTGAACGCGATTTTTGAAGATGAAGGGAAAGATACTCTGGAGTTCATAATGGATGTGCGTAAAATGCAACACATCCTAATATTGGCCTCACAATACCCGAAAAGAGAGAGTATTTCCCGGAAACAAAAGGAGGCATGCTTTGAGAAGCTAATTAACCTAGGCATCATCGGAAGAATGGAAGATTCCTCTTTCAAAGGAACCTATGTCACTATAGATATGATGGCGGAAGAGTTCACAATGAAGGCTACAAGAGGAAAAACCTGGAGAGTTCTATCGTGGTACTTGATGAATATCCGAGATGGCCAGGAAATTGAAGAGATAGACGAGTATGAATTGCGCCTTGAAAAGGCCCGCCGAGGTGACAGGAGGTTTATGCAAAAGGCCCTTGAGAGAGGGGAGATAGTCAATAACTTGGGGGAAGATAGTGGCGATTACAATTTCAAAGTTCTGTATTCGGCGCCCCCAAGCTTTTTTGTCGATTCCGGAGATATAGTGCCCGACGGTTAAGGCGGTATGAATGATCCTGAAGGCGAAGAATTCGTCGGGATGATTGATGAAGCTAAGAATCAAGCAATTCCTCAAGATGAGCAAGGAAATCGGGAGGTCGATATGCGGGTTTCTAATTTGGAGACGCATATACGTCATTTGACGACCATGGTGGCGGAATTATCTCGGTTGGTAACTAAGAATAACGCCACGACAGTAGAAGAAAATATGCAAATTCCCAAGATATGGCGGGCTATGGAGACACAAAATCGAAGGATCGCCCTACTGCAAGAGCAAGGTGATGATGTGTCAAGAAAGATGGATGAGTTGAAAGAGCTGATTACGCCATTCACCCAAGCTAGAAATATTCAGCCCCAAGGCATGAATCCAAGGGTGAATTTCTGCATAAAGTATAATGGTGCTGGATGTCCTCTCGCGCATATCTCATATTATCTTCGCCAAATGATTGGCCATCATGAAGATGACAAAACGCTAATCCGGAATTTCGAATATAGCTTGATGGGCCCCGCACTAGTATGGTTCTAGTCGATCGACCTAGACCGGGTCCCGAGCTAGGAAGATTTATCAGAGCACTTTATACGGCACTTTGAAGCTGGGATCAAAGGGTACTTTACCAAGGCTAATTTGTTGAACATCGAAAAAAGTGAAGACGAGAGTTTTGAGCTCTTTGCTAGGAGATGGAAGAAACATGCTATGATGGTGCAACCGCCACTGTCAGAGAGAGAGATGCTGGAGTTCGTGCTCAAATCACTTCCGGCAGAATATTTTGATCGCATGTATGCGTACACGTATTCTTCATTCCAACATCTGGTGGAGATCAGCATAAGGATTGAGGGAATAATCATGAGAATTAGAAAGGAAAAGCAAATGCGTCTAGACGAAGAAAATGCCACACCGGTAAGGCCATGTCCGGAACATAATCCCAAAGATATCCATGAAGATGAGATGATCAGAATGGTTGATACCCCGATCCGCTTTGCGATCGACTTGAATAAGGTGGATAATTGGGAAGCATCCGCTTCGGAAAAACCGTCAACGTTTAAATCACCTCAAGAGGAGGTCAAGCCGGTGAAAATTAAATTGCCGCATGTGGAAGAGTATAACTCGAAGGCGGTTCACGGGATTATGGAACAAAGTGAGATTGATGCCATTATGAGATCGGGAAGATGTTATCCATCAAGAGAGGCGGATTTTGAAAAGAAAGTACCAACTGCAGAAGAAGTTGAGAAGTTGCAATCGGTCGTGAGAACCGGTGAATATGAAGTCGTCGACCAACTGCGGAAAATGCCGGTGCGAATCTCTTTGCTAAATCTCTTCAAGAATTCAGAAAAGCACAAGAATGCCCTCCCGAAAGTGCTAAAAGAGGTCCATGTCCTCGAGACCATTAACGAAATTCAACTAGGGCATTTCGTGGGAGCTATCCTCTTGAAAAACCAGATATCCTTTTCAAACGAAGATTTCCCAAGGGAAGGGCGTGTGCATAATAGTGCTCTTTACATAGCCGTAAAGTGCCACGGAAAGGAGGTTCCTCACGTCCTAATTGACAATGGCTCGACCTTTAATCTCTGTCCCCTGAGCACTTTGAGAAACTTGGGGATAAACGAACATTTCGTCAAAGTATCCAAGGCCACTATCCGATCATTTGACGGAGTCTCCAAGAATGTAGTAGGAGAAATTGAACTAGACATCTCCATTGGACCGATGACTTTCTCTGTACCGTTTCAAGTGCTGGACATTCCTAGTGCCTTCACCTTGCTTCTTGGAAAACCGTGGATTCACGTGTCTAGGGCGGTACCTTCCTCCTTGCATCAAAAGGTAAAATTCGTGGTCGGGGGTCACCTGATCACCATCCATGGCGAGACAGGACATCACGCTTCATTAAAAGGAATGGTCTCATACATCAAACCCTCAAAGGAGGAAGAGTTGAGTTATCATACTTTTGATATCGTATCAGTCATGCACTTACCATCCGAGGTGAGAATGATCACTCCAAGATTGTCGAAACCCGCAACTATGGCGGGAAAAGTGCTACTCTCAAATGGTTTTATTCCGGGTGCCGGATTGGGGAAGCACAATCGGGGGACCCGTAACCCTTTGAATTTGAGCTCTAATGACCATAAAGTATGTCCGGCCTATAAAGAGATAGTAGGACGCAACACGGGTCGAGGGCGAGGTCGAAACAATTGTTACGGAGACCGAGGAGGCGGTTGACGCCAAAGGAATCGCTTTATTGGCACCGATGCGTGGAAAGCTAGAGGGAAGATGTTCCTAAACCCTTTATTTGAGGTGTTCTCTAAAGGAGGCAAATGGTTGGAAGATGAGGATATTTCCGAAGATGCAGAGCCGAACCCGTTTAACCCGTTCCTGGATAATCAGGTGCACGTGATCATTGAGTGGTTGGAAGATGATTTCCCCACCCCGGAGTAAAAGGCTCTTTCTAAACTTTACCTTTTAATGCATTATGATTACTGCATTTGTTTTAAAGCTTTTATTTGTTTTAGCACCCTTTGGGTCTCACGCTGTACTATATTACTTTTAGTTGCATCTATTAATGAAAACCATCTCAAGTTTTATTACGGACATGTGGAATAACGGATTGGTCCGATGATGACAGTTGCTTATACCGTGAAACTTGAGGCCCGATCCGCCATATGATCTTGGATTTTAAATAGTGTTTTGAGAACAAGGATGTCCGAAAACTATGGCCTAGTTCTCTTTTCCTTTTTCTTCAAAAAGTGGATTCAAAAATGTTTTCATAGTAAAAAAGATCATCCATTCTTTAATTTTGTTATTTTTGAATACTAACCTTTCATGATGCATTTCGGGCATGTCATCCCACCCATGCATAATAGGTTAATATGTGACTCAGATCAGCTCGATGATTATGCATATGAAATCGATATAGAAGAGGCTGATGTGAGCAATATCAAGAGGGAATGGGATTGTTTTGAAGAGTCCAAGCCTCCCATCTCCGAAGAACCTATCACTATTAATCCGGGAGACTCTACTTTTGTCAAAGAAGTGAAAATAGGAGGACACTTATTTGCAGCAGATGTTTTAAAAATGATGGTGTTGCTCAAGGAATATCAAGATATTTTTGCCCGGTCATATGCTGACATACCAGGTTTAGACCGTGAAATAGTGGAGCATGCTCTGCCCACCAATCCCGCTTGCACACCGCTTAATCGGCCATCTAGAAGAATGAATCCTAAATTGGCAGATAAGATCAAGGAGGAGGTGATGAAGCTCCTTAAAGTTGGATTTATTGAGGCAGTCCTATATGCTGATTGGGTCGCCAACATCGTACCGATTAAGAAGAAGGATGAAAGAATTAGAATATGCGTCGATTATCGGGACTTGAACAAAGCCAGTCCGAAAGATGATTTTCCCCTACCACACATTGATGTGCTCGTTGATAGCACAACGGGCTTTGAGTTATTCTCCTTTATGGATGGTTTCTCGGGATATAACCAGATCATGTTAAAAGAAGAAGATAAGATCAAGACCTCATTCGCTACACAATGGGAGATCTTACATTACAAGGTCATGCCCTTTGGGTCGAAAAACGCAGGGGCAACATATCAGAGGGCTACGGTAACCCTTTTTCATGACATGATACATAAGGAGATGGAGGTTTATGTGGATGATATGATCGCCAAGTCCAGACCTGGAGAAGATCATGTTCAAGTGTTGAGGAAATTATTTGATCGATTAAGAAAATACAAGCTCAAGCTGAATCTCGCGAAATGCGTATTTGGCGCAAGATCCGGAAAACTACTTGGATTTGTCGTAAGCGGTCGTGGAGTCGAAATCGACCCCTCCAAGATCAAAGCCATATGGGAGATAGGGACTCCTTCCATTGTTAAAGAAGTAAGGGGTTTACTTGGAAGATTGAATTATATATCCAGATTCATATCACAATGTCAAAAAACAGCAAAACCCTTCTTCAAACTCTTAAAGAAAGGAGCGAAGGTGAAATGAGATTCGAGAGTGTCGCAAGCATTTGAAAAGATCAAGGAATACTTGGTACAACCCCCAAGACTGGTACCACCTAGCCCTAACGTTTCTTTAACTCTATATCCGACAGTTCATGATGAGTCCTTGAGAGCTTTATTAGCTCAAACTAACCCCAAGGATCGAAAGGAACGGGCCTTATATTATCTGAGCAAAAAGTTCACAACATCCGAACTAAGTACTCGTCGGTGGAAAGGATTTGCGTAGCATTGGTTTGGGTCCTCCATAGATTGAGGCAGTATACCTTGCACTATCATATCCAGTTAGTCACTAAGAATGGCCCTATCAAATACTTTTTGGAGAAGCCAGCTTTGTTAGGAAAAATGGCCAAATGGCAAGTACTGCTTTTGGAATTCGACATTAGAACCTCTCCCCAAAAATCTGTCAAGGGAAGAGCAATTGCTGATATGCTAGCTGAAAATCCTCCTAAAGATGTTTCAGAGCAAAACAAGGGAGGTCAAATTTTGAACATATCTAAAGACAAATGGACGATGTACTTTGACGGCGCAGTGAATCTCACCGGATCGGGTACTAAGGCAGCTTTGATATCCCCCGAAGATCAACATTATCCAGTCTCGGCTAAGTTGGTATTTCCATGCACCAATAACATTTCTGAATATGAAGCCTGCATACTGGGGTTGCAATTGGCTATTTCATTAAAGGTGAAGAAGCTATTGGTATATGGAGATTCCATGCTAATCATCTTACAAACCCAAGGGGAGTGGAAGACGAAGGATCCTAAGCTTATCCCTTATCATAAATTTCTCGAAGAGCCGATCCAACATTTTGAGGAGATCACTTTTGAGTATCAACCAAGAACTCAAAATCATTTTGTTGATGCTTTGGCCACACTATCAGCCATATTACAAGTGCAAGATGGCCTTGAGATAGAACCGTTAAGGATTGACATCATTGATCAACCCGCATACCGCATGGTCATTAAAGAAGAACCCGATGAAGAACCGTGGTATCATGACATCAAAAATTACCTGCTGAAAGGTGAATTCCCACAAGGCGATCAACCAGAAGATAAGAGGTACATTAGCAAGATGGCTTCTAAATTCTTCCTTAGTGGACAGATCCTATACAAGAGATCCTTTGACTCGGTTCTATTAAGGTGCGTAAATGCCAAAGAAGCAAATCTCATTATGAAAGAGATTCATGAAGGGGAATGCGGGCCGCATATGAATGGCCACTTCCTCGCTAAGAAGATCATGAGACTCGGGTATTACCAGATGACTATCGAGTCGGATTGCAATCAACACGTTAGATCCCGTCATCAATGCCAAGTATACGGCGATGCGCCGCCAATTGAACTACATCGGATGTCAGAATCATGGCCATTTTCTATGTGGGGAATTGATATGATTGGCCCTATCAACCCAAAGGCTTCAAATGGACATCGTTTTATTCTGGTGGCTATTGACTATTTCACCAAGTGGATTGAAGCCAGCTCATATGCCAATGTCATTGCAAACAGTGTGGCTAAATTCATCAAGCGAGATATCATATCAAGATACGGAGTTCCAAAAGCCATCATTATCGATAATGGCTCCAATCCGAACAACAAGGTAGTCGACCACTTATTGGAACAATTTAAGATACGACACCTTAATTCTTCACCTTACCGCCCGCAAATGAATGGAGCCGTGGAAGCAGCAAACAAGAATATCAAGAAGATATTGGCCAAAACTGCTGAAAAATATCGAGATTGGCACGAAAGATTGCCATATGCTCTCATGGCCTATCGAACTTCGATTTGTACTTCAAGCGGGGCAACTCCCTACTCTTTGGTATACGGTATGGAAGCAATCCTACCAGTAGAAGTGGAAATCCCCTCTTTAAGGGTCCTATCTCGGGTAGAACTCACGGAGGATGAGTGGAATCGGTAGAGACACGAACGGTTGAATTTAATTGATGAAAAACGATTGAAGGCTATCTGCCATGGCCAAAGCTACCGAAAGAAAGTAGCTAGGGCTTTTAACAAGAAGGTTAAGCCTAGAAATTTTGAAGCGGGGATGCTGGTTGTGAAGAAAATACTCTCAAATGCTCAACACCCAGGAGGCAAATTTACGCCAAATTATGAAGGCCCCTACGTGATTCAGAAAGTCTTATCCGGGGGAGCCCTTATACTTGTAAACATGGATGGAGAAGAATTGGCGAATCCAAGAAATGCAGACGCCGTGAAGAGATATTATCCTTGAAATAAAATCAAGCTTCAAAGCGATTGCTGAGCATATCCGAGTCACATAAAATTTTGCATTCACATGACATTCGCATACATGCATTTGCATAGGTTTGTATTTTGTAGGAGAATCGGGAGTCATGAAGAATCCTGCAGAGCAATGCATCAAACAAGGAAGTCACTTTTGGGATTTAAAATTTTAAATATCTTTAATTGACTGATTCCTTTTGTTTATGCAGGAAACAGGAATCAACATTCGAAGGAGATAGGAGGAAGTCGCCTCGGGATTTAAAATTTTGAACGTCTTTGAACCGATTGTTTCCTTTTATTTACGCAGGAGACAGAAGTCAACATTGGAAGAAGACAGGTTTGAGGTTCTCCTCTTTTATGAAGTATGTGCGTATACTGTCATGCTTGAAATTAAAAAAACTTGGATTTGTAAAGCCATAAGGCCTTTTCAAAGAAACATTCCTTTCAAGTTTCAGAAACATCTTTTGAATACACCTCTTAATGAAACCTTTTGCAAATGATGAATTTTGATGGAAATGCCCCGAGTTTCTACAAAAGGGTATGTTTTGAAAGCTTTTCAAGATGATTATCCTTTAGATGAAAAGAGGCAAACTTTATCCTCAAACACGTCCCCGATACACTTGAGCGATGAGAGAGAGAGTGAGAGAGAGAAAAAAAAGCTTAATTTTGGGATGTAGGGATCATTCGCGGTGATTACATGGATTGAAATGATGAAAGGCATTTCCATTTCAAAATTATCCATAGAAATTTATATCCCTTGACAACCACTCTGAACCAAAAAGGGAGAATTTTCTAGATAAAATCCTGTCAAGAACCACCCCACACCGGGGTATATTTGGAGGTTCATTGGATAATTCCTTGGAGAAAAGATCGGGGTAAGACTTTATTGTGCTAACCTGCATCAATCTTTTTGTGACAGCTTCGGGTGATTTCTGGCGGAGGCTTGGAACACCTCAAAGTGAAGAAAAGCACTTCATTTCTATATCTCCAAACACCTTATCTTTTGTTGAGCCAATTTGAGCCTTTAATCTTCATTTCTAAACCCTTGTTGGTGATCACCTCCCTACACTGGGGCAAAGCAAAAGGAATTACCAGCAATAAGTCAAAAAGAATAATTGGAAGAATTTTGATCCGGGTCTCAAAAAGAGCCACTCAAAGCAAAAATGGCAAGAAACAAAAGGGCTAGAAAGAGCAAAGTGCCTAGTAAAAGCAAGGCCAAAGCCCATGAAAAAAGAGCACCCGGAAAAGGGGCAAATTTTGAAGAAAAAAATCAAGATGAAATGAAGAAAATCCTCAAAACAAGCTGAAGAAAGCTGATCATGAAAATTCCTCAAAAGCAAATGATTGCTGGTTAGAATATTGAGGTGATCACCCAAGTTCAGCCCTCTTTTGAAAATATGGCCTTTCTAAAAAAGCCCACCTTAAACCCAGTTACAACCTATTACCAAAAAAATTTCTGATCTAAGAGGTGTCTCGGGATGATGCAAGAGATCACACAGGAAGCTACCGCTTGAAGAGGTAAGTACAATCTTGTCTTGTCATGTCTTCGGGGTTCTTGACTTGTAAACCCGAAGAAGCTATTTTTTATCAATGTTCATTTCTAAGCCTCAAAATGAATATCCTTTGATAAACCTTTGACCCGGCCTGAATTACGGTCCCTTTTAAAATGCCTTCTTTGATCGGTCAAAATGTATGCATCTCGAATGATCCCGAAACCTCAAGGTTAGGTTTCCCGTGAGCGGATTCGAATTTCAAGAAAAACCTTTTCCAAATGGTGAGAAGCCCTCTTGGATGAAGGAAAACCCTTTTGAAAAACTTTTAAAACAACCTTCTTGTAAGAATACTCGGGATGTGTTACTCAAAAATCCATCCCCAATAGAGGTCCGAACTTGTGTTTGGACGCATTTCTTTCACAATTATACTTCGAAAATTTGTCTGGAATTCTTAAGTTTCTCCCCAGAACTTAGAATTATCATTCTTTTATCCGACATTCAAGGGTCTCAACCCATTGAATTACTTTGAAAGCTATTCTAATGATGTTTGATTGGATTTTCTCCAGGTTCCTCGGTGACCCCAAATCCTCGGAAAAATTACATTTTAATGATTTGACTAACTTTGATTTTCTGCAGGTCTTCTAGCATCCCCAGGCCCTCAGATCCTCTCATTTGAAAAATTTAAAAATCGGGTTTGAGCTTCTGTAGGTACACTAGTAAATCTAGGTCCTCAGATGGCACCATCCTCTTTTAACAGGTGAATCCCAAGTGGATAGCAAATGTCTTTAAATGGCGAGTCCCTTCCTAGAGGATAGCCGACCCATTTAAATCGGCGAGTCCATTCCTAGAGGATAGCCAACCAATTTTAAATCGGCGAGTCCCTTACTAGAGGATAACCATCCCATTTTAAATCGGCGAGTCCCTTCCTAGAGGATAGCCAACCCATTTTAAATCGGCGAGTCCTTTCCCGGAGGATAGCCATCCCATTTTAATCGGCGAGTCCCTTCCTAGAGGATAGCCAACCCATTTTAATCGGCGAGTCCCTTCCTAGAGGATAGCCATTCCATTTTAAATCGGCGAATCCCTTCCTAGAGGATAGCCAACCCATTTTAAAACGGTGAGTCCCTTCCTAGAGGATAGTCAATCTCATTTTAATAGGTGAAACTCCTTTGTTACAAGGGTGCACCTTTCTTCCGGATGGTGAGTCCCTTTCCGGAGGATAACCGATCTGTATTTCAAATGGTGAATCCCTTCCTAGAGGATAGCCAATCTCATTTTAATAGTGTTGACACTCGATTTTTTTTAATCAATTTTCCTTTAGTTTTATTTTTCAAAATTCACTAAAAATTCATGAAAATCAAAAAATAAAAAAATCAACATTGGAAGCCTTGGCCAAGCATAAGGAACCAATTTGGAACAAAAAATAATTTTTCATATTTTTCATATTTTTTTAATATTTTTGGAAAATAGGAAAATACTTGAAAATTCATAAAAAATACCTCACGAGGTCACAAAAATACGCAAAAATGTCCAATAGTTTTCTTTTACTTCCCTTTTAATATTGACCTCAAGAAAAATCAAAATTTGAGTTCAATTTTAGGTGTTCCTTCACAATGCCTAAGGTTGAATTTGCACAAAAAATACCAATTGAGTCTTTTTATTTCCAATTTTTGCACATTTGTTGTCTAGACATTCAATTGCAGTCCCTTTGAACTTCAATTTGATCAATTGCACCCTCAATTGCGCCAATTGCACGGATTGCACAAAATCCCCAAAGTATTTGCAATTTAGTCCCTCAATTTGTCAATTTTTTAAATTACTTTTAATTGAGGGACTATCATGATAAAATTGAACTGTCCCCCTATGTTTTCATTCATTTCAAATTGATTGGCATAGGTCTCATGGTCCAATTTGGTCAAATTGACATTCAATTGAACATTTCCCTAATTTGGCCAAATTGAAAAATTTGGGGTTTTTGTGCAAATTGATAAGAACTTTTGGGCAAAATCACATTTTTATATAGAACTCAGGTCCTTCAGTCCAATTTTGAGGTTTAATTTCAAAATTTCCCAGTCAATTTTGATTAATTTTGAAAATTTGGGAAAGTTCACTGTCTGAACCGGTTTAGACCGGTCTGACCGCCGGCCGAACCGGTCCGCAAGCATAGTGTCATCTTCCCCAAAATCAACCGCGCGAGTTGCGGGTTTGGGCAATGCGATTCAACAGTCAAATTGAAGCACAATTCATACCTAATTGAGCTAATTGGCGTGAGGGTTTTGATGTGCGGGTCAAGTCCCGTCGATTGCCACCGGCGGCACGGTCAATGGCCGCCGGAGCACGATGGAATCTCCGGTCAAAGGTATGGCAGAAGCGAAAGTCAACCTTCGCGGAATTGGCCAAATTGAAGCTCAATTCGCGCACGCCGGAGTGTCAAACGGACTTGGACGGAACACTGTTCCTTTCCCTTCTCCGTCCAGCTCACTTCGCACGCTTGGGCACGTGCGAAGTGAGTCGGCGAAGCCATCACCGTGCGCGCCAAACTTTGAAAATCGAGTATAAATAACAAGAAGCTTCGCGAATACAAGGGGAGGCTCATTCCGTTCGCAAGGTGTTGAGAGAACTAGAGAGAGAGAGAGAATACGAGAGAGAGCTCGTTCTCCCGCTCGCTCGATTGAGAACTCGAGCTCGACCGTGAGTTCTTGGTGAGGCCAATCTAGAGTGAATCGAGACTTGAAATCACATCCGGAAGCTTCGTCTAGGCTCCAGGATTCGATCGCGCCAGCCTAATCAACCCGCGAGCTCCTAAAACGGTAAGTCGATCTCTCGACCTCGGCTCGGTACGTTCATGGCATCTCATTGTTTTGGACATAATCCTTGCAATTATTGTGTGTGTTTTGGCTCTTAAACTACGCTGATCATCTTCGCATTGTTGTTTTGTCTCGATTTCGCACATAAACTTCCAACCGAGCCTCTAAAACCCGACCGCCATAGCTCAAACCGCCGAAGCCCGCCTAGGAAATTCTAGGCCACGCGAGCTCGATCCGAGCTCAAGGTAAGTTCTCCGAACTCCCGATTATGCTTACCCGTGAAAGAATCGCTGTGATTTGCTCTGAATCTCGTTGCTCGAACTCGGTGATGACGCATCGTGTGTTGACACCCGAATTTTTAGTTAGTTTTCCTTTAGTTTTATTTTCCAAAATTCATTAAAAATTCACAAAAAAAAAAAAAAAAATAAGAAATTTTGGAAAATCAACATTGGAAGCCTTGGCCAAGCCTAAGGAACCAATTTGGAACAAAAAATAATTTTTCATATTTTTCGTTTTTTTTAATATTTTCGAAAATAGGAAAAATCTTTGAAAATTCATAAAAAATACCTTTCGAGGTCACAAAAATACACAAAAATGTCCAATATTTTTCTTTTAATTCCATTTTCATATTGACCTCAAGAAAAATTGAAAATTAAGTTCAATTTTAGGTGTTTCTTCACTATGCCTAGAGTTGAATTTGCATAAAAAATACCAATTGAGTCTTTTTATTTGCAATTTTTGCACATTTAGAGTTTAGACATTCAATTGCAGTCCCTTTGAACTTCACTTTGATCAATTGCACCCTCAATTGCGCGAATTGTGCGAATTGCACAGAAATTCTTAAAAATTTTGCAATTAAGTCCCTCAATTTTGCAATTTTTGAAATTACTTTTAATTGAGGGACTATCATGGTAAAATTAGACCATCCCTAGGGTTTTGATACATTCTAAAGCGATTGGCATAGGTCTCATAGTCCAATTTGATCGAATTGATGCTCAATTGAACATTTCCCTAATTTGGGGAAATTGAAAAATTTGGGGTTTTCATAGAAATTGAGGTGAACTTTTGGGCAAAATCACATTTTTAGATAATATCCAGGCCCCTAAGTTCAATTTTGAAGTTTAATTGCAAAAATTCCCAGCCAATTCTGTTTAATTTTGAAATTTGTGCTAAATTCATTGTCCGAACCGGTTCGACCGGTCTCACGCCGGTCGGACCGGTCGAACCGGTCCAGAACGGTACTTCATCTTCTTCAGAACGTGCGCACGAATGAACAGTATTTGGGCGAATTTTGATGAACAAATTGACAAGGCAATCGGCGATAATCAAAGCAATTAACCCGGGCGTTTTGTTCCTCAGGTGATTTCGCGTCGATTGGGCCCGACTTTGAGGACAATCGTCGCCCGGAGGAGCGCCGACGGAGCAATCAAACCTACGGCGACGCAAAAAGGTCAACATTCAGCAAGTTAAGTGCAATTCGTGCGCAATTGGTGTTGCCGGAGTGTCAAACGGAGCCGGACGGAATCCTATTCCGTTCCAGTCTCCATCCAACTCACTTCGCACGCGTGGGCACGTGCGAAGTGAGTCGGTTAAGCTTTGCCCAACGCGCCATTATTTGAAAAAACGAGTATAAAAGGAGGAGAACATTCGCGAAGCGAAGGGGGGGCTCATTCCGTTCGCAAGTTGTTGATAGAGCTAGAGAGAGAGAGAGAAAACGAGAGAGAGCTCGTTCTCCCGCTCGCTCGGTTGAGAACTCGAGCTCGACCGTGAGCTCTTGGTGAGGCCAATCCAGAGCGAATCAAGACTTGAAATCACGTCCGTAAGCTTCGTTTAGGCTCCAGGATTCGATCGCGACAGCTCGGTCAAGTTGCGAGCTCCAGGAATCGGTGAGTTAATCTTCCTATCTCGCTCATGTGTAATCATGGCATCCTCACATCCTAAGCATGATTCGTGAAATTGTTGTGTGCCTTTTGATGCCCGAGCCTCACCGACCATGCTCGTATCTGGTTTTTGCATCAATCTTGCTCGAACATCCCGAGTCGAAACCTCCAATCATCGCGGTCCGGCCGAACGCCGGCCAGACCTCTCCAGCCTTCGCGAGTCCGATCGGGACTCGAGGTAAGTTTCCTCAACTCATCTTCGAGCTTCACGTGTGAAGGAATTGAACCGTAATGCTCTTTTTTTGCTTGATTGAACCATGCGATCTCAGCATCGTGTGAGCTTGATATATGTTGATTCCGTGGATACAATCACTTAATCTTTGGATATGTTGATCCGGAAGTCCGAGCGAGTCGTCCGGTGTTGGTCTCGCGTCATTCCGGCGAGATCTCGCCGTTAGATCTCGCCGGAGCGTTCTCGGCCGTCCGTTCCGTGTCGTCGCCGTGAAGAAGACGACCGACGTGGCATAGTCAACGTGTCAACCGGCCTAGGTGTCGTCGTGTGATAGGGCCAGCTAGGATTCGAGTCGCCTCGGCCGTTGGCGCGAGCGGGCGGACTTTCGATCCGATCCAACGGCCGAGATTAATCGATGAATTTGATTCTCGGCCGTTGGATCGTTTTATATATATTCGTTTATTAAAAAATTCATAAACGGTGTCGTTTAGCTCGGGGATATGCGGCGTCGTTTTGTCTTTAGATAGGTTTGACGGTCCAGATTAAGTCTAGGATTGATCGTGGCCGTCCATGCATTTAATCGATCCGGCGTCGTTTTAACTAAGGGAGAGATGAACGGCTTAGATTAGATCGAAGTTAGATCGTGACCGCCCGTTTGAATAGGTCAAGTGCGACGTCGTTTTTGTAAGCGAGGGTTGAGACGTCGTCGTTTTTGCCAGGGCGCGAGTTAATGGCTGAGATCGGATCTGCAGTTGATCTCAATCCATCCATTTTCTTTTATTCGAATATTAGAAATTAGTATTAGAAATTCAAAAAAAATATAGAAAAATAGATACGGCACCGTTTAGTGTGCGGTTGGTTCACGAGTGGGTCCGCGAGCGGTCCGACCGGGTTGACCCGGTCGTTGACCGGATTGACCGGTCCGGTCTATTAATAAAAAATAATATAAAAATAAAAAGAAATTTCCAAAAATCCAAAAAAATTGTAAAAATACTTAGAAAATTCATAAAAATTCCCGATTTTCATAAAAAATTTCTAAAAATTTGTAGATCGATTCGGGACTCATAAAGTCTGGATCGAAAATTTTTGAGACTACGAGGGTTGATTAATTTCGATCCGGAAAATTTTCAATATTTTTGAAAAATAAATGAAAATTCCAAAAAATAGAAAAAATTAGAAAAATTCCATAAAATCACAAAAAATGGGAAATGGCCACATTCAACTGGCCCGACCCTAATTTTGTGATTTTTGGGTCCCGAACTCCCAAAAATGACCATTCTACCCTTCTGGGCCTTCCGCCCCAAATTTTTACCAAATCACCTCGATACCCAAAATTGATTTTTGTGTGGGCCGATAGGGCCATTTTAGACATATCAAACCTTGATTGATTGATTTGATTGCTTGTAATGATTTTGATTGCGCATTAATTCCTCTTATTGTGATTGATTAGGATAGAAAATTCCCATATGCATGAATACTCAGATTTTTTAGGACCTACCTCATCCGATATCGTATCCGCATGAAATCTTAGGTTAGAAAAACAATCAACATCGGTAACCGAAAGGGCGTCAAATTTGAAACTTGGCGTAACCAAGTCCCCCGACCCAAAATCTCTGGTTTTTTCGCGGAACCGAACGGTTTCTCCCGACCGCTCGGTAAGGTTTTCCGATCGTACCTTCCAATAAATCGATCGGTGGCGACTCCGAATTGCATGTACACCTCGCACATGCCACCCGACCACACAAGGTCAATTTCGATATTTGATAAATTTTACCCGACATCGCGATTCGAGTAATGGGTCTTGGGAGAGACCGCGATCCCCCATACATATGTCTATAAAAGGAGGGATCGGCTCGTTAGCCCAATTCCACCCCGGAAAGAAATTTCCGGAGGGTCGCGACGACAGATCGGCGACTACCTGGGGATGTCTTTAAGAGGATTTAAGCCGATAAAAATGCTGATTGTTTTCTAACCTCGTTTTCTACGGATGCTCTTGAAGATGAGGTACGTCCACTAACAAAAAAGTGTTAAATGTTGATGCAGATGGGAGTTATAAGGGGTGGCGTCCCTGTGCTAACCATTTTTTATGCGAGATATGGAGTTTTGGATTGTTTGTTTATTTATGCAAATTTTGAAGCGGTATTTTGAATATAAATTGTGGTGCATGTCTTGCATATTTCGAGGATCACGACACTGCACACACAAGCGCCTAAACCCGAGCCGCGAAATCACCTCTTAGGTCGCCATAGATAGGGATCGGTATGCGAAGCTCTTGTGTTTGATTGCACTTGGGTTGACCATATTTGATCCCGCTCGCTATGTAAGATTGATGGTCCTACCCACTTGTTGTTTGATTGCGCTTGTGGGCGGCCCCTCGATTTGTATAGCGGGAGCCTTTTTAGGTCCATACCCGAGCCTTTTTGATTTCTTTAGAGTTAAACCTCACCTGTCTCATGCGCATGTGAAATGGATGGTTGGTATACCTAAAACCAAAAACCAAAAAGAGAGTAACATCGGTTGGTAAGGCTTTCTACCCTTTTTATTTTGAACTTGTAAATTTAAATTTTGCATATCATGCATTTTCATTACATATCATCACAATTTGTAAGATCGTTTAAGTGATCGGGGTTGAAAGTCAAATTTTCCTTTTTAGGATAGATGGCGCCCCAAAGTCGTGTTGTTGTACCCGATGTATTCACATGGGAGCGGAGGACCATTCGACGCGAGGACCGAGTACTCGCTTCATTCCGAATTTTCGGATTTGTTCACGGACGAGAGCTCAACGGACGAAACCGCATCCGTAGCGAGAGTTGCGATTATACCCGATGTGGACGATATTTGGAACTCGAGCGCGAGAAAGAAAGAATCCGGGAGTTATACATGAAGTTGGCAAGAAAACCACGTGCAACCAAGACAGCCCCAAAACACTCCCCGATTAAGAAGAAGGAAATCATCACCATATCCTCCGACGATGAAGAAGATATCAAACTTCCCGAGATAGTAGAGATTTCATCGGATGAGGATACCATTCCCACTGTCTAGATTAGTACGACTTTGGGGCATTTTCTAGATTTTATTGTATTTTGAGTCTATTATGTACTTTCATCGACATTTATTGTCCGAACATCTCTAGATATTATCATGTTCTATCTTTTTTAGACTTGTAAATTTCATGAGTTGTCAATTTGTGAACGACTTTTTACCCCGATTACACTTAAACGATCCTAATCAAATTACATGCCATCTTTGGGTGAGATTTGGTCCATAATTACCCTATTTGGCTTATTTGGGTCAAGTGGGAGTAGTTGACCCTCATGTTACCAAAAGATGACATGGAATTTGGTTAGCGCATTTGCATCACATTACATACATATGCATATTAAACTGTGGTAATTGACTTTAGGATCATCATTTTTTTGCATTTTTAGATCATGGGGAATGGAGACGTCAAAATCATCCCAATACCGCGCAAGGAACTCGCTATATGGTGGGATCGTCTCGACATCGTCAACAGAGCCTATGTGGAAGGACGCTTGGGACGACTTGTAGATTTGATCAAAGTGGAATACCAACCGGCGCTCATTCAAGCACTAGCCAAGGCATGGGACGCGCGAACAATGACATTCAACTTTCGAGGATTGGAATTGACCCATACGCTTGAGGAGTATACCGCTATTATCGGGGCCAAATTTGAAGAACGTATAGCTCAACCCCCTTTGGACATGGACTCCACTCGTTCGTTATCGAGTTTCCTTCGCCTTAAAACTTCTGAAATTGAAAAAGTTTACAAGTCCAATTCCAACAAATTCACATTCTCGTTCCTTTTCGATAACTATTCCTCTCTACCCACCGAAACCGGTCATAAATCGGGAAAGGTGTTTATCTTGGCTTTCTTTGCATTCGTTCTATTCCCGACTTCTAGAACTACTTTTGACCCCTCCATAACCCATATAGCCGACAAGCGTGTTGTCGCTGGGATTATTCGTACATGATCTTAGCCGAGACTTTTCTCTCCCCGAATCGTTCCAAGTCTTCAAAAAGGCCGTTTTCCAAGCGTCTAGCGGATTACTCCACTTGTGGTTCACCTCTCATATAAAGACTTTCCAACTCCGGGTGGGGTGTTATGAGATCAATGAGCACGTTCACCCCCTTAGATCCTTCCTTAAGTGTCAATCCCTTGTACCCAAATACTCATTCAAAAAGTGGGTTGAGCTATTGGACAATTTGAAACCCGAGCATATTAGATGGCGTTTGACTTGGCCCAAGATCGTAGAAGCTCGCATTTCGGGTATTGAAGATAACCCTATTCCCTTATTGGGATGTACCGCGCCGTGGCGTATTACCCCATTCGAGTGGTGAGGCAATTTGGAGTTCTACAAGAGATACCACCGGATGTTTGTCCCGGATTTTCTCATTTGATATGACACGAGGAAAGCTCACTAAGGAAACAAAGGAGTTGTATCGGGCTCGGATCAAGCTTATCCTTCATGCTTTGAAGAACTCCCCGCTGCAACAAGTTGAGTGGCCGGATTATTTGGATAATGAGATGAACATTCATAGAGCTTCCAAGGAGTATATCAAGAAGTTTAAGGAGTATCGCCAATCAATGGTAGAGCCATATGTACCCGAGTGCGTATCTCCTCGGATTGAAGAAGTGGAGTCATATGAGCCGGAGTACATAGTACCATATGTACCGGGAGTAGAACCATACATTCCCGAGGATCCGGAGCAGTGGATGTCGAAGAAGGAGAAGACCCATACTTGTGGGATTCCGATGGATCGAAAGAGCAAGAAGAGTGGAAGCGTCCCCGACTTGGATAGATCCATTCCCCCATTTAGATTTTACATATTTGTTATCTTTTAGATACTTTTGAACAATTTGGTTTGTAATAAATACATACTATTTCTTTTATGAGCATTTCATGCATACATATAGAAAAGTCAATTACCACGGATCAATGTCTCCAATCCTTTAATATTTCCCATACTGATTTGATATCCCGAAAACAGTGAGCGATAAATACGAGGACTCGTAGCAAAACGCGCAAGTTAAGGATGGAACAAGAAGAGCTCGCACCTCGTGTGGGTAATCCGGAGAATCAAATGAATGTGATCGCCACAATGGTGGCGGAGATGAAGGCAATGATGATTGCAAGCCGGGGAGATACCCGTTGACCCTAATTCTCAAGCTCTGCGGGGCCATCCGATGGAGCAAACGCTAATCCGGCGCCCGCCGCCAATCCAACTCCGAATCCGGAAAGACCGCCTAAGGATCCTCCCATTGTGATTGACACGGAGAAAAAGGAGAAGCAAGTCCTCAAAATGGAAGAGGAAATTAAGAGGCTCGCTAAGATCGAAGAGTGTTTGGCGAGTCAAGGTTATGAGCTCTCGAGATTCGACAAGGTTGCACCGTTCGAAAAGATAGAGGTTCCCGCCGATTACAAGGAACCGAGACTTTGTAAGAAGATATAATGGGACCGGGTGTCCCAAGGCGCACTTGAAGTATTACTTGCGCCGAATGTCGCAGCTTCTCCGACAACATTCCACTCTTGTTAACACTTTCCAGGAAAGCCTATCTCGGGGCAGCCCCTGGCGTGGTTCATTGAATTGGAGCCGGAGAGGCTCGCCGATTGGGATAAACCGGCAGGAGTTCCTTCGGCAATACAAATTTAACACTTTGACCGCCCTAACTAGAGAGGACCTTTTAAGGACCGTAAAAGGAAAGAGCGAGGCCGTTCGCGCCTACGCCCGCAGATGGAGAGCACTGGCCGCGCGGGTAAAGCCACCTGTCCCGGAAGAAGAACTAATAGATCTGTTTCTCAAGGCCCTTCCATTTGAATTTTTCGACAAACCGAACACCTGCTGGGTGTCGGACATTTGCGCACCTAATCAAGGTGGCGTAACGCCACGAGTGGGCATTAAGAGAGAAGAAGATACCCGAGGCGCCTTTCAAACGCCAATACCCTTTGAGAAGGGATATTAGGGAGCAAACTGGAGAAGTAGCCTTTGTCCCTAACCCGCCAAAGCCCGAAATTTCTCGCCTTCAATTCCTACCCAAGGAACGTCCTCCTGGACTACTTCCAAACCACCGGAATTCAGAAAAAAGAACCCAGATTGTTTTTACCCCACTACCCCGACCCTTATCCAAATTGTTACCCATGCTATTGGAAAATCGCTTAGTTGCAAAAGAGCCACCTAGAGCTCACCCGCCAAGATTTCCTGGGTATGATGAGACCCGAGACGTGTGTATACCATATGGGAGAAAGGGGGCATAACGCGGACAACCTGTCTCGCTCCGAAGTTCAAGGTGCAAGCATTGATCGACGGAAAAGTTCTGGAGTTTGATAAAGCCGAACCGAATGTGCAGCGGAACCCGCTACACGAGCATCGCGAGGTGAACGCGATTTTTGGAGGTGAAGAGGATGAGGTTCTGGAATTCATAGTGGACATGAGTAAAATGCGGGATATCTTCACATTGGCCTCGCAATATCCGGAAGGAGAGAGTATTTCCCGGGAGCAAAAAGAGGCTTGCTTGGAAAAATTGATTAGCTTGGGCGTCATAGGAAGAATGGAAGATGTCGCTTTCAAAGGGACCTACGTGGCGGTAGACATGCTTTGTCCGAGGAGTTCGCAATGAAACCTACGAGGGAGCTCTTTTGAAAATACCCTCGGGATATTTGATGAGCATCAAAGATGGTCAAGAAATTGAAGAGATAGACGAATATGAAGTCCGTCTGGATAAGGCCCGCCGAGGCGATAGAAGATTTTTGCGAGAAAGCCCTAGAGATGGGCGAAATAGTTGATAACCTGGGGGGAAGATAGTGGTGGGTACAACTTTAAAGTGCTATATTCGGCGCCCCCGAGTTTCTTTGTTGACTCGGAGATGTAGTCCCCGATGGGTGGGGTGGAATGGATGACCCCGCAAGCGATGAATTTGTGGGAACGATCGATGAAGTTAAGGACCAAGCGGCTCCTCGAATGAACAGGAGAATCGAGAGGTCGATATGCGACTTTCTAACTGAGACGCACATGCGTCATTTAACAACTATGGTAGCAATTTATCGCAATTGACGACCAAAAGGAATACTATGGCGATAGAAGAAAGCGTGCAGATTCCGGGAGATACGGCGGACCATGGAGACACGTAATCGAAAGATCGTTCTACTGCAAGAGCAAGGAGATGACGTGTCGAGGAAAATGGATGAGTTGAAGGAGCTGATTACGCCACTTACTCAAGCAAGAAACGTCCCGCCTCAAGGTGCGAACCCGAGAGTGACCTTCCGCACGAAGTATAATGGCGCTGGTGTCCTCCGGCGCATATCTCATATTATCTCCGCCAAATGATTGGCCACCATGAAGATGATGAAACATTGATCCGAATTTCGGACATAGTTTAACGGGCCCCGCATTAGCATGGTTTCAGTTAATTGACCTAGACCGGGTCCCGAGCCGGGAGGATTTATCGGAGCACTTCTTACGTCACTTTGAAGCCGGGATTAGGGGTTATTTCACTAAGGCTAATTTGTTGAACATCCGGAAAGGTGAAGATGAGAGTTTTGAGCTCTTTGCAAGAAGGTGGAAGAAACACGCTGTGATGGTGCAACCGCCGCTTTTGGAGAGAGAAATGCTGGAGTTTGTACTAAAGTCACTTCCGGCGGAATACTTTGATCGCATGTATGCATACACGTACTCATCGTTCCAACATCCGGTGGAGATTGGCATGAGGATTGAAGGGATTATCTTGAGAGTCGGAAGAGAAAGGCGGAGGGATTTCGATGAAGAAAATGCCACGCCGGTAAGGCCAGGTCCGTAACATAACCCCGATGACGTTCATGAGGATGAAATGATTGGGATGGTAGATGCCCCAATTCGTTTTGTGATTGATTTGAACAAAGTTGATAGCCGGGAGTTAGAAGCTTCTAGTTCGGAAAAACCATCAACATCCGAATCACTACCGAGAAAAGATCATACCGGTGAGGATTAAATTACCGCTCGTGGAAGAGTACAACTCAAGGGCGCTTCATTGGGATTATGGAACGGGCGAGATTGACGCCATAATGAGATCCGGAAGATGTTATCCCCGAGAGAAGTGGATTCTGAAAAGAGAATCCCAACTCGGAAGAGGTTGAGAAGTTGCAATCGGTCGTGAGGACCGAGTGAATATGATGTCGTTGACCAACCTGCGGAAGATGCCCGCACGCATTTCCTTCTTTGGATCTCTTCAAAAATTCTGAAAAGCACAAAGACGCCCTTTTGAAGGTGCTGGATGAGGTGCATGTTCCGAAGACAATTAACGAAGTGCAATTGTGAGACTTTGTGGGTGCTATCCTTCGAAGGACCGGATATCCTTCTCGGACGAAGACTTTCCGAAAGAAGGGCGGGTCCACAACAAAGCCCTTTACATAGCTGTGAGGTGTCACGGAAAAGAGGTGCCTCACGTCTTGATTGATAATGGTTCCGCTTTCAACCTTGTGTCCACTAAGCACTTTGAGAAGCTTGGGGATCAATGAAGATTTTGTGAAGACATCCAAGGCCACCATCCGATCATTTGATGGAGTCTCCAAGAATGTTGTAGGAGAGATCGAATTGGACATTGTCATTGGACCGGTAACATTTTCTATACCGTTCCAAGTATTGGATATTCCAAGCGCCTTCACCTTGCTCCCCGGGAAGACCGTGGATTCATGTGTGCGGAGCGGTACCTTCCTCTCTCGCATCAAAAGTTAAAATTTGTGGTCAAGGGTCAATTGATCACCGTCCATGGCGAGACAGGGGCATCGAGCCGCTTTAAAAGGGATGGTCCCATACATTGAACCCTCAAAAGAGGAGGAGCTGAGTTATCACACCTTTGACATTGTATCTGTCATGCATGTGTCACTAGATGCAAAGGTGGCTATACCAGAGCTTTCGAAACCCGCGACTATGGCGGGAAAAGTGCTACTCTCGAATGGATTTATTCCGGGTACTCGGATTAGGGAAACATGGTCGGGAATCCGTAACCCTTTGAATTTGGACTCAAATGACCACAAGGTTGGTCCTGGGTTATAATGGAATAGCGAAAAATAACACCGGTCGAGGCCGAGGTCGAAACAATTGTTATGGAGACCGTGGACGCCGTGGACGCCAAGGTGGCCGTTTCATAGGCACCGATGTATGGAAAGCTAGAGGAAAAATGCTCCTAAACCCTTTATTCGAGGTATTCTCTAAGGAAGGCAAATGGCTGGAAGATGAGGACATTTCTGAGAATGCAGAGCCGGACTTATTCAACCCGTTCCTGGATAATCGGGTGAACGTGATAATTGAG
Organism: Rhodamnia argentea; assembly: GCF_020921035.1. NCBI lineage: Eukaryota > Viridiplantae > Streptophyta > Magnoliopsida > Myrtales > Myrtaceae > Rhodamnia > Rhodamnia argentea. The sequence continues at coordinate 16,426,618 of NC_063157.1, read as the reverse complement.
TGGCTGAACGATGATTTCCCCACCCCTAAGTAAAAGGCTCTTTTCGAACTTTATCTTTTAATGCATTTTGATTACTCCACTTGCTTTAAAACTTTTTGAATGTTTTAGCACCCTTTGGGTCACATGCTGTGATCCAAGAAGTGCAAGATCGTATTGTTCTTAGTTGCATCTATTAATGAAAATCATCACAAACTTGATTACGAGACATGTGGAGTAACGGATTGGTCCGATGATGACAATTGATTCTACCATGAAACTTGAGGCCCGATCCGCCATATGATCTTGGATTTTAAATAGCTTTTGAGAACCAGGATGTCCGGAAGATCGTGGACTAGTTCTCCTTTCTTTGTCTAAAAAAATTGGAATTTGAAAAATGTTTTCATGATAAAAATCATGCATCCTTCAATTTTATCATCTTTAAATACTAACCTTTCATGGTGCATTTCAGGCATGTCATCCCACCCATACATAACAGGTTAATATGTGACTCGGATCAGCTCGATGACTATGCATGCGAAGTTGATATAGACGAGGTTGATGTGAGCGATATCAAGAAAGAATGGGATTGTTTCAAGAATCTAAGCCTCCTATTTCGAAGAACCTATCACTATTAATTTGGGAGATTCCGATTGCGTCAAGGAAGTGAAAATAGGAGTACACCGTCCAAGCAGATATTTTAAGAATGACGGTATTACTCAAGGAATATCAAGATATCTTCGCCCGGTCATATGCTGACATGCCGGGTCTAGATCGTGAGATTGTGGAGCATGCTTTGCCCACGTATCCTTTCTTGCACACCGCAAATCAATCACCCAAGAATGAATCCCCGAATCGGCGGATAAAATCAAGGAAGAGGTGATGAAGCTCCTTAAAGTTGGATTTATCGAGGCCGGTCCCATATGCTGATTGGGTCGCCAATATCGTACCGATTAAGAAGAAGGATGGGAGAATTAGAATATGCGTGGATTATCGTGACTTGAACAAAGCTAGTCCCAAGGATGATTTTCCCCTACCGCACATTGATGTGCTCGTCGACGCATCTTGCGGGTTTTGAATTGTTCTCCTTTATGGATGGATTCTCGGGATATAATCGAGATCATGCTGAAGGAAGAAGATAAGATCAAGACCTCATTCACTACACAATGGGGAACTTTTTGTTACAAGGTGATGCCATTTGGGTTGAAAAATGCAGGTGCAACATATCGGAGGGCTATGGTGACCCTTTTTCATGATATGATACATAAGGAGATCGAGGTCTATGTGGATGATATGATTGCCAAGTCCAAGCCTGGAGAAGACCATGTTAAAGTGCTGAAGAAGTTATTTGATCGATTGAGAAAGTATAAGCTCAAGTTGAATCCGCGAAATGCGTATTTGGCGCAAGATCGGAAAGCGCTAGGGTTTGTAGTGAGCCAAGGTATTGAAATTGACCCTTCCAAGATTAAAGCCATATGGGAAATAGGAACTCCTACTACTGTTAAAGAAGTAAGGGGTTACTAAGATTGGATTGAATAATCATCAGATTCATATCCCAACTATCGAAACGGCGAAACCCTTCTTCAAGTTGCTAAAGAAAGGTGCAAAGGTGAAATGGGATGCAAAAAAAAAAAAAAAAAAAAAACGGTAAAACACCTAAATTTGACCTCACCTATCCTAACGCTGCATTATAGAATCGGAGGTTAATGATGAATCACAGACTTTTGCATTGCAACCAACGTTGTGGGAAAGATGGCTAAATGGCAAATATCTTTTTGAGTTCGATATCAAAACCTCTCCCCAAAAATACAGTCAAGGAAGAGCAATTGCTGATTTGCTAGTAGGAACCCTCCTAAGGACGTCCGTAGCAAAACAAGGGAGGTCAAATCCTCGAGTATATATCAAGACAAATGGACAATGTACCCGAGCAAATAACCTTTGGCGAGTCCAACGCGTTGATATCCCCTGAAGATCAACATTATCCAGCTTCAGCCAAGGTTGGTCTTCCCATTCAACAATATTTGAATATGAAGCATGCATACTAGGATTAACAATTGAAGGGCCATCTGCATTAAAGGTCAAGTGAAGAAATTCAAGGTATATGGAGATTCCATGAATAATCATTTTAAAAGAAAACCAATGAGCGAGGCGGTAAAAATCCCCTGTGAATTTTAAGATTGGAGGGGTTTAAAATGCTCTCCGTTTTGAAAATAGAAAAAAGGTTCGATTCGTATATAGTAGGAAAATGGTACTCTTTTTTTGGTCTCGGTTGGTTTGGTCGTGTAGTTAGAAAAAAACCCCGTCTTTAAAATTTTATAACTCCAAGCTTCCGGGCCCCAAGAACAGGGGGTCGCAAGGCACCGCTTGTTGGGTTAATTAGTGAAAAACGGCCTTATTTTTGGGAATTTAAAAAAGGGACCATGAGTAGTAACACGGGTCAATAAATTTTTTGAAGAGAGTGCTAGTAGGTAAAAAGGGGAGCCGAACTGGACCCTGTGGGAAAATTTGAAAAGGGGTTGAGGAGAAGGTAGATTAAGAAAAAGGTCTTATGAAAAAGCTCTTAACTTTAAGAGGGGGGAGAAAGTTGGACTGGTTGGGGGAATTGGAATCCGGGGGAGGGACATTTTCCTAAAAAAAGGGAAAACCGGTAGGTAATAGGGAGAATCGCCCTTTCCCGCTAGTAGTTGAATTCAACGTGGCGCTCTCCCACATACGACCTTTTGAATTTGTCTTTAGAAAATAAAGGAACCCCGAAAAACGTTGCGAAACCCCCTCAAATCGAAGAGGGAGCGGAAAAAAAAAAAAATTTTTTACAAAAAAAAAAAAAAAAAAAAAAAAGCTAAAGAAAAATTTTTTATCAACCGGTGAACCCTCCTTTTATAGACATATGTATGGGGGGATCGCGAGTCTCTCCCAAGACCCATTACTCGAATCGCGATGTCGGGTAAAATTTATCAAATATCGAAATTGACCTTGTGTGGTCGGGTGGCATGTGCGAGGTGTACATGCAATTCGAGTCGCCACCGATCGATTTATTGGAAGGTACGATCGGAAAACCTTACCGAGCGGTCGGGAGAAACCGTTCGGTTCCGAAAAAACCAGAAGTTTTGGGTCCGGGGACTTGGTTACGCCAAGTTTCAAATTTGACGCCCTTTCGGATTCCGATGTTGATTGTTTTTCTAACCTAAGATTTCATGCAATACGATATTGGATGAGGTAGGTCCTAAAAAATCGAGTATTCATGCGAGATGGGAATTTTCTATCCTAATCAATCACAATCGAGGAATTAATGCGCAATCAAAATCATTACAAGCAATCAAATCAATCAATCAAGGTTTGATATGTCTAAAATGGCCCTATCGGCCCACACAAAAATCAATTTTGGGTATCGGGGTGATTTGGTAAAAATTTGGGGCGGAAGGCCCAAAAGGGTAGAATGGTCATTTTTGGGAGTTCGGGACCCAAAAATCACAAAATTAGGGTCGGGCCAGTTGAATGTGGCCATTTCCCATTTTTTGTGATTTTATGGAATTTTTCTAATTTTTTCTAATTTTTGGAATTTTCATTTATTTTTCAAAAATATTGGAAATTTTCCGGATCGAAATTAATCAACCCTCGTAGTCTCAAAAATTTTTGATCCAGACTTTATGAGTCCCGAATCGATCTACAAATTTTTAGAAATTTTTTATGAAAATCAGGAATTTTTATGAATTTTCTAAGTATTTTTACAATTTTTTTGGATTTTTGGAAATTTTTTTTTATTTTTATATTATTTTTTATTAATAGACGACCGGTCAATCCGGTCAACGACCGGGTCAACCCGGACCGCTCGGGACCCACTCGTGAACCAACCGCACACTAAACGGTGCCGTATCTATTTTTCTATATTTTTTTTGAATTTCTAATACTAATTTCTAATATTCGGAATAAAAGAAAATGGATGGAAATGTGAGATCAACTCGCAGATCCGATCTCGCCCATTAACTCGCGCCCGGCAAAACGACGACGTCTCCGCTTACAAAAACGACGTCGCACTTGACCTATTCAAACGGGCGGTCACGATCTAACTTCGATCTAATCTAAGCCGTTCATCTCTCCCTTAGTTAAAACGACGCCGGATCGATTAAATGCATGGACGGCCACGATCAATCCTAGACTTAATCTGGACCGTCAAACCTATCTAAAGACAAAACGACGCCGCATATCCCCGAGCTAAACAACACCGTTTATGAATTTTTTAATAAACGAATATATATAAAACGATCCAACGGCCGAGAATCAAATTCATCGATTAATCTCGGCCGTTGTTGATCGGATCGGAGCCAGCCCGCGCCCAACGGCCGAGCCGACTATCCTAGCCGGCCCTATCACACGACGACACCTAGGCCGGTTGACCGTTGACTATGCCACGTCGGTCGTCTTCTTCACGGCGACGACACGGAACGGACGGCCGAGAACGCTCCGGAGATCTAACGGCGAGATCTCGCCGAATGACGCGAGACCAACACCGGACGACTCCTCGACTTCCGAGATCAACATATCCAAAGATTAAGTGATTGTATCCACAGAATCAACATATATCAAGCTCACACATGCGAGATCGCATGGTTCAATCAAGCAAAAAAAGAGCATTACAGGTTCAATTCCTTCACACGTAAGCTCGAAGATGAGTTGAGGAAACTTACCTCGAGTCCCGATCGGACTCGCGAGGTGGAGGAGAGGTCGGCGGCGTTCGGCCGGACCGCGATGATTGGAGGTTTCGACTCGGGATGTTCGAGCAAGATTGATGCAAAAACCGGATACGAGCATGGTCGGGGCATCAAAAGGCACACAACAATTTCACGAATCATGCTTAGGATGTGAGGATGCCATGATTACACAATGAGCGAGATAGGAAGATTAACTCACGATTTCGGAGCTCGCAACTTGACCGAGCTGCGCGATCGAATCCTCGGAGCCTAAACGAAGCTTCGGACGTGATTTCAAGTCTTGATTCGCTCCGGATTAGCCTCACCAAGAGCTCACAGTCGAGCTCGAGTTCTCAACCGAGCGAGCGGGAGAACGAGCTCTCTCTCGTTTTCTCTCTCTCTCTCTAGCTCTATCAACAACTTGCGAACGTAATGAGCCCCCCTTTTCCTCTTCTAGAATCCTCTTCAAGCTTTTATACTCGGGTTTCAAAAATGCGCGCACACGGGCCAAGCTTTGCCGACTAAGATTCACGTGCGGTCACGTGGTTTCTGGCCACGGGACGGTGACGGAATCGGTTAAGATTCCGTCAACGTCCGTTTGGCACTCGGGCGAGCACAAATGAGCAAGAATTTGACTCTGATTCGAAGATGTTGACTTCTCGGACTGCCGCGTCTTTGACCGGCGATTTCGCCGTACTCCGGCGACGGCTAGTCGCGCCGGAGGTGGCGATCGACGGACTCTGTCTTGAATATTAAAACCCCCACATCAATTGGCTCGATTGGTGTCGATTTGGACTTCAATTTGATGGTTGAATTTCACCTCGCAAACCTGCAAAATGCACGATTCAGTTGGGGACGATGACACTCTTCCCGACCGGTTCGACCGGTCGAACCGGCGGTCCGACCGGTTCGAACCGGTTTGGACGTGAATTTAATGCAATTCTCAAAATTAAACAAAATTGGTTAGGAATTTTTGCAATTAAACTTAAAAATTGAACTCGGGGGCCTGAATTATATCTAGAAACACAATTTTGCCCAAAAGTTCACTTCAATTTGCACAAAAACCCCAAATTTTTCCAAAATCCCAAATTGGGGAAAAGTTCAATTGGATGTGTAATTGATCAAATTGGTCCCCGAAACCTATTCCAATCGATTTGAAATGCATTAAAACCCTAGGGGTAGTCCAATTTTGCAATGATAGTCCCTCAATTAAAAGTAATTTCAAAAATTGACCAATTGAGGGACTAAATTGAAAATATTTTGGGGATTTTGCCTAATTCGTGCAATTCGCGCAATTGAGGGTGCAATTGATCAGATTGAAGTTCAAAGGGACTGCAATTGAATGTCTAGACACAAAATGTGCAAAAATTGCAAATAAAAAGATTCAATTGGTATTTTTTGTGCAAATTCAACTCTAGGTGTTGTGAAGTAACTCCTAAAATTGAACTCAATTTTTGATTTTTCTTGAGGTCAATATGAAAAAGGAATTAAAAGAAAAATATTGGATATTTTTGTGTATTTTTGTGACCTCGAAAAGTATTTTTTATGGATTTTCAAGTATTTTCCTATTTTCGAAAATATAAAAAAAAAATGCGAAAAATATGAAAAAATATTTTTTGTTCCAAATTGGTTCCTTAAGCTTGGCCAAGGCTTCCAATGTTGATTTTATAATTTTTTTTTAATTTTTTGTGAATTTTTAATGAATTTTGGAAAATAAAACTAAAGGAAAACCGACTAAAAATTCGGGTGTCAACGACCAATCCTTTTATAGGACCCCGGTTGTCGCCGAGATCTTTGGATCGCGGGTTTCTCCCAAGACCCATTGCTCGAATTGCAATGTGGGAGAAAAAAATTATCGAGATCGACCTTAGTGTGGTCGGGTGGCATGTGCAAGTGTACATGCATTTTGGAGTCGCCACCGATCAATTTATTGGAGGGTATGATCGGAAAACCCTACCGAGCGGTCGGGAGAAACTGTTCGGTTCTACGAGAACCAGAGATTTGGGTCCGGGGACTTGGTTACGCCAAAATTTAAATTGACGTCCTTTCGGTTATCGATGTCGAGTGATTTTCTAACCTAAGAATTCATGCAGATGAAATTTTGGGTGAGGTAAATTCTAACGATCTAAGGTATCATGTAGATGGGGATTTTCTACCCTAACAATCACAATCAAGAATTAAATGCGCAATCAATATAATCTCAGTCAATTCAAGCAATCAGTCAAGTGGAAAAGTCTAATGTGGCCCTATCGGCCCACGTAAATGTAAAATTTGAATCCCGGGGTGGTTCGGAAAAATTTGGGGCGGAAGGCCCGGAAGGGTAGAATGGTCATTTTTGGGGGTTCGGGACCCGAAAATCACAAAATCGGGGATAGGTCAGTTGAATGTGGCCATTTCCCATTTTTTATGATTTTCTAGAATTTTTCTAATTTTTTCCATTTTTTTGGATTTTTTATTTGTTTTTAAAAAAAGTTGGAATTTTCATGATTAATGTGAATTGACCCTCGAAATCTCAAAAATTTTCGATCCAGACTATAAGAGTCCCGAATTGATCTAGAAATTTTTAGAAATTTTTTTGGGAAAATCTAGGAATTTTTGTGAATTTTCTATGAATTTTTGGAATTTTTTGGAATTTTTTATGTATTTTTATTTATTTTTTATTAATATTTCCGGACCGGGTCAAACCGGTCAACCCGGTCCAGACCGCCCGTGACTTGGCCAAACACTAAACGGTGCCGTATCCCCATTTATTTGATTTTTTGTAATTTTCTAAACCTAATTTTCGAATATTCGATTATAAAGGAAAATAATGGACGGTTGAGATCAATCAGCAAATCAATCTCAACCGTCGAATCGTCCTTAATGAAACGACAACGCATCTAGAAGCTATGGACGGCCATGATTAAAAGCTAAGGTTCGATCTAAGCCATCAACTCGTCCGAACCAAAACGACGCCGCATCTAAAAAGCCATGGACGGCCATGATTAAATCCCGAGACTTCATCGCAGCCGTCGATCCTCACTAAACTAAACGATGATGCATTGAACAAATGCATGGATGGCTACGATTAAACCTAAAGCACGATCCAGACCGTCCGTTCCTTCATATGCCTAAACGACGACGCATTCATGCCTTCTAATGCAAACGACGCCGCATCAACTATCGCTATGAACGGCTACGATTGATCCTAGATTCCATCTTAACCGTCCGTTATTATTAACCCTAAACGACGACACTTCATCTAAGCAAAAACGGTGCCGTTTCTATTATTATTATTTTCTAACTAATATATTGAATTATCGAAAATACAAAAAAATAAGATCCAACGGTCCTAAATCAAATTCAACTAATTATTTCCACCGTTGGATCCGAGCCCGGTCGGCTCGCTCGCGCCAACGGCCGAGCCGACCGGACTCCGACTGGACCAATCCGGACATGACACCTAAGCATGCTGACCTGTTGATCGCGCCACGTCAACTTCATCTTCTTCGCTGCGATGACACCAGACGAACGGCCGAGGGACTCCGGCGACGATCTAACGGCGAGTTCTCGACCAAATCTCATGAAACCAACTCCTATCGACTTATCTCGACTTCTAGTTTAACATATATCAGAATCGAGCGAATTCATCAACTAAATCTCGAGAACCAGGTTACGCACGGTCGCAACATCTCGAACTTCAATCAGACAATTCAGAGCATAACTATCAAATTCATTCACAGGATCCATTCGAATGAGGTTTAGAAACCTTACCCGCAGGTCCGATTGACCCGGTTTGGTCTAGGGTTTCCCAGACAGGCTTCGACAGTGATCGGCGATGGAGGCCAAAGTTGAAAGACTCGATTGGAAGTTTTTATGCGAAATCGAAGCAAAACAACAATGCGAAGATGATTAGCAATGCTCAAGGACAAAAACGTACACAACAATTGTGAGAATCATGCGTGAATCGGTGCAATGCCATGGATGAGCAAAGCCGAGATTGGAAGGGCGACTTACCGATTTAGGAGCTCACGGGTTGATTGAGCTGGCTCGATCAACTACTGGAGGTGCAGGAGAGCTTCCTGCGGCGGTGCGATGCTCCGATTTGGCCTGGATTGGCCGGGATGAAGTTAGGAAGCCTCGGTCCGCAACTCTGGTTATGGCCTCACCGGAACCTCTCTCTCTTGCTCTCTCTCTCTCTTTCTCTCTCTATTCTAGTGCTAAAGCGAGCGGAATGAGCCTCCCCTGGTGCTCTGGAACCTTCTCGGCCCTTTTATACTCACTTTTCAAATATTGGCACGTCGGGTATGAGCTGCCCGAGCTAATTCACGTGCGTTCACGTGCTAATTGGCTCGCCGGACGGCGACGAAATCATCAGGATTCCGTCCAAGTCCGTTAGATGTTTGTTGAGCCTTAAACGAGCGTTAATTGCACCTTAGCTCTATAATGTTGACTTTTATCTACCCGAAACTTTGATCGGCAATTCCGCCGTGCTCCGGCGGCCATTGGCTATGCCGCTGGCAACAATTGACGCCTCCTGACATGCACAACAAAAGCCCTAAGTCAATTGAATCAATTGGGATCGAACCGATCTTCAATTTGGCCATTGAAATTCATTGTCAAATCTGCAGAATTGGACGGGTGAGAGGTTGAAGACGACACTGTTTGAGCCGGTTTGACCGGTTCGACCGGCGGTCAGACCGGTCCGAATGGGTTTAAACAATGATTTTCCCTAAATTTTCAAAATTAAACAAAATTGATGGGGAATTTTTGCAATTAAACTTCAAAATTGGACTTAGGGGCCTGAATTCTTTATAAAAATGTGATTTTGCCCAAAAGTTCTTGTCAATTTCAACAAAAGCCCCAAAATTTTCAAAATTGTCAATTTGGGGAAAACATCCATTGAGTGTCAATTTGATCAAATTGGACTATGCGACCTATGCCAATCGATTCAGAATGTGTAAAAACCTACGGGGACGGTCCAATTTTACCATGATAGTCCCTAGGCTATGAATAATTTCAAAAATTGCCAATCCTAGAGACTAAATTGCAAATATTTTGGGGATTTTTGTCTAATCCGTGCAATTGGCGCAATTGAGGATGCAATTGATCAAATTGAAACTTGAAAGGACTGTAATTGAATGTCTAGACCTAAAATGTGCAAAAATTGTAAATAAAAAGACTCAATTGGTATTTTTTATGTGAATTCAATCCTTAGCGTTATGGAGAAACACCTAAGATTAGATTCAATTTTCAATTTTTCTTGAGGTCAATATGAAAAGGGAATAAAAATAAAAATATTGGACAGTTTTCTATATTTTTGTGACCTCGAAAATTATTTTTTATGAATTTTCTAATATTTTCCTATTTTCCGAAAATATTAAAAAATGCGAAAAATATGAAAATTTATTTTTTGTTCAAAATTGGTTCCTTAAGCTTGGCCAAGGCTTCCAATGTTGATTTTTAATTTTTTTGATTTTTTGTGAATTTTTAGGAATTTTAGAAAAGAAAACTAAAGAAAACCGATTAAAAAATCAGGTGTCAACAATTGGGTTCTTCTTCGATGACCATGCAATATGCAGGCTGCTCAAGGATGTCAATCCTTAACGGCTCTATCTCAAGGCCATTTTGTACTTGTAATATCGCCGATAGTGCGGCCAAAGCATCAACAAAATGATTTTGAGTTCTTAGTAGATACTCGAAAGTGATCTCCTCAAAATGTTGGATCGGTTCTTCGAGGAATTTATGATAAAGGATAAGCTTAGGGTCCTTTATTTTCCACTCTCCTTGGGTTTACAAGATGATGAGCATAGAATCTCCATATACCAATCGCTTCTTCACTTTTAGAGAAATGGCCAATTGTAATCCGAGGATGTAGGCTTCATATTTAGAAAATGTTGTTGGTGTACGGGAATACTAACTTGGCCAAAACAGGATAATGTTGATCTTCGTGGATATCAAGACTGTCGCAGCATTCGATCCAGCAAGATTCACAGCGCCGTCAAAGTACATCGTCCATTTGTCTTCAGATATGTTCAAAATTTGGCTTCCATTATTTTGCTCTGAAACGCTTTTGGGAGGATTCTCAACCAACATATCAGCGATTGCTCTTCCCTTGATCGATTTTTGAAGAGAGGTTCAATATCAAATTCCGAAAGAAGCACCCGCCACTTGGCCATTTTTCCTAATAAGGCTGGTTTCTCCAAGAGGTACTTGATGGGGTCATTCTCGGTGACCAATTAGATATGATAATGCAAGGTATACTGCCTCAATCCGTGGAGGACCCAAACCAATGCTACGCAAGTCCTTTCCACTAACGAATACTTGGCTTAAGATGTTGTGAACTTTTTGCTCGGATAATATATGGCCCGCTCTTTTCGATCCTTGAGGTTAGTTTGAGTAAGTAAAACTCCCAATGATTCATCATGAACCGTCAAATATAAAGTCAAAGGAATGTTAGGGATAGGAGGTACCAGATCTGGGGGTTGTACCAAGTATTCCTTGATCTTTTCAAACGTTTGCCGACACTCCGAATCCCATTTTACTTTTGCGCCCTTCTTTAGGAGTTTGAAAAAGGGCTTCGCCGTTTCTGACACTTGTGATATGAATCGGGATATATAATTCAATTTTCCAAGCGGACCCCGTACTTCCTTAACGGTAGAAGGAGTCCCAATTTCCCATATGGCTTTGATCTTGAAGGGGTCGATTTCGATACCACGATCGCTTACAACAAATCCAAGCAGTTTTCCGGATCCGGCGCCGAATACGCATTTTGCGGGGTTCAGCTTGAGTTTATATTTCCTCAATCGATCAAATAATTTTCTCAGCACTTGAATGTGATCTTCTCCGGGCTTGGATTTGGCGATCATATCATCAACATAGACCTCTACCTCCTTGTGTATCATGTCATGAAAGAGGGTTACCATAGCCCTTTGATGTATTGCCCCTGCATTTCTTAATCCAAAGGGCATGACCTTATAGCAGAAAATTCCCCATTGTGTAACGAATGAGATCTTAATCTTGTCTTCTTCTTTCAGCATGATTTGATTGTATCCAGAGAATCCATCCATGAAGGAGAATAATTCGAAACCCGCGGTGCTATCAACGAGCACGTCAATGTGCGGTAGAGGAAAATCATCTTTTGGATTGGCTTTGTTTAAGTCCCGATAGTCCACACATATCCGAAATTCTTCCATCTTTCTTCTTAACTGGCACGATATTGGTGACCCAATCAGCATATGGGACAGCCTTGATAAATCCAACCTTAAGGAGCTTCATCACCTCCTCCTTGATCTTATCTCGCCAATTCGGGGTTCATCCTTCTGCATAGCCGATTAATTGGTGTGTAAGCGGGGTTTGTGGGCAAAGCGTGCTCCACTATTTCCCGGTCTAAACCTAGCATGTCAAGATATGACCAGGCGAAGATATCTTGATATTCCTTAAGCAATGCGGTCATTCTTAAAATATATGGTGCATATAAGTGTCCTCCTATTTTCACCTCTTTAACACATGCTGAATCTCCCAGATTGATAGTAATGGGTTCTTCGGAGATAGGAGATTTAGATTCTTCAAAACAATCCCATTCCCTCTTAATATCACTCACATCGCCTTCTTCTTCATCAATCTCACACGAGTAGTTATCAAGCTTATCCGAGTCACATATTAACCTGTTATGCATGGGTGGGATGACATGCCTTAAATGCACCATGAAAGGTTAGTATGTCTAAAGGATAAAACTATAGAATGCACGATCTTATTTTAACATGAAAACATTTTTCGAACTTGATTTTTGAAGAAAAAGGAAAGAGAACTAGTCCACAATCTTTTGGACATCCTTGTTCTCAAAATGCTATTTTGAAACCCAAAATCATATGGTGGATCGGGCCTCACGTTTCATGGTATAAGCAATTATCATCATTGGACCAATCCGTTGTTCCATATGTTTTTAATAAAACTTGAGATGATTTTTATTGATAGATGCAACTAAAGGTAATACAATACTGCACTTCTTGGATCAAAGTATGAGACCCAAAAGGTGCTAAAGAGAAGAAATAGCGAAAAATCTTTAGCTGAAGGAAATAAAATGCAGTAATTGAAATGCATTAAAAAGTAAAGTTTAGAAAGAGCCTTTTACTCCGGGGTGGGGAAGTCATCCTCGAGCCATTCAATGATTACGTTCGCCCGATTATCCATAAATGAGTTGGACAAGTCTCGCTCTGCATCTTCGAAAATATCTTCATCTTCCAACCACTTTCCTTCTTTGGAGAACACTTTGAATAAGGAATTTTCGAACATCTTCCCGCTAGCTCTCTATGCATTAGTACCAATGAAGCGACCTCCTTGGTGTCCACGGCGTCCTTGGTCTCCGTAACACTTGTTTTGACCTCGGCCTCGACCCGTATCATACTTCATCATCCCCTTATATCCTAGACCAACCTTATGGTTATTCGAGTCAAGATTCAAGGATTACGGATCCCTTGGCCATATTTTCCCAATCTAGTACCGGGAATAAAATCGCTAGTAAGGAGTATTCTTCCCGCCATAATTGCAGGTCTTGACAACTCCGGAATAGCTATTTTTGCATCCGACGGTACATGCATGACGTATACGATATCAAAAGTATGATAACTCAGCTCTTCCTCCTTTGAGGGTTCAATGTATGGAACTATCCCTTTTAACAAAGTGCGATGCCCTGTCTCACCGTGGATGGTGATCGGCTAGTCTCTGACCACAAATTTTACCTTCCGATGCGGGGAAGAAGGTACCGCCCTAGACACGTGAATCCACGGTCTTCCAAGAAGCAAGGTGAAGGCGTTAGGAATATCCAGCACTTGAAATGGTATGGAGAAGACTACCGGTCCAATGGAAACGTCCAGTTCAATCTCTCCCACCACATTCTTGGAGACCCCGTCAAATGACCGGATGGTGGCTTTAGATGTCTTGACGAGATCTTCGTTTATCCCCAAGCTTCTCAAAGTGCTTAGAGGACGGAGATTAAAAGCCGATCCATTGTCAATTAGGACGTGAGGCACCTCCTTTCCGTGGCACCTTACGGCTATATAGAGAGCTCTATTATGCACATGCCCTTTCCTTGGGAAATCTTCATCCGAAAAGGAGATCTGGTCCTTTAAAAGGATAGCGCCCACGAAGTCTCCCAGCTGAACTTCGTTAATGGTCTCCGGAACATGCACCTCATCCAAGACTTTCGGGAGGGCATTCTTATGCTTTTCGGAATTCTTGAAGAGATCTAGCAAAGAGATCTCCGCTGGCATTTTTCGAAGTTGGTCTACGACTTTGTATTCGCTAGTTCTCACGATAGATTGCAGCTTCTCAACTTCTTCTCGCGGTTGGAGTTTTCTTCTCGATTCCGCCTCCCTCGGAGGATAACATCTTCCGGACCTCATTATGACGTCAATTTCCTCGGTTCCATAGTCCCAATGTACAGCCTTTGGGTCATATTTCTCTACAGGTGGCGATTTGATCTTTATCGGCTTAATCTCCTCTCGAGGTAACTCCAGTGTCGGCGGTTTTTCCGAGCTAGAAGCTTCCCGGTTATTCACTTTATTCAAATCGATCACAAAGTGAATTGGGACATCCACCATCCCAATCATCTCATCTTCATGAATACCGTCGGGATTATGCTCGGGGCATGGCCTCACCGGTGCAGCATTTTCTTCATCCAGGCGCTTATGTCTTTCCCTTTTTATTCTCATAATTATGCCTTCAATTCTCATACCGATGTCCACCATGTGTTGGAAGGAGAAATATGCGTATGCATACATACAATCAAAATACTCCATCGGCATTGACTTGAGCATGAATTCGAACATCTCCCTTTCGATAAGGGCGGTTTGCACCATCATAGCGTACTTTTTCCACTTCCTGGCGAAGAGCTCAAAACTCTCATCTTCTCCTTTTCTAATATTCAACAAGTTGGCTTTGGTAAAGTATCCCCTAATTCCATCTTCAAAATTCCTCACAAAGTGCTTTGAAAGTTTCTTCCAGTTCGGGACCCAATCTAGGTCAATCGATTGGAACCAGGCTAATGCAATGCCCGTTAAACCGTGCTTGAAGTTCTGGATTAAGGTTTCGTCGTCTTCGTGGTGGCCGACCATTTGGCGGAGATAATACGAAATATGCGCCAAGGGACATCCAGCACCATCATACTTCATACGGAAGGTCACCTTTGGATTCACACCTTGGGGTGGAATATTTCTAGCTTGGGTGATTGGCACGATCAGCTCTTTCAATTCATCTATCTTTCTTGACACATCACCACTTTGCTCTTGCAGCAGAGCGATCCTTCGATTTTGTACCTCCATAGCCCGCCGTATCTCCAGAATCTACATATTCTCTTACGCCACCGTGGTATTATTCTTGACCACCGATTGTGATAACTCGGCCACCATATTCGTCAAATGACGTATGTGGGTCTCTAAATTAGAGAGCCGCATGTTGGACTCCCGATTCACTTGTTCATCCCGAGGAGTCTCCTGATCCTTAGCCTCGTCAATTGCTCCCACAAATTCTTCGCTTTCGGGGTCGTCCATACCACCCCAACCGTCGGGAACTATATCTCCAGAATCAACGAAAAGCTTGGCGGTGCTTGAGTATAGGACTTTAAAGTTGTAACCACTAAAATCTTCTCCAAGATTTTCAACTATCTCACCCCTTTCTAGGGCCTTTTGCAAGAATCTTCTATCACCTTTACGGGCCTTATCTAGGCAGACTTCATACTCATCTAGCTCTTCAATTTCTTTATCATCTTTGACATTCATCGGGTATCCTAATGGCATTTTCCAGACATCTCCCGTCGTAGCTTTCATTGCGAACTCCTCGAAGCCATGTCTACGGTCACATAAGCTCCTTTAAAAGCGACGTCTTCCATTCTTCCGATGACGCCTAGATTGATCAATCGTTCTAAACACGCTTTCTTTTGTTCCCGGGAAATACTCTCCCCTTCAGGGTATTGTGCAGCCAGTGTGAGGATATCCCGCATTTTGCCCACATCTATTATGAATTCCAGAACATCTTCCGAATCATCCTCAAATATCGCATTTACCTCGCAATGCTCAAGTAGAGGGTTTTGTTGCACATTTGGTTCAATCCTATCAAACTCCAGGACTTTACCATCAATTAAGGCTTGCACTTTATACTTGAGAGCGAGACAGTTGTCCACATTATGCCCCCTCTCTCCCATATGGTACACGCATGTCTGAGTCTCATTAAACTCGGGGAACCTTGGAGGATTAGTTCGGGGTGGCTCTTTTGCAACCAATCGGTTCTCCAGAAGCATAGGTAGTAGTTTGGATAAAGGTCGGGGTAATGGGGTAAAGATAAGTTGGTTCCTTCTTCTTGGTTCCGGTGGTTTAGGAGTGGTCCAGGAAGAAGCTCCTTAGGTAGGGGTAGAAGGCAAAAATTTTTTGGGTTTAGGCGGGTTAGGGACAAAGGTCACTTCTCCGGCTTGCTCCCTATCTCTTCTCGGAGGGTATTGGCGTTGAAAGGTGTTCCGGGTATCTTTTTCTCTCGCAATGCCCATTCATGGCGTTCCGCCATCTTAATCAAGTGCGTGAACGTCTGACACCCAGAGGTGTTTAACTTGTCGAAGTACTCAAAAAGTAATGCCTTGAGGAAGAGGTCTATCAGCTCTTCTTCGGGGACGGGCGGTTTTACCCGCACAACCAATGCTCTCCATCCGTGGGTATAGGCACGAACGGCCTTATTCTTTCCTTTTACGGTCCTCAAGAGATCCTCTCTAGTAAGGGTCGTTAAAGTATTAAACTTGTATTGCCGAAGGAACTCGTCAGCCAACTTGTCCCAATCGACGAGCCTCTTTGGCTCTAGCTCAATGAACCATGCCAAGGCTGCCCCAGATAGGCTTTCTTGGAAAGTGTTGACCAAGAGTGAGATGTTGTCCGAGAATTGAGACATGCGGCGCAAATAATACTTCGGATGCGCCTTGGGACACCCGGTCCCATTATACTTCCTCACAAAGTCTGGTTCCCTGTAATTAGAAGGAACCTCAATCTTTTCAAATGGCGTGACCTTGTCAAACCTCGAGAGTTCATATCCTTGGCTAGCCAAACATTCTTCGATATTGGCGAGCCTTTTAATCTCTTCCTCCATTTTTAGGGCTTGTTTTTCTCTCTTTTCTAAGTCAATCACAATCGGGGGATCCTTAGATGGTCGCTCCAGATTTGGAGCAGGATTCACAGCGGGGGTCGGGTTAACACCCGTACCGTCCGATGAGCCCGAAGGAGCTTGGGAGTTTGGATCAACAGGGTATTTCCCTTGACTAGCGATCAGCATCGGTTTCATTTTTGCCACCATTGTGGCTATCATATTCATCTGGTTTTCCAAATTACCTACACGAGGTGCGAGCTCTTCCTCCTCCATTCTTAATTGGCGCGTCTTGCTATGAGTCCTCGTGTTTATCAATCACCTGTTTTTTCATGAGATTAATCGGTATGGAGATCATTCAGAATTTGAAAAGATTGGTTCGTGGTAATTGTATTTTCTATATGTATGCATGAAATGCTCATAAAAGGAATAATATGCATTTATTACAACCCAAATTGTTCAAAAGTGTCTAAAAGATAACAAATATGCAAAACTAAATGGGGAATGGATCTATCCAAGTCGAGGACGCTTGTACTCTTCTCGCTCCCCCGACCCATCAGAATCCCACGGGTATGGGTCTTCTCCCTCTTCTAACATCCAGAGCTCCGGATCTTCGGGAATGTACGGCTCCACCCCCGGGAGATACGGTACTATGTACTCGGGCTCATAAGATTCAACTTTCTCAATACGAGGAGATACGCACTCGTGTACATACGACTCAACCAATGATCCGCGATACTCCTTGAACTTCTGAATATACTCCTTGGAGGCCCTATGAACGTTCATCTCATCATTCAAATAATCCGGCCATTCAACTTGTTGCAGTAGGGAATTCTTTAAAGCATGGAGAATAAGCTTGATCCGAGCCCGATACAGCTTCTTTGCCACTTTGGTGAGTTTTCCTCGTGTCATGTCAAATGAGAAGATCCCGGGACAAACGTTCGGTGGCACTTATTGCAAAACGCCAAATTGCCTCACCACATGGATAGGATAATAAGCCACAGCGCTGGTACATCCCAAGAGAGGAATAGGGCTACCATCGATACCGGTAATACGAGCCTCCAAAATCTTTGGCCAAGTTAGTCGCCATCGGATATGCTCGGGCTTCAAATCATCCAATAGCTCAACGCATTTCTTAAATGAATGCTTGGGTACTAGAGATTGACATTTGAGGAAGGATTTAAGGGGATGTATGTGCTCATTGATCTCATAACACCCCACTCGAAGTTGGAAAGTTTTTATATGGGAAACGAACCACATGTGAAGTAGTCCGTTGGGTGCTTGGAAAATGGCCTTTTTAGAAGTTTTGAAACGATTTAAGGAGAGGAAGGTTTCAGCTAGAATCATGTAGGAATAATTCCAGCGACAACACGCTTGTCGAGCTATATGAGCTATAGATGGGTCAAAAGTAGTCTTAGAGGTAGGGAATAGGATGAACGCAAAGAAGGTTAGGATGAACACCTTTCCCGATTTATGACCGGTTTCGGCGGGTAGGGAGGAAGAGTTGTCAAAAAGGAATGAGAAAGTGAATCTACCGGAATTGGACTTGTAGATTTTCTCTATCTCAGAAGTTTTGAGGCGAAGGAAGCTCGATAGAGAACGGGTGGAATCCATGTCGAGAGGGGGTTGAGCTATATGATCGTCGAAATTGGCCCCAATTATAGCGAAATATTCTTCGAGTGTATAAGTCAACTCGAGACCTTGGAAGTTGAATGTCATTGTGTGCATATCCTATGCCTTGGCCAAAGCTTGAATGAGAGTCGGTTGATACTCGACTTTGATCAAATCCACTAGTCGACCTAGGCGTCCTTCAACATATGCTTGGTTGATCAAGTTGAGGCGATCCTACCATAGAGAGAGTTCCTTGCGCGGCACCGGGATGACTTTGATGTCTCCATTCCCTATGATCTAAAAGATGCAAAATGATAATTCTAATGTCAATTACCACGGATCATGATGTATATGTATGAAATGTGATGCAAATGTATTAACCAAATTCCATGTCATATTTTGGTAACATGAGGGTCAACTACTCCCATTTGACCCAAATGAACCAAACAGGGTAGTTATGGACCAAATCTCACCCAAAGATGTCATGTAATTGATTAGGATCGTTTAAGTGCAAATCGGAGTAGAAAGTCACTTTTACAACTTAAAATTTGACAACTCACGAAATTCATAAGTCTAATACAATAAAGCCTAAAGAGATAGGATATGAAAGCATTAAAAGATGTTCGACGAATACATGTGAATGGAATATACATAATCGACTCAAAATGTAATGAACCCTAGAAATGCCCCAAAGTCTCACTAAAACTAGGTAGTCGAAATGGTGTCCTCATCCGATGATATCTCCACTATCTCGGGAAGCTTGACATCTTCTTCATCATCAGAAGATATGATAACCATTTCCTTCTTCTTGATTGGAGAATGCTTCGGGGACGTCTTGATCACGCGAGGCTTCTTCATCAATTTCGCATATACCTCTTGAATTCTCTCTTTTCCTCGCTTGTGCTCCAAATGGCGTGTGCAACGCGCATAATTGCAATTTTCACTACGGGTACGATTGTGTCCATTGAGCTCCCTTCCATGAACAAATCCAAAGACCCGGAAAGTAGCGGGCACTCGGTCCTTGCGTCGAATAGTCTTCCGCTCCCATGCTAATGTAGCGGGGACCTCAACTCGACAATGGGGCGTCATTTATCCTAAAAAGGAAAATTAACTCTCAACCCCGATCACTTCAACGATCTTACAAATTGCAATGATATGCTTGTGAAAATGCATGTTACACATGAGTTAGATTTACAAAAATAAAGAGGGTAAAAAGCCTTACCAACCGGTGTAACTCTTTTTTTGGGTTTTTGGTTTTAGGTATACCAACCGTCCATTTCACATGCGCATGAAACAAGTGAGGTTCAACTCTAAAGAAATCAAGAAGGCTCGGGTAGGAACCTAAAAAGGTTCCCGCTATACGAATCAATGAGCCGCCCACAAGCGCAATCAAACAACAAGCGGGGAGGATCGTCAATCTCGCATAACGAGCGAGATTAAATATGGTCAACACAAGTGCAATCAAACACAGGAGTTTCGCATACCAATCCCTATCTAAGGTGACCTAAAGGGTGATTTCGCGGCTCGGGTTTAGGTGCTTGTGTGTGCGATATCGTGATCCTCAAAATATGCAAGACATGCACAACAATTTATATTCAAAACACCGCTTCAATATGTACATAAATAAACACACAATCCGAAACACCATATCTGCATCAAAAAATGTTAGCAAAGACGCCATTGTCGCGACCCTCCGGAAATTTCTTTCCGGGGTGGAATTGGGCTAACGA